>NC_081291.1:175357920-176607920 GCF_030435805.1 Mustela lutreola | reverse complement strand
CCATGCTGTTTTCCAGAGCGGTTGCACCAGCTTGCATTCCCACCAACAGTGTAGGAGGGTTCCCCTTTCTCCGCATCCTCGCCAGCATCTGTCATTTCCTGACTTGTTGATTTTAGCCATTCTGACTGGTGTGAGGTGATATCTCATTGTGGTTTTGATTTGTATTTCCCTGATGCCGAGTGATATGGAGCACTTTTTCATGTGTCTGTTGACCATCTGGATGTCTTCTTTGCAGAAATGTCTGTTCATGTCCTCTGCCCATTTCTTTTTTTTTTTTTTTTTTTTTAAGATTTTATTTATTTATTTGACAGAAATCACAAGTAGACGGAGAGGCAGGCAGATAGAGAGAGAGAAACAGGCTCCCTGCTGAGCAGAGAGCCTGATGCGGGACTTGATCCCAGGACCCTGAGATCATGACCTGAGCCGAAGGCAGCGGCTTAACCCACTGAGCCACCCAGGCGCCCCATCCTCTGCCCATTTCTTGATTGGATTATTTGTTCTTTGGGTGTTGAGTTTGCTAAGTTCTTTATAGATTTTGGACACTAGTCCTTTATCTGATATGTCGTTTGCAAATATCTTCTCCCATTCTGTCCGTTGTCTTTTGGTTTTATTAACTGTTTCCTCTGCTGTGCAAAAGCTTTTGATCTTGATAAAATCCCAATAGTTCATTTTTGCCCTTGCTTCCCTTGCCTTTGGCGATGTTCCTAGGAAGATATTGCTGCGGTGAAAAAGCTTATTTTGATGTAGTCCCAATAGTTTAATTTTGCCTTTGTCTCCCTTGACTGAAGAGACAGATCTGGAAAAATGTGATAGCTGATGTCCAAGAAATTACTGCCTGTTTTCTTCTGTGAGTTCTTTGGTTTCAGGTCTCATTTTTAATCCATTTTGAGTTTCTTTTTGTGTATGGTATTAGAAAGTGGCCTAGTTTCATTCTTTTGCATGTAGATGTCCAGTTTCCTCAGCACCATTTATTGAAGAGACTGTTTTTCCCATGTTGTATGCTCTTGACTCCATTGTAACTGAAATGGCTGTGTAAGGGTGAATTTGGTTCTGGTTTCTGGTTTCTAGTCTGTTCCATTGATCTATTTGACTTTTTGTGCCAGTACTGTCTTGTTTTAATGACTGCAGCTGTATAGTATAATTTGAAGTCTGGGATTGTGATACATCTCCAATTTTGTTATGATTGCTGTAGCTGTTCAGTCTTTTTGGGTTCTATACAAATTTTACAATTATTCTACTTTTGTGAAAAACGTTGGTATTTTGATAGGCATTGCATTTAATCTGTAGATTGCCCTGGGTAGTATGCACATTTTAACAAGATTGGTTCTTCCATTCCATGAGGATGGAATATTTGTGCCATTTTGTTTCCTTCATTGTTTTATAGTTTTCAGAGCAGATGTCTCTCACCTGCTTGGTTAAGGTTAATCCTATTTTATTCTCTTTGATCCAACTGTAAATGAGGTTGTTTTTTGTTAATTTATCTTTCTGCTACTTAATTTAGTGTATACAACATTTCTGTATGTTGACTCTGTATCCCAGTTTTATCAAATTCATTTATCAGTTCTAGTCATTTTTCAGAGGAGTCTGGGTGGGGTTTTTTGTATATAGGATTGTGCCATCCACAAAAAGTCTAAATTTTACTTTTCAATTTGGATGTTTCTTCTTTTTCTTATTGCTGTGGCTAGGCCTCCTAGAACGTCCTGGACACACAAGAGTGTTGAGTGGATATCCTTGTCTTGTTTATCTTAGAGGAAAAGCTATGAATTCTTCATCATTTGAGTATGTTAGCTGTAGTTTTTTTTTTTTTTTTAAGATTTTATTTATTTGACAGAGAGAGATCACAAGTAGACAGGCAGGCAGAGAGAGAGAGAGGGAAGCAGGCTCCCCGCTGAGCAGAGAGCCCGATGCGGGCCTTAATCCCAGGACCCTGAGATCATGACCTGAGCCGAAGGCAGCGGCTTAACCCACTGAGCCACCCAGGCGCCCTGTAGTTTTTTTTTTTTTTTTCATAAATTGCTTTTATTATGTTGAGGTATGCTCCATCTAAACTTGTTGAGAATTTTTGTCATGAATGGATGTTGTACTTTGTCACATACTTCTTCTGCATCTATTGAGATGATATCAATTTTATCTTTCCTCTTATTAATGTGATATATTGATTTGCAAATTTTGGGCCACCCTGTCTCCATAGAATAAATCCTGATTGGGGTGGATGATTTTTTAAAATGTATTATATGATTTGGTGTTAATATTTTGTTGAGGAATTTTGTATCTATATTCATCAGAAATATTGGTGTGTCAACTTTTGCCACATACGTGAAAAGCAGCCTTTTGGTCTGGTTGAGTATACCATGATCACTTTTACATCACAAATGCCCCAGTTCTTGATTAAACCTCAACACTGTAGCCTAGGTATACATTCATTGCCTAAATCACTTTTAGTCCAAATTTAAGAGCCCAGGAAGACATGCTGTATGTACTTTGAGATACTCAGAAGAATTCCTTTTTTTTTTTTAAGATTTTATTTATTTGATACAGAGAGAGCACAAGCAGGCAGAGAGGCAGGCAGAGAGAAGGAAGCAGGCTCCCCGCTGAGCAGAGAGACCGATGCGGGGCTCAATCCCAGGACCCTGGGATCATGACCTGAGCCGAAGGCAAAGGCTTTAACCCACTGAGCCACCCAGGTGCCTCATAACTTAAATACTTTTATACTCCAAAGTTTCCCGGTTTTGTTAACTATATGGTTTTCCTGCCTGTAAATAGCCTTAAGATGAGGACAGCTGAGATATACCGGGACATTTTAAACTACAATTTTGAGTTTCCAGAGGACTGGTATTCTATCTGAATTGTTTTAAAACCAAAACAGCTGCTTGTTGTTTTGAAACATAGCCTTTATTTAGACCTCAATTAATAAAGGGTAGATAACTTAAGGCATCCCTTCTGAAAGACTACAGAGTGGTTGCAAACTGTGCTCAAAACTCATTGGTGAAAACAGTTTGAAGATCACTTTAGTCACAAGGCTCAGGTCTGGTTCACAAACTTCTGGGCTGCCATGCCAAGTATAGGTAGGAATAAAGGAAGCTGGCTCTGCTAGCTCCCCCCGCCCCTGTGACATGTTGAGATTTTTTTAAAAATTAACATATAATTTATTATTTGCCCCTGGTTTATAGGTCTGTGAATCGCCAGGTTTGCACACTTCACAGCACTCACCACAGCACATACCCTCCCCAATGTCCATAACCCAGTCACCCTCTCCCTCCCCTCCCAGCCCCCAGCAACCCTCAGTTTGTTTCTCAAGTAAGAGTCTCTGATGGTTTGTCTCCCTCCCCATCTGCTAGCTCTCAGCAGCTCTCTTTGTTTCACCTAAGGAAAAATGTTCTCTAATCATACCAAAAACTTACTTTGCTTCATATACTAACACCGATTTTCAGTTAGTTAGAGCCCACAGAGAATGATTATGGTTTTATTCTATACTATGATAAATGAATAAACTACCTTTTATTTAAAGAACAGATAGAAAAGCTTGAATGTAATATTTATTTGGTGAATTTACATGTGAGGTCATTTACAAAAGAAAAGATACAGACAGATGTAGCTTTCAGTGCAGTTTCAAATATTTTTCAGAACGAGCAATAGTCCATGAGGATTTGGAATGATAGTATTGAATGGCACATGCTTCAGTTTCCTTCGTGTGTTTTTCTTCTACCCCACCCCAAAGGGTAGGAAGGGAGAACAGTTGAAGAAAATACCAGTGTTAATGTAAATACAGCCATGCAAATAAAAACTTTCAAGTCAGAGGTTATTCGGAGATGTAGAACATTTCTGTATCCAGGAGTTGTGATAGCTGGTACATAATTTAAGAACTAAAATACAGAGTTCTCAAACTCTTCTGTTATCCAAGCCATCTTAAATTATGTTAAATTGTCCCCACTAGGGGCCTCCAAACTCTGACTCTGGAAGGGGTAATTTTATAGTTTCTAAGAAGATAGCATTTATAGACAAAATCTTTTTGACTTCACTGGGATATAGTACCCTCTTACAGAGGGGTAAAATGCTCCTTTACTCCCAAAAAATGTAAACTTTAATTAGATTTCATTTCCTGAAATGTTAACTGAAGGCGTGCTTGCTCTTTTATTATACTCAAACTTACCTAAATAAACCTCTTCCAACCCCAAATAATCTCAAAACAAGAGAGATCTTAAGAACACAACCTCTTTCCCACCAGAAAAATCCCGCATATAAACAAAAGGATGGTCTATAAGTGACAACTTGAAAAACAAACAAAACCCAAAGTGATTTCTAAGTAAAAAAGGTAAAGTAAGAAAAAAAAAATCTGTCAGTATTCCTAAGTAAAGATCTGGACATGGGCAGTCAGGCCCTAGAGATCAAGGTTAGCTTAAAATTGTAAAGCATTCCACATTTCCTCAGCACCTTTGAAAATACTGGTTTAATATTCTTTAAGGACATGTAGCCATAGTTAAAGCACGAAACTTATTACCTCAGGAATACTATGCTTCTGGCTCCATGACTTACATCCTTGTGGAACCTTTAATCACATTTTCTTCACTATAAATTTTAAGCTAATATACACTCTCACACATCACACTTCATCTTTATACACACAACCAACCTGAATTTTCTTTCAAAAATACACTATTAAATAGTGTACTTAATACAGACAATAGCCACAGGTAGTTTACAAACCCATTCCTGTTTCAGCTTACCTCTTGTCTGGGTCACTCTCCTATTAATTTTCAGTCTTCCAGCATATATACCAGAGTATATTGCTTCTGTGTGATTTACTATTTGAAAGCCAGCTACTTTAAGAACAATGTGCATTATCCATTGGAGTTGCATGGGTTCAAAAGGATTAAGTTGCCACTGATTCTAACCTTTTGCAGAATCAGACATTGTGCATGCTGACAGTGGTTTAAAGGGTCTGCTTTGCTGCCTTCAAAACAAAAATCCCCATTTAAGTTTTGTTTTCTAAAAGAAAAACTAAAAAGGATTAATTGAAACCAAAAGAAAACTATTTTACAGCACTTACTTTGTTAATTTAAAAACCAACATGCTGTAAAATACACACATACACACACACAATCATCCAGAACATAACCCCCAACCTCCAAAAAAAAAAAAAAAAAGTCAAATCAACAAATCAAAGTTTTTATTTGCATGGCCAATTATCATCTGTACTCTTTGCAACTTTAATATCCCTTTAACATGTTCTAAGCTTTTGTTGTACAGGGAATAAAGCTGCAACACTGCAAACTTCCTTCCACAGCCACTCCCACAACACCTAAACATGAAACATGTAACAAATGACAATAGCACAAACAGAAATACTAAGTTCCACCATTCAACACAGTTCATGACAGTGTCTTTAGGGTTCAGTTGAAAAGGGAGTAAACTTCTAAAAAGAGGGTCATTCTCCTTTCCCCCTGATTTTATAACGTTGGTGGTTTTAATCCGTATTTCTTTGCAACTTCTGTCTGGGCATGGGCAGCATCACAGAGTGAGTACAGATGAGCCATCTCCATTTCTGATTTGGCCAGGTTAATAGCTTTGTTGAACATATCAATGGCTTTCTCCATGTTTCCTCTAAAAGAACAATTTTAAATGTTTCACATCCAACAAGCATTTCACAGAATACAATGAAGTTTCTGACCACCCAGTTTCATGATTCTAAAAAAATGGTTCTGTGTAAGAAACAAAATAGTGCCTAGCACATAGGAAGCAATGAATATCAGCTACTATTACAAATACTATGTACTTACTTACATTATACCTTTTGTAGTATTTGTTTACAGATAAGAACAGTGAGACTAGAGAAATTAACTTATTTGAAATTATGATCTTATCTGGTTCCTAAATTCTATGTTTCTATACTATACAGGCTCCTTTAGAAAGCAGTGACGTAACTTCAGAGAACATTAATGGTATTCAGGGGCCTTCACTCTGTGAACTCCTCTTCTTTCCCCGCATCTTTTACCACCAGACTCCCACCTATGCACCTCCACTCCAGTTACACAGGATCCCCTCAGGCCCCTGGCTCTCCTACCTACACATAATACTGAGATGATTTACAGCATCTCTGCCTGACTCTAATCAAATCCTCACTGTTCTAAGGCTCAGTTCAAATACAATATCCTTATGAAAAATATCCTCCCCTTCGTCCCGTCTTCCCCTAGACATACTATCATTCTGTGCAAGTCAGGTGAATACATATTCATATTCTTAACTACATCCTTAATAGGCACTTCTCAATTTTCCAGAACCTATTAGTATCTGTTTTTTGAGTAAATGGATGAATATGCTTGGTCAAAAAAAAAATGTAATTTACCTCCTACAGTCTAGATGTGGTTAGGCTTTACATACTTGCCAAGAATCAAGAACTATTCTAATTTGTCTTAACCATGTATATATGAATATATGCTTTTAATCTTACAATAAATAAACTCTTAAGAAATACCACAGACTTCGGGAGTGACTGTAGTTAACCTCCTACCACAACATCTGCCTATATTAAAGACTTGTTTTTTAAAATATAACTTTCAGAGTTCATGTTTGCTTATTAGGTAGACAGTAGACTGGCTAAATCCTAGTTTAATGGGCAATCTGATTCATTTATTTACATTCATTTACTTACCTGTAAGGTAGGATTTAGAATGGATTCCTTAAAGTATAATTAATATACCAAGAAAACCCATCAAAATGTGTATCAGGGGGTCTTAACCCAGGCTCTACAAATAACTCTATAGCCTTCCTCAAAAAAGATTAAGAACCAGTATCCCATCCTTTCCTAGTGCAAGAATATTCACATTAACAAACTGGCAAATAAATAATATTTACATGTAATTTTCACAAATTTCACCAGCCTATATCTATTCTGCCCACTAAAAAGAGAGGACCCAGGAGGGGCTGAATGACAGGGAGTTAAGATAATCCCTGTCGATTCCTATAAGATCAGTTAATTTGATATTAGTGAAATACAGGAGCTAATATCCTATCCATACTACTGGATCATTATGTAACCCTGTTAACCAGTTTGGGCATCAGTTTCTACACTCTTTAGTTAAAATGAAGATCATATACTCCCTACCTTTATAAGGACTGGGATAAAGATCATCTGAAATAAAATTTGGAAAAACATCCAAGCAAGCTTCAGTACCTGGCCTAGAGTGGATACTCAAAAGGACAGCAATGCCACTATTCAGGTGTATATGACACTAAATTCTATGGCATAAACAGCTGTCAACTGTTAATGGTGGTCCCCAAATGCAACGCTGGAAAAATATTTTCACAAAACAAGAAGTTATGAACAGTAAGAGTTGCAAAAAGTCTTATCTAGCTCCCTGATTTTTAAGAAAACTCATGGGCTCAGGGATGATGTATTAACATGTCCAGTTACTTGGCTGGTTGCTTATTTGAGGCAGGATCTAGATCTTCCCGTATTCTGGGAGGAACCCTTATGCTGCACTGCACTGCCTAAGCACACTCAGGTATTTTTTCCTCCAACAGAAATAATATAGGTGAAAAGAGGGAAGAACACATAAGAGATATTAAAGAAAGATCAAATTTCCTTTCTAATGCATATGCTTGACTTAACAAAACTTTTTAAGTGTAACTTTTACAGGAAAAGAATGAAAGAAGGCAAATCAAAGTTACATAGTTTAGAGGGACGCTTCCTTCAAAAGTCATGACATTAAGAATTTAATGGATATTGATAATAACCTATTTGTAATGAGAAGAATAAAGATAAATATCTATGGAGCTGACTTAAATTTCTTTACAACAAGGTATAGAAGTTACCTTTGCACTTCAATAGTTCCCATGGTTTCATATGCAAAATCACATTTATTGTCAATTTCAATAGCCTTGCTGATGAGCTCCAAACCTCTATCCAGATCTTGCTTCCACTGAAGCTGAAGTAAACTGCAAATGCAACAAGGAAGTCAGATGTATAGGAATATAAGCACGTGGCTCCATTTCTGCCTTCAATGAATTTACAAGGAAAAACAATCTAAAACAGTATATAATCAGCATTAATTTTTCCCCTCAATTTTATATTGGTTTTATAGTCCAAATACCTTATTATAAAAAAAAGTGTCCAAAGGTCCAGACTCTTATTACTAACTTACCTTGCAAAGCTGCTTTACTTTTTCTACAGTTTTTTTAAAATGATAAGTACATAAGTACTGGAAAAACTTATTTTGATATAGGTAACATTTGACAGGATGTTCAGAACTGAAATCTTTAGAGTGAAAACAGTGTATTTACCAACTGCTATGTAAGAATGAAACATAAAATTTTAAAAATTAACAATGAAGCATCTATAGCATTAAGAAATTTGTCAGTTAACTCACTGATACTATCAGTCCCCCCACTTCCCTTCTTAATGACCAGAAGATATCCATATTACATGCAGGATACACAGTTTCTTACAGAAACAAAGAGGTCTACAAAAACATACATACCCTTTATGAACATATGTTGTGGCATTATCTGGCTCCAAATCAATACATTTATCATACATATCATCAGCTTTACCAAACTGCTGTTGATCTGTTAATGCCTATGTGAGGAGATAACTTAAGTTATATTAAGGTAACCGTCAGCCAAAGCAATTAAAAGTATATTGTTCACTAATTAAAATTTACTTAACTTATCCATTCATTACCCACTTAAATGTTACATCTTTATTTAACAAAGCACTGCTGTAAATATGAACTCTTACCTGTTCTTTCTTTTTGTCAAGTGGGTATATACAACAGCAGATAATCTCGTACAGTGAATACCAGAGAAAGTCCCACTTTTAGTGCCAATTCCAGTTCTAATATCAGTTTCCCACAGGTACACTCAAGTCACTTATTCATAATTTAAGGACTTATTTTTAAAGACAGTACTCATTTGGAAGAATAAATTCAGTTATGTGGTAACTATTATCAGTCATTCTTTATGTTAATAAAAAGAGGTGCATGGGTGACTCAGTCATGAAGCACCTGCCTTTGGCTCAGGTCATGATTCCAGTGTCGTGGGAGAGCCCCATTTCCGGGCCCCCTGCTCAGTTGGGGAACCTGCCTCTCCTTCTTCAGCTTCCCTGTGCTTGTGTTCCCTTTCTTGCTATCTCTATCAGAAATAAATTAAATCTTTAAAAAACAAAAAGTTGCTAAAAGAAAAAAAAAAGCAGCTACAGTCAACTACTTTAGGGCAAATCCCATGGCAGAAATGAAACGCTTGCTTTTAGGGATACCAGTTCACACTGAACCTAACTTTGAGACTTGGCCTGCATCTAAGCTCAAACTTGAGAGTTAAAAAAAGGTTACATTATATCTAACTGTTTATATATAATGTAACATATATGTTATTTCATGAAGTAAAAATGACAAGGGGAAAGGACAGAAATTTTAGACTAGTAACATTAGTGCTGATAAGAAGATAGCTCAATAAGCCATAGCTATTCTGAAGGCAATATAGTGACAGGGAAAAATGCAATTAGAAAAGCTCCCAGGGCGCCTGTGTGGCTCAGTCATTAAGCGTCTGCCTTCGGCTCAGGTCATGATCCCAGAGTCCTGGAATCCAGTCCCGCATCAAGTTCCTTGCTCAGCAGGAAGCCAGCCTGCTTCTCCCTCTCACTCCCCTTACTTGTGTTCCCTCTCTGTCAAAAAAATAAAATCTTGGGGCGCCTGGGTGGCTCAGTGGGTTAAGCCGCTGCTTTTGGCTCAGGTCATAATCTCAGGGTCCTGGGATCGAGCCCCGCATCAGGCTCTCTCTGCTCAGCGGGAAGCCTGCTTCCCTCTCTCTCTCTCTGCCTGCCTCTCCATCTACTTGTGATTTCTCTCTGTCAAGTGAATAAATAAAATCTTTAAAAAAAAAAAAAATCTTAAAAAAATGCATATAAGAAATTAAAAACAACTTTCAGAAAGGTTTAGAGGTAGGAATCTATCACAGACGGTCATTTTTATTTTATTTTTAATTAGAAAAAAATTTTTTAAAGATTTTGTCAGAAAGAGAGAGTAGGAGTGGCAAGCAGAAGGAGAAGCAGGCTCCCCACAGAGCAAGAAGCCAATGCAGGACTTGATCCCAGGACCCTGAGATTATGACCTGAGCTGAAGGCAGATGCTTAACCAACTGAGCCACCCAGGTATCCCATGGTCATTTTAAGATTTTATTTATTTATTTGACAGATCACAAGTAGGCAGAGAGGCAGGCAGAGAGAGAGGAGGAAGCAGGCTCCCTACTGAGCAGAGAGCCCAATGTGGGGCTCGATCCCAGGACTCTGAGATCATGACCTGAGCTGAAGGCAGAGGCTTTAACCCACTGAGCCACCCAGGCGCCCCTCCCATGGTCATTTTTAAACGTTTCCTATTTCTGTGATGTTTGGGGTAGCAGAAAAACACTTCTTTGGAATAAAAAAGAGTAAGAGAAGATATTACACAGCATACTGAGATATCTGGTTTATGAATATATCAAAAGCAACTTCCAACGTAAAGACTAAGAGAAAACATTCTGAGATGATTTACTTACAGAAGAAAGTCTAACTGCGGCTATAAGAAGCTAAACATTTTCATTCAAATGGATGACTTAAAATTAGTTAAGTTTTCAAAGACTTCAGACTACAATTATTATTATTTTTTAAAGATTTTTATTTATTTATTTGACAGAGAGAGATCACGAGTAGGCAGAGAGGCAGGCAGAGAGAGAGAGAAGAGGAAGCAGGCTCTCCACTGAGCAGAGAGCCCGATGCGGGACTCGATCCCAGGACCCTGAGATCATGACCTGAGCCAAAGGCAGCGGCTTAACCCACTGAGCCACCCAGGCGCCCTTCAGGCTACAATTAAAAGGTGAAAATAACTTAAGTGTATATTCTCCTTTCCATACCTTCAATCTTAAAGCAAGGAAAGGTTTCAGATTTGGCAAACTACAGAGGAATTAAAATGAGCTGTTCAGCCTATCTAGCCATTTAAAAGGACAGTGATCTAAATAGGAAGAAAAGCCTTTTCATCACATTCTTCCTACCAACTGCACAGAGTAAATTTTCCTCAGGTAATTAACTTTTGCTAATCCAATCCAAATGAACACTTGAGGGAAATACTCAACTTGAGCTTCCCCATGTTGAGTTTAGGGCCAGGGTTCTCAAACTGTATTAATACAGGAGTCACTTTAAGATGATTCAAGACTGTTTTGGAGCCAGGAGAATCATAACAGGAACAAAGCCATTCATGTTCAAAGAGGCTGCAACCAGGGAAGAACTGTTTTCTAATTTCCATACTGAAATTCAGCATATAAATGCAGTTCTTTAAAAATACTGGAAACTAGGAGCTCCGCTGGCTCATTCAGTGAAGCACACAACTCTTGAATTTGGGGTTTTGAGTTCGAGCCCCATGTTGGGTACAGAGATTACCTCAAAATGAAATCTTTAAGGGGCACCTGCATGGCTCAGATGGCTAAGCTTCACTCTTGACTTTAGCTCTGGGTTGTGAGATCAAGCCCTGAATCAGGCTCTTCTGGGCATACAGCCTGCTTGAGATGCTCTCCCCTGCCTTCTCCCTCTGCTCCTCCCCCACGTCTAAAAAATTAAATTTTGGAAACAAACAAACAAAAAAAGCCAACTGAAAAAAAAATAGGAAAAATCACATTTACCTGAGCATATAGTGCATAGCCTTCAGCACACCTTGGAAATTTCTTTATGACCTCTTCGAAACCTTTCATAGCTGCTTGGATTTGTGAAGAATTGTTTCCCGTATATGCCTGGCGATACTGTTTAAAACAATCAAAACAGGCCTGTCAAATCAAGAACTCAAAAACGTGTGGAATTTAACATATTACGAAAGTCACACAAAATCACATAAATATTTCCAGAAAAGCAGGTGATCTGCTAACCTAATTTGCTGCATCTAAAAGGGTTCCAAGGAAATATCTCCGGAGCAGGGATCCATAGGCTATGTACAACTATGACTTCATTGCCATTATACAATTTCAAGATGTTCAATAATCTAGAAGAAGGCATACTAACTTGTAAGAAGTTAACTTTGCATATAAATGGGGGAGTTTTAAATCTAATATAATTTATTACACCTTACCAAAGTTACTATTAAGCTTCATCTAATAACATTTTTCATCCACAATTTAAATGTGCTTGTGACCAATTTCTTTCTTTAAAAAGTCTTTTAGGATTCAGGCTATAGGGTTAACTGGAATATCTCATTTCACTAAAAATGAACTTATTTTAGTTGATTTTCAGCTTTGTGTTTCTAAATATTAACAATGTGAGATAGAGAGCAGTTATTTGGTATGATTTAAGAGTATTTCCTCAAATGCTTTTGGTTTTTTTTTGTGCTAGCTTATGGAAAAACAAAAAACAAGAAACAAACAAACCAGGGAGAACAGTGCTGTTTAGGGGAGCATGAAATCAGGGAGAAACATCTTATCAAGATGAACTCAAATAAAACATCCAGAGGAATACAGGAGCAATACCTCAATTAGCAAATACACTTCTATTTCCCAAAACACATTTTTCCCTTGTAGTCATCCTCTGGGGGGAAAAAGAGATGATGGTTTTGTGGACAGTGAGATACTTTTTTTGTTAACAATGGGAAATAAAAATGATGTTTAGGAAAATACAATATAAAGTAGAACCTACCAATGCAAAACATTTCTGAGCTTGTGCCAGAGCTGACTCAGGTCTTAATCTAATACATTCATCAAAATCTGCGACTGCTTCTTCAACTTGATCAAGCAGTATTTTCAGCTAAGAAAAACAAAACACACACACACACACACACAACAAATATACACAATGCAAAATAATAGGCACACCAGTTGAGTACGGTGTCTCTTAATCATGGTTTAGCATCATGCTATGCATGTAGTAGTTATTCAGTGTAGAATTACTTTCTAGAAACAGTGAACTAGAAAATCCTATCATTTATTTATAAAAAAGATTTTATTTATTTATCTGACAGAGAAGAGAGATGGTGAGAGAGGGAATACAAGCAGGGGGAGTGGGAGAGGGAGAAGCAGCCTTCCTGCTAAGCAGGAAACCCGATGTGGGGCTTGATCCCAGGACCCTGGGATCACGACCTGAGCCAAAGGCAGCTGCTTTTCTGTTATTATATGGATAGCCTATACATTCCACCCTAATGCATTTCAAGAAACCATCCATGTTAAACAGGTAATAAAGCCATGTGTTTCCCAGGTGAGGCTGAAACTGGGAATGGTTTTCATTACTACATATCCTTACTAAAAATCAAATATGCATATTATAAAACTCCATTCAGAAGAGATTTTTTGGTACTATTGGTATAGTCCAGGACAAAATCTCCTTACAGCAAGAAGCCCACAGAAATTCCCTGTTGATTCTAGCATTAACTCAAATGTTCAGTAAATTTTTCAGTGTCACTGAAAACCTAAGAGCCAGAAATACCTGAAAACCAAACTTGAACTGGCAGGCCAATATCTGTAGGCTTCTCTCTCTCTCTCTCTTTTTTTAAATAAGCAAATACCAAAATTCAAAGGACAAATATTTAAGATAGGACTAAATAAATGCCAACCCAAACTATAACACTATACTTTGTTCACAGCAATCAGAAACGATACAAGGAAACTTGTGACAACATTCTCAAAAATGGTATCGTATTCCTCAATCCAAAGGTCAGAACTCCTGATAAGAAAATTAATTTACCTGTCCTCGGTGGTGATAAACATCTGCATTTTGAGGATCAATGTCAGCAGCCATGTTAAAATCCTGAGTAGACAGCAAAGGCTGCTGCTGTTGCATGTACATGCTGCCTCTTTTGATAAGAGCATTTGCTCGAAGCTACATAACCAAAATGAGAGGTTTGTCATTACTAGAATTTAGTCTTTTAAAAACAGTCTTTTTTGAAGTCTAATTCACACATCAAAAGCTCATCCTTTAAAAGCGTACAAGTCAGTCATTTTTAATATATTCACAGAGCTGTGTAGCCATCAGACTAATTCCAAACATTTCCATCACCCCCAAAAGAACCTCATACACATTAGCAGTCATTCCCCCCCATTTCCTTCCTAATCTTCAGCCCCTGGAAACCAATCTACTTCCTATTTCTACAGATTTGTATGTTCTGAACATTCACATAATAAATAGCTTCCTTCATTTAACATAAGGTTTTCAAGGTTCATCTATGTTATAGTGTGTGTCAATATGTCATTTTTCTCTATGGCTGAGTAATATTCCACTGTAAAGACAGAGCACAATTTATCTGTTCATTGGCTGATGAACATCTGAGTTGCTTCCACCTTTTGGCTATTATGAATAATACTGCTATGAACATTTATGTACAAGTTTTTATGTTGATATATATATTCATTTCACTTGGGTATATACTTTAGAGGGGGAACTGCTGGGTCATATGGTAACTCAATATATTTAAATTTCTGAGGCACTCCCAAACTGATTTCCAGAGGGACTTTACCATTTTACATTTCTACCAGCAATGTGTAAGAGTTCCAATTTTTCCATATCCTCACTAATACTCTTTTAACTGTCCATCTTTATGATTA
This sequence comes from Mustela lutreola, assembly GCF_030435805.1. Classification (NCBI taxonomy): domain Eukaryota; kingdom Metazoa; phylum Chordata; class Mammalia; order Carnivora; family Mustelidae; genus Mustela; species Mustela lutreola. Next base: position 176,593,379 of record NC_081291.1, on the reverse strand, counting down.
TAGCCATCTTGGTGGGTATAAAGTGATACCTCATTGCAATTTTGGTTTTCATTTCCCTATGGCAAGTGATCCTGAACACCTTTTCATATTCTTATTGACCATTTATATATTCTTTGGAGAAAGTCTGCTCAGATCTTTGACCTATTTTTAAATTGGGTTCTACTGTTGAGTTCTGTATATATCCTGGATAAAAGCACCTTACTGGATATATGATTTGGGAATATCATCTCCCATTCTGTGGAGTATGTTTTCTCTTCGTTCATGGTGTCTTTTGAATTACAAATGTTTTTAGTTTTGATGATTTTTGTATTGTTCCTATATCTAAGGAATCATTTCCTAATCCAAGGTAAGGAAGATTTCCTCCTAAGTTTTCTTCCAAGAGTTTTATAGTTTGAACTCTTACATTTAGGTCTCTCATCCATTTTGAGTTAATTTTTGTACAGGGCATATGATAGTTTCATTACTACTTGCCATTAAAACAAGTCATGGTCATGAAGGCAAAAAATAGGTTTCTTCTCCAAAAAAATGTTTTGAGACAAAAGTAAATTTTCTTTCAATGAAACAAATAAGAATACCCCCATAATTATAACAAAACCAGAAGATATTTGTAATCACTAGGAAATAAAATGCAAAGTCATATTACTAAGGTATCTTCAACTTGAAAACCTCAATTTGAAAGGAACTTCTAACAAATACTTAGTTGTAATGCCTTTTGTTTATAAGAGGTTAAGATAGTTTATTAAATACTTAGGCCTTGAAAACAACTTTTACAATCCACAACATACATGAATGATTCATTTTGAGGTGAAAAAACCCAGAATTTAGTGAGGAAACAAACAACAGAGATGTTAACAAACTAGTAAGTGAATTTAGTTAACTGGTAGCTGAACTCTGTCTTATTAAAACACTGAGTAGAAGGCTCATATAATTCAACAAATCCCCTTAAATCTTAATTATGAATATAATTATATACACATAAAAAGCTGTTCCAACCACACAACTATAGAAATTTTTGATCTACTTTAGTATATCTCTCTGTATCATATTTTTAGAACCCATTTTTAAATTCCTGTAACATAAAACCTTTCAGATTAAATGTGCTTTGTTAAATGCATTTTACAATCTTGTATGACCTATAACATTAATATATCACCCTTACTCCTATCTAAATATAGTCTAATACAGTAGACAGTGGTTATAAAAGGAAGCTGAGTTACCAGATGCCATAGAAAAAAGAAAAAAATTCCTTTTCTGGTTAAAGATAACTATCACTGATATTTACATTTCAGTTTCACTGTATCAAATCATCATTAGGTGTAGCTGCTTCCAAAATAAAAACAGCCTTTTGGGGAATGGCAAAGTCAATGTGAAAAATTTAGCAGTACATGCTAAAGCCACACTTTTTAGTTAATTCTTTTCACACACACACATTTTAAAAGATACCTTCACATTAGCTTCTTTCAAACTGATGACTTTATCTAAATCTGGTTTGGCTGCATTGGCATTGCCAATAAGCAGGTAGAAGGTAGCTCGTAGTAATAATGCTTCTGCCATGTATTTGCCTTGAGCATCTATTTCTTTTGAGCATTCACTTATTATTTTATCATAGTTTTCTTCTTCCATATACTGTTTGGCCCTTAAATATCCAGAACTGGAAAAAAAAAATGAACATAGGAAATTATTTAATAAGAAAGGATCAAATGCTGAAACTTGCCACACTTAGCATTTCTAGAGTTAAGCAACTGCCCACAACCCCTTATTCCAGTGTAGGACTGGAATGGGGCAGTGGGGAGAGGGATAACAGATCAGGCTTCCTGACAGGGACTGGAATTTTTCTTGATGTCTTGGGAAGTTTAAAAAAAGGGTTAACAGCAGAATGAATAGCAGAAACCTAGGGTTATTGCCTAGGCTTCAGCATTTATGTATGTTAAAAGATGAACTAATGACTGACTGATCTGCAACTTGCACAAGGATCTGGTCTTATTCACCTTCAAACATATGGCACACTGATGTCACTCAACAGTTATTTTATGACCAACAGAAAGAAAAGAGAAATAAGAGATAATTAAGCTTAGGTCACAGAAGCCAAGCTAAGAGACATGACCCAATCTGTGCTTGGTAAAGAAAACTCTGTTGTGGAAAACGCACTGTAAAAGAGCAAGACGGGAGGCAGAGAATTATCTGAAGGGCTCTCATCCAGAAGCTGTGTTGTTTCACCTAAATAAACAGACCCAGAATGAAGAGATGGAAATATCAAAGAAGGAAATTTAAAGGAAGAGTCTTCTATTAAGTAGGACATTTAATAAACTATACACTTTCTTACTTTTTAAAATACATGATTATTCTTCTAACGTCACTATTCTTCTAAGATGATAACATTTATTGAGGATGCTTGTAGAAGGGATTTTTTTTATTTTTAATGTGAAAAGGAAATTTATACTAACTAACCTCTATGGGGTCTTATAAATGTAAGGTTCCATAAGTTAAGAGTGTATTTTCTCATTTCATTTGTTATATACATCCTAAGTAGAGAAAACTGGCAAGCAATTTAAGCTTTATCAGTCAAAATCTTATAAGCTCTCTTAATTTATCTTAATTAATAGTTACATTCTAATATTCCCCGCATTTTAACTTCATTGTAGTTTTTCTAGCAAGGACTATTCCCTAGCCTGAAGAGGAAATTATTGGCATTGCCTTAAACATTTACTTCTCAACTACAATTTTCTGAAAAGACTGTGTATCAACTAACTAAAGTTTGAATATCTTGGTACAATTATGCATAGTATCTTTCCTTAAAAGGTGGCCAACAATGGTTGAAAATTAGGAGACAAAAATCAAAAGCAATGTTTCCTCAAACTTTCCAATATGCTATAGATGTAGAACTCTGTTTTGCTACGGAACAATATTCCCATTTTTCTAGAACTCATTAAAAACTGCCATATTAGTAGTAATATTGTACCTTCTCTTAGAAAGGAGAGCCACAGCTTTACCACCAAAACACAATACTGATAAATATAAATGGACAAGCAGACTATGTGACTTACATACCACATCACATCACTTGACCTCCAGTTGTAAACATAGCATCTTGTACTTTGGTTTCTATTCTCTATAGAAGCAAACCCAAGAAGCCCAAAGAATGGCTAGGCAAGCAGAAAACAAAGAAAAAGCTCTGAAGGAAGTCACTCTTCAGGGCACTCCTAAGCTCCTCATAGTTTATAATATCCCCTGCACTAAAGCATCTGGATTCTGAGCTACATGACAATTTTCAAGTTAGTGCCCTTGTTCCAATACAGTCAACCACTTGACTCACTGGGGATCCTCTTAAGAATATCATGTAGGAATATAGATACAATGCTTGATATACTTACTTTTCTTTAACTTCTGAGGCCTCTCCTTCTTTGTCTTTATCTTCATCAGACTTCTCTCCTTTAAGCATGGGCTGAGAAATAATATCATCTGTGAAGGAACTGAAGTAAGATTTGATAAACTGTGGAGATGGCATCAGAGGCTCACGATTCTGAAATAAAATCATGTTTAAATATATTAAAATGAGAAAACACTGACCACAGAAGCAGGTACATTTGTGCAACACTGAAAATGACTGCTGTAAAAACTGGAATCTCATTCTGAGGTAACTGAAGAATATTAGGGTCCAAACCACAGGACAAGAGACAGTGGAATAGGAAAAGTTACCCATCCCAAGCAGATTTTAAACGATATCCCTCTGGGACTCTTGGGTGGTGCAGTTGGCTAGGCATTCAACTTCTGTTTTCGGCTCAGGTTATATAATCTCAGGGTCATGAGATCGTGCCCCATGTTAGGCTCTGAGTGGAGCGTGGAATCTGCTTAAGACTATCTCTCCTTCTCCCTCTGCCCTACACACACACACACACACACACGTTCTCTCTCTCTTTCTCTCTCTCTCTCTCTCACTGTCTCAAATAAATAAATATATAATGACACTTCGTCTCTTGAAAGATGTAAAGTATCAAGAACCCCCTAGGACTACTCACTAAAAGTTAAAAAGGTGAAATGTATAACACAGGAGGCACATAACTGTTGAGTTAAAAATTACCTCCTTCTAGTGCACCTGGCTGGCTCAGTCAGTAGAGTGTGCAACTCTTGGTCTTGGGTTATAAGTTTGAGTCCCATAGTGGGTGCAGAGATGCTTAAAAATGAAATCTTAAAATGATCTCTCTTTGGTCTCTGTCCTAGAAGATCAGCATCTTTTTTTTTTTTTTTTTTTAAGATTTTATTTATTTATCGGGGGGGGGGGGGAGAGCGAGCACAGGCAGACAGAATGGCAGACAGAATGGCAGGCAGAGGCAGAGGGAGAAGCAGGCTCCCCGCTGAGCAAGGAGCCCGATGTGGGACTCGATCCCAGGACGCTGGGATCATGACCTGAGCCGAAGGCAGCTGCTTAACCAACTGAGCCACCCAGGCGTCCCAAGATCAGCATCTTAATTAACCATTCAAGACCACATCTTACACAGGTGCTGTCCTCCAATTGTACTGTGTCTCCATTACAGTAAATGCCATCAAAAGTCTGAATGAAATCTCATTTCTATTTTTTTAAATTTCTCTTTAAGTTGATGGCTCATTTTTAAAAATTAACATACATTATTTGTTTCAGGGGTACCGGTCTGTGAATCATCAGTCTTAAACTAATTCATAGCACTCACCATAGCACATACCCTCCCCAGTGTCCACCAGCCAGCCACCCTGTCCCTACCCCGCAACCCCGTCTAGCAACCCTCAGTTTGTTTCATGAGATTATGAGTCTCTTATGGTTCGTCTCCCTCCCCAGTCCCATCTTGTTTCATTTTTTCCTTGCTTCCCCCCAATGACCCTCCACCCTGCCTCTCAAATTCCTCATATCAGAGAGATCATATAATTGTCTTTCTCTGACTGACTTATTTTGCTTAGCATAATACCCTCTAGTTTCATCCAGGTTGTTGCAAAGGGCAAGATTTGGGTTTTCTGATGGCTGCATAGTATTCCATTATGTGTGTGTGTATATATATACACACACACACACACCACATCTTCTTTATCCATTCATCTGTTGATGGACATCTAGGCTCTTTCCATAGTTTGGCTACTGTGGACATTGCTGCTATAAATATTTGGGTGCACGTGCCCCTTCAGATTTCTACATTTTATCTTTAGGGAAATTTCATTTCTTACTTAAATTACCACTTTTTGGCATGACAACCTGATTCATAATTATGGAAGCATTTCACTTCTTTTAGTCTGATTAGGATAAAGTTTTAAAAAGGGTAGAGAATAACATGGACATAAAACTCTTCTCACATCTTTTGGATCTTTTAGCTTAAGAATTCAACTCAAAGATTGTTAAATTGAAACATGACATTTTAGATCATATGCGTAACAAATACCATTTCTGTTATTTTGGTAGATTTAATACTTTTATATTTGAAAGAGGAAAAAAAAAAGGGAATTTGGCTTTGTAAGTAAATGACCTAATCTAGGATAGATGAGATTGGGAGGGAAGAAAACACAGGAAATCTAAGGGAAAACCCATATTTTTGTGGAAGAGATTCAATTTCTTACTCTAGGATTATACAAGTTAATATTTTAAATCAAATGGTCACCCATCAGGTGAAAAGTATACTTAACTTCAGTATTTCCCTAAAGACTGTGCATAGGAATATACAGGGGCAATCATTTGCCACTTTGAAAAGCAGTACTAAAGACTGAGTAAATCATTTATGTCTTTAGTTTACTATTTCAGTTTGGAAAAGGCACCTCCCTGCCTTCCACAGAGAATTACAAATTTAAAATGAAAACAATGTAAGCAATGGACTTAATAAGTATCAAAGAAATAAGATACAAATTCTAGCTTTGCTACTTATTAGCCATGTGACCTGGTATATGTCATTTTCAGTTTTCTCATCTCCAGATGGCAATAAAAATACTTGCCTTATTTATCTTACAGGGTTGTTGTAAAAATAAAAACAATAATGTAAAAAGTATTTTGTGGGTGCTTGGGTGGCTCAGCGGGCTGGGCTTCTGCTTTCGGCTCAGGTTGTGATCCCAGGGTTCTGGGATCAAGAATCATGTTGAGCTCTCTGCTCTGTGTCCCCCTCTCTCTGCCTGCCTCTTTGCCTGCTTGTGATCTCTTTGTCAAACAAATTAAAAAAAAAAAATCTTAAAAAAAAAAAGTATTTTGTGATTTTGTGTCACAAAGGTGGCATACAAACAGATTAGAAAGTCTAAGTGGAGGGGCACCTGGCTGGCTCAAGTTGGAAAAGCATGTGACTCTTGATCTTGGGGTTGTGAATCTGAGCCTCATGTTGGGTGCAGAGATTACTTAACAAATAAAAACTTAAAAAAAATTTTTTTTTTTTTTTAAGTGGAAACTGATTTGGAAACTGTGTAAATGTGGGTTATCTTATATTTTCTTACCACCCTGAAGCCCAACCAGTACAATCACTCAACAATAGCATTATATAAATACACACAAGGAAAGTAGGCTCCTTTGAGGCTGGGAGACTATTACATGGTACTCACACAGTGATCACGGAAATGAGAAATGATCAAGGAAAAAAAGGGTTCTAGAGGTTAAAGAGACTGAGAACGACTACACCACTACAGCTACATTCCTCCTGAAGACTCACAATATATCCTAGCACATTAAAGTTGCAGTGAAGAAACCGGTTTTAACTGTTTAACTCAGTGAATATTCAGGAGTGCAAAATTAAAAAAACCCAATATACAGCTTATTGAAGTCAATTTAAAAGTTTCCTTCAAGAAAAAAGGAACAACTGCCTTAATATTACTGAAGTTTAGCAGAAAATCTCCAATGATATTTAGTGATACTTGTGGTAGTCCCATGGCATTCTACTTATAGACCTCCATGACACTTCATTGTATCATGCCTTTCACATTTATTAATGGTCTCTCTCACTAAATTGTAATTCTATAAGGGCAAGGACAATAGCTACCCACCCTCCTAAAATTGCTTTGTTCAATAAATATTTCTTGAATTAAGTCATCTGTTACAGATTGCCTAAAACCAGTGCCAATTTACATATTATACCTTTAAAAACTTTATTGATATAGGCAGGAGTTGGCAAATTTTTCCTCTAAAAGATGAGATAATAAGTATTTTAGGCTTTGCAGGCCATACAATCTCTGTCACAACTACTCTACTCTGCTGTTAAAGCTTAAAAGCAGCCAAACACAATGTCGGAGTGCTGTTTCCCAGTTAAAACATTACTTATACAAACAGGGGGCAGATTGGATGTGGCCCACAGGCCTTCTTTGGTGACCCCTAATATGGATGAATTTTTTCAGTATCCTCCAGATATATACCATATTGGATATAGCCTACATTTAACATTCTTATTTTGAAAAGATAAGCCACAAAAGCCTGAGATTACAGGAAAAGAAATACAATCCAGATCTAATTTCAGATCTAATTTCATTACTATCACATCCAAGTTTAAGCAGTGTAAATTAAAAATGACCCTTCATAATATATGTTCCCTCTATTGACCAGCTCAGATTTACCTTGTATTTTTCTTTGGCTTTCTCTTTTCCAAGAAGTTTAAGAACTTTATCAGCTAACAGCATGCTTTGTTGATTTTGGAACCCTTCTAGTATACATACAGCAGTGACATCTAGAAATGATGGAAAAAATGAAAGTATAAATATATAGCAAAGATGATCAGCAGCATCAAATGGGCACCACGTTACCAGAAAAAGCCAAACCAAATTGATAGCCTGATATAGCTATCAATTTCATTTCCAATAAATTGATTCTGTTTAATACTTTAGTTTTATATACTCTATAATCAAACTCAAAGCTCATAAATTCATTTCACTTCTCTGGTTATTTGCTTTCCTCACCTGTGAAATCCAAGGGACTATACTGCATGGTTTGTGATGTTTCTCACCACTCTCACATTCTACATAGTAAATAAACAAGGAATCCAGGAAGATTCTCTTCTGGCCAGTACCTAAAGGCCAAATCAATGAAATGTGGCTCTCTCATGTCTGATTCTTTTTATAGGCCTCAGAGTTATTCCTTGTGTCCAAAGCCATCTGGCCAAGAGTTCTCAATTAAATCTGCTGCAAAATACCATTTTTATCTGGTTATGCCACAGCTCAAGTTAAAGTTGTTTCAAAGTTAAAAGATCAGTGTTTCTTAAAACTCTCACCCTTTCAAAATACTCACACACTGGCTGTTGCCACTCTTTCTGAACTCAGTTTCTTAAACTTCCAAATCCTCTAAACAAGTCAATCTGCTGTATGTCCCCCGATAACCTGGCTAAGGCCAATGCCAGTGTCTTTTTCCCATCCTCTTCTTTTATCTAAAATCCACTTCACCACCTTCCTACCAATTATTAACTGTTAGTAACTTCAAGGGCTGGCTGAAAACTCAGAATTCTCTTTTCCAAAGCAACTGTCCTTCCACCCACCACCAAAGTACATGACACCACAAAACCCAACTTTTCTAAAACGTTCTTCTTTAAACAACCCTCACTTGGTAATCTAGATTTCACAATTAAATGGCTTTTTCCTTTTAAATAATGTTATTAAAAAATAGTTTTGGCAAAATCTGATTACTGATGCTTTTAAAGTAGTTTAAACTTGCAGAAATCACTTCGGTTAAGCTCCATGTCACCTACAAAAATGTACTTTAAAAGCCAGTGGCCTATATACTCTAACTGAAGTTTTGGAAGCAAATATGGGCAATTAGAGGCCGCAGAATATTTACAGCATTTACTGAGAATGGAAATTCATCTGATGCTTTGTACCAACCACATACTTTCCAATTGGGTATAAAATCATGTTTGAAAATACCAAGAGCAAAAACCAAATGTTTATTTTAAGGATTCATCTCAAAAAGTATTTCACATTTATATAGGATAATCACCAAAAATATGTAGAATCTTAGCAACACTATCACTTACTAAAACCTATTTTCTTATTTCTTATTCATGGAATTACACTGAGGCTCATTATTTGCCCAGTTAAAAATGTATGGGATGTAAACTCCAAATCTTAATACTAATTTAATTCCATAATTGAGAACAAATACTCAAGCACCAGCAATCTCAATTTAAACTAGAAAACAAATTCTCAGTTGGGGAAGAATCTAACTTTTAAATCCAAGTGATTTCTCTACTCACAAGCAGAGTTTCATATAAATTTATCAATGACTACAAAACCTTTAGTAATTTTCATATGTAAACACAAAAATACCCTCACCTTCTAAACATTCCTTCTTATTGTCTAGCTTCTCGTGGGCTTTTGCACGTCTAAAGAGAGCTTTCACATATTTGGGATTAAGTTCAACAGCCTTTGTACAATCCTGTGCCACCTCTTTCCATTTTTGCTGTAATTGAAAGTATTAAAAAAAGTCACACTAAAGGAAGCACTGTTCAAGAGAAATCAGTTTTGGAAACTTAACAGGCTGAGTATTAAGAGTCCTAGAACACACAAAAATATTCCCAATACATAAAAAGAGTTAATATCCACGATATATTACAACAGCTCATATAAATACCTGTAATAAAGAAAAGCAACCTGGTTTTCAAAAATAGGCATAAAACCTACTTAGGCCATCTTTCTACCACCAAATCTACAAACCTACCTGCATCTTTGTGCTCTTATTATCTCCTTCCCTGCTGTTAAAAAAGTGAGGAAGTGCCCCTCTTCATCAAAGGCCACCTCTCCACTTGTGATCCATATTGTCCCCACTCATGGACTTCACCCTGTTCACTGCTTCTCCTTTGCATCTATATAATCTCTAATGAAGCATTCCTATGAGCATAAAAACACTCACTCTAGTATTTTCCATCTTTTAAAAATCCTCCTTTGATTCTGTAATTCCCTACAGCTACTACCCCACTTCTCAGCTCCTCTATATTGCCAAACCTCCAAAGAACAGCCTTTCTACTTGATTTCTGCCTACCTCAATGGGTGCTCCTTCTCAATGTCCTTTGTTAAATTCTCCCCCTCCCCTGAGCTCTACAAGTGGAACATTCACGGCCTCATCTCTCTTCTCTCTCCTAGTTGATTATATCTATTGTCCTGGCATTATATAAAATCTAAATTTAGATGGTTCTCTTTAGACCAAACCACTCTCCTTAAAATAGACATTTCTTAATTCAACTTCTACTTAGCTGTCTAACTCCTTCCGCATTCTACCATTATTAACATTCCTGCTTTTCATTATCCTTCATGACCAATACAACAACAGCAAGTCGTTGGTCTCAGCTTTCTTTCATGTTTTACCTCGGCTACTACAACAGCAACCTTACTTGGTCTCCCTGTCTCCACTCTTGCCTCCCTATAATATATTCTTGACAGAACACTGAAAGCAATTTTAGAGGATGTTTCTGCCCTACTTAATATCCTTAAGTATTTCCCTTTACACTCAGAACCAAATCCAATCTCCTTACCTTTGCAAGGCTTTGTCTCATCTGCCCTCTGCTACCTCTCCAACTGGATCTCTCTATACACCAGATCCCTTACAATTCTTTAATCACATCAAACTCCTTCCTGCCTCAGAGCAATTACACATATGGTTTCCTCTACTTCTAACACTGTCTTCTCTACTGTTTTATGTTCCAACCCCATCTCCAGTCATTCCTCTATTAAAGATCAGGTTAATTCTTTAAAGCATTTATGAAAATGTTGTTTAGCAGTTTGCTGTTTAGCAAAACTTGAGCTCCATGCATAAGTGTTTGCTCTTATAAACCCAGCTTGTACCGCCATAACCTTCCGTAGAGGAGACGGTCCATAAAATTTGGTTGAACAAATAAATGTGCAGAATACAATTGCCCAATAACCACAGAAAAGGACAGTCAACTTTAGCAACATCTTAAGAAGTGTAAATTAAAACAAGAATTTTTCTCCTACCAGAATGGCAAATATTATCAAGACTGAGAATATAAGTTGGTGAGAATGACAGAAAACAAGCATGTTCATATATTATTGTTGGGAGTAGGTACTGATGTTCTTTTTTTATATTTCCATTTCTAGAATTTTATCCTCCCAAAAATATGCAAAAAATACTTATAAGAATATTTACTCAAACTCTGAATGCAATAGGTAAAATAGGAAACAATCCAAATGTTCATCAATAGGAAGATGTTCTCAGTACACAACTATACAACAGCTACTATATATATACAGCATTTCAGAAAGAATGACAAATCTGCATGCTAAGAAAAACTGCACAAGATATAGTGGCAACTGAAAGAATATTTTACAATAATACATGGGTCTCCCCCAACCCCACATATGGAGAGAAAAAGTTGAAATAATAGCCTCAAATTATTGAGAAGGTTGGGGTCACCAGAAACTATAGCTTCCTGTATCATCTAGTTTTATAAAATCTGATATATATAACTTTGGGTTATATTTGTAACCAGCAAAATTAAAATCTATTCTTAAAAAAGCTATGTAATTAAAGGATATGAAAACAAAAAGCCTGTAATTTCAAAACAATTGAAATTGTTCAGAAAACTGATTAGATTTGGCTGGTATTAAATGAAACACTATGCAAATAAAGCAAGCAAAAAGAAGGAAAAAACCCCTAAGATACATACCAACTGTTCAAAGGCAGCAGCTCTGTTCTGATAAAATGTGGAAAGGTCAGCGTTCTTCTCTATAGGGCACAAGCTGATCGCCTCAGTATAGCACTGAATAGCTTGTTCATATTTTCCTGCTTTAAAATATTTGTTGCCTTTGTTCTTGGCTGCTTGGGCTCTATCAAGAGAGTTCTAAAACGAGAGGAAATAACACTTACCAATACACAGGAATACATTCAGATCAGTGATTAAAACAGGGATAAACTGACAGAAGAAAAATGGGGAGATAGAGTGGCTGTTTACAGTGTACACTGCTTCATGTAAGTATCTTCATGGGATAAAGTCTCAGTACTAGGATTACTAAACCAACGGTTTATGTACTATTTTTCATATTACAAGTTTTTATTTTATCTAAATTTTAGTTAGTTAACATACAGTGCTATCGGTTTTTGCAGTATAATTCAGTGATTCAACACTTACATAAACACTCAGTGCTCATCACAAGTGCCCTCCTTTATACCCATCACACATTTAGTCCATCACCCCGCCCCGCCAAGGTTCCTCCATCAACCCTCCGTTTGTTCTTTATCGTTAAGAGTCTCTTCTGGCTTGTTTCCCTCTCTCCTTGCTTTCTTTTTCCCCTCCCCATTTGTTCATCTGTGTTCTTTCTGACATTCCACAAGGTTTATGTATTTTTAATTTCAAAAAAATTGCTATAGTACTTTAAATGTAAAGATCTACTTTCCTGCCATTCCTGTCAAGCAAGAGTTGGGATAGCTTATTTTTACCAGTCTAATGGATTCTCAGTAAGGGATGACTTTACTGGTTAGGACACATTTCACAATGTCTGGAGACATTTTTAATTGTCACAACTGCAGGAGGCAGGGATGAATAGCTGCTATTATTAACCTGGTGGGTAGACACCAGGGATAATGCTAAACATTCTGTGATGGCACAGGACAGCCCCCCAACACAAAGAATTTTCAGATCCAAATGTCATTAGTGCCAAGTTCATTGGAAAACTATGATATAAATATTCCAATATTTTGATTTGCATTTTCCTCATTATTAATGAATCTGTAAATCTTTTCGTGTTTATTGACCATATTTATGACCATACTGACCATGACCATTTCTTATTCTGAAAACCATTTATTTATTCATGTGTGCTGCTATTTTTCTTTTAAGCTTACTGTCAACTGTGTAGAACAGATAATAGAAACACTTTGCTATCTTCATTACAAATGTTATCCCAAATCTTTGTTTATCAGCAAATTTTTGGTACTCCCATCTTTGCCTTAGAATCTTTCTGGGGGACCCAACTCACATACTTCATTCATATACAATACAGAAGAGTTGTTAGTTAGCACTGAGGACAGCTGTGAATACCTCAGTCAACACTTGGGAAGCATTCTGGAGACAATTCCAGTTATCTAGTTTCTAGCTACTAAGTCAAAGAGCTTTGTGGCACATCTTTCCCCAAAACTTTATTGTTTGTCAGCATCATCCAACTTTAACAAATATGTGATTATGGAAGAACCTATAGGTCTTCAACAGGTAAGCACTGACAAAAGTAAAAGCAAAAGTAACTGCTCTTATAAATAATTTACTAGGAATTATGCTCTTTTTCTCCTTACTCTTGCTTCATTTTTCTTTGTGGCTTTCCCCTCATTTACCTTTTGTTTCCCTTCTCCTTTAGTCTGAGTACAACTATAGTTACTTTTTAGTAGCATCCAAAGATTTCTTAGAAACTGCATTCATCTAAGTTCAGATATATTAATACATTTTTTAAAAGTAGGCTCCACACCCAACATGGGGATTAAATTCATGACCCCTGAGATCAAGAGCTACATGCTTTACTGACTGAGCCAGTCAGGCACCTCCTAAGTTCAGAATATTAAACAGTTAGTTTAAGCTGGCTAGTGTCAATAAGGAACATATTTTAAAACTAGGATGTAGGAGGATGAAAAGAACCAAATAAGCCACAAATTAATTAAAAGATGAATATAAAATCTTCCATTTGTCAAAAGCCTTAATCATCCTCCAAAAACTTTGACAGTAAAAATCCTTGGCAGAAAATATCCATAGTAGACAACCAGGAATCTCTTATGTGACCGTGGACTACAGGAGGACAACTATCACGGTGATTGCTAGAAAACTGCATTTGAAACAACCTCAACAGAACTCCCACTCCACTGAGATGCAGAAGTCAGACTGGAGTAGGGCTCGGTCATCTGGAAGGAGCAAGGATCAACTACACCCAAGAGACAAGTGACAGGCATACCTGGGCTGTCTTCCAAGAGACCACACTACTGAGTACTGCAAACATGAGAGAGAGGCTCCCAACTCAAATAGAAACTAGTATTTGAGAAAAGCAGGATAAACAAAGCAAACAAATTTTAGTATCAGGAATAAGAGACTATCACAGTCATTTTAAAAAAGAGGCTGCTTTTGGGGTGCCTAGGTGGCTCAGTCAGTTATGTGTCTGACTCTTGACTTTGGCTTAGGTCATGATCTCAGGGTAGTGAGATCAAGCCCCAAGTTGGGCTCTGTCCTGGGTGTGGAGCCTGCTTAAGATTTTCTTTCTCCCTTGCCCTCTAAAAATTGGAAAACAGAGGCTGCCTTTCCAGAGCACTAATTAGATATCCTAAAAATTTAAAAAGGATTATTGCAATCACCTCAATAGATGGTCTGGGACTGCATATTAGAATGGGCATAACTGAGGAGCAAATTAACAAGTAAAAGGTAAAGCAAAGGTATCTGCCAGAATGCAATGAAAACAGAGGACACAGAGGTGAAAAGTTTGGAGGAAAAGTTAAATGACATGGAGTATAAATTCAGATGTTCCAACATCTATCTATCTGGAGTTTAGAAAGGGAGGCACAGAACAGTGTGTTTAAGGAAATACTAGAAAAGTTCCTGGAGCTGAAATGACACATTTTCAGACACATTACAGTGAAATCTCCCAATGAAAGCCTGAAAGTTTTTAGATTGAAAAAACAGACTATCCACAAAGGAAAAAGACCAAACTAGTATTAGAATGTCATAAACATGAGGTACTAAAAAACACGATGAAGTAACAACTTAAAGTTCTGAAGAAAGATTATCCTCAATTTACAATCTTATACCTAGCCAAACTAGCTTTTAAGGTTGAACACAAGAAGAGAAATAGAGGTGGTACAATTTCCTTACCACTAAAAATGAACCCCAAAGTGGGACAAATTACCAATACAAAAAGGAAGGTGGGGATAAAGAAACAAAAAGGCAGCTTACATATAGCAGGATCATTAAATATGTTAATAATAACAATAATGTGAAAAGGTTAAATCTCCATAATAGAAAACTATGTTGCCCATTCATGACCTAAAACAAAGTGACAGGTCAAAAAGAATGTCAAAAAGGTTATGAAGGCAAACACTAAGAAACAGAAGGGAGTATCAGACAAATAACTATTAAAAAGTCTCAGATGGAACACAGGACAGTTATATTGATAAAGGGCACAATCTGCCAAGAACACATCATAATTATAAATCTTTCTGTGCCTAATAAAACTTCAAAATAATGAAACTCAGTTACTTTTGATATTATATATCAAGAAAAACATTCTTCCAATTCCTGGCAAAAAGTTTACAATGTTTCTAAGTCATTTAGAACATGGTTAATACATATCCTTAAACACTAGGGACTGTTTATGTAGAAAATAATGTGGCATATTAAAAACACGTGAGAAGTATATTTGACTATAGTGCTACTGAAGATTTATTTAGTATTTTAAAGAAAGATTTGCAGATTAGATAAAAAACATTTTCCGGAGAGTTAATGACCTTGTTTCATTAGCAGAAATAGCAATGAACTCTTTCCCGTCTACTAGAAGTTTAAGGCTAAATACTACCATACAGAATACCAGAAAAAGCAGTCATAGCAAGGACTGACAAAAGACAGAAAAATGAGTACACAAGGCTTCCTTCTTCTACTTAGGATAGACACTTCTTACTTTTATTCAACATATTCTACATCAACTTAAAACCAATCAAGTGAATCTTTCACTTAGCTATTTCCTCCACTTAGTCAAATTTTATAATGGCTCCTTTAAAAATTACTAAAAATTCTTCTACTCCAGGGTGCTTGGATGGCTCAGTCATTACAGCATGCGACTCCTGATCTTGGGGTTCTGAGTTCAAGCCCCATAGTGGGGGTAGAGATTACTTTAAAAAAAAAAAAAGAAAAGAAAAAAAGATTCTTTAAACCCTAAGGCCAAGATCAGACTGATTAATTTCCCTTCTTTATTATACTGTTAAAAACAAAACAAAACGAAAACCCCACTGACAACCCCCCAAAACAACAAAACTCCACAAAAACAGAAACAAAACCCAATCCCCATAATGATCTGAATGACACTGTGGAAAAGGATCAAATTACATAGGCAAATCACTAAGTTGCAAATTATCCTCCACTGCTCCTCCACTGCCACCCCAGAAAGCAACCAAACTATATTTTTGGAAAGATTATCTTGGTTAACATCCATATTACCCTAAGCTCACTGCCTGCCCCATTACTTTCTGTCCAACTATTTCCCTTCGTTGATAAAAATGCAGAGAAAGAATGGAATTACAACAGGGACAGTACAGAAAAACTAATTATTTCAGCCTGCTGATAAAATTTAGGACAAAAAGCTGGGTAACATAATGTCAACCTTCTCCTATGTCAGGAACTAGGCCCTATTTTCGTAAGCTTTGAGGTGAAAACCAGGCAGAAATGAAAATATATGCACCAGACAAAAAGCTTATATTAGAAAACACACAACTAATAATTCTTTTTGAGGTATTTTAATTATATCCTACAGGAATCCTTTGTGCTACTTTTCAGTCACTTCCCACCCTCTGCCACCAGTCTACATTTTCGAGTTACAATAGTAACTTTCAGAATTAAAGACTGAAGTGAGGAAATAAGCCCAAAGACAATTAATTTTGAAAGCATATTTTTATAAATGAGAAATGAAGATATGCAGATCTAAAACATAATGGGAACATCTCGAAATGCTAGTATCTTTCATATGGTCCATTTGCATATCTAAAAGCTACTAGGGAGATTTAAAAGACTATAAAGCCATTTACCTTACTGGAAATCACTTTTGCTTTGGATGTTAAACCTTAAAAAGGTTCTAACATTCCATAATATTTTACACTAAAACTCTGTGAAAATGCACCTCTCTGCATTTATTACTAATTATTTTCTAATTGATCTGAAAAAATTTTATTTATTTACTTGTCAAAGAGAGTATAAGCAGGGGGAGCAATGGGCAGAGGGAGAAGCAGATTTCCCACTGAGCAAGGAGCCCTCTGCAGGACTCCATCCCAAGACCCTGAGATCATGACCTGAGCCGAAGGCAGGTGCTTCACCGACTGAGCCCCACAGGCACCCTGAAAATTCTTTTAACAAGTAAATTGTATCATGTCATTCCTTGCTCAAAACCCTCCAATAACTTTCCACTACTATTACCTACATAAGGACTCTTAAATTTTACTTCAGCCATATAATCAATTTCCATAAATGGGCATAAATTCAAACTCTGTGAATACTGGTAAGAATACAGATGGATTATGAAAAAGATATTTGCATCTGCCCAGTATGTCATATAAAGTATAATTTACAATAGTCTACTAGAAAACTTTGTTTTTTTCCAACCACACTTTAAATTTCATCTCTTCGTATTAATTGCCCAGCAGAGTCAATTCCGTGACTTGATGAGATTCTGCTAAATGAATTCAACAAATATTTGGCACCAAATCTTGTAAGGAATCCTGAAGTCAATGCATTAAGCCAAAATTACTTTTGAATAATCTTTAACAAAGTACTCCACTGGGGATGCCAGGTAGGTGCTATTACTATCCTCATTTTACATATAAAGCAACTGAAGGCTGGAAAGACTAATTTGCCTAAGGGAGGATTCAAATTCAAGCAATCTGACTCCAGGTTGCCTAAACTTTACTTCTGTACTACATGGATCATCATCCATGTTTTATCAAGAATATCATTAGAATCACACCCAGAATTGCTTTCTGGAACTAAATCAAAGACAACAGATTCAGATATCCTATCTTGCTCGGTACTGACTCTAGGGCAAAAGGTCTTTATATGAAAAGACAAAGAGAGAATCATCAGCAAAATTAGACCTTTTTCTTTAATCCAAGCTATTATAACTGAATTCATTTTAGTTAAAAGCACATTTGACAGAACTCCACTGTACAACAACCAACAGCATAGTCTTTATTCTGAAGAAATACCAGGGGCAGTGTAAGAAACAAACAAGGAGACTGGCAGCTTCTCTACAAAATTACTACTGATTAAAAAAACTGAAATCCCAATTCACATCAGGAAAATGTACATTAGGTGATTAGTATACTGTGTAATAACCAGAAAATTATTAGGTCCAAAGAGCAACTGCATATATATGTATACATACATACATCTAAACTATGTGGGTAAGACACAAGAATTAAAAACAAATAACTCAGGTAATAAATCTAAAAGGAAACAATGAGAAAAGTAGTATGCATGTCTCCTCTCTTCTACAAACACTGCTAGAACTTGTCAAATGGGAGGCAAAACCTAGGAATCTGCCTCACACCTTTTGCAGAGACATATCTGTTCTGGAAAACAATTTAATATTTAAAGACAAAAGCGACAGATATTTAAGTATAATACCAGTAAATTTAGTGGAATACAAACTTAGAAAAAAAAATCAAGGTTTGACAGTCAGTGAAGGTTACTTTACACACACAAGGAATTCAGGAGACCTAAAAGAGTCCTTTAAAACAAGTCCTGCAATGGTAAAATTGACTACATTACAGAAAGATTTCAATGATACACATTTGGCAATAAGAACTCGGTATAAATTTTTAGCATGTATTTATAAAATCACTATATGCGATGATCACATATAGTCACTGTGAAAGGAAATGAACTGGAATCTGTGTATAAGAAAATAAAATGGGTATCCTCATAATTACACATTTATATCCAGTTAAAATATACTTTTGACACTTTAGTTTGATAGTGTTTTTTTTCAATGGTTTCATTCCCTTAAATTTACCAAATTCCAAGAGCATATTTTAAAATTTGAGTTTCAGCTTAAAAGAAGTAGCAATCAACGGTGGAAAACTTAGAGCATGAGCAATGGTCTTTTAAAATACTCTATCAACCAACTGTTACTTTTATATGAATAAAAGCTAGGATAACAAGAAAATACCTGAAATAATAATAAAGTTCTTTCCCATATTATATTTTAAAAATCTACAACCAAGCCCACCTACTAAATCACAGTACAGAGCACTTTACCTAAGAACCCACTTGTAAGAACACAGTTTCTGCAGGATTATGGCTGTAGTTGATCCAAAATCAAGTGATTTATAAAAAGAATGCCTAAATAAGGTTTAAGACTGTTATAGCAACTTCTAGGATTGACTGGTAGAATAAAAATGAAAAGCTGGAGTTCTGAAAAAAATACTCAACTTGTGGGATTATGTGTGTGTACACACACACACACACACACACGCATGCATACCTGCAAACAATGAAGCTTCACTGGTAGATTTACTCAACCTCTGCTTTCTACCAAGCCTTGTATTAGGTTCTGAGAAGACAAAAGTGAGAAAGAGCCAGTCCTAGCCTTCACATATTCCATAGAATATGTGAAGCAACTCTAGTACAATGTGGTAAGTGCTATGGAAGGGAACAGTTCAGACTGTTATGTAATCACATAGTGGTATGCCCAGGTAAAGGGTTTCAGAAAAGATTAAAATACCTACATGTTATTTGAAGGATGAGAAGGTAGGTGTATTGGGCAGTGTTCACAGAATATCCAAAGGTGAAAAACATGAGGAAGTGTCAGGGTCCTGGGATTAAGCCCCATATCGGGTTCCCTGGGCAGCAGGAAGCCTGCTTCTCCCTCTCCTACTCCCACTTCCCCTGTCTGCATTCCATCTCTCACTGTGTCTCTGTCAAATAAATAAAATCTTTAAAAAAAAAAAAAAGAGATAAAGTTGAAGAGGTAAGCAGGATCAAGATTATGGAGGGTCCTAAATGATGACGGGTTTGAGCTTTGTTATGGGGAATAACAGAACA
This sequence comes from Mustela lutreola, assembly GCF_030435805.1. Lineage (NCBI taxonomy): Eukaryota > Metazoa > Chordata > Mammalia > Carnivora > Mustelidae > Mustela > Mustela lutreola. The sequence goes on along the minus strand of NC_081291.1, from coordinate 176,573,682 downwards.
CCACTTAATGATTTTAAGCATGGGCTGTCAAATTCTGGCAGTGACAAAAAGGATTTAGAAGACAATAAGAAGAGCAGTTATTCAGTTGAGAAGTAATGGCAGTGAAAATATAGTAGTCAGACTTAAGAATTTTCTAGATATTTTCCTGGACTAGATGTGGAAAACATGCAGGGAGCAGAAAGTTAAGATGATATCCAAGTCTCCAGCTTGGGAAACTAGTTAGATGAGGAACACTGATAAGAGACACTCTCAGGAAAAACAGGGGAGTCTGGATGTGAAATATTTGTGAAGTAATGAAGTGAAAATTCCCCTTAAATTTGGGTCTCTTGAGAGGTCTGGGCTATAGACAAGAAATTAGGGAGCTATCAGTATATGAGATAAATAAAACTCCCACACAGCAAGGAAGCAAGGGCGTGGAAGGTTAAGAATAATTATGATAGAACATGAAGATCAAGAAAAGGAAGGGGCAGAGAAAAGAGCCTGGAAAGGACACCGAGAACAATCAGCAAGGGAGGTATCAAGAAATTTTTTAAAAAACAAAGATAACCAGAATATACTATGTCAGAAGCCACAGGAAAAGTTATGAAAATTAGAAGACAATGCGAAACATCACCAAGGATCAAGTGAGATAAAGACTGAAAGGTGTTCATTGTAGTTAGTCATATAGGAATGTCATTGATCATCCTGATTTTTAAAAAATAACTAGAAGCTTGTTTAAGGGGAGAGAATTACTTTACTTCAAAAAAATGACTGAAACAGAGGTTACTCAGTCTGTGACCCCCTAATTAAAATGTTTAACTACATTTCTCCCTTCCCATTCTAGAGTGCTTAGATTAGTGGTTCCTAACCATTTCATGCGGGTAACTCCTGTGTAACATTAAAAAAACCTGAATACCAGAATATATATTTTATCATCAGATTTAAAAAAAAGATAAAAAAGTTACTATACTCAATGAAGTTTTAAAGAAATGCACATTTCAAAAGAATCCCAAAAAGAAATGCCTAAGACATCTACATCTGTCTGTGTAGCCAGAATATCATTACTTTGTGTGTATGTCACAAAGTTTCATGTATAAAAATTATTTTTATGTTTAGTGATTATAGCACTAAAAGCTTTTGTGTTTCTCATTCATTCACTATTCTTCTATGATTAAAATTAAACAAATGAAATAGGAAATGATCAGAGAATTTCAGACATATGAAAATGACACACACAAGTGGGAATTCAAAGAATCTCCCGATTAACACTCTCATTAGCAGCACTCAGAGGCAACAATTTTTAGGGCTGGCAAAGTCATGAGACCTAAAATATTGTAATCTTCTTACAGTATGCGGATGACACTAGACCAGAGAGATAAAATAACTTCCCCAAGGTAACTATGCTAGAGAGTCCACAACAAAGTGCACATCTCCTAATTCTCAGAGTCCATGGGATCTTCCAGCATACCATACCGCATCTTTTCTACATTAAAAAAAAAAAAAAAAAAAAAAAGGTGGCAATGTTTTACTCTCCCACTACAAAGACTATCTGGCCCTCTCACAGCCTAGCAAAAGCCTAACATATAGTGGGCATTAAACTATGGTAGTTCACTCCCACATCAAAACTTCCTTTAAAGTTTGACTATTTAGTAAAATCATGTCTTTAACCTGAATAATACAACATGGAAATGACTTGCAAATGTATTTGGGAGCTATTTGACCAAAGGTTTCTCTGAACTCTGATTTACTCTGAACTATCACTGTACAATCCCAGAGGCAAATAAAATCTTCCACCCCACCCCATCCCAGTATTGTTAAATGCAGCCAGGCTTATTCCCCACAGCTGTCAGATACCAAAAGGATTTAACAGTCGGTAACAAAACCATGCAAAGCAGTTCGCCAAATACTCTGATGCTTGGCCTAACATCAAAGAATCTTTATCACGCACGTCAGGCTTGAACATGTAAAATTTCAGGTAAAATTAAAAAATGAACTTAACATGCTTCTACCAAAAAAGTTTAAGAATTCGCTCCCACAGATTAAAAAAAAAGGCTACTCAACACCACTTCACTCTGCCAACCAACAGTCACTGTATTTACCTATCCCCTACCCTGAGAGACTTCATAAAACAGGGGTGGCTCATTATTAAAAGGTTATTACGGACCAAGTTCTAGGCCTTGGAAACCACAATTCCTATCAACCACAATGTATTAATCGTAAATGGAATCTGGCTTCCTTCACTAGTTCAATACAATCTTCATATTTGCAAAAGTCCCCCGTACCCAAAACGCCAGTGATAAATGCTGTGTCACGAGAAAAAAGACAAGAATTTTTTTTGAAACCAAAAGGATTCTGTCAAAGAAGAACACTAACTTGTGCCCTCGGGCTATCCCAATCCCTACAAAGGCAGCCAGAAATGCGCTTCCCTAAACCCCTGTGCTGCCAGGCAGCTTTCGTCGGATGGGAAGCCCCCTGACCCGCACAACTGGTCAAGGAAAGCCTTCACCCGCTGGATTCCACCTCCACAGCCCAGGGCTGTTTCTCTCACCATTTCCAGGTGAGCACCGGTGCCCTCGGGATGTCCGCTGCCCGGGGCCGGACTGGCCCTACCCTCTGGGGTCTTCCGTTCGCTGTTACGCTTTAAACCGCCGGCATCACCTCGGCCCCCAGCCTCCCGGCGTCGCCTCTGCCGGCTCCACAGGTACATGGCACCTGCGCCCAGCAGCAGGGGCGCCCCGACTGCTAGCGCCAGCTGCCATCGCGGTAGGCCCCCAGTGCCAGGGCCCGCAGTCGCGCCGCCGCCGCCCACCCCACTCCCGGAGCTAGGCGCAGCCGCCGCGACCACCGCCGCCTCCACAGGCTTAGAGGCGGCCATGACAAGTGTCCTCCGCCGCCGCCTCCCTGCTGGTCGCGGGCGCCTCAGTCACCAGGTAGCGTGCGAAGGAACACCAGAGGGAGGAAAGGAAAGCCGTGGGCTAGCGAGCACGCTAGGCAGCGACAGCGGACGACAGAAAAGGGCCAGAGGTCACCGGAAGCCTAGGGCATGCCGGGCCAGACCCGGCCGTCCCTTTCCTCCCTTCTCAACTATGGGGGGGGGGGGCGGAGTGAAGAGAAGAGGGGGAAATTACTTCCGGGTCAGGGAGAAACAGGGCGGGAGGGGGCGTCGTTAGTGGCCCTTTCTCTTCCCTTTCGGGGCGCTGCTGTTTGTGAGACTAGCTTCTAGGATCTTGGGCTTCCGGTGGTAGCCACTGTCGTTCCCTCCGCCTTCAGAGGGACCTCTTATCTGGGGAAGCGGAGGAGGGACGCACAGAGGGTGGATCTATGGTGCGCAGGCGAGCGGTGCGGAGTCTGCAGCGATCCCAAGAACGGGCGGGAGTAGCGGAAGAGTTGTGAATGTTATTGGTTGGCAGGAATGGTGGGCGGGGCGTAGCCCGAGTAGCCCAGTTTATTGGTGGAATTTGGGCTTCGTTCCCCCATTACCGCCACGTAGGCGCTTCTCAGACCTTTGGGGCCGGTAGTTTGGTTATGAAGTCCTGGAAACCAACGGATTAAAAGGACCGTTAAAGGTGTGTGAAGGAAGAACTCAGCCAGAGCTAGTCCGTTGTATCATCGATTTCCTTATTTCTATCGTGGCCGGACTGTAGTATGGAGGAATTTGAGATTGCTGGGGGCAGCGGCAGATGGTAGAAATCAGACAGGGTGGAAACGGGCAATCTAAGTTGGCTTCCGCCAAAACGGCTTGAACAGAGTCCCCGCGGTTCACCGTCTGCACCAGTTACGAAAGCGATGACGTCTGTGTGTTGTTAATGAAGTTCTTGAACTGCGTGGGTAGAAATGCGAAGACCCAGAGTTCCTACCTACTTGCAGCTTTCCTGTACATATTTGTGCCTTGTGCTGGATTTCTCCTGACATCCCAGCCCACGTCTCGATCCCTGGAACACCCGCGCCCTCCGCAGTGCTCTGATCCGCCCACCGCCTTGCGAGTTTTGCATTAGCTGTCTTCAGCCTTCTTGCTTCATTCCCAAAACGAAATTCCAATTCATAGCTGTCATATATCGAGTAGCTTTGTCAAGTCCTTTCCCCGTGCTCTGCACCAGACGTCTTAAAATACAAGAATTTCCCTTGCAAGGAATTGCTCGGATTTCATAGTATTTTCAGTAAGAAAAGACTAGTATTAATAGAGAATGAATCCAGAGCTATGGCTCCGCTTATCAAGTATACTGGTCTGCAGCCCCTTATATTAAAAATTTACAAAGGTTCATTTTGCTTTTGGGCGCAACAGGATTTTCAGCATCACAGTAGAACTACATAATGACTGAAAGATAGTTTATTTTATTTTAAATAGTTTATTAAAAATAGTTTGTTTAAAATAAAAATTTATTTATTTAAAATAGACATTAAATTAGAATGGCCCAATTCGAAGGTTTCGATATCGTTGCTTTTTTTCTGCTTCATGTAGGTTCCTATTAGTAAACTGCTTTCAGGTAATAGGGTTCCGCAGACTCAAAAGGTGAGCTAAAAATAATAGCAACAGAACTGAGTTGATCAAATAGGGATTGTTGCAGGCAATCGTCTTTTCTTCCTTCCTGATTCCCAGCCCTCAGAGGAAAGTCTTCTGGCCCTTAATGCAATTTCTCCCTTGCTGTTTTAGAATAGAGTTAGGATATTTCTTTACCGCAGTTTCCATTTTTCTGCAGCCTCAAGGGATTGTAGAATGCTAGTAAGTACTATTGGTAGGAACTAAGTCATTTGAAGTTTTAAAAAAAACTTATCAGAATAGATAACGTTGTTATGGTTGCAATCCAAAAGTTACAAAGGGTTTACTGTGAAAAGTCACTGTATCCCTAGCTACCCAGTTCTCCTCTCCAAAGGTGATCAGTGTTAGAATTTTTTGAAACACTTTAATTAATATTTATCTAAAAGGCTGCTTTTATTGGTTTTAAGATTGGCATCAGTAAATGAATTTGTTCTTGTTACTTTTGTGATTTGTTGAACATAACATTTTCATTCCCTAGCCTATTTATCTCTTTTCTCCCATTTTTTCCATCATTTCCTTATTGATTATAGTGTAGAACTGAGTAAGAATGTCATTAGTTCTATGACCTTGCTGACCTAAGGCATAAATTTCTGAGCTGTGAAATAGTGAAAACATTCCTCTCACACCTATATGTGAAAGATTTAATTAGATAACATTTAATTTCTTTTTAGTATATTGTTTGTTACAAAATAGCATACGTTCATTACTTAGTTTTCTGTTTTTCTTAAATTTAAAGGAGAGAAGTAAAATTATCTCTAAGAAAATTGAAGTTTTGTATGTGTGAGCATAAACATTTTGTTTTTCCTGCTAGATTAACGGAATTCAATAGATTTCTTCACCTCTTCTGTGGTCTATCTTGGGAGTCAGTTGAAATGAGGTAGAACATAATGGACTGGTATGCAAGAGATCTGAGTTCTTATTCTAGATTTTAATACTAACAAGCCATGTGTGTGACTGTGGGCACCAATGTGACCAGTGGATTAGATGATTTCTAAGTCTCCTCCTACCTATGAAATTGTATGATTCTAGCCCCTCAATTGTTTGCTACATGAAAGCCTTTCTTGTTGGTAGAGTTGGTAGATAGCTGCTTGATTGGTGCTCAAGGCTTCCAGTGAGTCCATAAACATACTAAGCACATACATACACAGTTTGATCCCTTTCAATTTTTCCTTAGGTTTCCACTCTGTTTTTCTTCACTGCAAAATACTGAGAAGAATTGTTTATGCCTGTTATCTATACTTAGCATCCAAAATCTCTTATAATCTGGTTTCTAATTTTGTTACTAGTCTAAAAGTACTTTAAAGGTCACTTAATTCATTGTTTTTGACTTTTATTGGATTTTACTGAAGCATTTGGTATCATTGGTCTTTCCCTTCTTAATACATGGTTTTCCCTGGCTTTCAGAAGACTAAGTTCTCCTGGTTCTTCTACTCATTGACCAATTTCCAGATAAATGCTGTCCAATAGTACTTTCTGTGATGTTGGAAGTGTTTTTTTAAGCTGTGATATCCAATATGATTTGTTATCTGTTGATGTCCAATAGCCATGTGTAGCTATTGAGCACTTGGAGATACATCCAGTGTGACTAAATATTTTGTTTTCATTTTAATAGACTTAAATTACTTTGTGTGACTAATGATTACTGTATTAGATAGCACAGCTCCAGATTTTCCTCAAGTATAGTAATCTGAAAGAATTTGTGTTCTTTGTCTGCAATCTCTCCATTAGTAACCAAAGTAGGTCTCATTGCTTCAGGTACCATTTCTCTGAAGATCATCAATATCTAAGTATTTCTTAGTATGATGTATCTGCTCACCTCCTAGCCCTATAATTTCCTACTATTTTCTGAGCAGCTTTGCCTGGATGCCCCATTTTAAAGAATATAACTCATCATCTTCCCTCCTCAGTCTTTCCCTTTGTAAATCCCCTTTTTCTCACAATGTCACTGTTACCTTCCTAGCTTACACTTTTGTGTAAGTGTAAAAGTGTAAGTGAAAGCTTACACTTTTTGGACCTTTCTCTTTTACAACTATACTTACCTAGCACAAGTGAATGTACCAATATATGCATATGTAAACACAAAATCCTCTGTGAAGTCTTACTGATTCACTTGTAATATATATTTTTTCCTTTTCATGCCCCCTGCCACCTCCCCGTTCAAATACATGAAAACACTTAGAAGTGTGTCTGGCATAGAATAGATGCTGAATAAATAGTTGTTTCTTCTCTTTTTTCTTTTCTCTATTTTCTTTATTTTTTCTGAATGCCGTGTCAGCTTCCCAGCTTCCAGTACCTTTCTTCTATGTGTTATTCTGCACTTAGATACTAGATTACTCTTCCCAATGCATAATCCCAGTTTCATTATTGAGCTCAAAAACTGTTAGACCCTCGCCACTTCCTATGAGGTTAAATGTCTGGCCATCCCCTCCTTCTATACACTTCTTCTATTTCTGTGGTCCACATTGATAGCACTTGGCAGTGTTTAAAATTATTTAGGGGACCCGTCACAGGATATAAACTCTATGCAGACAGAAACTTTGTTTGTCTTATACTCCCAGAGCCCAGAAGATAGTCCTTGTAATAGTTAATTTCATGTGTTGACTAGGCCACATGTGCCCAGATATTTGGTCAAAAATTGTTCTGCATGTGTCTGTGAGCCTGTTTTTTCGATGAGATGAACATTTGAATCAATAGACTGAGTAAAGCCCAAATCAGTTGAAGGCTTGAAAAGAATAAAAAGGCCCACTTTCCCTCAGTAAGAGCGATGTTCCACAGCTTGACTACCTTGAGCTGGATCATTGGTTTTTTCATGCCTTTGGAATTGTACTAAAGCATTGGCTCTTGGGTCTTGCTTGAGCTTGCCAGCTTTCAGACTGGAATTTGCACCATCAGCTCTCTCAGTTCTCTCTCAACTGCAGATCTTGGGACTTCTCAACCTCTATAATTGCATTAGTCCATTCCTTTATAGTAAATCTTATAAATATGTATGTCTAGTAGTTTCTGGTTTTGCCTCTCTGGAGCATGCTAAGTAATACAGATTTTAGTACTAGGAGTGGAGTGCTGCTACTAGAAGATACCTAAAAATGTGGAAGTGGCTTTGGGCTTGTGATAGGTAGAGGCTGAAAGAGTTTTGAGTTGTGTGCTAGAAAAAGCTGAGGTTTTCATGAAGGAACTGTTGGTAGACATAGGACATTAAAGGCAATTCTGTTGAGGGCTCAGAAAGAAAAAATGAGAGATGGAGACAAAGCTTTCATTTTCTTACATAAATATATAATCATGAACAGAATGTTGGTAAAAATATGGATATTAAAGGCTATTTCAGTGAAATCTCAGAGGAAATGAGGAAAAGGCTATTGGAAACTGGAGGAAAGTGATTTTTCTCATAAAGTACCAAAGACCTCGGCTGCATTTTGTCCTAGTATCTTGTAGAAGGTAGAACATATGAGTGATGAAATTGGATATTTAAGAGATTTCTAAGCAAAGTATTGAAAGTTCTTCCCATTGCTTATAGTAGAATGGAAGAGGAGGCAGATGAGTTAAAGATGGAACTGTTAGGTGAAAAGGAATGAAAACTTGGAGATTGGAAAATTCTTAGTCTGTCCATATTGCAAAAAACAAGAAAGCTTGTTCTCAAGAGAACACTAATGGTATAGCTGAACAATGATTTGATAGATCTTGATGGAACTCATGGGCTTCATCAGCCATCCCAGCAGAAGCCAGAAATAGAGATAGGATGATACCAGAAGAAGAAACACTGCCAGCTGGGACTAAGGAGAACAACAACAACAAAAATGCAATGGCACTGACTGTATTAAATTTTGAACTTGTTTGGGACCCCTTACCCCTTCTTTCATATTTTTCCCTTTTGGAATGGAAATGTCTATAATTAAGTCTGTCACATCATTGTATTTTAGAAGCAAATAACATGTTTGATTTTATAGGTTCACAGCTGGACAGGAATTTTGCTTCAGGATATATCATATCTCAAGTCTCACCCATACTTGGTTTATATGATATTGAAATGAGACTTTGGACTTTAAATTTTAGAGTAGGTGCTGGAATGAGTTAAGACTTTGGGGGCTGCTGGGATGAAATGTACTTGTTTTACGTGTAAGGGCATGAATTTGGGGGAGACTGGGGTGTCACTCACTGGACCAAAATCTGTATTAGCCTCTTAGGGCTGCTATAGCCAAATACCACAGACTGTGTGGCTTGAACAATGAAAATTTATTTCTCACAGTTCTGGAAGCTGGGTAGTCCAAGATCAAAGTTCTAGTCAATGTGGTTTCTAGTGAGAGCTCTATTCCTGGCTTGCAGATGGCTGCCTTGTGTCCTCACATGATTTCTCTCCCATTGTGTCTCTGTCTCTGTCTATCTCTCTTTTTGTGGTAACTAGGGGAGAGAGAGAGAGCGCTCATGCACACAAGCTCTTTAGTGCATCTTCTTTGAAAGGCACTAATCCCATGAGACCAGGGTCCCACCCTCATGATCTAATTTAACCCTAATTACCTCCCAAAGGCTCTATCTCCAGACACTATCACATTAGGAGCTAGGAATTCAACCTAAGAATTTGGTATTTGTGGGGGAGACACAAACATTCAGTCCAAAGCATATAGTAAGCACACAATAGATATTGTTTTTAAGTAATTGATATTGAAGGGTATCAAAGATGGAAAAAATGACATATAGGATGAGATAGCTAGAATCATCATTTACTTAAAACTGAGTGTCCACTATATTGTGACCTTTCCTTTAAACTCCCCAAATACTTCTCTGGAACTTTCTTAAAACATAGCCCTTTTTACCTTGGTTTACAGAATTATACTTGACCTGCCTCATCTGTTAGACCATAAGCATCCCAAGTCAGAAGCTATGTCCAATACTTATCCTTTTACCTTTTATGGTGCCTAACATAGTGTCTCTAGTAAAGCTATATGTCAGAGCAAAGGGCTGTTTTTTCTTTCTGCATTGGGCCTATACAACAGTATAAATATTTTCCTCACAACTCCCACATTGCCATAAATACTTGTTATCATGTGCCACCCATACTCAGTTCTGAGTCCTTGAGCGGTGAGAATCATGTTCTAGTCGTCTTTGTGCTCCCGTATCTATTGCAAGGTTGGGCACACAATAATTGTTAACTTATTTATCCATGCAACATAATACCTGAAATGTGGTCAGTGCTGAGTAAAGAGTTGATGAAGTGTTTATTGACCAATTCCCTGACTGCTACTTCATTTCCATTCCTGTTGCCAATATTGAACAATCTGGTGCCACCATTGCTGTCCAACACCTACATCAGCTAAGAAACCAACTTGAGTGCTGCCACTGCTGCCACTGCCAGGAATAGTCTGCTTCCATTACCACCATTATCCTATCTACTGGTTTCCAGTCCCAAGCTTGCTGTAGTTAGTTACCCCCTGCACCACTGCAGCTTCTTCCCCATTCCATTGGGGTCTGATTGGTTTGTCCTTCATACCCCACTTATGATATATAGTCTGTGCTTCCTCTGAGGCCTCATGCTGTTAATTTTGCCCCAGTTTTTCTCCTGATGGTTTCTGCCTTGTTCAACTTCCGTCAAAGCATTAGTTGAGTGGGTGGTGCTTCTTTGTTTCTCAGGGGAAATGTCACTTGATGATTCAATCAAGTGGCTGTTCTTTTTGCTGTCAGAAGGAGCCTCTGCATTTATCTTCAGGGAACAATCTACAGTCAACCTAGCTCCTTCTCCTTAGCTGTGACTGATGGCGCATATGTATGCTTTAGGCACTCACTTTCCACCTTTCTGCCCGCTCAAAGATTTGTAAGATCTATCTCATCAATCCTTATCAACTTAGCTCATTACCACCCACAAGAGTTTATGTCATTTGCAAATGTAGAAATGTTGCCTTGCTTATACTTCTAAAGATATCACATATAGATTATGTGCATTGTGCCCCACACAAGGATGCTGGAGCAAGTGGGGGCTGAGACCCAACCTGTACTTTACTCCTCACAGTCTGGTATCAGGCTATGTCTACCTAGATAAAGATGTTCCATCATCTGAATTGCATGAAGATACTGGTCCATCACTAAATGATGGGCCTGCAGTGGAGTAGCTACCAATAAAGAGTGCCAGTGACTAATTCATTCCTATTGGACTAGGAGTGTTGGTTATGCAGACTTGATCTTAGCATTGATCTAGCACTGAACCTGAAGTCCTCTAGGCTATTCTCCCCTATCTTTACCTTCTGTTGTTTTTCTGAATCAGTGAAAACTAGCCTCAAATCCAACAATGAGGAGGAGACTTAATTTTGTTAAATTATGTCAAAAAGTAAAACCATAAAAAATAGTTTTTGTGCCTAGGTTCCTGTTATTTATTGCTGCTTAACAAACTATCCCAATGACAGTGGCTCAAAGCAACTTAGTGGCTTAAAACAGCTATTTTATTACATCTTAAAGGTTTATTGCTCAGGAATTTTCCCAGGCTTGATTGACTCCTGTCTTGGAGTTTATTCTTCTGGCAAATGGACTGGTCTGGAGAGTTCAAGACAGCTTCACTCAGGGTCTCACACCTTAATGCAAAGGGCTTGAAGACTAGTCTGATTTGAGACTATACAGGGGGACCACTTCTTGCGGCCTTTCCAGCATGGCAATTAGGGCAGTCAGACTCATGTGACAGCTAAGGGTTCCTAGAGTGTCCCAGGAGCCCTAAGCAGAAGCTGCATAACTTTCTAAAACATCGCTCTGACACCTTCTATGGCCCAGCTATGTTACTAAGGCCAGAACAGATTCATGGGGAGGCGAATTAGACTCCAACTCTCAATGGAAGAAGTAGCAAAAAAGTTGCAGTTCTTTTTAATCTACCACTATCTTCCGCTAAGATTTAACCAGTGTCACAGTCTTGCCCTATTTGCCTATGACACAGTTAGAAAAACATTTTTATTATAGAACTTTGATAAAGATAATCTGGAAATCTAAATAAATAATCATACCTAATAGTGAAATGTTAGTACTTTTCTCTTTAAAGCCAAGAACGAGTCAGGCATTCTGGGTTCTGTTATATAGTACTGAAGGTGTTAGCCAAAATAATAAGACAAAAAAGGAAATAAAGGGAGATTGGAGAGAAGGAAGTAACTTTTCATTATTTATAGATAATATGGTTGTCTCCATAGAAAATTTTTTAAAAGCATAATATACTAGAACTAATAATTTAGCAATGCTGCTGGATAAAAGATTAATGCTATTCTCAAATTGGTCCCTTATGTTTTCCAAAGTATTGGCTATTTTGTGGTTCTCCTGTTCTCAGGTCTGGCAGTTGCTTTGTTGTTTTCTTTTCCTCCTTCATGAACAACTATCCCAGGTCTTAGCTGTTGGAAGTTTGTCCCCACACTCTCCACTTGGGAGTGAAGTACATCTTGTGACCAGTATTTGCTGTAGATTTGTCCATGGATATTTTCCTCTACAATTGCTCTATTGATTTTTATGTGGGGATTCAGAGAGGTTGAAAATCTATGCTATCCTCATTATTGTCTTCCCAGAATACCTCCAGATCAACAGCACTTTAATCTTGTAGCTACTCGTTTAGAGAAGTTTCTTTTTCTTGCTACTAGAAATTTTTCTTTTTACCTTTATTATGAAATAATTATAGTTTCACAGGAAGTTGCAAATAAATGCACATGGGGGTCTCATACCTTTCACGTCACTTTTCACATATTGACAATTATAGGACAATATTAAAACCAGGAAATTGAAATTGATACAATCCACAAAATTTATTCAGCTTTCATCAGCTATGCACGCACTTGTTATATGTGGGAGTTACAGTTCTGCACAGTTTTAACATGTGTCATGTAACTACCACTGCAATAAAAATATAGAACTATTCCATCATCCCAACTCCCTCATGTTGAACTTTTATAGCCCAAACCCCCGGCTCCCAATCCTTAACCCTTGGCAATCACTAATCTGTTCTTCATCTCTGTGACTGTTATTTCACGTATGCTATATAAATAAAATTTTATAGTATGTATTCTTTTGAGACTAAACTTTTTCACTCAGCATAATTCTCTTAAAAGCAATCTAAATTGTTGTGTATATCAAATATTCACATTCATATGTAGGTTTTTGCATGAACATAGGTTTTAATTTCTCTAAGATAAATACCCAAGAGTGCCATTGCTGGATCATATAATAGTTGCATTTTTAGTTTTAAAATAAAGTGGTAAACTATTTTCCAAAGTGTCTGTACCATTTTTTAAAAAGATTTTATTTATTTATTTGATAGACAGAGATCATAAGTAGTCAGAGAGGCAGGCAGAGAGAGAGAGAGAGAGGAGAAAGCAGGCTCCTTGCTGAGCAGAGATCCTGATGTGGGGCTTGATCCCAAGACCCTGGGATCATGACCTGAGCCGAAGGCAGAGACTTTAACCCACCCAGCCACTCAGGCGCCCCTGGCTATACCATTTTTATGTCCCATTAGCACCATAATAAGAAGGATTTAACTTCTCTGCTTCTTCTCCAACATTTGGTGTTGACACTATTTAAAAATTTTTTTATCCACTCTGATAGGTATTTATAGTGATAACTGCTTTTGGTTTTAATTTTCATTGACCTGAGGGGTAATGATGTTGACACCTTTCCATGTGCTTAGTTGGTGTCTATTTTTTTCAATGTAATGTCTTAAATGTCTTTTGCTCATTTCCTAATTGGGTTCTTTGTTCTTTTAGTGTCAAATTTTGAAAGCTATTTATATGTTCTAGAAACTAGTTGGATATGTTGGCAAACGCAAATATTTTCTCCTAGTCTTCACCTTGTCTTTTCATTTTCTTCACAGGGTCATTTAAAGGGCAAAAGATTTTAAAATGATGAGATTTAGTTAATCCATTTTTCCCTTTATGAATTACACATCTAGTGTGAAATCTAAGAACTCTTTGCTTTGTTCCTTTAAAAAACATTTTATTTTTAAGTAATCTCACTTCTATACCCAGTATGGGGCTTGAACTCACAACCCTGGGATTAAGAATCACAGTCTCCACCAAATGAGCCAGCTAGGCACCCCTTTGCTGAGTTCTTGATCTCAAACATTTTCTCCATTTTTTTCCCTAAAAGTTTTATAGCTTCATAATTTATGTTTGAGTTTGTGATCCACTGTGAGTTAATTTTTGGTATTGGGTATGAGACGTAGGTCAAGATTCATTTTTTTACTTTTTTTTTTTTTTAAACATGGTGAATACAGATGCACATGCCTTGCTGGATGGCTGCTGTAAGATTCACTTTTTTTTTTTTTAAGATTTTATTTATTTATTTGACAGAGAGAGATCACAAGTAGGCAGAGAGGCAGGCAGAGAGAGAGAGAGAGGAGGAAACAGGCTCCCTGCTGAGCAGAGAGCAGGATGTGGGACTCGATCCCAGGACCCTGAGATCATGACCTGAGCCGAAGGCAGCGGCTCAACCCACTGAGCCACCCAGGCGCCCCAGATTCACTTTTTAAAATTGTGAATGTCTAATTGTTCCAGCACCATTTGTTGAATAGGTTTTTCCTTACTCAACTTTCCTTACTTGAATTGCTTTTGCACTTTTTCAAAATTTAGTTTAGATGTCTGTGTCTGTATCTTTTCCTGGATTCTCTATTCTGGTCCATTGCTCTATGTGTATTTCTATCAACACTACACTGTCTCTATTATTGTAGCTATACAGGAAGCCTTAACATTGTATAGCATGGTTCTCCCAATTTACTCCTTATTTTCAGAATTGTTTTAACTATTTCATGTCCTTTGAATTTCTATCAATTTTAGAATAAGCTTTTCCATGTCTGCAAACACCTGGATAGGAATTTGTATTAAACCTAGAGTTCAGTATGGGGAGAATTGACATCTTTGCTTCATGACTTACTCATGAATAAGCCTTTCCATTTCTTTAGTCTTCTTTGATTTCTTTCATCAGCTTTTTGTCATTTTCAGAATACAGATTCTGTACATGTTTTCTTAGATTTGTATCTAAGTATTTCACTTTCTTTAGGGGGCAATTATAAATGGTATTGTGATTTATTTATTTATTTAAGATTTTATTTATTTATTTGACAGAGAGAAATCACAAGTAGACGGAGAGGCAGGCAGAGAGAGAGAGAGAGGGAAGCAGGCTCCCTGCCGAGCAGAGAGCCCGATGCGGGACTCGATCCCAGGACCCTGAGATCATGACCTGAGCCGAAGGCAGTGGCTTAACCACTGAGCCACCCAGGCGCCCCTGGTATTGTGATTTAAATTTTGATTTCCACATATTCATTTTTAGTATGTAGAAATGCAGCTAAGTTTTCTTTGTATTGAACCTGTATCTTGGGACATTACTGAAACTCACTTAAAGGTTCTGAGAGTGGTTTTGTAAATCCCTTTGGGTTTTATCTAGATACAATCATTATCTGCAAATTGAGACAATTTTATTTCTTTCTTTAAAATGTGTATGCCTTCCCTCACACCCCTCCCATTTTCTTCCCTTATTGCACTGGCTAGAACTTCTAGCACTGTGTTGAATCAGAGTGGTAAGAATGGGCCTTCTTGCCTTTTTCCTGATCTCATCAGGAAAGCTTTCTGCCTTTCACCATTAGGTATGACGTACAGGAGTCATTTTAAAATAACATCTTTTCATGATTACAAAAGTGCTACATGATCACTTACAGAATGTAGAGAAAAATAGAAAGAACAAAAAGAAATTATCTGAAATCCCATGATTCATAGTTGATATTTGAGATCATGCTAGTATAAACTATCTATTAGGGTTCTCCAGAGAAATAAAATCAATAGGGTCTCTCTGTGTGTGTGTGTGTGTGTGTGTGTGTGTTGGTGTGTGTCATGTAGAAAGAGAGAGGGCAAGATTTATTTTAAGGAATTGATTCACGTGATTATGGAGGCTGATAAGTCCAAAATCTACAGGGCGAGTCAGGAAGCTGGAGACCCAGGGGAAGCAATATTGCACTTGAAGTCCAAAGGCAGTCTGTTAGTAGAATTCTCTTGCTTGGGGTAGGTCAATCTTATTTTCTATTCAAACTATTTAGTTAAATGAGGCCCACCCACATTATAGAGGGCAATCTGCTTTACTAAAAATCCACCAATTGAAATACAAATCTCATCCAGAAATCTTGCCATTTGTGACAACATGGGTAGACCTAGAGGGTATTATGCTGAGTGAAAGAAGTCAGACTGAGAAAGACAAATACCACGTGATTTCACTTATATGTGGAATCTACCAAATAAATGAATAAGCAAACAAAAAGCAGAATCAGACTTACAGGAAAAGATGCCAAACTGATGGTTGCCAAAGGGATAAGCCAAATGGATGAGGGGGAGTGGGCGATACAGGCTTCCAATTATGAAATGAACAAGTCATGGGAATAAGAAGTATAATATAGGGAATACAGTCAATGATATTGTAAGAACATCGTATGGTGACAGATGGTAGCTACACTTGTAGTGAGCATAGCATAACATATAGAGATGTTAAATCACTATGTTGGACACCTGAAACTAATATACCATTATGGGTCAACTAGACTCAAATGAAAAAAATTTTTAAAATTTGACTTGCCACAAATAAATAACAATTTATATTTAAAGAATTTGTAAATCTCATTCACAAATGCTCTCATGGAAATCCAGAATAATGTTTGACTAAATAGCAAGGCACCATGGCCCAGTCAAGTTGACAAATAAAATTAACTATCACGGTGTATTATATTTTGATTTTGTCACCAAAGATTTTATTTTGAGAAGTTTCCTGTGTCATTAAATCCCTTGTTATTTTTTATGATTGCATAGAATTCTGTTGTATGAAGATGCCTTAATTTATTAGCATGGTCTCCAATTGTGCTTTTAAGATGTTTCCACATTTCTATTTTATTTCATTAAAATATTTTATTTATTTATTTATTTATTTGGGAGAGAGTGTGTGTATGTGGTAAGGAGGGGCAGAGAGAGAGGGAGAGGGACAAGCAGACTCCAGACTCTGTGCTGAGCATAGGGCAGATGGGGGCCTTGATCCCACAATCCGAAGATCATGACCTGAGTCGAAACCAAGAGTGGAGCACCTAACTGAACCACCCAGGCACCCCACATTTTTGCTATTTGTAATAATGTTATGATGAACAAATTTCCTCTGCATACCTCTGATTATATACTTACAATACCAAGAAGAGAAATTTCTGGGCCAAGGAACATGAATATTTAAAACAAATCTTCTTAATAAACTCGCTGTATTTCTTTCCAGAAAGACCACATTTATACTAAGAGCATATGGCATTTGGTCCTCAGAACAGATCGTTCTGGAGCTTTGTTAAAGTCTTTATTTATAACAGTGTGAAAATTACCCATTGTTTATTTATTTATATTTTTTAAGGATAATTTCTTTGAGAGAGAGAAGGGGAGGAAAGAGGGGAGGGACAGAGGGAGAGGGAGAGAAAGAATCTTAAGCAGGCGCCCTGCTGAGTGACGAGCTGCACCTGGGTGGGGGACACATGGGGCGCAGGGGTGGTTAATCTCATAACCCTGAGATCATGAGCTGAGCCGAAATCCAGAGTCTGGTGCCCATCCAACTAAGCCACCCGGCCACCCCTGCTCATTGTTTATTGACTCAAACTTAAATCTTTCCAATTTCTTTTTCTAAATGTCATATTTTGTCACAGTTTCCTTTAAATGTTTGGTGATCCACTCTGTTATAGTACATGGCAAAATTTTGCCCCTCTTAGAAGTGAGACTCATAGGATTCTTTAATTCTCTCAATTCTTTTCTGGGGCACTTCTTATGGGGAGGCTTGTAGACTCAGACTAAAAAAAAGTGCTGAGACATTACTCTTAGATTCTGTGAAATTGTAGTTAGTAACTGGGAGGAAGCCTTTTCTGAAGTATAACACACTGATGAGCTAAACTGGTAAAGGTTTTTTTTTTTCCCCCAGAGTTTTAAATTTTAACAAATAGTGTATTCAATCTGTTTTAGGATAATAGCTGCCCAGGGATCAAGGAGACCTTGAGAGGCCATATAAGGCATAGCACTGCTGGAGGCAAAGCTGCATAGATTCCATCTCTGACAGATGAGAATCAATACTCTGCTTCAAAGTCTCTTGTGGAAGAGATGATATATTGCCTTATAAAAACCTATTCCAACATCTGACGACTTTGACTATTGTCAAGCCTACCATTGGCCCAAATCCTGCAGAACTTGATGATGCTTACTGCCAAAGTAACTAGATATTACGTAACCAATAGGCAGACCTCTGAAAACACAACCCCCCAGATATTTTTTTACATCAACAGTACCTTCATAATATAAACGGTATAGCTTTTTAGAATAAGCAGTGATGATGAGGTATGCTAAAGTAATACATACTTTCAGACACTTAAACACCAAGCAACAGAGTGGCAAACTTCACAGTGTAACTTAGTAACAGTCATGGAAATGGATGACTGGGTTAACATATTACCTATAAAAGAACATTCTGACAATCAGGACATTAAATTAACAGCTCACAGTTTCAAGTATTCAAGCACTGCTTTTTGGCAGGTAAAAACTGTGTAAAAACCACTGACGTATTTTGACTGTATATAAATACGTAAAGATGCCCCAGATTAATTTTTCTGTACATAGCATTTCTTTTCTGGAATGAGAGTGGCTTAGGCAAACTTGAAAATAGTGTGGGAAAAATTCTTCCCTTTAACTAGCAAGAAAAAAAATGAACTAAAAAAATAAATTACTGTAACAATAGGGGCTATGGAGAATGAACTAAGTAAGAGGAATGCATTGAAATAACTAATGGAAGTTAAATAAATGAAAGAGACAATGAAATAAAGAGAAAATCATTTTCCCTCCAGGATTACAGTCTCCTGAAGCAGGGAATGTGAAAGAGGACATTGAAAAAGCCACTTCATTTATACACAGCCGAAGGATTATTTTCACCGATTACCTGAGCGTCCGTGATCTCTGACTTTATGAGAACATGAGCTCTACAAGCTTCCTACCCTCTGAGAGAAGGTAATTCCTTTCACATTGAGCATGATAAGAAAATACACAGGCAGGCTCTTTCGAAAACGACAGCTGTCTCAAGCCACTTGACACTTTTGACACCATGGGCTTGGCAAGGTAGAGCATTGGAGCAGGGTCAAAAGGGCAACTCCCTTTGGTCCTCTGCCCCTGGCAGCATCTTTTCAGGGCAGGTGTCCAGAGCAGGGAAGGCTCATGGTGACTGGGGTGGGGCGGATTGGCCTCCTCTTGTGTGAGGGCTCCAGAAACAGGCCTAGAAGAGCAGTTCTCCAGCTGCCGAAAATCTGGCAACTACTGCTGTTGCCTTGCTGCTCCAGGTTTGTTATAAGAACCTGAGTCCAGGCAAATCAGGGAGCCATCTTTTCTCATACATTTAAGGAAATGGGCTTAACTAGGAGAAAAATGGAGGTGGATTTATTTTATATACTGTAGACCAAATTATTTTTCTTTTGGGGTTAACTTCATATCTTGTTGTTTTGGGGAGAATTTTTGGCCCAGATTTGAAGAGTTCCTTTTCCTTCCTGTCTTGGGGATCCTAAAGACCAGACCCAGGTTCAGTGACATATAGGACTCACAGGACTCAGTAAGTAGTTATACTGATAGCTAACATTTATTACATTGAAAGGACACAAAGAAAAGTCAGCAAAGTGAAAACTGTCTCAAGCTTCCAAGAGTCCTTTCCCAGTGGAGTCATATAGAACATGCTTAATTCTTCCAGTGATGAGAAGTGTTATTTACCAGGGAAACTTACTGGGGACTCAGAGCTCAAGGCTTTTACTGGAAGCTGGTCATGCAGACACATACTGCCTAGCCTGTACAAAAAATTCCAGACTTCCAGAAAAAAAATGCAGTTGTTCAGAATAAACCATTGGTTATATAAGCAGTTTAAGCCACTCATCAATTAGGGTAAGTTTTATATTACTGTAGGAACTGTTTACCAGTCAAGATCCCATATGCCAGCCAAGGATCAAGCAAGGCTTTTCTAAGGATGTGTAGTTTCAGGCCACTTTGTTAACTCCTTCCTACAAAGTCCACCCCATTTGGCCCATGCTTTTTTGGAGCAAAATTATTATCAACAGGACCCCCTGTTGCAGGGAGAAAGCATCTTACTAGTATTCCTCCAGGGTCCTGGATTTAGCCAATTAAAACAAATCCCATCTACAAAAAGGTCAATCTTAGAAAGCCTGGTGGCTTTCTTCTAAAGTTTTTGCCTTCACCTTTTTACCTGGCCTGAACCATCCATTCAAACACAGGAGGACTCTGCCTGGTAAGTTGAAGCTGAGCTGCATGCCTTCCAGGATTGAGGCGATCCATGAACGTTAAGGTACACATTCAAGAAGAGTAATCCCAGAGAGTACCCTTGGAAACAAAAAATTTGCAACTGGCAGGTCACCCAATGGAGACATACATTAGTAGGCATTAGAGGTAAAGAGGGCCCCTAGTTTGGTTTCCCGCTGTAAGTCTTCTGCCCTAGGGTTCTCTGTCCAGTTGAAATAATGCAGTTGAGTCCTTAGTTTTAGAAGGACTTCCAGAAGGCAGTTTCACCAATTTTGCTTGTCTTTGACATCAGTTCATTTGCCTCATGAATGTGGACAACATCTAGAGCTGTTCTTCATGGGAACATAGGAGTTGGGCCCACTGTTGCTGTCCCACAGTCAGTGCTGTCAGGTGTGATCACAGGCTCAGTAGCGGTTCGAATTCAAGACCTCACAGCATCCTGGGAAGGCAATAGTGGCATTCAGGAGCAGTTCTTTTTTTTTTTAAAGATTTTATTTATTTATTTGACAGAGAGAGATCACAGGTAGACAGAGAGGCAGGCAGAGAGAGAGAGGGGGAAGCAGTCTCCCTGCTGAGCAGAGAGCCGGATGCGGGACTCGATCCCAGGACCCCGAGATCATGACCTGAGCCGAAGGCAGCGGCTCAACCCACTGAGCCACCCAGGCACCCCTGCAGGAGCAGTTCTGAAAAACAGAGAAGTTATGAGAATGAGATCATTAACATCCTCTTTCCCTGTATCTCCCAGGTGCTGGGCTTCCCCCCATCCCATGTTATTACAAAATCAGTGTGTCTCATTTAATAGTCATTACTTTACATTTTTTTCCCCAGTCATTTTTATTCTCATCTATAAACCAAAAGGGTTGGATAAAAAGAGGATGTCAAGAATTTAGTTGAGTTACTGCATGATATTGCTGCATTGACCTCATTTTGTTTAGCCAAGCAGTGTCCTGAAACTGACACTAGTCCCCTCACCTAAGCACATGCCCTAGATTGCAGTCCACAGAGTCACAAGCACATGTAAGTTCCTGCTGGCAATTCCCCAACATCCCTCATGATCAACTATTTGCCCTGCCCCCACTGCCTTTTCTCCACATGGTTCCTTAGATAAGACTCCAGGGTGGCGTTGCAAACCCTGCCCTTTTGGTTTCAACTGACCAACCTAACCTTAGCCCCAGGAACTCCAAAGCACTTCACCTGCAGACTCTAATAAAAACGTGCCCCAATGTCTACCTCTCTCTGTCTGCACTCTGCTTTGACCTCCGCATATGGCCCCTCAAGGTGTGCCAGGCACTTCCTCCAGAACTTGTAAGTAATAAACTTCCCTATTTTAATTCCTCATATGTCTGTTGCTGAGCCACAGTTCACTCTCTGACATCCTGTGGCCCACTTAATAAGTGATGATTTAAGGAATTTGTAACAGAGGGACAGAAGAATAGAAAAACACTGTTAATATAACTTAACCAGAAAGACAGCATGGTCAGGAACTGGTTAGGACAAAATCTTGAATTTTCAAAAGTTTTCAGAACATGTTTACATAGCCCCCACCCTTTTCATCCTGATCATTTATTCAGTAGGCAGCCTGAAAAAGAATAATCTCTTTTTGGGAATAGCTGTTTTTAATCATCAAACTGCCTAACATAGGAGGAAGGTGAGTAAAGTTGAATCAGGCCATCAGTCTCTTGTTACAAATTTCAAATGTTCTTGAAAGTCAGACATAAGTCAACAGCAGTGAGACATTCCTGAGCAGGGGTTGAGAATCCTTTCTGTCAGGAGTGGGCAGAGAGGTCCTACTTTCCATACTGTGTTCTCTTCCAACTTGAAGCTTTCATCAGGAATCACAGCCTAGGTTCCTTTTGGTCATTCATCTCAAATGCAATTAGTCCCTACATTAGAAATATACAGCCACCAGCAGCTTAGTTTCAGATAGTCCCATCAGGGAATGTGCCCTTTCTTATGGGCATCTGCAGGTGGCCCATGTGGTCCAGAGAGCACCCATGATGTTTTTATAGCCCACGACCCCCTGGAGGGGTGTCTTAAGTCTGCAGTAGTCCCAGCATCTCAGTTTTGTTCATTAAGCCTATGTCTGTTTTCCAAGATTGAACTATTCTGTTACAGATGTTATTAGGTTTCAGGCTACCATCAGGTCCAGGCAATTAGGATCTCTGGATTCAGGATTCCAAAAGCTTGTGGCTTTTCTTCCTCGGCAGCAGCAAAGATGAGAGACTACAGGGGCAGACAGTGGAATTCCAAGTTCTTCTAAGTCCCTTTTATCTTGTCAGTCTTAGAGTCCAAATTGACCTACTCAAAAATATGCACAATTAGTCTAGACAATCATCAGTCTCTAAGAGCCAGACATCTGATTTTACAGAAACTTACTATCAAACTAAAAACTGCTTTTTAAAACTCTAAAAGTGCATTTTCCTGTGCAGATTACTTCTCCTTTTATGTTGTCTGCCTTTTCTCATAGGCCCCCAATAGGCAAAAATCACGGGAACAATAATCACTTATGAAGATTTCAATACTCAGATTTTCAAGAATTTTAAATTTTTAATCCATCCAAGTAAGAAATCCTGTTCTACTCACACCTATTATTGGGCAGCTTTCCATGTTGGAATAATCCCTTTAGCATTTATGAAATTATAAGAATATAATTTATACTGTTTTTAAAAATCACATACCCAGAAGCAATAGGCACAAAGTAAAAAGCCATTTTAGAAAGTCTCTCTCTCTCTCTCTCTCTCTCTTTTTTTTTTTTTTTTTGCAAGTTTACTCAAACCTTAGCAGTAAATTCAACACTTTCAGGATTAATGTTACAGCTACTGAGAGGTCCCAGCTGGAATGCAACAGGCTGCTGTACTAGTGGATGGAGTGTTATTTTTCTGCTCTTCTTTTTTTCTGGTTTGTCTAAAGTTTGTGCCAGCCTTGGAATTGACTTAATCTTATTTCCTCTCACTTGGAGGAGTGAGCAGTACAAACATACTACATTTTGGGAAATGTTTTTTGGCAGAGTTTTAACCCTTTCTCCTCCCCCCTAAAGGGGAGAACAAAACCTAAAGACATCAGCCAGGCTATAATTTTTAATTCCTTTACCTTAGCTACCTTGGCCAAAAGTGGCCTATGGATCCGGTTCTTCTAGGTTTGGAGCTATCATTTTCAAGTTCCATAGGTGATCTTCACCTTCCAGAAGCTGTTTCATACCACATGACTAGATAACCATTGGTATGTGAAGGTTCATAATTGTATCCCCTTCATACTTTCTTTCTCTGACCACTGTTTTAGCCATATTTCAATGAGTCAGGGTTGTTTTTAATAAATCACACTTCTGACACCAACTGTCACCCCTAGTTTAAGGATTCTAAAGAATCCACAGCATATATTTATACTTATGGATAAGATTTATTACACTTAAAGGATACAGACCAGAATCCAAAAGGGGGAAGGAATATTGGCTTAAGTCTGAAGAAAGCCAGGGAGAAGCTTCCAAAAGGTTCCTTTTGTTGTTTCTTTTTGTTTTGTTTTGTTTGTCCCACTGAAGTCTTACAGGTTGTGCTTAATTCCTCCAGTAAGTTTTGGCAACACATGTGAAATGTTGTCTATGTGCTCATTAGAGACTTCATGCCCTCAGTTTTTACTAGGTGCTGTTTATGTGGTACCCTGCTATGTACTGAATGTTGTGATTCTGCAAAATTCATATGTTGAAGCCTAATCCCCAATATGATGTTTGGAGGTGGAGCCTTTGGGTGGTAAGTAGGTGAGAAGGTGGAGCCTTCATGAATGGGATTAGTGCCTGTGATGATTAATGGGGAGCCCAGATTAAACACTATTTCAGGATGTGTCTTTGGAGGCACTTCCTGATGAAATTAGCACTTGAAATGATGGACTCAATAAAGTAGAGTGGTGGGCCTCATCCAATCAGTCGAGGGTCTGAATTGAACAAAAGACAGAAGGAGGAATTTGCCCTGCCTCAATGCTTATGCTGGGATATCTCATCTCAACTTCTTCTGCACTTGGACTGGGATTTACACCATTGGCTTCCCTAGTTATCAGGCCTTTGGACTTGGACTGAATTACACCACTGGTTTTTTTGGATCTCGAGCTTACAGATGGCATATCGTGAAGTTTATCAGTCTCTATAATTACATGAGCCAATTCCGTATTTATATATGCACATTTTCCCATATTTAAATAGCTTCTGTCTATGAGGCCTTAAAAGAAGGATTCAGAACTCCAAGAGATAAATGTCACTCAAAGAGGTTTTAAAATAAGTCGTATTTTCTTCAAAATATTTCTAAGCAACAATTAGGTATGACCTGTTCTGGTTTTTCTATCCCCTGATCATAGATTTATTTATTTTTGTTTCTGAAATTGGAAGAAAAGATATTTCTGTCTTAAGAGGAATAGAAAAGAAGAGGTTTATCTATTGTTAAGTTTTGTGGACATACCTGGTCCTGCTTCCCCAAGAGGAGTTACCTTTCTTTCTTTAATAACAGACCTCCAACAGTGGTGACATATGGTTATAGTTATAACTTTTCCTTTCTCACGTGGGTCATTGAGAAGCAGACTTTCTGCATTCTGTAATAAAAATATTACAAAGTAACAAGCCCTCATGTCTCACTATTTAGACAAGAAATAAAAATATTGCAGGCTATTTTATGCTTTGGTTACTTTCCTTAGTAACTTAGAAATTGTGGTACAATGCTCTACAAACACTGGTCACAATTATTAAGCCCACCTTTTTGTAGCTCAAGGAAGAATTTTCATATAGAAAATGGTCAGGAATACCTCCGTCTAAGAATGCAAGCTTTATCAAAGGTTTCTTGGAATACTGCTGGAATGGTGGGAAGAGTCTGACTTCATTATTCTACTCCTTGCTTCAGATTTGTCTGTGCTGTTTAGTAGTAATTTCACATCAGGCAAGTGGCCATCTATTGGAATCTCAATGTCCTTATCTATAAATTGTGATACAAATCTCCACAGATTGGTTATAATGTTAATAGCATAGGTAAAATATTTGACTTCATACCCGAAGGGTAAATTTATAAATTTATTAGTCCTGTTATCTCAAAAAAATGCTTGTTAGAAAATAAGGACTATAATGGTAATAGATGCTTTATTTATAAAGATTTTATTTATTTATTTGTCAGAGAGAGAAAGAGAGAGAGAGCGAGCACAGGCAGACAGAGTGGCAGAGGGAGAAGCAGGCTCCCTACAGAACAAGGAGCCCAATGTGGAACTCGATCCCAGGATGCTGGGATCATGACCTGAGCCGAAGGCAGTCACCCAACGAACTGAGCCACCCAGGCGTCCCTAGATGCTTTATTTATAATACCCCACCTGGAAGCAACCCAAATGACAGCCCCAAATGACCATCAGTAGTAGACTGAATTTTTTTAAATGTGGGATAGTCAGTCATACAGTGTAGTACTATAAAGTATGAACTACTGTTTGCACAAAATAGGGATAAATCTCACTGATGAAATGTTGAATGACACAAAATACTGCATTCTGTATAATTCCATTGAAAGAAAGTTCAAAAACAGGCAACATTAATCTATAGTGACAGTGGCCAGAAGTCATAACCTTTTGGAGAGAGAGGATGGATTGGAAGAAGAATAAAGGGAACCAACTAGGGTGCCGAAAATGTTTTAGTCTTCACCTGGTGGTGGTTATGAACTGATACATGTATGTAAAAATTCATCAGACTATATGCCTAAGGTTTGTACATTACAGTTGTACTGTTTATTACAGATATAAATAATAAATCAACAAAAGAAACTGTTCCCTTAAACCCAGGAGCTGGATTTTTGTTTCAAAATCAATGTCATTTATTAGGGGAGTATCTGGCAATAGATACAACATACCAATAGCTGGCCATCTTGCAGGCTGTAGTCAGTCTGTCCCTTGTTAGTGGCCCCATTTCAGAGCTATCCTGGAGCAGACAGGCACATTATAAGGGTCATGCTCCATCATCATGGACAGCTGGAGATGCGACCACATGCCATCGGCAGCAAAGCACAGGGAAAACCAGGCAGTGGAGTGTGCTTCCCACCCTCAGGCTTGGAGGCACAAGCCCCAGCCATGGAAGGATTAAAAAGCCTCAATTTAAAAAGACAGGGGGAGGGGAGGGAATGTGGGCTGCACAATTTATAAATAGACATTCCCGAGGCTGCCTGATGGTGAAGTGGTTGTTTAGTAAATCTTTCTCCCTTAAGGATCCCATTAGCAGAGAGCATTTGAAAATAACAGTTTCATTTTGGCTTTTGGGGGAGATCCTGGGTTTCATCAAGTCAGCCCTGTCAGAGGATATTGCTCTTTCTCAAATTTAGGGACAGGCCTTCAACAACTTAAATCACCTACACATGGAGCACAAAGATGATGACGACGATGATGTGTCTTTTGCCAAATGGATGAGCAGCTTCTGGGGTCACAGCTGGATAGAAGAGAACGAGAGAGGACTCCGGGACCATCATGGACCACAAAATGCCACTCACAGGAAAACCTCCCTGCCCTGCCCAGTGAGTTATGATCAGAGAACCAGGGGAGAGCCGGACTAGGGGAGGGGGATTTCTATTAGATAATTTTTGAAGAGGCCTTTGGTGTAAAATTTTTGGTTCAAAATCAATACTTCTAAACCTTTTTATACCCTCAAGAGTCCTTTTTATTGTTTTATCTTGTCCTCCCGGGGACCCGATTTTCATTTAGTAGGCAAAGATTTCTTCATTTTTAGTAGCTTAATATCTCTTTAACTACTATTCAGAGTTCCTGATAAACCTGAGACAATCCTCCTGAGGGTTAATAGGATTCGAGTCAAAGGAAAGACACTTGATGTTATAAATTAGTCTGTAGCATCAGGCGTGGATCAATGTGTGATTTACAATACTCTCTCTGGAATACTGAAAATAGCTCCGTGATTTGATGACCTCTAAAGAATTGGGGATTCCACATCATAAATCACTACCTTTGATAAATTTGATACACTTTTTCTTCTGGTTCTCCTTTGGTTTCCCGAGGGGAGAGGAAACCAAAATTTTTCTGTCCTCAATACTACTTTTCCACAGGGAGGCAGAGTATCCAGTTTCTAGGGAGCCAGATGCAAGCAGGAGGAAGATTCTAATGGCAGAACGGGAGGGGCTGGCCAGGTGAGGACTCAGCGGCAGGGACAGGCCCTGGTTCTCTCTGCTTCACAGTCATTTACTATAATAGAACAGTAAATAAAAAAGCAAGAATATAGGGATGCCTGGGTGGCTCAGTCAGTTAAACATCTGGCTTCAGCTCAGGTCATGGTCTCAGGACCTGATTGAGTCCCGCATCGGGCTCCTTGCTTTGTGGGGAGCCTGCTTCTCCCTCTGCTTTTCCCCCTGCTTGTGTTCTCTCTCTCTCTCTTTCTCTCTCTCTCTCTGACAAATAAATAAATAAAACCTTTAAAAAAAGAAAAGTGAGAATGTAGCTTTTCTTTTCCACAAGTCCCTTAGGATTCTAGCTGTAGAGAATGTCTCCCCAACCTTCTGCTTCTGTCAACCCCAGAACCAGTATGTTTTGGGCCAGTGTTATTTTATTTCAGTTTTAGCCTCAGAGTTCCTAGAAACATAATGCTTGTGAGGGATGTTATGGTGGGTATGGCAATCTCTTTCAGTTTCAGTGACCAGCAAAATTGAGGAATGAGACCTCTTTATGATGCAAATATTTGAAGGTAGATTTCTTTTTTTTTTAAAGATTTTATTTATTAAAAAAATTTTTTTAAATCTCTTTTCAGTGTTCCAGAATTCATTGTTTATGCACCACACCCAGTGCTCCATGCAATACATGCCTTCCATAGCTTTTATTTATTTATTTGACAAAGAGAGAGAGAGTGAGAGAGGGAACACAAGCAGGGGAAGCAGAAGAAGGAGAAGCAGGCTTCCTGCTAAGCAGGGAGCTCAATGTGGGGCTCCATCCCAGGATCCTAAGATCATGACTTGAGCCAAAGGCTGATGCTTAATGACTGAGCCACACAGGCACCCCTTGAAAATAGATCTCTTGCCAAATGCATACTGAGGGACAATGGGCAAGTTTCAACAGGTCTTTGAGCTTCAGGTTCCTTATGTAAAAAAGAAGAGGGGGTACTGGATGATGTCTGGGAACTCTTCTAACTCTAACTATCCATGATTCTGTTGTAAATAAACAGCTGTTTATCACGCTCTCATTTTAATCTCTTATGTTCTACTTCAAATGAGGTATTCACAGTGTGAACCAGGAGTACAGTTAGTTTCCAGTTTCCAGATAGTGAGAACCAGGGAGAAACAAAGAGAAAAACTGTGATTTTCTATTTATCTCAACAGTCCTTTGGAACTGTTGAAAATATGAAAACAAAATATGAAACAAAAACAAATGACTAATAAAATACAGTTTTGTTGAATACATCTTAGCATCTATTATACCTGTAAAACTGAGATAATCCACCCTTTTTTAGGGAATCCAGTTTTAGGTTGCAGTGTTGTTTGCCTTAAACTATTGGGACCAGCAGAATTTGTTATGTAATGCATTTCTAAACAGTGTCCATGTATCTCTTCCTGCTCATACTAGCTTTGGGCATTTGCCTGAATTAACCTGTTTAGGTCCTCTATGTCAACAGTGAATTCCACAGTTATCAGACTACATGCAGAAAGTATGTGTTTATTCAAGAAGACAAAGCATGGAATAAAAATGAGCAACTGACTGAACAGAGTAGAGACTGCAAGTGCAGAACACAGAGTAGGAGACCCAGGGTGATGTGGGAAGAGTCCTGGGAGATAGTCAGGGGTCTGAATGTCCAGCTCCAGTCACAAAATGCCATAAATTTATGACAAGAGCCTGTGTTGGATACTTTTCTAAGTCTAGAATGTGCTCAGATTTTTCTTACTTTAGAGATCAGAGAACAATTAGGTTTTCATTGTGTGTGTTTTGCTTTAAACTCAATCAGTGACTTAAAAAGAAAAGCTTACTTTCAGCCTTGTCTCTTTTCTTCTCTCCCCACTGCTTCCATCTGAGGCTCTTCCCTCTCACAACCTCTTAAGAACCTATATCCATCTATATTACATTCATAGGAAGAGAAGAGCTTTCCCTTCCTTTTCCATTTGAATGTGGTTTCTAATATGGCTGTTAGCCTCATGATGATTCCTGCAAAGTGATGGAGCTTTGATTCATTGACTATATTTATTGACCGACTACTATGTGACAGGCATAACTTATGCAAGGCATGTAGAGGGTACAAGAAGACATACATGATCTCTGTGCTTGTGGAACTTCCAGTCTAGTGGAAAATACAAATCTGGCAGAAAGAACAAGGCAGGCAAGGGGTAGAACTTGGTCCTTCTCAGAGAACACTACTTTTCGGCAAGACTCATTATAATAATCTGTGACCACTGATTTAAAGTAAATTTAAAATAATTTAACTTCATGGCTAATGTAGTTTCTTGTTTTTCAGATTAAGTTTTTATTTCATTTCAATAGAAGACAATGCCTTAATCCCTGATGTGAAATTGGTGATAGTAGTTTTTTTTTTTAAAGATTTTATTTATCCATTTGAGAGAGAGAAAGAGCGCACAAGCAGGGGGAGCAGCAGAGGGAGAGAGAAGCAGACTCCCAGCTGAGCAGGGAGCCCACCCCACCCCCAATGTGGGGCTCCATCCAAGGATGCTGGGATCATGACCTGAGCCAAAGGCAGACACTTAATCAACTGAACCACTCAGGCACCCCAAAACTAGTGATAGGTTCAGGCAACAGTGACAACTCTGAGGAAGGACTTTTAGCATAATGTTCTATGGATTTGCTTTCTGTCTTCTAGTTGTAGAGGAATCTCTGGGAAGGCAGCGGAGTAGGTGGCTAAGAAGGGTGAAGGGAGGGCTCCAGATGCAGCCTTCCGGGGTCTACCACTAGCAGCATAACTGACTGAGTTACTTCCCTCCCTCTGCCTCAGATTCCCCGTATGTTAAGGGGGTTGATGGTAATAGCAGATACCGCATAAGGGTGTAGTGAAGATTCAATAAGTAATTTATCTAATGTCATTAGGACATTGCCTGGTACCTAATAAGCACCTATGCTTCTTATTGTCACGTGTTGGAAGTGTCGAAAGTTAGAAATTTTTTTTCCAGATGACGCTTCAGTTAATTACTGCAAAAAGTCTTTCATTTTGGGTCTGACGATTTTAGATACCTCATGTAAGTGCAATCATTCAGTATTTGTCCTTCTGTGTCTGTCTTAATTTTTGAAAGCACCTCTTTTTCCCTGATAAAAAAATACCCCCATTTAGATTTAAAAAAAAAAAAAAGCCCTAAAAAAAAATTCCACAGGACAAAGAAAACCTTTCAAAACATTTAGGTATGTTTTAAGATTGCCCATCTTTTGATACTACCGTACTTCAAGCCCTGCCCATCCCTCCCTCCCCGCAGATGCTCACGCTCAGAAGGCTTCATTTCCTTCCACTCCAGCAAGCTCTTCTGTGACAGGGCCTCGGAACATATGGGGCTCGTCCTGAGGCAGAACAGTGTTCCCTGTTCCCGGATTAACCCTGCTCATCCTTCAGATTGTATCTTCGTCATCACACCTTCACAAAAGTCTCCCCTCATCCTCCTAGTCACTCCAACATCCACTGGAACGTACATAATTTTACCTCGTTATAGCCTCTCTGTGTATCTTGAACTTTCCCTTTATAGCATTTGGCCAAAGCGGTAGACATATGCCCTGTTTGTCTCCCAGCATAATCTCCAAGAGGGGGATGCTGTGCCTGTTTGTCTCCCCAATTTGTCCAAAGCACCAAGTACCATGTCTTACCTATAATAAATGGAATAATATATACAAATTTACCTATTATCTTTTAGTAGCTTTATAAATCTTTAACCATATTTTTTATTATTGTTTGAGGGAAAGTTTCTAGGTATGTGTGTTAGTTTGCTTGGGCTGCCATAACAAAATACCACAGACTGGGTGACTTCAAAAGCAGAAATTTATTTTCTCACACTTCTGGAGGTTAGAAGTCTGAGGTTTGTTTTCTCTGAGGCCTCTCTCCTTGGCTTACAGATGGTCACCTTCTTGCTGGTCCTCACATGGTCTTCCTCTGTGGGAGCATATTCCTGGTTTCTCTCTGTGTATGCAAAGTTCTTTCACTTATAAGGGCACCAGTCAGACCAGT
Organism: Mustela lutreola; assembly: GCF_030435805.1. NCBI lineage: Eukaryota > Metazoa > Chordata > Mammalia > Carnivora > Mustelidae > Mustela > Mustela lutreola. Next base: position 176,542,742 of record NC_081291.1, on the reverse strand, counting down.
GGGACCCACCATAATGGTCTCATTTTAACTTAATTGTTAGAGGTCCTATCTCCAAATACAGTCATAATATGACATTCTCACATAAAACTTCAACATATGAATTTGGGGCAGGGGGACACAATTCAGTAAATAATAACATGAAATGGACAGATCCAAGGAGGGGAATATTTTAAGTCCTCTGACACATATCACCAACAGCTTTCTAGGAGGGATGTGTGTATTTGTAGTCCTACCAGCAAGGAAGACAGTGTATATCACCCTGCACTCTTGCCAGTGTCATTAAATAACATTTTTTTTTTTTTGCTAAACTGAAAGACAAAATTGTTTATTTCATTTTCCATAAGTTTTGACTATTAATTAAGCATAAACAATTTTTACTAGCTGTTATTTCTTTTTCTTTTATTCTTTATACATTTATTCATCATATATATATATAAAGATTTTATTTTTAAATAATCTCTACACCTGACATGTGGCTCAGACTCACACCTCCAAGATCAAGAGACACATGCTTTTCTGACTGAGCCAGCCAGGTGCCCCTCATTAGTATATATTTAATGAATTCATGTTATGAATAGGGCAGAGTGCTGCATACTGGGGTTCTAGCAGAGAATGAAACATAGCCCTTGATGTGATGGGGCATATAGTCTAATGGAGGAGAGACATGTAACAAAATTACCCCAAATATTGATCATGATTATGCTAAATATCATAAAGGAGAAGTACAAGACCCCAGCAGGGCATTGAACCGGGACCAGAACCACCCAGGGTGGTAAGGAAGGGTTTCTGTGAAAGTGCAGAATGACTAAAATATGATTAACCATTTCATGGGGTAAAGGGGTAGGGTGGTGAGCGGTCATGAGCAGAGAGGACCCCCTGTGAAGGTGCCTGTTTTGGAGAGGAGCAAGTGAGCTGGAGGAAATGACTAACCAGTGAGGCCATCCCTGAAAGGGTGGGTGGGGCAAGAAAAGGTACAAAAGAAAACGTGATCAGATGTGACTTGGTTGGTGTTCTAACTACCCTGGCTGCTGTGGGAATGACAAAACAAATGGGTAAGAGTGGAGGTAGGGCATCCACTACGGGGAGGCTGCTTCTATCATGTGGGTGAAAGATTACCTGGATGGCTTGGATTACGGTAGTAACAGTGATGCTGGAAAAGAGTGGATAGTTGTTTTTTTAAAATTTTTATTTATTTGTTTAACAGAGATCAGAAGTAGGTCAGAAGTAGGGAGAGAGGCAGGCAGAGAGAGAGAGAGAGAGAGAGAGAGAGAGAGGAGGAAGCAGGCTCCCTGCTGAGCAGAGAGCCTGATGCGGGACTCCATCCCAGGACCCTGAGATCATGAACAGAGCTGAAGGCAGAGGCTTTAACCCACTGAGCCACCCCAAGAGTGGATAGTTTTTGAGAGATGTTTGAGAGATGGAATCTACTGATTCGGCAAGAGATTGTGAAGAGTGGCTCCTGAGTTACAGGGCTGAGTGAGTAAATGGTCTGCCATCTTCTAAGTTAGGGGACACATGGGGAGAAGTTTTGAGGAGGAGAGGTGTGAGTTCAGATTGGCACAAGTCAGATTGAGTGCCAGTGGGATACTATGGGAGGACTTGAGGGGGAAGAAACATAGAGGAGATGTCTGGGCTAACAATATAAATTAGGGAATCAGATGATAGCTAGAAATTAAAGCCTGAAGATGAGATATTTAGGGAGGCAGTGTCATGTGAGAAAGGAAAGGAAGGGAAGGAAGACTAGATTAGAACCTGGAGGAACTCCAGCAGTTATGAGCTGTTAGCTGGAGAAGTGAGCAAAAATGTCTAAAACACAGTGGCAGAAAGATCATCCTTGAGGGTGCAGTGGTAGAAGAAAAGGAAAAATTGTTTCCTGGAGGGCCATATGGGCTACTGGATTGTATGCTATGGAATGATTCAAAACCAAAAGTGGAAAGAATTTGGAAACATTATTAAGATCAATATCTTGACCAAAGCCAGTCTTGCATGCAAAAGTTGGGATTGGATTGGGTTGGGAAGTGAGAGAAATTGAGACAATGTTTCAAGATTGGCTTCTCTGAGGGGTCTACCCTTTGATTATTTTCCAGTTGTGAGTTTAACATTGATGTGATTGTATTATATGATCTCTCTGTTTGCCTGTATGCATGTGAGTTATACTTATTTATTTTCAGGAGATCTATTAAACATTACTAATATGTAGCAAATATTTTTAAAAGTTTTTAAATCTACCATTGATTTTGTTTATATTATTTATGATACACATTGGCTTTATTTTTATGTGGTTAAATTTATTTTTTTCCTTATGACTTTTCTCGTGGCTCTTTTGCTTAAAAATTCATTCTTCATATAGAAGTCACATAAATACTTACCTTTGCATTATTTCTTTAACATTTATGTCTTCACTGTAGTTATTTTTTTTTATAATTTTGGGATTTATTTTACATATTAATTTAAGGCTTGGAATGCTTCATTATTCCACCTTAATGGTAGAAGATGAACAAAGATAGTCTTAGGATGTTCTGGTTAATGTTTTAACTCTACTTCATTGTAGGAGGAAGGTCCTACTGATCAAAAAGATAAAATTTCAGTTCAACATGAGATTTGCTTAGTTGGTTATAATGGATATTTTGTCACTGTGTTAATATTATATTGTCTCTTTATACTGCAAAATTTGCATTCTGTATTCCCAGTTTCCTGTGCTTCCCAGAATCACATCGTCTGACAGCCATCCCAGAAGACATTCTCATGAGGACCAGGGATTTCAATGCCATACCCACATGTTGGATTACAGAAAATGCTCAGCAGATGAGTCATTCAAGGAGGCACTGGAATCAAAAGGAAGATCTCATTCCAAAATTCAAGCATTTTCAGAGTCCTTTGAACAGAAACTGTGCTTTAGAACCAAACGCTCCGTCTCTTTGGTATGTAATGGAGTTATTGAATATTTAACCACTTTAAGAAAGGAAACCCGAAGGGTTCATCCTTCCCAAGTTTGAGGAGGATAGATCTAACTTCTTCATTTATAGTCTAGTGATGAAGCCTTTGAAAAATGACTGTTTTAGATAGCTCAGATGTATATAAATATTCTTCATTATTTTTATTGGAGATAGCTGGTGTAGGACGAATTACCAGAGGGCCATAGGTGGAATGTTTTTGTTACTGAGGTCTTCTGGTTCTCTGAGACTATTTTTGTCAGTCTTATAAATAATTGTGACTTGTTCTTCTTTCACTATTTGAAGAAGGAAAAAACTATCCCAATTGTGCTGTCTTTTCATATCTAATCCAGGAGTAAATAGTGTATGATGGTGGTCTGTTCCCCTGTACTTCTTTTCTTTTCTTTTCTTTTCTTTTTTTTTAAGATTTTGTTTATTTGAGAGAAAGAGAGATTGAGAGAGAGAGAGAGATAACAAGCCAGGGGAAGGTCAGAGGGCGAGGGAGGAGCAGATTCCCTGCTGAGCCGGGAGCCTGATGTGGGACTTGATCCCAGGACCCAGAGATCATGACCTGAGCTGCAGGTAGATGCTTAACTGACTGAGCCCCCCAGGCACACTCCCCTGTACTTCTAAAAAATATGCAGAAGGAATTCTCTAAACATTAGTAAGTATCCAAAAGTAGGAGGAGTCCAGGCATTTCACAGTGGCCCCTGGGAGTTTAAGTGAAGCACAAAGCAGAGACAGGCATGAAACGGTGGAAGAGTAGAAACTCCATTGATAATGCTAAACTTGTTACATAAAGTAATAAACTAGAGATCAATTAAGTTGGGGATAGTTTTTGAACTCCACAACATGTTCACTGAGTCACCTTGAGCAAAATAACTTCTTTTTTTCTGTTTTTGTTTTGTTTTGTTTTGTTTTATTTTGGAATAAATACGTATCTCTGCCATGCAGTAGGCAGAACGAATAAGTGACCAGGAGTATTGCCACCTGGTTCTTGAGCTTTGCTCTGTTAACATACAGAAGAAGACATGTGGCTGCTTCCTACCTCATTGCCCATCTGAACACAATGCTTTCTGCTTAGCAGTGATGGCTGTTGGGACTATCACCACACATCCTTGGCTTCTAGGTGGCACCTCACTTTTATCAGAGAGTGACACTGTGTATGGTTTCCCTTCAGGAGGCTGCTCTCTTCACCTGATCATAAGAGAAACTCAGGAAATTAATACCGATACAATAATTTTATACCTAATTGATTGATTTTGTTCATATTTTGCCAGTTGCCTCAACAATATTCTCTATAGTGAAATTTCAGATCGTGTGTTGAAACCAATTTTCACATCCCTCTAACTGATTTTATTCAGGAACAGTCTTTTCTTGTCTTAAATAAAGACAAGAATAAAATAATCTAACTGATTTTATTCTGGAACAGTCTTTTCTTGTCTTTTATGACACTGACATTTGAAGAATACAGGCCAGATATCTTTTAGAGTGATGCCTCATTTGGGTTTAGCTGACATTTCCTGGTGATTAGATTTAGATTATGAACTTCCAGTAGGAATTTAAGAGGAGTGCAAGAATTCCTGTTTTAAAATAAATTACATGATCGAGTCACTAATTATATTAATCAGGAGATATATTGGTTTTTTTCTGGAACAAGTTACGATATAAATGTCTTTTGAAAAGAATTTTAATCTGAACTGCTCTTTGTTGATTCTGATGTCCTCAGAAAAAATTCCATATAATAACATATCTTATGTAACTGCTAACATATCTTTTGCTAATATTATAAGCCCTAACATGTATAAACATGAAATCAGTTCTCTTATTTAAAGGGATACTCATCACATTATCCCTAAAATATCAAATGTTAGCTAGTATTTCATTTCCCATGCTCTTTCTTTTGAGTACCAAGGCAATCAAGACAGCATTTTCAACTTTTTGACTCAAAGACTCTTTTCACAGTTCCATATAATAACCAGAAACCTGCTAGGAATTTACAAAATCATTTAATTTTTTTCATATTATCTATGTAAACAATGGAATATTTTATGTTTTATAAAAGTTTAAGTTTTTTATATCTTATAACAGTTTTAAGTTTTATAAATTTTTATCATTATGTAAAATTAAAAATTTAGAATATACATACAGTTTAAAACTTGTTCTTATTTAACAATTGACATACTTTTCTAAAGCTAACTACACTAAAAGTGTGGTTGATCAGTAAATCTAAAACTGATTTCTATTTTGGCTGGGGACCAAATGTTGAGTAATGTGTAAACATCAAAAAGATCCAGAAGCTAGTTTCGTGACCTGATCATGACCAATAACATCAAATTCTTTCATTTTGTTACTGAAAACTCCAATAGTCTTATTTTGATAATTTTTACATTTTGTTTATAAGCAATGAGAGAAGAAAACAGATTCCAACTCATTGTCTACGAGCATTTCTCAGATAGTCTTTCTTCTCAGTAAGGGAAAAGCCATCACTTTATTTTGAAAATAATTGTCATTATAGTTTCTCTTGTTTATATTGCTCTTGTAAGCATTCAAGATCTAATACGACTACTAGGTTTAATGAGAATAATCTGGAGGCACATTTACAGAACAACTACAGTTTTTAAGTCTCTTAACCTGCATCTCGGCTTTGTCATTTGTTTCACTTTTTGACTTTGGCCACCAGACCATTATAGATAGAAATGAAACTATCTAGCACTGAAGAGTAGCTGACGCGACCACGGGAACCAGACACCCTCCTACCTCAGCCTGTGGGATTGAGTCCTGAGGTGGCTCCTCTGACTGTCACGCATCCCAGAGCATATTCATTTGACAGACGCTCAGGTGTTCCCCAGGGTTTCCAGTTCAAATGGAAGAGAGGGAGAGTCATGATGTTATCTGTTTATTATTTTTTATTTTTTAAAATTTAATTTTATTTTTTCAGTGTTCCAAGATTCATTGTTTATGCAACCACACCCAGTGCTCCATGCAGTACATGCCCTCCTTAATACCCACAACCAGGCTCACCCAACCCCTACCCCTCCCTTCCAAAACCCTCAGTTTGTTTCTTAGAGTCCACAGTCTTTCATGGTTTGTCTCCCCCTCCAATTTCCTCCAACTCACTTCTCTCCATCTCCCAATGTCCTCTGTGATATTCCTTATGCTCCACAAGTAAGTGAAACCATATGATAATTGACTTTCTCTGCTTGACTTATTTCACTCAACATAATCTCTTCCAGTCCCATCCATGTTGATGCAAAAGTTGGGTATTCATCCTTTCTGATGGAGGCATGATACCACCTTCCACCAGTTAGAGTGGCCAAAATTATTTGTTTATTTTTAAAAATAGAAGTGTAAGTAGATGCCATCACCACATTTATCAATGCCATCTTTTAGTCAGTAATGCCTTCGAAAGACCCTCCTGGACCATGGAAATGAAAGAAACCCTCCTCCTTTCCACCCCGTAGTTCCCTAACATATCACCCTGTTTGCTCATTATCATCGCACTCACCACTATCTGTGATTTTCTTGTTGCCTTTTAGACTTACTGTCTATCACTCCTGATGCAGGGGTAATATTGAGGAAGTAGGGTTTCTTTAGCTAGTGCTGTATCTCTTAATCTTAGAATAGTAGTATATGTTCAATAAATCAGTGAATGTGGACCCCTGAGCAACCAGCTGGGGAATGTTAATGTGCCTGGATATCATTTCCTCAGCACTTTGTTCTTCACATAGCCCTCACCTTAGAACTTAATGCAAACTCTATTGTTAATGTAATTTAAAGAAGTAGACACTGGAAGGTTAGAATCATTCCGTATATGATTCACTTGCCATATTCCTTTTCAGAAAGCACCAGGAGACCATTAATTATATCGTACTGTGAAATCACATCCCTCTATAGGTCTGAGTTGTATACAGGTCGAGTTTCTCCCATAAACCATTGGTGTCTATGGGTTTGCTAACACCCGAGGCCCCATTCCTTTTATTTATGACTAAAACCTTTAGCAACACCTTTGGGCTTCTGCTAAATTTATTATGAGAAACTAAGATGTGGAAGTCTACTAAATGACCAGAGCTTTCTTCATTTCTGAGAGTTAGGAGAAATGTGGCTCATTGTCAGCTATCTGTACATTTCTACCCTTTCTCTGACCTTTCTCTTTCAGGGGCCTGAGAGCAGGAAGGAGAGGAGAGAAAGGGAATGCCTGAGGATGGAGATAAAATCTCGAAAGAAAGTGGAGGAAAGAAGGAACCCTAGGAAGGAAGAACACGGAGAAGCACACATGCCCCCCTTGGTTAAAAGAGAGTCCAAATAGTGTTTCCATATCATGTCTCCAGATGCCAGGTTTTGGTGGCACTTGTGAAGGAGTGTCCGGAAATGCTGAGTGACTGCAGTGGTCCATCAGTGCAGGGCTCCCCAAGATGACTCGCGCCTGACTCCCACTGCTTCTGATGTCTTAGTCCGAGAGTGTGATCTGCTATGTGGTCCTTTTATGGGAATAAAGAAAAGAAAATGTATTTTAATAGAAGAAGTGATTCTTAAAAATGTAAAGAAAGATATTTAAAGAGCCACCAACGCATCTTCACTAACTCTTCTTCTGTATCAACCTTGCAAATAAGTTTAAATAAAAGTCATTGATGTGACTCTAAGTTTATTTCTTTATCAGAATTATGTAAGTGTGTCTAACAGCCGTCATCTAAGGGGAACTGGTAATTAATGTGCCAAGCACTATGCTGAGTTCTTACCTAAAATAATCCTCACTACTCTGTGGTGGGACCTATTGTCTTCACTTGCTAGCTGAGAAAATGGAAATTTAGACCATCTGGAAATTCACTGGTGAGGTGGCAGAGTTAGGGCCAGAGCCCGGTTCATTCTAACTCATGCCTCTAACCTGAGGCAGGACCTTCATTTCCCTTTAGCTCTGGCTCCTAACTTGGTGTATGTGTGTGTGTGTGTGTGTGAGAGAGAGAGAGAGAGAGAGAAAGAGAGAGAGAGAGAGATGTGCATGGAATGAGTGGATGTGAATGAGAAAAGCAGGAGCTGGGAGTAGCTTATGATTTTGATTATGTGGGTGGAGACTGATTCTCTGAGGTCAGTTTTATGCTCTGGGTTTTAACTTTCTGAGACCATATTCATGTTTCTTATTTTAAATTTTATATTGAGACATAACTGACATATAACATTATATTAGTTTCAGGTATACAACATAATGATTTGATATTTTTAATATATCATGAACTTATCACCACAATAAGTCTAGTTAACATACATTATCATACAATTACAAATTTTTTCTTATGATCAGAACTTTTAAGATATACTCTTTGAGTAACCTGCAAATATACAATTATACATTGCAATGCAAATACAATGCAAATATACATTATTACTAACTATAGTCAGCAAGCTTACCTTATATCCTATGACTTATTTAAAAAGATGGAATGCTTCCTGAATTTGCATGTCATCCTTGTGTAGAGGCCATGCTAATCTCTGTATCATTCCAATTTTAGTATATGTATTGCTGAGGTGAGTACTTTTCCCCCCCAATTTTCAGCTTTATTGATATATAATTGATAAAATTGTGTTTTAAATTGTACAAACATGATGATTTGACACATTATGCTTTGTGAAACGATTACCACAATCAGGTTAATTAACCCATCGAGGCCATATGCTATCACTATTTTTCTTTCCTAGAAGAAAGGATACTAGAACTCTCCCTATTTCTTCTTTTTTTTTATATTGGAGTATAACTGACATTTAACACCCTATTAGTTTCAGGTGTACAACATAATGATTTGATTTTTGTATACTTCGTGAAATAATCACCACAGTAAGTCTCATTAACATCCAACATCACACATAGTTATAATGTTTTGTTTTTTGACGAGAACATTTTTTTCCTTTAAAAAAAACCTGGGTGGCTCACTCGGCTAAGCATCTCAGGTCGTAATCCTGGGGTCCTTGGATGGAGTCCCACATCTCTCTTTCCCTTGCCTCACTCCAGCTTGTGCTCTCTCTCTCTTGCTCACTGTCTCTCTCAAATAAATAAAATAAAAACAAAAGAAGTGTCTGTTAGACATTTGTATGTCTTCTTTGGAGAAATGTCTGCTCATGTCTTCTGCCCATTTTTTGATGTGAGGATCTATTTTTTAAGTGTTGAGTTTGAGGAGTTCTTTATAGATCTTGGATATCAGCCCTTCATCTGTAGCGTCATTTGTGAATATCTTCTCCCATTCTGGGGGTTGCCTCTTTGTTTTCTTGACTATTTCCTTTGCTGTGCAGAAACTTTTGATCTTGATGAAGTCCCAAAAGTTCATTTTTGCTTTTGTTTCCTTTGCTTTTGGAGACATGTCTTGAAAGAAGCTGCTGTGACCAGTGTCGAAGAGGTTACTGCCTATGTTCTCCTCTAGGATTTTGATAGATTCCTGCCTCACGTTGAAGTCTTTTTTTTTTTTTTTTAAGATTTTATTTACTTACTAGACAGACAGAGATCACAAGTAGGCAGAGAGGCAGGAACAGAGAGCCCGATGCGAGGCTCGATCCCAGGACTCTGGGATCGTGACCTGAGCTGAAGGCAGAGGCTTTAACCCACTGAGACACCCAGGCGCCCCCTCATGTTGAAGTCTTTTATCCATTTCAAGTTTATCTTTGTGTATGGTGTAAGAGAATGGTCGAGTTTCATTCTTCCACACATAGCTATCCAGTTTTCCCAGCAGTTGAAGAGACTGTCTTTTTCCCACTATATATTTTCTCCTGCTTTGTTGAAGATTATTTGATCATACAGTTGCAGGTCCATATCTGGACTCTCTATTCTGTTTCACTGGTGTGTGTCTGTTTTTCAGCCAGTACAATGCTGTCTTGGTGATCACAGCTTTGTAGTAAAGCTTGAAACCAGGCAATGTGATGTCCCCATTTTGTTTTTGTTTTTCAACATTTTCTTAGCAATTCGGGGTCTCTTCTGGTTCCATACAAATTTTAGGATTGTTTGTTCAAGCATTCTGAAAAATGCTGGTGGAATTTTTATTGGGATGGTATTGAAAATATTGATTTCTCTGGACAGTATAGACATTTTAACAATGTTTATTCTTCTGATCCATGAGCATGGAATGCTTTCCATCTTCCTGTGTCTCCTTCAATTTCTTTCATGAGTGTTCTGTAGTTCCTTGAGTACAGATCCTTTACCTCTTTGGTTAGATTTATTCTCAGGTATCTTATGGCTCTTGGTGCTATAGTAAATAGAATCAATCCTCTAACTTCCCTTTCTATATTTTCATTGTTAGTGTATAAGAAAGCAACTAATTTCTGTACATTGATTTTGTATCCTGTCACATTACTGAATTGCTGTATGAGTTCTAGTAATTTGGGGGTAGAGTCTTTTGGGTTTTCCATATAAAGTATCATGTCATCTGCAAAGAGAGAGAGTTTTCATAATCATTAGCTATCAGGGAGATTCAAATCAAAACCACATTAAGATACCCACTTACCCCAGTTAGAATGGCCAAAATTAACAAAACAGTAAACAACAAATGTTGGAGAGGATATGGAGAAAGGGGAACCCTCTTACACTGTTGGTGGAAATGCAAGTTGGTGCAGCCACTTTGGAAAACAGTATGGAGATTCCTTGAGAAATTCAAAATAGAGCACCCTATGACCCTGCAATTGCACTACGCGGTATTTACAACAAAGATACAGTTGTAGTGAAAAGAAGGGCCATCTGTACCCCAATGTTCATAGCAGCAATGGCCACAGTTGTCTAACTGTGGAAAGAGCCAAGATGCCTTTCAACAGATGGGTAAAGAAGATATGATCCATACATATGTTGGAGTATTATGCCTCCATCAGAAAGGATGAATACCCAACTTTTGTATCAACATGGATGGGACCAAAGGAGGATTAAAACAATGAATCTTGGAACACTGAAAAAATAAAATAAAATAAAGTAAGATAAAAACAAAAGAAAAAACCCCAACCTAACCTCCCATTTTGGTATCATTGATATCCCCAAACTGCACAGATTTAATGTACAGAATTTGATGAGTTTGGACATATGTGTATACCCATGGAACTATTACCACCAATCATCATCAATTCCTCTTCTTTACTCCTCAACAATGCTCTGAAGCATGGCATTTCTTAACTACTTCCACAATTCATACAAGTCCTTCCTTCTTAATATGGATCCTTTAAAAAAATTTTGTTTAAGTAGGCTCTATGTCCAGCATGGAGCCCAATGTAGGGCTTGAACTCACGACCCTGAGATCAAGACCTGGGATCAAGACCCAAGCTGAGATCAAGAGTTGGGCACTTAACTGACTGATCCACCCCTGCACCCCAGTATGGGTCCTTTTTTTGAAATTACTTAAGGCAAAATTAGTATGTTTGAGAAAGTTTTCCTTGCAGACATATATGATGAGAACTTTTAAGACCTATTCTTTTAGCAACTTTCAAATATGAAACAATGTTATTGACTATAGTCACCATGCTGTACATGACATTCATATGACTTATTTAATGACTGGGAGTTTGTACCTCTTGACCCCCTTCACTCATTTTACTCACTCCTTTATCTCCCCTCCTCTCAGGCAACAACCGATCTATTCCCTGTATCTACGAGTTTTGTTTTATTTGTTCTTTTTTTTTTTTTTTTTTGGATTTCACATTTAAGTGAAATCATACAGTATTTGTCTTTCTCTGCTTCACTTACTATTCACTTAGCATAACGCCCTCAAGGTCTATTCATATTGTGGTGGATGGCAAGATTTCCATTTTTTGGTGCCTGAATAACATTCCATTGTATATATACACCACATCTTCTTAACCCATTTATCCACTGGCTAAAGTTTGTTCTGTATCTTGGCTATTGTAAATAATGCTGCGAGGAACACAGGGATACATACTCCTTTTTGAATTAGTGTTTCCGTTTTCTTCAGATAGATGTCCAGCTGGATCGTATGCTAGTTCTGTTTTTAATTCTTTGTGGAATCTCCATGCTGTTTACTGTGTTGGCTGCACCAATTTACATTCCCACCAACAGTGCACAATTGTTCTCTTTTCTCCACATCCTCACCAACACTTGTTATTTTTTGTCTTTTGATAATAGCCATTCTGACACATGTGTGGTGACATCTCATTGTGGTTTGATTTCTATTTCCCTGATGATTAGTGATGTTGAATATATTTTCATGTGTATGTCAGAATCTGTATGTCTTCTTGGAGAAAATGTCTGTTTGGCTCCTCTGCCCATATTCCAATGCCCAAGGACAGCCAGAGTCTCCATTTTGTAAATAATATCTCCGCAAACTCTAGTCCTAAACTATGATTTGTTGCTTATGTAAGGCACAAAGTAACTTTGTCATAGAGAGTGAGAAGAAGGAAAGGGGGAAGAAAAAAAGAAGAGGAAACTGAGGGAAAAGTAAAGTAGCAATTATATTTGTTTTTTTCAAATATATTGTATTTTTTAAATTTTCTTTTTAAAAATTTCTTCTTTATTCCAGTATAGTTAATATACAATGTGAAATTAATTTCAGGGGTAATTAATATAGTGATTAATAGAGTGATTCAACAATTCTGTTCTGTTCTGGTGTTCATCAAGATAAGTGTACTCTTTAATCCCCTTCACCTATTTCACCCATCTCCTGCCATCACCCTGCCCTCTGGTAACCATCTGTTTTCTTCAGTTAAGAGTCTATTTTTTTAGTTTTTTCTCTTTTTCCCCTTTGTTTGTTTTGTTTCTTAAATTCCACATATGAGTGAAATCGTATGGTATTTGTCTTTTTCTGATTGACTTATTTTGCTTAGCATTATACTCTCTAGCTCCAACCATGTTGTTGCAAATGGCAATATTTCATTCTTTTCTATGGCTGTCTAGAAATTATATGTATATATATATACCCCACATATTCTTTATCCATTCATCTATCAATGGACACTTGGGCTGTTTCCATACTTTTGTTATTGTAAGTAATGCTGCAATAAACATTGGGGTGCATATATCCTTTTGAATTTTTGTGTTCTCTGGTAAATACCTGATAGTGCGATTACTGGATCATATGGTAGTTCTATTTTTAATTTTTTGAGGAACCTACATACTGTTTTCCACAGTGGCTGTACCAGATTGCATTCCCATCAATAGTCCATGAGAGTTCCTTTTTCTCTCATCCTTGTCAACACCTGTTGTTTCCTGTGTTACTCATTTCAGCCATTCTGGCAGGTGTGAGGTGGTATCTTATTATAGTTTTGATTTGTATTTCCCTGATGATGAGTGATGTTGAGCATTTTTCACGTGTCTGTTGGCCATCTGTGTGTCTTCTTTGGAAAAATGTCTATTTGTATCTTCTGCTCATTTCTTTACTGGATGTGTGTGTGTGTGTGTGTGTGTGCATGCGTGTGTATGTTGAGTTTGATAAGTTCTTTATAGATTTTTGGATACTAACCTTTCATCAGATGTGTCATTTCCAAATATCTTCTCCCATTCCAAAGGTTGCCTTTTAGTTTTGCTGATTGTTTCCTTTGCTGTGCAGAAGCTTTTTATCTTGATGAAGTCCCAATAGTTCTTTCTTTGCTTTTGATTCCCTTGCCTCCAGAGACGTGTCTAGTAAGAAGTTGCCACAACCAAGGTCAGAGAGGTTGCTGCCTTTGTTCCCTCTAGGATTTTGATGGTTTCCTATCTCACATTTAGGTCTTTCATTCCTTTTGAATTTATTTTTGTGTATGGTGTAAAAAAGTGGACCACTTTCATTGTGGTTTTGATTTGCATTTTCCTGATACTAAGTGATGTTGAGTGAAAATTTTCAAATTTCATACAACTTGTACCTTCACCCATTTTTGACTGGCACATTTACATGGTCTTTTAATGCAGTATGATTCTTTTTCGCACATGTAAAGATGACATCAAGCTATTACCTGGTGCTGTTTGTTATTTGCCACCACTGGGGGGGAGGAGAGGGCCTGACCTTTTACCAGGGTTTGCATTCTGCTATAGTTATGAAGAAAACAGTTGTTTCTTGGGGCTCCTGGGTGGCTCAGTGGGTTAAAGCCTCTGCCTTCGGCTCAGGTCATGATCTCAGAGTCCTGGGATCGAGCCCTGCATCAGGCTCTCTGTTTGGTGGGGAGCCTGCTTCCTCCTTCTCTCTCTGCCTGCCTCACTGCCTACTTGTGATTTCTGTCTATCAAATAAATAAATAAAATCTTAAAAAAAAAAAAAGAAAACAGTTGTTTCCCTATCCTTGGTTCATATGCTTTTCAGTCTTGACAACCAATTTTCAGATTTGGAGATGGTCTGCTCATAGAATATAGAAAGTCCTGGGTGGAGGTGGCCCATCCATGGGAACAGGTGGCAGCTAGATGGAGTGGCTGGCTGGCACAGGTTACCTGGCAAGGTTCTTCCCTTCCCTACATTCAAGGATTGCAATACTTGTAAAAATCACGAGATGGAATTTTATAGTACATTTCATCAAAATGGGAGGAAGTCTATTCAACACATTTTCAGCACCATAGCACATGGAAAAGTGGGCACTCTGAAAAGGAAGCTTATTGCCTTTTTTATATCCTAAAATGACACTTCCTATAATAAAAATACAGATAAAGGAAAAGAATAAAAATTAAAAACTTTTATTCTACATGCTCAGGGATAAACATGGTTAATACTTTTGTGTTTGTCCATCTAAAGTATTATCTGTGTGTATACACACACGTACATAAAAAACTTTTTTTCAGACATGAGCTCATTTCAGTTACCAATATAATAACCTTAAAATCCTTTCAAATCAGTAAGACTAGCGCACAATTTTAATGGTTTCTTTACAATAGCTTTTAGACATGCTCAAAATCCTTCTATCTTAAAGATCTTCTCTCATAATATGCCAATAGGTATCATTCTTAATATCCAGTAGTTAACATTTGAGCTATCTTCCCTTTCCTAAAGAACTTAAAGAGTTATCTGCATTTCCTTCTCAGTTTCCAGTCTGTCAATTTCCAGTCTGTAGCATAAGGTAGATAGAGGCTGTCTACCTTCTATAGAAAATGTTTTCATGAAAGTCACCCATGATCTCCTTCCTGTCAAATGCTATGAAAATCTCCCTCTGATTATTTACCTACTTTCTGGCAGCATCTGACACCGTTGTCTACTCTGTCCCTTTTGAAAATTTTTCTTTGGTTCTTGTGACCTATACTCTTTCGGGTTTCCTGGGACCTCTGATCACTCTTGGTTGGTTTTTGGAGAGGGATCTTCATCCTTGGAATGCTAGTGTTCCTCTGTGCTCTGCCTGGGCACTTCTCTCACTCCTTATTCCCTCTGGGGGAATTTCAAGCATTCCCCTGGCATCAGCTGTGTACCAGTGGACGGTCCCCCAATCTATCCTGTGGGGCAGACCTCTCCCCAGACTACCACACTCACATATACAACTGGCTCTTGGACACAGAAGTAGCTGCAAGTTTCACAGGCATCTCCAACTCATCTTTTAAAAGCAAACAACAATTTCTTGCATGGTCTGCCCCTGTTCTGCCTCTCCTCCATGTTTCCTACCTCAGTGAATGATGACTCATTTAGCAGTTGTCATGTGAGAACCTGGCTGAGTCTGAAGTCATCTTGCACTCCTCTTCTTCTCCATCCAGATAACCATCAACTTGTCCCCATTTCGCCTCTAAATATCACTTGGATTTACCCAATTCTCTTCATTCTCATTGCCACTACCCTATTTCAGGCTCTTTCTAACTCAGCGTCTTTCCAACAAAAATGATAATATTTTGGATATATTTGGTAAAATAAAATAGATTATTAAAATTAATTTTATCTGGTTTTTCCTGCTTTTTAAACGCGGCTACTAGGAAATTTAAACTCACATATATTATATGTGTCATATTTCTACTGACCTATACTCAGAATAACTCTCAAGCTTCTTTTTGTATTACTTGAGATTTGCTTTTAAGTTCTACTCAGTTGAGGAAATATAAACATTCAATTAATCCACAGTGTGATTTTGGGTTAACTGGCTTAATGTTGGTACAACATTTCGAAGTTTATTATCTCTCTCTCTCTTCCTTTCCTCCCTCCCTCCCTCCCTCTACCAATTCCAAATAAAAATGCCTCTGTCCATTCATATTTTTCTCTGTATATAGTATAATTCAGGTAGGTTTTATCATATGGTGTAATGATTTCATTACATGTCTGTCCTTCCATTATACTGTAAACTCTTCATGTCTTCATCTTCCTTGCATTCCCCAAATCCAGTAGGTTCCTCTAGTATTGTAGCAGCTATCCATGTATATAGTTTGAGGGTATCATTCTAAACAACCAGGGCCCGAAAACTTGAATGACTTTTGCTTATTTTAGGCAAGACACTGTCATATATTACTCTCTTATAGCTAGTATTTCCTCCCTAAAATGGGCACTTTTTTTTACTTATAAAAGTAATATCTGGCACACTTTCAAATAATGCAGAAACATATAACATAGAAAATGGCAGTCCTCTGGGAAAGCCCAGGGTCAGAACTTGGATCTTGGTATCGTTCAGCATCACTTTCAGAGCACTCTGGTCTACTCTGCTCTAGGGGGCAGACTTGAGCTGACTTTGGGATAAGTGACCTGCAACACCAAGAAACCTGTGGCAGACTGATGACAAAACCACGACCCTTACTTTCAAAACGAGAGAACTGTAGCATTTCTTATCAAAACTCTTGGAGGTTGGATTAAGCAAAATAAATAGTGGATAATTTTTATGATTTAGAATATATCTAAAGCTACATGTTCATGAAGGAAGGTGACACCCTGGTTGTAACTATGGGGCACAAAAAGAAAAAAAGGGCTTAAAATACTGTGTAGATGATTTGCATTTGCATTTGGTACAATGGGAACTTTTAAACTGGTAAAGGGGGGGCGACTGTAAATTCTGATTTTCTCTTTGGAGTTTTAAATATCCTACTCTAACCTTGGAATATAGATTGCTGTTTGAGCTGAACTTCTGCTATAGCTTTGGAGCCAGTTACCACATTAATTGGTGAGCACGTTTCTGCCCCATCTGCACATAGGCTGTATGAGGCAAAACAAACAAACAAACAAAAAAACCAAAAAACCCCCACAATAGTGAATGAGAACCCTTGTGCAATGTTGATTGGAATGCAAATTGGTGTAGCCACTATGGAAAATAGTATGGAGATGACTCAAAAAATGAAAACTAGAACTACTATATGATTCAGTAGTTCCACTTCTGGGTATTTATCCAAAGGAAATGAAAACACTAACTTGAAAGGATATCTGCACCCCCATATTTATTGAAACATTATTTTGCAGTAGCGAGACATAGAAACAACATGTATAGATGAATGAATAGATAAAACAGATGTGATATCTATCTATCTATCTATCTATCTACAATGGAGTATTATTTAGCCATAAAAAGAAGGAACTCTTGTCATTTGTGACAACATGAGTGTGTCTTGAGAGGTTACACTAAGTGAAATAACTCAGACAGAGAAAGACAAAAACCATATGATCTCATTTATATATGGATTATTAAAAAACAAAAAAAAGCCCCAACTACTGATAACTATAGTCAGCAAAATTATATTGCATATTTGAAAAAATAGATCTCAAATGTTCTCATCAAAAGAAAAAAAATTGTAATTATGTATGGTGATGGATGTTAATGAGACTTATTATGGTGATCATTTCCCAATATATGCAGATACTGAATCATTATGTTGCACACTTAAAACTAATGTAATATTATAAGTCAGCCGTATCTCAATAAACACCCAACCAAAATAAAAAGCTATGGTAAACTGTGAAACCCCTTTATTTTACTTAGCCTCTGTCCTCTGGCTTATGCATGCATATATGCCCAGCAGCTCTCGAGTGGCTTAAACCCCAAAAGCGTAGACGCACCTTGCCCTTGCCTCATGATCTCTGAGTCTCTCCCTTGCCTACTAATTGCCAGGATTCATTTGTTCATTCAACAAAACAAATTTTTGACTGCTGGTGCTGTGCTGGGGATAGAGCAGTGAGCAAAACATAGAACACCCTGTTTTTTGGGAGCTCATATTCTAGTGAGGAAGACAGATAGTAGACAAAAATCAACACATCACTTCCGCAAAGATAACTCTTAAAAAACAGATGATTGTGTCAGTCTCTAGTTTGAAGAACTTGGCAGGCTCCTCATTGTTTACAGAATTAAATCAAAACATTTTAGCCTGGCACCAAGCACCCCATCCAGCTGCTTTCAGACTTTGATGAAGAAGACACTGTCTCCCCTCTTCTTACCTCCTTCCCTCCCACTTCCTCCTTCCTCGGTGCGTGATACATCTTTCTTCATAGCCCCTATTTTCATTGCTATTATATAAATTGCCTTCAAGTGTTTTGGTGGAGGGACAAGTGCAAACTAATGAAGTCTTCATAATGACTATTGTGTCTATTTGTTTGGATTTTCCGTTTGGGATGGGCACTGGTTAGCCATTCATTAAGAGGTAATAATAATGTTGTGCTGGTCCTGGGCCATTTTAATATGATTATGGAGCTAGCCAAATACTTTCTCAGGAATCTCTCTTCTCATCTCTGAAATACATCCATCACCTGTGATTAGTTAATATGTATTTAAAGGCTTCTCACTAGGTTCTTATAAACAAGTGGCTTTATTTCTCACCCCTCAATTTGCAAACATAGTAAGATAATGACACGTCACTATTTCCAGGGAAGAGCAGAAGCAAAAGGGGGGGGGGGAGGAGACAAAACAAAACGGAGGAGGAATGAGAGAAACAAAACCAGAGGACTTTTATTTATTTATTTATTTTAAAATCAGAGAACTCTTAAAGGTCAGATGATAAATAAGTACTAAGGATATAAGCCTGCTTCCTCCCCTCTCTCTCTGCCTGCCTCTCTGCCTATTTGTGATCTCTCTCTGTCAAATCAATCAATAAATAAAATAAAATAGAACCCCAGGCAGACTTCACGCTAAGCATAAGCCCAAGGTAGCTCAATCTCACCAACCTGAGGTCATGACCTGAGCTGAATTGGGCATTTAACCAACTGAGCCACCCAGGCACCCCTATTCATTTACTTGTTGATGGACATTTGCGTTGGATCTAATTTTTGACTATTACAAATAAGTTTGGTATATATTTGTGTACCAGTCTTTCTATGGACATATGCTTTATGCTTTCATTTTTTAAGGGATGGAATTCCTGGGCCACAGGGTAAGGGTAGTTTTTTTTAACTTTTTTTAAACTTTTTAAGAACCTATCAAACTGTTTTCCAAAGTGGTTATACTATTTTATATCCCCACTAGCTATACATGGGAATTCTAGTTGCCCCACATCCTTACCAACTCTTGATGGGGGCCAATCTTTTTAATTTTAGCCATTCTAATGTTACTGGATAGAGCACCAGTTCTGAACTCAGCTTCTGCAGCTTGCTGCTTGAAAGGCAACACTAGAGAGATGCGCATTGGTGGGAAAAGGAAGGTTGTTTTATTCAGGAAGCTGGAAACCTAGGAAGATGGTGGGCTAACATCCCCCAAACCATCTCCCCAGTCTAGGAGTAGCAGGAGGCTTCTCAAGGAGGGAAGCATGGGGGAAATGGTGACAGGGCTACATGCAGGAGAAGCTGGTACTGAGCAGTAGATCATTTGTCCTTTCAGATTCCTCCCCTCTGCCAGTGATCGAAACTCCCAGGCATCTCTCAGTGAAGGCTATCCCTGTAGTCCAACATGCCATGCCCTGGCAAGGCAGTCATGACAGGCACCCTGTACCCAGAATCTCTTATTGAGGATACCATGGTCAGTGGTGGTTGTTTTTGAGTGCGGTCAGGCCTTACCTTCCGGAAAGTCTGGTCCTTTTTCCTAAGGCCAGCAGTCTGCAACATGTCAAGGGAAGTAGGCTAGTTCTGCTGCAAACCCTGGGGTTTTAGTCAGCAAGCAGGATGTGTCAGCTTGAAGCAGGTTAACCCTCAAGACCCATTGGAATGCTCTTACTCCAGCAGGTACGTAATGGTACATCACTGTAGTGCTAGTTTCCCATTTCTCAAATGACTAATGGGTGATATTGAACATCTTTGCAGGTGTTCATTTGCTATCAGAATTTTTAAAAATAAATTCTGTTCAAGTATTTTGCCCATTAAAAATATCTGGGTGGTAAAAAATTGTTTTGAGTTTTGACCGTTTCTTATATATTCTGGATACAAGTCCTTGTCAGGTATGTGATTTGCAAATATCTTCTCCCAATAGATGGCTTGTCTTTTTATTCTTTTAATAGCGCTTTTCAAAGAGCAGAATTTCTTTATTTTAATGAAGTCCAAATTCTCAATTTTTTTGTGTGTGTGCGTGGGTTGTACTTTTGGTATATTTCAGAGATCTTTACCTAACCCAAGGTCACAAAAGATTTTCTCTATGTATTTTAGAAGTTACATAGTTTTAGGTTTTACATTTAATTCTATGATCAATTTTAAGTTAATTTTTGTACATATTGCAAAGTATGGACAAAGATAGGTTTTGGATAAAAATTTGATTTTTTTTTTGCACATGAATTCACCCCATTGTTCCAACAATTTGTTGAAAACTCTATCCTTTCTCCATTGAATTTTCTTTGTATCTTTTTCAAACATCCATTAAGTATATACATGTGAATCTATTTCCTGACTTTGTTTTGTTACACTGACGTATTTGTTACATTGACGTATTCCATTGTTTTATTTTAAAACACCAGTTTTTTTTTTTAAAGATTTTATTTATTTATTTGAGAGAGAGACAGTGAGAGACAGCATGAGTGAGGAGAAGGTCAAAGGGAGAAGCAGACTCCCCATGGAGCTGGGAGCCCGATGTGGGACTCGATCCCAGGACTTCGGGATCATGACCTGAGCAGAAGGCAGTCGTCCAACCAACTGAGCCACCCAGGCGTCTCTAAAACACCAGTTTTAATAGTATAATATACTACATGTTGATTATTGAAAACTGGAAGACAAGCAGATAAAAACAATTCAAAACCCAACTACCTAGACATGTGTGATTAATATTTTAGCAATATTTTCCAGTCTCTTGTAGGTATTTTTTCATATTTATGTTAGGAAGAAACCTTAAATCTTTTATGAAATTATATAACAAGTGGTCTTATTTCTTTCTTTCTTTCCTCCCGTCCTTCCTTTCTTCCTTCCTTTTTCTTCTTCTCTAACATGTAAATAATTCAATCAAAAGGTCATTTGGTAGTCTGTCTTCCTCCTCCTCTCCCCTTTCTCCTCTCTTCTCTTTCCTCTTCCTTCCTTCCTTTTCTTTCTCCCTTCCTCAGGGCTAAGGGTTAGAGCTATGGTAGTTGGTTCACCTACATGGGTAGGTACGTGTAGGGTGTGTATGTGTACCGCTTGGCAAGTCTTAGGACTAAGGAATCTGCTGGGTGTAGCCAGATTGGTTGCATTAAGGAGGATTGAGATAATAAGTAAATATATTGAGATTCATGAGAACCAGCTGTCTCACTGTTAGAGGAATGAGCTTAAAATATGGAAAGTGGGAGAGGGTGTTGAGTAAGCCCTGTGATATTGGACTGAAATTGAAGCAAATATGTATGTAAGTCTCCCCGTGTGTATATACATGTGCGTATATATATGGATAAATGCATATATATACACACATATACACATAGATTTATCTTTCTAGATAATTCACGTGTTGCTATTATTTTCAGAACCATTTGAGAGCAAATGACAGACATGATGCCCTATTACCTCTGGGTAATTCAATGTGTATTTTAATTTTTATTTATTTATTTTTAAAGATTTTATTTATTTATTTGACAGACAGAGATCACAAGTAGGCAGAGAGGCAGGCAGAGAGAGAGAGGGGGAAGCAGGCTCCTTGCTAAGCAGAGAGCCTGATGCGGGGCTCAATCCCAGGACCCTGAGATCATGACCGGAGCTGAAGGCAGAGGCTTAACTCACTGAGCCACCCAGGTGCCCCTCAATGTGTATTTTTTAAAAAGGATAACATTGGGGTGCCTGGTTGGCTCAGTTGGTTAAGCCTCTGCCTCTGGCTCAGATCATGATCTCAGGGTCCTGGGATGGAGCTCTTCATCAGGCTCCCTGTTCAATGCAGAGCCTGCTTCTTCCTCTGACTCTCCCTGTGTGTTCTCTCCCCCTCTCTCTTTCTTAAATAAATAAAAAAATCTAAAAAAAAAAAAAAAAGAGATAATCATAATATATAATCCCTGTATAATCATAATGTAACCATTAAAATAAGGAAATTAACACTGTTTAAATATTACCATACATATGATAGAAAATATTACTATATATAATGATGATATTCATACACAAACATCCACACACATACTTACTCCAGTAAGGGCCTAGAAGCAATGACACAATAGCAGTGAGCACATCTAGCTCCTGTCTTGGTTTCTAAATACCATTTTCCATGACAGGGAACCAGAGATACTTAGAGAAATAGTTGACTCCAGGATTAAAGCAGATAAAAATGCCAGTTGATCTGGGAACATCATGTATCAGAAAGTGAAGAAATGCACAAACACTAATGGATACATGTCAAAAGGACACATGAGCCACACTGAAGGGAATTTTACTTGCCAAGTCTGGGTCAGTTTAAGACTCAAAATAAAAAAAAAATCACAATATTACCCATTATAAAATAGAAATTAATTAATCCATACAGATTAATAAATAAGCAAATAAATGGGAAAGAAGGGAAAATGTATTTTATAGTAGAATGCTAACCACATAGCTTCAAAGTATTTTCCCACAAAGTACTTATTACTTATGTAGGAAGTAATATATATATTACTTCTTAATACTTATACTATACATATAGTATATATATACACTATATATACTTATGCTATATATTATATTGCATATATTATATATTATATTATATATATTACTTATGTAAGAAGTAATATCCATATATATGTAGCTATATATCTATATTTATATCTATCTCACTATCTATCTATAATTAACTTTACCATAGAAAACCTGTCAGACATCATCTTATCAAGGGATAAAATTAACATCACCAGTAAGAAGGCAAATCAATATCGTGTGCCTCCTGATCTGACACCCTGAGAAAAGGCATAATATTTCCGTGGTATTGCTGCCAGAAATGTGTAAATAATTTCAAATGGAAGAGATCCTACAAACTAACTGACCTGTACTCTTCAAAAAAAAAATCTAGGTAATAAAAGACAAGGAAACACTGAAGGACTGTTTAAGATGGAAGAAGAGCAAAGAAATGTGACAAATGCACACAAAATCTTGTATTGGATCCTCACCTAAAAAGTACATTGTTGGAAGAGTTGTTGAAACTTGAATGTTTGGAATAGATGGTAACACTTTATTTGTGTTAATTTTCTATTTCAATGGTTATACTGAGGTTACACAGGAGAGTAACTTTGTTTTCAGGAACTATACATTAAAGTATCAATGGGTAATGGAACAGTATATCAGCTTACTCAAATGGTTCAGGAAAAACATGTATCTATATTTATGTTCATATGTATGTTCGTAAGTTCACAATATGTTCATACTATGTTCATATATATATGATAGAGATAGTGAGCTCAAATTTGGTAGTAAAATGTTAATAACTACAGAATCTGCATAAAGAATGTGCAGAGTTCTTTGTACTGATCTTGATATCTTTCTGTAATTTTGAAATTATTTAAAAATTAAAAGTTGAAAATGCATAATGTAAGAATACTTATTGTAAAAACAAATCTAAATAGCATTCTAGTATATGTAGTAGAGAGTAAAAGTCATACCTAGTACCAATCTCCTGACATAAAATCTCTATACATTTATAAACACAGTTAAAATAACTGATATTCTACTCTTTTTCTTATTTAACAATATATTGTGAACATCTTTACATATCATTATATATACATTGTTAAAATAAAAAACAAAGAGGCTAGCCTTGAAAATCCCCTAGCAGACAAAACCAGTTTTAGTCATACAAAAATGTTTACCTTCTTTTGTAAGACCAAGTTGACCTGAGTCATTTCTTGCTTATGCCTCTGAAAACAATATGCAAAACTTAAACTGTTTCCCAAGGTTGGTGTGAAGCAACCATTGACCAGTTCCCTATCGGATAGGAAAATTTTAGCGTATGTGCTGCCGAAGTGAGCACCAGCTGGGAAAATTCTGATGTAGCCAATAACTGTGAAGAATAAACTGCTTTTGCACTTTATAAGCTGCCTTATAACAACATGCCTGTGAGCCTCATTCCATGTTTGAGTGTCCTGTGTTACAAATTATCTTTTTGGTGTGTGCACAATAAGCTTTTTACTAATTACTGCTTTGGTGATTCATTGGTTTTACTTTGTCTGTTTCTGAACTTTTGGCATTTACTAAATTTTTCTTTTTAAAGACTTACTTATTTAAGGGCGCCTGGGTGGCTCAGTGGGTTAAGCCGCTGTCTTCGGCTCAGGTCATGATCTCAGGGTCCTGGGATCGAGTCCCGCATCGGGCTCTCTGCTCAGCAGGGAGCCTGCTTCCTCCTCTCTCTCTCTTTGCCTGCCTCTCTGCCTACTTGTGATCTCTCTGTCAAATAAATAAATAAAATCTTTTTTTTAAAAAAATAAAGACTTACTTATTTAAGAGAAAGAGGGAGGGAGGGGCAGAGGGAGAGAATCTTCAAGAAGACTGCCTGTTAATTTTTTATCCCATGTATTTCTGCTTTTATCATTTCCCTTTTTCTACTTTCTTTGGGTTTAATTTGCTCTTCTTTTGCTATATTCTTGAGGCAGATGCTTCAATCATTGATCTTTCATCCATTCTAATATTTTAAATATGTATTTAATACTATCAGTTTTCAACTTCCCTACATTCCAAAAGTTTTGATATGCTATCATTCAGCTGAAACACTTTCTTGTTCCCATTGTGATTGCATTTTTGGCCCAAGTATATTTTTCAAATTTTCTAAATCGTGTATATATTACATTTACTTTCAGCTATTGATTTCTAGATTTATTTCATTGTGGTCAGAAAACACAACTTGTTTGATTTCAGTATCTTTGTAATTTGTTGATTCTTATTTCATGGACTAGTTTGCAATCAACATTTGTAAATGATTCATGTGTGTTTGTGTTTGAAAAGAATATGTATTATGCAGATGTTTAATATGGTTTGGTGAAGTCTATAAATGTCAAGTCGTTAATTGTGCGTTTTAAAATTTTCTGCACTTTTAGAATTTTGATTTGTCTATTTGTGTTATAAGTTACAGAGAAAGATTATTAAAATATCCCATATGATTATGGATTTGTCCCTCTATTCTATAGTTCTGCCCATTTTTGCTTTGTATAGTTTGAAGCTGTGTTATTGGGTGTGTATGATAGAATGGCTGTATCTTCCAGGTGCATTGAATCTTTTATCATCATGAAATATCTTTATTATTTTTAATGTTTTTGGCAGTTAAGTCTATCTTGTTTGGTTATTAATATAATTGTATTAGCTTTCTTTTGGTTAGTGTTCGCATTTATTTTAGATTTTTTTGGTAAACAGCATATACTTTTGTGTGTGTGTGTGTGTGTGTGTATGTTGTTTACTCAGAAAATACATCTTTTGTTTGGTTCATCTACATGTAATTTAACGACTGATATAGTCCATACGTAATGGAAATCTACCATATTGCTATGTGCTTTCTATCCATCCCATCTGTTCTATGTCTTCTTTTCTCCCCTTTATTGACTTGCAAAAATGTTTAGTATTTTTTGCCATTCCATTTCCCTCTTCTGTTAGCTTGGTAGCCATAGCGGATGCCTCTGGTGCCTCATGTCACGTCCCTTGAGGCCACTTCAGATTTCTAAGGCAACTATAGCAGGTAATTCCTTGTGAGCACAATCTTACCTCAGGTGAACAGCATCTCACAACAAGTACTGAATGTGGATCTTTTTACTTTTGGCCTCAGACTTCTCTGAGGGAAGAGGAGAGCAAGTATGGTCTGGAAAAGCAGAAGAATTAACAACTTCAGGGCTAACTCTCAACCAGTGGATAACAGGAACTGATGAATAAATGCTCCAGTTTCCCGTTCTTCAGGAGAACAATTATGAGAAACATTCTGTAGGATTCTCAGGTGTTCTTGTGCTAATCTCTATTGGCCACAATAGTGACCTTGATAACATACCCTATTAATGGCTCTTCCTCCTTCTTTGTCTTGTTCTTTCTCCTCCCTGGCTTCTGCTTCCTGAGATCACCTAGCAACTAAACTACCTGCACCAAATTCTCATCCCAGGTTCTGATTTTTTGGGGAGGGGACCCAAACTAAGACACATTACTGGAAATAGTACTGGAACCCTGATAATTAGGATGGGCCTCTAGAAGTGGATCACTTACTGGTGAGATGACAACAAGGATCCCATTGCTGTGGAGAAGGGGCAAAGATAATCTCTGGCCTAGTGTAGCAACACAGTTAAACAGATTCTTTCTCTTCATGCATTGGGATGAAGTATAAGTGGAAGAGGAAACACTGGATCACACCATAGCATCAGCACTTGCACAGTATTAGATTAGATTGTATGAATTATAGAGTTGACAGCCTCTGGTTGGTTGCCTTGAAAAACTCAAAGAAGAGAATGACAGGCTCAGTTCAACTGGCTATAAACTTGATTTAGGCTGTAGAAGCACGGAGGCCTCAAAGGCGGTGTTTACAGGGACAGTCATCACAGGCAGGAATCCATACATGGTGATGAAAATCAGGAGCCCAGGATTTAGTAGAAGACTTAATAGACCTGTGAAGGAAACTGAATAAGTAGCCTTGATATGGCTCCTGTGCTAAAACCAGAGTCCTGACTGAGAAGTGAGTATCCGAGGATATATTTATGATTGTACAGACTGCCTTGGCCCATGAGGAGACAGTCTATCATCCTTAATAATCCGGATATGAATGCCTTTGAGGAACAAGATCATTTTAGCTAGAGTAATTTGGGGCCATTTTTTTCTAATTGGATGACTCCCATCATAGAAGAAGATTCCAACAAGTTCCACATAAGTAATGAGTCATTTATCCCTCCAGGAAGCATCTCCAAGTAACTAAGGATAGTCTCAGTTCTGAGAGATCTTCTTCTTGGTCCGAAAGTTACTGGATCCGCTGGTGGTGTTTGTTTAAACACTTATAGGTCTCTTGTCATAATTCCTAAGGTGCAATTCACTGTGTTTTGGGGAGGGAGGTAAGTTAGTGCCTGACCTTCAAGAAATACACTCTTGGAGATGCACACAGGGTCCCTGGAAAGACCAGGTTGTTGATAATTTCTGGAGAGTATCAACTCAGGGGAGTCTGCATCAGTGTGGGGTAGGAGGCATAGATTGACAGTGCCTCCAACGTGGCCTCCTAGCCAGGAGCTGCTAGGCCTTAGGGATAGCTGAAGCTAGTCCCTATTTTGGAAAGACTACCTGAGGGTAGCCAGTCCACCCTGTCCTGTTTGTCTATGTCACTAGCTCATGGGATGACTGAGAATGGGAATGAAGAAAATATTCAGAGGTGTTGACAGGTGTTGTCAGGGAATGTGTAGGAGCTGGAGTCACCCTTTGTTTCCAATAAACTTTATGGTGAGGTTAAGGGAACAGTTATTAAATTGTGGTCAGGGCTGTTTGACAGCAAATGACATACCCACTGTGTCATCTAAGATGCTTGCAACACTTTAAGAGAGTTGCGTCATGGCATTTTCCTTGAGGAGACAGCCCCCAGCAGCAGTTCTGAAAGACAATATATGATTAATGTTCCCATCCACTCCTCCCTAGGTCCCAGGGTTTATGATGTCCTTCCCTAGGGTTGTTGTTGTCCTTTTGTCTCTACAAAATCAGTGTGTCCCTTCCAGTAGCTATAAGCTCACCTCTTTCCTAATCATACCCTCTTCATACCCACATCTTTTGTCTAGATGGTCAGGTGCAAGAAGGAAAAACACATCTTAATGATATTAACTTACAGAGAGATCCCTTATGTCCTCCAGTTGGGCCTGCATGGGAGACTCAGTGAGCACTGTACTCAACCAAGTGTTCATTATTCTTATGATCTAGGATGATGTAAATCCAACAAGAGAAAGCAGGTGGCTGAACCAGAATGAAATTTGAATCCTCCAGGCCCTCTTTTGGCCAGTCTGCACCTGGAAGCTATACCAACCTAGATGGCCTAGTGTTGCCATTAGGGGAAAGAGTGAAACATTCGTGCCCAAGAATGGCCAGGGCAGACTTCTGAATTTTCAAAATACTTCTGTTTCACCCTCCACCCCTTCCATCCCAAACATGAGCCAGGAAATGGTTGAAAGGATATTATCCCTTACTGGAGAGAGCTGTATTTTTGCTCAGTGACCAAACTGTTTCACTAGGTTGACCAGAAGGAGGTGAGAGAGGTAAAGTCAAAAATATTTTTTTAATTAAGCTTTTTATTTTGTGATCATTGTAGATGCACATACAGTTATAAGAAATAATACAAAAAAAGTTCATGTACCATTTGCAGTTTTCCTCAATGGTAACATTTTGCAAAATTATAGCACAATATGCCATGGATACAGTCAAGCTACAGAACATACCCATCACCACAGAATCCCTAGAGTTGCCTTTTAATAGCCATACTCATTTCCATCCCCAATCCCACTTCCCACCTCCTTAACCCCTGACAATCATGAAGCTGTTCTCCCTTTCTATAATTTTGTCATTGTAAAGGATGTTATAGAAATAAAGACACAACATATATATGGAAAACACCTAGCCTTTTACATTAAGTGTAATATTAGCAATAGGTTTTTTTGTGGGACAAATTGTGGCCATTCCTCTCTATTTTTCTGTTTCTGAGCATTTTTATGGTACTGAATTTTGTGACATGTGTGTTCTGTATTCGCTGATATATCTGTGTGATTTTTAGGCTTCTTCTTTAGGCTGTTAATATCATGGATTACACTGATTGAATATTTTTTTTTTTTTTTTTTTTTATTTTTTTTTTATTATTTTTTTATTTTTTTTTTTAAGATTTTTTTTTTATTTATTTACTTGAGAGAGAGACAGTGAGAGAGAGCATGAACGAGGAGAAGGTCAGAGAGAGAAGCAGACTCCCCATGGAGCTGGGAGCCCGATGCGGGACTCGATCCCGGGACTCCAGGATCATGACCTGAGCCGAAGGCAGTCGTCCAACCAACTGAGCCACCCAGGCGTCCCACACTGATTGAATATTAAACAAGCCTTCCATCCTTGGGGAAAAAACCCACTTGATCATGGTGTACAGTTAGTTATGTTTATATATTGCAGCATTCTGTTTGCTAACATTTTAAGGATTTTTGTATCTATGTTCATGAGGGAAATTTGTCTGTAGTTTTCCAACTCTGAGACAATGAGACAAAAAGAAAACCCAGGGAACTCACCATCATGTCATTCCTTGGGTCCTTAGATTATTAGTTTGTCTACCTGCTTTTTGCAAACTTTCAAAGTCTTCATATGCTTATATATACAAGCATACCTTGGAGATATTGCTGGTTCAGTTCCAGACCACTGCAATAAAGTGAATATTGCAATAAAGTGAGTCAAATGAATCTTTTGGTTTCCAAGTGCATATAAAAGTTATATTTACACTATACTATAGTCTATTAACTATTAAATAACATTATGTCTAAAAAATGATGTACATACCTTAATTTCAAATTTCTTTGTTGCTAAAAAATGCTACCATCTGAGCTTTCAGCAAGTCATAATCACTGATCACAAATCACCATAACAAATATAATAATGAAAAAGTTTGAAATATTTTTATTTTATTTTATTTTATTTTTTTAAAAAATTTTTTGAAATATTTTGAGAGTTACCAAAATGTGTCCTGGATAGAAAGAGTGAACAAGTGCTGTTTGAAAAAATGGCACCACTAGGCTTGCTCAACACAGGGTTGCCACCACTTCAATTTGGAAAACAACAACAACAACAACAACAAAAAACAAAAATCCAAAACTCACAATATCTGAGAAGCACAACAAAGCAAAGCACAATAAAACAAGGTGTTCCAGATATTAAGTCAGGATTTTTAGTTGTACTAGCAGGGCAAATACGGAAAATTATGTCTACTCCATTTTCTTACAAGTAGAATTTCCCAGGAATCTTTTTTTTCAGTGAACTTTTGAGGAAACTGTTCCGATAGTTAATATCAGATTCTTGTCAGTGGTAATGAGTGTGGAAGTTTGATCATATATACCTTGACCATCAGTCCACTGTTGAGTGGCTTTTTAGATTAAAAAGTGCACCAGATTACAAATGTTCCAGAAAGCCAAACTCATGACTAATTTCAAAGTTTTTTTTTTTTTTCAAAGATTTTATTTATTTGACAGAGAGAGATCACAAGCAGGCAGAGAGAGAGGAAGTGAAGCAGGCTCCCCACCAAGGAGAGAGCCCGATGCGGGACTCGATCCCAGGACTCTGGGATCATGACCCGAGCCGAAAGCAGAGGCCTTAAACCACTGAGCCACCCAGGCGCCCCTCATGACTAATTTCATTGGCCAACTCTCCTTTGTGGATTTCCATGACTCCCAGATGGATAGAATATTGTTAATCCACTCAAATATTTTTTTTTACTTCGTGAGCAGGGTCCTAAGTTTTTGGAGAGTTTATGGAGGTGTGATTACATAGTAATCAGGTACCTAGACTACGGTGTCTGATTAATCCATGGTCTCAGACTGACTTTAAGGTGGTTCCCCACGCCCCCTACCCCCATGATCTTCACCTCCTGGCTTTTAGGAACTGCAGAGCTAGACTCTAGAAAGTAAGGGTAGCTGTTAGGTGACATCCCAAAAGAAACGGAGAACTCAGCCCTGTAACTGCAAAGAAATGATTGCTGCTAACAGCCTAAGGGAGCTCAGAAGCAGATACTTTTCCAGTTGAACCTTCAGATGAGAAGGCAGCCTGTCAGACATCTTGATTGCAACCTTGTGAGACTCTAAGCAGAAGATCCAATTAAGCAATGCCTGGGCTCCCGACCTTAGAAAATGTGCAATAATAAATGTGTGGTGTTTCAGGCCACTAAATTTGTGGTAATCTGTTACACAGCAATAGGTAACAAATTTAACAACCATGAGAACATTATCTGTGTAGTGAAATCTTTGGACATCAGAAGGTAGAGGCATGCACTCAATAAATTCTGATCTACTCCTCCCCTCCCTGACAAATGGCAGGTAAGATCATAA
Organism: Mustela lutreola; assembly: GCF_030435805.1. NCBI lineage: Eukaryota > Metazoa > Chordata > Mammalia > Carnivora > Mustelidae > Mustela > Mustela lutreola. The sequence continues at coordinate 176,511,666 of NC_081291.1, read as the reverse complement.
TGGTAATTCCCCATGATGCTGTACCACAAACATAATTTTGAGACCTTGGTAGCATGCTAGAATAGGCTTCTCTGCATCTTGGTAGTCTCATCTGAAAATGGAGATAATTATAGCATTGACTTGATAAGATGGTTGTAAGAATTATATATGGTAATGTGGGTAGAGCAGTTTAGTACAAGGCCTGGGACATTTCATGGTGTGTGGCCCAAATGATTCATGCTCTTGGCATCTTAGTGACTTAGAGAGGTCACATTTCTATCATGTCCTTACATTATAATTGCAATTGATTTGCAGACCACCTCTCTCCACCCCAGCTAATCAACCAGTCAATGATTTCCCCATGATCAAAGTATCCTTTTGTGCAGTTCTGTCTAAAGTCTCACAAATAAAGCAGTATTTCTCATTTTTCCACAACTACCAACACCCATCAAAAAACTCCAAGGTCCAGCTTGAAAATGGCGGCGGCGGCGTCTCCTCTGTTGCGGTTGTCTGGGCTGCTAGGTCGGTCCGGGGCACAGCTGGGGCGGCCCATGTCCAGTGGCGCCCACGGCGAGGAGGGCTCAGCACGCATGTGGAAGGCTCTCACCTACTTCGTAGCGCTCCCCGGCGTGGCTGTGAGCATGCTGAATGTCTTCCTGAAGTCGCAACATGGAGAGCATGAGAGACCCGAGTTCGTCGCCTACCCTCATCTCCGCATCAGGTCCAAGCCCTTTCCCTGGGGAGATGGTAATCATACTCTATTCCATAACTCTCACGTGAATCCACTTCCAACCGGCTATGAAGATGAATAGAACCTGGACCACCACCCAATGGGGACCACAGCACTGGTTTGGACCATGGCTCTCCACACGGACCAGAAAAGTCTATGGGACCATAAGCTCACCTTCCTTACTTGTATCAAATGATGACCAGTATACTGATCTTCCATCCCTTTGCTTGTGGCAGGAGATGGCTTAAATAAATAACTTAGATTGGTAAAAAAAAAAAAAAAAACAAAAAAACAAAAAAACAAAAACAAACAAACAAACAAACTCCAAGCCAACCAAGTTTTCCAAAGCACTCCTGTAACCAACACTGGGCTTCCTCGCGGAAACAGCCACCTTCCCGGCTAATAATGACTTCAATGAAGGATTCATTAAATTTTTTTCCCCCAACAAAAGAATATTGTCCCCAAGAAACAGTCTCTTGAATTTTATTATTGGCTCCCCAGAGAAAGCGGCAAGAGTGAAGTCCTCAGGCGAGGCCTGAACGCCTTTTGGGGGCGTGGGCATCCCGGGGCCCCAGTCCCTTCCACTCGGAAATGCAGGGGCTTCAAGCCAACTCTGGCGTGCCTTAATTTTATCCCAAGAACAGACTGCAATAGTCATGTTTTAAGCAGACCAGCCTAATGGCCTAAAAGCATGGGCATAACGGGGGCCAGGGCAGGGGTAAAGTCGGGGTGCGCAGGAGCCCCTCTCGATCCCGGGCCCCTCCCGGGCCCGCTGCCGCTGTTGAGTGCCACATCAGCGCCCGCGCTGCACTTCCAGGTTCTTTTCGAGGATGGAGCGAACTAGCCCGGCGGGCGGGGGCGGGCCGAAACCCTCGAGAGTGGCGGGCTGGTTGACCAATAGGAGGCCAGCGAGGAGTCGCGGTCACCAATGAGCTGGAGCTTCGGGTAGTCGGCCCGCCGAGGTTCGTGCCCCGCGGGGGAACCAGATGAAGCACATCTGGACAGCTGCGCTGGGGAACTGTGCGGCCCCTTCGCGGGCCCGACGTCAGCTGGGCACGTCCCCCACGTTCTCTCCTGCTAGCCACTTATTATTATTCATATTCCCAAAGAAGCAACCGAGGATCCAAGCTTAAACTTTTCTCCTCCGCTGAGACGGGGCCAGATCCCATCCAGCACACAGTTTAATTTTCATGGGGGCACTGGGATCAAAAGAACAGAAACAGCAACAACAAAAGCCCAGCCGCTGTCTGATTTAAAACTGGCAAAGTGAGAAAAGTAGTGTTGAGTAAACAGACCAAGTTGGGTAAGTTCTGGAGACATGCTGGATATCTTATTTCTCCCGCTGTGATCTCTCTCTCCTGCGTCTTTTTGCTGTTCCCATTATCTACTCTTCATCAGGGAAATGAGAAGATCGCTTGCTGCCACGATCTGCGCAGACCCCCGGCTTCCTTTCCTTCTGCTTTGCTAACAATTTCATTTCATTTTTTTTTTTTTTTTTTGGTTACGTGTGTGTTATTTTCAAAAATTTCCTGGGAACAGAAATTTAACTGGCATCCCGTTGTAAGCCTCTCCAAATCTCAAAGTGGAATCTACTGAAAAATTTATTTTCCTATTTCTTTCTGTGGGAACAGAATATATATTTGTAAAGCTGAAATCTTTATCCACCCCCACCTTCCCTGTTTGGATACAGGATTGAGAAAGTTACCAAACTTATTCTGAATTAACAAAACTTTTGCTTCTCTTAATAGGATGTTTAATATTAACTTACATTCTGAATTCTATAGGTAACTGCTGTTTCACCTACATGTAAATGTGGTTGTAACGAAATACATCTTTTCTAGGTTCTCTTATCCATAGTAGGGGACCAAAATCCTTTACTATTGGTCAAAAGCTCATTAAATATGTGACAGACAATTGTGTGCGTCGATAACTTATAGTTGTATGTTAATCCCTTAATTCTATCAAAGTAATATTTAGAGTGATAATTAGATGTGTATACTTGCAGATAATTGTGACACATATTTCAGAATTTAGAAAAGGAAATGATGGCAAATGTTGAGCTAGGTGAATGGCCCGAGGTCCATTCCATTCAAAATATCTATAATTTGTTTAAACAATGTTTTGGATTTGAGACTTTGTCATATATTATTTATTGTCATGGCAGATCTAACCAAAACTCATGTGTAATTTCTGGTTCAGAAGCAGTGGGTGGAGATTTAGTGCCATAATTGCAAGTTGCCGAGTGTTTTTGAATCAGAACGGTGGTGCAAACAGTGGATGGAACAGTTGAAGTGGTTTTCAGGGATGCAGGTTAGAAGGAACAGAGTTGCAGAGAAGCAATAGAAAGAGCCTGTTGGCTTGGTTCAACTCACAACTCCACTGTTAGAACCTTGGATAAGTTACTCAGATCATCTGTGCCTCAGTTTCCTCCTCTGTAATGTGGAGATATTATTACCTACTTCATGGGTTGTCTCAAGGACTAAGTGCGTTAACTTAGGTTAAACAATAGTTCTGGCACATTGTAAGTCTTTTCTGTTGTACTCTCCTTTCCTTCCTTCTCGGCTTCCTCAGCTTCATGTCAGATTCTCAGCTACCATTCTGACCCCCCAGATTAGCAACTAGCATTTACTGAGTGCTGACTTCTTATTAATAATGCACTATATAAGGCTGTAAAGGAGAGAGAGTCTTGAGAGGAGAGTAGAATTTATCAGGTGCCAGAGAAAGAGCTAGAAGATTCTGGGAGTGCAAAGAATGGAAATAGGACTTCTTGTTGTAGGATGGATTCATAGAAGGTTCGTTTTCTGGGAAAGGATTTTGCCAAACAGGTTTGGTTGAAAGTAAAGTGTTCATGGAACAGCAGGTAGCAGGCATTCTAGGAGAAAGGGGAGACGTGGGCAAAGCACCAAGGCTGGAAAATATGGGTCTATCCTTGGGGACAATGGGTTGTAATTCCAGATAATCTGTGAAAGGTGCATGGATGGAAGGGTTGGACAGGTGGGAGAAGCAGGAGAGGATAGTGCGGAAGGGGAGGCTTGGGATGTAGAAGGGTGGGGGATGATAAGCTGAAATGGCAGCAGTTATATGGTGGAAGTGTTTCTGGAACAATCTCTTTCTGGGGTCCTGTCTCCTTGTCCACTCCACTACTTCTGTGACCTCTCTTCAGGGCCAGCAGGCTGTGTGTTAGGACTGAGCAATGAGCCTGGCCCGTTCCTTTTATTTTTACTTTTATTTTTTTTAAAGATTTTATTTATTTATTTGACAGATAGAGAACACAAGTAGGCAGAGAGGCAGGCAGAGAGAGAGAGAGAAGCAGGCTCTGCACTGAGCAGAGAGCCTGATGCGGGGCTCGATCCCAGGATCCTGGGACCATGACCTGAGCCGAAGGCAGAGGCTTTAACCCACTGAGCCACCCAGGCTGGGCCGTTCCTTTTAGACTCCGTGGTGTTTGTCTGGAAGCTCTGTTGATGTAGTCTGCTATTCCGGGCTATTATTCCTGACACTTTTTAGAGATAGGCCTTGCCCTAAAGTCTTTGGTATGGATGTGATTGTTCCAACTCTCCCGTTCTCCTATACACACTGTGTTGGCAGAGCAGCTCTTTCTCCCCCTGCTGAGAGAATCATCTCTTCACGCGTTAATACTTGTAACTTTGTAGTTCGCAGTTATGGAAGTAGGCAAGACCTGTCAGGTAAACCTACATGCGTCAGGTTTGCGCTCTCCTGCTTTCTCTTCCTTGAGGGCATTGTGCTGGAGCAGAGAGATCCTGAGCTCTGGCCCTGGCGCTGCGGCTGACCACCTGTGTGACCTCGGGCAAGACATGGAGCCATTATACCCTTCTTTGTGCTGTCATTTGAAAAATTATCTCTAAGGTTCTAGCTCTTTCGGATGATCTTTTTTTCTTCTCTCCTCATTTCTGGGACAGTCTGTTGTTTGCAGATAGCTCTTTAAGACATCTGTGGCTAACATTTTTTGGCCACTTAGTACATGGCGAATGTTATTCTGAGGCCTTAATGTAATTTAGCTCATGTAATCCTCTTACCTGATGACTGAGGGGACAGAGGCACAGGCATCTTAAGAGACTTGACCAGGGTCACACAGTGAACAAATGGCAGGTACACAGCCAGTCTAACTCTAGAGCCTTAACCACTAGGCTAACCTCTGCTCTTGCTTGTTATGATGATAGTCAAGAAGTCCATGGGAGTAGGATCATGGAAAGGGAAGGGCACATTTGAAGAATTGAGCTGGTAAAATTTCCCTGGAGGGTCCAGAATAACAACATGAATCATGTCTATGGGATATATGGTGTTTGGAGACAGAAGACATTTTGCTCATTCATTAGATGGGGCACATTGCAGGCCAGTACTCTGTCTTTTCCTCTTGTTTGAACAAAACCCACCTTAATACCCAGATGTATGGTAGATATTCAGTAAATATCAGCCAAATGATTATCCGTTTTGAAAACAAAGTGTTTAAGAGTCAGAAGCCATGGTTTCCCCTTTATTTACTTGGTTTCTTCTCATTTTACCACTCTCCTCAGAGAGTGCCTTTGTTACCGGTTTGGTCTATATCCTTTCAGTCCTTCTGTAAGGGTCTACTCACAGGTATAGATCTAAAGATAATTTGAAAATAAAAATGGGACCACAATTCTTTTAGTTGAAATATAATTCACATACAGCGTTACGTTAATTTCAGGTGTAAAATAATTCAACAATTCTATACATTAGTCAGTGCTAATCACAGTAAGTGCCCTCTTAGTTCTCTTTATCTACCTCCCCCTTCCCCCATCCATGTCCATTCAGGCAGCCACCGATTTGTTTTCTGTATTTAAGAGTCTATTCTTTCGTTTGACTCCTTATATTTTGTTCTTTTGTTTTGTTTCTTAAATTCTACATATGAGTGAAATGACATAGTATTTGTAACAATATTGGTTCCTCCAATCCATGAGCATGGAATAGTTTCCCACTTGTTTGTGTCTTCTTCAGTTTCTTTCAGTAGTATTTGATATTTTGCAGTACAGATGTTTCGCCTCTTTGGTTAAGTTTACTCCTTGGTATTTTCTTTTTAATACAATTATAAGTAGAGTTGTTTTCTTAATTTCTCTTTCTGCTGCTTCATTATTAGTATATAGAAATGCAACAGGTTTCTGTATATTAATTTTGTATCCTGCAATTTAACTGAATTTCTTTATAAATTCTAGTAGTTTTTTTTTTTTTGGAGTCTTTAGGGTTTTCTATATAGGGTATCATGTCATCTATAAATAGTGAAAGTTTCACTTCTTCCTTACCAATTTGGGTGCCTTTTATTTCTTTTTCTTGTCTGATTGCTGTGGCTGGGGCTTCTGGTACTATGTTGAATTAAAGTACCAAGAGTGAGGCGCTTGGGTGGCTGAATTGTTAAGTGTCTGCCTTTGGCTTAGGTCATGATGCCGGGGTCCTGGGATTGAGCCTTACATCGGGCTCCCTGCTCAGGGGGAAGCCTGCTTCTTCCTATCCCATTCCTCCTGCTTGTGTTCCCTCACTCACTGTCGATCTCTCTCTGTCAAATAGATAAATAAAATCTTTAAAAAAATACCGGAGTGGACAACCTTATTTTATTCATGGAAATGGTGGAAAAGCTCTGTTTTTCATCATTGAAAATATTGTGGCTTAGAACCACAACATATTTATTAAAAAAAAATAGAGAAACTGAAATGTTTAAGGCTTGTGGGAAAAAGGGGCAGGTGTCAGGTAAATATTCTACTTCTATTTCTTTCTTTCTTTCTTTTTTTTTTTTAAAAGATTTTATTTATTTATTTGACAGAGAGAAATTACAAGTACACTGAGAGGCAGGCAGAGAGAGAGAGAGAAGGAAGCAGGCTCCCTGCTGAGCAGAGAGCCCGATGCGGGACTCGATCCCAGGACCCTGAGATCATGACCTGAGCCGAAGGCAGCGGCTTAACCCACTGAGCCACCCAGGCGCCCTCTACTTCTATTTCTTGGGCATCAAAGTTTATTCTCTTACTCTGGAGATGCTATGGTTTTGGGATTAGAGCTTCTCATGATGAAGATTGATGCAGGATTATTTTAGGTATCCCATTATATCTAGCCTGGATTTGACATCTTTTAAGTCTTTTATATTCTTTAAGTCTTGGATCAACTCTAAACTAGTATTTGAAAAATATTTTAATTTGCTTTTTACTTCATTGTGTTAATGGAGACAGTATTTTCAGTATAGCATTCTGACTGAGAACATAGACTTTGGAGTCAGACTGTGAGGGTTTTAATCACAGATCTGCTTCTTACTAGTGTACCTTGAATAAGTCACTTTCTCTAGGAGGATTTATTATGTTGCATTTATTATTATAAAGTGGGAGATAACAATAGACATTAAATGAGAAAAATCCATATAAAGAATTTAGCATAGTATCTGGATCATAATAAAGCCTAAGCATATAAGCAATTCATTGTTTATTGTGGTAAAAAGCATAAAATTGGCCATTTTAACCATTTTTAAATGTGTAGTTCAATGGCATTAAATACATTCACATTGTTGTGCAGAATTACATCTATCTCCAGAACTTTCTTACCAAAATGAAACTCCATAGTCATTAAACAATGACTGTCACCTTCCCTGACTGGCAATCACCATTGTACTGTCTTTAGGAATTTGATTACCCTATGTACCTCATATAAATGGAATTATACAATGTTTGTCTTTTGATGAGTGGCTTATTTCATTTAGCATAATGTCTTCAAGGTTCATCCATGTTATAGAAGGTATTTTTAAGGTTGAATAATATTCCATTATATGTGTATATCACATTTTGTTTATCCATTCATTGGTTGAAAGACATTTGTGTTGTTTCCATCTGTGATGGCTAATTTTTTGCATCAACTTGGTTAGGCCACACTAATCAAATAAGGCAAAACTTATTCTAGATGTTTCTGAGAAGGTATTTTTTAGATGAGATTAACATTTAGATTAGTAGGCCCTTATAGAAAAAGACTGACCTCCTTTTGACAACAGAGAGTTTTGTCAGCACACAGCCTTTGGACTTAAATGGCAACATCATTTCTTCCTTGAGTTTCTAGCCCGCTGGCTTATCCTGAAGATTTTAGACTTGCCAGCCTTCGTAATCATGTTAGCCAATTCCTAAAATAAGTCCCTCTCTCTATATCATATAGCTATAGATTTAGCTATGTATAGAGAGTAGACATAGACATGTAGTTGTGCAGATATCCTATTAATTCTATTTCTTTGAAGAACCTTAACCAATACGCCATCTTTTAATTATTTTAAATAGTGCTGCTCCGAACATCGGTGTACAGTTATCTGTTGGAATTCCTGCTTTCAGTTCTTTTGGGTATAAACCTAGAAGTGGAATTGTAAGTTAAAAAAAGTAATTCTTATAGGAATAAAAAAATGCTCAGTGCCAAACAAAGTAAAATTCACAATGTCTGGCACCCTAAAATAGTGAAGCAGTTGTGTTTAAAATGGGAATAAATACACTCTCCCTGACTCTCCTGGAGGTATACTTACATGCATATATTTGTACTATTAAAAAGTCAAACATTTGAGGTCTTCACTATGGTAACATTTTGTATATAATAAGCCAGAATTTGCCAAACCGTGGTCTGTATTGATTTTACCTTGGCTTCTAAGATAGAAGTTCTTCTTCAATGACTATTATTGCTTTTTAAGATTCTTTTTCTGTGCTTGATAACACCAGCCTCCACATTGGATTATGGTGAGGTGAACTCAGCTAAGAGTAATACTGGCCAAATGCATCATGCATCCTAAGGGCTGGAGCTAGGAGTAGAGGATAATGGGTGGGGGATGAGATGAAGCTAATTTGTTGAGGCTAATGGATGACTCAGAGTTGAAGGCCTCATGGAGAGAAGCAAGGGCCAAAACAGGGCTGCCAAGATCAGCTGATAGGTCTAAGGGGTTTGACTAAGCCAGAATCTAGAACCAGAAGCCTTTGAAACCCAACAGAGGCACATGGGGAATGAATTCACAAAGTCCAGTTGAAACTGTGACTGAAGTTGAAAGGGCAGGGCTTGATTTCATTACTAGAGATAGGAGGCTGGGTCAGAGAAGGATGCCCTGGAGTCAGGCATGGGCTTAAAACTCTAGAGGTTCATACCTTATGTCCGGGCTTTGAGCCTGGGCTGTCTCTTCTCCCTCTGAGAATTGGACATTTTCTTTTCTCTGCTCCACTGCTTCCTTGAAGTGCAGTCTGACACCCTATCTGGATATCTCTGCATAGATGCTTTGCTGCTAGAACGAACAAATTTTCCTTTTTAAAAAAATCTGGACATGTATTGCATGGAGCATTGAGTGTGATGCATAAACAATGAATCTTGGAACACTGAAAAAATAAAATAAAGTTTAAAAAAAAGACAAAGAAATGGTGAACAAAAAAAAATTTGTTGACATGAAATGTTACATTAGTTTCAGGTGTACAACTTAGTGACTTGACAAGTTTATAGAATAAAATGAGTTTTCTTCCGTTTGGCCGGTGCTGAGCACCTTATCATTCCTTCCCACTTTGTCTATGCAGATATATTGTTGCTTCATACAACTTACACATATCTCAGATGCTGGGAAACTCTGTTTTTCAGTTTGTTGTAGCCCAGATCATTTATTGGGAAAGCTCCTACTTAAGATGACAACAGGATATTATTACTATCATGTGGTAGAGATCTTACTTTCTTTGGAGGATAGGGACTAAAAGCTCAGTCTTTGGGAAAACTGGAAGTCAGTTTGTCTTTTAAGTGAGAGGTACCAACGTCACTTTTTCATCTAGAAAGGAAGCTTTCAGTCAGAAGTCTTAGAAAACTTTACTTAATTTTAGCGATGACCATACTAATGATTGGGATGTAGGGATGGATGATGGTCAGTATTCCCATGTCACTGTGATGGTTCTCATAGCAGAAATGATTCATTTGCAGGATTTAACAATAATAACAGCCATACTAGATGATAAGTGAAGTCCATTTTCCACTTTAATTTCCACCAAATCAGCATTGTTTGAAGGAGATTTTGTTCCTCTCATTTTTTCCATTGAGAAAGAGAGAGAGATTCAGAAAAGATTAAGAGATCATGGGTGAGAGCCTTCTGCCTCTATCTGATGAGCTCAGGACTCTATAGCACCTTCTGTACTCCCGTGTATATCAGAGGCCACTAGTCTGCCAGGAGGATGCAATTCAGGACGAAGACTGGTTCCTGGAGATAAATGTGTAAAAAGCTTGATAATATCTAATTGTTGTTTTATTAATTGTGTTAAGTGTTGTTGGTTTTGCTTTTGGCATTATGTTAAATTATTTATGTTTCATGCTGGTAATGAGTAAGAGAGGGTGGGGTGAGTGGATGAAACTGGTTCTGCACTCTGATTGGTGGTGACATTCTGTTTGTTTCTTGGATGGGAGCTGAGTTTTTCAGAAGAGAATAAACACACAAAAAGCATAGTCAGACCTGTAAATACAGAGAACAAACTGATGGTTCCCTCTTGGGGTGGGGGGGTGAGGGAGTGGGCAAAATGAGTGAAAGGGAGTGTGATACAGCGTTCCAGTTATGGAATGAATAAATCATTGGACTAAAAGGCACAGTACTGGGAATATAGTCAATAGTATTGTGATAGTATTGTACGGTGACAGATGGTGGCTACACTTGTGGTGAACATAGCATAATGTATAAACTGTGTTGTACACCTGAAGCTGATATAGCATTGTGTGTTAACTACATTCAAATAAAAATAATTTTAAAAAAGTTTGGGGCTATCACTGAAAAAGCATCCACTACTACCTTCAGAGAGCACAGTCCTACATTTTATGAAAAACAGCTTTGACTCTTACTGAGCCCACTTATGCTTCTGAATTATCCTTTTGGTACATTATCGATCACTGCTTGTGCTGAATCATAAAGCAGATTTCCAGATTTGGAAGTGGACTATTGTTAATGAGGAACTTGTTAAGGCCTGGAAAAGTAAATTTTCAGGAAAGGCTGTGGGCTCAAAGGGTATCTTCTCTCCTCATTGTTTGGCACATCATCACTTTACTTTTCCATGTTTCAGTTAACAAATGATGTTTAGAAATATCCTCTCCTCCACTATCCCCAAATCAAAGTTTGTCTTTTTCCTGTGGGTATGATTTGAGATGAATTCATTAAGGGAAGTTCTGAGTCCATATTGACTAAAAAAGCAAGAAGAAAAGTGAACTTAAGACTAGTTAAAAGGCAGAAAGAGAAAAAAAGAAATGACTGAACCAGTCTTCTCAAAAATTTTGTTGAAAGTTTGCTTGAAGACTTACTCCCTTAGCCATAAAGTTGAGTCTTATATTTTTTTGTGATCAGTTCTTATGAAATCCAACCATTACTAAGCCAGTGACCAAAGAGGACTCTTCCAACCTGATAAAGTAATCTCTTCTCTAAACAAAATTATAGGAAATTTTCTATCAGCAAGCATTCAGATTTCTTACTGAGTCCACTCCTGTAAGATATATCTTTCCAGATCAATCCAGTTGGAATGGAATAATACTTCGTGGGACTTTGAGCTTTCTGGAACACTCCACCCAGAAGGAATGATGCTTAAGAGCATGTAATTCAGCCACAGTTTCTCTCAGGTCTCTTTCCAGCACTCAGAGGACAAGTTCTTTTTCTGCAGTGCCCACTTTGTGGATGTGCAGCCTCTGTAGTTTTAAAGGGTTTCAGTTTTAGAGGGGCCCCAATGCTTGTATTAATGCTCTGCTGTCACTATCTTGAAATTTTCAACAATTTATAAACAAGGGACTCCACATTTTCTTTTTGCTCTGGGCCCTACAAATAATATAGCTGGTTTTCTCTCTCAGCTTTTAGGGTCACACAGGTGTAACAAGGTTGAGAAAATAAAATCAGAGGCCTGTTTCATCACTTTCTTCCAAGTTTATGTATCCAGATGAGCACCTAATGAAACTGTTACTCATTCTCTTGTTTTTATTGATTGAATGTTAAATCTCCTTTAATAGGGTCTTCAGAGGATCTTCTGCTTTTCTGGAACAATTTCTGTACTAATTTAGAGACTGGAGTTAAAAGGACGAGTCAGGTGTTGGCAGCATGTGGTTACTGCCATCCTTTGAAAAGAAGTATTTTCTAAACCTCCTTGTTTTACGGGCTCTTGGTAGCACAACTTGAATTTCACAGGTACATTCTACACACACTATCGTGGGTCTTATTTTTAAAGCAAGAACCAAGAAATATTCTTATTGGTTGGTGGGTCCAAATGCTGAAACTAGCAGAATGATTGTGAATATTCATTCCTGGTTTTTTTCTTAGTCTTCATAGATGCCCTTGGGTAGGGGTGGGTGTGAGCTAGTTGGTGGGTTGGCTCATGTAAGGGAAACAAAGTCATGGGTGGGCCTAATCCCTGTGGGAACCTTCTACATTTGCTGTGTTTATACACTGAGCACCTAAGTTGGCTGGTTGAACAATTTTTTTTTTTTAAATTTTATTTATTTATCAGAGAGAGAGAGGGGGAGAGAGCAAGCACAGGCAGACAGAATGGCAGGCAGAGGCAGAGGGAGAAGCAGGCTCCCCGCCGAGCAAAGAGCCCGATGTGGGACCCGATCCCAGGACGCTGGGATCATGACCTGAGCCGAAGGCAGCTGCCCAACCAACCGAGCCACCCAGGCGTCCCTGGTTGAACAATTTTATAGAAGTGATTAATCCAGAGGCAGAGTTGGTGACAGTGGGAATAAATGAAAGTAAATACCTTGCAGGTTTTAGAGAAATACTTTGACAGTAAGTCAGTAGTGCCTCCCTGAATGTGAAGGACAAGTGTCTTCTGGTAAGTGAGAACATGCCCAATTAGGTTGACAATCAGACTCACAAGTCTGATGATATTAATTGCAGGGTGTAATGGGCCAGGTTTCTGTAAGTTGGGTGGAGGTGGAGGCCACTGACAGTATATGCTTAGGGAGAAACATGAGTGGGAGGAGAAAAAGAGATTTCTCTGGGGCTGTTGCAAGGCTGATGCTGGTGAAATATGCTTTTCTTTCTTGAGTATTAAGCAGAATCTGCCAGGATTGTTAGCTACAAACCGGCACACCTTTGGTTCTTACAACCCATGAGAGATTTGGATGAGGGTAGTGTGGTGAGTTTAACTGTTGTGTTTTCCTATTAGTTGTCTTTGGTGTGTATGTGGGTGTGTGAAAGTGCATAAAACTAACTGAAAGTTGTCCTATTTCAGCATACTGATTTTTTTTATTCTGTTGGTAAATTTTTAGCATTAATTAAGAAACAAAGACTCAGTTTTAACTTCTTCTTTCTTATTCTTTCTGCTCCAATTCTAAGATGTTTGCTATACTGAGACTAAGTATGGTGAAGGACTAGGAAGGGAGAATTGATCTGAAACAAAAGTTGGTTCACCATTTCAAGAGTAACCTTTAGTGTGTAAAGAATAAGAACTTTTGAGTTATATAGATCTAGTTTGAATCCCAACTTTTACTGTGTATTTGGGATATTGTGGAAATAACTCACCTCTCTGAACTTCAGTTTCCTGATTTGTAAAATAGGGGTAATAATACCTTCTTCCCAGTGTGGCAAGGAATTAATGAGATAAAGTTAGCCAAGAGCCTTGTGTTGTACTTGTTACACATTAGAAACTCAGTAGAAACTGGTACCTTTAGTGTTATCAACACCTCCTCTAGCCACCTTCCCTAGCATTGGAGTCTTGGCTTATCATTCTCAACTCCTGTACTCAAAACTGAGTGTTTTCTCAGTCAGCTTATTGTGGGCTCTGGCTGATTGAGACAAAGCTAAGCCTAGTCTAATTCTAATGGTTGAATGGACATTTCATTTCATTTTATATTAGGATCTAGTGTTACAGTTACATAGGCAGAGTAGATGTGGGGAGATCTGTGTCTTACATGCTGATTTCTGCTTGATTTGTGACATTTACCCCCTCTGGGATATTCAGGAATCTGGCAGCCAAAGCACAAGTCCTGCTATCCACTCTTTCCATCCACCAATTCATCCAGCCATCCATCCATTCACTTATTCATCTATTTATGCCTCTGTTCATCTATCCAACACTTAACATGCGAACCACTTACTATATGCCAGGAACAGTTCTAAACAGCAAAGTAAAATAGAAAAGAATCTTAACATTCTTGGAGCTTTTCTTCTAATTGCAATAAACAAAACAAGTCAGTAAGTTATGAAGTATGTTAGGAGAGGTTGTATTATGGGGAAAATAAAACAGGAAAAGGGGATGGGGAAGTTGTAAGTAGAGTGATCAGGGAAGGCCTCATTGAGACGGTCTTTGAACAAAGGTTTAGATGAGATGAGGGGGTAGGGTATTTCAAGCAGGAGGAACAGCAAATACAAAGACCTGAAGCTGAAGGAGAGCCTGGTGTGTTCAAGAAGAAGCAAGGAGACCAGGGTGGCTGATAGGGAGTAGATGAGAAGAGAGGGGCCTGGAGAAGTGTTGGGGGCTAAATCATATGGAACAATATAGGCTATTGCGAGGAGTTGTGCATGACTTGCATCTCAACAGGATAACCCTGACTTCTGTGTTAAGAATAGTCTGAAAGGAGCAAAGGTGGAAGCAGAATCCAGTTCGGAGACCATTTTAATAACCCAGGCCTGTGCCAGAGTGGCCTCAGGGGAGGTAGTGAGAAGAGGTCAGATCCTGAGCATGTTTTGGAGATAGAGCTGACAGGATTTTCTAACAGATTGCATGTGGGAAATGAGAGAAAGAGAGGAGTCAAGGATGACTGTAAAATTTTTGGTGACCCTGGGAGAATGTAGTTGTCACTGAGTGGAGGAAAACCATGAGTAGGCAGATCTAGTTGGGGTGTCAAGAGATCTGCTTTGGATGCTTTTGAGTTTGAGATGTATGTTGGACAGCCAAGTAGGCCGGTGGACATAAAGAGTCTAGGGTTCTGGGGAGAAGTCTGGGCTGTGAATAAAAATTGGGGAGCTGTGGGCATGTGGCATACTGTTGAATGTGAAAGGGATGAGATTCCACAGTACTGAGGAGATAGAACAGAACACTAAAAACTGAGCCCTACGACATTCTAATTCTAAGAAGCTAGGGATTAGGAGAAAACAGAATGGAAGGAGGGGCTAGTGAAGAGGAAAAATAATAGGAAGAGTATATTCCAAGGAGCAGGCAGTGTTCAGCTTTGTGAAATTCTGCTAGTGGCTCAAGTACGCTAAGCCAGAATTGGCCATTGAATTTAGCAATATGGAGGTCTTTGATGACCTTGACAAGAAAGCTAGAATCATGCAGGACTGGTAAAGAAGAGACAGAATGAGGTGGGGAACTGTGAAGTTAGAGGTCATTCAATTGTAGCTAATCTTTTCTCAATCCCAATCCAGAAATTGCAAGCCCCTCAACTTCTCATTTTCCTCATTCCTTTTTGTTTTATGTTCCCAATCTTTGTAAGCAATCTTAAATTCTTTCGGAATGGACTGGCAAACAAACACTATGAGATACTCTCCCAGGTAGGTTCTCTTTGGCTTCTGTTGGGTACCTTTATACCCATAGAGCCTGTTATTACCTCCTTCACATCTGGTGGTAGAGATGTGGCTGCATCCTGAGCCCGGGTGCTCTCAGAACAGCTATGCACACTGCCTTCACATGAAACTCAGGCCCTTCTAGGAGGATGCACTGGGGGATGATCATGAGGAGCTGGTTGATGCTTGTTCTTGTCTCCTATTGGTGAGGCCCAAGCAATAACTATGTTTTAGCACTTGTCTTATTGTAGGTATAGAACAGGGAAAATAGAGCTTTTGAAATTAGGATAAACTAGAGGAATTTCAGAGAAAGGAAACAGAATTGAGCAACATGGTAGTGAAAGAGGAAAAAACTGGCACGCACAAAGAAGGTTCTTCAGCTGTGACTGTGGTTATTTAGTGCTCTGATCATACAAATAGGCCTGCAGAAGCTGAAAGTGACTGTGGAATTTGGCAGTTATTTCTGGGAGGCTCTTTCCTGGGCCAAGGCCAGAGGGTGACTCGGCTGGCTGGGACATAGTTGGCTTCTGTGAAGGCACCAAGAGAACTCCCCTGCAGCGTACTAGACACAATCTCCAGTCAGTAGGAGTGCTTGCTGACTCCGCCATTCCCTCCTGTTGATTCAAAAAGTCCTCACCAGCTTTGGTCATGAAAACAAAAATTGTTTGGAAGCACAGAATATGACTTTTGGCTTTTCTTTTGGGGCTGTGTTAAGATGCTCATTAGATGCCAGATACAGAATAAATTTGTGAGTTCTCCCTTTTTGCTGAGTTCTGGAAAGTGATACTGTTCATTTCATTGTTCATGTGACTTTATACATTGGGCATCTACCTGTAGTGTCTTTTTTGGAAAATAACGTTTATTTTTCAGAAGAGTTTTGCATTCACAGCAAGATTCAGCAGAAGTATAGAATTCCCATGTATCCCCTATCTCTGCAAGTATACAGCCTTCCCCACAATCTGTATCTCTCAGTGAAGAGATACATTTTGATGAACCTTTATTGACACATTAATATCACTCAAAGTTAGTCTATGTTATGGTTTACTTTTAGTGTTGCACATTCTATGGGTTGACAAATGTATAATGGCACATATCCCCCATTATATTATCATATAAATAGTTTCAATGCCTTAAAAATCCTTTGTGTTTTGCCCATTCATCTCTCTCCTTCCTAATCCCTGGCAACTACTGATCTTTTGCTGTCTCTGTGGTTATTGCCTTTCCTAGAATGTCATGTAATTGGAATCATCATGTAGTATTGTAGCCTTTTCAGATTGGTTTCTTTCACTTAGTCATATGCATTTAAGTTTATTCCATGTCTTTTTGTAGCTTGATAGCTCATTTCCTTTTACCACTGAATAATGTCCCATTTTATGGATGTATTACATTTTATTTATCCATTTATCTACTGAAGGACATCTTGGTCGCTTCCAAGTTTTGGCAGTTGTAAATAAAGCTGGTATGAACATCCATATGCAGGTATTTGTGTGCATATACATTTTCAACTATGGCTAAATATTAAAGTTTGATTGCTGGAGCATATGGTAAGAATATGAGTAGTTTTGTGAGAAGCTGCCTGTCTTCCAAAGTTGCCATATTGCATTCCCATCAGCAAGCAATGAGGGTTCCTGTTGCTCCACATTGTCACCAACATTTGGTACTGTCAGTGTTATGGATTTTAGCCATTTTAATATGTGCGTAGTAGTATCTCACTGTTTTTAAATTTATAATTCCCTAACGACATATTTACTAAGCATCTTCTCACATGCTTATTTGCAATCTGCATATCTTCCTTGGTGAGGTGTCTTTTCAGGTCTTTAGCCCACATTTTAATTGGGCCAATTTGTGGTTTTCTTTTCCTTTCTGTTGAGATATAATAGACAGATAACATTATATTAATTTTAGGCATACAACATAATGATTTGGTATGTTTATATATAACATAATGATTACTAGTTAACATCCATCACCACACACACTTAAGATTTTTTGTGTGCGTGATGAGAACTTTTAAGATCTACTTTTTTTAGCAACTTTCAAATATTCAATACAGTATTTCTAATTATAGTAACCATGTTGAGCATTTTACCCCCAGGACTTATTTATCGTATAACTGGAAATTTATACCTTTTGGCTACTTCTACCCATTTTATCACCATTTCTTCCTCCACCTCTGTCAACCACTACTCTGTTCTCTATATCTACAAGTTTTTCTTTCTTTCTCTCTTTCTTTCTTTCTTTCTTTCTTTCTTTCTTTCTTTCTTTCTTTCTTTCTTTCTTTCTTTTTAGATTCCACATATAAGTGAGATCATACACTCCCTATCTTTCTCCGTCTGACTTATTTTGCTTAGCATAATGTTCTCAAGTTTTATCCGTGTTGTCCCAAGTGGCAGGATTTCTTTCTTTTATATGTGTGTATATATATATATATATACACGTACACTACATTTTCCTTATCCATTCATCTGTTGGTGACAATTAGGTTGTTTCCACATCATGGCTTGTAAATAATGCTGCAGTAGACATGGGGATGCAGTTATCTTTTTGAGATAGTGATTTTTTTTTTTTTTTAGGTAAATTCCAAGTAGTAAAATTGTTGCATCATATGGTATTTCCATTTTCAGTTTCTTGAGGAACCTTCATATTGTTTTTCATAGTGGCTGTACCAGTTTCCATTACCACCAACAGTGTTCTTTTCTCTACATCCTTCACAGTACTTGTTATTTTTCCTTTTTGACAATAGCCATTCTAACAAGTGTGAGGTGATATCTCACTGTGGATTTGATTTGCACTTCCCTGATGATTAGTGGTGTTAAACATCTTTTTGCATACCCATTGACCATTTGTATGTCTTTCTTGGAAAAATATTTATTCAATTTCTCTGCCCATTTTAAAATTGGATTTTTAATTTTTTTATTATTGTGTTGTATGAGTTTTTTATATATTTTGGATATGATTTGCCAATATTTTCTCCCATTCTATAGGTTGCTTTTTCATTCTGCTGATGGTTTCCTTTGCCTTAGAAAAGCAGTCCCACTTACTTTTGCATTTTAACCTTGTATCTCAAAACTGTGCTACAGTTGTTTATTAGTTCTAGTTTCTTGTCAATTATTTTGGATTTTCTATACAGATTTTCAGGTCATCTGTGAACAAAGACAGTTTTAATTCTTCCTTCCCAATGTGTACATATTATTTCCCTTTCTTCTCTTATTGCTTTAGCTAGGACTTCTACTACAATGGTGTCTATTCCTGATTTTAGCAAGTAAACTTTAAGTTTCTCACCATCAAGTATGATGTTAGCTGTAGATTTTTGTAGATATTCTTTATTAGGTTAAAGAAGCTTCCCCTTCACTCCAGTTTGCTGAGAGGTTTTTTCTTTTTAAGAAATTAAGTAATCATGAGTGGGATTTTGTTAAATGCTTTTTCTGCATCTATTGGTATGATTATGTGATTTTTCTTTTTTAGCCTATTGTGATTTGTTAATTTAGTTAATTTTTTAATGTTGAACTAACATTTAAAATACTGACAACATTCAAAAACCATGCTGGGATAAATCTCACTTGGTTGTAATGTATAATTTTTTAATACATTTTTGTGATTTGATTTGCTAATGTTTTGCTGAGGAGTTTTGCTTCTATGTTTATGAGATATATTGGTCTGTAGTTTTGTTTTCCTGTAATGTCTTCGTTTGGTTTTAGTGTTAGGGTAACATTGGCCTCATAGAATAAGTTAAGAAGTATTCCCTTTACTTATGTCTTCTGGAAGTAGAATACAGAATCAATACAATTTTTTCCTTAAATGTTTGGTAGAATTCACCAGTGAGCCCATCTGGGCCTGTTCTTTGTCTTTTGGAAGGTCATTAATTACTTATTCAATTTCTTTAATATACATAGGCATATTTATATTGTCTATATCTTTTCTTTTGTGAGTTTGATAAATTGTCCAAACAATGGACCAAGGAATTGGTCCATTTCATCTAGGTTATCCAATTTGTCAGTATAGAGTTATTTATAGTTTTCCTTTATTATCATTATTATGTTCATGGGATCTATAATGATGTCCCCTCTTTCATTTCTGATGTTAGTAATGTGTGTCTTTCTTTTTTTCCTTTTCTTTTTCTTTTTTTATCTTAGCCTGGCTAGAGGCCTATCACTTTTATTGATCTTCTCAAAGAACTAGCTTTTGGTTTTGTTGTTATTCTCCATTGATTTCCTGTTTTCAATGTCATTAATTTCTGTCCTAGTTCTTATTATTTTTTTCTTATGCTTATTTTGATCTTAATTTGTTGTTCTTCTTCTAGTTTTCTAAGGTAGAAGTTTGGATTATTTATTTTAGATCTTTTCTTCTTTTTTAATATATACATTAGATGTTATAAATTTCCCTCTGAGCACTACTTTTGCTGTATCCCATAGGTTTGGGATTTCAGTTGGTTTTCCATTTTCATTTAACACAAAATATTAAAAAATCTCTCTTTTCTCATGTGTAATTGAAAAACATGCTTTTAATCTCCGTGTATTTTGGTATTTTCTAGCTATCTTTCTGTTATTGATTTATAATTAAATTGAACTGTGGTATAAGATGATTTGTTGTATGATTTCTATTCTTTTAACTATGTTAGGGTGTGTTTTATGGCCCAGAATGTGATCTATCCTAGTGACTGGTTCATTTGAGCTTGAGAAGGATGTATATTCTGCTGTCATTGGATGAAGTAGTTTATTGATATTATTTATATCCATTTGATTAATGGTGCTTTTGAGTTCAGTTATATCCCTCCTTTCTGCCTGTTGGATCTCTCAGTTTCTTCTTCTTTTTTTTAAAGGCTTTATTTATTTGAGATAGAGGGAGAGGACAGAAGGAGAGTGAGAGGGAGAAGCAGACTCCCTGCAGAGCAGAGAGCTCCATGTGGGGCTTGATCCCAGCACCTGTGATCCCAGGATCCTGAGTTTGTGACCTGAGCCGAAGGCAGGTGTTAAACCAATTGAGCCATTGAGGTATCCCAGATCTGTCCATTTCTGATAGAGAGTGTTAAAGTCTCCAACTAAAATAGTGTTTTCATCTATTTCTCCTTGCAATTCTATTGGTTTTTGCCCTGGGCATTTTGATGCTCTGCTGTCAAGCCCATACACGATGTTTTCTGGGGAATTGTCCCCTTTATGATTATGCAATGCCCCTCCTTATTCTTGACAACTTTCCTTGTTCTGAAGTCTACTCCGTCTGAAATTAATATATCTACTCTTGTTCTCTTTTGATTAGTGTTAGCATAATATAACTTTCTCTATCCCTTTAATTTACATGTGTCTTGATATTTAAGGTGGGTTTCTTGTAGATAACATACTGACATACTGTTTGGTCTTTTTTTTTTAATCCACTCTGACAATCTTGTTTTTTTATTTTTTTAAAGAGTTTATTTATTTATTTGACACAGAGAGAGCAAGTGAGGGAGGGAGAGAGAGAGAGAGATACAGAGAGCAAGAACATTCAGAGGGAACAGCAGGCAGGGGAGAAGCAGGGTTCCTGCTGAACAAGGAGCCTGAGGCAGGGCTCGATCCCAGGACCATGGGATTATGACCTGAACTGAAGGCAGCCCTTAACTGACCGAGGCACCCAGGTACCCCCAATCTTGTTTTTTAATTGGTGTATTTAGACCATTACTGTTTAATTATTGGTATAGTTTAATAACTACTATATTTGTTACTGTTTTCTATTCATTGTCCTTGCTCTTTGTTCCTATTTTTGTCTTCCGTTCTTTACAGTTTGTGTGATTTTTACCTGCAATGCCTTTTTATATTATCTTGTTCCTCCCCGACCCCACCCCTAAGACACACTCACTCCACAGGAACATCCACTCTGTGCAGCTTGAAGTGAACCATAGTGGGGCTGGACTTCTGGTTCTAGTGTTTCTTCTTATATCCCTTGGAGAAACAAGCAGACACAGCTGCCAACTTGGCTTCAACCCTTTGGACAAAAGCAGCCTCTGTCTTCATCATTTCCTGTCCCTAAGTCAATGGGAGCAAGAGTATCTCATCATGAAGAAAGACCTGTCACTTTTCCTGTCTTGCTCTAGGAAGTGGGGGAGTAAGGGGAAGTAAAAAAGTTGAGATTATCATGATGTTACTGCCAGGCTGGGACCTGGATGCTACTTTGAAGTGACAAGGTGGGATTCACATTAAGGAGACTCCTTAATTCTTCTTTGGCCCATGGTAGATGATAAGTGAATGAACATTTTTTTAGCCTTCAAAAAGGAAGATATTTGCTTTCTAGTCATTTCTAATTGTTGAAGAACACCTTTAGAAGCTGGGAGCAAAATTTAGAGAGTGGAGCTCTATAAATGCCTTGGATGCCTTTTAGTTTAGTATTTAGTAGAGTTTAAATTCCTCTGGCATGTGCTCAGCTCCTCACTGACAGAGTTGAACAGATGGAGTTGAGGTGACATTTGCATCTCTGGTGGAGATTAGGTGTGGTGGGGATTAACTTTAGTTTCCTCTTTTTGGTGTTTGCCCTACCTTGGCAGGGCTTATTTAGATGTCAGATGTTAGCTTCTCCTTGGCTCCGGCTGCTGAGGTGCCACGGTAGCTTCAGCACGTACGCACACTCACCCTTGAGGCCATTTACTCCATGTTTGTGCTGAAGGGTCTGGCCTTCTCCTGCCCACTCAGGTCCACAGGCGCATGATGCCAGCCAGAGTCAGGCTGAGAAGTGGGGCTGGTCTGCTACGTGTTCAGAGTGAAGAAGGCCTCCTTGCCACATTCTGCTCTTGCCTTTCTCCTGTACCCTGGTCCTATTACAGCTCTAGGCCCATTTGCTGTGACTGTGAAGTATATTTCCGAGCAACTTAGTAGTGTGGGGAGAGGTGTTTGTTCTTCCTTATTTGTGGTTTCTGGTTAAGTAAGAGTTCAATAGAAGCCATGCTTTTCTGATACCTTTAATTGTCTTTAGGTATTATTGGGATTCTCTGATGATGTGCCTTCCCATCTTTACCCAACCCTGAGTTCAGGTTAAGATCTATGCTTGAAAAGACAAGCAAAGAGGGGCAGGAGAATAAATTTGGGACATGGGGGTACTGAGCTCAGCTTCACTGACAGTCATGCCCTCTTCCTCCTCATCTTCCAGCTTGCTTTTGAGGGTTTAATGAGGGTATGCATGAGAAATTCCTTGAGCGTTTCTAATTTCTAAGGGCCAATTTTTCCCTGGGGCATACCCTGCTAGGAGCAGAGGTAGTGAGGTGCCAGGCAGTGGTTGTAGGGCTGACTCTGGTCCCTGACCTGCCTCTCTCAATTAGGAAATATGGGCTATTGGGGGATGAAGTGTCACTCACCTTGATATGTTTGTTTTTTAGGAGTGTGCCTTTGTTGAGGACCTGGGCCTTATTCTTGTGGGTTATTATTATTAATTTACTTTCAGTGGTGCTGTGTGCTAGTGTCCCACCTTCCACTTGAATTCTCAGAAACACCCACACAAAAAGGCTGGTCTTAGTTTGTACTTACACTTGAGAGCTCATAATCCTGCAAGGCTAATGGGCCAGATCCTGGTTACTATCATATCTGTTATCCTCTACCCACTTTGCCCTGTCAAAATGAAATACTTTTTAGAAGTTCTAAGTCTCTGAAACTTGCTTATTCACCTCATATAGTTTAACTCAATACTTTCCAACATTTTTCATGGCAGAGTTTACATAGAACGTGAGGCCATGTAGATAAGAAGACTCATTTCTAGGCAATAGGCCAGGGATTGGGGGTAGGTTCTGGCTTCCAGAAGCTTTGGCCCTCCCTTACACTCACCTGGTTGTTCCTAGGATGGAGGGAATTTGTATTTTCCTTTGATACTACTGAATCCACCAGGAGCATACCAGTGTGGTGCATCAAAGATTTGAAGCTCTGACCTAACACTCACTACAGACCACAATCTCAGGTGCAGCCAAGAGTTCCAAGCTATAAATATCTCGCAAGATATTCCCAGAGGGTGAACACACTTGTCAAGAGTGGTGTGAGTTAGGGAGAATAAAGTTCCTGAGGTCTGGCCTTTGCTCAGTGCAGTCTGCCACCATCCTTCTGATGATACCAACACTGCATGTCCCTTCTCTCCTTCAGGTCAGCATGCCTTGGATCTTTGGCTCTGTGGCCCACATTCTGATCCTTAGCATGCTTCTTCCTACCCACCATATTCCTATTTCATGACTTCCACATGTCCCTAACCTCCCAGGAGCTAACAATGGGACAACTCCCAATTTTGCTAGATCTTCTGCACAGCTGAAAACAATGCTTCTTATGATATAGTTGGAAGCATCGCAGGGTGCTCTGCTGATGCCTTCTACCCATATCCTTGTGACCCACACCTTGACAACTAGCCTGAGTGCAATGCAGATATTGCAAGAGTACTTTAGTCCTCTTTTAATTCTTTGGACTGTGTGGTACCAGGTATTGCTTCTTATACTTAAACAGGGTTATGAGCATGCTCATTGATACATTGATTCCTTTATCAACTTGTTTAACAACCCATTCAATAAATGTTGTCCAATGGGTGTATGAAGATAAAAGATATGGTTCTTGCTTTCCAGAAGCTCACAGTATTGTGAGGGAGACCCTAGGTATATAATGATGGTTTGCATGAAAAATTCCACATGAGTATCTTATGAGCAAGTGAAGGGGGCCCTCCCACTCGGAGAGTGGGTCAGGGAGATTCCTTGGCTGAGATGAGATGACTGATGAGTTTTTTTTTCCACTTCTTTGTTACTTCTTTTTTCCTTGAACTGAGTCATGTAGGATACATGTTAATCAGGGGATGGCGGGGAGGGTTCTAGGTAGCAGGGAAATTATATAGAGCTAGGAGGCAAATGTTAGCAAGCTTGGCATATTTGGGGTACTTAAAGTGCCTCCATTTTGTCTGGCCATAGTAGTGCCCTAATGGACAGCGGCAAATGTGATAAGGATCCCTCTAAAACATTTCTGGAGGAGGAAGGGGAGACTCCCATGTTAACCTGCAATAATCAGATCATACTTTTGAAATGAGTGTCTGTGGGATGCAAAACAATATATAATAAGAGCCCTGGGATGTTTTATCTGGATGACAGAAAGATTTAGATAGCAGTCTGGGCCTGACCGGACTTGTTATGTACGGCTTCTGCGAGTGCTGGCAGCACAACTGGGTAAGGGAAATTGCAACTTGAATCTTGGTTCTTTCACTCATAAGGCAATGTGATCTTGGGCAAGTTACATCTCCTCTCCAAACCAGTGTCCCATTTATAGAGATGGTTCCTGCCTACCTCATCAGGTTGATGTTAGAATTAAATCACATAATTTATTCAAATATGAAAGAACTTAACGTAAAATATCCAAGAAATGTTAGTTTTTCTGTATTTTTTTCTCTCCATTTTTTTCTTCTTGTTTCCTATCCCACCTTCCCTTTTTCATGAATCGACTTTTATTAGTGATCCATGTCAAGCATCCTGCAAGGATTTGTGTTATTATCCATTATGGTAACTACTAGCCACATGTGACTTGATGTGTGGCTAGTCCCAACTGAGATGTGCTGTCAGGGTAAAATACAGAAGATAAAGGCTTAGTACAAAAAAAAAAAAAAAAAAAAGGAATGTGAATTATCTCATCAATTTTTTTCAATAGATCACACATTAAATGATAACATTTTCAATATATTTGGTTAAATAAAATCAAATATATTCTTAAAATTAATATCACCTGTTTCTTTTTTGTCTTATTGTTTAAAAAAATGTGACTGCTGGAAATTTAAAATTGCTTTTGTGGCTTGCATTTTATCTCTATGGGATACCACTGAGCTGGATGTTTTCAATGGTGAAAAGAAATACTGATTTTGAGGAGCTTGTAGTGTAGTGGAGAGAGGTGGAAAACTACCACCAAGAACAAAGGCAACAAAAGGAAATACAAAAATAAATTTTAAAACAAGTATAAAATTCTGCATTGTAATAAGTTCTGTGAAGAAAAGTTTCTGTGGGGAGGAAAACTGGAGGACCTAATTGAGATGAACTCGTCATGGAGGTCTCTTTGAGGAAGACATGCTTTGCTGGCCTTCAGGAAGGCCTTCCCACATGTAGTTTCCAGGCAGAAGTGGGAATAGAGTTCCAAGCAGGGGAAACAGACTGCCAGTCAGTATTTATGAAGTCTACCCAATGCCTGGCCTCTGGTAGCCATCAAGGATGAGCTGCGGGGCTGTCAGGCACAGGAAGATTCCTTGGGTCCTCAGAGCTTGTGACCTGGTGAGGAGACAGAAGAGGCAGGTTCCCAAGAGTGAGCAGGGTTGAAGCCACTCCTGGCTCTGGTAGTTTTTTTCTTTTCTGGCTGCGTCAGACCATCACAGACCACAACCTTGGCTCTGCAGCTCTCCTGCAGCCCTTCCTTCCCCACAGGTAACTCTCACATGTGTCCTTTTTGCCCCCTGTTCTCATTGCCCTGTTCTGACTCAGACTTGTCATCTCAGAGACGAGTGCCAGCAATAGCCTCTTAACCAGCTTCCTTGCCTCCAGCCTCTTGCTCCCTTTAATATCTTCTGTGATGGCTGGCAAATGAATCTTCCTGAAATATCATTTACACCACCTAATTGCTTTTCTTCAAGGCTTTTACTAGCTTCCTGATACTGGCAGAGGGGCAGTAGGCCCGGTACTCTGCCCTTCCCTCACTTTGCACACTTAACCTTTTCTTGCCATGGATAATGACAGTTCCCAGAGCAGTGCAGCTCATAACAGGGAGTCCCGTCTCTTCAGCTGACACTGAGCAGCCTTTGAAGCCTCACCTCTAGCTTCTTGTACTTCCACTTCTGCCCTACATAGCCCTCTGGGCCAGGCATGCTGGGGCCCTAATTGTCCTCGCAGCACTCAGTTGCTCTGCATCTTAGGGAGGAGCAAGAACATAGTAGTAAGAGCCTGGGTTCTAGAGTCAGTCACACCAGGGTCCAGTCCCAGTTCTGCCATTTAACTACTGTGAGAATCCTTACTTAATCTTTTTTAAGCCTTCGTTTCTTCCTCTGTTAATACCAGGAGGCTAATAGTAATTTGTATCTCTTGAAGAGACAAGGGTGGATAAGATAAAACACTGTAGGTAGGGCGTTCTGCAGGTCTGTTGTCTACTTGATTTAAAGTCCTTAATCCACGCATTAAGGGAATGATAAGCCATTTACGTGCTGATTAACAGTGCTGCGTCCACTCTGAACTTGCTTTCTTTTTGCATCCCTAATGCCAGTTAGCAGCCTCCTCAAAGTGGGTAATGGGCTGTGCTCTAACCTTTGTGTAGCTGCGGCGCCGGCGGGACCCTGAATAGTGGGATCAAGGAGCTTGATGGGACCTCAAGAGACCATCCCGTGTAGGACCCTGAGGCCACTCGCTGTGTTCAAGTAGATTCTAAGGAGTTACTCAAAAAATACCATCAGCCCTCCTGGGGCATACTATTTTTCTTGCACAGCAGTCTCCAGTTGGCTTTCCTTCCCCAAACTCCTGTTATTGCTGGTGTATCACTCGCTTGTGGCCACTTTTAATTAGATGTCTTTTTTGACATCTGTCAATGAGCAACAGTGAAAAAAAGGGCTAGAAGCTGGGAATATCAGACTGGTGGTTTAGTTTCACCTCAGCTGCGGACCTTCAGGCCAGCCTCTCTTCTTCCTGATCATATTTTCTAAGGTCCTTCATGGAATTAGCCTGATCATGGACTTGGAAGTATTATAAGTTTCACAAATTTAAGCACAAATTTAAGGTGCTATTATTAGCCAGTCTTGCCTCACACATTTTATTATTTCTGGACTTGGTATAAGACTTATTGTTAAAATGAGGCAAATTGAAGTCTCACAGGACACATTTAGATAATATTGCAGGTAGACTTAAGGGAAACTAACCATTAAGAATTCTTCTCGTTTTATTTTATTTTTCCCACTTTTGAAAAAGATTTTATTTATTTGAGAGAGAAAGAAAAAAAGCACAGAGGAAGAGGGATAGGGACAAACAGACTCCCCACTGAGCGCAGAGCCTGATGTAAGGCTCTGAGCCGAAGGCAGATGCTTAACCGACTGAGCCACCCAAGTGACCCAGAATTCTTCTCATTTTAAATAAACAACAACAACAACAACAACAAGAACAACAACAACAACAGAAATTACCAAAACAGTTCTGACTTTTAAAAAAAATATTAGTTTTACATTACAACAGGATAGGTCACAATTCAAACAAATTGGGTTACAAAGAACACATTGTGCTTCAGAGTCCCCTAAGTAATTAAGGAGTCTTTTTAAAAATAGGAAGCTTTAAGTGGAAGGAAATCTTTGGTTCAAAGATTGGCTTTTTTGGATTGACTTTTATATTTACAGTCAAAGACAGAAATGAGTAAGTATGGCTCCAATAATATTTCTCAATTTTTTTTAGACCAAGCCATAAAAATCTCATATCATCTATTAGTATTTTAAAATAAAGTATTTAAAATACATAAATATAATTTATGGTATCTATGATTTTGGGAGTATCATCCACATCAGGAATCACTGAACAAGAGACTTCATCTTTCTTTGCATTTATTTCTTTGGAAAATGCAGTATGCAGTAGTGTGTAGTCAAGAATAGACTATAATACCTGGTCTAGATCTAGGGCAGTGTAAATATTTGTTAAGTGAGAATAAAGGAAAATTAATAACAGTAAGTTTTTAACCAATTCTTTTATGGACACCAAAATGACTACAAATTACCCCATCTGAATTACTGTGGTATGTGCTTATAAAAAAAGAGATAAAATACCAACAGGAATTCAGAAGATATCTTGTATTTGTTAAATCCATTGATGGGAATAACAAGGTTAATATAGTGCCTATCATACTTGACCACCTATATGGCCACTCCTTCCAACTTTGAGCCCCAAGATTCTTATGCTAGTTGTTCAGAACTGATTTTCAGAAGAACCAGCAAAGAACCAATGATTCGGTGGCTCTGATGCTAGGAATCATGAAGAGGTTGGAAGAAACCTTGAAAATCATTGTTGACAAATGCTTCTAAGCTTGTCAAAATGAAACTGACCCAATTTTAACATCAGAGGACTTTTAGGAATCCCTTCTTACCCCATCCAACAATTTGATTATGGCTGTACTTTTATTATCTATTGATTGGGGGAAAAAAGACATATTCATACCACCTCAGGTGGCCTCTTACAATGGAATCTTGGCCCAGGGGTCCTCAGCTTACCTGATGAGACCACTGTTTCAGACCAAATTTCTCATTGCATTAATGAGGCACAGGGGCAATTTTGGTTAAGAGATACTCAGGATACTATTCAGGAAAGCACAGGATTTTTATTTTTTAAGATTTTATTTATTTATTTGTCAGAGAGAGAGCGAGCACAAGCAGGGGGAGTGGCAGGCAGAGGGAGAAGCAAGCTACCCACTGAGCAGGGAGCCCGATAAGGGACTTGAGCCCAGAACCCTGGGATCATGATCCATGCTGAAAGCAGATGCTTAACTGACTGGGCCATGCAGGTGTCCCGGCATAAGATGTTTAAATACAGATTTGGAAATATTCAAAAGTTACAGCCTGTGACCCTGTGGTGCAATGGTAGTACATCTGACTCTAGAAGTCACAGCCAAATTCAACTTGAGATTTCTTAATCAGGGAAACGTGGCAGTCTCTTCTAATGGATTTCATGCTTGGGGAAACAAATAGTCTTGGGTTCTTTCCTGTTATTTTCATGGGGCACTTCAGTGTCAATTTCTTTCCCAGCTTCATGGGTATTGCCTGAGAAACCTCTACCCTGAGCTGTTGCAATGTTCTTTACCCAGTGGGAATCCTTTCATGGGTTGCCAGATAAAACACAGGGTGTCCAGTGAAATTTGAATGTCAATTAACACATATGGGACATACTTATGCCAAAAATATTATTTGCTGCTTATCTGGGATTCCAATATCACTTGGTATCCTGTACTTTCATTGTTGCTGCTGAATATGGCATATCTACCTCCACATGTCCAAAGTACCAAATGTTGAAGGGCAGGAACTGAAAATGTGGGTGATGTTCCTGCCCAGCTGTCAACATTGTCAACAATTACTGATATGTTTTCTGAGGACCTTTCAGATCTCTGTCAAAGGCTATGACACATGTGTGTACTTTTCCCAGAAGCTTTGCTTTTCTTCATGGTCATGCAGCCCAACTGTGATGCTGGCAGCCCAGGCAGCGTTGACTGACTCCTCTCTATTCTCTTCATTCATTCTCATTTTCCTTGAGGTTTTGTCATGAACTTGGGCCCTGCCCCTCTGTAAGGTGAGGTCAAAAGCAATGGTGGATATTTCTTTGGGTTGGAGTAATGACTTTGAACATCAAATCAGGGGGCAGGAGAAGGGGCAGGAGGGAAGGAGACTTCAACTCCCTCTGACCCCTCCTATTGTTCCTGTACAGGAGTCAGAGCATTTTCCATGGAGCATAGTGAGCTATCAAACTCTCCACTTTTTTTTTTTTTTTTTTTGGTCTGAATGTGAATTTAGAGGAGGCTAGAGTTTAGATGCCTATGTGGAATTTAAGAAACAAGTCAGAGGATCATAGGGAAAGAGAGGAAAAAATGAAACAAGACAAAATCAGAGAGGGAGACAAACCATAAGAAACTCTTAATCTTAGGAAGCAAACTGAGGGTTGCTGGAGGGGAAGGTGGTGGGGGTGTTGAGGCAATGGGATGAGGGACATTGGCGAACGTAGGTGTTATAATGAACACAGGGTGTTATATAAGACTGATGAATCACTGACCTCTACCTCTGAGACCAATAATAACATTATATGTTACTTAAAAAAAAGAAATGTATTAAATTTTTGATCATTTTATCCTATTACCAAATGTGTTGGCAAATTGAATTTTTAGAAATGTGAAAAACATTCTAATGAAATTTTCAAATTAAAATATCCATTTTGCTGAAAAAAAGAAGAAATGCTTATTTCTGTCTCTCTTTTTTCTTAGTTTCTGTCTCCTGTACATTAGATTCAAACTAAAACCTGGCATTGGACCAGTTGTTTTCACATATTGAATTTGTAAAATGGAATATCCTGGGGTTTGTGTTCACTCCAATTGTAGAATCAATTATTGTATTCCAAAACCATGCAGACTACAATGACAAAGTAAAAAAAAAACAGCCCATTTATTCACATCAAAATTCTGCCACGTCACGGCAGACCTGTGTAAAAGAATGTCTTTCTTTCCTGAGTCAGAGAGTTTTTCCTTTAAAGAGGTTGGAAAGAGGGGTGCCTGGATGGCTCAGTCAGTTAAATGTCTGCCTTGGGTCTGCTCCTGTCTTGTTCCCAGGGTCCTGGGATGGAACCCTCATCGCATCGGGCTCAGTGGGGAGCCTGCTTCTCCCTCTCCAACTCCTCCTACTTCTGCATGCTCTCCCTCTCTTTCTCTCTCTCTCTGTGTGTGTGTCAAATAAATAAATAAAATCTTTAAACAAACAAACAAAAAAGGTTGGAAAGAAAGCACTTCAAATTAGGTTACTTGTTGCACGGGGTTTTGTTTCCTGCCTAGGAACTGGGGTTTTGAAGTTTCATTTTATGAAATTCTTTGATGGAGAATGCCAAAGCCCACTGCCCCCCCACCACCTCAAAGTGAGACCTCAAATGTTTGGTTGTGAGGGAGAAATATTTAGAAGCAGAGCTTATACAGCAATTAAAAACGGAGCACTTAGTGGTAGGCTCTAACAACGAGAAGAAAATATGAATGAGAAAGGAGTAGCGTGAGTTGGCTTAAGAGTAGGCATTGCTTACATTCCTTTATCCAACATGGTTGAGGGTAAGCTTGGTGCTTGGATGAGGAAGGAGCTCTTGGTTAGAGAGAAGAGACTGAGAGTAGAAGTGTGAGAAAGTGCTGTGGTGAAGGGATGTGCCGGTGAGGAGAGGGTGCAATGTAAGCGAGACTAGAAGTTCAAGATCAAGAGGAGTCACCTCCGAGGCCAGGCCCTCCCAGCTCTAACTTCTCCCTTGTGAATATTAGAGTCATAGCCTTGGATTTTTCAGGACAGCCTTGAATTCTAATTCGTTGGTCTGTTGTCAGACCCAGTGACAAAAATCTCGGTCTCTGTCCGACTCTTGCATTTGTTTTCATCCTTCCCAAGTTTTCAAATGGAAAATTTTAAGAACATCCAAAAGTAGAGAGAAGAGTATAATGTACCTGTTAGCCAGTTTCAACAATTGCTAACTTAGGGCCAATTTTCTTTGATCTATTTCCTCCTCCACATTTCCTTCCCCCAGATCATTTTTGTGTGAGAATTCTCCAGATAAATAGAACCAGACAGTTGTGTGTGTATGTGTATATAACTATACAGGGAGGGGACAGAGAGAGAGGAAGAGATTGAGAGGAGGAGGTTGAAGGAACTGACTCTTGCAATTACGGGGCCCACGAGTCTGTAATCTGTAAGGCAAGCCAGCAGGTCAGAGACCCAGGGAGGAGTTGATGTTACAGTTTCTATTGGGAAAGAGATCTGGAGGCAGAGGTACTTCTTTTCTTTTAGGGCCTTCAAATGATTCAATGAGCTCTCCTTGACTCCCCCTACCAGTGTAGAGGGTAACTATTTTTCTCAAATGTTCATGATTTAAATATTGAATGTTGATTGGGTCTAAAAAATACCTTCACAGCAACATGTAGTTGATGTTTGACCAGGAACTGGGTACCATGGACTTAGCTAGTTTGACATAAAATCTACCATCATGATTTTGAAACGAATCTAAGTCATATTATTTGGTCAATAATATTTCAGTATATTTATCTAAAAAGTAAAGATTCTTAAAAAAAAAACTTAGACACAATGCTATTATGACCCCTATAAATTTTAAAATCCTGAATTATTATTGTTCAAATTAGGATCCAAATAAAGTCTATACATAGCAATTGTAGATACTACTCAGAGTTCTCTATTGATATACAGGTTCTCCCTTTATCTCTGTTTTTCTTAAATTTATCTTTTAAAGAAACTAGTTTGTCCTGTAGAATTTTGCATCATCTGGATTTTACTTGTTGTATCCCCATGATGTCATTTAATGATGCTCTTATGCCTCTGAATTTCCTGTTGGTTGGTAATTATATAGAGAGGTTGAATCACACCCAAGTTGAATTTTTTCTTTCCTTTTTGCAAGAATACTTTAGGTACATATTGTCAGGTTATCTCTCTTGGATGTCAGCTGTCTTTTTTTATTATTGGCTGCATTTATTAACTCACTAGGGTTTGTGAAATTCTAAATTCTATCATTTCTTCAGCATTTACTTGCTGAAATATTTATATAAACGGAAATTTCCCCTCATTAACTACTGAGGTATAGTTCTTTCTAATTCTTCATCCCAGCATTTTCCAAATTGAAGTTTCTGATTCCTAGACATCTGCTGACATGTTCTTCTGAGCAGGGAAAGAAGTCTGTAAACTTTGTATTATAATAATCTAACTCTGCACTTTCGTCTCAATGAAAGCTCAGAAATACAAGCTTCCTTGAATATTGTTCAATGGAGCCTTGCAAGGTCTGGTAAGTGGAGACTCTTAGGCAAAGCCTACACATTACCAAAACAACTCTGGAAAGATAAAAAGCAGAACCAAAACCATCTGCAGCCCTCTTCTCCGACTTTTACCGACTTTACCGTGCCAATGAATTGCCTGGGGATTTTGTTAAAATGCAGATTCTGACTCAGCAGGTCAAGGGTGGGGCTGGAGAAGCTCCAGTTCTAAGCCTCCCCATCGGTGCTGTTAACATTTACCCTGTACATTAACGATTTTGTTTCTATGTTACAGTCATTTTACTTGATTTTTCCATGGGCAATGCATATGAAGTTCTGAGTACAGTATTTGAGACAGAGTCAGCATTAAGTAAATGATAGCTTTTTGAGGTATGGAGGCCAGAAATGATGGGAAAGGGGACAGGGATTAGCGGTAGACAGGCTTGAGTCAAGATTCCAGTTCTTCTGTTTACAAGACCTTTGACTGGGGCAGGTTAGTTAGCTTCTCAAGTTTCTGTCCTATTGAACGTGAAGTGAAGAGGAAAATGCTACCTCATGGAATTGAGAGGCCATTAAATGGCTCTGAGAGATGTGGATGCTCTAAATGGTTATTTTTCTTCCTGTGTCCCTTTTGGACAGAGACACTAGGTTGAGTCTTGGGTCGGGTCAAGACTCTGTTGTAAGTCGCATTACAATTCTTGCGAAATGCACCTCTTTATTTTATCTCTAACATGGGGATAGTAATTACGGGGGTGAAATTAATTGGTGTGTGTCAGTGGTGTTGGCACATAATTGGAGTCCAGTCATGGTGAGCCTTTCTCTCCCCTCCCTTCAATCAGTTGGTGAGGCTGACTAACCTAGGACAGTTGGCATAAGAGAAAGTCACAGTGCTTTCAACTCTGGCTAACTAAAATCATCTGGAGAGCTTAGAAAAGGAAAAAAAGAAGGAAAGCAAGCAAGCAAGAGAAAGAGAGAAAGAAAGAAAGAAAGAAGAAAGAGAAAAAAAGAGAAAGAAAGAAAAGAAAAGAAAAGAAAGAAAGAAAGAAAGAAAGAGAAAAGTAGATTTTCAGGCCTCACTCCTAGAGATTCTGATTAAATTGGTCTGGGTGGAAACTAGACACTCAGTGTTTTTTTTGGCTCCCAGATTTTTTGCAGTGTTGGCCCCACAGAGAACCACTGCTCTAGCAGACAGTGAAACCTTGATCACTATCACACAGCCCTCAGCATTTCTCTTATTTTTCATGGCCCACCACACCTCTTCCACCCGCGCACCAGCCTTTCTGGTTGCTTCTTCTTATTCACTTGTCTAATTTGCATGCATTCCTGCAACTCTGCTCCCACTGCTGCCCCTCCCTTGGCACACTGGGGTTAGCACGTCTGTCCAGAGCCCATTACAATCAGGTAGGGCAGGGGAGATGGTGCCTGCAGTGCCTTGCAATCCCACACTCTTCACATCCTAGACACACACAGAAATCACACGGGTGCCAGCCTGAGGAGTTCCCAGATGGCCCTCTGGAGAGCTTTGAGATATTTATGCAGTGCCTACTATATGGCTTTACTAGTATAATATTAATTTATCTTCAGCTTTACAAGGTGGCTCTATTAATAGCATCATACCCATTTTATATTAATAGGCAAAGTTAAATAATATGCTTCAAGTCAAACACACACTGTAGATCGGGCTTTTGGACGAAAGCAGTCTGATTCTAGAATCTAGGTTCTTAATCCCTTAGGGGAAATATTATTTTTACTTATTTATTTTTTAAAGATGTATTTATTCATTTTAGAGGTGGGGGAAGGGCAGAGGGGGAGGGAGAGAGAAACCCATGCAGATAATGTACGGAGCTTCATGACCCCAAGATCAAATGAAACAAGGAATCCGGCCCTCAACCCACTCTGCCTGCCAGGTGCTCTGCCTTATGTGGAATTTTAAGTTGCTGATGCCTGGGTTTACCCAGACTAACTGAAGCAGAATCTTTAGGAGCTGCTGCCTAGGCGCTGGTTGTTTTTTCAAGGGATTCTATGTATACCCAGGATCAGGAGTAGACAACACTACACTCTTGAGTCTCCCTCATGACATGGAACCTGAGAGTCTGTTGAAGGCTCCTTCTATTCCTGTTCTCTTCTTCCCCACTGTCACTGATTTTTTTTTTTTAAAGTTTTATTTTTATGATTTTCAGAGGCCCTTCTTGTGACTGGCATTCCTAAGGGGGTGTGGTAAGCTTTGTCCGCCCAAAGATGTCCATGCCCTAATCTCCAGAAACCTGAAAGATGTTACCTTATGTGTGTCAGGGTAGCAGAAGGTGACCTCTACCCATGTTAGGTTTTTAGCGGGACTCTTTTTTTTTTCTTTTTAAAAGATTATTTATTTATTTATTTGACAGACAGAGATCACAAGTAGGCAGAGAAGCAGGCAGAGAGAGGAGGAAGCAGGCTCCCTGCTGAGCAGAGAGCCCGATGAGATGCGGGGCTCCATCCGAAGACCCTGGGATCATGACCTGAGCCGAAGGCAGAGGCTTTAACCCACTGAGCCACCCAGGCGCCTCCTTTAGTGGGACTCTTTAACAGAAGGATAAACAACAAGAGAAGAAAGTTCTTTAACATGTGCAGTGCACATTACTGGGGAGAAACCTTAACCAAAAGCAACTCCAAGCATCAGCTTAGAATTCTGGCTTCTAAAACATTTTTAGCAAAGAACAAGACATTTGTAGAGAAAGAACAGGACAAAATCAAGCAGTTTTAAGCTTCCAAGGACAACAGACTTTAGGAAGATAAGCATATGGAAGGTCACTATTATAGTAAGGTTGGTTTGCCGATTTTCTGGTGCCATCTCTGGGAAAGGGGAACTTATATCCTGTGTTTAGTCAGTAAAAGGGAGGTTAAAAAGAGCTTTTCCTGCATTCCTAATTGCCTTCAGCTCAAAATAATTTTTATGTCAAAGAGATATATTTTGAGGTGACATATTCTGATGTCAAAAGACACTTGCAAGATTTGATTAAGTTAAAGATTCGGGGATGAGGTGACAACTATGAATTATCCAGATCAGTCCTGTGTAATCACAAAGGTCCTTATAAGAGTGAGTCAGGGGAATACGAGTAGGAAGGATGAGTGGCAACGGAAGAATGGGGTCAGCGTCAGCAAGAGAGAGTGAGATCTGAAGAAGACCCATTTCAGACTTCTGACCTCCAGACCTCTAAGATGTTAAATTTGATTGTAACTTGCGTTAGGTTGTTAAAGCACCAACAGGAAATGAAAACAGGGGTATTTGCTGTAGCAGAGAGAAAATCGCCAACCTATATCCCAGAGAGCTAGGTTCTTTTTCTGTCTTCTACCACTTACTGGCTGTAGACATTCCATCAAGCTGTCAAATATCTAACGCCTTTTCTCTGAAGTGGAACCAGTAAAAATGCATGTGTTTGTCGGCAGGACTGGGCCAATGGCCTCATGCCCTTCACATGCATTCCCTGCTGTAGCTCAGCCCAGCCTAGCTCAGAGCTTCAGAAGTAGAACCCCGTCCCCATCATTCCACGCTGAACCTGAACACTCTCTCATGACTCTGTGCTCTTTTATTAGTAGCTAAAATGATCTTGTTTCTTTCTTTGCTTGTCAGAGGCTCTTGCCAAAATCAGGAGTCATTATTGCTAAGATTGAGCCTATTTTTTAAATTAAAAAATTAAAATAAATAGTGAGACATAAATTTCCTGACACCAAGAGGCAGAAAGACCTCAGAATGATTTTGCTGACATTTCCTCCCCTACGCCAACTAAAACTGTGCAATGTTCAGATATCACCATACTGGTTTCAACTTGTGTTTATTTTATTCATTTATTTTCCCATAAACTGGATTTGAACATAACATCTCCTCCCTTGCCACCACTTCCATTATTTGAGGATGGACACATGACCACAATAACCATCTTTTTCAAGATCGGAAGTTGTTCTATATAGACCTTTATTTGTTTCTACCTGATGCACATATAATTGGCAGTGATGACATCCAGTGCTACGTTCTTGACCTCATGTATGTCATATTCAATGCCAGGCTCCTCTTTCTCCTTAATAATAATATTAAACAGCAAGCTTGAAAGATTTTTGTCAAAAAGGTCATGGACTCTTGCAAACACTATTTTTCCAAATGATGGTTTTTTTGTTTTATTAGTTACAATAATGCGTACTTTATCTTTCTGAGAAAGGTGTACATAATCTTGATTGGGCTTATTTTGATACAATAGTTAACAGTTAAATATGTTATATTTCTCTTTTTCCTAAAAGAAAAGGAAAAAAAAAATCCTTTTTATGTTTACAGGGATTTGACTTAGGGTCATCTAAACCAGTACTTCTTCATTAGGGAAGGGGATATGATTTTGCCCCTCAGAGGACCTTTATCAATATTTGTAGATATTTTTGACTCACAACTGGGGGAAAAGTACTGCCAGGATCTCATGGGCAGAGGCCAGGAATGTTGCTAAATAAACATCCTACACAGCACAAGATGGCTCCCCACACAAAGAATTATCTGTCCTGGAATGTCAGTTAGTGCTGCTGTTAAGAAAGCACTGGGTGTGGTGAAAAAATAATGAATACTGTTATGCTGAAAATAAATTAATTAATAATAATAAAAAAAGAAATACTGCCCTAGACCAGTGTTTATCAAACTTTAATGTGCATGTGAATCACCTGGGGATCTGATTAACATGAGGGTTCTGATTCCATCACATGTCCCCAGTGAGCTGGACCCTGCACACTGTAGTTGTTTAATAAATTGTTGTTGAAAGCATGAATGGAAAGATGGAGAACCAAGGGAATGGATGGATAAGGAGGCAGCCAAGAGCACTAGTGGTCATTCCTATACATATGTCTGAGCATCCTTAGAGACACTTATTCCAAATTCTTTTCCACAAAGCCAGCAGTTCACCAAATGTCCAGGGTATGACAGATTTCCTCAAATTAAAATCAACTCTTTTTCTCTGAGTCTTATATTGTCCCTTCTGACACAGGGTGAAGGTTAGTTATTTGTGTGGTTGCCATGGCTGAATGTGTGTGGGATACAGTGGAAAAAAACTGGAGGCTGCAGCCCTGGCCCTGCACCTGAACCTGCCCCAAGGGAAGAGAATCCAGATCAAATTATATTTATGTGTGTGCTGACAGCAGGGAGGAAAGGAGGAAGTGGATAACTAAAGTATATTTTTAGAGGAAAACCATGTTAGAATAAACTTCACACAACTGCCTGGTGAAGGATGGACATCTACCGGGGGGAGCTTGTGGATGCTGTATGGAGAATGGGATGATTGTGTAGTTTATAAGCCTGTGAACCTCAGGAACTCAGAACTTCATTAGCTCCAGCTGGCAAATCATTTCCTTTTTACATGTTCTTGGCTCACTGGTTTCCTTTTGATTACCTTCTGTCTGCCACTCCTCCACACACAGAAATCCAAACCAAACAAAATTTGGAATCTGATCCTGGATCGGGAACCAAGATGGTTCCTATGCCCTGGAAGTCAATTTGCTTAGAATCCAGACACATCTCTGCTGCCCTTCTGAGAACTGGTTGTGATAGGCAGAAGGGGGGAAAGGAAGGGAAGAGTAGGATGCCCAAATGTGGGTAAAGAAGAAGTGAGGCAGCCAAGGTCATAAGAATTGGGTTATAAGGTGTTCTCTATAGAGAGGCCAAGGATTCATCCAGATGGCCTTATCAATAGAGCCCTTGACAACAGCTAGCAACCCTGGTAGAAAATGTGATGCAAAGGAATATATCAGCATTGTTGATTCAGGTGTGGTTATTGCATTTTGTCTGTATATGCTTAGTACTGAGTCTGGGCCATTGGGTGCCTGGGCCTCTGCCTTGAACCACAGTGACATAGCTTTCTTTTGTGGTTGGGGGGATGGGAGTCATGTCTTTGCTGAAACAGTCAGCAAGATTGGTTGAGTGTTCTGCATCCTCCTCTGGACTCCAAGAGATTCAAGTTTATTATGAAGCAGGCTTAATGGAGACTGAGATTTGTATTTCACTAGAGTGGGTTAGTGAAGGAGTTGGAGGAATTACATTTTCTGGACATCTTTACATATTTATATATATATATTTTTCAAAGATTTTATTTATTTATTTGACAGACAGAGAGAGATCACAAGTAGGCAGAGAGGCAGGCAGAGAGAGGGGAAAGCAGGATCCCCACTGAGCAGAGAGCCTGATGCAGGACTCCATCCCAGGCCCCTGAGACCATGAACTGGGCCAAAGGCAGACGCTCAACTCACTGAGCCACCCAGGTACCCCACATCTTTACATCTTTGAATAAAACTTTTAAACTGTTTAAAAGTTTTAAGTTCTGATGCTCAAAACATGTAAAAGTTTAAACGTTCTGAAGCTCAAAATATTCAGTTGCTTCTTAGTGCCCATAGAATAAAGGTTAAACTTTTTAACCTGGCATTTAAAGTCTTCTATTATCTGGCTCTAAACCACCTTCTCAGGGTTTTTTTTTTTTTTTGTTGTTGTTGTTGTTGTCATTGTAATTTTAAGAAAAAAATTTAAATATGGAAAGCAGCAAAGTAGGAATATAGGGGAACATCCTCAACTTGCTACAGGATAGCTACACAAAACCGACAGTTAACATCATGCTTAATGGTGAGACCTTAGGTAGGATGGTCAGTTTTTAAGTGCAGTGTCAAGTACACAATTCTTGAAAGAAAGTATGTGTTAGATCACATGAAAATTAAAAATTTCCACTCGTGAAAAACACTTTTTTTTTAAATGGAAGAAAATATGTGTAAGTTAGATCATAGGAAAATTCAAATTTCCACTCTGTGAAAGGCACAGATTTATTTATTTTACAGAAAGAGAGAAAGATAGAGAAGCACAAGCATGAGGGGCAGAGGTAGAAGGAGAGAGAAACTCAAGCGTACTCTGTGCTGACCATAGAGCCCAGTGTGGTAGTGGATCTCATGATGCTGAGACCAAGACCTGAACTGAGATCAAGAATCCAGTGCTTAACTGACTAAGCCACCCAGGCACCTCTGAAAGGCCCTTTAAAAAAAAGGAAAAGACAAGTCACAGACTGGGAGAAGATATTTTCAAACCATACATCCGGTGAAGAACTAACATCTGAAGTATACAAAGAACCCTTAAAAGTCAACAATGAATAAAGCTCAATTAAAACGTGAGAAAAAGGGGTGCCTGGATGGCTCAGTGGGTTGAACCTCTGGTTTCAGCTCAGGTCATGATCCTAGGTTTCTGGGATCAAGCCTCTCTCTCTGCCTGCCTCTCTCACTTGTGATCTCTGTCTGTCAAATAAATAAATAAAATCTTAAAAAAAAAATGAGAAAAGATCTGAACAGTTTACTTACCAAGTAAGATATCCAGATAACACATTATCATATGAAAAGCTCCTCAATATCATATATCATTAGAGAACTGCAAATTAAAACAACAATAACATTACATACTACATAGTTATTAGAATGGTCAAAATCCAGAACACTGACAATAACAAATGCTAGAGACAATATGGAAAAAAAAAAAAAAGAACTCTCATTCATTGCTGGTAGGATGCAAAATGGTGCAGACAATCTAGAAGACAATTTGGCAGGGGCACCTGGGTGACTCAGTTGGTCAAGCATCTGACTTGATTTTGGCTCAGGTCATTATCTCAGGGTTATGGGATCAAGCCCTGCATAGAGCTCTGCACTGGGTGTGGAACCTGTTTAAGATTCTCTCCCCCATCTAAATAAATAAATAAATAAAAATAAAAAGACAATTTGGCAGTTTCTTACAAAGCTAAACATTGTCTTACCATATAAGCTGAGTTATGCTCCTAGGTATTTAGTCAAATGAATTGTGACTACTCAGTGTTTATCAGTTAACTTTATTACAAATATCTTTTATGTCTGCCATGTGTCGTTCAACTTTATTTATGGTACAATTGTTGTAGAGGCACTATAGATTCAGGGCTGAATATCAGTTCCAGTTCCATTACTTATCATCTCCATGACATTTTAGTTCATCTCTAACTTTGTCTCAGTTTCTTCCTCTGTAAAATTTAAGGGTGAATTTTGCTGCATGTAAATTATACTTCAATAAAACTCATTGAAAAGCAGACACAGACTCTCCTTGTGCCGTTTCTTCTCCCCTGCAGCCTGGAACACGATTGTGATGGCTGGGGCTTTGACAGCTATCTTAGATTATGAGGATAAACCCCATATTGAAGGGGAGGGAGGAGAAGGGAAACTGAAAGAGGCTTTTACACATGATAGAATTTCATTTCCATATCACATTAAAATCGTTACGAAAATGGAGTATTCACAGAGCGGTAGATCCACAAAGCTGTCAGCAAAAAATATTTAAATCTATTTTGCGTGACAACAGAAAAATCTTAAAACTTCAGATGTCAAAATAATAGCTAATATTTATTGGTTGCTTTTTGTTTATCAGTTTCCATTCAAGTACTTTGCATTATACTTATTTCATCTGCACAAGAAACATCTGACTCTGGGGGCGCCTGGGTGGCTCAGTGGGTTAAAGCCTCTGCCTTCGGCTCAGGTCATGATCCCAGGGTCCTGGGATCGAGCCCCGCATCGGGCTTTCTGCTCAGCAGGGAGCCTGCTTCCCCCTCTCTCTCTGCCTGCCTCTCTGCCTACTTGTGATTTCTGTCTGTCAAGAAAAATAAATGAAATCTTAAAAAAAAAAAGAAACATCTGA
This sequence comes from Mustela lutreola, assembly GCF_030435805.1. Lineage (NCBI taxonomy): Eukaryota > Metazoa > Chordata > Mammalia > Carnivora > Mustelidae > Mustela > Mustela lutreola. The sequence continues at coordinate 176,470,345 of NC_081291.1, read as the reverse complement.
CTCTGATTTTACAGATGAAGAAATTTATTTAGAGATGTATCAGTTTGTTCATGCACTCACTAGTTGATGGGCATTTGGGCTGTTTCTGGGTTTTTGGTTATTATGAATAAAGCTACCGTGAGCAGCCATTTAAATGTCTTTGTGTGGACATAATTTCGTTTTCTCTTGGATAAATACCTAGGAGTGGAATTGCTGGGTCAAATGGTAAGTGCATGTTTAACTTTATAAAAAGTGACAAACTGCTTTTGGATGGGCTGTACAACTTTGTGTTCCCACTTAGAGTGCATAAGAGGTCCAGATGGTCCATAGCCTTGCAAATATCATCAGTATTGTCAGTCTTTTTAAATTTAGCCATTCTGGTGGATGAGTATTTGTAATTATAATTTGTGATTTTAATTAACGTTTTCTTTTTTTTTTTTTAAGATTTTATTTATTTTATTTGACAGAGATCACAAGTAGACAGAGAGGCAGGCAGAGAGAGAGGGAGGAGGAAGCAGGCTCCCTGCTGAGCAGAGAGCCCGATGTGGGGCTCGATCCCAGGACCCTAGGATCATGACCTGAGCCGAAGGCAGAGGCTTTAACCCACTGAGCCACCCAGGCACCCCTAATTAACGTTTTCTAATAGACTAATAATATTGAGCATCTTTTCCTATGCTTCTTTGCCATTCGCATATAAAAATACTTAAAAAAAAAAGATTTTATTTATTTATTTGTCAGAGAGAAAGAGTAAGAGGAGCACAAGCAGGGGGAGTGGCAGCAGAAGGAGAAACAGCACCACCATCCCCCCTCCCCCACTGGGCAAAGAGGTCAAGAAGGACTCAATCCTAGGACCTGGGATCCTGACCTGAGCTAAAGAGAGATGCTTAGCCACCCAGGCATCACTAAAAACTTTACTTTTTGAAGAGGGCAAATTTATCAGTCTTTTCTTTCATTACTTTACTTTTTTGTATTTTGTTTAAAAAATTCTTTCTTATCCCAAGGTCATAGGGATATTTTCAAATATTTTCTACTAAAAATTTTGGAGTTTTAGTTTCACATTTAGGTCTTTAATCCACCTGGAATATATTTTTGAATCTGGTGTGAGGTGGGGATCTAGTTTGATTTTTATTCATTACTAGAGACTTGATTTTAAAAACACTAGTAATTTTTTCTTACTGATTGGTAATTTATATTGCTATTTTTGCCTTTTACCATCTTTCCATATAAGTAGCAGTTCTAGATGCATTTTCTGTTGTGTTCTACTCCTGTGGTAGAAGTGACTTCAATATCTCCTATAAGTTTCTGCCACCAAGAGTTTATTCATGCTGTTTCTTATGTCTAGAGTGCTTTTCCCTTTCAGCTCCACCTTTCAAAATCCCAATCATTCTTCAAAGTCCAGCTCAAATGTCCCTTATAGACTTATAGGATCCTGCAATATGCCTTTCTTACTCCTCTGAATCAAATGGAGGGGCTCAGCATACCTTAAGTGGTTTATTCCTTTACCATAAATCTTGGCTCGTCTCCTTGGTATCATAGTCATATGTTTTTGCCTTCTCTGTTCTGCCGAATAGTAAACATATATGTGTTGTTGTTATAAACAGAATAATGTCACCACATTCGGATTCCTGGAACATGTGGCTATATTACTTTATGTGGCAAAAAAGGATTTTTCAGAGGTGATAAAATTAATGACCTTGAAATGAAGAGATTATTTTGTCAGGCCCAGTCTAATCATCTGTTCTTTAAAATTAGAGAACATTTTCCAGCTAAGTTGTAGGTACATTTGTTTACCATGGAGTTCCCTATTACCTGAAGGAGATTGTTGGATGTGTATGTAGTGCTCAGAAATTGTTCATTGCCTTGAATTGTGAAGTGGTATGAAGCTGGGAACCATAGAATGATTTCTTTAAGTTCTTATCACAGCTCCAATCATATCTCTAGCATCTTCATTCTGTCAAGTGAAGTCATTGCAGATTACTCAGACCAGCTTTCCTTTTAGTTGGCATCCCTGTGCACTCTGACTCTGACTATAATAGTGGCAAATAAAGATTCAAGCTACGTGCAGATCTTCACTTCCTTTACATGCAGAGACGTCTCAATGATAGAAACTCCCAGAACAGAAGCCTTTTTCCTTCCAGTGTTTAACCTAGTCAAAGGAACTTGGTGAGTACCGTTGGGTTTATTCGCAAACCTTTTCTGGTCTTTGCCCTTATCTAGGGGATTAGTCTGAGATAAGGACCTTGAAATCCTGCCTCTGATCTTAACTAACTCTGTGACTTAGAGTAGGTCAGAAGATATCCTGGAGTCTCAGTTTCTTCAGACCTATGGTGGAAATAATACTTCTTCCTTGAGTTGTTTCAAAAATAGAATAAACAGATACATGAGAAGTAATTAACATGAAGTAGATGTTCCATGAATGCTAACTTCCTTCCCTTCCCATCTCAGATGCACTATTAACAGAAACAGTCCAGGCCACTGTTTACTTCGAAGAGTTCATCAGAGGCAGGTGATTTAACATAACATTTGTTCTTGTTTTCTGTTCGTTTGTTTTATTTTTCAATACATATGTCTTTGGATTGGCTCATTCTGTGTCTTTTTTTTTTTAAATGTAGATTTCTGTTTGTCATTCTGGGTGTTTGGTTAAGACTAGCCCATGTGACATGGGTAGTTTTAGAATTTAAAGATTGATTAGGGGTATGGGTGTAAGAGGCTGGGGTGTAAAAGAGATCAAAATAAAATAAAATATCTTAATAATGTATGATAAAATAAAATAGAACAGAATGGCAGCAGTGTAGAATGGTTATTGTCTTCTTCTGGAGCCAGATTATCATTCTGGCCTCAGGAACAGTTGTTGAGCCACCCAACTCTGCCCAGTATGAAGCAGATGGGAACAAGCCCAGCAGAGTTTATGACACTGATGGGAGACAGATGGCCTCTGGGGTATGGTGATAGGGAAGTCACATTTAAATTTCAGTGTCTTGGTGTCATTCTGCTTGTCTCCACATGGTCTAAACCTTTGGTTCTCAAAATTTAAGAATATAAAAAAATAACTGATGTGTGCTTATTTTAAATGCAGATTCATGGGCCTCCCCCAGATTGATTCAGTAGATCTAAAGTGGGTTCCAAGAATCTGCATTTAATTAACCACATCAGCTGTTTCTGAAACTGGTTGCCACCCGGGTCAGTGATTCAGGGTGATGGGATTCCAGGCAGAAGCCCATCATTCATTGTGATTTATTGAGTGCTAATTAGGTGCAAAGCATGATAGAGGATATGGCCCTCACTCACCATGGGTTTATCATTGAGAGGGGAAACAAGACTGGCATACAGACAAGAAAACAGTTGCTAGCTCTTCAGGTTAGAGTCAAACTGCTGCTGCGTCTTCCTGTTTCACTCTGTGTAAACCTCATGTTGTTTTAGAATGTACTTGTCTACTAGTTTGTGTATTCCTTGAGGGCAACTGAGCTTCACTGATGACCTACAGCAATTTTATTCATCTTTTCTTATTCTTATAACTTTGGTTTTGGCTATGACTCCAACCCTAGCTCCTCCAACTCCTTCTTTGAGGCATTGCATATTAGGGAATGGTTTGTCTTCATAGGACTTACTGGATCTGCTCTGTATGTTACTGCTCCCATACCATTCTGCTTGTCTTCTGTCCATCTTGATGACCTGGAAGAGATAGCAAAGATCACACATGCTCTAATTGGGCTTTGGTTCTCACAGCAGGGAACACATGTCTGAGACTAGTGGTCATGTGGGCGGGTGGCAAGGTGAGTTCTTGGGAATTACTCTATGGCACAATGTTTGGATATGAAGTAGGATTTCAAAAAGGGTGTGGCCCTAATATTTACATTTATGAAGGCATTGTGACATATTCTGAAGATTTATCTGCTGCCTTCATGCTGGAAAAACATAAGCACATTGGTTTCGTCTCTAAGAAGAAAGTAATTAGATTTAGACCAGTCAGTATCTTTCTTCTTGAAGCAGGAACCATTGTAAGTTCTTGGGAGAAGAGAATTGAGTTGGATTTGACATTGAGGAAAGTGTGAAGGTAAGGGTAATTTTATTAAGGAAACTTGAAATAGTTGAAATTTGGGAGAGAATGTACTGGTATGGAATGATGGAGTGATGGAGAACTTTAAAGCTACAAATGCTTGTATATACTTCGCTTTGAGTGTCAAGCAAATGGTAAAATGAAATTCAAGAAATAGTTAAAATTTTTTTTAGTGTATTGGGATTTATAAATGTGCTTAGAAAGGACTCACTAAGATTTAGGTATACTTTATTTTGGTGGTGGCTCAAGATGAAATTTTAAGTTTTCCCCATGGTATTCATAAACATAGTATTCATTTTATGTTAAAGTTAGTATTTGGCTGAGATTCCACCAAGAAAACTGTAGGATCTCTTTCCGTGAACTATTTTGAGTTCTCTCCTCTTTCTGTGCATTGGCCTCGTCTATGGTTTATGTGTCTGTAACACTGGGCATTAACACTTGACACCTAAGTTAGATCTTGGGATTTGTCCAGTATTATCTTAAGTATTATAGTTTTAAAATATTTCCCTTTAGGATGGTGAGTGAGTGTGTAAATTTGGAGGACAGTGAGAAAAAAAAGGGGCCAACCAGTATAGTAGGAACCATTGCTTGTCATTAGCCCAGAGGATGGTGTTTGGTGTCATTAAGCGTAGAGGGTTTTGTTTTGTTTTTGATGGGGGAGGAGTATGAATTTTTTAGGATAAATTGTAGCTGGAAGCTGGTGTTGAATTGCAACCCACCATTTCAGGCCTGGATGAACCACTTTCCCCATGAGATTATTTTAAGTGGCAAGATCAGGCAAGAAATATATTGAGGAAGGACCTTCTTGTTTCCTATTTTGGTGATCTTCCTGAGGTATCTGCTGGTTTTATGGCAAGTATGATTTGCTTTGTAGGTGAGAAAAGCTTTCTTCCAAGGGAAATGTGTCTTCTTTTTGGATTTAGATCGAATCAAACTCTGGACTACTTGGCTTTTATGATCAGTAAATTACAATCTCAGGCAATAGTAAAGCAAGGAACAAAAGATAAATTTATGGATAATGGTGTTCTAGGAGATCACAGTGAAGTAATATTTGAGAATTTGAGCAGTTTTTTTCTTTCCACAATGAAAGTGGGAAAAAAAAAAAGAATACCATTTTCATTGCCAGGAGCAACTGGGTCTGTTGAGTCCCTTAGCTAGGCAAATATAGCAAGCTTGCTTTGACTTTATTTTGTTTGAGTTTTTTAAAACAGAGAAAAATTGAACCATCACATTGTTTCAGATTAAAAGGCTAAAATGCAGAAGTTCTATAACTGAGCTAGGAGCAATGCCTCATTTCTTTCCCTACCCTGATCACCTCATATCCCTCTTCAAAAACCTTCATCTACTCCCCATTACCTCCCTGTCATGTCCCAGTGGCTGTGCTGAGATATATTGGTTCACTCAGCTTTTGGGGCAGCAGGAGCCTATTATAATGCTGGTCATGGAGGTGGATCGAGAAGATTATTTGGCCAGAGCCACACATGTAAGAAGGGCCCCAAATTTAAATTTTCCTGTTAGCTCCAACATAGGTAATATGGTTTGCATGTGTGTTGAAGGTATTTATCACAATATAGATGGAACTAGAGGGTATTATGCGAGCAGAGTCAGTCAGAGAAAGATAAATAGCATATGATTTCACTCATTTGTGGAATTTAAGAAACAAAACAGCTGAATATAGGGAAAGGGAAGGAAAAATAAAATAAAAACAGAGGCAAACCCTAAGAGATACTGAACTCTAGGCAATTCTAGGAAACAAACTGAGGGTTGCTGGAGGGCAGGGGGGTTAGGGGAAGGGATTATTGGATGATGGGCATTAAGGAGGCCACTTGATGTAATGAGCACTGGGTGTTATATACAACTGGTGGATTACTAAATTCTACCCCTGAAACTAATAATAGTACATGTCAACTAAATTAAATTTAAATTAAAAAATTTAAAAAATAAAAAAAATTTAAAAAGAAGGTATTTATTAGGTAAATCTAAACACTGAAAAGCAATCGTGGTTTATGTAACTCTGTTTTGGCATCTTACACCTTTTAAAAATTTATCAGGGCATTAAAAATGGAGAATATCCCAGGCTCCTGGGCCTCCTCTGAGGAGTGGAGTGCTACCTGGCTTTTAATAGTGATGGGCATAACGACTAATGAAGAGGACAGATCTTGATTAACTAATCACACAAAGAATTCATTAAAATAAGAACTGGGTACCTTGAGAAGGTATTAAGGAAGTCTTCTCTTTGGGCCATCAGGGAGGATTTCCCTAGGCAGATGAAATTGAAAGCAAGGGAGTCAGCAAGATTTGGGGCAAGGGAGTGTTGATATAAGACAGTAAAAGCAATAGTTCTTAATAATCAATTAGTTTTCATAGGTGGCCTCTATGATGATTTTCATATTTTGAGTTTGAGCAAGTAAGTGAATGGTAGTGGTGGTGTTACAAAATCAGTGACTATGGGGCGCCTGTGTGGCTCAGCGGGTTGGGCCGCTGCCTTCGGCTCAGGTCATGAACTCGGAGTACTGGGATCGAGCCCCACATTGGGCTCTCTGCTCGGCGGGGAGCCTGCTTCCTCCTCTCTCTCTGCCTGCCTCTCTGCCTGCTTGTGATCTCTCTCAAATAAGTAAATGAAATCTTAAAAAAAAAAAAATCAGTGACTAGGGGAAAATTATTTTCTGGTAGTGGGTGGGTAGATAAGATGATTAGTTCAATTTGTGGATATGTTGAGTATGAGCAAGTTTTGAGACATGAGAGTAGAGATGTTTTATAAATATATGATCCTTATTAGAAGGACTTAGTTACTCTTGTTAGTTTGGAATTTCAGAGTGTATAAGATGCTATCCAGGTTCAATGGTGGGGGTGGATAGAAAGAATAGATTTATGGTCTTTCTTCTTGCTTTCAAGAAGTTCATTCTTTAAATGCAGTCAAGGAATTAAATAACTACAGAAGATTCCAGTAACCTTCTAAGACAATAGGTGGAGAAATGTTACAAGCAGTACATGCATGACTGCCAAGAGAATTATGTAGATGCTTGTTGTGTTTCAGCAGTTTTGTCCAAGTAGAATTCCTCATTTGATTTTACTTTTATTCTACTTTAGTAGTTTGAGGTGAGTTGAGGATAACATGAGCTTGCTTATTACTATGGATTATTTACTTTAGAGGAACTTATTTTAATTTTAGGAGTTAGCTATTGTTCTTTGTCCCATTTCACAGAAGAGGAAACAGAGGCATTGAGAAGTTAAATAACTTGCCCAAGTCACTTAGCTAGTAAATGATAAAGTTGGGATTCAGTTCTAGTCAGCCTGAATCCAAAGCCCCTTCTCAGGTTTGAAAAATGCTATTCTTTTCACTAAATATAGCCCCTATCACTTAAGTTATTTGAAAACTTTATTTTAAGTGGCTGTAGGGGTCCTTGGGTGGCTCAGTGGGTTAAGTGGCTGTAAAAAATTTTTAAATCCTTCTTCTGATTTTAGATAATGTATATTTTTAATTTTGGTGCCTGTATTTCTGGTTAATAAGTTTAGGATAGCTTCCTGGAAATGGGTTTCCTATACCAACAAATATAAAACCTTCAAATCTTCTTAAGACCTATCAAATTCTTCTCCAGAAAAGTACAAATAATTTACAGTCTGGATGTATTTTTCAATCCCACAGAAAAGCATATTTTAACACCATGTGGCTTTATAAGCCAAGGCAAAGAGGAGAACTCAGTGACACTGCTAAATATGGTGGCTAGGATGAGGAATCACAGAATGTTCAAGCAGAAAGGAACATCAGGTGTCACCTAGGCCACCTCCTTCTTTTATTAAGAACTAAGGCTTTGAGAGGTTAATGGACATGCCCCAAAACACAACCCTAATTAGAGTCAGAGGACAAGAATGGGCACTTGGCATTATGTGATATACAACTGACCCTTAAATAACATGGGTACCAACCCCCTGCATAGTCAAAAATCCATGGATTACCCTTTACTACCCCAAAGCTGAACTACCAGCTTATGGTTGACTGAAAGCCTTACTGATAATATAAACAATCAATTAACACATATTTTGTATGCTATATATATCATGTACTTTATTATTATGATAAAGTAAGCTAGAGGAAAGAAAATTTTATGAAGAAAATCATAAGAGAAAATACATTTCCAGGATGTGTAAAAAAAAATCTGCATCTAAGTAGACACAAGCTGTTCAACCCTGTGTTGTCCAAGAGTCAACTATATTGAGTTGGAGTCTCTTAGAAGGTTTGGTTGATTTAGAGGCATGCCAAAATGTCTGCCAGGGGGTTTGACTAGAAATTTAAGAGACTCATACTGTTTGAGTTAACTTCAAAGTTCCCCCTTGAAACTTCACACTTGTGAAGGATGTGGAAGTCACCCAAAGGGGTCTTTCCTGAGCTGAGATGCCCAGTACCCACTCAAGGAGATAAAGCTCTCTGCTAGGCCAGAGGAAACCTGAAGTCTCCTTTCATCAGTTCTCCTACGTCTGGCCTACTGTGAGATTCATTAAGAGGATTCTGCATTCTCTCTTCATTATTCTGTTGATGGTACAGTACTTGTGAACAAAGCGCTGCTCACATAATTCAAGACTGATTTTCTATAGCACTGACCAAAAATGGAGGATAGTTCTTTTTATTATTTGCTGCACCATGTAAACATAAGAGTTGTATAAACTATTTACAGTTTGATTTGGCTTGGTATCCATCTGGATAGGCTGGATTAAGCTCTTTAAGCCAGCTTAATTTAGCATAATTAATCTGAAGCAGACTGGTTGACCATCCACTATGTTCTGGATAAGCCATGCAAAGGTTGCCATGACAGGGGACAGGTGAGTTAAAGGAGTCATGTAGGCCCCTAACTCACTCAGCCTGGAAATGACAAGTGCCATCATGGTTTTTATTTGTTTCTTTAGGTAGGATAAAATAGTTTTCTCATGTTTCTATTTATTTATTTTTTTTAAAGATTTTTTCTTTATTTATCTGACAGAGATCACAAGTAGGCAGAGAGGCAGGCAGAGAGAGAGGAGGAAGCAGGCTCCCTGCAGAGCAGAAAGCCCAATGTGGGGCTCGATCCCAGGACCCTGGGATCATGACCTGAGCCGAAGGCAGAGGCTTAACCCACTGAGCCACCCAGGTGCGCCTCATGTTTCTATTTAAATTGCAGTTAGTTAACATACCATGTGGATTGGTTTCAGGAGTAAATCCAGTGATTCATCACCTACACACAACTCCCAGTGCTCATCACAACAAATGCCCTCCTTAATGCCTATCATCCATTTAGCCAATTCCACTATTCACCTTCCCTCCAGCAACCCTCAGTTTGTTCTCTATAGTTGAGTCTCTTTTGGTTTGCCTCTCTCTGTGTTTTTATCTCATTTTATTTTTGCTTCCCTTCCCCTATGTTTATCTGTTTTGTTTCTCAAATTCCACATATGAGTGAAATCATTGGTATTTGTCTCTCTCTGACTGACTTATTTCACTTAGCATAATTCCCTCTAGTTCCATCCACACGGTTGCAAATAGCAAGATTTCCTTCTCTTTGATGTCTGAGTAATATTCCATTGTAAAAAAATACCACACCTTTGTTAGCAATTCACCAGTTGATGGGCACTTGTGCTCATTCTATAGTTTGGTTAATGTTGATAATGCTACTATAAATATTAGGGTGCATGAACCCCTTTGAGTGTATTTTTGTATCACTTTGGTAAATACCTAGTAGTGCAATTGCTGGGTCATAGGGTATCTCTATTTTTAACTTTTTGAGGCACCTCCATACTGTTTAGAAACATGGTTTTGATTCACCTGAAGAGGCTAGGAAAAGTCTTTGGAGAAATGCTTGAATATTTGATGAGCACTAATGGTCTCTTTTGTATACTCAATGCTTGATACTTTGAAATTACTTAAAAAATTATAGGCAATTTTATATCATTTCAAGTATTAAACATACAGGTAAAATTTTCATATTACTTTCCTCCAAATATGCTTAAAGTGTAAATATATGGTGTTGCACATGCTATCATTTAAGAAATCCTTGAACTCCCTCTTGAAAACATAACTCTTGCTTAATAGTGTGAGATTTGGGCAATTCACTTACCTGTCTAAACCTGTGTCCCAGTTGAAAATGGAGAGATTGTATGTTGTAGAGATTGTGTGCAGAACATTTGACATAGTGCCTAGCACAAGGTAAGCGTTCAATGAATATGCATGTTTTCCTTGTTGGTATTGTTGACATTGCAGTGATTGACAGTAATATCAACTCCTCTTAAATCAATGGTATATCTACTATCATCAGAAAATACTGTATTTTATGAAAGTGAGTGATGTTTTGGCTAAGTTCTGGAAACAAAATGTCTTCATCTTCTATATGTTCTTATCTTGGTAGACATGGGGAATTTCAAAGGTCATGCCCTCCCTGGAACCTTCTTCATTATCATGGGTATTTGGTGGACCATTAAGTGCATTCTGAAGTATGCCTTCAAAAAGCACAAAAGGACTTCCTACCTTGGCTCCAAAGCATTATTCCATCGAATAGAAATTTTTGAGGGAATTGTATTAATTGGCATGGCCATCACTGGTGAGTGTACCATTTCTGTGTTCTGTTTTCTCCTTTTGGGTATTTCTACATCAAAGAGAAAATTAAATATCAAATCAAGAAATTGCTAAAATGAATTTTTATTAAAAAATCTCTGAACACATATTTTAATTGTAACTTCTATCTGATTATAGTTTGTTAGAAGGGGACACTTCATGTTTATACAGAAGGCTATTCCTTAATGAGTCAGTCATAGATATTAACTTGCCTGACCACTCAAGGTGACTTTCCTTTATCGAATTAGTTGGAACCTTGAACTAGTTTTATAATATTTATTCTGATGCCTGAAAGAGTAAACTCTATCAGAAACCATTTTTCAAAATGATGCCAAAATAACCAAGTTATTGTGGGAAAGCCTTAGTTGTAAGTTGTTGCTGATGGACTGTACAGAGGGGTCAGGCTGAAGAAGACCTTGCTTTATATACTCATCCTTTTTTGCATTATTCTTAAATTGAAAAGGGAAGTTAGGCCAGATGACTTCTAAGGACTTTTCATTGACTATAAGGTTCTGAGAAAATTTTCTGTGGTTTTAGAATTCCCTGGTAGCCTCTCCTTTGTGAAAAGCAGAACTTTCTCCTTTCCCTTTAGATTTCTTCATGCTTTATTCATGGCAATAGGTCTTTGCTATGGACATGAAATTACAGAGCAACCATTTCCAAAGAGAGGAATTGCCTTGCCAGATTCCATAGATTGACACATACAGCAGTATTTTAAAGAAAGTTTTACTGTTTCTGTACCTGACCAGACCATGTGCTATAATCTGTGTTTTCTCAGTTATCCTTAATTGAGGAAAAGCTGAACCCTAGTCTTTTGATTCTGAATCAAGCACAACTCTCCTTTTCGTGGTAGCTACCCAAAGATGCTATCCAAAGATGTAGGGTGTGTCAGAAGGAAGTAATCAGCCTTTGTACAATTTATCTAGTCATTACATGAAAATGGGAACTAAGACCATCAGTGGAACTGGTCATGGAGCTATGAAGAACTGAAATGATCAACTTTGAAGATCTGAAATAACTAGCTGTCTGACTAAATTGGTTATCTTTGACTAAATGTTGATCATCCAAACCAGTGTTTGAACTAAGCACCAGTACTTAGCTGTTAAGGAATAGCTGTTAAGGAATAGCCCAGAAAGAACAATCAGCATCATAGAAGGACATTAGATTTGAATAAGCCATGGGTTCATTCAGTATCTTCCTGCTTTCTTTGTGAAGTCATGGAAAGGGTTGCTAAAACTGTGATATCTCCTTTGCAGGCATGCTTGGGGAGCAGTTTATTCCTGGTGGGCCCCACCTAGCCTTATATGACTATAAAGAGGGCCAGTGGGTTGAACTCTTGAGCTGGCATCATTTCACCATGTATTTCTTCTTTGGGCTGCTGGGTGTGGCGAACATCTTGTGTTTTATCATCAGTTCACTTCCCACTTCCTTAACCAAGTTAATGTTGTCGAATGGCTTATTTGTGGAGGGTAAGTATAAGTGAGTATGTTCCTGTTTCACTATCCTTGGACACTTGTCTAGGCCTGTACAATAATATTCCTTTAGTGTCTTGGTGCTGCCTTGATCAATTGGGCCATCTGTTTGGGCCATGGGGAGATCGTTAGATGTCCTGCATAGGATGCCAAGGATTTTCCCTCCCTACTGACTCATACAGTAAAATAAGACAAGCACCATCATTTGATGTGCTTTATTCACATTTTAAATCATTCTTAAAGAACCAGCTGCCATGGTTATTTATCTCTAGGTTATCCTGGAGAGAATTATTATTTCTGTTTAAACAAGTGAAACTGAGTTTAGGGTAGTGAAGCATGAGTATCTTTTTTTTTTTTTTTTTAAGATTTTATTTATTTATTTGACAGACAGAAATCACAAGTAGGCAGAGAGGCAGGCAGAGAGAAAGGAGGAAGCAGGCTCCCCACTAAGCAGAGAGCCCCATGCAGGGCTCGATCCCAGGACCCTGGGATCATGACCTCAGCCAAAGGCAGAGGCTTTAACCCACTGAGCCACCCAGGCACCCTGTAGCATGAGTACCCTGAAACAAGGAGACCACTCACAGCAACCTACTAACCTGCTATCTAGCTATGTTCATATTGATATACTGAAGCTTCACCATGACATGATAAGTGGAGTCAAAAATCAGTCACTAAAAATAGGAGGTCCTATTTTTGAAAGGTTAATGAAAAATACTTTTTGTTCAGTTGATGTCCCTCTTACTGTGTAGGGAAAACAGGTGTTTAGTAACTTGTTTTCATTTATTGTATTTTTAAGGAATAGATTGATTATGGAACTAAAAAAGCCCATGGGGTATCTAGGTGGCTCAGTTGTTAAACATCTGCCAACTCAGGTCATGATCTCAGGGTCCTGGGATCGAGCCCCTCGTTGGGCTCCCTGCTCAGCAAGAAGCCTGTTTCTCTCTCTCCCACTCCCACTCCCCCTGCTTGTGTTCCTTCTCACTGTCTGTCAAATAAATAAATAAAATCTAAAAAAAAAAAAAAAAAAAAAGAACTAAAAAAGTCCCAGATTTTCAGGAGGGGCCAATTCCTAACTGTCCACCTTCCCTCCCATATCTGAATATAAGGACTTTTGCCAACCCCTCTCTGAGAACAAAGGCTAGCTAAAAGAAGGGCATCAAAAACCAATGGCAAGATTCTCAGTATTTCAGGGTCTTACCATATTTTGAGTGAACATCTTTTCCTCCTTATCTACATGAAAAGGTTGAAGATAAAGCTGGAATCTGCTCATGGGATTAAAAAATATAGGTAGTTACTACTTCTTGGGAGCTTCCAGAGCATTTTTTCATACCCAGCAAAGTCCTCTTTTATGATTTGTACATATATGTATTTGCTTACTCCAATGGGCTGAATTCCTTTAGGCGAGGGTCTGTTTCATTCATCTGTGTGTTCACCCTAACTCTTTCTCCTGTCCCATCCCTCTTACTATTCATCCTCCTGCATAGAAGATGCTTTGAAATATAGTTTAAAAATCATGATATGTTAGACAAGGAAAAGGGAAAAGGAGTGATCGATCCTTATTCTTAAGAGGTAGTGATGTTGGGTTCAAGGCTAGGGGCGCCTGGGTGGCCCAGTGGGTTAAGCTGCTGCCTTCGGCTCAGGTCATGATCTCAGGGTCCTGGGATCGAGTCCCGCATCAGGCTCTCTGCTCAGCAGGGAGCCTGCTTCCTCCTCTCTCTCTGCCTGCCTCTCTACCTGCTTGTGATCTCTCTCTGTCAAATAAATAAATAAAATCTTAAAAAAATAATAATAAATAGGGACGCCTGGGTGGCTCAGTGGGTTGGGCCGCTGCCTTCGGCTCGGGTCATGATCTCACGGTCCTGGGATCGAGTCCCGCATCGGGCTCTCTGCTCAGCGGGGAGCCTGCTTCCCTCTCTCTCTCTCTGCCTGCCTCTCCATCTACTTGTGATATCTCTCTGTCAAATAAATAAATAAAATCTTAAAAAATAATAATAATAAATAAATAAAAGAGGTAGTGATGTTGGGAGGCCTGGGTGACTCAGTGGGTTAAGCTTCTGCTTTCAGCTCAGGTCCTGATTCCAGGGTGCTGGGATTGAGTCCTGCCATCAGTCTCCTTGCTCAGCAGGGAAACTGCTTCTCCCCCTGGTTGTGCTCACTCTCTCTCTGACAGATAGCATCTTAAAAAAAAAAAAAAAAAAAAAAGAAGTGGTGAGGACTTCAAAAAAATACTAGAGGTTTCCATTATTGTGGGAAGCAGAGAGCACTTGATATTTTGGACAAATTGGTGTGTGTGCATGTGTGTGTGTAAAATTCTGTGGGGTTGGGGAGAGACAGAGGGAGAGACAGAGAGAAAGAAATGGTAGATGTCCCTTGGTTTCACTGAATAAGAGAAACTGTTTCTTTCCTCTCTATCAGCTTTTGTCTTGTACAATCACACTCATGGCCGGGAAATGCTGGACATCTTTGTGCACCAGCTGCTGGTCTTGGCCGTCTTTGTGGCAGGCCTGATTGCCTTCTTGGAGCTCTTCATACGGACCAATATCACTGTGGAACTTCTTCGGACAAGCTTTATCCTGCTTCAGGGGAGCTGGTTTTGGCAGGTGAGTCGGGGCCTCCAGTGAAGGCATCTGGTGTTTCCATCTGTACTCTTTTCTCTTTAATGGGGTATTTTGATCCAGAATCAGGGACTTCCTTCTGATGTGCCACCTGTAGTGAGACTGTGGGTCTTTGAGAGGTAATGTTTCTTTGAGTAGCCCAGAGGCCCTAGTGGGAGTGCTGGCAGAGCGACTGGAAAGTAAGTGGGGTGTGGCCATCTTCCTCACACACCTGGATATCCATAATGTAGGAATTCTGGGCCATTGCTTGTTGTGGACAGCAGGTGCTAATGCTAACGCAATTTACAGCCTAATGAGTAACGAGCTTGAGAAATATATGAAAAGCAGAAAGGAGAGGAAATGACTAATTATTGAGAAACAATGATGTGCCGACGACTCTACAGGACTATTTCATACATGTTGTTTCAATTTGGTCCTCACAGTGACTTGGAAGTTAGGTATTACCATCCCAAATTTATGGATAGGACTCTGGGAGATGATGTGACTATCCCAGACTCACACAGTAATGGAACTAGCATCTAAATGTGGGTCTGGTTGACCCCAAGTCCCGGGCTCTTTCCATTTTACTCTGTTGACTACCTAAGCTTGGCGTGTTGTCAAAAACATGTATTCCAATTAGTGAACTTATATTTTATAGACACTGGAAAATCATACTCTAATATGTACATATAGATGTAAGGAAATCCCGAGATGAAAGGTAAATGTGGTTTAATAGGGGATGACTTCTTAGAGGAGATATTTCATCATCAGAAAGCAGAAACTTGGGATGAGGTTATCGCAGGGATTGGCAAGCTATTAGTGTTCCATTAATAATTAATGCTTTATTAAGAATCTGAGGGAAGAAGCATGGGCTGTCACAACTGAGAATAGGCTGACCTAATGTCCCTTCTGGCAGAGAAATAATGTTTTCACATTTTACCAAAAGCTTTTCTAGGAAAGAGCTATGGGGTTAAAAATCTTTGGGCATAAATCTGTGACTATTTAAAAATCTTTTCCATCTATGAGTATGTCTAGACTAGTTTCCTTTTTTACCTGGTGGCTAGACTAAATAATGTTTGGAGACTTAAAGAAAAATGAACATTTAATACCAGTACAAACACACATACTGGCAGGAAATGAAGGTTTAGCTGTAGTACCTCTCTCCACCCTCAGATTCCTCTGAAACAAAAATGTCTGGAGACATAGATGAATTTATTCTGCTTTTTATTTTGATGTTATGTGTGGTAAGTGAATGTTTATGGCCAAAACTCTGTTATAAACTAATAATAGGACATCGTGAATTGCTTTTCACCATATTTTTTCTCTCTCTACTTGTCCATAGGAGGTTAATGCTAGTGCATAAACACTATGTAGACAGATTAGCACACCTAGATTCTTGGAACTATAAAGAAGTTGGGAAATGAGTGAGGCAAATGTTCAGATAGGCCATTTTTTTATAACTCATACGTAAATGATGGGGTAACAGGCAAACTTCAAGAGAACGACGCTCCCAATCTTTAAGAATGGTTTCTTTCCTGAAGCTCATTACAGTCAGATATGTTTTCTCAGAGACTGTCAAGGCGCACACAGGAGTTGTGTCTTTCCACAATGTCAGCTTTATTCGATCATGAAGCAAAGTTAAATCACAATGATAAAGCAGGTTCAGGATTCCAAACTCAATGACATTTCACCGTGTGATTAAACTTGGCTTGTTACACAGCACACAAAGCAGGACAAGACAAATCATACAACAAGCAAGATAACAAAAGGGTGTAGGAGGTTAACGAACCAAACTCGATGTCAGTCTGTGCGCAGGCAGTTGAGATAAGGCCTCTGTCGACCTCGGTTTGGTCCGTGTCAGCTCTCCACACGTAACTGCTTATGTTCAAGCAGTGAAGGATCTCGGTTCTGTTTGGAGATCCACTGGGCAGAGCCTTCCACGGCAGCTGCTGTTTTGAAATGGTGAGACAGAGAGGGATTCATATCTGAAGAGTCTGACAGTTTGCTGCCAAAATCCTTCCCTTTTTAAAGGGATTTAATTGGTTTTGGGTCCTTGCAGACCTCCTCTGGTTCTACTTGCTATCAGTTCTGGGGTCCCCGCCATACTGCCTAGCTCCTGCTTGACATGAGGGACTCCATTTTGCTCTCTTCAAAAACCTATCCATATCATGCAATTTAAAAAGGAAAAAGATTTCCTTCAGGCCCATGAAACATGGTTTATCTGAAACTGTGGGAAAATACTTTTTTGTTTTTTTAAGATTTATTTATTTATTTGAGAGAGCAAGAGAGGGGTGGGGAGGGGCAGATGGAGAGGGAGAGAGAGAGAAAATCTCAGGCAGATTTCCCACTGAGCACCAAGCCCAGACCAGGGGTCCTGGCAGGATGGAATACTCAGTCTCACAACTTTGAGATCATGATCTGAGCCAAAATCAGGAGTCTGATGCTTAACTAACTGAGTCACCCAGACAGCCCTGTGGGAGAGTAGTTTTAAAGCTCATTTTTGCACTTTGTCATTTCCAAGTTCCTCCCCATCACTGTCCGAGTTGAGGCAGAGACCCTTGTGGAGGAGGAAGATACTTCTGTGGTCTTTACTTCCCATTACTTTGACCAGTATCTCATGCATCACCCACCCCTCATTAATGCCCCAGGGACTCCTCCCATGACTTCCCAGATCCTAAGCCTAAGTAAATGCAACTTTATTTTACCTTTAAGAAAGATAAAAGTTCTGAATCTTGGAACACTGAAAAAAAAAAAAAAAAAGAAAAGATAAAAGTTCATTCAGAGATGTCAAAAAGACCCAACTAAGCAGTAATGGTCAGAAGTCTGGTATGGTAGATCAAACACTTGTTTAAGACTAATAGTGTTAAAATAAGTGATTGGAGTATAAGACATAAAACACTAGGAAATTCAAACTTTAACCTATGGGAAACGAGCCCCTGGCTTGTTGTATATTAGGGAAGATAATTATTTACATTTTAAATGTGATATTAAACTAGTCAAAACCAGATATTCAGGAATGCCATAGAAGATACAGCAAGAAAAAAAATCTTTTTCAGACCTTTTTTTTTGGTTAGAATTTTACATTAGGAAGCAAATTAGGATACCCAATGAGAGAGTAGTGGCTGATTCTATATTTCAAGTAGAAATTTATTCTTTCACTCTTTTGGAGGCCAGAAGTCTTGAAATCAAGGTGTCAGTATGTTGGGGGCCCAAAGGCAGAATCTGTGCTATGCCTCTCTCCTTGAGAGCTGCCAGCAATCCTTGACATACCTTGGCCTATGGCAGCGTAACTTTAGCTTCTGCCTCCAGAGCCACACCTGTGTGTTTCTGTGTACCTGTGTCTTCACATGGCCTTCCATAATGATACTGGTCATTGAATTTAGGGCCAGTTCTAATCCACTATGACCTTATCTCGAGTTGATGACATCTGCAGAGACTTTATTTCCAAATAATGTCACATTCACAGGCACCAAGTATTAGGACATCAACATATCCTTTCGAGGCACACAACATAACTCGCAACAACTGCTAACCTCTATCTCTGGGAGCTGTAGCAAATCACTCCCCAAGCAGGGAAAGATGGGTGGATGGCATTGGAAGGACATTGGTGGGACCAGTAGGTAAGAACTGGGGAGCTGGTCCATAGTTCATTACACTCAACTCTCCCTTAAAGATATTTACTTGAGGGACGCCTGGGTGGCTCAGTTGGTTAAGCCTCTGCCTTCGGCTCAGGTCATGATCCCAGCGTCCTGGGATGGAGTCCCCCATCGGGCTCCTTGCTTGGCAGGGAGCCTGCTTCTCCCTCTGCCTCTGTCTGCCTGTGCTTGCTCTTGCTTCTATCTCTATGACAAATAAATAAATAAAATCTTTAAAAAAAAAAAAAGATACTTACTTGATACAATTTCGTTGTTACCTTTTGTAAGTTGCTTCAAAAGGAGGGCAGGAGGGGAATGAGGATAATGATATCTTATTCTTGGGGTTATGATGAGGACTGAGAATTATTGTGAAGTTTATGTGCATGAATGAGGTTAAGGTGCCCCACACCTAATGATACATATATTGGGTGATACAAAGAGAATTCTTTAGAATGGGAAATAGGAACAAGTGATTAAGATCCAAGTCTTATTTTTTCCTAATTTACTCAGGTTATGTGAAATTTCAAACAGAAATGGAATTAAAGTTTCACTCATAACTATGGACTAAATGTTTTTTTTTTTGTTGTTGTTCCTGTAAAATTTCATTTATTAGATGTGTGATCCTAGGCAGATTATAAAACCACCCAATTTTCTCACCTGGATGATGAAGACAATAATACATTAAAGTGGGGGTAATAATACATCATTTAAAGGCCGTTGTCAGGAAAACTCCCAACCACTGTAACTGACCGTTACAGTTCTTGTTAGCCAGTGGACATTCATACAATTATCCTTGGTATCTGGGTATTATATTTCATTTTGTTCTAGAGACCTGACCTATGTCCATTCCCCATCCCGCCATCTGTCCATCATTCTTCCCTCTCTCTCTCTATCTTGTTTTTGGTTAGGGTAAAATTTACATAACAGAATTAACTATTTTAAGTATATAATTCAGTGCCATTTAAGGACATTCACAATATTGTACAAGTATCGCTGCTATTCAGTTCTGAAACATTTTCATCACCCCAGAAGAAAACCCTGGTACCCTGAAGCAATCATTCTCTTTCACTCTCCTCCCAACCCCTGATAACCACTAATTTGCTTTTTGTTTCTATGAATTTATGTATTCTGGATATTTCATGTAAATAGAATCATACAATATGTGACCTTTTGTGTCTGCCTTCTTTCCCTTAACATAATGTTTACAAGATTCATCCATGTTATATCACATATTAGTACATCATGACTTTATAGTTCAATATTCCATGATATTGATATACCACATTTTGTTTATTCATCATCAGTTGACAGACATTTGGGTTGTTTTCAACTGCTGTGAATAATGCTGCTATGAACATTTGTTTATAAATTTTTGTTTGAAAATTTATTTTCAGTTCTTTTGAGTATATGCTTGGGAATGGTATTGCCAGGTGATATGATAATTAATGCTGCATTTAACTTTTTGAGAAACTGACCAATTGTTTTCCACAGTGACTGCACCATTTTATATTCCTACCAGCAATTTACAAGGATTCCAATTTCTCCATATTCTTACTAAAACTTGTTATTTATTATTTTTACCATCCTAGGGAGTATGAAGTGGTATCTCCTTATGGCTTTGATTTGCATATCTATAATAAGTGACAATGTTCATCATCTTTTCATGAGTTTATTTATCACTTGCATACCTTCTTTGGAGAAATGTCTCTTCATCTCCTTTATTCATTTAAAAATATTTGTTTTTTGTCTTTTAGCTGTTGAGTTGTAGGAGGTCTTTATACATTGTAGATATTAATTCCTTATCAGATATATGACACAGCAGTATTTTATCCCATGCTTTGGGCTCTCTTTTCATTTTCTTGATAGTGTCTTTTGATGTATAAAAGTTATTTAATTTTGTGAAGTCCAATTAATCTACTTTTTGTTTGGTTGATTGTAATTTTTGGTGTAGGGTCTAAGAAGAAATCCCCAATCCCAGGGCATGAAGCTTTTCTCCTGAGAGTATTATGGTTTTATTTATTTATTTATTTTAGAGATTTTATTTGTTTATTTGACAGACAGATCACAAGTAGGCAGAGAGGCAGGCAGAGAGACAGAGGGAGAAGCAGTCTCCTGCTGAGCAGAAAGCCCCATGTGGGACTCATCCCAGGATGCTGGGGATCATGATGGAGCCCAAGGCAGAGGCTTTAACCCACTGAGCCACCCAGGCACACCTAGTTTTATATTTGGTCTTTGATCTGTTTTGAATTAATTTTTATATGGAGTGTGAGACAAGGGTCCAAATCCATTCTTTTGCATGTGGATATCCAGTTGTCCCAGCACCGTTGTAGAGACTACTGATTTACCCACTGAATGGCCTTGGAACTCTGTCAAAATGGATTTTCTACACACATATGATTTATTTCTGGAGTCTCAATTCTATCTCATCAATCTGTATTTCATGATGTCTATACTACAGTATTTTGATTACTGCGGTTTTTATAATAAGTTTTGAAATCTGTAAGCATGGGTCTTACAACTTTCTTTTTATTTTTTGAGGTTGTTTTGGCTATTCTGGGTTCATGGTAATTACATATGATTTTTAGGATCAGCTTTCCATTTCTGTAAAAAAAGACCATCGGGATTTTTTAAAAATTTGAATTCAATTAGCCAGTGTATAGTACATCATTAGTGTTTGATGTAGTGTTTAGTGATTCATCAGTTGCATATAACACCCAGTGCTCATCACATCACGTGCCCTCTGAGGATCGCACAAGGGGAGGTGAGTGGGGGGATGGGTATTAAGGAGACCATGGGGATTTTGATGGAGATTGCCCTGAATTTGTAGATTGCTTTGGGTGTTATTGCCGTCTTAACAATATTAAATCATCCAGTCCATGAACATGAGATGTATTTCCATTTATTTATTTAGGTCTTGAAATTTTCAATAATGTTTTGTAATTTTCAGTGTACAAGTCTTAAACCTCCTTGATTACATTTATTCCTAAGTATTTTATTTTTTTCAGTGCTATTGTAGGTAACATTGTTTTCTTAATTTAGTTTTTGTGTTGTTCATTAGACGTGTATAGAAATATAACTGAATTTGTGTGTTGATTTTGTGTCCTGCAAGTATGCTGAATTCATTTATTAGCTCCAATAGATTTTTTTTTGTGTGTGGATTCTTTAGGGTTTTCTATTTATAAGATCATATCATCTGTGAATTTAGATAGTTTCACTTCTTCCTTTATAATCTGGATACCTTTTATTTTACTTGACTAATTTTTGGCTAGAAATTTTTAGGACAATGTTGAATAAAAGTGGTGAATCCAACACCCTCCTTTTGTTGCTGATCTTAGGGGAAAAGCTTTCAATCTTTGATCACTGAATATAATGTTAGTTGTGAGCATTTATTTATTTACAAACGTCTTTGTACTCCACTTTTGAAATAGCTGAGTGAAACTGCACAGCTTAGAAATCTGGTACATTCTCTGAAAGTCCACTAACCCACAGAGATGATTACTATTTATATTTTGAAAATTGCTCTTCAAATGTCCTTAACACTTTTTTCCCCCCCAAAATTGTGACCTGGTAGATGCTATCTGTATTATTAAAGCAGGCAGTAAGACCTAATGTCTTATCTGTAACATCTCAGATAATTGGAGTTACCTTAGTTAAGATTAATCTTAGAACCAAACATTTTGAAATATACTCTCTTTGGGAATGCAGCTGATTATTTTAATATGTGTTTTTTGTTTTAAATTACAGATTGGTTTTGTCCTTTATCCCCCCAGTGGAGCTCCTGCATGGGATGCAATGGATCATGACAACATCATGTTTCTCACCATATGCTTTTGTTGGCATTATGCATTAAACATTGTTGTTGTTGGAATGGTTTATGCCTTTGTCACTTGGTAAGTTAGTGATTTTTTTGTTCATGTAAGTTCTATTTCTTGGTATATGATCATCAAGACTCAAAAGCATTGAACTTTAGATTTGAAGGGGGGACTCCATTCCTTAGTATTCCACAAGAGAGGGTAATGCAGCAGAAAATTATCTGCAAACCCAGAAAATCCCCCTTGATAGAATAAATGCTGGTTTAAAGTTAGACTCATTCAACTGTGTCTCAGCTGTGTCTTTGACCTGTGGGTCACCTTTCAACACACTTTTCTGTGCCTTTGTCTCTTTGTATATGCTGTCTCTTTTTCCAGATAGTCCTCTCCATATCTTCAGGGAGCCCTCCACTTGCTTACACGTACATTAATCATAACAATTCACAAGCTTGGTGTCATTTTTTGACCAACATTTATGTCTCCCATTAAATTTGAGTATATGATTAATTTGACATTTGCTCTAATATTTCTAAAAGTAAGAGTCAATGGAAAAACCAAATTTTTCAAAAGAAAATTTATTATCATAAAAAAGGAAAAATCACATTTTTAGACCCCAATACAATGTCTCACAGTGGATGAAGAGCAATAGAACAGATTGATAAAAATATGTATTCCTGGGCGCCTGGGTGGCTCAGTGGTTAAGCCGCTGCCTTCGGCTCAGGTCATGGTCTCAGGGTCCTGGGATCGAGTCCCGCATCGGGCTCTCTGCTCGGCAGGGAGCCTGCTTCCTCCTCTCTCTCTCTGCCTGCCTCTCTACCTACTTGTGATTTCTCTCTGTCAAATAAATAAATAAAATCTTTAAAAAAAAAAAAAAAAAAAAAAAATATGTATTCCTAGGTCTGCCACCTATCAGCTATATGACTTCGGACAAATTATGCAACCACATTAAGTCTCAGTTTTATTGTTTACAAAATGGGAATAATAATAGTACCTAAATGAGATAGGTGTTTACACTGCTTAGGACATAACAAGGGCACAGTGGAGGTTCTTCTTCTCCTTGATTTTGTCCTTTTTGTTACTTTTCTTGTTTTCCTCCCCTCCTCCTCTTTCTGTATCACAAAGGACATAATGTATAGACCCTAAGGAAGAGAGAGAGACAATTTATTTTTATTTTTTTTATTATTATTTTTTATTAGGTTAGTCACCAGAGATAGACAATTTAAATACAGTGCAGTAGGTGGAAATAGGAGAAGAAAGTACTGTTGGAGCCCAGAGGAGGCTTCCTCGCAGTTGAAAATTATGCCTTAGCTTGAAGGATGAAAAGAAACAGAAGGAGCTGAACATGATTCCTGTCTTTAAGGTAGCTAATACCAAGCCACATTGAGTCTGGCTAGTTCCAGCTACTAGGCATGCAGGATCCACACTTAATTCTTCAGACTTCAGCACTGACCTAAATGTTCTATATCTGCAGTCTTCATTTTGGTGACCATGAGCTACTTGACTATGGTTTCTGAGCACTTGGCATGTGCCTAATGTCACATTAATATTAATTAACTTAAATATCTGTAAATGCATAATGTTTAGCATATTGGGCAGTATATGTCTAGTAAGTTCTTTGGATTCCTAAAATGTGGTAACTGCTTCTAGGCTCAGTGGGGTCTCAGCCTCTTCAAAAACTAGCTTTCTACTCTTCTCTCCCAGGTCACCTCTCTTGCCTTGAACTTCTTTGAGCTTCACTGCTGAAGCAGCTTTGGTGCTGGGTCTCTAAGTAAGAGAACCATTTCTTGTTAGCTCCAGATGTCTCTGCTAGGCTTTGGGTCAGCTTACTTTGATCTGTAGATACCTCCTTCTAGCGGTCTAAGTGCTTTGGGTACTAGCAGATTTTAGCTTCTCATTGACTGATTTCTATTAGTCCTATTTCATTCCTCCAAAGCATGCACATGGTTGGTAAGACTGGCTCTGCCACTGAGTGAAACTTGGCTTCTTCCTCTGTTGTTCTAGGCTGACATCTGGGCCTCATCTCATTAGGGGCTGGGAAGCCTCCAAGAATAATGGCAGCATTCAAGGAGCCTCTCTAGCTCATGTCAGCTCCCTTCCAGAGTCAAAAGAAGACTACTGTCTCTTCCTGTTTCAAAAAGCTTCAGATCTCTCTTATCCACTTACAGTTTTCTAGAAACCATAAAGTCCATGTTGACTTCCTCAGCCTTTACCTTTTGACCACTTAATCCCCTCTACCCGGCATATCCAAATTAAATGCTTATCTCTTCTATGAAAACTTTGTGACTGTTCTAGACTCACCTCCCTTCATGAGTTTTCTAGCACTTTAGTCACTTACTACCCTTTTTTGCAATTGCAATCTATCTTTACTGTTAGCTCATGTCAGCCTTACCTGCTAGCTAGATTGTAGCACCTTGAGGAAAATACCCTTTTCATGTTTTTCACAGATCTTGGCATTCTATCAAATGCCATTCCATTTACTCAGTAGGTACTCAATAAACATTTATTTACTGTTTTAATAGATCTGCTTCAGAGTTACATGAATATGGGCTTTGTTGGTTTGGAAATCATGTTTCAGATGCTTTTCAGTGTTGCTCTCATAATGCTCTTGGAAATATAAAAACAAGAGCTCATGTTGTGAGGTATGTTGATATAAACTTAAGCAATAACCTAAACAATATAATGAAGATTCAGTACTGACTTTCAGTGAGGTCACATGGCAGGCTAATTCAGTTGTATAATCATAAGGAGTTTTGACAATCTATTTTTCAGGATTTGACCGGAGTAGTTTCTAAGTCAGTCACAGGTGATGAATTTTTAGGACATTATATGAGAATTTGTTTGACAAAGTGCAAAGATCACGATGGAAACAAAACTGGGTTATAGAACCACAACCCCCCAAATCTCAGAAAAATGAAGTTGTACTTCCCAGCTTTCCAGAATAAAGGTTCAAAGATTGCCTCATTCAGCCCCATACCTGCAGTTCTGAAATAACAATTCATAAGAGAGACTTACCTGTTTGGAAATTTTGTTAGATATTCTACTATATTTCATATTTAAGCACCTATTCATAGAAATATTTCAAAAGCCCCTCTCTATGGGTAGAGAAGTATGCCCACGTTCAGGTTCGTTTCCTAAGCAATAATCCAGGTGACTCATTTTGAAGAACAAAATAGAGATGTCCAAATCCCAGGAATGTGACAGTTTGCCTTCTGGAAGTTTGAGTTCTAGATGGACTCTGGAAGTACACCCCGAGTCTCAGTTCTGCTCTTTCTCTTATTAATTGAAGAAAGCCTATGGGAGCACAACCTCAGACTCATTCATGCTAACCTTAGTATCCTGGACTAATATCATTCCAGGAACTAGCAATTATTTGCACTTCCTCTTTATCATTCCAGCCTTTAATCTGTCTCCAACACCCATTTATGCATGTGCCAATACCCAGGTCTACAGGGTGCAGACAGAGCCTGAACATGTCTCAGCTTGGGAGCTTATAGTAACAGCAGACGCAACCCAGGAAGGAGACGTGGGAAACAGAAAGAGTCACCCATGAAGGAGGAGTGGGAAACAGGAAGGGCCTGTGTTAACAATTAATTTGTAATAAGTAGCCATATGTTTGTTTCAATTTCCACATGAGCCGTCAGGAATGTATCTACTTACTGAATTAACAGTTAATCCATTTCATTGAGCATGTATCAAGGTTGTGCAATGAGATATGACACAAACACTGTTACCGCCTTTAAATTGTTTAAGCCTATTAGTCTTTCATGAAAGCAGTGCCTTGAAGAGCTGAGGACATTGAAAGCAATATCAGTAGTCAATTAATAATCAAGGCAAATTATTTCAATTGGTTTCCTTGATCTTGATGAGTCAATAATTGTTACTGGTACTACTCAGTTGTCGTACATTGGAGGAGCTAATGCTGAGTTAAAAGTGACTGAAGAATTAACCTCTATGAACAAGTGAGTGATGTGGACTCCTGGCAGATTGCTCCAAAGGCCATTGTTTTGTCAGATGTGTGTTGAGCCACTATTATGCACCAGTTGGTCTAGGCTCTGGCTAGCGGTAGGGCACTAAATAAGATAGTCTTTGCTCTTACGAAGCTTATATTCCCGTAGGATCCAGAGCACAATAAAGTCACTGCATTTTTATGGGGGAAGGCCAGACCTTCACTGGAAAAAAGGAGGCAGAAGATAAGGGATGCAGATAGGCTGGTGAGGCTTTTCACAAAATGAGAATGATTGTGATGACTTGGTGTATCAAATTTGTTTGTGCATTCCTGTGTACTTCTGGAATTTAACTGTGTTCTATCAACATGGTCGTAATACTGTGTCTTTACGAGTAATTATGCACAGGAAAGCTTTGCTTAGATTTTATTACATCAGAGAAGTGGAGAGTCTGCTGAGTTTCTGGGAATAAAAACCTTCGTATCTTCCAGGGTCAAAAATGATACTCTGATTTCCCCCAGACCTACAGATCTCTTAATCTATGAAAACAGTCACATTGGGGGAGGCACTTCTTCCAACTTCCTAGTTCACCATGGATCTCACATGGTGAGATCATCGACCACATGCAGTTGAGCAGTCCGTGGACTGCACAAAATCACTCCTCTGAAGGCACACGTTGGGAAGGACTGGACTTGGGGCTTGACACGGGGAAGGAGATGCCTCTATACACTTTCCAAGAGAGGGCTCCTTTTTGCAATACATACCTAGGTGTGGACTTGATGGAAAAGCTCTCGGCTGAACTTGGCTTCATCTTGGCTTGCTGCCGCCCAGAGATTCTCTTGTTTGTTTTAGAAATGATCAAAGCTATGAATGATTAGGCATTTTCTGAAACCTGAACAATCATGTTGTACATTTAAAAACTGATTGTACTTGGGTGCCTGGGTGGCTCAGTGGGTTAAGGCGCTGCCTTCGGCTCAGGTCATGATCTCAGGGTCCTGGGATCGAGTCCCGCATTGGGCTCTTTGCTCAGCGAGGAGCCTGCTTCCATCTCTCTCTCTCTCCCTGCCTCTCTGCCTACTTGTGATCTCTGTCTGTCAAATAAATAAAAAATCTTTAAAAAAAATAAAATAAAAACTGATTGTACCTATTTACTTATACCCTGCTTCAATCCACAAAAAGTTTTCAGGTAGCTCCAAAGCCAAATAAAAGTGATTTTCTTTTTTGGATTGCCTCTCCCATTTGCACAGATAATTTGGAGTTTGTTGTATTATAGATAGACGTTGTTCTGGGTTTTTCTTAAACAGTATAACATGAGATACCTTTCATTCTCCTCAGGTTGGTTAAATCTCGACTTCAGAGATTCTGCCCCTCAGAAGTTGGACTCCTGAAAAATGCTGAACGAGAACAAGAATCAGAAGAAGAGATGTGATTTTGATGGGCATTTTAGTTTTTCTGGATGAACTTCTCTTTTCTGGATTAATTTTGTTCATCGTTTTGTTTTTTTGACCTTTTGCTTGGAGAACAGATAGCTGAAGGTGATTCTTGGTATATTGTTTGTATTTCCAATTTGGTTATAGTATTTGAATTCAAATATTTTATTTTTAGGTTTGTAAGTACTTTGGGTGATAAAAATGCATTTTGCACATCAGTCATGGTATTTGGGGCCTGGAGCGGCTATTCTCAGATCATCTAAAGTTAAAATCCACGCTAAGAAAAATGTTTTATTTGCATTATAGATATGCTCAAGGTTCCTGGGCTTACTTCCATTTGTACATTTGTAACTCACTAAACATGAAATTATACCTGTTTATCTTGTTGCTACAATGAGAAATAAATGAATGCAGGAAACTTGGTAGAGACATCTCAAGTCGTTTTCTTTTCTTTTTTTTTACATTATCATTTCTTTCTTTCTTTTTTATTTAAATTCAATTAGCCAATATATAGTACATCATTAGTTACAGATGTAGAGTTCAGTAATTCATCAGTTGCATATAACACCCAGTGTTCATCACATCATGTGTCCTTCTTAATGTCCATCACCCAGTTACCCCATCCCCCCAACTAACTTCCCTCCAGAAACCCTCAGTTTGCTTCCTATAGTTAAGAATCTCTCATAGTTTGTCTTCCTCTCTGGTTACTTCCCATTCCGTTTTCCTGCTCCCCTTTCCTATGATCTTCTCCACTGTTTTAAGCAGCAATGTCCACACCAGCCAAACTGTGGAAGGATCTGAGGTGTCCATTGACAGATGAGTGGATAAAGAAAATGTGGTATATATCTACAATGGAATATTACTTAGCCATCAGAAAGGATGAATACTTATCATTTACGTCGACATGGATGGAACTGGAGGGTATTGTGCTAAGTGAAACAAGTCAATCAGAGAAAGATAATTATCATATTGTTTCACGCATGTGTTTCTTAAATTCAGCTGCACCTCACCCTTGCATCATGAAGAAGGAGCAGTGTGACAAATTCCTTTTTGTGAGACATCGCCTTTTGTAGCACTTGACTTGTGCCCAGAGAAAAGTAACACAGCAGTCATCTTGAGTTGTGCAGTCTTTTAGAGAAGATGAGAGAAGTGATCTCT
Organism: Mustela lutreola; assembly: GCF_030435805.1. Lineage (NCBI taxonomy): Eukaryota > Metazoa > Chordata > Mammalia > Carnivora > Mustelidae > Mustela > Mustela lutreola. The sequence goes on along the minus strand of NC_081291.1, from coordinate 176,441,690 downwards.
AGCATGGATGCAAAACTATGAGAGATTGGAAAGGGGAGTTATGTTGTTATCTATAGAACAAAAAGTCATCACCACAGCATAACATGGCCACCATACTATCCCCTCTGTTGAAATAGTGGAGGGTTAAAATAAGAAAAGATATTTTACAGATTACCTGGGTAAAAAGTCAGAGCTCTTACCTCATTTTGCACTAACTAGCCCTTAGTGGAGAGTCAAGAAATCTTATTTCTAATTCTGGCTCTACAATTAACCAGCCTCTAGGACTTTAGCAATCACCATGTCCTCTCTAAAGTAAGGGAATTGAGCTGGATGAGGCACTTTCTGGCTATCACATTTTATGAGTCTAGAATCTCTGAAACAAAGTGAAGCTTACAGCTGATTTAATACCATGTTAGTCAGAAAGGCCAGTCTCTACCATGACAGCAAAGGTAAGGCAGGTTTCAAGAAAACTTGAGGGCTGATTGATTGAATATAGAAGAAAGGAAGCAGCCTCATGAGAAGCTAGAGGAGAAATGTGGGCAATTAAATCCTGCAGTTCCATGGCATTCTAGAAATACTGACAAATCCAGAAGCCTGTTCCTGTCTGGTATTATCACAGTGATACTGGAGAGGGAGGTGAGTAGATTCTTCAGGCCAAAGAACTGGACACATTCATTGTTTTTTTTGTTTTTGTTTTTGTTTTTGTTTTTAACATAAGGGTTTGGAAAGAACTGATGTGGGTGCCTTAAGACTTATTTTGAATCCTATGATAAAGCTGAGTGCAATTCTGGCCTACGAATTGCCCACAAGAATGTGATGGCAGCATGTGATTATGGCGTTTTGCCCCATGGCGTCCTCTATCTTCTCTAGTCCAGCAAGCTTTTAGAACTTTGGCAAGTTTGTGTTTCAAAAGAGTGAGTTGTCAGCTGCAGTTCATGAAAATGGCATTGCTGGGATATAGGTCTGAGTAAGGGACTCTAAGAATAATGCGCCAAAGCCATATTAAAGCTACAATTTTGAAAACTGATATAAGAGCAAATATTCTCCCAGTCTTGATGAGTGTGCAGAAATATCCATTCCTCCAGTCTCTGGAAGGAAATAATGCAAGTGAGATGCAACTCGGTGAGTTGTTTGTGGAGGAACATTTGGTTCCAGTGCAAGGCCACAGCCTGAGGCTATCTGCCTCTAGTCCCTGATATGAACAATACATTTGAACACTATTGTTGTAACTTTAAGGAAGCCTTCACAAAGGAAGGAATAGGAGAGGGTGTCCTTCCTTATTTCTATTTGTATTTTATCTCAGCTCCTCCAAAACCCTGGACTCTCAATTGAAACCTTATGGGTATCTCATGCTTCATTTGCCATAAACGAAGTAAAGAAACTCTTATATAACCTTGTCCATTATCAACATTGGCTGCTGATGTGACACCATCTCCTCAGTGATTTCTTTTTTTTTTTTAAATATTTTATTTATTTATTTGACAGAGAGAGATCACAGGTAGGCAGAGAGGCTGGCAGAGAGAGAGAGAGGGAAGCAGGCTCCCTGCGGAGCAGAGAGCCCGATGTGGGACTCGATCCTAGGACCCTGAGATCACGACCTGAGTTGAAGGCAGCAGCTTAACCCACCCAGGCGCCCCTCCTCAGTGATTTCTATAACTTCCAGGCTTATTTGCTTGGGGAATTTGCAGTGCAACTTCTGATTGTATTACCTTCCAGCTCATTGTTGAAAGGGGAGTTTGGGTCATGACCATTGCGGTATACTCCTCATCATTTTGTCACTACAGGGCTCATTAACTGAGGCTATATTGTTTGTATGTGGGATGTGGATTCATAAAGTGGTGCAGGAGTCACCTGGAGGACTAAGGGATAATGGAAATAAAAGCTGAGAAGTGTGAATTCTCCTAAAATTCAAAAAGTGAATAGATTAAAAAAGCTATGAAAGAAAAGTTTGTACACATGGAGAACAGATTCAGAAATTCTATATTCTATTGAATGTGAATGAAGTCTAGAGAAGATTGAGAGAATTGAGGATAAGCAAAGAATAAAAGAATTTTCCCCATGTAAATGGCAATGAAGAGAGATCTTTGTTTTAAGCTTAAGGAGGTACTTCAAGAGATGTGCAGTGATAAGAGTGACAGGGTTTCTAGACTAACCCAGTGAAAATGGGAAAACTTAATCATTTTTATATTTTGAGTTCAATTTATAAATACTATTCTATTTTTGAGTCTTATAAATTTAAACACTTGATTTTAAGGAGATTTTGATGTTAGGGCACAATTTTACATTTAGATAATTAGATTTCCCTTTAAACATCTTAAATTGTATCTATGAATTAAATATTTTTTATATTATTCTTAAGAAGGAAACTTCAATTAACTGACAAATCTTCCCAAGTTGTTATTCCTGCAAATCTAATGTGTTAAGCTTATAAATGTGGTGAAACATAAGTGTCTTTTAAAAAATATTTTTTTTTTGGCGGGGGAAAGGGGAGAGGCAAAGGGAGAAGGAGAGAGAATCTTAAGCAGGTCCCACACCCAGTGCGGAGCCCGATTCAGGGTTAAGTCTCAGGACCCTGAGATCATGACCTCAGTTGAAATCAAGACTTGAATGCCCAACTGGCTGAACCACTCAGGTGCCCCAAAGCATAAGTTCTCTTAAATGTTCTGCTATAGTGTGTAAACTTAGTGAAAATCACAAGCCTAAATCTGTTAATTAAACATTTATAAATTAGACCTGCAAGACTCATCAGCGTGGATAAAACTATTTTCAAAATTATAAATACCTAAAATGCTATGCATGTACAGTTTCTTAACACAAATATCTTTATGAGTTTGATTCTCTTAAATTCCTGTACTTGATATTAAGACTTTCCATGATAAGATAGGCTTACTGTTAAGGAAGTGATTTTTTTTTTAAAAGATTTTATTTATTTATTTGACAGGTCACAAGTAGGCAGAGAGGCAGGCAGAGAGAGAGGAGGACCTTGGATCATGACGTGAGCTGAAGGCAGAGGCTTTAACCCACAGAGCCACCCAGGCATCCCAAGGAAGTGATGTATTTATGATAGGCAATGTTGGGAAATACCTAGTCTATTCCTTGAGCTCTCGAACCTGGTTTCTGAATGGAATAGGATTCTTGACAGTGGCCCAAACAGCATATGCTGAATCCTGTTATTTATGGTCATTCTACCAGATTCTCCACACAAGCTGTCTCCTGGCCTTTTAAAGCACAGGGAAGGCACCATCCTGAGCTGGAGTCATCCTGAAAATTATCCATCTTTTCCACCTACTCATGAAAATCTGCCACTCTCACCCAGGCTGTTATGCCACTTGATGGAATTTCATTATTCTTTAGCTCTAAAGATATTTAAATATATTTCCTTCTAAGTATAAAGACTTTCTGAACTTGATGTTATCCTGCACTTTTAAAAAATATATATTTCTTATTGGTTATGACTCCTCAATTTTTATGTATATTAAGGTGATAGTCTAATGAATTTTAGGCCACTTTTTTTTTTTTTAAAGATTTTATTTATTTATTTGTCAGAGAGAGAGCGAGCGAGAGCAAGCACAGGCAGACAGAGTGGAAGGCAGAGTCAGAGGGAGAAGCAGGCTCCCTGCGGAGCAAGGAGCCCGACGTGGGACTCGATCCCAGGACGCTGGGATCATGACCTGAGCCGAAGGCAGCTGCTTAACCAACTGAGCCACCCAGGCATCCCTAGGCCACTTTCTTTTAAAGGCAATTCCAACTAACCGCTCTGAGATTAGATGTCAGTGTATCTTAACCTTCACTGCCTTAGAGCAGTGTGTCTATGTGTCGTGGGAGGAATTACTATGACTAACAGGAAATGTTAAATCGTTGAGAATACACCTTTTTCCTGGTTACCCTCAAGAACATGGGCTCTTCTGCCTGTTTTCAGATGTCCTAGGGGAGGATTAAGAAGTTAAGTAAGAAACTTGGGATGAAATGCAAACAGTCCCTATTTGAGAATTTCTGTCTTAAGCTAAAATATACATTTTCCAAAACATATAGACATAGCTCGCCCAAGTACACAAGTTGCTTAGCAATTTAAAATGGAGCTCTCTCCTCTGATGGGAAACTGCCCTGGGTTCCTTTGCCTCTCAGATCAGGTCCAAGTTAATTAGCATCATGTTCAAATAAAATCATTTCTCTTGAGCTTAATTCACTATGCAGTTATGCTGTCATACTATCCAACAAAACCCTTGGGCCCATCAGGCTGACTTGTTTTCTGTTCACCAAATATGTTTAATTTCCGTATCCATGTTTTATTACCTACCCTACCTTCCTGGCTCCTTGCAGCTGACTTCTGGAGATTCTTTAAGGCTGAGTCCAAAACTTTTCTTTCTTTCTTTTTTTTTTTTTTTTTTTTAAAGATTTTATTTATTTATCAGAGAGAGAGAGAGGGAGAGAGAGCGAGCACAGGCAGACAGAATGGCAGGCAGAGGCAGAGGGAGAAGCAGGCTCCCTGCTGAGCAAGGAGCGCGATGCGGGACTCGATCCCAGGACGCTGGGATCATGACCTGAGCCGAAGGCAGAGGCTTAACCCACTGAGCCACCCAGGCGCCCCCAAAACTTTCTTTTCGACTGCTTTATCCCACTCTTCTCTGCCCGTGAACTCCCGTAGTACTAAGTCCAGAGTGACTTCAGATCATCTTCCATCCAGTCCTGTAGTGACCTTTTTTAAAAAAAAAAACAACAAACGATTTTATTTATTTATTTGACAGAGAGTGAGCGAGAGAGAGAGCGAGTGCACAAACAGGGGGAGCAGCAGAGTCTGGAGAAGTTGGCTCTCCACTGAGCAGGGTTCCTGATGTGGGACTCCATCTTAGGTTCCTGGGATCATGACCTGAGCTGAAGGCAGACACTTAGCTGGCCAAGCCACTCAGGTGTCCCAGCTGTAGTTATCTTTACACATAACTTCTTCCTTCTCAATATTTTACAATTCCTGAAGACAATCATACTTCTTTTTGTGTACGTGTTTAACAACATGGACATTATTATAAAATCAACTGGTTTAATAAAAAAGCATTATATTTAAAGATAATTTAATATGCATGCCTGTTAAAATAAATATAAATTGTCATTCTTTTGAGAGCAAACAAGTAGGTACCCAAAGGAGAAACAAGATCTCCATAATAGTTGTAATAAAACCTATCCCTGAAAAGTTAGAAGGTATTACACAAAAGTATTTATATTGTGTTCTACTGCTCATGCTTGCTTTCAAAGAATCAGAATTTAAATAGATTATGAAAAAAAATCAATGGGGTCCCTGGGTGGCTCAGTAGTTAAGTGTCTGCCTTCGGCTCAGGTCATGATCTCAAGGTCCTGGGATTAAGCCCTGCACTGGGCTCCCTGCTTGACGGGAAGCCTGCTTCTCCCTCTCCCTCCCACTCCCCCCACTTGTGTTCCCTCTCTTGCTTGTCTCTCTCTGTCAAATAAATAGAATCTTAAAAGAGAAAAAAGAAAAAACTTATTATAAATAAATATAAAAAATATACCCGTACAAGATTTTTATTGAAGACATGATTACCATTGCATAAATGCCTGACTAGGAGACTATAAATAAAGTAACATGTTGAAGGACTTGGTTTTCTCAACTTGAGAAAAGGGGAATTTTCTGAAGACAAATGTTTGAAGTTCAAGTACAAGGACTTCACTAATTTCACACGCTGGTATCATCAACAGATTGTGATGAAATGGAAACTACTACTCTTTTTAAGACAAAAATGCTTTCTAACAGGAAAATTATAAATTGTGCATTCTGAACCACAAGAGTTCTGAAACAGAAAGGTAAGGTGGCCAAAACAAAACAAAACAAAAACAAAAAGAAAAAAACCCAATGTGAAATTAAGAAAAGTGAAAGTTTTATTTCTGGGGATTCTTTTTCACACAGCTATGTTTAGTCTAGGTAAGCCTTCCACAGGCATGAGTTTTGCAGCATACAGTTGGTTCTAGTCCTGTGTGAGCCCTGATAAAGATGAACAGCTTCCACGAAGCAGCTTTCCTCCATCCCTTCCAATGGGTGGGGATGAGCTTTGCTCTTGTGGAACCTCATGAATTTGTCAGTTCCACGAAGGTAAGCTTCATGCATGGGTTATTTGCTGGAGCTAATAATGGGAATGGCTCACAGGAGGTCCCAAACACAGTCTGGTTTTCCAGCCTTCTTGATTCCAGGAGACAAACCATACAGAAGGTTTTAATGGTCCATATGTCTGTGAAGACCTGAAACTGGTCCATTTCCTCTCACCATAAAGTCACGGGCAAGGTAGAGACTATGGAGGTAGCCTGATGAGTTGGTGATCTTTACTAAAGGCATCTGAAAACATCTGATTGAGCCTTCCAGTGAGAATGTTAATATCTGCCAGTGTATATAGAGGTGTTAGGCTTGACACAAGATAAGGCACTTAAGGAAAAGGTACTAAGTTCCTGCTGATTTCTTTTAGGTCCATATTAAGGGACCCTTCAAGTCTTGCAGAACTTCTTAAGTTTAGCAGCAAATTTGCCACAGTAATGGTCATTGCATCTAAGCACTTCTGGTTCCACTTTTCAAAAAGCCCTGGCACTTGAAGTAACCAGACTCTTTGGCTTTATTGTTGTACCCAGCTTTCCAGAATTCACCATGAGGTCAATCTTGCTAATGTAATGATGTCAAATAAAGATTAGTTGTCAGTGGGCAACACATAGTCTGCATGCTCATTAAGTCCCTTCATTGCCAAGATCCTGTTATAAGGGAAAGTTATGATTTCATCCTCTCGAGAAGGATAAACTGAAGTCATGAAACTGTAGTTCTGGGAATTCACCCTCAAGCACTTTTAAGAGAAATATGCCAAATCCAGATCCTGTTCCTCCTCCCATGGACTGTCTAGTAAAACACACTGCAAACAATCACAGAGCTCCACCAACTTTTGAATTTCTCTAAAATCCATTCTTCATAGAGACTGCCAAAAACTTTGTGACCCACAGCCTGGTTATTCCGTGAGCCAGAAATATCTTGAGCTGCTTGCTGTCAAATACATCTCTCAATGGGCCCTGCAGAATTTCACTTCCTACCCCTTCCTCCATGTCAATCAAGACAGCTGGCACTTTCAAAGAACAAAGTTTCCCCTTAGAAATACTACCACCATTACCAGCCTCTCTGGCATCCACATTTCTGAAGATGCTGGTTATTGCCTCATTATAAATTCCTTTCTGGTTGGCTTTGACATGCTCCCTTAGTGCCAGATCCAGAAGCAGCAGCCCATCTGGTATCCACACTGGGCAACCAGTATGACCACCACTGACTGGGTCTCGCGCTGTGGCGCGGTGGGATCAGGGCACCTGGTAGCCCTAGCCTGCTCTCCTACTTCCAGCCTGGCCCGGCCCACCAGCAGCAACCATATTTCTTTTGTCTCTACTGTAACTCCTAAGGAATCCTGTTTAACTTGTAGCTTTGGAAAGTGAGCTATAGGAACAAAATAGAGAAAAATCAAAGGAAGATATTATTTAGAGAAAATAGGTCTTAAAAGGTTGCCTATAGGTGAGGACTCGGAGACCAGAGAGTTAGTGATTTGTCCAAGATTGTGCAGTCGATTCGTTGCTGAGCCCATGATGGAATACAAGTCTTCTGACACCAAAAATTGGAGATCTTTCTACTTTAAAGGGGATACTACCACATAGTGAATAACTCGATTCCTTCTTGGAAGGACCTGCTTCATTTTAAAGACCCATATTCCCCCATCCCTGCTCCCCACACTGCTTCTGTTCAAATATCTGGTCAGACATCATCTTAGTCAGTGTAGGCTGCTGTCACAGAGCACCATAGTGTAGTGTGAACAACAAACATTTATTTCTGACCGTTCTAGAGGGTGGGAAGTCCAAGATCAAGGTACCAACAGGTGTGTGGTTAAGATTGAAAGAGAGAACTGGTCAATTATGGTTTGGTTGAGAGGCATAGTGTAGGAAATAGTTTGTCTACTTTCCTTTCCAAAAAGCCTCACTCAAGTGAAATGCAGACCCAAAATTTACAGTAAGTAAAAAAGAGCCTCAGCCAAAAAGCATGAGTCCCATGTGAACACTAGTCCTTCTGAAAATTGGTAAAGGCCTTCCTGGTTTGCAGACTGTCTTGTTTCCTCATGTGGAGAGAGAGATTGTCTCCCTCTGGTACCTTCCTTAAAAGGGAATTAATACCAGCATGAGGGCCCCTCTCTGATTATCTGATTACCTCCAAAGGCCTCACTTCCAAAGAGAATCACACTGAGGATTAGACTGGATGAACAGCTAAATACTGAATATCCTGTAGAATAAACAGCAGAAAAGACACTAACAATGATGCTACCCTCTAGTGGCAGAGCATGGCCACACAACACGTAAGACGAAGTACCAGGTTCACATCCTAAAAGAACAAGTCAGACCACAATGTTAGAGGTAGAGTTTGGGTAATATTTTAAAATCTTAATTTTTAAAAACTTTAAAATTAAACTATGCCCTTAACTTGCGCTTAAGCTTAACATCAGTTTTAAGCGTAATGTTTTAGACTTCAAAATAAGGCATATATTTGAACTGGAAAATGTATGCTGAACATAACATGGCAAATGCCAGGGATGAAAATATTATCTCTCCCAAGTTGTATCACGAGCTATAAAATATAGTCACCTTATTGAGAAACCTGCTGATAACTTGGCTTGGTTAATACCTTTATTCTGTTTTATGGCCCCACACAGGTTGGCAATTTCTTTAACTGGTCTTTTGGCATTCATTCCAATATTCCTCAGGTTGGAATGTAGAGTAAACACTCATGGAATAAATCATTTACCAAGTAGTGACTTCTGCATTGTTAACTTTGATGTGCTTTAACATATATATATGCCGGTTCTCTAACTAGACCACAAACTCCTTGAGTATCAAATACTATTATTAAGCTTTCTGGGGATTATGGCTCTTATCTGGAAAATGTGTGTTCCTGTTGCAAAGTGACTCCTGTAATATTCAGAGTTCTCCAGAAAAAAAAGGATATTTAGGTCATATAATTTAATAATTAATAATCATTAGTTAAATGTTAATAATAAAAATTATTATACTAAATGGAGACCTTTAGGGTCCAGAATACTATCTTGTCAAGATAAAAATAGTGGGATGTGGGCACCAGAGTGTCTCTGTCAGTTAAGTGTCTGCTTTTGGCTCAGGTCATGATCGCAAGGTCCTGGAATTGAGTCCCATGTCTGCCTCCCTGCTCAGCAGGGAGTCTGCTTCATTTTCTCCCTCTGCCTCCACCCTTCTGCTTCTCCCTCTTACTCTCAAATAAGTAAATAAAATCTTTTTAAAAAAATAGTGGGATTTTATGCAGGACATCGAAAATACCAAGTCATCTCACCTCAGATAATCTTATGATTTCTTATTACTATTTTCAGAAGGACTACTGTTCACATGGGACTAGTGTTTTTTGGTTTGAGGCTCTTTTTTATTTACTGTAAATTTTGGGTCTGCCTTTCATCTGAAGGAGGCTTTTTGGAAAGGAAAGAAGAAAATTAGACTATTTCCTACACTATGCCTCTCAACCGACTCATAACTGACCGATTCTCTCCTCTTTCAATCTTAAACACACACCTGTGACTATCAGCTCAGATTTGGGGGATATGGAAGGTAAGGAATAAAAGAGGAGAAAATGGGAGAAGAAGGATAAGGAAACTAGTCAGAAGAGATGAAGAGGGGAATTGAAATTCTTTGGAGCAAGATGCAGAAGTAAACTTCAAATTCAAAAAGAATTTGGGGGTTCCTTTTCTTTCATCTTCTGAAGCACAGAAAGGTTAATTCAGAGTTACATTAATTGGAGTCCAGAATCTTCTATGGATACATATTTTAGTTTCAAAGGCACCAAACTTCAGCTAGTGTTAAGTGAATTACTTCCACAAAATGATTGCTAATTTTTCCTCTATGGAGCAATCAGCCCTCAAGACCTTATAGAGCCTCAAGATCTAGAACACCTGGGTCTGGAGAGCATAGGAGGCACCTGAAGAACAAAGGCATCTAGAGGAGAGGAGAGTGGAAAGGCACAAAGAAAGGTTGGTAAGCTGGTGACTTCCCCTTGGCCCAGGAAAGCTTTCTTGATAACTTTCTCCCCACCCTCCATTGACCACCACGTAGAAACAGAGGTGGGTAAGGTTGTATAGATAAAAACAGGTGAGCTGGAGGGTTTCTCTGTTAGCAGTGGCTCAGAGTTTTCACTAACGAAGGGGTGGCAAATGCCATTGGGAAGTTTTCCAGTGGAGAAACTTAGGCTCCTCTCTAAGGAATAAGAGGTGGGGAAGTTGAGATTGGCCTTTGTCATTAGTGTCACGGGAGGTAAGGTAAGCAGGTTTCTGTGTAATTAACTCTCTGTTGGGGTCACAGTCCAGATGGTAAGGAAAGAAAAGAGATTTCAGAATTTCTTGGTGCTTCTGGGTATAAAGTCATTAAGAATCTGTTAAATAAATAAGATAAAATGAAGAATTTCATTTTCATAAAATGAAGAATTTCAGTGGTTTCACGGATGACAGAAATATAGGCTCCTTGTGAATTTGGGCAAGCTTATCTGAAAATCTGGCAATGTTTATGGAAACACTAACATTAACATTAACAAAGGAATGTTCTAGGACACAAACAGGCCATTTAATCTCCAGTCATTTGCTAGTTTACTGCAAACTTGATTCTCTTTCTTTGGGAAAATTACCACTGAGCAGTGATTATAAATTTAAGTGGGCATCAAGTTGGAGGACTAATTAAAGCACAGATTGCTAGCCCAACCCCCAGACTTTCAGATTCAGTAATTTCCTATCTTATTTAATGGGTTATAATCTTAGAACATTATTTTGATGTTCAAATTGCCAGAGATATTGGAAGAAAGCTGCCTCACTTTGGGGGCAAGAGAAAATGGACCTAGACACTTGATTCTAGTGTGTGTTTTTTTAAAACTTTGAATTCAATTACCTGACATATAGTGGTACGTCATTAGTTTTTGATGTAGTGTTCAGTGATTCATTAGTTGTGTGTAACACCCAGTGCCCATCACATCGTGTGCCCTTCTTAATGCCCATCGCCTGGTTACCCTTCCCTTCAACCACCTCCCTTTCCGCAACCCTCAGTTTGTTTCCCGGAGTCAAGAGTCTCTCATGGTTTGTCTTCCCCTCTGATTTCTCCTCATTCAGTTTTCCCTCCCTTCCCATATGTTGTCTGCACTATTCCTTATATTCCACATATAAGTGAAACCATATGATTATTGTCTTTCTCTGATTGACTTATTTCACTCAGCATAATATGCTCCAGTTCCATCCATGTTGATGTAAATCGTTAAGTATTCATACTTTCTGATGGCTGAGTGATACTCCATTGTATACCTGAACCATATCTTCCTTATCCATTCATCTGTTGAAGGGCATCTCGGCTTCTTCCACATTTGGCTCTTGTGGACATTGCTGCTATGAGCATTGGGATGCGTGTGCCCCTTCTTTTTACTACATCTGTATCTTTGGTATAGTAGTTCAATTTTGGGGGCATAGGGTAGCTCTATTCTTAACATCTTGAGGAATTATCATACTGTTTTTCAGAGTGGCTGCACCAGCTTGTGCTCCCAACCAACAGTGTAAGAGGGTTCCCCTTTCTCCACATCCTCATCAATATTTGTTGTTCCCTGTTTTTTAGTTTTAGCCATTCTAACTGGTGTGAGGTGGTATCTCATTCTTGTTTTGATTTGTATTTCCCTGATGACAAGTGATGTGGAGCATTTTTTTATGTGTCTGTTGGCCATTTGTATGTGTTCAGAGAAATGTCTGTTCATGTCTTCTGCCCATTTCTTGACTGGATTATTTGTTTTTGGGGTGTTGAATTTGAGAATATCTTTATAGACCTTTGATACTAGCCCTTTATCTGTAGTGTCATTTGCAAATATACTCTCCCATTTCATAGGTTGCCTTTTCGTTTTGTTGACTGTTTCCTTGATATTCAGTTTTATCCAATTCTCAAGTGGAACGAGAAACTTATGGCCTTCAGTGTTGGCATTCCCATCCCCTTGCTGTATTTCTAATTATTTCCAGAGTCCCAGAGAGGGGAGATGGGGCTATCACTCACACAGAGAGTACCCAAGTGGAGGTGGGGAGCTCTCACGATGTGTTAATCTAGAACCAACAGGTTCTGATATACCTAGGGAAAGACTGCTGTTCTGCCACTGAGGGCTTGGTGCTTGGCTTGCTGGAGTAAGTGCTGTAATGGTTGGCTAACATGCCTCCCTCCCCTGGCTGACTGAGATACCCTCATTCCAAAGAGCAGACTGCTCACAATGTGTAATATGCCCCAGGAGCTGGCCTAGATCCAAAGACTACCGCACAACTGCCCTGTTCCAAACACTTGAGCACTAGCTGTGAGCATGTTATCAGCTACATACATCTGAATCACTCACTGCTGCTTCTATTCACTGATGGGAAAGGAAGGAAAACCAAACCAGATCAGCAGCTTTTGTTCTCTTTCTAAAGGAAGAATTCTAGCTTCTTTTGTTCCCTGTTTTTAAAAATTTTAATTCTACTACGGTTAACACACAATATTATATTTTTTCAGGTGTACAATATGTGTACTTAAGATTAATGGGATGTCACAGTTTCAAAGCCTATGGAGGCCAGAACTAGAGAATATATGTATGTTAATGTATGATATATATCAAACAGGCACACATATACATTTGTGTATATACACAGTTTTGCATCTATTTATTTTTATGTAAAATGTATTTATCAAATATATATTTAAATAGATATTATTATTAATATATATAGAAAACCAAGAGTTTGTATTGATACATATATCCATTTCCAAGCCAACACTGTAAGTTTCTATTTTTTTAAGTCACAACAAAGTTATTTAGCTCAAAATTAGAAATAAGAAGTAATATCACACCCCTTCTTTCCCTTGAAACACTTGACTTTGTTGCTGTCATCAGTTTTCCTCTTTTGGATAAGAAGTTCATTACTATATTCAGGCATTTATCCGATAGCCATTTCCCTTAAAATATACTGCTTCCTTCAGAATTAGCTCCCTGTAGCTTTTCTTTCTCCATGTTTCTGATGACCTGTTTTGAAATTCTTTTTTTTTTTTTTTAAGATTTTATTTATTTAATTGACAGAGAGAGAGACCATGAGAGAAGAAACACAAGCAGGGGGAGTGGGAGAAGGAGAAGCAGGCTTCCCCCTGAGAAAGGAGCCCGATGCAGGTCTGGATCCCCAGACGCTGGGATCATGACCTGAGCCGAAGGCAAACACTTAATGACTGAGCCACCCAGGTGCCCCCTTTTTTGAAATTCTTATGGAATTCAAGCTTTGTTTCTTTCCAAATTAGTAACTCCCTTAGTAAGGAACTTGGCTCTCATTATTCTTATATGTTTTACCTATTTGATTTATCATCCTGTATGTAACTAATCTCTGATCTTCAGCCCCACCCTACCTATATGTGGACACTCTTCTTTCTTTGCTTGGGGTCTGCTCCTTATTATAGGTTGCAACTCCATGTGGTTACCCTCCTCACTTAACGGTGCCTCTGAATTCTCACACCAACCAGCCCATGCATGCAGATGCCCTGGGACCCTTCTTGGTCTCTAAAGGAATGCCCTTCTCTCCCTGCTCTGGCTTTGATTTCCCACAATTGGCTCTCTTGCCAGAAGGTCTTCCTCACCCCTTGGTTGTGAGCCATCACATAGATGCCTCATTCACTCTTCTTGGAATCTGACATCTCATGATGGGCTCTCCTACACCATTTGCTGTCCCCTATTGGGCTGTGACATCTGCTCTGGTCTATTGCTCATCTCTACCCCCACTATAGACACTGCCTTATTCCTCTTGAACTAATGACTTTAGGGCTGAATTTTTCAGGAAGGGAAGGCCTTAGCTAGGTTGTTTAAAATATGAAGAAATGGAGGTTCAGATGCTTATGTGGTTGGTCCAGGGTCACTGAACAAATGAGACATTGTCAGTACAAATTCAGGTATTCTTGAGTATAAGCTGTGTGAGGGCCGGGACTTGCCTCTCTTGTTCACTCTGTCATCCTCAGCACCTAGCACAGTGTCTGCATGGAGTAGAACAAATGACAAATGAATTATTCCCTGTTTAGATCTTTTCCTGTTCCTTTTTGTGATCTTGATATATGTGTATGGGTATAAAATTGATGTCTATATATTTGTTTATAACCAATAGAAATTCACGCCCTTATATGAATGTCAACATCTAAGTATCTGTTCCTAGGAATTTCTTCTATTCCATAAATTTCTCAAGTTCCTAGCTGGATAGTTGGCATATAAACGAAAATATAAAAGTACTAAGAAGCTACAGCCATAATAACATCTCAGGATTCTAGCACTTCCTTCGAGTAAGGAAGAGAAAATGTCTGAGAACCACCAAAGTCAGTTTTTTTCAGTCACCAGACTGCAATCCCTTCAAAATATTTGAAATACAGCAAGGGAAAAATACCATCACCATATGGCAGACATGGGCACCATGATCAGTTCCTTTAGTCACTCTGCTCAACTAAGAACTTTCTGCAGATAATCACGCATGGCAGGGTCTCCAAAGCACATTCTGAAAGATTGCTATCTCTGCAAAATTCTTGAGAAGGGGATTCTGTGGTCAACACTGGGATCTCAACAATTCACCATGTACGTGAGCATATTACAGGCTCTCACAGGGGCTCCTGGATGGCTCACTCAGTTGGGAGTCTGCCTTCAGCTCAGGTCATAGTTCTAGCGTCCTGGAATCAAGTCCTGTGTCAGGTTCCTGGCTCAGTGAGGAGTTTGTTTCTCCCTACCCACCCCCTGCTCATGCTTGTGTTCATTCTCTCTCTCTCACTCTGAAATAAATAAACAAAATCTTAAAAAAAAAAAATAAAGCCTCTAGGAAATTCTAGAGTTGAAGAAAACTATAACCTTTATGTAACCCAATGTTATTCAAATTTCCATAACCGGAGAGCTTCTGTTTAGAGTAATACCTGCCCAAGTCTCATTTCCTCATTCATACAATGGGCAAAAATACCTGCTACAGGATAAATGAGATAAAGATACAAAAAGTGCAAAGCAAAGTGTTTGGTATATTCTAGGTACTTTTTAAATGCTACTTCCTTTTCTTGGACTCTATTTATTTATTTATTTATTTTTGACATTATTTCTTTAAAATGATCCATTTTATTGTTGAAAGAATAATAGATATATTTATTATATATTTATATTTATATTTATATATAGATATATTATTATATATTTATATTTATATATATATATAATAAATATTATATATTTATTTATTGAAAAAATAGTAAATACAAAAGTTAAAAACTTCGAGTCATAAAGTGTATAAATGAAAAATGAGTTTCAGACTCCTCTCAGACCATCAAGAGGAATTTTTTTTTAAATTTTATTTATTTATTTATTTGACAGACAGAGATCACAAGTAGGCAGAGAGGCAGAGAGAGAGAAAGAATCAGACTCCCTGCTGAGCAGAGAGCCTGATGGGGGACTCGATCCCAGGACCCTGGAATTATGACCTGAGCCGAAGACAAAAGAGGCTTTTAAGATTTTTTATTTATTTATTTGAGAGAGAGACAGTGAGAGAGATCATGAGCGAGGAGAAGGTCAGAGAGAGAAGCAGACTCCCGGTGGAGCTGGGAGCCCGATGTGGGACTCGATCCCGGGACTCCAGGATCATGACCTGAGCCGAAGGCAGTCGTCTAACCAACTGAGCCACCCAGGCATCCCGAAGACAGAGGCTTTAACCCACTGAGCCACCCAGGCGCCCCGAGGAATTATCTTTAATGTACCCTTCCCAGTGTTTTCAGTGCATATACATGCAGACATCCCAGAAACAGATTCCTAAAAATCTTTTCACAGCGAGTGAAACGATTTGAATTCATTTATGTTGTGCAGCTGCAGCAGTACCTCTAAGTTCTTCCCATCTTGGGGTAAATCGATGTGTTTTTCTGAACTCCTTGGGTGGGGCAAAGGTTAGAACCTATTTTCATGTCCCCTAAAGCTGTATTTGATAAAGAAAGTATTAGAGAGAATAGGGGAAATATATAGTTGTTTTGGGGGTTGAAAAAGTCAGCTTAAATGTGTCCTCTTTTGTAAAATATTTCTTAATCCACCAGGAACAGGACTCTGATTGAAGCAAATATTCATTCTTCCATTCTTTCAGTTAATGATGGAGTAGGGGTCGGGGAGAGAACATGAGAGCCTGGGCAGGAGAGGGTCAGAGCAGCAGCTGCCAAGATACCATACCTGCTTACATTGATCTAGATGGTGAACTAGGCTGCTAGGGCAGTTGCAACAAACCCAACTGAGTGGCTTAAGCAACAAAAATTTATTGTCTCACAGTTGTGGAGGCTAGAAGTCCAAAATCAAGGTGCCAGCAGTGTTGGTTCCTTCTGAGGGCTTGGAGGGAAGGCTCTGTCCCATGCCTCTTTCCTTGGCTTGTGGACAGCCATCTTCTCCCTGTGTGTCTTCCTAAATTCTTTCCTCTCTGCAGATCTCTGTGCAAATTTCCTCTTCTTAGGATACCAGTTTCACTGGTTTAGAGCCTGCTCTCATGACCTCATTTAAACTTGCTCACGTCTGCGATGACTCTATCTCCAAATAAGGTCACATCCTGAGTTACAGGGATTAGAACTTCAATATAGGAATTTTTAGGGAGATGCAATTCAGCCCTGAACAGGTGGATTGCAGTACTGGGATTTCGTGCTTTTCAAAACTCACCTGAGCTAGTAAAGCCCTCACCAACTGTAGCTTTCAAAATGTGGGCTCCTTTAAAAAGGTGCAAGGACTACAAATGTGTGTGTGTATGGCACTGCTTAAACCCCTTGCTGGTGGGAATGCAGGTTGGTGCAGCCTCTTTGGAGAACAGTGTGGAGATTCCTCAAGAAATTAAAAATAGAGCTTCCCTATGACCCTGCAATTGCACTCCTGGGTATTTACCCCAAAGATACAGATGTCGTGAAAAGAAGGGCCATCTGTACCCCAATGTGTATAGCAGCAATGGCCACGGTCGCCAAACTATGGAAAGAACCAAGATGCCCTTCAACGGATGAATGGATAAGGAAGATGTGGTCCATATACACTATGGAGTATTATGCCTCCATCAGAAAGGACGAATACCCAACTTTTGTAGCAACATGGACAGGACTGGAAGAGATTATGCTGAGTGAAATAAGTCAAGCAGAGAGAGTCAATTATCATATGGTTTCACTTATTTGTGGAGCATAACAAATAGCATGGAGGACATGGGGAGTTAGAGAGGAGAAGGGAATTGGGGGAAATTGGAAGGGGAGGTGAATCATGAGAGACTATGGACTCTGAAAAACAATCTGAGGGGTTTGAAGTGGCGGGAGGGTGGGAGGTTGGGGTACCAGGTGGTGGGTATTGGAGAGGGCACGGATTGCATGGAGCACTGGGTGTGGTGAAAAAATAATGAATACTGTTATGCTGAAAATAAATAAATTTAATTTAAAAACAAACAAACAAACAAAAAACCCTTGCTGACAAGAGGGTTCTGTGTGGCCTTAAGCACTTGTTAGTCTACTTCTGCTAGATCCCCCTAAAACTAAAGTGTAAGAAGGTGACTTGGTTTCTTTTTTTATTTTTTTGCTCCCTTCCCCACCTTCTTGCTTATCTGAACATTTATACTTTGACCCTGTTAACGATACCCTCCCTTTCTTCTTTATGACGCTCAGTTATCTTCTCTTCCCATGATTCAAATCTCTTTTTTTCATATTCTCATTCAGTGAAGGATGAGGAAATAGCAGCATGAGCACATACCTTTCATTAGTTGATTCAAACTGCATCCTGCCTGATTAACCTAAAACGTCCTAAGAAATGAGGAATTCTGCCTGATAGATCACTGAGAGGAGGAATTATTTTTTATGTTTCAGAATCATTTCTGATTCACCTTCTTGGCTCAAGAAGAAAGACACTAGTTGTTTTTTTACCAGGGGTAGATTTGTGGCTTCCATGGCTTCCGGCCGAGCGTGTGACCTCAAGGTGCTAGTGGCCATTGTGTGTGGACTGCTGACGACCACTGTTTTGGGACTGGGCATCTGGACGACTGTGATTAGAATCCAGAAAGGTAATATTGTTTATGGTTAACTATGTTATGTTTATCTTTAACTTGTTATGTTGAACTCAAGTCAAGAGAAGGTATTGAGCCTCTGTCCCTGACACCTAAAGCACCGGTACTACAAATAGCCATGTCTGGGCTGAGGCTGCCCACCAAGGTATAATGTGTGAACTATGACAGGCAAGGGTGTTGAACTACAACAGGCTAGCCACATGGATGGCTAGCACATAGTAGCACACACATGACTATGAATATGTTTGTGTGAGTGGGCAGGGTGAGGAATTACCTATTATAATTAGCCACTTCTTGCTCTTTTAACTCCTGACTGGATACCAGCTTAATTAAGGTCATTAAGAACACATGTGTGGGTTTGTGTAGCTAAATCCAAGAAAGATAAATAATTATGGACACACACAGATGGACGCACATAATCAAACATGTGCAGAATGGAATTTCATCTCAAGAAGAAAGTTTAGAAATGTTCTCACTAGGATCATAAATAAAATCTTATGGTTTGTGCACAAAGTTCTCACTCTCCAAGTGTGAAAAATGACTCGAAAATGAAGATTACTTAGAAAATGATTTTTTCTGGTTGTTCAACAAATATTTGTTAGTAAATGGCTATGTGCTAGAGCTGACTCTGGAAGGTGGGAGGGGGAGCAGTGGTATGTAAAACGATGATGTTAGCGGAACCCCCCCAAGAAACTCACAACAAAGACTTTTTATGACCCCAGAGCTGGTTCCCTTGGGCAGCACAAGTTCTCCATAAAGGGATTCAAAGCTGGGTGTGCTGAGTATTCCCTTCTGAAACAAACAGAGACAGACTCTAATAAAACCAAATAAATATGGGTAAATAAAACCCATCTGCAGAGCAGAAAGGGGGGTGATCTGCCCTCTGAGAAGGTAACTGAGGAGGACAGAAGGTTGGGAGAGCAGACAGAAGTCCAACGGATAGCTGCAAAGATCCACTGTTGAGGACAAAAGAAGGTAAATATATTAGCTGTTGATGGAGTGGTAGCAGAGAAGGGATCTGATTGTCCTTCCCTCTCCCCACCCCTCAGAACATTCATTTACAAAATATTGTACTAACAGGATTTGGATAATTAGCATGAGAAAATTTGCCAGAACAAAAACAATACAATTTAAACTTGAGAAAATGTGTTTTTGGTTTGCTTATTTCTTTATTTGTTGGTTTAAGTTTTGTTTACAGTTAAAAAAATTTATGAACTAGAGGTTTCACCCTAGTTAAGGCTGCTAAATTTGTAAGACTTTATTTAAAGAGTATATTTTCAAGGAATCTTTCTTTCCTTCCTCTCTCCCTCGTTTCCATTATATGACATCTACTTTAAAAGGGAAATTTGTGGTGAGTAATAAAGGACACAGGTACAATAGAACCATTAAAATAAGGACCAACATGTAAAACATTATAAGGAAGAAAACAGAGGGAGTTGCTAAAAACAAACACAAAACATAATCCCTGAGACATATCCCTGAACTTCCTGAGGGCTAAGACTTCAAATGAAGCATAATAAGCAATAAAAAAAAAAAAAAAACCCCTTGTTTAACCCTTTTGTTTAACAGTAAAAGCATATCAGCTCCTCAAAAAAGAGATAAATGTATTCTTGCTCTGAATTTTTCTTAAAAAATGTTTTATTTGATTGTAATTGACATACAATGTTACATTATTATATTAGCTTCAGGTGTACAAATGATTTGACAAGTTTATGATTTATGCTTATTTCATTTAATCCTAACAACTACCTTTGAGGCAGTTATTACTATATCCATGAAATTGATGGGGAAAAGGCTCAGAAAACGTTGTCAAACTTACTTAGCTAGAGAGTATTGGGTCTGGATTTAAATCTAGATTATTCTGACTTTAGTTCCTTCCTTTTCACTCCCGCATATTCTGTCTTCCTAGAGGGATGACAAGGGTAACTCAATCAATGAATTTGTCTCTCTTTCCTTTTTTTTTTTTTTTTTGAGGCAACTTTGCCCAAAAACCTTAATTCATAAAGATAAGCAATAACCAGTAGAATGTTTTGCTAGGCAAGGTTAGGCACTTTGGTAAGTCACGTTGTTTGTCTTCAAGTCAATAAGATCTACATTATTAATGCTGCTTATAAAATGTAGATTAATATGTTCACTTTTCAGGTTTTCTGAGTCTTTAAATGGTGTTTATAGACTTTTGGAGTAACTGCTAGAACTTTGCCACATTCTTTTAGGTCTTGCCAAAATACTTCCCTCAGCTTCGCAAAATTATATGATTATCTAGTCTAGAACAGAGAAAGATATTCAGACTGCATTGCCTGGAAAACTGCTCATGTTCTAACAGCTTTCCTCCTGGTGAATGCCTTTAATGGAAAGATTTCTCACATTCACATAAGCCCCAATATCTACTGGCCATCAAACAAGCCATGAATGAACTTATCTTTAATTATCCTAAGTATAATTATTCCTTTTTTAAAATGAATCATTCATTTAAATATCAAACAAGTGGTTCAAGACATAACCTCTAGAATGCCAGTGATCTTTTGTGTAGTATAGAAAAGCTGTTTATTCTCCTCCTCCTGCTTAATAAGGCCTCTGGTGAAAGGTCATGGTTTAAAGCCCTAGTGCAGATGAAATTTATAGCATTTCATGGAAGCAGACAGGACTTCTTTCAGAATTGCCAGAATAATATTTGGCATTTTTATACCACTGATGAAAACATTAAATAATAATGATCTTTTTTTTTTTTCACCAAAGCATCACAATGAGATACATTGTCAGGTATAACACTTTCTCCATCTAGGCTTTCAGGAATAAGATATCCTATGCTTCTCAAGTTTTATTTGGTAAAGAAATTTTTCAAAACTATTGATGACTCTTGCAATTTCCAAAAGGAGCTCTAGACTTGTAGAACTTCTATGATGATGTCAGTTTACTAGAACACTCTTCATCCAGAGTTTCACATGGCTGTCTCCTTGATGATAGAGGTCTCAGGTGAAATGTCACCTCCTCCGAGAGGCCTTTTCTACCCACTCAGTCTAAGGTTGTCATCTATTTTCTCTCTTTCATGTGTACTTTGTTCATGGCTTTTATCATCTGATAATCTCTCACTAATTCTACTTGTTTGCTCAATGGCTCCCCATGCCTAGAATAAAAGCCCCAAGAAAGCAGTGAACTGACTTATTATTCTGCATTCCCTGCACCAAGCAGAGTACTTGGAATATAGTTGCCAATACATAGCTGATGAGCAAATGAAAAAAATCACATGAAAACAAGAAACTGGACTAATCATTTTCAAATAGTTGCCTTCAGAAATGAAAGAATATTGCTACCAATTCCTTGTAATTTGTGTCAAAATGTTAAGATAAATGTTATTATGGATTTGTTTTCAGCAGTTAAGTAACCACCATTTTAGTTTTCTTCTGTGTTCTAAGCCATGCAACACTCTAACCATTTCCAGAACTTGGGCTTCATTAAGATCTCTCCAGTTGTGTATGGCCTCTTTTGTTTGGCTGTGTGATCAGCAGTCTTGTAGGATGCTTTCATGTTGGAGCAAATAAAAGTTTTGCCAGAACTCTAATCTTTTCACATTAAGCATTTTATCAAATAATATGCACCCTGAGTAATGTGTTTTCAGAAAGGACAACAATAGGTGTTCTATCTCTGTTGCATTTGTGTTCCCAGTAGCAATGTAACCTTGTAATTCAAGAAGCAGCATGGCTTTTTGGTCCAAACATACTTGATGAAAGTAAAATGAAATAAAATTAAGTTTCATTGTACATCTTTCTCTTGACATTTTTCAACTTGAACTAGGCCTGATATAAACATAGACAGATGTCCATAATCATAATGTAGGGGATTTTTCCTCAACTCTTAGGGAGAATAGCTTTTCATAACATATTAGCATTGATGACAATGCCTTCTTGAACCATATCCTGTTTCTCTTCTAGATGATAAAATTCCTCTCTGCCATCCTGAGTGCCTTTCCAACCCTATTCCAGATGCTCTGACCTTCATTTCCTATCACAGGATTCACTTAAGCTTCAGGCCAACAAGAGACTTTAGTAGGCTGTAATATTCCCAAACCCTAAGGTCAAACTTCATAGCATTGAAATTCTTGCACCGTAGGAAATGCAGATTGTGCGGAAATGTCAAGGAGAGTATACGGATTCTCAGAAAACAATTTGTACACAGATGCTTGACTTCTGTTTTACTCAGTTACAGTACTACTGATTCTCAGAAAACAATTTGTACACAGATGCTTGACTTCTGTTTTACTCAGTTACAGTACTTCCTCAGGAGGCAAACTTGATAATAAATCAAACTCATGGAACTGCTCCTGGAGTACAGTTTGCATTTGGGGATTCAAAAAAAAAAAAAGGTCCAGGTAGAAAAGGTTGGGTTTTAGACAGCTATAGCGTTATTTAGTCTTAATCTCTCTTCTGCTCCTTTACCAGTCTCCCTTCTCACTTCCCCATGTAACCACTCTCTAAATTAAACCAAACCAAACCAAACCAAACCAAATAAATCAATTGCTATGAAAGGGAAGGGAGTTGTTTTGGAAGGAATAAATTTTGTTATGTAATTGGCTGAGGGACATGAATTATTTTAACATCACTGACATTCAAATTGCTGATCCCGTTTTCAAAGTCACTTTCTTAAATTAAGAGGCTAGGCCCTTGGCTTAGTGGATTTTTTCTTGATTTACAGGTATTAGTTTTCCTTAAAATTCTGAATACAACCACCACCCATAGATCTTTTGATAATATATTTCTTGAAGAACATTTGGTAGAAAATATGGTGGTTAGGAGTGTGCACATTGAGAATCGGGGTGGGGGGGAAATACAGAAGTAGAAAGAAAGAAAAAGTTCTAGATCCTGACTGCCTTGTTGAAACACAAATGTCACCACTTACCAACGGAATAAATCTGAGCAAGTTATTCAACATTTCTGCACTTCAGATTTCCTACTATGGGAGCAATAATATACCTAACTTACAGAGCTGTCATTAAATGATTTAATGAGTTAATTACAAGTTTAAGATGACATATAGGACACTATATATAAGCACTCAACAAATGTTAAATCTTTTTTTTAATTTATGAATTTTTAGATAATTTAGTGCATAGTTTTTTTTTAAATTTTAAAAATTTTTTTAGTGCATAGTTTTCTCCATTCCCTGATTATACTTTGAATAGATGCTGTTGACTTAGATTGGACCTTTGGATTGAAACTCAGCTTTTCAAACTGAAGGCTCAACTGATTGATTTATTTAAAAAATATTTTTAAAGATTTATTTATTTCTATTTGAGAGATAGAGAGGGAAAGCTCGTGCACATGGGGGAAAGGGAGAGTGAATGGGAGAGGGAGTCTCCCAGGCAGCGTGTTGTCTGGGGCGGGGCTGGATCTCTCCATCCTGAGTTTGTGACCTGAGCTGACTGACCTGCGTGGAAACCAAGAGTCACGCAGCTCCGAGGGAACCACCCAGGGGCCCCTCAACTGATCAGTTTAAAACAGAAACAGTTCTATGAACTACTATATCATCCTGCATTTAAAAAATATTTATACTATGCTACATCATCAGGGAAAAATTTTATTAAAATACGTAACCACTTTATTGAAATATGTAACCATGTAGGTCTCTTTGAATAACTTTTACCTTAGGAAAAAACGAAATCTTACGTATTTTGTTTGTTTAAAACTTTTAGTGTTCCTTTTCACAACGGAGTAACTTTCCTAAATATTGTCTTCTCATTTAAAAGGAATCTTCTTCCTCATCCAAATGTTTCAAATTCCTGGTCTGGGACAAATGACAGATGCCAAGATGTTAAAACCCTAAGAATTGAGCCTTCTGATGGAATTTCTTTGACTAAGGAAAGATATTTTTAATCTTGCACTTAATTAAACTAAACTTTTCACAGCAGATTCTAATTTGTCTAGGAGAGGAAATGAAATTCATGTCTTCCATTTGGAAGTTTTAGTATTTTATGCTACTTTCTCAGGCAGCATGAAGTGTTTTACATTATGTTCTGCATTTAACTGTCCATGTTGTGTGGTAAAGATATTGAAAATAGGGCTAATATTTCTGGAAATATTACTTATTGTAATTTGAGAAAATGTAGGGAAATATTAATATTATACTGGTGTTATAAAAGAAAAATACCACTATTAAACATATTTCAGTGTGTTGATCCTCAAGTAACTTGAAGCTGATGTCTACCCTCTGTGTTTCCCTGTGGTAAAGGCAGTACTATTAGAAGAGGGTGGAAGCACTTAGTGCTGAAGGGATATGAGTAAATCCACTCAGCTATCAATTAGTTACTAGTCTGGAACAAGTTAGTCTTTATATAGAAGATAGGCTTTATGTAGAATGGGGATGTCGGGCTAATGAATAGCTAATGTCATTTTTATGAGTCCATAGTTTTAAAAACTAGTTAAATGAAAGAAACAAAGCTCTTATTCTTTCTGGGTCTGATTTTTTCTTTACTTAAAATACAGAGGTTTAAAA
Source organism: Mustela lutreola (assembly GCF_030435805.1). NCBI lineage: Eukaryota > Metazoa > Chordata > Mammalia > Carnivora > Mustelidae > Mustela > Mustela lutreola. The sequence continues at coordinate 176,417,106 of NC_081291.1, read as the reverse complement.
ATACCAATACTACCTTTATTATAGTTTGTGGGTAATTTAGGTATTTCAGTGGACAGGGTCTTGAACTATGGAGCAAAAGGTGTTAAAATTGTGATTATGACAGAGGAATGGTAACTCAGCCTGGGCTTGATACCCTCAACCAAAATGCGAATGCCAAAGAGGCCAGTCAGCAAATATTTGTTGAGTACCATCTATGCATCTGTCCTCGGACTAGACCTGGAGATAAAAGAAATAAAATAAAAGAAAGTCAATTCTAAGGAAGGCTGTTTGGCGGTAATGAAAAGAACAACCTAATGGAATGGAAATTAAAAACAAAACAAAACAGGAGCTGACATCAACAAAACCAAAAGCTAGGGGTGCCTGGGTGGCTCAGTCAATTAATTATTCGCCTTCAGCTCAGGTCACCATCCCAGGGTCCTGGAATCAAGCCAGGCATTCGGCCTCAGGCTCCCTGCTCCGTGGGGAACCTGCTTCTCCCTCTGCCTGCTGTTCTTCCTGCTTGTACACTCTCACTCTTTTTCTGACAAATAAATAAAATCTTTAAAAAAGTAAAGAAAAGAAAAGAAACCAAAAGCTAGTTTTTTTAAAAGATAAATTTAAGTAGGTAAATATCTGGTGAGATTTGTCAAGACAAAAAGGCATAATTAAGCAATATGTACAAAAATAAAGGAGTCACAACACAGGTACGATAACAAAGATTTGAGCAAAAGTCAGGTGGGAATCCCCACCTGGGGCCTGCGTCTTCCCTTCCAGGCTTTGCTGGTTGCATCTGGGTCCTCTGCTGGACTTCCATGAGTTGTGGGTGCTTCCCTCTCACCCCAAGGTTGGCCTCTCAGGGGACAGCAGCACATTCCCTGAGGGGTGGCCATTCATGGCTTGGTGGTGTGATCTGGGGTGTCTGCAGGTATGAGCACAAAGCATCCTGGGAGTGGGACTGAGACAGGTTGGGGAGAAAGGGGGCAGATGCAGCTGGGGCTTCTTGCCACATTCTGATTTAGAACTCCAAGAAATCCACAGTTCCTAAATTCGAACAGGTCCTTATGAAGGTATGTTTATCATGGCATTAGAATCAAGCACGTAGACTTTATTTGGCAGCCTAGCTTAATTTATAAGTTTTACATTTGTTTTTATATAATGGTATATGGATCTTCATTGTGTTTGTCCCAGACTCTGCATATAGTTGCCTTGCTAGTGAAAATTCAGATTAGTATAATCCTTAAGGGATAAGCTGGAAATAACTGTCAGAATGACAAAAGTGTACTCTTTGGCTCAGAATTCCAATTCTGGGAATGTATTCTCTAGATTAATTTGTACAATTGCAAGATAGAATATGTAAAGGGCAGTTTTGGAACAACAAATGAGAACAACACAAGTGTCCATCAATAAGGGGTCAGTTAAATAGATCAGTTAGGGTATTTCTATACAATGGCCTATAATACAATTGTAAAAGGAGACGCGGAAGTTCTCTACGAACTGTAGCGGAAAGATTTTCAACATTCTTTGTTAATTGCAAGAGCAAGCTACAGAAAAGAGAGGAAGAAAATAAGACTATAGATTCATATTGCTTGTACTGAAAAAAGAAAGATTGGGAAAAAAAGAATAGTTGTGTATATTTAGGGATGAGAGCAAGGTTATATACTTTTATATGTTATGTTTATTTTCCAACTCTGTGAATGTATTACCTATTAAAATATATAATAAGTCAGTGATTAAGAAAACCTAAGAGGGGCGCCTGCGTGGCTTAGTTTAGCCTCTGCCTTCAGCCCAGGTCATGATCTCAGGGTCCTGGGATCAAGCCCCACATCAGGCTCTCTGCTCAGTAGGAGCCTGCTCCCCTTCCCTACCACCTCTCTGTCTACTTGTGATCTCTCTCTCTCTGTCTAAATAAATAAATAAATAAATAAATTCTTAAAAAAAAAAAAAAGACCCTAATAAAATAATAAGCAAATACCATGGCAAACCTTACCCTACCTAATATAAAAATTTTGGCCAGGTGGAAATTTTCTAAAAAAACCATAAATATATATGTTTTTTCTAAAAATATATATATATATGTACACATATATATGTACATATATATATACATATATATTTTTATACACACACACACACACAAGACCAAATTTACTCCCAAAAGTAGGGAAAAAACCTATATAGAACTGCCAATAGTGATGACCCTTTTTTATATCTGATATTAGTAATTCGTGCCTTCTATTTTTTCATGGTTAGACTGGCTAGAGATTTATCAATTTTAATGATCTTTCCAACTAAGCATCTTTTGGTTTCATTGATTTTCTCTATTAACTTTTGGTTTTCAACATCATTGATTTTTGCTCTGATTTTTCATTGTTTGTTTTCTTTTTCTTCCTTTAAACTTATTTGGCTCTTCTTTTTAGTTTCCCAAGGTAGAAATTTAGATGATAATTCTAGATCTTTCTTCTTTTTTTTTAAATACATACATTCAGTGCTATAAATTTCCCTCTAAGTATTGCTTTCGCTGCATCTCACTTTCATTTTCATTTAGTGAAAAATACTTTAAAAAGCTTTCTTGAAATTTGTTTAACCCACTTACCATTTAGAAGTGTGTTGTTTAATCTCCAAATATTTGGGGTATTTTCCAGCTATCTTTCTATTATTGATTTCTAGTTTAATTCCATCTTGGTTTGAAAACATACTCAGAATAATTTCTATTCTTTGAAATTTGTTTAGATGTATTTTATGGTACCTGAATGTAGTTTATCTCAGTGACTACTCCATGGGTGCTTGAGAAGAATGTGTATTCTAACATCGTTGGATGAAGTATACTATAATTTATTGTCAAATAGATCTAGTTAGTTGATGGTGCTTTCAGTTCAACTTTATTTTTATTGATTTTCTGTTTGCTGGATCTGTCCATTACTAAGAACGGATGTTTAAGTCTCGGACTATAATAGCAAATTTATCTGTTTTTCTTTCTGTCAGATTTGGTTCACTTATTTTGACACTATATCTTTTGGTATACACATATCAAAGATTGTTAGTTCTTGGAGAGTTAGCCCACTTATCATTAAGAAAGAAATGTCCTTTATCTCTAATGACTTTCCTTGCTCTGAAATCTGCTTTGTGTGAAGTTAATATAGCTTCTCTAACTTTCCCTTAATTAGTATTGTCATGGTATATCTTTCTCTATTTTTCTTTTAAACTATCTGTGTCCTTTGATTTAAAGTGGGTTTGTTATAGACAACATATAGTTGTGTCTTGTTCTTTATTCACTGTATAGTATCCTTATTATAATATTTGTCAGTGTTTTTAATGTTCTTTTCTTTGTTTGTTCCATTGCTATTGTCTTTTTCTGCCTTATCTGGTTTTTATTGAGCATTTTATATAATTCTGCTTTCTCTCCTCTCTTGTCATATGCTTTATATTTAAAAAAATTTGGGGTGGTTAATCTAGAGTTTGCAATATACATTTACAACTAATCTAAGCCTGGGGTGCCTGGATGGCTCAGTTGCTTAAGCACCCAACTCTCGATTTCAGTTCAGGTCATGATCTCAGGGTTGTGAGATAGAGCCCTGCACTGGCCCTGCAATCAGCATGGAGTCTGCTTGAGATTCTCTCTCCCTCTGTTTCTCCCCTCACTTTCGTGTTCTCTCTCTATATATAAATAAATAGATAAACCTTAAAAAAAAAACCAACTAATCTAAGTCCACTTTCTAGTAACAATATATGGCCTAATGAATAGTACCAGGCCCTCATTATATGGTGTTCCCAATTCCTCCTTCTCTTCCCTTATAATATATTTTTGCCATTTATTTCATTTTTCCATAAGCTATAATCACCTCATCTATCATTGCTATTATTATTTTAAATAAGCATCATTAAGAATGAAAAAGATTTTATTTACTTTCATTTATTCCTTTTCTAATGTTCTTCTTTTCTTACATAGATTTAAGTTTCTGGCCTATATCATTTCCTTCTCTTAAAGGGATTTTTAAAATTTCTTGCAAACTCCTTCAATTTTTGTTTGAGGGTCTTTATTTCTCATTTGCTTTTAAAGGATAATAATTCCTTGGATACAGAATTCTTTATTGGTGTTTTTTTTCTTTCAACACTGAATATTTCACTATACTCTTTTATTTTCTGCCTGGTTTCTGAGGAGCATTCCAATGTAATTAATTCTTATACTTGTTTCTCTGCAGATAAGTTTTCTCTCCCCTAATCCTTCTTTTGAAATTTTCTCTTTGTCTTTGATTTTCTGTAGTTTGAACAGAATGTGCTTAAGTGTAGTTTGTTTGGTTTGGTTTGGTTTGGTTTTGACATTTATCCTAGTTGGTGTTCTCTGAGATTCCTAGATCTGTGATTTGGTGTCTATCATTTATTTTGGAATATTTTCAGACAATAAAACTTCAAATATTTTGGGGCACCTAGATGGCTCAGTTGGGTAAGTGGATGCCTTTGGCTCAGGTCATGATCTCTGGGTCCTGATATTGAGCCCCACATTGGGTTCCCTGCTCAGTGGGGAGTCTGCTTCTCCCTCTCCCTCTGTTGCTCTCCCAACTTGTGGTTATGTGCACACACACACTCTCTCGAATAAATTAACAAAATCTTATATACACAAACAAAAAAACAAACAAACTTCAAATATTTCTTCTATTCCTTCTTCCCTTTCCTGTCCTTCTGGTATTCCCATTAGATGTATGTTACACCTTTGTCCCATAGTTCTCAGATATTCCATTATAATTTTCATTCTTGTTTTCTCATTGTTTTTATTTTTTAAAAATTTTATTTATTTTTAAATTTAAATACAATTAATTGACATATAATGTATTATTAGTTTCAGATGTAGAGTTCAATGATTCATCAGTCCTACATAACATCTAGTGTTCATTACATCATATGCCCTCCTTAAGGTCCATCACCCAATTATCCCATGCCCCTAACCCCCTCCCCCCAGCAACACTTGGTTTATTTCCTGTGATTAAGAGTGTCTTATGGTTTGTCTCCCTCTCTGATTTTGTCTTTGTTTTTAGTTTAGAAAGTTTCTGATGACATTTTTTTGAGTTCAGTGATTCTTTCCTTGGACTTGTCCAGTCTACTGATGAACCCGTCAAAGACATTCTTCACTTCTGTTTTTTGGTTTCTAGTATTTCTTTTGGTTCTTTCTTAGAACTTCCATCTCATAAATTACTCACTTGTTCTTGCGTGTTGTATACTTTTTTCATTGGACCTCCTAGCATATTAACCATCATTATTTCAAATCTCTGGTCTGATAATTCCAAAATATCTGCCACATACAAGTCTGTCCTCATGCTTGGTATGTCTATTTAGGCTGTGTTTTTGCCTTTTAACATGATTTGTACTTTTCTGGTTAAAAGTCAGACATGATGTATTATGTAAAAGGAATTGAGGCACAGGCCTTTACTATGAAGTTTTATGTTTATCTGGCTAAAATTTAGGTGGTGTTCACTGTGTGCTGTAGCTGCAGGTGTTCTTTGCCAGTCAGTCACCCCACCCCTCGCCCCTCCCCACTGGGCAAGCACTGTTCTGATTTTATCACCATAGATTAGTTTTGCTATTTTTGAACCTTATATTTACAAAATTAAATAGTATTTACTCTTGTATGTCTGAATACTTTTTTAAATGTAATGTTCTCCAGATTGATTTATGTTGTTGTGTTTATTGCTTTTTATTGCTAAATAATCATATTCTACTATATGAATACACATAATTTGTTTATTCAGTTGATGAAATTTTTAAAAAAGATTTATTTATTTATTTTTAGAGAGAGAGAGTGTTTGGGGTAGAGTGTGAAAGAGAGAGAGAGAGAGGAAGGGAGAGAAGCAGACTCCCTGCTGAGTGTAGAGCCCAATACTGGGCTCAATCCCAAAATCCTGAGATCATACCCTGAACCAAAAATCAAGAGTTGGACACTTAACCAACTAAGCCACTCAGTTGCTAACATGAATAAAACTTCCAGGGTTGGGTTCCCTGGAAGACAAATTCTGAATTGAAGATTCATCTGCATCAAAGTTTCAACAAGTGCTGTTGGGATCAATACTTGTAGGGTTGGGGGCTTGGTTATGGAGTCAGAATTGGGTAGAAGGAGACCCAAGACAGCTGAAGTTGAGAAAGCCCTCCAGTGTTGATGTCTGTATTAGTTATCTATTGCTGCAGAACAAATTACCCCAAAACTTGGTGACTTAAAATGAAAATTGTCATTTTAATATCTTTCATAGTTTTTCTGAACCCAGAATTTGGAAGCAGCATGCCTGGGTGGTTCTGGATTAGGATCTTCCATAAAGTGGCCCTCACAAGGCTACTGGAGCTGGGATCATCTTGAGATTTCTTCAGTTATGTGTGGTGCCCAGACAAGGGAAACTCAAAAACTTGGAACAGCTGAAAGTCCTTAGTCTTCTCTCTCTGTGTAGTTTCTCCTCTTGATATCTCTAGCCTAGAGGCTTCAGAGTAGCTGGATTTCTTATGTGATACTTGCAGGTTCAGATCTCCCAAGGTATAGATCCTGAGTGATAGAGAGTTAGATAGAAGACAAATCATCTTTTGTGATCTAGACTGGAAGTCACATCATTACTGCCACTCTGTTAGTCAGGGCAGATAAAAAAGTCCGCTCAAGTCAAGGAGAGCGAACACAAACTCCATCTTCCAGCAGAGAAGAGTCATCATCATATTATAAGAAGAGTATGAGAGATGAGATATGTAGTGTAGATGTCTTTGGAAAATGTGATCTTTGAGGCCTTGAGTCAGGGAGATAAAACTTTATTCTCTGGCTTTGACCAGCCATGGCACATATCATGAGGATCTTGGATGTACGATTCTCTTTAGTTGAGAGCAATTCTAGAAAAGGACTCAGATAAGTGTTCTCAGTTGCCAAAATTCACAAAAGCTGGAGGAATGAATACTTCAAACATGAAGGGAAGGATTTAAGTGGCACACAATAGCAATATTTCTAGAACCTGCATTCTCGTATAAATCCTTTTGTGGACATGTATTTCCATTTATTGTGCATATGTATCTAGAAGTAGAATTTCTGTGTCATAGATAGGTATATCTTTAGTTTTCTTTCCAATTGAATTGCCTTGGCATTTGTTTGTTTTTTTTTTGTTTGATTTTTTTTAAAGCTTTTACTTATTTATTTATTTAACAGAGGAGGAGAGAGCACAAGCAGTGGGAGCAGCAGGCAGAGGGAGAGGGAGAAGCAGTTACCGCACTGAGCAGGGAGCCCAATATAGGGCTTGGTCCAAGGACCCTTGGAATTATGACCTGAGCTGAAAGCAGATGCTTAATGACTGAACGACCCAAGCGCCCCTGCTTTGGAGCTTTTGTTTTGTTTTGTTTTTAAATCACATGACTAGATATGTTGTATCTACAGTTAAGCCTTGAACCACGTGAGGGTGGGAGGTGCAAGCCTATTACACTGCTTAGCACATGTTCTCTCTCTCTCAAAAAAGGAAAAAAAATTATAAAAGAGAAAAGTTTAAAAAAATATGTATAACTTTTGACTCCTTCCAAACTTAACTACTAACAGCCTACTGTAGGCCAGAACACTTACTAATAACAAATGTAAAGGTTAACAGATATTTTATGTGGTATATGTATTATATACTGTATTCTTACCATAAAGTAAGCTAGACAAAAAAAAAAAAAAAATGTTGAGAAAATCATTAGGAGAAGATCAGTTTGTTCTCTGTAGTTAAGTCTGTTTCTGGTTTGGCTCTCTTTTTTCCACCTTTCTTTTTTTTTTAAGAAACAAAAAGTCCCAGTGTGCCCAGCTTAAAATAACTTGGTCATGAGATCCTTACAATCCTGTTCCAGGCATGCTTCCTGAATCTGTTGACACCTAACTTCCTTAGAGTCGTTGCTTTAGATCTGCTCCCCGTTTAAGTGGCCTTCCTTGCCTTCTACCCTCAGTCACTTCCCATCTCCCTTGAAGTATCTTTTTAAAACACGTACCTTGTTTTAATCTCTCTCTAGACTCTTACAGGACTAAATCTCATTAGCTTATTCTATAAACCCACTCACAATCAGTTTGTGTCCTGCTTTTCCACATAGAACCAGTATTCCTGATTTGTTCAACTTTGCCATGTTCCTTGGACATATCATAACTTTATGTATTTTTGTGGTTTTGCACTTTGTATCCTGCCTATTTGGGGCTATCCCTTTTAATCTGGATTTTCTAGATTAAGTCTTCAAATCTGATTCAGATACCACCTCTTCTGGAAAGACTTCCCTGGATAAATTACCTCTGTCCTCAACATTTCTCTTCTGTGTTCTTATAGCATTTACAAATCTGCATGCTGACTTAGTTGGCCAGTATATCTATTCATCCATCCATCTAGCCAGCCAGCCAGCCATCTATCTCATCTGTATAACCTGTTTTCCCCAGTAGATCCTAATCTTCTTGATCAAAGTATTGTGTCTTCCAAATATAGTTTTTTGGTCTTCATAATTTCTCATAAGCATTATATATCCTATGTAGATTCTCAATGTATATTTTTGTTGATGATAATCTTACAAATAGTATTTCTCCAGTGGTACTTGAAGTAATTGTTTTACATATAGAAATTAAGGGCCACAGACCCAGAAGAGAAACTAATTAGCCAGTTTAAGTACTATTCTATTTTTGTTGGTTTTTTTTTAGAACTCTCAACCTCCTCACCCAGCATCCCTATGGAGTTCTGCAGGAATGGTGGAACCTGGGAAAATGGAAGGTGCATTTGTCCAGACATATGGAAAGGTTGGAGATGTACAATTGGTAAGTTATTTGAGATGGTACTAGGTAGTAGGTACTGGTACAATGAGGTTTAGGTGACTTAGGTTAATAAGGACAGCAGGAAAGCTCCTTGAAGTTTCTGTTAATGATTTAGTAACAATGGGTTTAATGATGGTGGCTTTAAGATGTGATTGTTAGTTTAATAGTAAAAGTGGAGTGTTCTTTTTGGGCTACTTTCTTATATGTTCAATACCCCCAGTATATTTCCCAGCTATCAAGTTTCTCTGTAAACTGAAAGATGTTTTTCCTTCTGGTTCTAGTGTCTCCTTCAGGGCAATGGGTGGTATGGTTCCCTCCACTTTTTTCAGTTGGTGATACATTATATTTCCCCATTTCAAATATCACAATTCTATCATATTTAACTTTTCTGAAATCAAGGTACATCTTTCCATCCAAGTATACATTTAGATGAAGTTTTTGTGTTTTCATCTTTTTTCTGGATGAGATGTTATTAAATTAGTGGTTTGACTTCAGACTGTCCTCGCTCAGAATCAATGTTCAAAGCCATTTCTTTTTTATTTTTTATTTATTTATTTATTTGCCATTTCTTTTTTTAATTGAAGTAGAGTTGTCACACAATGTTCATTAGTTTCAGGTGTACAACAAGTTATTCAACAACTGCTCACCACAAGTGTAGTGAGCATCTGTCACCATACAACACTGTTACAGTTCCACTGACTCCATTCTGTGTGCTGTACCTTTCATTCCCATGACATATTTATTCTATAAGTGGAAGCGTGTATCTCCCACTCCCCTCACTCATTTCACCAATTCCCCCCACCCTCTTCCCTCTGGCAACCACCTATCTGTTCTCTGCATTTATGAAAATGTTTCTGTTTTTTGTTTATTCATTTGTTTTGTTTTTTATATTCCACATATAAGTGAAATAATATGGTATTTTCTTTTTCTGTCTGACTTATTTCACTTAGCATAATATCCTCTAAGTCTATCCATGTTGTTGCAAGTGGCAAGGTCTTATTTTTTTTAAATGGCTGGGTAATAATCATATATGTATACACACAGATTATATCTATATCTATATATATACTTAATGGACACTTAGGTTGCTTTTATGTCTTGGATATTGTAAATAATGTTTCAAAGCTGCACCTTCATCTACAATCTGCAGTATACTTCCCAATACTCTGTCACTTTATGCTGGATGCTTAGGATCCAGAGGCTTAGAAATATCCTCCTATAATTTCCTATACTTCTACAAGTGAGTATTTCTCAAATGCTCCATGACTTTGGCCTTTTGCTTTGACCCACCTCCTCATGATGCCTTTTGGTACTATGGGTTCTTTACCTTTAGTTGTCAAGATTTCAACTAATCTGATTTCACTATCCTTTCTGATGTGTTAGTGATCACATCCCACCTCTACTAGGTTATATATACTAGAACCCATTATCTATCACACTAGTTTTTCTAATAGTATCAACTCAACCAGATTAAAAAAAATATAAAGTTCCAGTGAGTCAGTGATTCCTAAAGCCTTCTATTAGCCTTCAAATTATACCAAATAGGTTTTGAACTTTGATTTTTATCTAGTTTGAAATTTTAAAAAGAAAAGTATAATTTATGATGAAAAATTTATTTTCTTTTCATGATAGCTAATTTCTGTGAAAACAGTACCTATGGGATTTTTACTTTTGATAGAATTCCAGCGGGAAAATATGGATCTTCCCAACAAAGATGTGATAAGAACACTTCAAATGGTATGTGTTTTTCCAAACATCTTCTATTTAAGCATATGAATCTCTATGTGGGGTCATACCTATCATCCCTCCAACTAGTATTAAGTCCCTGGAGGAGGTATCAAAGAAGGTTTTGTGGAAGGGTTTGGCTCCCTTTCATTATGCCCATGTTCAAAGTTTAGGATGCAACTTCATATAATTCTAATTCCCCTAAAAACTGTAATATGGATCAGTTACAAATTCCTTTTAATTCTTCTTCCACTGGTTTATTTTCCCAGTTTCATTTATGTCCTAGAATTTGAGCATATTAATATCTGATCATTGAGTCATATAATTTGTCTGAATTTTAAACATTAACTATAGATTCGTACCATATCTACTTTCAGACTTCAACTTTCTTTTTTCTTTATTTTTTTTTAAAGATTTTATTTATTTATTTGACAGACAGGGATCACAAGTAGGCTGAGAGGCAGGCAGAGAGAGAGAGAGAGGAGGAAGCAGGTTCCCTGCTGAGCAGAGAGCCCGATGCGGGACTCAATCCCGGGACCCCGAGATCATGACCTGAGCCTAAGGCAGCGGCTTAACCCACTGAGCCACCCAGGCGCCCCTCAGACTTCAACTTTCTAAGTAGAGATGCTCAGTTAAGTTTGTCCACACTTGGTCATTCTTCATCCCCTTAGTCATTTTAGTTATCCATCTTGAAACATTCTCCAGGTTCATCATACCTTCCTTGAGGCATGACAACCTTGCTTGCATAGAGACATTCTAAGAATAAAGGAGCAAATAACATTTTTAAACTTCAAATATGCTCCCTGATGATATACAGGATTTTGATGACTTATTTCAATGCTGTACTGGGTAATACTTTCTGAGAGTAGTCCTTAAAAATGCACAGATTCCTTTCCTGACAGCTTAGAGCCCATTATGCTGTATGATTTTTCCCTTAATGTTTTATCTGAACTTTGTTTGCATTGACCTTCATTCGACCAGTCCTCATACTTCTCACATCTCCCTGCAAGATACCATGATTTCCTGCAGAACAGGATATCTCAATAATACTGCTAATTCTAGATTAGCAGTGAAAACGTTTGATAGACCTTCTGTCAGTAATAACCCGGGGGAGAATTTCACTTTTTATTTAGAGATTTATTTTTGTGTTTGTTATGCTCTCTTTGAAACACTTCCTTACAGGTATTGGCCTTTCCAATTGTGTTTCTTTATCTTATTTATTCTAAGAGATTATGTACACTAGTATTTCATTTGCAAAAATCAAATTTCCTTGGCCCATATATAATAACAGGCCTACTCCAATATTCACGATCCTGTTCTTTACATAGGTCCTTCTAGCCTCTTGATTAAAAGCTCAGAAGGTAAAAGGCAGCAGGGATTCATATTATTGGTACTACTTCTTATACTGTATGGTATGTCTATGGATACCTGTTGTCTTAATTTTTCAAGTTTTCTATATCTTAACTATTTCATTATAATTTATAAGAGATACAGCTACAAAAAATAACTGTGTGCTACCAAACCAGGAATAGTTAAAAAAAATCAGTAATATATTCATTAAGAGGCATCAAACTTGTTTGACACATATTATGTTTTTGGCTCTTAAGCATTAGTCACAGGAGGATACTGAGGTAGGTTGGCTCAGTGATAATTACAGGATATAAACTCAATGATTCAAAAAGTTTTTATTGAGAGTCAACCAGATATCAGATAAGTGCTACAATAAAATAGAACACTTTGCCTTTCAGGTGTTATTCAGATTTGGATAAAGAAGGATCAATATATAATTTAATATCTAGTAGCAATTTTTCATATTATTTCTGATCTTTCAGCCCTCATCACATCTAGTTCAAAGACTTATGCCCCTAGTTGTTGGAAGGCACATCTTCCTTGCAGACTTCAAAGGTCGGAAACAGTTGAATGGTCTTTTGAATTTCAGATTAAAAATCAAGACAAGGGACATCTGCCTAAAACTTTCCTGTAAGGACTGCTTGATTCACTTTCCCATTGCTATATATTAAACCATCCCAAGTTTTGTGGCTTCAATGAATAATTATTTAGATTTTTCATAGTTCTGTGGGTTGATGGACTGCTGGAATGTCCAAGACATTCTCACTCACTTGGCACTTTGGTGCTAGCTGGACTGACTCTGTTCTCTTCCGTATAGCTTCTCATCCTCCCATAGATCAGAGCTGCCTCCTCCTACAATACTCTTGAGACAGTGTTCCAAGAGGGCAAAGGCTGAAACTTCAAGTCTTCTTGAGGCCCAAGTTCTGGAACTCTCACAGAACATTCTGTTGGTCAGGGCAAATTTATGTCCAGTCTAGATCCAGAAAATGGAGGAACAGACTCCACTCCTTGGTGGGAGGAGCAGCACAATCCCACCAATAAGGGGATGTGTACAGGAGCTAGTAGCCATCTTTGCAAATGTTGTCTTTTTTTTTTCTTCTTTTTACCAAAGAGGGCAATCCGAGAGCAACCCGGCTGTGCAATATTACTATGTATGGAGAGATAAAATTAGAAAATGTGACAATAGGAAATTGCAATCAAACTCTGAAAGCCCTGGAAAATCAGGTATGCCATATGGCCCATGTGCTTGGCAGTTGGAAAAGTTCCGATTCTGTGTGAAGTCTCTGTTCTTTGGATACCTAATGGTCAAATCAATGCTTTTAAAACTCTCAAATTAGAAATAACAAAAGTTTTTGTTGTTGTTGTTGTTGTTTTGGAAGTTGACATCTGTTTGTGAAAAAGGACCTTTGGACCTGTTGGTTCAGCACATTTTAGCAAATGATAATCTATAACACATTTTAAATGGCCTCATCTTTTTAGAGCAGCGAAGTCATGACTGAAAATAGATCACTGACATTTGAGACCATAAGGAAGTTATTTTGTTGGTTAACTGAATCACAATAAAGAGAAAAAAAACAAACACCATCAAAGACCTTTTGAGACAGGGAAACCTAAAACCTAATACTGGTCTCGGGGATGTATCCATGAGCCAGTGAAGTGGGAAATATATATGACTAAATATTTTTTCATGCAGATTAAATTATTTTGACCCAGTGTATACCTAAATGCAAATGCATGGAATTACTAATATCTGAGGCCAAGAAGGGGAAGAAAAGGAAACTTAAAGTAGTCCTTTTAAGTGCAGGGCATGTTAAACATATTACCTCATTTAGTCCTTATGGAACCTCAGTTATTCTCATAGATAATTAGAGTGATTATACTAATAACTGAGCCACATACTGTGTACTGAATACTGTGCTAACATTTTACCTATGTTATATTTAATTCTTATAACTATATAGATAGATATTAATGTACCTATTTTATAGATGAGGAAACTATCTCTGAGACATGCAGTGAACCACAGGCAAAGAGTGATGGAGTTACTTTTTATTTTAAAGCCCACACTGTATCACTCTGGCTCCCCAGTTGTAGATGGGCAGGGTTAGCGGTAGAGCGGGGGTTGGGAGTAGAGTGTGGAGATGGTTGCCAACTGCCTGGTTTGTGCCAACTACACAGACTAGGGGAAAGATGTCATGTTCTGGAGTCTGATTAGCCAGTTTCTTGCTGTCAGCTCTGACACTTGAAGCTGTGTGAACTCCTTTACTTCTCCACACCTTTAACGAAGGATGAGGATGCCCCACTCACAGTATTGTTTTGTATTAAATGGGAGAGCTCTTCTAAAACATCCAGCAAAGTGCCTAGTGCAGAGCAGGGACCTAGCTATTGAATGAGAGCTTTTGTTGTTTCTGTCTGTTGTCTGAACATTGTTTTCAACCCTCCCCTAAGTGTGAATGGCCTGTGACCTTGGTTTGATTTTTGAAATAATTTTTGAAATAATGCTGCCATCTAGTGAAAAACTAAGCCACATGCACACACATTAACCCCTGGCTCTCCTAAAGATGTTTTAGCCTCACAACACCAGAGCTAGGGGCCAGTTGGTATCCGGAGATATGGTCAAGGTCAGTGTTTCCCGGTCTGTGCTGAAAAGCTAGTTTTAAAAATTTCCAACCCCTTGCAGACTGATAATTTTAAAAAATGTAATAATAATGAATTCCTAGGAAAATAGGATGAGAAAAAGATATATAAAATACAAATCATTTTTTTCCCTCTTTATAAAAAAGGTTTGAATTATTTATTTATTATTGACATGTAGTTGACCCACAGTGTAACATTAGTTTCAGGTGTACAACATAGTGATTAGAACAAGTCCATGTGTTATGCTATGCTCATGCAATTGTAGCTACCATCCAAATATAAGTCCCTGAAAAAAAATCATTGGATTCAACAACATACAATTATTGTGTAAGTTTCTGACCAGTTACAGTCAGGTTCTGAGCTTATCTCCCTGTGAAACTTATAACAAACAAACAAACCCTGTTTTGAAACCTGTAACAAACAGTTACTGTGTGTCACAGGGTTCATGGATCCCACCTTGAGTGGCATTGATCTACCCAAGACAGTCTTAGTTAATGAATCTTGGCAGATAGTAAAGGCTGGAAAAGCCACCAGCCTGCATGAACTTTGTCTTTTGCCCAAGGAGAGAAGCAAACATGAAAAACTGAGTAGATCCAGGAGACTGAGGGTCAGCTAAATTCCAGTTTATTCACATGCAATTGCTTGCAAAGTGCTTAGACATAGTCCTAGAAACGTAGGTTTTTTTTTTTTTTTTTTTTTTTTTTTTTTTTTTTTTAACAGATAGTCAATATCTCAACACAGTCTCTGAATATTTCTAATGAAGCGCGGATCTTAACATCTGATGTCAATCAAATAACTCCTGAGGGCGTCATTTCTGCCACTAAAGTGGTCGGGGAGATCTTCAACCCAAAGAGCAATGCTACACTTGAGGTAAAACTCACAAGGTGGGGGTGCCTGGGTGGCTCAGCAGGTTAAGCCTCTGCCTTCGGCTCAGGTCATGATCCCAGGGTGCTGGGATCGAGCCCTACATCGGGCTCTCTGCTCAGCGGGGAGACTGCTTCCTCCCTCTCTCTGCCTGCCTCTCTGCCTACTTGTGATCTCTCTCTCTCTGTCCAATAAATAAAATAAAAAATCTTAAAAAAAAAAACAAAAACAACTCACAAGGTGTTTGAAAAGAGGGAGGGGAAGGAAAAAAAACAACAAAACCAGACACAGAAAGAAAGACAAACGAGAAATCGCTTTACTTAGCTCAATAGTAAGTATAATAGTTATATTAAGTATTATGGGCTGTAATGTTTCTGCAGTCAGAGCCCTGCAGGCTTATTTTGTTTCTGCTTCTCAGTATCTAAGCATCTGTTTTTGTGTTCTTGGGGGTGGGGTCGAGGTTCTGTGAAAGACCTTGCCGGGAGGCCAAATTCAGAAACATAAGCTTCCCGATAGACTGAATTTAAAATTTCCCCATGCCTTATCTTTATTCTCTCTGCCTTCTGAAACTAAACCTCAAGTTTGAAAAATACTTGCCTCTCAATGACCATACTAATGGTGCCTCTTGATACCTTAGTGCATGATAATAATGGTGAGGAGGATATATGAACTATATCTTGTATGATGATCGTTTGCTGCCTTCTTCCTGGCAGGCAAAAGAAATTGCGGTAACCACAGTGAGTCAACTTCTAGATGCCCGGGAAGGTGTTTTTCAGGAAGCTGCTGCAGCTGGTACTAATGATACCAACACCTTTGCAATGTAAGCGCAATTCCTGTTGGGAAAGAAAACCTTTCAAAGTGCTATCTAGTTTCCTAGGTTAAAACATGAGGAATGGTGTCTTTAGTTCTCTCCTGGCTGTGCTAACTGGCTGAGTCCTCTGGAAGGCAGACTGAAGCCACGACTTTCCACCTGATCTTCATTGACTAGACAGTGTTTTATGTTAACTCCTGGCTCCTGGGGTGACCATGATCTGGGAGATAGAGACCAGCTGGGATGATTTAGATGAGAACTTACTTTCCTAGCCTTCATTTGGCATGGCCAAGGGTCAGCCTGCATGCACAAAAGGAGCTCAATGTACAGAGCTAAAAATAATAGAATAACTTTGCAGAACATGTTGCCTGCTCCCTACACACAACTCAGCTAACCCTAAGATCCTGGTGTGTCTGGGTAAAAGCTTTCTGTAGCTTTCCCAAGGCTACATTGAAGAAAAAAAAAATCCAACTCTACCTGCTTTCTCTCTTTTTGATTCTTATGTTTCTGCATACTTTTGCTTGTATATTTATAATAAAACGTATGTACCTTATTATAGAGGTCCCTTACTAGGACTCTTTGTGTTTTTATTTTATATATAGTTTTCTTGATTTTTTTAAAAAAATTAAGTAAATCTGTATGCTCATTATAGAAAAATTAGAAAATATATAGATGAGCAAAATTTTAAAAAATTGTCCCACCTTTTAAAACAATTATTTATTTTTAAAATTTCTTTTCAGTGTTCCAGAATTCACTGTTTATGCACCACACCCAGTGCTCCATGTAATACATGCCCTCCTTAATACCCACCACCAGACTCACCCAACCTCTTACCCCCCATGCCCTCTAAAACCCTCAGTTTGTTTCTCAGAGTCCACAGTCTCTTATGGTTCATCTCCCCGTCCAATTTCCCCCAATTCACTTCTCCTCTCCTTCTCCCCATGTCCTCCGTGTTATTCCTTGTGCTCCAAAAGTAAGTGAAACCATATGATAATTGACTCTCTGCTTGACTTATTTCACTCAGCATAATCTCTTCCGGTCCCATCCATCTGGATACAAAAGTTGGGTATTCGTTCTTTCTGATGGAGGCATAATATTGCATTGTATGTATGGACCGTATCTTTATCCATTCATCTGCTGAAGGGCATCTTAGTTCTTTCCACAGTTTGGCGACTGTGGCCATTGCTGCTATGAACATTGGGGTACAGATGGCCCTTCTGTTCACTATATCTGTATCTTTGGGGTAAATACCCACTAGTGCAATCGCAGGATCATAGGGAAGAGCTCTTTTTAATTTCTAGTTGGTGCAGCCACTTTGGAAAACAGTGTGGAGATTCCTTAAGAAATTAAAAATAGAGCTTCTCTATGTTCCATCTTTATTAACCTATTGATATATATTCTTCCAGATTTTTTTCTCTGTGTGTGTTTGTGTCACATTACATACTCTACTGATTTATAGCTAGTTTTTGTCACTTAGTAATAACTTAAGAAAATCTTTTCAATATAAATATCTATAGATATACATCATAAATTTTAGATACTGAGTGAACTTCTATCTAAGCAATTGCTGTTGAAGGACATTTAGATTGCTTCAAGACTTTTCATATTTTGAGCATAATCTCTGTTTGGCCCATTATTATTATTTTTTTTAGGAGAAATTCCTAGAAGTAGTTCTCAGTTTTCTAACTTTTACAGTGTTGAGCCCTCAAAGTTTTTGAAAAAGTACAAAGGCATGAAATGGACAAGGACATTCAAAAAATTATAATTCTGAGAGATGGCTGTAGAGGTTGAAATTTATTTCAACAGTTTAACTGGTATTTTATGGCTTCAAATTTCAATAGGAGTCTGGGCCCTTCTCACTGGGAGTGTGGACACTCCTATTTTTCTTGTAGTTGGAGAGGGAGGTGGCCATGGGATTCAGAGTCTCTGTTCAGTGAACATGGACCTTGAGAGTGGAGTGGGCTCCCTTCAACCTGGAGGCTCTGTGTTTGCAGTTTTGCAACTAGGAGATTTGGCTGAGAAAATCGCATATCATGATACAGAGGAAAATACTGTCCTGATAATAAGCAATTACAGATTTTACTGGCTTAAGGAACATGGAGAAAAACTTGATTCTGTGTGATTGATCCAAATGGCTTCAAAGGAGGTGGTTAGAGAGTGAATAGAAGTTATATTATATTTTATCTTATTTAATAAAAATTTTCAATTTGGGACACACTGAAATATGAAATGTTACAACTGCACTCATAGTAATTACTCCCACTCTGGATTTCTAGTCTGCTTACTTCTCTAATCCTGGCCTGTCAGTTGACTCTCCCGGGTGATCTTAAGCAAGCCCTCCTGGACTTGGAGCCTCATTCACTTAGATAAGGCTGTCCCCTCAGACTCGAGCCCTCAGATCAGGTCACCAAGCCCTTAGTACACCTCTGGAACTGTCCTCAGAGGTCATGCTAGCTGCCCGCAGAGGTCATGCTATCATTCTGGTCTCCCTGGAGAAGAAAATTAATTGCTGCCCTGGGGAAATCTTCCTTCCCCAACTCTGTCTCCTGAACCTGGGCCTACCTGCAGGCAGTCTCCTGACAGACCCTGGGCCTTTGTTGTCTATCTCACTTTGGCTTTGGCTTCTCCCTTCTTTCCTTCACAATTTCCTGTTTCCATCCTTAAGCTATTAGACGCCCCTTCTCCACTCATGGTGAGAAGTGGACAGTGTGATGGGATTTATTCCAGGGCTACAAGGTTGGTTCAACATCCGCAAATCAGTCAATGTGATACAACACATCAATAAAAGAAAGAACAAGAACCATATGATACTCTCAATAGATGCTGAAAAAGCATTTGACAAAGTACAGCATCCCTTCCTGATCAAAACTCTTCAAAGTGTAGGGATAGAGGGCACATACCTCAATATCATCAAAGCCATCTATGAAAAACCCACCGCAAATATCATTCTCAATGGAGAAAAACTGAAAGCTTTTCCGCTAAGGTCAGGAACACGGCAGGGATGTCCATTATCACCACTGTTATTCAACATAGTACTAGAGGTCCTAGCCTCAGCAATCAGACAACAAAAGGAAATTAAAGGCGTCCAAATCGGCAAAGAAGAAGTCAAATTATCACTCTTCGCAGATGATATGATACTATATGTGGAAAACCCAAAAGACTCCACTCCCAAACTGCTAGAACTTATACAGGAATTCAGTAAAGTGTCAGGATATAAAATCAATGCACAGAAATCAGTTGCATTTCTCTACACCAACAGCAAGACAGAAGAAAGAGAAATTAAAGAGTCAATCCCATTTACAATTGCATCCAAAACCATAAGATACCTAGGAATAAACCTAACCAAAGAGACACAGAATCTATACTCAGAAAACTATAAAGTACTCATGAAAGAAATTGAGGAAGACACAAAGAAATGGAAAATGTTCCATGCTCCTGGATTGGAAGAATAAATATTGTGAAAATGTCTATGCTACCTAAAGCAATCTACACATATAATGCAATCCCTATCAAAGTACCATCCATCTTTTTCAAAGAAATGGAACAAATAATGCTAAAATTTATATGGAACCAGAAAAGACCTTGAATAGCCAAAGGGATATTGAAAAAGAAAGCCAACATTGGTGGCATCACAATTCCGGACTTCAAGCTCTATTACAAAGCTGTTATCATCAAGACAGCATGGTACTGGCACAAAAACAGACACATAGATCAATGGAACAGAATAGAGAGCCCAGAAATAGATCCTCAACTCTATGGTCAACTAATCTTTGACAAAGCAGGAAAGAATGTCCAATGGAAAAAAGACAGCCTCTTCAATAAATGGTGCTGGGAAAATTGGACAGCCACATGCAGAAAAATGAAATTGGGCCATTTCCTTACACCACACACAAAAATAGACTCAAAATGGATGAAGGACCTCAATGTGAGAAAGGAATCCATCAAAATCCTTGAGGAGAACACAGGCATCAACCTCTTTGACCTCTGCTGCAGCAACATCTTCCTAGGAACAACGCAAAAGACAAGGGAAGCAAGGGCAAAAATGAACTATTGGGATTTCATCAAGATCAAAAGCTTTTGCACAACAAAGGAAACAGTTAACAAAATCAAAAGACAACTGACAGAATGGGAGAAGATATTTGCAAATGACATATCAGATAGAGGACTAGTGTCCAGAATCTTTAAAGAACTTAGCAAACTCAACACCCAAAGAACAAATAATCCAATCAAGAAATGGGCAGAGGACATGAACAGACATTTCTGCAAAGAAGACATCCAGATGGCCAACAGACACATGAAAAAGTGCTCCATATCACTCGGCATCAGGGAAATACAAATCAAAACCACAATGAGATATTACCTCACACCAGTCAGAATGGCTAAAATCAACAAGTCAGGAAATCACAGATGCTGGCGAGGATGCGGAGAAAGGGGAACCCTCCTACACTGTTGGTGGGAATGCAAGCTGGTGCAGCCACTCTGGAAAATAGCATGGAGGTTCCCCAAAATGTTGAAAATAGAACTGCCCTATGACCCAGCAATTGCACTATTGGGTATTTACCCTAAAGATACAAACGTAGTGATCCAAAGGGGCACGTGCACCCGAATGTTTATAGCAGCAATGTCCACAATAGCCAAACTATGGAAAGAACCTAGATGTCCATCAACAGATGAATGGATCAAGAAGAGGTGGTATATACACACAATGGAATACTATGCAGCCATCAAAAGAAATGAAATCTTGCCATTTGCGATGACGTGGATGGAACTAGAGTGTATCATGCTTAGCGAAATAAGTCAAGCAGAGAAAGACAACTATCATATGATCTCCCTGATATGAGGAAGTGGTGATGCAACATGGGGGCTTAAGTGGGTAGGAGAAGAATCAATGAAACAAGATGGGATTGGGAGGGAGACAAACCATAAGTGACTCTTAATCTCACAAAACAAACTGAGGGTTGCTGGGGGGAGGGGGTTTGGGAGAAGGGGGTGGTATTATGGACATTGGGGAGGGTATGTGCTTTGGTGAGTGCTGTGAAGTGTGTAAACCTGGTGATTCACAGACCTGTACCCCTGGGGATAAAAATATATGTTTATAAAAAATAAAAAAATTAATTAAAAAAAAAAAAGAAGTGGACAGTGTGAGAGTAAGACAGGATGGTGATAGGGAGGAAAAAACCTGCCCAGCTCCAGCTGGCTCAAGTCATAGTGAAATTCTTGGGCATCCATTCATCCATTCTCTTGGTCTGAGCTGGGAGGAGCCCTGGGCAAGGTCTCTGCTGCTAAGGGCATTCTACTACCGTCAGTGAATCCAAGACTTCCTTTCACCATTTTGACTACTTGTAGTGAAGACTGAGCTATCTATCACCCTGTAATTTTGCTGTCAAACTCGGGGCTCATAATTGTCTGTCTTTACCTATCCTTGGGAATGCAAAACTGCGCTCCCTAATACTGACCATCTTGTATATTTGTGTTTCATATTTCTATTTGTATTTTTGTTCCAGCCAGCCACCTTTGGTTAAAAGGTGCCTGGTTAAATTATCTTGACAAGAGATCGATTGCAAAGAGTCTTATGGAATCTCATGGGAACCTAAAAACAATACCATAACAGGCTTTTATGGATTCTGGAGTAGGGAGATGGCAGGACAACCAAGGCAGCTTTGAAGATCCCTGGAGAGGAGTTTGTGGGCCTTCCATCCAGGATAATATTGTGGTTGTGGCCACAGCCTTTGGAGTCAGACAGTCTTGGGGTCAAATCTTAGCATTGTTATTTAGTAGGTACATGATTTTGGCTAAATTCATTTCTCTTGGAAGAGCCTCAGATTCTTCAGTATAATAATATAGGAGTAACTTTGAGACTTACTTCAGTAGGATTCTTGTGAGGCTCAACTGAGTTATATCTTATATATGTTATATGTAAATCACTAGTAGGATACCTGACTTTCATATAGTTAGTCTTGAAAAGAGAAGGTTTGCTAACCTTTGCAGTTGGTCTTTATAATTAATATGACTCAATAAACATGTATGTTTCATCTTTACTTCTATTTTGTTCTCTCATAAATTAACCCTGTTTATGACATTAGGGAGATATAATTAAAAACAAAATCTTTTCTCAGCCCAGATATGCTCTCCACAAAGGTAGTAGAGAAAGAAAACACTTTTTATTGCATAAGCACTAAACCAGAATGTGATATGTATCACAGGCAAACAATAAGAGATTGCAGAGAGAAATCTCACCTCTTTATATAGCCAAGCAGATATAATCTATTACTTACGTGTTTTCAGGTAATCAATAACTAGTCCTCAGTTAAGAGAACTTGACAACACTGTCACACATAGTTCATCTTAAATTAACGCAGTACTTGGGGTGACCATCTGTGTTAGCTAACTAACTTTATCCAGAGGAAGAACAAACTTCTCATATCTTTATGACAAGAGGTAGCCTTGCAACTTGGAGCAGGGTACCCACCCACTAAAATCAGGCTCCTAGCCCCACAGGAACTGGGAAATAGAGAAACTAACTCCCTTGATGTTCACATTTTAAAGGGATGGCTTCCATGTCCTTGAGAGAGACATTCCTATGTCATAAAGTGGAAAAATTTTTTTAAGGCAGGAAAGCAAGTTTATTCAATGAAGTATTTACTGAGCCCTTAATGTGCCAGGCACTACTTTATGTGCTGGGAATACATTCTGTTGATTAAAGACATACGAAAATCCTTGTCTTCATTGTATTTACACTCCAGAGAAAGGATAAGAGATAATAAACATAGTAAGTAAATTACATAGGAAGTTAGAAGGTGATAAGCACCATGAAAAAATTTGAAAGAATTTACTTACATATTTTTTTCTTTTTAAAAATATTATTTATTTGACAGAGAGAGAGAAAGAGAGAGAGCACACAAGCAAGGGGAGCAGCAGGCCGAGGGAGAGGGAGAAGCAGAGAGCCCCTCTCCCCACTGAGAGAGCCTCCCCACACGGAGAAGAGAGCCCAATGAAGGACCCAAACCCAGAACCCTGGGATCATGACCTGAGCAGAAGGCAGACATTTAACCTACTGAGCCACACAGGCATCCCATCTTTTATTCTCAACAGGAAAAATTAAGCATCTTATTTTAAACTTGTGTTTGTTCTTAAAATGACAGAATGACCTCTCTGGTCCCCTCTACACCATGACTTTCCTGATACAACTATGGCACTAACTTGAAAATTCCTGAATGAAAAGAATCTGATTGCTTCTTCCAAGAATTTTTGCTCGTCAATGGCCAACCTCTGCATTGGGTACTCTGAAGCAGGCACTCATCTCTAATTGAATCAGTTATGGCAAGGGCAGGGAAGAATCATATGGAAGGAAAAAATGGCCTTGAAAGTGGCTGTGGCTAGAGCAGCCCTATAAAAGTGGTTGTGAACCCTGCAGTCACTCCCAAATATCTAGTATGCCCTTCCCTTTAGCCTTCCAATGCCTGAGGGAGTGCCTCTTGGTATCTCCAGTGTTTCATAGAGTATGACCTCTGAGTTGGTGCTCAGCAGATATTGTTTGGTTGACAAACATATGAAATACAAAAGCCATCAAAATCAAAAGCTTCTGCACAGCAAAGGAAATAGTCAAGAAAACAAAGAGGCAACCCACAGAATGGGAGAAGATATTTGCAAATGACAGTACAGACAAAAGGTTGATATCCAGGATCTATAAAGAACTCCTCAAACTCAGCACACACAAAACAGATAATCATATCAAAAAATGGGCAGGAGATTTGAACAGACACTTCTCCAATGAAGATATACAAGTGGCTATCAGACATATGAAAAAATGTTCATCATCACCAACCATCAGGGATATTCAAATTAAAACCACATTGAGATATCACCTTACACCAGTTAGAATGGCCAAAATTAGCAAGACAGGAAACAACATGTGTTGGAGGGGATGTGGAGAAAGGGGAACCCTTTTAACACTTTTGGTGGGAATGCAAGTTGGTGCAGCCTCTTTGGAGAACAGTGTGGAGATTCCTCAAGAAATTAAAAATAGGGGCGCCTGGGTGGCTCAGTGGGTTAAGCTGCTGCCTTCGGCTCAGGTCTTGATCTCAGGGTCCTGGGATGGAGGCCCGCATCAGGCTCTCTGCTCAGCAGGGAGAGCCTGCTTCCTCCTCTCTCTCTGCCTGCCTCTCTGCCTGCTTGTGATCTCTCTCTGTCAAATAAATAAATA
The DNA here is from genome assembly GCF_030435805.1 of Mustela lutreola. Lineage (NCBI taxonomy): Eukaryota > Metazoa > Chordata > Mammalia > Carnivora > Mustelidae > Mustela > Mustela lutreola. The sequence goes on along the minus strand of NC_081291.1, from coordinate 176,392,770 downwards.
AAATCTTAAAAAAAAAAAAAGAAGGAAATTAAAAATAGAACTTCCCTATGATCCTGCAGTTGCACTACTGGGTATTTACCCCAAAGAGACAGATGTAGTGAAAAGAAGGGCCATCTGTACCCCAATGTTTATAGCAGCAATGGCCACAGTCACCAAATTGTGGAAAGAACCAAAATGCCCTTCAATGGATGAATGGATAAGGAAGATGTGGTCCATATACACTATGGAGTATTATGCCTCCATCAGAAAGGATGAATACCCAACTTTTGTAGCAACATGGACAGGACTGGAAGAGATTATGCTGGGTGAAATAAGTCAAGCAGAGAGAGTCAATTATCATATGGTTTCACTTATTTGTGGATCATAACAAATAGCATGGAGGACATGGGGAGTTAGGAGAAGGGAGTTGAGGGAAATTGGAAGGGGAACCATGAGAGACTATGGACTCTGAAAAACAATCTAAGGGGTTTGAAGTGGTGGGGGCGTGGGAGGTTGGGGGAACCAGGTGGTGGGTATTAGATTGCATGGAGCACTAGGTGTGGTACAAAAACAATGAATACTGTTATGCTGAAAACAAAACAAAATGTATGAAATATGTTCTTAGAAATATGTTCTTAGAAATATGTTCTTATGTTCTGTTAGGTATTCTTTCTGTTGAAAGCAGCTCTGGAATATGATTGTTATTTATTAAGTGGGAAATATATACTGTGAATTGCTAAAAATTCAGAAAATGGTGTTATGAAAGGAAAACATTCAAAACAGACAAGTGAACTCAAATGGTTTCTATATAAATGATTATCATATTCTCTTTATAAAAGCAACCTTCAATTATTTTAAAATTTGTTTATTATGTCAGTTGGGAAAAGTGAAAAATACTTTAGTGGCCAAAATAAAGACTTAGAATATGGAGCAACTACATTTTAATGAAATCTCCTTACTTCTGGGAAAACTTGATTGAATCAGTTATCTTAGCTATAGAGATTTTGTTTGATCAGGTACAGAAATAATGCAAATACTTCTTGTAGGAAACAAGGAAAAGGAAAGGTCTTATGACTTTTCTTTGTAGAACACCAACCTGACAGGCTCTCCCGCTCCATCCCACCTTCCAACTAATCTGTCTTCAAAGTTATCCAAAGTAGAAAAGAACATTGTGGAAACTTGCAATGTAGAGATAATAACCGAGGTAGTGAGCTCAGAGCTCTATTCTTGCATGGTTCCAAATAAATTGTTGGCTCTTGAACCAACAACTAATAGGAAATGGTTTAGATACCAAGGGGTTTGGGTGAGAGGAGGGAGTTGAATAAGGGGCATAAGGAGAAACAAGAAGCACATGTCTGGCCAATGACCGATAGCAACATCATCCTTTGTGTGAAAGAGAAGCACAATAGATACTATTTCTGTGGGGAAACTTGTCATTCTTGAGTTCCAGCTTTCTGGCATCTATATATGCAGTATCCTTCAGTCCATCAGAACTTTAGAAAAAAACGTATATACAACAAAGTAAGACTCTGGTGAAGAACATAAATTATTTTAAGTGGATCGTATCAATGTTGTGATCATGTGAGTTCTGTGGTTATGCCTTTCTACTGGAATGAGGGAGAGAACACAAACCTTTTTATGACAAATCTCTAGAACGTTATGTTGTTATATTTTATCCTATACAGGCTTGTTGAGCAAATGGAAATTTATTCCACGTCTTTGGGTAACAGGGCAGTGGTGGAGCCCAATGTGGCAGTACAGTCTGTAGATTTGTCTTCAGAAAGCACTGGGCATTCCACAAGTGTTCGCTTCTCTGTGAAGAAAGGTGAGTTTTTTGTCTCATGTACTTATCGTAGCAGACAACATTCTGCTATCAACCATGAATAATGCTCTAAAAAAATGTAGACTTTTAAAACTCTACTTTTTTCCTCGGACAGGATCTAGTGATTCTCTCATTCCTGGTTCCACAGTTGTGGAGAGAGATGTGGAAGCCCTTAATCCAAATGGGGAGACTGAACTTCAAATCCTGCTCAATACCTCATCAAGTAGGTCTCAGACTTTGTTACATTAAAAAGTACACTCAAATTAGGGGCACCTGGGTGGCTGAGTCGGTAAGCATCTAACTTCCAGCTCATGTCATGACCTCAGCTGGGATTGAGCTCCCCATGTGCATCTCCCCACTCAGCAGGGAGCCTGCTTCTTCCTCTGCCCCTCCCCCCACTCATGCCCACTGCACGCTCTCTCTCTGAAATAAATAAAATCTTAAAATTATGGTAATCTCAACTCTACTATTCTAGACGATAGGGATGAATTTCTTCTTCTTCCCCCCGCCCCTTCCAAAATCCTTTGGAGCAGAATTGAAATGCTCTGGTCATGGGCACAAGTCTGTTTTCTAAGAAAAATCTAGCTAATACAAGCCAGTTTTACACTTAAAAATACATTTAAAAATTTCAGTCATAAACTTTGCTCATATTTTCTCTTGACATGGCACTTGCAGGCTCAGATTCATCCTGTGGACCTGCCTTGGGATACTTTATATAATTGGCACAGTCATCATCTTGTAGCAACAGATATTAGTTATCTCCACTAATATGGTGCTCACTGTGGGCTCCCTGTATCTTTCATATAGCCCTTTAGAAAATTTTGTGTCTAACTTGAAATGTTTGTAATTTTCGAAGTCTAAAATAATGATTATTCTGACAATAATAATAAAGAAAGCAAGTGCACACATTTACTTTTATTCTCTCCCAAATACAAAAAAAATCCAATGTATGGTGCTGGGTGGCCAGTTGGTTAAGCATCTGACTCTTGATTTCAGCTCAGGTCACAATCTCAGTGTTGTGAAATCAAGTCCTGAGTCTGGCTCTGTGCTTAGTAAGGAGTCTGCTTGAGATTCTCTCTCTCCCTTTGCCCCTCCTCCTCTAAAAAGAATAAAACTTAAAAAGCACTCCAATTAGAAAGTGCATATTTTAGAATTCATAATAGCTCTGATAAAGAATAAGGGGTATTATTCATGGATCTGGCATGCTGTGAAATTTTGCTCCCATTTGCTTTGGCTACATGCTTTGTGAAGGTAGAGACCAAATCTAAGTTTTTGTTTTTGTTTTTGTTTTTGTTTTTTTACTATTTCATGCATATAGAAAAGTATAGATGTATGTAGTACCTGTGTACCCACAGGTAGAGCAAGGTAAACAGATGTCAAATTTTGCTGTTTGCTTCAGACCCCTTAAAAAAAAAAGAGGATATTACAGGTCCATGTCCTAATTTTTTCTCATCCCTCCCTCCCAGAACTTATATCTTTCTTAAGTTGGTATGTCTCATTTTTATGATTGCCTTTAGACTTTTGCTACATATTTTTATATCCATACATAAAATATTCTTTTTGTGGATTTTAAATATTTACCAAAGTGGTATCATGGTGTATGGAACTTGTTTTTTTTTTAAACTACACATCACTTTTGGGAGATTTATTCATACGTTATAAGCTTATTAACTTTTGTCTATCTGATAAACATGTTACAAGTATTGTTTCTTGTTTGTTTGTTACTTTGTCTATCTGATAAATATGTTACAAATATTGTTATATTCCTTTGGCAGCTTGGAAATTCAATGATATGTTAGTTTTTTTCTTCCTTTATTTGTACACCTTTTCATGTATTTATTAGACACTCTGATTTTCTACTCTGCGACTTGCCTATTTGAACACTATGATCATTTCTTATTGAATTATTTGTCTTTCTTTTATTGGTCATTGGAAGTTCTTGTATTCTGGATACTAATTCTTTATTGGTTATAAAGTTGCAAATATCTTTCCTCCAGTCTGTAGCTTTCTTTTGCTTGGCTTTTTATATCTTTTGTCACACCCAAGTTTTAATTTATAGGGCAGTCCACTGTATCAGTATTTTCCTCTATAATTGGTAATTTTTAAAAAAAAAAGATTTTATTTATTTATTTGACAGAGAGAGAGAGAGAGAGACCACAAGTAGACAGAGAGTCAGGCAGAGAGAGTGGGGGAAGCAGGCTCCTTGCTGAGCAGAGAACCCGATGTGGGGCTCAATCCCAGTATCCCGAGATCATGACTTGAGCGGAAGGCAGAGGCTTAACCCACTGAGCCACTCAGGCGCCCCTATAATTGGTACTTTATAAGAGAAACCCTTCCCTATGTTTAAGTCACAAGGATAGTCTTCCATATTTTCTTCTGCATGGTTTTAGTGTTTGTGTATGCATTTAGGTCTTCAGTGAACCTAGAGTTGATATGTTTAGTGAAAGATAGGGATCTAACTTCTTATTCCTTATAAGTTATTAATCTTTTCAAATGGGCTAAAACACACTGTTAAGAGATAGAGACTCAGATTAGACTAAAAGGGACTTTAAAAAAAATTTATTTATTTGACAGAGAGAGAGCACAAGCAGGAGAAGTGGGCGAGAGAGAGGCAGGCTCCCCACTGAGCAGGGAGCCTAATGTAGAACTTGATCTCAGGACACTGGTATAATGACCTGAGCCAAAGGTAGATGCTTAATCCACTGAGCCATTCAGACACCTCTGCAAGGGACATATTTTATACGATTTTTAGAAACTAAAGCTCCAAATTATCTGTATTTTAATTCTTTTTTCTCCTAGAAAGACATCATTTGACATATATTATCAAAAGTTGTTGGAAATATAGGGGCACGCTGACAAACCATTCTTCTAAGTAAAGATTTTAGTGCAACTATCCCAGAAATTAAAGAGCAAGTAGACAAAAAAATTAATGAACTTGACCTTTATATACACTTAAGTGTGTGTCTAATTTTGTTTTTAGGCCAAAAATAGATAATAAAAATTCTTTCACATAGCCATCAGGGCCTTCAAAAATTGACCATTTATTCATTAGTCACTACATGGTCATTTGCTATTGACCATGTACAAAAGCTTATGCATTTTGTAAAATAGAAGTTACATAAGACATAGTTCCTGACCACAATGCAATAAAACTAGAAAGTATCACAAAAGAATACCCCAAGTTTTATCCCAGTTAGAAATTAAGAATAAATGTTGTTAGAAAGGAAACTAAAGTGTACATTACAAAGTACTTGGAAATTAATGGCAATGAGATTATCACATATCAACACCTATGGGATGTGGACAAAGAATTCTTCAAATTCTTCCCTATGTTAAAGTCATAATGATAGCCTCCTGTATTTTCTTTTGCATGTTTGTAGTGTTTAAAGTAAATTATTTAAAGTAGATTATTTAAATTATTTAAAAAATATATGTGCTTTAATAAATTTATTACAAAATAAATGAAATTGTTAAAAAATGAACTGAGCAACTAAAGAATAATAAAAATAAAGTGAATGTAAAGAAGCTGGAAAGAAATAATTAATAAATGTGATGGAGAAACTTAATAAAAATAGAAATTAACGAATGCTAGGCTTGATCAACAAAAACCCCCATCATTTCAATGAAAAGACTAATAAAATAGTCAAGATTCTAACAAATTTGATTACAAAAAGGGAAAGAGAGAGTGAAAGAATATAAATCAATGTCAAGAAGGCATATCTAGAAATATGAAGATTTAACAAAAATTAAAATGGTAAATAGATTTTTTTCTGATGAATCTTTATATCTAGATGAAAGTGATTGTTTTTTAATAAATGACCAAAATGTTGTAGGAATGAGGAGAGGGGTAAGAAGGTACTTTCATTTTTTAACCTCTATATTTCTACGGATTTGACCTTTTTTTTCACTTTTTAAAAAAATTTATTTTTTTCAGCGTAACAGTATTCATTGTTTTTGCACCACACCCAGTGCTCCATGCAATCTGTGCCCTCCCTAATACCCACCACCTGGTTCCCCCAACCTCCCAGCCCCCACCCCTTCAAAACCCTCATATTGTTTTTCAGAGTCCATAGTCTCTCATGGTTCACCTCCCCTTCCAATTTCCCCCAACTCCCTTCTCCTCTCCATCTCCCCTTGTCCTCCATGCTATTTGTTATGCTCCACAAATAAGTGAAACCATATGATAATTGACTCTCTCTGCCTGACTTATTTCACTCAGCATAATCTCTTCCAGTCCCATCCATGTTGCTACAAAAGTTGGGTATTCATCCTTTCTGATGGAGGCATAATACTCCATAGTGTATATGGACCACATCTTCCTTATCCATTCGTCCGTTGAAGGGCATCTTGGTTCTTTCCACAGTTTGGTGACCATGGCCATTGCTGCTATAAACATTGGGGTACAGATGGCCCTTCTTTTCACGACATCCGTCTCTTTGGGGTAAATACCCAGGAGTGGAATTGCAGGGTCATAGGGAAGCTCTATTTTTAATTTCTTGAGGAATCTCCACACTGTTCTATGGATTTGACTTTTATTTATTTGTTTATAATTTTTTAAGATTTATTTATTTATTTGAGAGAGAGAACACACACGTGTATGTGTGTATGTGTGCACATGCATGAGCAAAGGAGGGGCAGAGGGACAGGGAGAGAGACATTCAAGCAGACTCTCTGCTGACCATGGAGCCTGACATGGGGCTCTGTCTCATGACTCTGAGATCAGCCTGAGCTGAAGTCAAGAGTCCAGTACTTAACCAGCTGAGCCACCCAGGACTCAACTTTTACATCATGCCTGTCCTTTTATTTAAAGAACAACATCAAAAAACAAACAAACAAAAAACTCCACCCACAGTAATAATGAAAAGAAGCCTTACTGTAAATTTCAGGCTAACTTTGTCATCTATTGTCCAGAATGAATAATTTGGCAAGTCCAATGTGCCATGAGAACGCTTCGTAAACCAATGTCTTTATTTCCAGGTAGAGGCTAGAATGTGGCTGTCTGGGAGGATGGTCGGAATTGTCAAGGCATTGTCTGCCTATCTTGCCACTGTTTCGGTTTTCTTGATATCACTTGTGAACGCAGAGTTTAAAAAATTAATTGAGTTCAAACCTGTAATTGTTACAGTTGCTTTTGTCTTAAATATGGCCAACAGTTAGATAAAGCATTAGGGGCATTCCTTAGGTCCTTCTGTTTGACAACCACCGTGGCTGCCTCCAGGCAAAACCCTCTGCTGTGGCCATGCTTTTCTAGGATCTCTGAAGAACAGCCGAACACTTTTTCCCAGGGTCCTGAAGAAATATGTCACAATAGTCTCCCAGCCTTGGGAAAAATCCATGATCATCATGAAGTAGCAGAGACCAGTGGTTCAGGAGATGATGGAAAGTATCTCCCTTGAAACAGTCCCTGATACGCACTATGTGAACTCCTGGCTCTGTGACTGAATAGACGGGCTTCTGTCCCTTGTAATAGGAAACAGGTCTCATAACACTTTCCTAGGCACTGCCAACCCGATATTCACTATTTACTTTTAGCTCTTTCTTGTCTGATGTCTTATTGGTCGGTAGTTGGGTGGTGGTGGTGGGGGGGAACCACACAGCCTTGGGCTACCTGGGTGTCATATTCACTGTTTCACTGCATAGAAAGCAAGATGTTCAAAAAACAAGAAAAGAAAAGAAAAGAAAAGAAAGCAAGATGTTTATTTTATACATGAAATCCTTCTATACTTCCTTGAGATGAATTAGGCAGAAATTTTTGTAGCTATTTAGAAGGTAAGGAGTCTGAACCTCTGGAAAAAATTAATGTGAGTAGAATGGCCAGGTACAGGTTATACATATTAATTAAATAAAGATTAGGCTAGCAAGGCTAGCAAACAGTTTTTACTGTACTTTACAGTAAGCAGTCATGAGGTTGAATGATGACATGGGACTTTGTTTTTTGTTGCCTTAGTGTTCATTTGTTTCATTTGTTGATTTTTTTTTTTTTTTTTTTGGTCTCACAGGTAACACAACGGCATGTGGCTTTGTAGTGTATCAAAACAACAAGCTCTTCCAATCAAAAACTTTTAAAGCTAAATCAAATTTTAGTCAAAAAATTATCTCAGGCAGGACAAATGAAAATAACAGTCAGGGAGCTTCCGTTGACATTGTCTTTAATCCAAAGGTGAGTTTTTCCACTAACAACAACAACAACAAAATTCAGGCCACTTTTGATTACAAAAGCGGGGTTGGTTGGGCAAAAGAAATCCACAGGAAAACTCTTTATATTTATGTAAATTTTTATTTAAATTCCAGTTAGTTAACAAACAGTGTAATATTTGTTTTAGGCATACAATATATTGATTTAATAGAAAATTTCTTTTAAGAATTTTTTGAAGATATTCACTTAAATATCCATGTTTTTTGGTCAGGCTAGATAAATGCAAAATCAGCTAATTTGAATTTTACATCCTTCCCTTCCCCCCAATCTCTAATGAAGATGTTGTACTTAGTACCTGCCTAATTGATTTCTCATACACTTATTTTATCTTAGATTATCCTTTTTTTTTTTTTTTACTTGATTCAGCATTTTTAAGAAATCAGTTGCAGTTGTCTTTTCAATTTGCAGTATAACCGAAAAGAATTCCAGCTCCATTCCTATGCTTGTGTCTATTGGGATCTTTCAACAAAGGATTGGGACACACGTGGGTGTCACAAAAGTGGGAACGCTGATAACTTCTTGTACTGTCACTGCAACCATACTACTAATTTTGCTGTGTTAATGGTAAGGATGTACACAGTAGTCTCTTTCCAGACACAAATTTCCCTTATACATAATTCTGGCGTGTGCTAATTGGAGATGTTTTGGGGGCTTAGTTTGCATAGATATTCAATCTAGATTAAATGAATAAGCAGGGAATGGAGGGATAAGACTAAAAAAGGAAGTGCTGGTAACAGCAAGGAAATAGAGCTTCCTGCAGTATGGTTTCAGGGTGGATGAGGTCAGTACCGTGTATTTAATACTGAGAAGGGAGCCCATGTGCAAAGAAGAGCTGATAGACTCCATTCAACTGATTCACATGTTGTGAAGCTTGAAGTTGTTATATCCAGAGGTAAGGCTGTATGGCTGTGTGTTGGGTGCGGGTTCAGTACATACTTAACTATGGATGGGCAGTTGAAACCTGTTACCCAACCTTTTTCCTTTGGAATAATCTAAGTTGCTAAGTTTATGCTAGAAGATAAAAGAGTAATAGCTCTTGAATTCATCCAATTTGTCCCACAGTTCCTTTATGTATTCCTTATATCTTAAATTTTTTAAAATTTGAGTATAGTTGACACACAATGTTACATTAGTTTCAGGTGTACAACATAGTGATTTCACAAGTTTCTACATTAGGCTATGCTCACCGCAAGTGTAGCTACCATCTGTCACCATGCAATGCTATTACAGTATCATTGACTATATTCCTTATGGTGTGCCTTTTATTCCTGTGGCTAATTTATTCCCAGAATCTTGTATTTCCCACTCCCCTTCACACATTCCCTCTGGCAGCCATCAGTTTGTGCTCTGTATTTTCAGATCTGATTATGCTTTTTGTTCATTCATTTTTTTTTTTTTAGTTTTCACATACGAGTCAAATCATATGATTTCTCTTTTTTTCTCAGTCCAACTTATTTCCCTTCGCATATAATCTTATAGGTTCATCATGTTGTCGCAAATGGCCCAAACTCATCCTTTTGATGGCTGCATAATATTCCATCATTCATATCTACCACATCTTCCTTAGGCATTCATCTATGAATGTATTCCTTACATCTTTTTTTTTTGGAGGGGGAAGGGCAAAGGGAAAGGGAGAGAGAGGGAATCTTAAGCAGGCTCCATGTCCAGCATGGATCTATAACCCTGATATCATGACCTGAGCCAAAATCAAATAAGCCACCCAGGCGTTCCTCCTTATACCTTTTGACTACAAAGCTACTCTGTACAAATAACTGATAACACTTAGTTCTGGTGTGTAGCTACAAGTGCACCTCTGAAAGTTCTTGGGCCGGCTCTTTGAAGAGAAGGACCTGTTTGTTCTGTTTCCAGAAATCTATTATTCTTCTAAATCCAAAAGTGTTAGTTTTTATACTTGATGGAATGATTTTATATGCTGTAGAATGGGGAGGGATGTAGTATCTTACACTTATTAATATTGTGAATCTTCCTGAGAAAAGCAAGTATTTTCATTCCCTAGGAGCTGTGAGGTAGACATCTTTGGGAAGTCAGTTGAGATCAGAACATACTGATACAACATATAATAACAAATTATAGAAACTCATGGGTTTTTTTGTTTTATTTTGTTTTGTTTTGTTTTTGAGAGGGGATAGGGCAGGGCAGAGGAAGAGGGAGAGAGACAGAATCTTAAGCAGGAGCAGGCTCCATGCCGAGTGTGGAGCCCAAGACAGAGCCTGAACTCACAACACTGAGATCATGATCTGAGCCAAAATCAAATGTTGGATGCTTAACCAACTGAGCCACCAGGTGCCCCAATATAGAACCATGTTTTATAATTTTTTTTCCCTTCCTTCCTGTCTATCATTTATTTCCTTTACTTACTTTAATGCACTGGATTTAACTTCCAGTATAATTTTTTGTTGTTGTTGTTTCAAGTTTTTGTTTATATTCTAGTTAGTTAACACATAGAATAATATTGGTTTCAGGAGTAGAATTTAATGACTCATCACTTACATATAATACCCAGTGCTCATCACAAGTGCTGTCCTTAATACCCATCAACCATCTAGCCCATCCTTCACTCCTCCATCAAGCCTCAGTTTGTTCTCTATAGTTAAGAGTCTCTTATGGTTTGCCTCCCTCTCATTTTTTTCTTCCCCTATTTTCAACTGTTTTGTTTCTCAAATCCACATATGAGTGAAATCCTATGGTATGTCTTTCTCTGACTTATTTAGCTTAGTATAATACACTCTAGCTCTATCCACATTGTTGCATATGGCAAAATTTTATTCTTTTTGATGTCTGAGTAATATTCCATTATGTATATACACCATTTAATTCTTTTTTTTTTTCCAAAGATTTTATTCATTTGTCAGAAAGAGAGAGAGAGAAAGCACACAAGCAGGCAGAGAGGCAGGCAGAGGAGGAGAGAGAGGCAGGCTCCCTGCTGAGCAAGGAGCCAGATGCGGGACTCGATCCGAGGACCCTGGGATCATGACCTGAGCCAAAGGCAGCGGCTTAACCCACTGAGCCACCCAGGCGTCCCCACCATTTAATTCTTTATCCATTCATCAGTGGATGAACTTTTGGGCTCTTACAATAATTTGGCTATTATTGATGATGTTGCTATAAACATCAGTGTGTGTGCCCCTTTGAATCACTATATTTGTATCCTCTGGAGTAAATACCTAGTAGTGCAATTGTTGAATGGTAGGGTAGTTGTATTTTTAACTTTTCAAGGAAACTCCATACTGTTTTCCAGAGTGTTACCCAGTTTGCATTCCCACCAGCACTATAAGAGAGTTCTCCTTTCTCCACATCTTTGCCAACAACTCTTATTTCCCGTGTTGTTAATTTTAGCCATTCTGACAAGTGTGAGGTTATACTTTTCTTATTTTAATGATCAAAGCCTTTCTTAATTGATTTTGATCATTTTCTAACATATTACAGAGAGATCTACTTTTTTTTTTTAAGATTTTATTTCTTTATTTGAGAGGTAGAGAGCAAGCATGAGGAGTAGGCAGGACAGAGGGAGAAACAGACTCCCACTGAATGCAGAGCCCAATATGGGGCTCGATCCCAGGATCCTGGGATCATGACCTGAGCCAAAGGCAGATGCTTCACAGGCTGAACTACCCATGTGCCGCTGGAGTTCTGATTTCTTAATAAGAAAATAATAAAGATAAAATTTTAACTTTTTTGATATCTTAAAGATCATCAGCATCATTCACTAGCTGTGTAAAGCTTGGGTTGCTATATATATTAAATGATACAGACTACATTGTCATAGTTATTTTTCTTCTTACCTGAGGTCAAACTTTCAGCTGTTTCTTATCATTAATGTCTGAGTCTGCCTCAGTGCCTACCACTCACATTTGTAATTAGTTTTGGGTTGCCAAATTTTTTAAAAGGCTGATTAAGATTGTATATAAAGTAGGAGCAGATAGGCTCTAATCAAATAGATGATTTCTAAGGCCTGATGAGCTCTATATATTCTATGATTCTTTGGTATTTACTCAATATAGTGTACACAAGAAGTAATATGAAATCTTTGTTTTTAAAATGAAATTTATTTTATTTTTGTTTTCTTCCTATAAAAGCAGTACATACTTATTGCATAAGGTATGAAAGTTTATCTATTAAATAGAAATATACTAATATGGAAAAATATTTATAACATCTTTAATTAACATGGCAATTCAAATTAAAATATGTTAACAAACTGCTATATATTTGTACAAGAGACATAGGTAATATTTGTAGATATATTATAAAAAAGATCACCTCTGGGGAAGAGATAGGATTTTAAGAGATAGGGTGGTATGATATGGGGGTAAGAGATAACTATGGGCTTTTTTTAATGCTTCTATATTACTTTCATGTTATATAAATATTACTTTCTAATTTTTTAAATTGTTAAAGACAGGCAAAAAATTATATATACCCTACTCAATGGCCATGATTATTACCTCACCAGATTTCTAAGAGTACATACTCACATGCAGTATACTTATCTATGAATAAATACTTGGCATAGATACATTAGACAAAAATGAGATCTCCTTTTAAAAAAATATTACAGGATCACATAAACATCTTTCCATGTCTAAAAAATATTTCTGCAACTTTAATTTTAGTGCATTAGCTTACATATGCAGATTTCCTCTTAGATTATAATTACACCTAAAAATAATGTAAGGGATAAATGAAATAACTTCAGCCAACTTTAATCTAATCCAAACAACTTTGATTTTAAACATTGAGGAGAAGTATACATGTTTTCCCTAACAGACAGATAACTGTTCTCAACACTACTTCATATAGACTGCTTAGAGATAAGGGGTTCATTTATTTCCTTTTAAAACTTCTCAAGTTTTACAAAAAGATGTATCTGGCAACTATCTGGTATTTTGACCAATGTAACTTTTTATGATGACTTTCATAGACATTTCAGGAATGGTTATTTATAAATAAAAGTCTTAACTTATTTTCCAGAGTTTCAAAAAGAACTATAAATATCCTGAATCACTAAACATACTATCCAGCGTTGGATGTGCCCTGTCCATTACTGGTCTGGTTCTCACAATTATATTTCAGATTGTCACCAGGTAAGAAAGGCTGCATGCTCTTCTTATGAGAGAAATTGCTATCCTGATATTATTTCCTCTGCACATATTCTCACCAGAATACAGTCTTTTGGAACTACAGGGAAATCAGATTTAGTTCAAAGTGGGTCTATTGTGCATTCCTACCTGGTTTTCTTCTTAAACTCAAGATGTATCAAGGTGAACTCATCTTTCCTTCAGAATTGTTTCTCCCTACTAAATTCCTTTATAAATGTTTTCTCAGGTGTGTAAATTCAGAGTTTTTTATTTTAAAGGCATTGCTGTTTAAAAATCTTTCCTGAAGTTTTACTTAAAAAATTAAGAACTGGCAGAAAAGTCGAGAGAACACTGAACAATCATATACCCTTCACCTAGATTCATTAAATTATTAATATTTTACTTTATCTGTCTTTCTACTCTGTCCTGAAATTTTTTTTTAAAAAAAAATTTTTTTTTTATTTATTTATCAGAGAGAGAGAGGGGGAGAGAGCAAGCACAGGCAGACAGAATGGCAGGCAGAGGCAGAGGGAGAAGCAGGCTCCCTGCTGAGCAAGGAGCCCGATGTGGGACTCGATCCCAGGACGCTGGGATCATGACCTGAGCCGAAGGCAGCTGCTTAACCAACTGAGCCACCCAGGCGTCCCATGTCCTGAAATTTTGAAAGTAAGTTGTAGGCATCATGACTGTCATGTCTAAATTCTTCAAGTATTTCCTAAGAACAGGGGTATTCTCCTCTATAGTATAATACCATTCCTCACTCAGGAAATTCAGCTCAAGCAATTTACAATTTTTAACACTAATTTAATATTACTGTGTTAATATATATCCCATATTAAAATTTTTCCAGTTGTCCCAGTAATGTTCATTATAGTTGGGTTTTTTCCTTCCAATTCATTCAGTTTTCATGTCTCTTTAGTCTCATTTAGCCTAAAATAATTCCTCTGATTTTTGTGTATTTTGGTCTTTTAGGGCATTAAATCTTTTGAGATGCTCAGGTCAGTTATGTTGTAAAATAGAGTATTCTAAGTTTAGGCTTTGTCTGTTACTCATAATTAGATACAGATTAAATATTTTTATGAGAATACTAAATCATTAAGTCTTTTTCAGTGTGATAGAGCAAGAAGCACGCAATGTCAGTTTGTCCCATTATTGGTTCTATTACATTTGGTCTCTTGTTTACAGTAGTGTCTACCGGATTTTTACACACTAAAGGTTCACATTTTTCCTTTTGTAAGTAATAGATAATCAGTGGGACGAAACCTTATGATTGTGTGACTGTCCTGTTCCTCAACTCTTACTCAATGGTTTCAGTGTCCACCAATTGTCCTTACTGGAATATATTACTACACTGATGGCTGAAAATGATGATTTTTTTCTTATCTATTATTCTTTCTACATTTAGTCACTGTATTCTTTTGTAAAGTAGTGTACTCTTCACTGTAATCAGAGGAAATCTTTCTTCATGTTGTTTTGGCATGTCCCTATCAGCCTATTTATTTCAGATACAGCTAGATGACCTAAGCACATTTTTTCACTTTCTCTGCCTCATACTTAGAATCAGCCCTTTGTTCAAAGAGCCAGAATTCCATTTGGTTCTTCTTCTTTACCTATCATACTTAATGAGTCTCTTGTCATTCATTTTAAGTTTTTATACTGAATGCTAACTATGGACCAAGCACCATGTGCAAATTAAGCACCATGATTATGAATGAGACAAGTAAGCTCCATCTCTCCTGGTATTTACATTCCTGATGTTATACAAATATATACAGAATTAAGTATATAATTACAAATAGTGGTAAGTGCCTCGAAGGAAAACTCCATGCCATGTAATTACAGATCTGTCATGTAAAAGAAAATGGCTCTTATGTCTGTCCTTTCATTTGTATTTCTATTATAATCACTTTTCCAAAAAAATTTTTTATTAACATATAATGTATTACTTGTTCCAGGGACACAGGTGTATATTTCATCAGTTTTACACAATTCACAGCACTTACCATAGCACATACCGTCCCCAATGTCCATCTGTCATAATCACTCTTGAACAATTATTTGATCCCATGTGAATGACTTGCAGTACCTGAAAAATTAGTTTCTTTGCCTAAAATTTTCCTCCTTCCAGTCATCATCAGATTTTTTTTCATTCTCTATCAACATGGTTCTTAGCAGTATTGATGTCGTAGACATCACTGAAAACTCCTCAGGAAACAAAGATAAAAATCTTAAAAATGGCATTGCTTTTTAAATTGTGAATCAAATAGTTTTCTTTGTTCATAGACAGGGTCCCATATAATTATATGAAATTTATATATAATGTGTATAAGTTATAATAAATTTTATATATATTTAAATATATAAAATATATTACATAATATATAAATTATAATATATGTTATATATAAAATAATATAATATTAATTCTCAGAAGATAGTAATATACCAAAGAGCCAGCATATATGAAAATAGCCTGTTCTCCCTATGGATTATAATTTGTTTGACATAAGAAAAAACTAACTTTGTTTTTATATTTAAAAAATCATTTTATATAAAAGGATTCCTTTGAGTACCTTTTTCAGTTCTGGTTATTAAGTTTTCTAGAGACTGAATGAAATTTTGAATTATCCTGAAAATCTCAACTAAAGCATCTAGAGAATGAACAGAGTTCATACAATTTTTATGGATTAAATATATGCTTTTTATGCATCTTCCTAAAGACTGAGAAGTTTCATGATGGAATGTTATAAAATCATAAAGGATATGTAATTAGCAAACAGATTTATTCATCAGATTCTAGAATTAAAAATGGATACTTGAAAACAATAGGATTTTAGGCACAGTAATAAATTTAGGGAAATAGTTATTTCGAGAGGACTTGTAGTCTGAAAAACCTAGAAGAGCTTGGGTGGTACTGAATGGAGATTCTATAGCTTTTGTTAATATATGACTGCATAGCATAGTATACGGAGAATTGTAATATGTCAGTAGAGGGGACTTCAGGGTATATTTGCCTTTACCCACTAAGGAAAACAATACATGCACAGTAAAGAGAATATGAGACTTCACATTTGAGATCAACCTTATTTAGGGCAACCTTGAATTCTCTGCTAATCTGGAAATACACATGTGGGCCACCAGAGAACACACTTGTGAGGAGCACACAATCACACACATTCTCTCTTTCTCTCTTGCACTGCCTTCTAAAGACTACTGGCAAATAATGCCAGCTTACAGACAAAGTGAGAAAATGCTGTTCTTTTCTAGCAAATATCTTAGCTAAAGATGAGAAGAAAAAGACCCACAAAGTTTTAAGGAGCACTTGGTTCCATACCGAGAAATTACCTTTTCAAATGAAGAAACAGTGATCAAGCATGTTTTATATTAACTAGCTCATTCACAACATCTTGACCATTTTACTATTAACAAGTTATTTCCTAAATTATGGTCCTCAAGATACCAATCCTTGGGAGGTAATCCATGGAAAAATGGTTATGAAATGTCTTACAGAAGACACATGTGAAATTTTGTTGAGTGTAAGCCTTTCAGAGAAATAGTAATCATTAGTCTTCTCAAAATATCTTTAGTAGCAGCAATAGACCATGACACAAATTTTAAATATTTTTATTTAATTTAAAATGTTTATGGAAGCCTTACTCTTTAAATGTAATGTAAGCTAAATATTATACCATTTTGTTTTAAACTTATAAAGGTAGTCTAAAATTATATTTGACTTTATTGTTTTAAAATCCATACTTGGATTTTTTAAAATCTAAAATAGTTCTTAAAATGCAAGAGACTTTCTCTACATTTGAACATGGATTCATCTACTAATATGCAATAGTTTCCTATTTTTAAATGTAAAAAATCCATTTAGAGCCTTTCTATATATAGCCTTTGTATATGTTTGTAAATCTAGAGGAGAACCTATTGTCTATTGTGGTAGAAGAAACTGTCCGAAAAGTTAGTGGCTTAAAACATTTATTTCTTATCTCTAATGATTCTTTGGCTTCACTGGGCTCAGCTGTATGGTTCTTCTGTTGGTCTCTTGTGGGTCTCCTGTGAGACTTCAATCAAGTGGTGGGTAGAGTTGGACCCACTGGGGCTCATCTTGGAGCTGGAACATCTGGGTCTTTCTCCATCTCCATATCATCCCAGAGGATTCCTATGTGGTTTCTTTAGCAGGTTAACTAAATGTTTTACCTGGTGGCTCAGAACTCCCAGGAGAACGAAGGGGAAAGCTTTTTAATACTTTCATGGGAAAAGTGACTTTATGGGATCCTTCCTCTATTAAAAAAAGATTTAAAAACTTTGAAAGTTTTAAAACTTGTGTTTTACAACTGTACTGGTATAAAGGTGAACATATTAATATATGCTCCTATTTGTACTTTGACCTATAAAAGTTAATTCTTTCCCCTTCTTTTTTTTTCTTTTTTTAAGATTTTCTTTATTTATTTGAGAGCAAGCATGAGAGGAGAGAAGATCAGAGAGAGAAGCAGACTCCCCATGGAGCTGGGAGCCCAACACAGGAATTGATTCTGGGACTCTGGGATCATGACCTGAACAAGAGGCAGTTGCCTAACCAACTGAGCCACCCAGGCACCCAATTCCCTTCTGGTTTTAAAAGGAGTTAAAACTTTTCTGTGGGTTGTTAAAGTATCACTGGCCCCAGTAGTGCTTTATCTGGTGAATAAGTTCACAGGCCAGGCCTTCTGGTGCATTTCATTAGTTAGAGCAAGTCACAGGCTGGCCCCAGAAGGGGCTACACAGGGTATGGATACCTGAAAGAAGCATTCTGTGGGGGTCCTCTCTGAAAACTAGCTGTCACCTTTGATTACAACATAGTTTGACAGAAAGATATATCAACCTGTTTTCTCTAACTCACCTCTTTGTGGAAATGCGACAATAGCGAGCTCTTCTGGTGTACTCGGGAAGTTAGACTTAAGAGCTGGACCACTGGGTTAAGAGTTGGATTTCCACTGGATAATAATATTTCTGTGTTCTCTCACAGTTTCACTAGAGTTTATTTTTTGCGTGTGTTTTATTTGTTTAATCATATATACTTCTTTGTTTTCAGGAACGTCAGAAAAACTTCAGTAACCTGGGTGTTGGTCAGTCTGTGTGTATCCATGTTGATTTTTAACCTCCTCTTTGTGTTTGGAATTGAAAACTCCAATAAGAACTTAAAGAAAAGTGATAGTGACACCAATAAGCCTGACTCTAACAGAAATGAAATACTGCCCCAAGACACTGTGTACGACCCGAATCCCAAGTGCACTGTGGTTGCTGCGTTGCTGCACTATTTCCTGTTGGTGACGTTTAGCTGGACTGGCCTCAGTGCTGCCCAGCTCTATTTCCTTCTCATTAGGACCATGAGGCCTCTTCCTCAACGTTTCATTCTGTTCATCTCTTTAATTGGATGGGGTAAGCATTTGCCTTTCCGCTTACTCAGAAATTTAATTTTGTTGAAATAACCTAATTTTAACAACCTAATGGCACAAGGGGAGATGGAATCGAGCAGTCACTAGGAGTGCGCCTTCTGCCTGGTTGCTTACACTCCTGGGAAGGAGGAAGATGTGATCAGGCAGCTGTCCTAGTCACAGCTAGGACAAACTAACCTTGAGATGTTAATTTCCGTTCACATCTCTGTTAGTTTCATTTGAAATTTAGACCATATATGATTAACTTTCTAGCTACTTAAAAAAAAAGTTTCGAGAACATCAAGAGTGATTCTAACAAAAATAATTTGAAAAATTTATTGGGTTCCAGCAAAGAATTGTGTGAATGATATCTAATTTAAATTTATTCAAGGGAAAGAGGAATTAGGCAGTTTAAGAATGGAAATTGTGGTAAGAGTTACAAAGAAATCAGAAATGTTTAAGACTAGTAGGTACAGCCAAAAGAAAAAGAAAGAGGCCAGCATTTACCGAAAAATTATGTCCTCCATCGACCCACATCTATAGATCATTAGGTATGTTGGCTGCAGTGGAAGAAGAGTACAGTCTTGAAAAGGGTCAGATGTGTAACTCATTAATGTTCTTCTATAATTAATTCCAGTCTTGAGTAAATTATTAATTCAATGGCTCTCTTTTACCACATAGGTGTCCCGGCTATAGTAGTGGTTGTAACAGTGGGAATTATTTTTTCTCAGAGCGATTCACAATGGGAGTTAAATTACCGACAAGAAGAAATGTGAGTTTATATATATATTTTTAAATGTCCATTCATTTGATATAAGAGTGTAACTGTTCAGTGATTGAGTCCAAGTGTCACTGTATGTATGTGTCCCACCTTATAAGTATCATAAGTGAGCATTTCAAATTCTTAAACAATACATTATATTTTAAATGTAGTGACATGAAAGTTTCCTATGAAAAATCCTTTTATAAAGCTAGTTATTACCTTCTAAATTTATAACCTAAACTTTGTTAGATTTGTCTTCTTTTATTAAGGCTAAAAATCATAGGACACAATATGTGTGCTCCTTAGTAACCCTTTATCTTAGTTTTCTTATCTAGGAAATAGGAATAACAATGAAGTAATGTCTACTCTGAGATCACAGTTAGGGGTCAAGAAAGTATGAAGATGTTTTATAATTTGAAGAGCACTATCTGTACTTATGACTGGTTTTGTGTTGATATGATTAGAATGAATGTTTTATGATGATTTATCACACATAAAAAAATTCTCCCTGAGATTATAGTGTGAATAGTTGTTACTATTGGAAATACCCAACTGCATGGTGTTTGCTTTTTCTGTGAGGTAGGAGAAAAGAAATTTGAGCTGAGGGGTGCCTGGGTGGCTCAGTGGGTTAAGGGTCTGCCTTTGGCTCAGGTCATGATCTCAGAGTCCTGAGATCGAGCCCCACATTGGGCTTCCTGCTCAGTGAGGAGTCTGTTTCTCCCCCTCCCTCTGCTCTTCCCACCTCCTTATGCTCTCTCTCTCTCTCCCTGTTTCTCAGATAAATAAATAAAAGTCTTAAAAAATAAAAAAGAAATCTGAGTTGGAACTCTTTATGGGTATTAATTTTTTTTTTTTAAAGATTTTATTTGCTTGTCAGAGAGAGAGAAAGAGAGGGAGCGAGAGCACAAGCTGGAGAGAGGCAGTTAGAGGGAGGAGCAGGCTCCCAGCTGAGCAAGGAGCCTGATGTAGGCCTCCATCTCAGGACCCTGGGATCATGACCTGAGCTGGATGCAGAGGCTTAACCAACTGAGATACCCAGGAACCACTTTATGTGTATTTCTGCTACCAAATGGCAACTGCTCTATAATTTATCCTCCCCTCTCATTTTATAATTCAACCATTCTTACCCCTTGGATTTCACCTTAAGTCTAAAAGCAACTAAAACAAAACAAAACAAAACAAAACAAAACAAAACTCTTGGAAATGTGCCAGTACAGCCAAGGGAAGATTGTGGTGTTAGGGTGCATACCTATTTTCAAGGTTGATCAGGCCCAACTTAAGAGTAGGAGACTATCTACCAATTTTAGGAGCCAAGTACTCCAAGTAGTACTTTTTCTGTTTAATTATGGTTAAATATCTTTTAATAAAATTAAAAAATTTAATGCCACAATTACAGATCAGGAGTAAGAAAATAAGCTGCATAGATAAGAAATGTGTTCATCTTCTTCATTTGAAACTTCTGATGGTGACTTATTTAGTCACCAAAGAAGCTTCTAGAGTTCTGAAAGTACTTCTCAGAAGGATTTCTTTAAATTCTCATCAAGTGCCCTCCCATTTCTTCTGTGTAGGAGATGGCAGAATGGAGAATGACAGGAAGGTTGTTCTCCAGTTAGCAATGAAAAGAATGCCAGAAGTCCTGAAGATAAACTCACTAGCTCTCACCATTTTATTTAAGGATACACCTATTCTGTCTGTTAATAGAGTATAGGCATTCCTTTTTACTTTTTATTTCATTATAGAGATTTGAACTTCCCGGTTTTCTTCTAGGTCATTCAGATTAGAAATATGATTTCAAATAATTTAAATTGTAACAACATTCCAATACAAGACAATGTAGAAATCCTTTGATGTGTATAATAATACTGTTATACCTGCAAGGAAAGAAAACATACATTAATTGAATGCCAAATACATGCCAGGGCTTCTCATGTCATTTTGTTAATACCCAAATGCTCGCCTGATACTGGCACTGGGGTGTCTAATGGGACATCTTGTGGTCTTCCCTCCCAAACTTGCTCTTCTTATCATGTTTCCTATTTCAGTTAATGGTAGTTCTGTCCTTCCCAGTACTCAGGTCAAAGGATTTGGAATCAGCCTTAATCTTCCTTCATCTCACATCTAACCTAGAAATAAATCCATTGCTTTACTTTTGCATATATGTGGAATCAGACTCTTTCCCAACATTTCCTCTTCTCACCCAAGCCACCAGATTATTGTAATAAACTCCTAGCCGATTTCTTACTTTTACATGTGCTCTTCTATTATCCCTGCATCTAGCAAGACTAATAATTCCAAAACTCAAGATAGATAATTAAATAATGGGCAGAAGACATGAATAGACATTTTTCCAAAGAAGACATCCAGATAGCAAATAGATACTTTGAAAAGATGTTCAACATCACTCATCATCAGGGAAATAGAAATCAAAACTACAATGATATCACCTTACACCTGTCAGAATGGCTAAAACAAAACACAAGAAACAACAAGCATTGGCAAAGATGCAGAGAAAAGAGAACCCTCTTGCATTGTTGGTGGGAATGCAAATTGGAGCAGTCACTGTGGAAAACAGTATGGAGGTCTTTAGGGTTTTCTATATACAGCATCATGTCACAAAGAAGAAATTTTTGGATTTTTGTTGTTGTTGTTATTCACTGCTAATATCTGATATCTAGAACTAGATATCACATAGCATGTATCCTGTTAATACTTACCAAATAGATGAATTCATTCTTGTGACAATGCCAAGAAGTGATTACTATACTTTACTGATGAGGAAAAAAAAAAAATCCAAAATACCACCCAAACCATTTGCAACAATAACAACAAAAACCTCAAAACAGATGCAGTGAGGTTAAATAACTATTAAAATATTCTTAAGCATTAAACTTTAAAAATGCCCATGAATAAGTGACTATGTAAATAACCAAAAAAAATAATGGAGTAGTATTCAGCTATATAAAAAAAAATGACAGTCTTTATAATCACATCTAGAGTGATCTTCAAGATACATTGTTAAGTGATAAAAGTACAATATGTTATTATTTGTTTAAAAATCAGAAAAAAAATATTCACTAGCATATGCATAACCTAAATCCAGAGGAATACACAAGAGACATTGATTAGCACTGGTGATAGAAACTAGGTGACGAGGCATAGTCGTACGGAGGGATAGTTATAGGGAGAGTGGTATCTCTATGATGACTTGTACCTTTAAAATTTTGAGTCACCTAGATGTGCTACATGTTCACAAATGAGCGAAAACAGTTACTTGCCTGAAGTCAGACACCTAGTGAGTGACAGAATGACATTTACATTTGGGACTGCCTGATTTAAAAGTATTTTCTTTTCACTAGCCCATATATCAGGAAATATGGTAGAACTAAGTATTTCTTTTTTTTTTTTTTTCCCTAGTGGATGAATTCTTGAAAGTCATTTCAAATATATAGAATGCAAAGAGCTATTGGGTTTTAGCAGTTCTCTCAGTAACGTTAATAGCCCAGAGAATCAGTATGTATAACTTTTTTAATCTACTAAAATCATTTTTTTCTCCTCATAGCTGCTGGCTAGCAGTTTCAGGAAACGACGGTCTTATAACAAGCTCATTGTTGTGGTCATTCATGATGCCTGTCACCATTATCCTCATCAACAATATTGTTATATTTATTATCATTATAGTCAAAGTGATATGGAAGACTAACCAGAATCTGACAAGGTAAGATTACCCATTAGTGGGATGCTCTCAGGCATTCCTCATACAGTACATAATATACCACCACAATGCATCCACAGATTCTAAAAGAGTCTTCAGACTTCTGGGACAATGACAAGGATATGTGGTTTGCAGGGTGGATTTTCTTTTAAATTTTGTCTCAGAAAGTAAATCTTCTCATCTTCCAATAATATGGAACTACATTAACACTCTTCAGTGCTGTATAAGCCCAACTAAAAACTAAATCCAAAGACTTCAAAAAAAGAAAATTTCTCCCCCAATCCCAAATATGCAAGAAATCAGATTTGAATCATTAAGGAAATGAGAAGATTGAGAGAAGATGCTGGTAACTGCATTTCATTTTACAAACTAGTAGCTTCAGGTTATATTTTGCAAGTGTTTCTTTTCTTTTCTTTTTTTTTTTTTTTTTAAAGATTTTATTTATTTGACAGAGAGAGAGAAATCACAAGTAGGCAGAGAGGCAGGCAGAGAGAGGGGAGAAAGCAGGTTCCCTGCAGAGCAGAGAGCCCGATGTGGGGCTCGATCCCAGGACCCTGGGATCATGACCTGAGCCGAAGGCAGAGGCTTTAACCCACTGAGCCACCCAGGTGCCCCTGCATGTGTTTCTTGAATCTGATAGTGGCTTTACTTTTTTAAATTAGTTTAAAACATAAAAATTGGGAGATTTAAAAATTATATTTTCTCTTGAAAAAATTGGAACATCTGGCAACTTTGTGTCCACATATCCTCAGGTGGGACATGTGTACTCTGGTCTATCAGTTCCCATGTGTTCTTCTTACTATAACCTTCCTGACCTCAATAAGCCTTTTCATTGTTGTACCTGGTAAACAAAAAGCTTTCCATGGAGAGGTAAAGAACAGAAACTATTAAACAGGTATACTCTCTTTATCCATACCTTCAACATCACAATTGGTTAGAACACGGTGTTAATGAGGCCATGAATCCAGGTTTAATTTTATAAGACTCCATTTACTCCCAGTACATTTATTATAAGCACATCTGTGAGCTTTGTTAGTCACCAAGTGGATTCATTTGGTATGAGCAGTTGGGTGAAAACAACTGACATTAGTGGGAATATCATCTTAACTGTGTGCTTTACTGATCAAGAGTGAGTATCATCTTTCCGATATGAACGGTAATCCATATTGAGGGAAAATGTGGGGGAAAAGACTATCACTGATAATCATTCAAACCTTTGTTTTATTAGCAGTGCAGAAACATCTTGGTAAAATCTTCTTAGCCTAATTGCAGAGTAAGTTATATTTCCTTTATACAAAGCAGTATCATTTTGGCCACAGACAGCAACAGATTTGTATTTCTAGATTTTGGCTGACGGTTCGTGGTTCTTAAATTGGCTTAGTCACAGTAAAAAAGCAGGTTACAAGTTAATTGTTTAACAAATTATCTTTCATGTATCAATTAGCTTTTGTTGCATAGTAAACCACCCCAGAACTTACTGGCTCAAAGTGACAAATATTTATTATTTGCTGTAAGTTTGAGTGTTGGTCAGGTACTTGTTCTTTTCTTCACAGACTTGATTATGGATGGACGGTCTTAGATGACTTATTTTTGTGTCTGGTGGTGGTTGGGTGATTGATTTTGAGTAGAAGCTGCTCATTTGGGAAAGCTAATCTCTGTTCTGTATAGTCTTTCATCAACAATAAGGCCAGTACAGGCTTCTCAATATAGTGGTGTCAGGGTGCCAAAGAACAATAAAAAAAGGCCAGCTCTACTGAGAAAAATGCTTTCAAGCTTCTGCTTGTGCCAATAATTGCTAAGATCCTATTGGTAAGTCATGTGGCTGAGTTCAGATTCCTACATTTCTATATCTTAATAACCTTTCATTCTCATATCAACCTACAACATGGCAAGGTCCCAGATGCCCAGAAAAGGAGTTTCTCACTGACTGATCACCAAGATAAAATTCCTTTCCAAAGAAAACATTGATTTGTGTGTGTGTGTGTGTGTGTGTGTGTGTGTGGTACTTGCTTGCAGTAGAATGTAAAGGACTGTTTATGCCTGAGCTTTTAAGCAAGTATCACTGTATTCCTTAATGAAGCTTGCTAAATCAGATTTTACCCAGTTGTAGGTCTAACATGGTTTTCTGCCTAATGCATAATATTGTTAAATAGTATATATGGCCATCTGAATATTCACAATTAGAGGGTAACACATATTAATAAGTAAAATGATATTAATAAATAAAACCATGTTTTATTTCTTGCTTTCTCTTACCTAGCACAAAAAAGGTTTCATTCCTAAAGAAGATTCTTAGTACGTTATCTATTACAGTTGTTTTTGGAGTTACCTGGATTCTGGCATACTTTATGCTGATTGGTAATGATGACGTCAGGAATATCTTCAGCTACATGTTCTGCCTTTTCAACACTACTCAGGTATGGTGTGGATTAGTCTGAAGGTAGCAGATCATGCAGTGGTAGGGATGATATTACCCTGGACTAAACTAATGGTGACTTTAAAGGTCATTGCTTGGATACCTTTAGGAGATTATTTTCAATACATTTTGAAGAGGAAAGAAAGCTCTTTATGACTTCTCTCATAAGGTACAGTTCATGGGCACAGTTCATAGACTATAATTACAGTATGGTTAGACCACATTAGTCCCTCTTCTCTTAGCAGAAGAGGTTTTGTCCAGCAACTGGCTTGGCAAACACCTCCTGATTCCTTTTCTCCCATGTAATAGGTTCATGGCAGCTCCTCACCGTAGTTGATATGGTTGATATGGATAATGTTACGGTTACTGTTGGAGCTTAGACCCTTGTGGGGTTGGCTGAATTTTTTTCTTTATCTCTCTTTTTAAATTTTTATAAAATTATGTCATTTATCTTAAAAAAAACTTTATTGAGGAACAATTGGGACTAATTGGCAGATACAATTGTATATATTTAAAGTGTATAACATGACAATTTGATATACATATATATTACGGAATAATTACCAAGATCAAAATAATTAATACATCCATCACCTCACGTAATTGTTGAGGATTTAAGCATTTACATTCATCAGGGATACTGGCCTGAAATTTTCTTTTCTGTAGTATTCTTGTCTAGCTTGGTATCAGGGTAATGCTGACCTTATAAAACAAGTTTGGAAGTGTTCCGTCCTCTTCAGTCTTTTTGAAAGAGTTTGAGAAGAATTGGTATTAATTATTTTTTAAATTCTTGTTGGAATTCACCTGTGAAGTAATCTGATCCTGGGCTTTTCATTATCAGGAGGTTTATGATTACTTATTCAATCTCCAAACTTTTTATTGGTCTGTTCAGTTTTTCTGTTACTTTGTTATTCAGTGTTGGTAAGTTGTGTGTGAATGTTTTATTTCATTTCTTTTAAATTTATTGATAATTGCTTTGTGGCCATGAATTGGTATATCTTGTTAAAGTATTTATCCTTGGAAAGAATGTGCATTCTGCAGTTGTTGTGTGTAGTGTTCTAAAAATGTCAGTAGGGTCAAAGTGATTGTTAGTAATGTACAGATTTTCTATCCTTACCAATATTTTTGTCTGTTTCTCTCAATTGCTGAAAGAGGAGTATTAATATCTCTAACTGTGATTGTGAATTTGTCTATTTTCCCTTTAATTCTATCAATTTTTGCTGCATACATTTTGAAGTTCTGCTAATAGATCCATATACATTTATGGTTGTGATATCTTCTGAGTAAATTGGCCATTTATCCTTTGGAAATGTTCCTCTTTAACTCTGAGTACTCTTTGTCATAAAGTCTATTTTATCTGATCTCCAACCTTCTTATGCATTTTGGCTGAATTGTATATATTTTTTAAATCCATTCACTTTCAACTTGTGCTTTTACATTTAAAGTATGTATCTGGGGGCTCCTGGGTGGCTCAATGGGTTAAAGCTTCTGCCTTCAGCTCAGGTCATGATCCTGGAGTCCTCGGATCGAGCCCCGCAATGGGCTCTCTGCTCAGCAGGGAGCCTGCTTCTCCATCTCTCTCTGCCTGTCTCTCTGTCTACTTGTGATCTCTGTCTGTCAAATAAATAAATAAAATCTTAAAAAAAAAATAAAGTATGTATCTGGTACATAGCAAATAGGCAGGTCTTACCCCTTTGTTCATTCTGACAATCTCTGTCTTTTAATTAGAGTGTTTAGTACATTTAAAGCTGATGTGATTATTAATATGGGTGATTTATATCTACCATTTTACTATTTGTCTTCTGTTGTCATTCTAGTTCTTTATTCCTCTGTTTACTTTCATTTTTGAAGGATATTATCATGAAAATGGAATAATGGGTTGATAGTTTTTTTTCCCCTTTTAGTGTTATGAAGTCATTTCACAAACTTGCTCCAGTTTCTGATGAGACATCCTGAATGTTTCATATTCTTTTCCCCCTGTATGTAATGAATTATTTCCTTTGGTTGCTTTCAAGATTTTATCTTTATCTTTGATTTTTAGCATTTTCCTTTGCATTTATTCTGCTTGGGGTTGCTGAGTTCCCAGAATCTTCTTTAATATCTTTCACCAAATTTGAGGAATTTTTAAATCTTTATTTCTTCAAATAGTTTTTCCTATCCTGTTCTTTTACTTTTCTCTTTTTTGGGGACTTTATTTATATGTATGTTGGACCATTTGATATTTTTCCGCAGGTCTCAGAGCTGTTTATTCTTTCTCATTCCTTCTTGCTAGTCATCAGATTGGATTATCTTAGTGATCCATCTTCAAGGATATTTATTTTACCTTTAGTCATTTCCAGTCTGCTGTTAACTCTATCCAGTGATTTTTATTTCAGATATAGTACTTTTTTAGTTTCACAGTTTTTATCCTATTAGTTTTCATAGATTTTATTTTGCTGATATTTCCTAATTTTGGCTCATTATGAGTACATTTTTTTTTTTACCACACTATGCATAAAACTTTAAAATCCTTGTCTGCTAACTCTGACATCTGGGTTATTTTAGTCAATCTCCATTGTTTGCCTTTTTGGTTAGTATGAGCCATGTTTTCCTGTTTCTTTAGTATGAGCCATGTTTTCCTGTTTCTTCATATGTCTAGTAATTTTGGTTGTTTCCTGGACATTTTAAATAATACACTGTAGCAACTCTTCATTCTGTTTTATTCCCACCAAGAGTGGCGTTAGCATATAATTAATTTAGCTGGACTAAAACTGAAAACTATATCTCCTAGGAAAGACAGCAGTGGAAATCTCTGCTTAGTTATTTTAGTCTCAGACATGCTTCTTAGACTTCACTCCATGCATTTATAGTTCAGAGGTCAGTTAGAGATTTGGGCAGAATTTATAAGCAGAATCTGGAGCTCCCCCCTCTCTGTTTCCTCCTGGATATTCTGAATATTCTTACTTATTTTTCAGATTCTTTTTTTTTTTTTAAGCCAATAAATTTTTATTTAAGGAGTTTTTACATGTGATTCCTTCCACTGCCAGTCACTGCTCATCACCATAGTTCCTCCAAAGTTAGAATCATAATCTTCAAAACAGCCCTTTTAAAAAGAACTTGATCAATTCACAGTTGTCACTGTCACTCCAGAGTTCTTTCAGCTGGGTTTCTTGCATCTCCATTTGAATACGGACATATTTTAAGAACTCCCCACCTGTAATCTTTGGGATCCAATGTTTTTACTTCAGGGCCCTGTTTAGGGTCTGAGTGTGGATCTGCCTGGTTCTCAATTTCAAACACCCTAGAAAAGGAGAAGCATTACTTCCTCTTGAAAATTATCTCAAGCTGAGCAGTATGAAAAACCGTTAAGAATACTGTTTCAATAAAAATACCAGGTTTAACATGCACGAAGCCAAGAAAACCAACGATGCCAGATACTGAGTTTCTATTGTACTGTCCTTTGAACACCCAGCAGGAATGAGCTGCTGAGGGCAGATACCATGCAGTGCGATTATTTTTCAGATTCTATAGTTTCCCTAAACCCTGTTTTCCAGTTCTTCAACCTAGTAAGACAGCCTTCTAATTCCAGGTTTATTCACCCTATGTGGGGTGATCAGACTGTGCTTTCTGGCTAAAAGATATTAAAAATAAAACAAAACAGGAATCCTACCCAGTTACAGTTCCCTTTTTCCCAAATTCCAACTCCTAGATTCTCCTTCCAGTTTCAGACTGCTTTTAGTTGTTCTTCAGTGTATTCAGATAGGTCTTAAAAAATATTTTGTCTAAAGTTTATAGTTGCTATCTGCAAGAGGGTTGATTTGAAGAGCAGAACCTTATGAAGTTGTTTTTGTAACATTATACATAAGACTGAAGGTCTTTTTATTCCTTGAGTCTTATCTCAAATATCAGTGTTTAAAAAATATTCCATTCTTATTTTGTTTTAAAATAGGAAATGCATGGGGCACCTGGGTGGCTCAGGTCATGATCTCAGGGTCCTGGGACTGAGTCCCGCATCGGGCTCTCTGCTCAGCGGGGAGCCTGCTTCCCTCTATCTCTCTCTCTGCCTGCCTCTCCATCTACTTGTGATCTCTTTCTGTCAAATAAATAAATAAAATCTTAAAAAACAATAGGAAATGCAGATTTATATTCTTTTTCTTTTTTGTAACCTATTCTATTAATATATTAGGGGCATTTATTCTAAGAAGCAGAACATTTAGACTAAGGATTATGGTCACCTTCTAATTTTTTTCATGGCAAAAATAGTGACATGAATGAACAAAAATGTGAGATTAAAATGAAGATAATCCTGTTTGACCTTAGGGGATTTTTGTTTGTGTATATGCATGGAGAATGTCAAACTCTAAGATAAAACAAGTATGCATTTTTGAAAGACTTATCTTGAAATCAGAATTTCTCTCTTTGCTTCTTAACTCTGTGCCTCCTCTCATGGTGAATAATGGCTTTTAGTCTGACAAAAAACACTACAAAGACTTTTCCTTCTGTATATAGAGTCTTACCGTTTGTCTTTATACAATTTAATGCTGTATTATCATGTTCCTAGAAATTTATGGATATTGTATATTTCTGGTATATTACATCTTTCATCATTATAACAAGTCACTTTTGGTCCCTTTTGTCTTGAAATCTGATTTTCCATATATTAATGCAGCAACTTCAGATTTGTTTTTCTTTGATCTTATCTATTTAAACAAGTTTTTTTATCTTTCTTTATCACTTTGATTTTGTTTTACCTCTTTTTAGATCCCATATATTTAGATTTGTATTTTAAAATAATTTTCTCATTGTTTTTTCATTTTATTAAAAAAACTTAAACTTTTAGCTATTTAGTTGAATTTTAGCCATCAAAACTAATATGTTTGATCTTATTCTTGTTATGCCTGAGTTTTCACATCAGAGAGACCACGAAGGAGCTAACACTGATACAATCACATGAGGGTTTATTTGACAAGCTTAAGCTTGGGCCCAAGTATGCCTGACACAGCGGAATAGGGACTAGGACCCCCAGCCAGATTACAGTGAGAGTTTTTAAAGGCAGAGTAGGGGTGGACTCGGTGGTAGGTGAGGACAAAGCGGGTTATGGATGATGTAAGTCTCTGAGGAATTTTGGAAGCGAGGGCTCTAGGATCTTGAGGGGCTAGCTGTTGTCTGGGGGAAAGGTTATTCATTACCAATGATAAAAATCTTCTCATGAGACCCTTTAGATGTATATCAGTGGGTCATATGCTTGGGAATGATTGCTGACACTATCTTGGAGGTTTAGAAATAAAGTTTCACATTTATCCGATCAAGTGTTCTTGTTAGTGAGATTTAGGTTAGGAGAAATTTAACTTTATTTAGGGCTTGAGGAACTGAGTTATTTGCCTCTGGAAATTGTGCTATTGTTAAGATAGCTTCTTTGTTGTAAATCTCTAGGACACTGGTAAATGGAAGGAGACTCCGGTCTTGCAGGATTGTGATCTCTGCAAATTAACTATTTGCTTTTCCCCCAGGGCAACCAGGGGTGGCCTAGGAATGTCACACAGAGAGGAGGGGAGGGGTTGGAGAGGGGTTGCAAGGTGCCAGCCTCTGCTTTGCCAAGATGGCTGTACTTATGTCAGGGGTAGACTCCAGATGGGTACAGCCTTGTTTTTCTTGGCCTCCACAATTCTGTCATCTTATTTTCTTTTTTCACATCAATCCATTTACACAAAAATTATGTATGCTTTTACTTAAACTTCTCTAATTATTAGGACATTTCCATTCTGTTAATTATTATCTTTGTTTATAAACCATTACTATAGCTTTGTAAGATACAATTTTCAATTTCCAGAATAAAACAATGTATGTTGATTCCTCCTTTTTTAAGGTAAAAACATTAACACAGTATAGCTGCTTCCTGTCTCTTGATTTTATTGGTACAACTTAAAATTTGCTCTGCAATTATTAAATCAGAGTGTGTACATTATTTTAATTCAAGAGATATTTATAATACTTTGATTATATTTGATAATTATCTCAATTATATTTTCTTTTCTTTAAAAATTTTTTTTATCAAAGTATAATCGACACATTCAACTACAATTTATTATGCTTCAATAGTCTCAATGCCTTTTGCTAGTCTTTTTATATTGGAATGTCCTGTTATTTTGACTTTTTAATCTTAATGAATCTCTCACTGGTATATTTTTGAGTAATTCTTTAGAGGAAGCTGGTAAATATTAATGAGGACTTTCCTCCCTGGTAATTTTTCTTTAGGTACCATGATACATAAACCACAAATTAGGCTGGAATTTAATTATTGTCAGTAATCTTTTTTTATTGAAATTCTGTAGACTTACTGAGATTTTATGTTGTGTAAAAAGGTCAAAATTCTTTTGTTTTTTATTCTTCCCATTCTTACACAATTCCTTAAAATTAAAAAAAAAAAAATTCTGGACTCCTAGGGTGTTGCAAAAATAGTACAGAGAGTTCTTATGTACCCTTCACTCAGCTATTGCAACAATAACATCTTATGTAACTATAATACACTGTCAAACCCAGGAAACTGACATTGGTATAATCCACATAGATTATTCACTTATGGGCTTTAAACCCTTGAAGTATAACTTTAATTCTAGCTTTGTTCATTTTACTATGAATTAAATCAATAAATATAATTTATGAAATTAAATAAAATTATTATAGTTTTGTAAGTTCATTTGTCCCCTTTCTTCTTGTACTCAGAAGTTAACTTTTTATGCATTCCAGTTTCATTTCCTTAACTAGATTTCCAGTTCTCTCATGCAAGAAATATGTTCCTGTGTATCTTTCATTGTAGATAACATCTTGTTTGATATCAGGATGGGCTATACTTGTCTAATATTTTGTGATGAAACTGCAGTGTTTGATGATAGTCTTGTCACTGAGAGTAGTAACCACTGTGGGAAGTTGGTATCAGGTTGGTTGTTTCTGGCCCTGGTCAAATATCACTGAGGAGACAAGTCTTTGATACAAAATGGAAACTACTGGAAAGCATTAGGTGAATTTGATTGGACCACAAATATCTAGGAGTCTGTCTAGCCAGGTGTGGGAGCAGCTTGGCTGTTTAAATTGTAACTGCCTCATTTAACATTTCTAAGCACCTCACCCTCTATTCCTGGTGCCCCATTCCAGTGTCTTTTGAGAATTACTGCCTCAAGCAATGGATGTGTACCTGCCACTAAATGTAAATGATTTAAATGAATATAAGGCAGTGTTTCTCTGTTGTTAACACATAATGGAAACTCCCCAGAAGGGAAATAAATAGGATAATCTTAGTCTGGATTGCCAGTGACTCATGGGTTTGTATCCTAGAGTGATGAAGAATTTAAAAAAGTACCTGGAAGGAAGTATAATCAAGGATATTCTGTCCTCCATGCATATGAAGGGCACATTATAAAATAGAGGCTCATTACAAAATGTTAGTACTATCTGGTAAAATTGAGCATGGTCATATGGCAAGAGCACTGGGCTAAAAGGAGAGTCAGGCTGTCTTCCAGTTTTAATTCTAGCTTTGTTCATTTTACTATGAATTAATGATTCATATAACATATAATCAATGATTATATGTTTTTAGGGAAGTCTTACAACCTCTCTGAGTGAACTATGTAAAATATAAAATGGAGGGGGGTTGTTAAAGTTGGTGCTGTGGATCTGAATATTATTGTCTACGTGAGAATTATTCCTGGGACTCACCCCTTACCTAGTCAGTCACAATCTATGGGCTAAGAGCTAGAAATTTTCACTTTAAACAAGGATTTGATTTTTATGTACACTAAGGTGACTAGTTTATATGTAAGGCTCCTTCTAGATTTAGAATGCTATAATTCTAACAGACATTTACTAAGTGCTATAGATACTGCTTAAAAAGAATTAGTTTGATCCATACATTTTGTGTTTTTCTATAACATCTTTGGGATTCTAGGGAGTATAGAAGTATTGGGATTCCACTCACACAGTTTCACATGATGGTGTCTTTATGAATTCTCCATGGTGTAGGTCTTTTTTTAATAGTTGCACAACCGGAAATTTTATCCAGTCTGTCTTTGCTTTAGAATTAAAAATGAAAGAGTGTACTCCACAAAGAGTACCAGGTTTCTCATGTCCTCAAAATAAATCTCTTTCCCTTGAACAATCAGGATGGTCAGTGACCACTTTTGCCCTTCTGAAACCTATGTCCTATCCATCCTTCTTTGCGTCATCAAGACCTTCATCAGAGAAGTAAATCCCACCTGTTGGATAATGATCAAGTTAATCTTCCTGTTTTTGATCAGAGAACTGGTCCATCTCTTGTCAATATGTACTGATTTTATTAGTTAAAGTTACAGGGTCTTTACGTTATCTTAACAGAGTCTCAGAGTCTTCTACAACAGTATTCAGAGCATATGATTCTAGAAATAGTTCCTATAAGGCTTGGGCCCTAGAGATGTTAATCTGGAGACATTATGGATTTTTTAAAGTAACGTTTTATTTTCAAATAGTTTAAAACAGGAAGTTGCAAAAATAATATAGAGTTCCCGGGTATTTTTTCCCCCAGCTTTCCCAATGATAATATCTTTTAAAAAAATTTTATTTATTTATTTATTTGTTTGTTTATTTAAAAGATTTTATTTATTTGAGAGAGAAAGAGGGGGAGCGGTAGGCAGAGGGAGAGGGAGAAGCAGGCATCCCACTGAAGAAGGAACCTAGTGGGGACTCGATTCCAGGATGCTGGGATCATGACCTGAGACGAAGGAGTAAATGAGAAAGATTAAATGATGGGGATTGGGGATTAAATGATGGGGATTAAATGACAAGCAGTGTCTGATACCAGTAAGACTTCATTAAATGGCAATTTTCATTTTAAACGTGTACAAAAAATGTATTCAGCTTTTGTGGATTAATTTCTCATGCACATCTGATCTTTGTATATAAAGGACAGAAAAACAATGAATAGAAGTACTTACAATTTTTGTTTTGTTTTAAATGCACCAAATTTTTAGTTATTTTGCCAAAAAACCAAGTACTGTACAAGCATAGAATGTTAGAACTGGAAGAAGTATTAAGTGACCCACAGTCCATCTGCCTCCTTCAGAAATTGAAGATAAAAGATGTGAGGAAAAAAGTAAAGTTACTATGGTATACTAAAACATAAATATTTGGTCTTTGTCCTCAGTTCCTGGCACACAGCTCCCAAAACTTGAGGAATCTGTGGAGCGATATGAGTGTCTTTTGTATACTAATGAATGACTGGTGGCTGAGGTCACTAGATAGCTTCAGGCTGGAGGCTTGTTACCAGAAAGACCAAACCTGGATTAGAAGCTTGGAAATTTCAACGCCACCTCTAGGAAGGGGAGAGGGGCAGGAGATTGAGTCAGTCACCAATGGCTAATGATATAATTACCAAAACCATATAATGGAACCTCCATAAAAACCCCTAAATGAAGGGTTTGGAGAGCTTCCAGGTTGGTGAACATATTGAAGAGCTGGGAAGGTGGTCCCCCTTCGTCTGTACCTTGCTCTAGGATCTCTTCTGTTTGATGGTCCCTGAGTTGTATCCTCTATAATAAACAGGTAATAGCAGGTAAAGATCTTTCCTGAGTTTTTTTAGTAGTTCTAGTGAATTATCAAACCTGAAGCCGCGAGGTGGGGTTGTGGGAACTCCTGATTTTGTAGTCAAGTCAGACAGAAGTGTGGGTAATGTGGGGACCAGATATTTCTGACTAGTATCTGAAGTGAAGGCAGTTGTAAGACTGAGCCTTAACCTGTAGAATCTGACACTATCTCTGGGTTTCTAGTGTCAGAATTCAGCTGAATTGTAGGAACACCCATTTGGTGTCAAGAAGAGAAAGAGCCTCTTAGTGAGACAGCCAAGATGTGGTGAACTGGGATCCGAATAAAAGTCTTCGAACTCTACTGCGTATATGCAGCACTTTCCATAGGAGAAGAATCTCACCTCAGCCCTCTGAGACAATCAAGTGCTCAGCTGCTGCCGGTGCAAACTCGAGCTGAGGAGTTGTACATGATAAGAAGGGTGGGTGGCACAGTTAAATAAATCTTTTCCCTGATTCTATATTTCAATCTGATCTAACATTAACCTTTTATTCTATCTGCCAGGGATTGCAAATTTTTATCCTCTACACTGTCAAAACAAAAATCTTCCAGAGTGAAGCTTCCAAAGTGTTGAGGTCGCTGTCAGAGTCCACCGGGAGAGTGAAGCTGCTGCCGTCAGTGACCCCACTGAGGCTGCGTGTGAGGATGTATAACATGCTCAGGTCCTTTCCAGCCCTGAATGAACGCTTTACGCTGCTGGAGCCATCTGTTATTATGGAGCAAATGATACCCTCTGAAAGTGACCAAGCTGACTCAAGCACCTAGACAGTGAAATTAGTACCTTTTGTAATCCTCTTTTTGCATAACTCATGTTAAGTTTTGCTTATTCTTTTTCTTTCCTTTATTACTCAGTCCTCCCAGAAAGTCTCCCTCAATATATTTTGCTCAAGGCTAAGAATCAGGTAAAACCTGTTGTTTGTTATCATCAGAGATAACGGATTTGGTAGTTTTTTTCTATTATTCAATAGAGTCTCACCTGAATTCCACCCAGCATTCAAGATAATTCAAAATATCATTGTTACTTATATCATAAATGTGACAAACTTTGATAAAACAAATTCTTTTACAATTTCCTAAAAAAAACATGAGGAGAAAAATGTATCTTCCAGAACAAAATAGCTCTTAATGAACCCTGCAGGGAGTTGCTTATATATGTAATACTTTTGATCTGTGACTATCTTAATTTGTATGTGCTTATACTTTTATTTCTGCTTCAGGATTTTGCACCAGTTTAACCTCTGGAAAGGGATATATATTTTTTTCTGTTCAAAAAAGAACATGTTTGGTGACCAGAGGGTTTAGCTGTATAAAAAGTGGGCAGTGAGATCCAAAAAGATGGGCTGATTATGAAAGCCTCTCTGTATTTTTTTCTGGTTCTTGATACATCGGTCCTTTTATTGATGAAGAGACACTGAGACTCAAAAAATGAAAAGTTAGTCACAAGCACCACTTACGGCTTAAAAAAAAAAAAAAAAAGAAATCTGTTGATGGAATTCCAAATACTTGAATTATGAATGGCTTCCTGAATAAAAAATG
Source organism: Mustela lutreola (assembly GCF_030435805.1). Taxonomy (NCBI): domain Eukaryota; kingdom Metazoa; phylum Chordata; class Mammalia; order Carnivora; family Mustelidae; genus Mustela; species Mustela lutreola. The sequence goes on along the minus strand of NC_081291.1, from coordinate 176,356,239 downwards.
ACCTCTACAAGAGTGGGGAGCATTCCCACTGAACTTAGGAGATACAGTCTTTGAATTGTGGTGTTTGTCTTGTCACAAACTAGGCAAGTGCTATGAGTGCCCTGAACTAAGGGACTAGTAAATGCCATGTGAGCTGTGCCATACCCTTCTCACCATACCCTAAAGAACATGTTTGTTTTTTTTTTTCCTAGAAATGGTTGTAAATGACCGTTGGATTCCTAGACAAGCTGAGAGCCTATTTTATCTGTGGCATAACTGAGACCTTACAGGTTAATGGGAAAAAGTATAGGGAAAAGGATATAAAAGAAAAGGATAGAACTCAGAGGTTAGTGTTTTTAGTAGTGGTATAGTAATATTCCTAGATAGGGGTTAGAAAAATTATAAGGTGTGGTTGACCTATTCTATATCCCAAAATTTATACGTGGATGGAAGTAAACTTTAAATAAGAGCCACTTTAAAGTGAAAAGAAAGATGACCAAAGAGCTTTCTTTAGCCTGAGTGTGGAGTATATGTGTTCCCTTGGTGATTATAGTTTTCTTTGCACTTTTTCAGGCTTCTTGGGAGTACAGCAACCAAAATTCCCTATAATTTTCCTGGAATGGCTATACCAAAAATTTGAAAAGTTTACATACATATTATAGGGGATAAGACAGCAGACATTGATGTTTGTCTGCCTACCCTGAAATCCTACCACTTTGGAAGTAATTCTTATTGATTTAAACCTTTGCCTCGTGCAGTGGTCAGGAAGTTTAGTGATAGAAATCAACTCAAAGTAGGTTAAGGGTCAAAGAGAATTTAATGGCTCGGTTAATTATCAAGTCCAAAGGCTGAGCCAGTTTTAGGTTTGGTAACTATATGTCCTAGTTTGCCTGAACCGGTTCTGATTTGTACCTGTTATCCTGATTTATGTATTACAAGCAGTTCCTTTTACTCTCAAGTGTCCTGGTTGAGAACATAAAATATATAATACAAAACTTTAGGTCTAGAATTCAAAAGCAAGGAGTTCAAAGAATGTGTTAAGATTCCTTTTCTCCCCCGGTTTCCAGGGTCTTTGTCCTGTGTTCGACTCCATCCTAGAACTGGATTACAGGGCTGAACATTGGCCATTGGCATCCCCTTTCTCCAGCCCTGCAACCTCATTTTGGGGAAGGCCAGTTGAGTCTGGAATCTGTGGGGCTCAGTTCCTTGTGATACAGAGTAAAGCAGAGACAGAAAGAGCTGAGGACCAAAGAACTGGCATATTGTCCTTGGTCTTGTGCCCACAGGCATTATGTTCATGGAATATTGGGCCGGCCTGAGTCCCATGCCCCCTGTGATGTGGAGGGACGGGGGATGATTCCATTGGCAGGATATCCTGGGGTAGAGATTGGACAGTTACATTGATCATGTCTCTTACTCTGAATAAGCCTGTTAGATCCTTGTCTGAGCAGAGTTTGAATGGGGTGGGTAAGGAAAGCAAGAATTATTTGGTGCTTTGGAAGTTGAAGAGCAAGCACAGGGACAATGGGAGCCAAACGGGGATTTAACTTAAAAAGAAAATGTCAGGAAAGGGAGACTCAGAGTACTGGTTCTCATGATATTACGTGGAGCTAATTTTCCATGTTTCTGATTTATTCTGTGTGATAACAATGCCCCGTAGCCTGTCTGCTTGTGGCAACACACGTAGTTTCTTTGAGGGAACAAACTATCCTGACCTTTAGATTTTCTTTCCTGGGTCTAAGCTGAGAATTTAGTGCTGCTTGTTTAACTGTTGGAGTTTTGGATTGCTTTTTCTCTTGCCCTTCCCATTTTTAAGTTTAGTTTATATATCCACCCCACCTTTTTTTGTTGTTACCAACCAAGGGAGATTGTTTTCAAACTCATTGCCTCATTCAAAAGAATTTGGCTTTCTTTGCAAATGTTTGGGAAACCTGGACCCAAAGTGCCAAATGTGTCATATCCACCTGACAGCCACTGGAGTTCTCTGGCTCTGTGGAGCCCCCTTAATATATCTTCCTTGGGACCTCTAGTCTCTGACTCCTTGATGAGGTCCAAGACAGAGATACCAGGATTAAGTTCCATTCCTGGGACAAGCGTGGGGGATGGGGAAAGTTACTGAGAGAGGAAATGGTTTCCTACTTGGATTTTTCAAACACTGCTGAGTACATTATGACAATTTTGGAAGATATTTAAAAAGTATATTTTTCAAAAAAGCAAAATTCACAATTCCCTGCCCTATCAAAGATGGCTATTTTTCTGTGTTTTCTTATGCTCTTTGAATACATTAGAATTTAAATAACTTTAATTACAGTAGATAAAATTTTATATTGATTTCACTTAAATTACCCAGTAATGCAGTTTTTAAAAATAATTGATTGCATAATATAATTTACTAAATTCTATTGGATTTCCAGCTTATTTTGATTTTTAATATTACAGTGACACATAATAAACTGGTATATATATATATTTTCCTTTTTAATTATTTCCTTAAGGTAAACTCTAAGGATTAGGATCAACATCATCAACATTTGTTTACATTCCTTATATATATTATTATTATGCCTTGAAAACATTGCACTAATTTATAATGTCACCAACATTTGGAGTATCATAAACATTTTTTATATATTTGTTTACTTTGGTATTTTATTTTTCGGTTATTTGTGTTGTCCATTTATCAATTGAACTATTGTTATTTTTTCCTCATAAATTTGTAGGAATTCCTCTTACTATAGTTACTAGTCTTTTAATGATACATTTGATGAAAATATTTTTCTCTAGCTTGTCATTTTCCCCTCTTTTTAATATAATGAAATGTTCACACCACAGTTGATTCAAAATATGCAAAAGATTTCTAGAGCATTTACCATGTTTTTGAGTTTCTATGTCCTCATACAGCCAGAATATTTTTCATTTTGTGTTAAGGAATACGTTAGGGACAATGCAGAAACTTCTAAAATGAATAGGGACATAAATATGCCAACCGAGGCCAAATGAATCATGTATGACAGACACATGACTTTTTTTTTTTTAAGTGTGGTTTTTTTGTTTTGTTTTGTTTTAGATTATTTATTTATTTATTTATTTGACAAACAGAGATCACAAGTAGGCAGAGAGGCAGGCAGAGAGAGAGGAGGAAGCAGGCTCCCTGCTGAGCAGAGAGCCCGACACGGGGCTCTGTCCGAGGACCCTGAGATCATGACCTGAGCCGAAGGCAGAGGCTTTAACCCACTGAGCCACCCAGGAGCCCCAGACACTTGACTTCTTTAACTCTTCATTATATTGTACAACAGGCAAGTGGCCTTCCACGACAATGTTATTATTTCCTCTCAAATACATTTTCCGTCTCTGTGTTCATCTATTTTCTTAAAAATGAAACACTAAATCTTGGGAGAGAAGTTTTATCAGGAATTAATTATTAAAACACACATACAAAACTCAGATTCAAAGTAATGGTACATATGCATCATCTATTATTTCATTTACATATGTGTAACCCATTATTTGTGTATTTGGGAAAAATATATATAAAAGCTGCTGAAAAACTGATTAAGTAAGGAAATCAGGAGGAAGGGAAAATAATCATAGGAGCAAAGAAGGTAGGCCCCAAGAAACATGTCAGATGGTCTTGTATTTTTGCAAGGAGTCAGTTTCAGATTAGACCAGAAGCTTCCTGACACCCAGCATAAATAGGGAAACATGATCAAACAAGTCATGTATCTCTTAATAATTAAAGAAACCAATAAACCTATCTTGGCCAAAACATAGCTATTCTGATACTACTTGAAATTGGCATTACATTTTCTGTCTACCTGGGTATATTACCAAAATGGAGGGCATACTATTTTGAGTGACAAAAAGGCCATTGCATTTGGAAATGCAGTATGTTCACACCTATGCCGCTTTGCTAAGTGCACATAATAAACAGTTATGTGTAATGTTCAGTGTTGCTCCAGTTATACAATGCTCTGTGTATACGAAGACATGCACTGAACCATAGGAAACTTCAGTATCACCAGTGGGTCACTAGAGGCAGTGTTTTGTCTTTTAAAAGAGTATTAAAGTGGTTTTCCTTAATTTTGGCTATTGGAATTAGTTTTCTATTTTGTTTGTTTGCTTTGGTAGGGGGCTTGCTTTTTTTTTAACCCTTTAAATTAACTTCGTTGATAATTTGTGCAAAATAAAACTGTAAATTAGATGTTTTAACAAATGAACACACCTGTGAAACCATTATTCTAGAGAAGATTAATCACTTTTTCATCACCCTATACCACTCCCTTGTATTCCTCCCCAATTAAATCCTCTGCCAGTGCCAACCCCAAGTAACTACTGATCTGTTTTCTATTACCGGGCATTAGTCTTGCATGTTCTAGAATGCCATAAATGTTATCATGTCCTCTTTTGAGCCTGGCTGCTTTCAGTCACCATATTTTTGAGATTTATTCATGCTGTATCAATGGTTTGCTTCTTTTTATTATGGTGGTATTCAGGTTTTTTTTTTTTTTTTATAAATAACATTTTGTTTTGAAAACTAGGATTAAAACTGATAGAAATATTCTTTTTTTTAAAGGATTTTTTATTTTAGAAAGAGAGAGAGAGAGTGAGAGAAAGAGAGAAAGGAAAAGAGAGAGCATGAGCCGGAGCAGCAGAGGGAGAGGGAGAGAGAAATCTCCAGCAGACTCTGTGCTGAGCACAGAGCCAGAAACCGACTCAGTCCCAGGACCCCGGGATCATGACCTGAGCCAAAACCAAGAGTCAGTTACTTAACTGACTGCAGCACCCAAGCGTCCCCAAAACTGATATAAATATTCTTATATAAGTCTCTGTGTTTTCTTTTCTCCTGAAATATCTAGTAATGGAATTTCTGAAGCATAGAATAAATGTATATTTAACATTATAAAAAACCAGTAAACAGTTTTCTGAAGTGGTTGTGCCACTTTATAGACCCCAGAGCAATATATGAACTTGGAAATTAGTTTTTAAAGTCCTTATTTATGAAGCATTTCAAAAGTAGAAAGAAGATATAAATCTTTTTTGCAAGGTACTGCTCATGTTTCTGTAAAGTCCCATTGCTTATCAGGTTAACCCCCTATTTTAACAAAGAAGAAAAAGTAAAAGCAAAGCAGAGTGGTATGATTGAAGGCTGTTATCGTTTACACACTACATTTCCCAGATAACTGTAGTCCAATCCTTATCTTCTTCCAGTACAGCTCTTGTTACACGTGGAAGTATGACATTGATAATTTGCTGAACTTTGGTAGAAGCTGCTATGCAACCATGTTGTAACAACTGAGACCTTCTGGACCTTTGCAATAACAAAAAAAGAAGACTGGTTCTTACAGTACTTACCAAGCAGTGGCAGATTAGGGAAGCATTCTGGACTGGGAGCTGTGGTCCCAACTACAAGCTATGTGACTACAAGCAATACGTGCCTCTCAGGGCAGAAGGCTGAGGCTCAACCTTCTAAAAGGTATGGGCAGGACTAAGCGAACTCTAAATTCCCCACCAGTTCTAAAATTTTGTGACTCTACATAAAGGCTGAAATTATTTTTAAATTAACTTAAAAATATTTTCCCACCTAGGTACTACATGAGTATATTTTTCTTAAAAAAAAAGGAAATAAAGTAGAGCAAAGTGCCCTTTGACTAATGTCTACCAAAACCAGGCCCCTCTTCTCTTCCTTCTGCATCTCCTTACAGTTAACCACTGTAATAAGTTTGGTGTAAACCTTCCAGATTTGGGAAAATACATATACATAAAATTATTTACCCACAGAAATTCACTGTCTCAGGCTTCTTTTTCCTTTTTTTTTTTTTTTTTTTTTTTAATATATAAATGGTTTATGGAACTAATTTGGTAGTCCCCAAGACCACCCCAAAATTCAGTTTTTCACTAGGAGCACTCATTGGATTCAGCATAAAATTGTATTCATCACTGTGATATATTATAGCGGAGCACTATACAGAAAATTAGCAAAGAAAATAGTCACATGGGCTGAAATCAGGAGGATATCTGGCATAAGTTTCTGAAAGATCTCTTCCAGTGCAATCACATGGGATGTGCTTAATTCCTCCACAATGAATTGGGATAACACTTGTGAAATGTTGTTTATCAGGGCCTATTAGAGACTCAGTGCCCAGGGTTTTTACTGGGAGCTTGTCACAAAGGCACCCTCTGGTTGGCATATCCCCAATTCCAGACTCCCAGAAAACAAGCAGGTGTTCATCATAAACCACACTGGTTGTACAGTTTAGGTTCAATGCACCATTCTTTTTTTTTTACTTTAAGATTTTATTTATTTATTTGTTTGTTTGTTTATTTATTTGACACAGAGAGAGAGAGAGAGATCAGAAGTAGGCAGAGAGGCAAGTGGTGGGGGGCGGGGAAACAGACTCCCTGGAGAGCAGAGCCTGATATGGGGCTCCATCACAGGACCCTGAGATCATGCCCTGAGTTGAAGGCAGAGGCTTAACACACTGAGCCACTCAGGCACCCCTCAATGCATCATTCTTATCAAAGAATACTGGGACTGCTCCTGAAATCCAGTTTCCTAGTTCCTAGACACTAGCCATAGGCCAACTGTGCAAGCAGTTCTTTCTAAGGATAGCAGTTTCAGTTTGTAAGTTAACTCTTTCAGTAGCATAACTTTCTGAAACTTTCTCTTTTCATTTAATAAAATGTTTTTAAGATCTCACTGTATATGTATGTTTCTTTTTATTGCTATACAGTCTTTTCCCTGAAAATAACACAGTAGGGAATATCTGTATTCTCACCTGCAAGGTTTTCTCTGGTACCCTAGAAATAGAATTGCTGGGTCATATAGTGTTGGCTATTTTAGATGTTGATAAATGTTATCATACCACTCTTTAAATAGTTTGTATCAATTTATGCCCCCACAACAAATTGAGAATGTTTATGTTTCTATACCCTTTTCTATAAAGTGTTATGAAACTTCTTTTGATGAAACTAATATGTGAAAATTGGCATCTCATTGTTTTACTTTGCACCTTTAGAATAGTGGGTTTTTATTGAAATGACTTTTTTAAAATGCCCTTTTTAATTAGGCACTTATATGGAGAGACTAAAAAGCAAGATCATTGGCATAAATGTTAGATTAGAGATGTGAGAGCCTCTCAGGACCCAAACTATGATCTGACAGGCACGATTTCTATAACCTGACATCTGGGTTTCTTAAAAGAGCTGAAAAACAAAACAAAACAAAACACAACCAACAACAAACTTACCCTTAGTCAGATGAAAAACTGACAGATCTCCCTGCAGGTCTTGTGGCATTAGTCTTTCAAATGAAGCTCTGACAGAATATACAGATGTAACTCAGCAGTGGTCTCCAGGAGACATAAATGAAGAAAAGCAGTACAGGTAAAATCCTGTACTGCTAGAGAGCTGGGAACTCACCAGTGATGGCTGCTCCTTGTTTCTGGAAGCTTATCCTATAGAATAGTGGGGAACTTAGTATTCTTTCATTCAATAATATATATTGAGTATCTAGGAGGTGTCAGCCTCGAGGTATATAAAATCTAGGAAGAACGGCCTACTGGGAAGCAATTTCTCTAAATAGGGGTTGGCTATAGAACACCATGGTAAGGACAAACTTTTTAGGGTCTCAATGGATTTGCAGCTGGTAGAATAGACTAAAGTATTTTCCTTAGCTAGTGCTAAGAATGATTCCCTCAAAGTTACAGAATCATTCTTTTCTCCTTCATTACCTCTGCATGGAGTGGTGCTTCATTTGCTTATACAATCAGATCTTTATGTTTGGCCAGTGGAAGGGAGGCTGACCTGACCAGCTCGTTCCCATTTGGTCGTCATGAGTCTCTTCTTCTGTTTGGAGTTCTCTTTATTAAGCAACCAGCTGATTCTCAGGAAGGGACATAACTTCTCTTTTGAAATTCTCAACCAAGCAGGAACTTATATCCTTTCTTTTTCCCCCTCAGGGTAGCAGAGATGATTGATACTTTCAAAATGATTTCTATGGGGGCGCCTTGGTGGCTCAGTGGGTTAAAGCTTCTGCCTTTGGCTCAGGTCATGATCTAAGGGTCCTGGGATCAAGCCCTGCATCCGGCTCTTTGCTCAGCAGGGAGCCTGCTTCCCTTCCTCTCTCTCTGCCTGCCTCTCTGCCTACTTGTGATCTCTGTCAAATAAATAAATAAAATATTTAAAAAATGATTTATATGAACTACTCAAGGACAACATGATGAAAAACAGGTTTTATCCATCTTGCTACAAGGCTTATAGTCTTTGTCCCATTTCCTGGCCAGTCAGAGAATCTACCTTTTTCATTCTTGGGATCTTCCCCTTATAATTGAAGAGTTCTAGCCACACAGACTTTCAGGGAGAAAGAGAAAGTGGTACATGAGTTGACTGTCACTCTCAAAACCACGGGTTCAAATCTGACCTGTCTTTGGAAGTCCATGAACAAGGAAAGTAACCTTCGAACTAGTGCCTCCATTCTCCCCTTGCTACAGGTGGGTCAAAGGTATTTCCTTACATTGCTTCACCTTTCTTCACGTATCCAATATTTCAGATTTAAGACTATTCTTGGTATTTTTTAAGACCAGATTCATCTTCATATAGGACAGCTGGCCAGGTGAGCATGGTGTTCAGTTTTCTCTGACTTAGAACCTTTCTAAACTCTGCACCAAAAAAGGGGGTGAGATGTTTTCTAAGAGCATTTTAAATGTATAATTACTTATAGAATCCCTAGAACAATCTTCTTAATGATTTGATTAATGCCTATTCCAATAAATGTGAACGTAAGTGTTGAAAACATGATCATTACATGATAACTTAGCCTTTTTGGCTTCACTAATGTAAGGCAGCAGTAACTAAAATCAGTGTCTACACATACAGTGGGAGAATTCATGTTCTTGGTAAACGTGGTAACTAGTTCAATTCAAGTTATTCCTCCCTGGCTAGTTATCACCTGCATTTATTGGGAGCCTAAGTATAGAGAACTGTATCATCCTGAACTGTGGGTACACTACAGAAACAGTAATAACTATTTCATTGACTCAACAGTTACTCACTGAGTGCCTCTTACTCGCTCAGGCAATCAATGCCAGATGCTGGGAAGGATAGAGAGAAGATAATCACAGCTTTCAAGTTGGGTGGGGGCGAGGATGGTGCTGAACAATATACTAAAAGATAAAATTATAAGTAAGGATACAGAATAGTCACTTGAGATTTCATAAGGACCAAGAGTCTAATTGTCAAATGTTTGGTACAAAAAGTCAGGGTTATAATGTAAACTTCATGTTCTTCAATAAGACCAGAAAAAGATACCATTTACACTCCCTCCCCACACAAAGCCTCAGTCATACCAAAAGTTGGCATTATTTATACAGCTAAATATTTGCATAATCTACCATTCAGTAATCCATGTATTAGCATGAAACAAGAAATACTCTTGTATAAGAGACAAACTAAAGGATGCTTATGGAGGCTCACAGCAGAAACTGGAAGCAATCCAAATACACTTCGATAGAACAGATTTTAAAAATTTGTGGCACACTCTTCCAAAGGAGTATTTCTCAGCAATGAAAATAAATGAATTCCAGCTATGTGTACCATCATGGATATCTTATTAACATAATACTGAGTGCAAAAATTTTCCAGAAAACCACAGTAAAACTGACAACACATACCATATATATGGTATGTGTTGTCAGTATACACACACACACACACACACACACACACACACATATGTATATATATGATTAAACTACATAGAAAATTTAAAAACAAACAAGGCAATGTTAAAATTCAGGAGAGAGGCACAAGGACCACCTTGGGGAGAAGCACACAGGAAGTATAGTTTATTGGTAATGTTTTAATACTTGGGTTAGGTAATGAGTTCCAGCTGTTCATTTTGTTCTTATTTTTGAAAACATAATTGTTCTATAGGATAGGATCAGGAAGAGGAAAGTTTACTGAAGTGTTGTGGACAATTCAGTATTAAGCTAAAACAAATAAATGAACAGGATATGGTTTTAGTTATTAAGTTTTACATATATATATGTATATATATATATATGTATATATATATATATATAGTTTTAGTTATTAAGGTGTTTATAACCTAAAGGGGCAATTTGACACACTCAACTGATAATTTTGTGTGCTTCTCTAAACCTGCTCTATGACATATAAGTAAACCCAAATGTCCTTGATTTCATGCTTAGTCACACTGTAAGCCTGCACCCGGGATAGGAGGAGATGAAATCTTTCATAAAGTTCATCATTAAAAATTTTTAAAAGTATAATTGTGGAGAATTGGGTAAATGCTTTAATGTTACCTAGATGTCCTTCTTGCCTCATGTCACCAGAGTCTCTGATCTGGCTTCCAAACGATGTTTCTTTTTTACTCTCTTATTTCTCACTTCTTGCCTTGTGCAGCTCCTACTGTTGCTTTGACAGGAAGGAATCATCACTACTCCATCTCTCAAGTTTCCACAGTGGTAACTGGGAATATGTTTTAACATTAAAAAAGACTTCTAATTGTTTAGGGATGAAGCATGAAGGAATTACAACATAAAGAAACTCAAGCTGCTTTCAAAGTCCAAATGCACCAACCCCTCCACAAGACCACGCTATGGGTGCCTCTTTTCCTAGCTTCTAGCTGGTCCCAGTGCAACAAGGATCCATGTATTTCTCCTCAATGTCAGGACTCAAGTGAATGCCCCTTTAGGGGCTCTCCCTGGGAGCCTAAAGAGAGGAAATTGTTTCCCCTTATTCCAGGCTAAGTTTCAGCTCTTTTCTCCCGCCCCAGGGTCTCGCCTCCTTTTAGGAAAATTTGACAGTGGTATACACACTTCCTTCAGGGAATATTTTACCTCCGTTCACATGTGTGGTTTTACCCAATCTCAAACCATCTCAAGGACTTTAGAATATTATTACTGGGGGCGCCTGGGTGGCTCAGTGGCTTAAGCCTCTGCCTTCCTCTCAGATCGTGATTTTAGTCCTGGAATGGAGCCCCGCATATGGCTCTCTGCTCAGTGGAAAGCTTGCTTCTCCCTCTCTGCCTGCTGCTCTGCTTACTTGTGATCTCTCTCTCTGTCAAATAAATAAATCAAATCTTAAAAAAAATATTATTACTGGACAGCTGGGCATTTCCCCAAATCTGGATTACTCAGTTCTAAATAACAAGTAATGAAGAACAGCCTTTGGGGAATTCAGGAACTTTTTTCATTCCTTTATTCCTCTGCTCCTCAATCTCTGCAAGCAATTGCTCAAAGAGCAATTCACGCAGGGTAGGAAAATACAATTCAGAGGCAAAAAGCATTCTAAAGTCACATATTTCACTTTCAAACGGAATTTTTCAGACTTCTACCTGCAAAAAGATCATACTATTTATAGTACTAAAGGAATGTAACTTCCACCCTGAATTCACCTTACACCATGTCCTTCAGGAATATCTGGTGAACAACTGGGGACCACGTGAGTTCGACTTGCCTTTTGCTTCATCTCCGTCAAGTAAGGCACAAGTTGCTTGCAACTTTTAAAAGAGCACTCCCTCATCCCTAGATTTCAACACTTCCCTCCGCAAAAAGTCTGAACCAGAGCACTTAACTACACAAAAACGCGTATTTAAAACGAATGCTTTAGGTAAGAGAGAAGGAAAGAGTATATAGGGCAACGCTGCCTTATCGCCCAAAAAGGCTTCCGGAATTCTTAGTAGCCTTAATTTTCCAGTTCCTTCCTTTGACACCCTCGCAGGTTTGTTCTGGCTGGTAAACGCTATTAGAAACTCCTTGTTCACAAACTGATTCATCCCTATTCCCGGCACAGTACTCGAAGCGTAGGCGCCGAATAATGAATGAATGAGTTTGTGGAAAGAAGGCGGGGATAAAAGATTGGCTTTTTTCGAGACAGAACTAGGAGAATTATAGTGGTCGCAAAAAAAAAAAAAAAAAAATCCCAAACTTGGACAAATGCCCACTTCCGACGGGCTCTCAGAGTCCAGAGCAGCAAACCACGCCCCACCCACGAGCGACACACGGGAAACTCAAGCTTTCAGGAAAACCGGAAGTGCCTGGTCACGCGTTGCGCATGCGTGCTTCCGTTCGGCAACCACGGCCATACTCTGTCATCCAGTGAGAAAGCAGAGACTCCGGCCCACGCAGGCCGTAGAACAGTCAGCCCCCACCCGTGCCTCTGCCGCTGCGCATGCGTTATAGGTTGGCCTCTCGCTGAGAGGCGGAGCGAAAGGACAGTTTTTTTTCTTTCTTATTCCCGCCCCTCTTCTTCCCCCACCTGCCACGTACTGGGCCCGAGATCTCGCTAGGCTTGGTGCGTCCGTGCGATTGGCCGGGGCCCGCGCGAGCCTGCTAGCGAGGTGCGGCAGCGCCGGCGGAGGGCACCGGAGTGGGCCGTGACCGCAGCCTCTCCACGACGCCCCAGAGCCGGGCGTCGGCCTCGCACCGGTCGGGTCAGCGGAGATCCGCGGGGAGGCGGCCGCGGCAGCCTCGGCAGGCGGGTATGGCCGCTGGGGACGGGGGTGCGGCCGCTCTCCCGACGAGGCGGGCCGGGAGACGAGGAAGCGCTGGCAGGGCCTCGCTCGAACCGGCGGGTACCGGGCGGGGGAGTGGGGGCGGAGGGGGCCGTGGGAAGGGTCTGGGGCCCGAGAAGGGCGTCGGGTGGGGGGAGGGGAAGCTGTGGAGGGGGAGGGGATGGGAATCCCGCTGGCCACGGTGGCAGGGAGGCGGGCCTCGGGGGTCCAGGGATTGTTTGGGCCAGCAAGTGCTCGCGCTCCGAGTCCGCCTGGTTCCATGGGGTTGGACTGCCAGATGGAGAGGAGAGGGGAGGTACTTTGTGAGGCCTGGGGTGGTCGAGCACTTAACCCCCCAGAGGAGCTTGTAAGGGTGAGGAGGTTGAAGAATAGCGCCTGTTGGAATAAGTTTATTGGGGTCACCCGAGAGGAACCTTGTTCCTTAGCTGTGTCAGGGCTTAATCAAGCGCCAACTGGAGGCCCAACCCAGTTTTATAGTGATGATGATAACGAACTTTTAAGTTTCCTACTAACTGTGCTAAGTATTTTAGATGCATGATAATCATCACAAAGGTTCTTTAAACTTAGATATTCTTACTTTGCGTATGATGAAAGTGAGGCTTGGAGAGGTACTTGCCTAAGGTCACCGGGCTTGTAGAAATCTTTACTATCTTAGTGGTCAGGCAGGATTTGTGGCTCCTCGGATTCTTTGGAACAATCAAGGGTTGATTTTGCTTGAATATCTTAAAATTGCTACGCTGTGGAGGTGCCTAAGCAGGCCCCTCTGAATTCGAGCCGGATTCTACCCACAGGGAAAGTGGAACTGGAGGTTTGGCCACTGATCTTGGATTCTGGTTCAGGAGGCAGGATTTTTATGTCCCTTTGGTCTGGTCAGTTTATTCCCAAGTGCTAAAAACAGGGTTCCTGTTGGAGGGTTTGGGAAATTAGTGGCTGTGTCATTTCTGGACTTCAGAGGGAGTCGGGTATGGACAAGATGGGAGAAGAAAATGCTGTAAGGATCTCACCAGCAGTCCTGGCAGCTAGTTGTTCATACCAGTCTCTACCTGGTGACTGGAGTTAGAGAAAAAGGGGACCTGAATTCTGTTACATAAGAAAATTGAGAATGGGATGTTCCCAGAAAGGAAAGATTTTTTGATGTCCTTAGTTTTGTGATGATGATATGCATGTCTTGAGGAGATGGCTGCACAAACTGGCTTATGAAAGAAGCCCTGGTTCCTGGCCACAGGGAGTTTACAGTGCATGGGAAGCACCAAGGAATAAATGAATTTGCAGGCAGATGTGGCAAATATAAAGTAAAACAGACTAATGTTGTCAGATCCATTGGAATTGCATTGAACAACCCTCCCCCCATCAAAAGGATGTACTATTCATTACATCAGATGTTGAAAGTTCTCTTAATTAGTATGTTTGTTGGGGGAGTCACTTCTAGTTACATAAAAGAGGTACAGTGTGTGAAGGGCTGCCTTAAGAACTGACCCTAACAGTATAACTTTTCTTCTCCCTATCCCTTATCAGAACTTTATTATTTCTCATTCATCTTTGGTTTGGGCAACAAAAACAAGTCTTTAAATACCTGCTATATGTCAGGCACTATTCTAGGTGCTTTTAAGAGTAGATAAGGATACCTTGCTGAAGCTAAGCTGTGGTCCTTAGCTATGTTATTGCTGGTTTACATATCCTATGGATAGGAGGAAGTAACATAACTTTGATTTACTGAAGTTCTTTATTTCTTTCAGACTGTAAGGTAAACAAGGTGGAGTCTTTACCATTTTATTGAAGAGATTATACTTTAGAGCTTAGCACATAGTAGGTATTAAGTAAATGTTTCCTGAGTGAAGAGGGTAGTTTGGCTAACAGGTGTAGAGGTTCTTTCAGTTAATCACAGTGTTTATGAGAAGTCCATTGCGAGCATTGACAGATAAGTTATTCTGTTTTACATAAGGCAAGCTTAACATCCATATGTAGGAATACAATCCGCTCTGTTCTGAACTGACCTAAGAGCGTTAGATTCAGTACTTGATGCCTCATTTTAAAATATATTATTAATATAAGCTCTAAAATAGGACAGTACAAATATATATGTGTGTGTGTGTATATATATATATATATATATATATATATGAAGAGTAAGAAAAAAACAAGGAGAAGGACAAATCGTGAAGAGTATTTAACGGTAGGCTAAATAACATTAGGGTTTCATCGTGCTGAAAAAGTGAAAGTCTGAGGATATAGGCCTTCAAGTCTGACTTTGGGTCCTCACTAAATGGCAGAATTTTAAAAAATCTGTTACAACAATTGGGAAGTTTATTTCCAAGCTGTCAGTATGTGATTATGGGTCAGTGCATTATGGAAAAAGAGTGTTTCTAAGATAAAAAGGAAAGAAAAATATTATTAATAAATGTAATCTCTTCAGAATATGGCAAGGAGGACTAGAGACATTCATTTAAGGAATACTTGGAAGGACATAAATAGGGAATCTAATCATACACGCCACTAAGGTTTGGGGAGGGGTGAGTTACAGAATATTAAGAGACAATAGCGCATGGTCTTATTAGAAAGTTCTGGAGGATGTCACTCATTTGCCTTTTCTCCTTAAGTTCCCCAAATAGGAAAACTAGAAAAAATACTAGTGGTCTTTTTTACTTTAGAGAGAAAAATTTGAGACTCTGTTTTAGTGTTCACACATGCTTTTCAGGGTTATCATTTAGTTATAGGTTAATACTGTAGAAGCCAGTATTTATTTGTCCTTCATGTAACAAAATTCAGTGACAACCATTACTAGGCACTGTTCTAGACTCAGGAATCCAATGAACAAAACCATTTACTTCTTTATTTTTTAGTAGGAAAGATAATGCAAAGTTAATAAATTCATAATGCCTGGTGGTGATAAGTGATTTGAAGAAAATTGTAGCAGGGTAAGAAAGTGAAAGAAGATCCATTTTAGTTTAGCTTTAGGTAGTCAGGACAAATCTCTAAGAAGTGACCATTTGATCAGAGATCTGAATCATATGGGAATTGTGAAAAAGACTTATGACAAAGGGAACAGCAAGTGCAAAGCCTTACATTGAGGATTTACTTAAAATATGGGTGCAGCAATGAAATCAGGGAGAAAATTAGGAAATGAGGTTAAATAACTTGGCTAGGGGCCAGAGGCCAGATCATGACCTTGTAGTCCTGTCCTTTACTAGAAGTGAGCTGTGACTCTATTGGGAGATTTTAAGCAGAGGTATGTTAGATTTTATTTAACAGGATTACTCTGATGTTGAGGATAGATTAAAAGCAGGCAAAGGTAAAAAGCAGGCAGACCACATAGGAGTCTTTTGCAGTAATGCATGCAAGAAATGCTAGTGGCTTGGATCAAGTTGGTAGCAGTAGAGATACTGAAGGGATTGGAATGTAGAGATTTTAAAAGTGGTGGCAACCATATTTTTGGATATTTCATGGACTTTTTGAAAAAAAATTGTGAACAGCTAGAAGGAAGAAATTGTTCCTGAGATAGAGAATATTACAGGAGAAGCAGATTTTGGGGGGAAGATCAGGAATTTGTTTTTAGATATCTTAAGTTAGAAATCTAAATGGTAATGTGAGATAAGGAGGTATGTGGGTGAATGCTAAAAATTGTTTTTAGGCACAAAATAAACTTATCTCCAGACCATTTTAACCTGGAACACTGGAACAGTAAACCTCTTTTGAAGGCCAGAGTTTCTTAAAAGATTCTAATAGTAGATTTCCTTTTCAACTTTTTAATATAAGTTTTTATAGCTGTTTAATCATCAAAACCATTTTATCAGTCTTTCCCTAGAATTGTATACCTACAACATCCTGGAGTCCACCATGAATGGACAGTTGGACCTAAGTGGGAAGCTAATCATCAAAGCTCAACTTGGGGAAGATATTCGACGAATTCCCATTCATAATGAAGATATTACTTATGATGAATTAGTGCTAATGATGCAGCGAGTTTTCAGAGGAAAACTCTTGAGTAATGATGAAGTTACAATAAAGTATAAAGATGAAGGTAAGATTAAAAGTCTGCGTATTACTTATGATTTTTTTGCTTATCTTTTGTTGAACTATCTCAATAAAAATTTTGTTCCCTTCTGTAGTAATTGAGTACCCATTTAATTTAATTGGATGTTCATGTAGTTAATTATAATTCTTTAATAAGTTAAATAGCTATGTGATTTATTATTAGAAATGGGGCTTTAAATGATAGAACTTTCATGTATATTTTTACAAGCATTTTTTTTTCTCTTTTGCTCATGCAATTCTGGCTTCCTTTTTTGCTTTTAAAACCACACTTTCACTCATCAGTAGGTACTGAATGAAAAAGATTTTCGTGGCCAACTAAGTGAGAAAGCTGGTTGAAACAGAAATGTGTTTCTTTACTGCAGCAATCTTTAGAATGTGTAATATGCTGGTGTACATTGTCAGTTTATAGTATGCAGTGTCCTAGATTAATTTGACCACAAAACAGTTTGTACAGCAGTGGGTTTTACATGACAGATGTTGCATCAAACACAACAGATCTTTATTTCATTTTTTTATACCTGTCTTCTTTATAAACATCTTTGCTGAAAAATTGTGCTCAGGTGGTTACTAGCTTCTTTCTTACCATTGAATTTAATTTCATTCTGTTTCCCCTTGTTTTCAGTACTTGGCATTGCTACCTATACCATCTTTTTTTTTTTTTTTTTTCCCTTTAAAGATTTTTATTTATTTATTTGACAGAGAGAGCAAGGAGAGAGGCAGGCAGGTCGGGGGGGTGGGTGGGGGGGGTGGGGGGCGGAAGCAGGCTCCCTGCTGAGCAGAGAGCCTGATGCGGGGCTCCATCCCAGGACCCTGACTGAGATTAGGACCTGAGCCAAAGGCAGACGCTTAACCCACTGAGCCACCTAGGCACCCACCTATACCATCTTTTTAAAAATACTCATATTCCTAAACATCTCTGCCACTGCTGTCCTAGTTTTCTTATCACTGACAACTGCTTTTCTGTGTCTCTGTGTGCTAGCTTAAAGTAATGCCAGCTGATGATAAGAGAAATCTCAAAATTTCAGTGGTTTAACATTCAGCGAATCATTTAGAGACCCAGGTTGACAGAAACTCTGTTGTGTTCAACACATGGCTTATAAGTTCACCTTGAGCATTAACATCCAGCAGGCAGATGGAGGAAGACAGAGTGTAGGGGATTAGGTGGGGGGATTGTAGTCTCTAGGCCTTAAGGTAATGTATGTCATTTCTCCTCACATCACATTGGCCAGACCCCAGTCATGTGGCTCTGCTGAGATCTCAGTGGCTAGGGGTATGTCCCTGGTTGGTCCACTTTCCAACAACCTACACTGTGGAAGGAGAGTATAAATCACTGATGATCAGCTAAGCTGGCCATTTAACTACAGGTGTAATTCTTTTTTTTAATAAAGTATGATCTAATATTACCCAAACCTAATTTTGAGAGTTATCTGTTTTAAAGGACAGTAAAGGAGACAGTTTCTTCCTGTTCTCTTCCCTAGTATAATCTCATCTATTAACAATACATTGATTTTCATTTCTAACTTGAAAATGTGTGCCTTAATTTACTTCATACTTGGTATAACTTAAACTGACCTCATTATTTATCTGGCTTTCTCTTAACTCCCTTATTTTTGTTTAGGGCAGGGGTTGCCAAACTTTTCTTTAAAAGATCAGATAAAATCTTAGCATTGTGGGTCATTTAAGGCCAGTATTTCACCTATTTAAAACCTTTTAAAAAATGTAAAAACCATGCTCAGTTCACAGTCCTATAAATAAGAATTTTGACCATCAGTCTCAATTTGTGGACCCCTTTCTTAGAGTATCCTCATTGTTGAAAGAATATTCTCCACATCCAGTTACCACATTGAATTGCTTTTTCAGGGTGTTTCTAAGTGTTTTAAATTGTACAGATTTGTATTCCAGAAACTGTTGGGTACTAGGGTAGAGGACTGGCTTAGGTAAAGTTTTTGCTATTATGTATATTCTATTTCTGTTGTGAGTTTCAGAAAATAAGGTAGTTAGAGAAGGTTTCCTTTTACATATATACTTTATTAAAAATATGTTTAGAATCCCTGAAGTTGAACATGAGATAACGTTATAAGAAATGGGTCTGGTTATAAAGATCTAAAAACAATGATAAAATTCTCAGTTACGCCATTTGTTGCCACCTTTGTTTAAAATAAATCTGTAATCAGTGTTAAAATTGGTGTAGCAGAGCATCCTTGGAGCAGCCTCCCAGGACAGAACCGACATCCTCAAGCCCCCAGCCTACCTATGTCTGTGAAGACACCTGGCACAGGACCCTGATTAGCTCCTTGCCTGTGGCTGCTTTTCTGTTCTTGTTCTCTCTAGAGAACATTTTCCTCCAAGCCCTTTGAAATCTTTTGAGACAGGCAGCTGATTATAATACTCTTTTTTTTTTTTAAAGATTTTATTTCCTTGAGAGAGAGAGAGAGAGAGAGCGCATGAGAGGGAGAAGCAGAATCCCTGCTGAGCAGGGAGCCCAATGTGGGACTCAATTCCAGACTCCAGGATCATGACCTGAGCTGAAGGCAGTTACTTAACCAACTGAGCTACCCAGGCGCCCATTGAGATCTAGGAGATTACAGAATCTTGTGTATAACATGAATATTTTTTTCTAGGGAGAGTTCATAGTTTTCATCTTAGTATCAAAATGGTCAGTGATCCTTTTAGTTACTATTATAATAGCTTTCCCTCCCTTTATATTAGTGGTGTTTTCTTGTACTTAGGATTAAAATTTGAACCTTGAGAATCTGTATTTCTTTAACTTTTGGTAAATATATTTAAATTTTTTGGAACAGAAAGATTTTAGTCTAAACCAGTAATCTGTTATTTTGCTACCATGAATATCCTGGTGACTTGTAAAAGATGACTTAATATATTAATCTTTATGTTTTGGCTCTTCTTATGGGGATATGATAAATAACTTTGCTATAAAAGTAGTAAGCAAAATTGATATGGTATTCTTTTGAACAAGTGCATCTTACCTAGATCATTTAGTGTTTATTTAAAGTTTTTATGGTAGATTCTCATTATGTTCTGTAATCTTCATTTAGATTCTAATTTAATGTATACCTTGGTTTATACTGACACAAATCTGAAACTTTTTTTAAATTCCAGATGGAGATCTTATAACAATTTTTGATAGTTCTGACCTTTCTTTTGCAATTCAATGTAGTAGAATACTGAAACTGACATTATTTGGTAAGTGGTAAACCTTCTAATAAATTTACTGTATTGTCCATTGTATTTTTATTGAAGTCTTTTTAGCTTTTCTCCTTTTGTTTTTATTTTTTTTAAAGATTTTATTTATTTGAGAGAGAGAGAGAGTTAGCACAAGTGGATGGGAGGGCCAGAAGGATTGGGAGAAGCAGACTCTGCAATGAGTAGGGATCCTGATACAGGATACTCTGGACTCAGGGATCTTGACTTGAGCTGAAGGCAGACACTTAACTGGCTGAGCCATGCAAGCACCCAGATTTACTCCTTTTAAAGACTCAGAATTAAGTGATAACTTATTCAGTTATATCTGAAATTTTGAATTATTAGGCCTAACTATATATTTGACGATTATTAGAAGATTTGAAGAGTAATAGAAAGTAGGCATGTTTAAATTCTCCCTTCTGCTCAGTACCATATGTAGCAGCGGATGCCACTTATAGAAGTATTTACAGGTTTGAAAATAATACAGGGTTAAAACTATCTTTATTAAGTTTTAGTTTTATTAAGTTTATTCATTTTATTATTAAGTTCTTAGTATAGATAATTACCTTTTATAACATGCTTTTACTTCTCAGGACTTAACGTATAGACCTCATATTGTAGACATTATTTTTTCAGGAGTACTTACAGAGTAAATTATAAGTAGTTTTGATAAAAATGAATATAAGATTAATTATAATCTTAAGATTTTGTTTTCTTATTGACATTAACAAATTTGTGAGGTGTAACTTTTTTTTTTTTTAAGATTTTATTTATTTATTTGACAGAGATCACAAGTAGGCAGAGAGGCAGGCAAAGAGAGAGAAAGGAGGGAGCAGGCTCCCTGCCGAGCAGAGAGCCTGATGTGGGGCTCGATCCCAGGACCCTGGGATCATGACCCGAGCCGAAGGCAGAGGCTTTAACGCACTGAGCAACCCAGGTGCCCCTGAGGCGTAACTCTTAAGGGGATAAAATATTGAAATGATTACAGAGTTAAAGTGGTAGTATGATTATGTGAAAAATAAAATCTAGGCTTTTTTTCTTGGATGTTTTGTTTAAATTTTTAAAAAGTTACGTGGCACTGAACCTTATAGTCCCATGGAACATGATGTTGACCAGTTGGTTTAATTTGTATTTATTTCATCTCCATCTAAGAAGGCTGAATGTGATTCAGATTTTAAAATGCTAATAAAAAAATTAAAACTGCGTAAAAAATTTTTTTAGATAAAAGGTATCATTTTACAATATTGAGTCTGAGGTAGTTAACCACTGTTGCCTGGCTATCAGGAAGGTTTGATAAACTGAAAACCTTCCTTCCAGAAATACTGAGGACATGCTAGATCAAGTATTACAAATGTGTTTTTTGAAGTGTATACTTGACTTGATTCAGAGAGTTAAGAGAAATGTCCAGGGACCAAAAGATAGATGGAATTAAAAACCAGGACCAGAAGGACCCAAGAGCTGAGACTTGGTGCACTTTTGGTTGTGATGGTCAAGGTTTTATTCTGCATAATCTAAGGACTAATGATTTGGTGTTTACATGGTAGAGACCTTGGGTCCTAGACCCTCAGTGAACTATACTCTAAAAGTTGTAAAAGAAAAATACCTCTTCATTAATGCAGGAAAAGTCAAGGAATTGATACCAGAAACTCTCATACCCTGGCACTGTTGGGTTTGTGAAGTCTCCCTTAAGGATTTCTAACTGTGTTCCCTAAGTCCTGGGTTTAAGTTTAAACTATCTGCATAGTTTGAGAACTTGCAAGCCCATATACTACCATTAAAAAAAAACAAAATAAAAAACAAAACCAAAACAAAAACAGTAAGAAGCAAAGGCAGAAGTCTCTTAAAAGGAGTATGTTCTCAATTCAAGTCACAGGCTTCTGGACAGGATCCTGTTGATAAATATAAGAGTTCAAGTAAGACATGTGAAACAGTCCATGTAAGCAAGAAACAATGGCCACAGCTAGTAGTAGGAGGAGACTAAGAACTTTAGTTAATAGAAATGTTCATATATAAAATATGCACTAAAAGTTGAGATGTAAGAGAATAAAGAAGTGTAAGAACAAGGCACTATATAAAAGGAATAAACAGATTTTATTTTATGTTTTTTTTAAGATGATTTATTTATTTATTTGACAGTGAGAAATCACAAGTAGGCAGAGAGGCAGTCAGAGAGAGAGGAGGAAGCAGGCTCCCTGCTGAGCAGAGAGCCCAATGTGGGGCTCGATCCCAGGACCCTGAGATCATGACCTGAGCCGAAGGCAGAGGCTTTCACCCACTGAGCCACCCAGATGCCCCAATAAACAGATTTTAAAAACAAATCAAGGTAACTTTTGGAAATGAAAAAAATAATCATTAAAATTAAATACAAAGTGGGGAGGTAGAACAACAGAGATTAGTCACAGTTGAAGAGAGAATTAGTGAACTGAAAGGTAGTCTAAAAAAATTACAGAATCAAGCACAAAAACAGAGATGAGGAATATGAGAGAATTTGAGAATGAGAAAGTCCAGCCTTTTCCCATTAAGACTTTAAAGAAGGAGAAATGGGGAGTGGAAATATTTCAGGAGGTAATGGCTAAAGAAATTTTTAGAACTATATAAAAGAAGTAAACTATCAGATTCAGGAGGCACAGTGAGTCCTGAGCAGGATAAGTAAAAAGAAAACTCCACTGTACATACTATCACAAAAGTGGGCAATATGTTAGGCAAAAAGATCTTAAAAAGTAGCCTGAGAGAATAAGACTGATCACCTACCAAGCAATTAGACTGTTGGTAGACATCTTCATAGTAATAATTGGAGCTAGAGACAGTAAAGTAACATTTTCAGACTGCTAAGAAAAAAAATAACTGGAAAAGTAGTTGTCTGTAGTCTGGTAAGCTCGAGGAATAAAGGAAGATAAAAACATTTTCTGGGCTCCTGGGTGGTTGAGTTGGTTAAACAACTGACTTGATTTTGGCTCAGGTCAGGAGATCCAGCCTTACATTGGGCTCTTTACTGGGTGTAGAGTCTGCTTAAGATTCTCTCTCTCCCTTCCCTCCCCCCATACTCAGGTGCTCTCTCTCAAAAAAATAAAAATAAAAATTTCAAGAAATTTTAAATAAATGCTGGGAGTTTGCTACTCGTGGGCCCTGTTAAAAGAATTTTTTAAAAAGTTTTTCAGCAAGAGGGAAACTGAGTCCAGAAGAATGGTGAAACATGCAAGATAGTGTGAGCACATAAACTCATTAACACATAAATTTAAATGGGCACTGATTATAAAAAGAAAATTAATAGTTTTAGGAATATAAAAACAAGATGGGACAAAAATGCTGATTATATGCAAGACAGGAGGGGATGATAGGAATTAAAATATTTTAAAATTGTTTGGGAAGTAGATACTAATTAGATTTTTAAAAATTGAAGTATACATGTCTGAAATGTAAGCGTGATTCAAGAAAGACTAGAAATAACCAGTAGGGGGAAAAGGAGGAAAGAATACCTGGTTGGTTCACTAGATGATGAGAAAAATAAGCAGAGAGAAAACTTGATAAGTAGAAAGCATGAAATACTAACAATACATATAAATGGACAAAATGTGCATGTCAAAAGATAGCCTCTGCCTGGAGTTAAACAAAATTTAGTTACATGCTGATTATAACTGGGTGATTGACATCAAAGAGGGCATGTGATATGAACCCTGGGTATTATATGCAATTGATCAGTTACTGAACACTACATCTGAAACTAATGATGCACTATATGTTGGCTAATTGAATTTTAGTTAAAAAAACACAGTAAAATATTATGCAAAGTTTGAAAGCAGAGGGCTAAAAAATACACTAGACAAACTCAAGGCTAGTGGGTAATAATAATAATAGAATGGACTCTAAGTGAAAAATTCATTAGTAATAGTCACTTATAATGATAAAAAGTACAATTCACTGGGAATATATAACAATTCTGAACACTAACACAGCATAGCCTTAGATTTTTCCCTAGGGAAAAATAAATTCACAATCATGGGAGAGCTTTTATGCTCTTTTCTTAGAAACCGGTAAGGCTCCAAATTAGTCAGGATACAGAAAATTCAAGTAAATCAAATACAGGCTTGGTCTTACGCATCTAGCGATCAGGGAGTGTAATTTTTTTTTTAGTACATGTGAGCATTTATAAAAGCTGATCATGTAGTGGTTTTTCCAACAAATTTCAATAAATATCAGAGAGGAGATATTTATTCTCTGATTATATTCTAGAGATTATATTCTTTGGCCTCATTAGAAATCACTGGACAAAAATAACACAAATTATGGGACTTTTTAAGATAAAAATATGCTTTTAAGTAACAAGTCAAAGAAGAAATTATTATTGGAATTAGAAGTAATTAGTTATTTTAGAGTGTGCAAAGGTAAACTTGAAGGGATATTTGTAGCATTCTATACAAGAAGGACAAATAAGTTGGAAGAAATAATAAAGAGCAGAAGTGAGCTAGAAGTTGGGGAATTGATAGGATCAATAATTTTGAGAGGATACAAGGTAGCAAACCTCTTTTAAGATTAAAGTTAAGAAGAAAGAAGGCACAAATAAACAATATGAGGGATGAAAAGGGGCACACTGCAGATTGCAGTGAGGGAGAATAAACACCATGAACAATGGGATGTTCAGTAAAAGTATTTGGAAAGGATTTTTCATAGCTTGGGTTTATGTTAGATGATTTTGGATAAGGTTCAAGGAAGTGCAACTTGCCCTAGATTGTATGTTCTTGGGAGGTGGGGATGGTCCTATGATTGGGTATCTTACTAAGTCTTATGTGGAAGGTGGAGGAATTAATTGAGAGTAAATCTTCAATTGGTAAAACAGCAGCAGTCACTCACTTTAGCCAGGGGAATGTTGGTCATTTTTGTGGTTTGGTCACTGCTCTTGTTTTGTCTGAGTTCTCATGTGATTATGCAGTGGCTCTGTTCTTGTCTTCATCTATCACAGTCACAGAGTGATCTTTTCTGACTTGTTGGTATTCTTTGAAATTGTTCATGTTCACCAAGAGAACACTGCAGCTTACTTGTGAGTGCCAGCCAGGCCAGCTTCTGGCAGCACTTAGGGCTGTCTTACAGGACTAGGCCAGTTCCTGCTTGTCAAGAGTGCTTTTCTCCCTTTTAGATATTAGAGAAAACCCAGTAGTACCCTAAAAAGCAAGTAATTGATGTAGGTAGGAGGTTGTATTGAACTTCCTCATAATTATATAGAGAGTACATAAAATAGGGTTGTCTTCAGAAAGCTTACATTGATGGTTTGATGTTTGCAGCTTACCTAACGAAGAATCCTGGAACTTTTATTTTCAAATGGATTTCCTTTTTTAATTTGTTGCCTTGGGAATTTGTATATATGTATACTGGCAATGCATAAAGCCTTTTAGTTAAGTTTAATTTTGGACTCCTGTCTTGAAGCTTGCACTTAGAGCCTTGTCTTACCTTTTTTTTTTTTTTAAAAGTAACCTTAGTGGTGATAGTCTTTGTTGCTGGATAAAGGATTTCTTTTTCTTTTTTTCTTTTTTAAAAGATTTTATTTATTTATTTGACAGAAATCATAAGTAGGCAGAGAGGCAGGCAGAGAAGGGGGAAGCAATCTCCCCGATGAGCAGAGAGCCTGATGCGGGGCTCGATCCCAGGACCCTAAGATCATGACCTGGGCCAAAGACAGAGGCTTTACCCACTGAGTTACCCAAGTGCCCCTGGATGAAGGGTTTCTTTTATTTTATTCCTTTTTTAAATTTTTAAGTCAGCTGAAAGTCATTTCAACCAACTGAGGTAATGTTGCCTTCATTAAAAAAAAAAAAAACAACCGGGGCGCCTGGGTGGCTCAGTGGGTTAAGTGTCTGCCTTCGGCTCAGGTCATGATCCCAGGGTTCTGGGATCGAGCCCCGCATTGGGCTCCCTGCTCAGCAGGAAGCTTGCTTCTCCCTTTCCCACATCCCATGCTTGTGTTCCCTCCCTCGCTGTGTCTCTTTCTATCAAATAAATAAATAAAATCTTAAAAAAAAACCCGACTATTAAATAATTTCTGACTTTTTGTGGTTTATATACTGCTTTAGAAGTAATTACTTTGAAGGACATTGGTGATTTGGATTCATGAAGTCTGCATTTTTTTTTTAATAGGTTACTTTTTAGGTCAGTTATTTTAGGTGCTATTTTTTTCCTTTTTTTAGGTCAAAAATAGGCAAGAGGGATGACAGATCTATCAATCATGTTGCATCTTTTAACATATATATATAGAATAAGGTATTTAGGTGTTTATAATATTACTTCAAGAATACAGAAGAGTAGTGTGGGAGAAAAATGAGCTTTTGAAGGTACATAATTTCTGCTAAAAATATATTAAAAATATATTAAAAACTTAAATTAGTTTATTATAGTTTATCCTAATAGAACTTTTTTTTTAACCAGTGTGATCATGGGCCATAGATGTGCATCAACAAAGACTGATGAATATTTATTTTTTCCAAAAAGTAAATTATCAATAATAAAAAAATCCTTAAAAAGAGTTATCATTTAAATGACATCATTAGGTATCTTGTTTTTGTTTTCACTTTTTAAAGAAATTACATTTATTTTTCCTTATTGCTTTAATTGTGTTGATAGATTATTTAAGAACATTGCCCAATTTTAAGCAAATTAATCTTTTGTTCCAGTTAATGGCCAACCAAGACCCCTTGAATCGAGTCAAGTAAAATATCTCCGTCGAGAGCTGATAGAACTGCGAAATAAAGTGAATCGCTTGTTGGATAGCTTGGAACCACCTGGAGAACCTGGACCTTCCACCAGTATTCCTGAAAATGGTAGACTGTGAATCCCTTTTATTCTCCTTATGTCTTTTTTTAAAAAATTGGCTTATTTTGATTCTAATAAAGTTTATAGTATTATGTAAGTTTCAGGTGTACAATATAGTGATTCAACAATTCCATACATCATCCAGTGCTCATCATGACAAGGATACTCCTTAATCTCCAACAACTGTTTAACCCATCTCCCCTTAGGTAACCATCAGTTTTCTATAGTTAAGAATCTTTGTTTCTTTTTTTTTTTCCTTTGCTCATTTGTGTTCTTTCTTAAATTCTGTGTATGAGTGAAATCATATGGTATTTATCTTTCTTTGACTTTTTCTGCCTAACATTATTTTCTATAAACTCACATTTTGTTTGCAGATTTTTTTTTTTTTTTTTTTTTTTTTTTTACTTTTTAAGTAGGAGTAGGTTGGCACCCCTGATGTTACCTTTTCTTATTCTTACCTCTGTGTTAGTATTCAAACCTGTGGTTCTTTAGGATTACTAGGAGATTTTATTTTGCAAATTTTGGGATCTCATCATAGACCTACTAGAGGGCAGGCCCCAGGAATCCCATTTTTAAAGTGCTATCTGGTTGATTCCTTATAGCTAGTCTTAAACCCCTGGATTGATCTCTGTCAAATAAATAAAAAATCTTTAAAAAAAATCCAACAACCCTGGGTTTATGAATAGGTCAGTTTTCAAACACCTTTGACTCTTGAACTGTTTTCATTGTAATAATCAATGCGTCTTAGGAATTGCAGTTATTTCATGAGTTTTATGAGGCATATGAAGTAGTTTTATTTATTTATTTTTTTGAAGTAGTTTTAAGTAAATAATTTAAGATCACTATGTTCAAATGGTATATTGTAAAGTTTATCTTTTTTTTTTTTTTTTAAATATTTTGTTTACTTAACAGATAGAGATCACATGTAGGCAGAAAGAAGGGGGGAAGCAGGCTCCCTGCTGAGCAGAGAGCCCGATGCGATGCCGATGCCAGGCTTGATCCCAAGACTCTGAGATCATGACCTGAGCCAAAGGCAGAGGCTTAACCCACTGAGCCACCCAGGTACCCCTATAAAGTTTATCTTAAATGTAATTTCTAATCATATGCAAAGATAAACTTTTTTTCCCCCATTTTACAGACATGTACTGTTTATATTAAAGCAAGATTTATTGACAAATTTGGAACTGACAATGTTTTTGGACCAAATATATTTAACAGTATAGACTGGAGTTTATGTATTAGGACTTGAAAGTAGATTAAAAAAAAAACTGCTTTCTTCAACTTTTTAAATTAATTTATTTTTTAAAAAAGATTTATTTATTTGACAGAGAAAGAGACAGTGGAGAGAAGGAATACAAGTAGAGGGGAGTGGGAGAGGGAGAAGCAGACTTTGCTGAGCAGGGAGCCGGACACTGGGCTCAATCTCAGGACCCTGGGATCATGACTAAGGGCAGACGCTTAATGACTGAGCCACCCAGGCGCGTCCCCCACCCCCCTTTCTAAAATATTTTATTTGTCAGAGAGAGAGTGCACACACAAGCAGAGGGGGACAGACAGAGAGAGAAGCAGGCTCCCCACTGAGCAAGGCTCCTGACTCAAACCCATGACCTGAGCTGAAGGCAGATGCTTAACTGAGCCACCCAGGCATCCCAAGCTTTTTTCAATTTTTAATATTCTTAGATGTTGCACTTAAAAATCTCAAGTGTTTTTGTCTTTTTAAAATTTTTGTGTCTGCATTTAAATTATATGCTTAAAATCATCTGTATTATGAAATAGTGATTTTTTAATAGAGTCTGGATGACTGTATATAAGGGGCTTAATAGAAGATGATTTTGTGGGAAAGTAGCATTTTATAATCCCTTGCAGCCATTAGATTCGTAGAGATTATATTTTTGGCTCCATTTAAATTTTGGAGTTTTCTTAGTTTAGGTATATTGTAAATAAAGCTTCATTTTCTATAATTTTATTCTTCCTCTCTCCCTCCAGCTATGTGAAGTTTTACTAATAGTAGATTCTCAATAAATTTTTAGTGATTAGTAATTTCTCCTTCTACCTCTGTATTTCAGAACATATTGGAGATGTGCTGGAATTCTATAATAAAACCTATGTGGCCTTTTTAATCATGAAACTTTTTATATTTTAGATTAAAGCATATGGCCTGACAGAAAGCTCCAACTTTAGGTCAAGAATCTGAAGGAAACTTTTGACCATTTTGTCAGAAGAATTCATAGTTGCTGACACAACAGCATTTGCGGATAATTTCAGGGGATTTAAGCATCTGTAGAATGTTATGAAACTTAGATAAAAATTCCATTGTAGCCAGTACTGTACAGAAATTACCTGTAGTAGCCTGTGTTCTGCTATAAGGGATAGAATTATAAGCTTTTAGGTTTGGTGAAGCAACCTTTCTGTTCTCACATATTTCTTACCAATATATTTACTACTTCTCTTTATTAACCCTTTATTTTCATATGTTTTATTATTAACTTTTCACCTATGTTAATGTAAAAGATGTTAAAACTGGTTTCCTCTCAGCATTTTGTAAATTATACCACATAGAGTTTCTGTGTCTGGCCTCCTTTCTTGTCAGGGTATCCTGTTGTAGTTATCTAATGAGTGAGTAATACATTCTGTGCTTTAATTTTACAGATGGTTGTCATTTATTTTTTGTTTCCTCTTCTGTGCTTAGGAAGATCATTTACCTTTTGACCATCTACTGCCTTTGAAGCTTCTAAGCTTTTAGAACATATCCTGACTTAACAATCAGGAAAATAGTGTTGAATAAACCAGAAAAATCCTACACCAGAAACTGCAAGTCTGGTCTAGAAAATATTGTTGCCAGTCAGTTGTCGGTATTCTTTAGAACAATGTGGCTTGCCCTTACCCAGAAATATGTGGTTCTTCAATGGTCTTCCTCCCATGTTCTTCAGTGGTTTACCTCTGCAGGTTTTTGGATACTTGCTTCCTCTCTGAGGATTATGATGTAGGCTGCCTTGGATACTGGATTGACCTATTGCAGTAGCTATAGCAGCAAATGGGCTAGTCGGAGCTACTAGTAGGTTAGTGTGCCTCTAGTATTGTGTTTCCTGATGGATTTAATTTGTAGTAAGTGGAAGGGTACACAGGTAGTGGAAGGTAGTAGTGTGAAAGGGGATAGCTTACAGATTGGTGTGATATGCTTTTGGCATGTAGCCTTGGAATTAGGAATTAGGAAGAAAATTGGTGAGGAAGATGAATAACTTATTTTAAAGGAGTATTTACTAGAAGTTTTCTTCCAGCAGTGGAAGAAATATTAGTGTAACCAGTGAAATGATAGGAATGAATATGAGCTACAAGCCCATGTGTGCTTATATTCTACTTGGTACTTAACAGTTTTTCACAAGATAAATTTTGTCTTGATCATAGAGATAATAACTGATGTTCATACTTCTGTGATAACAGAAGAAAATTGATAATTACTGAGTAAATGGTTAGCAGTATCCCTCTTTGTTTACTTATTTTATTTTTGATACCTTTTTAAAAAAATTTTTGTTACCTTTTTGGTTTCAGGTTCCTATCTATATATTGTGGGTTTACTTTGAATGCCTTACCTTTCACAATGTAGTTGTACAGATGCATGTTGAGTACTTTAGTATCCGTAGAAGAAAAGCATGGTTTTAAATTTATCATGCTCATGTTTAAATTATTTTTCTATTTAAAAAACATAATTCATTATGGAAAGATACACAAAAGTAGACACAGTACTCTAATAAATCTTGAGAACCCACCCCCAACTTCAGTAATTATCAATCCATAGTATCCGTCATCTAGACTCCCATACATTTCCACCCCTATTATTTTGAGCAAATCTCAGACATACCATTTCAACTGTAAAGTGTTTTAAGGAGACGTAGCAAATTAAAAGGATGTGTTTAATGTATTGATGGGCTTGAGGTTTCCATGTAATTAATAATGAATAGACAAGTAGAAATAAGACATAACAGTTCATTTCATAACTTCATTTAAGCTTCTTTATCCTTTTGCAAATTTAAGCATTAGTGTTCAGTATATATCTGATTGTAGGATATATGTAGGTCATGGGCTCCAAAAGAAGGGGCAAAATGTTTTTCTTTGTTATGGAGCTTGTATTTTTTTTTTTTCCTCACCTAATAATTCTTAGGGGAGGAGATAAAATTTTTTTGAAAAAACTAGTTTTTAAAATTTCTTTTTGATCCTTCTTTCTGATTTTAAAAATCAAGTATGAAGAGGAAAGTAAAATGAACAATTATGCTATATTCAGAGATACTTTTGAACATTTCGGACTGTATGCACATATATTTTTCCCTGTTTTGTATTTTTTTTAGGCTTCACTAAGTATAGATTAAATGGAAATAAGTTTTTGTTTATTCCTCTCATAGATACTGTGGATGGTAGGGATGAAAAGCCTGCTGCTTCTGATTCTTCTGGAAAACAGTCTACTCAGGTTATGGCAGCAAGTATGTCAGCTTTTGATCCTTTAAAAAACCAAGATGAAATCAACAAAAATGTCATGTCAGCGTTTGGCTTAACAGATGATCAAGTTTCAGGTAAGTTAGTTTCTCCTTCCCATCCTTCATTCCCTCTCGTTCCTTCCATCTCCTTTCCTTCTGTAATAGGGTAATAGCTACAGTGATGTGCGTATATCTTAAAGGTTCAGTTCAATAAATTTCTACTTTTGTATATACCTATATAAAACACCAAGTAAGATCAAGATCTAGATGATTTCCAGCACCTGGAAAGCTTTCTTAAAGTAGAACCCTACCCTTAAAAGAATAACCACTGTTGGTTGTAGGTAAATTTTATCAAAAGTGGAATTCAGAAAGTTTGTAATTTTTTTAAAAAATCTGAACCATTTCATAATCTTATTTCAGATTTGTTGTAGGATTTAAATTGTATTTCATGTCTTCTCTCTTTGGATATTAAACTAGAGAAATTTAAATTTAAATGTAGATTTTGGTTAAAGTGCTTTTGTGTGGAAATTGCTCTTATATGAGTGGTTTTAACCTTAAAACAGTACCTATACTATGATTGCTTCTTTTTATTTTTGGCTATAATTTCTTTAGTATGTTTTCTGCTTTCTCTCTCTTTAGATTCTGATTACACATACAGCTCTGTAATTTTCATTTGAATCTTTGTATAGTTTATTTTTTTTGAGATTCCTTACCTTTGCATTAAGACTATATCCCTTTAACTCCTGCATTTTTAATTCTTTAAAAATATTTATAATTAAAAAAAATAAAAATATAATAGCTGCTCAGTGTTTGTCTGCTTTATCCAGTATCTGGGCCTTTTCGGAGTGCACTTTCTTTTGCCTGTCTTTTTACTCCTGAGTATGGGTCACGTTTTCCTGTTTCTTTGCATATCTGATAATTTTTTATTGAAAACTGGACATGATGGTTAATATGTTTTAGTGACTGATTTTTTGTTACTGTGGCTCTGGCAAGGAGTTAACTTGTTTGGATTCAAACTACTCATTCTTTATCCCCATGGAATCTAGCAGCTAACATCTCTGCTCAGCCCTTTTAACTCTTGGTGCTGCTTTTTTCCCTGAGGCCTCTTATGTGTCCACCTCTGAATTTTGTGGCCTGCTGAGGATTTTAGGCAGAGCCTATATGTAATTTGTAGGTCTCATTCCTTTGGTGGCACTTTTTTTTTTTTTTAAGGATTTTATTTATTTATTTGACAGAGAGAAATCACAAGTAGATGGAGAGGCAGGCAGAGAGAGAGAGGGAGGAGGAAGCAGGCTCCCTGCCGAGCAGAGAGCCCGATGCGGGACTCGATCCCAGGACCCTGAGATCATGACCTGAGCCGAAGGCAGTGGCTTAACCCACTGAGCCACCCAGGCGCCCCTGGTGGCACTTTTAATCCAGGGGTTTTTCCCCTCAAATTTCTAGCTAGTTGGCCAGCCATGAAGTTGACACTCTGGCTTTCTGCTGTTGTGGCTGCAGAGGTCAGAGCTTACAATTCTTAGTCACTGTAATTCCACTGGGGGTAAACATTTCTGGTTTCTGCTGACATTTGGTTGACTTCCAGTGATTTCAAATAGTTGTTTTCTTCTGTTTTGTCTAGGGCTTTTGTTGTTACCTCTGACCATTTACTTTGCCATTATTAATTGGAAATATAGGATTCAGTCTATAAATTTTATTTTTCTTTGAGACTTTTATGTGACTATTCACTAAAGGGAATTATGTGAAATTCTGGAAAGACAAAATGTGTATATGATGTATGTTCTTTGTGAATGAAGACATCACACAAGTGATGCATCTGAAAAACACTTTTTAGAGCAACTGAAATTTGAGTTAATGGTATGGCTTCTTAATACTTAAGACTTCAAGAAATGGTGGGTAGAGGAGTCAATAGTTATATATATATATATAAAGTCAGGCTTAAAATTTTGATTAGAATATAGTATATGCCATACCAGAATAACATGATTAATATGATTGACATTATTTGAAGGACATTTTTCTAGTAGCCATGGATGTTGAAGTAAGAAAAACTGTGCACATAGAAAATGCCAGGATGCTTTCTGATTATTCACGTCTGCTGTTGTGAAAAGCTTGACTGCCGTAGTGAATGAGGACATGGGAAGGAGGAATAGAATATTCTAAAGATAGGATGGGCAGCATTAATTAATAGGTTACATACAAGAGAGAAAAGAGGGATCAAAATAACGTACTGTTTTAGGTCAGTAATGCAGTGTCTTTTGTAGGAGACTAGATGTGTGTATGTACATTATGTAAATATCAGTAACATGTGTACTTGGCCATTTTACTCTGGTAACCCATCAGTTTCTCTTGCATTAACAGTTTTTTCGCCTAGTTCAGTTCTCATCAGTACCTGGACTACCATTGGCCAGCTACACAATTGCCTAATACAGTGCTAAATTCTGGGATCCACCAGTGCAGAGGATAGAGGTTTACTCTCAGGGAACTTAGCTAGTAATAACAAGTCCCTATGGGGAACTTACTAAATGGTCATCACTTTCATAAGCTCTTAGGCTATAATCACTTTCATAAATATTTGCTATAAGCACTTGTTAGCTCCTGATCCTTAATGAAGTAGAAGTGGGTTATTTCTTTGCACAGATGAGGAAACTGAGGCACAGAAAGAGATAGTGTGTCTAGAATCTGAGAGCTAGTAAGTGGCAACACTGGCATTTGAACCTAGGCAGTCTGGCTCCATAGTTGGAACTTTTAACCACTCTTCTGTATTAGCCAATAGAGAGAACTTACAGGAATAAACACTGTCTGTAGTTGTCTTTGGAGTGTCGTCGTTGTCACAGGATTGGAGCTCTAGCTAACTTTTTCCATTTACTTCTTTGTTCATTACTTTAGAAGAATTTGAGTGACTCCAGGAATTTGAGAGGTAGTCTTTGAAAGGCAGACAAAAAGAATCAGAAAGGAGCCTGGCCCAAAGAGCTTGTATAACCTAAGGGAAAGATGGGAATTATTCACAGATACAAAGTAGAAGTTGTAAGGGTCATAATAAAAGTATACTTTATGGAAGTTCACAAGTGGAAAAAAGTATTCATGGGTTAAAAAGGCTTACTGGAGTAAGTACTTGCGATTTAAAGAACATCGAATTTAGAAAACATGAAAATGGGAGTGTAGGGAACAGTGATACATGGAGGGAGAAAAAAATATACTGTGGGAGTAGGGAATAGGTTAGTTTCAGCTGAAGGAGGCTTATAGGAGGAGGAATTGTGAGATATAATGTTTGTACCTTTGAATACTAAACTGGAGGGTTGAACTTGATTATGGGCAATGGAGACCCACTAAAGAATGAAATACTTTTGGTTGATCTACAAAATAAAGTAGATGGCATGAGGTAGAGGATAGTGGTATTGCAGAGATGAGTTTTGATTTTTGCAGGGGGAGTTCAGGACGTAGGAATATAATACTCTTCATTTTAGAGGGAAGGGTTTCCAGTTGTAGTTTTGGATTCTTAAGAGAGTGGAGCAAAGGAAAAAGCGAAGTATACACACATACACTGTA
Source organism: Mustela lutreola (assembly GCF_030435805.1). Taxonomy (NCBI): domain Eukaryota; kingdom Metazoa; phylum Chordata; class Mammalia; order Carnivora; family Mustelidae; genus Mustela; species Mustela lutreola. The sequence continues at coordinate 176,321,676 of NC_081291.1, read as the reverse complement.
AAAAGCGGCACTTGTGGTTATGCTTATTCTCTATTACTTTACATTTTTAGTATTTTTCAAGCAAACTTATTAATTGAGCGTGCTGTGGAAAGGTCTTGTATTAGAAACTAAACTGGCTTGTCATGACCATTTAGGGCCACCCAGTGCTCCTGCAGAAGACCGTTCAGGAACACCCGACAGCATTGCTTCCTCCTCCTCTGCAGCTCACCCGCCAGGAGTTCAGCCACAGCAGCCCCCGTATACAGGAGCTCAGACACAAGCAGGTCAGAATGAAGGTAAAATAGAAATAAGAGCACCTCTTTGGGGAGGTAAATGTGCAGAGATGTTTTTGGCAGCCTTGTCGGTGATGGTAAAGAGCTTACATAAGTATTCGTGCTATGAATATGATTGTAAAAGTTTTTGATTTACTGATATGGAATGCTTTTAAAAGTCAGTATGCTTCTGATTTTTGAAAAGAAAAAAAACCCCGAAAAAGTGCTTATATGAATATAAATACATGGCAGAAGATCAGGAAGGAGTCATACCAGTCACCAGTCAGTGGTAACCAGGGGGCCACAGGTGACCCACTGACGTGGCATTTCATTTTGCCTAATACTTAAGGTGCTGTTTTCTTTCTTTATTCCTTCCCTTCTTGCATGTTTATTATTTTTATAATTGGAAAGATTTTGAAAATAGAGGTAGAGCATAACTTAAATGTAGTTCTTTTGTAAGATAAATAGCCCTTTAAATTTTTGTGCAATTAGCAATATGACTTTTGTGGAAAAAAAAAAGCAGTGTATTTTAAATCAAACTTGTTTTTTCTAAATGATGTGTCCTTGGATGAGCAATTCAGTCTCTCTGGGTTTTAATGTTCTCTCACTGTCAATTAGCAAAATTAGACAAAACTAGTGGTACTAAAAGACTATCTCTAGTGCCGATTGAAATATAGTTGAAAGCTCACTATTTAAACAGGTAAAAGGCTCATTTCATTACCATGGTGGAAGGGGATTGAGAGGCCACAAGCTCAGTATAGCAGGCACTGAAGTTTAAAAACTATATACATTCTTCTACTTTAAAACAAACACCAGGTGGTGCTTTAACTTTTATAAAGGGACCAAGTGGTGGTATGATGTTTTTTTAGCATCAGAAATAAGTGACTGAGTTTATCAATCATATTTTAAAAAAAAATTTATAGTCTAAAATGAACGAGCACTTCCGTAATAGAGTCCTAATCATTCTGTGGCTGTATTTTAGAGTCGTCCTGCTGGATGAATTCTAGGCTTAGGGTCTAGCAGGTGGCAGTTTGCTGGTAAGTGGGAGGAATGTCTTACTGCTTCAGCCTCTTCTCAACCAAGTTTATAGTTTTCATTTTGTATTAAGGTGAAACTGCCCAAACCGGAATAAATGGAACTGAAGCAGAAGTAGGCTGAAGCGGAGGCAAAGCAGAGTTTGGATATGATGGGACTTAAGTTGTTACTTAAATTCCATTAAAGGGGGCTTGGAATTATAAATATTTTTTCTAAGAACTTTAATCTTAATATGTCCTCACTTCAGGTGAACTGACATCATTTCTTTTTTTTTTTTTAATCCCATCTTAAGCGGTATATACTATTGCAGAATGACAGTTGGAAGGATAATTGTACCAAATAATGTTTGCTTATTCACTTATAAAGGAATGAGATTTAATGCTCTCTCTTAATGTCTCACATTATTTTATTGTGTTTATCTTAATTAAAAATTATTTTCAAATAGGTAAAAATTTTAAAATATAAGAGGTTGAACAGTGAAATTTAAATATTGTCTATCCCACCTCTGATCTCTAGCAACCAGGTTCCTTTTTCCGGAAGCATCAAGTTAACACTGTTTGCTATGCACTGAATTCCTTTAGGATGGCATTAACTGTGTGCCTTGCTGAAACTGTTTTTTTTTTGTTTTGTTTTGTTTTTTGTTTGTTTTTTTTTTTTAGTTTAACATACACTATAAAAATTGTACAGTTATTAGTAGGTGATGTCAGTCAGTAGCTTTCGGGAGGTGAATCTGTAGAGCAGTGTTGTCCAGAAGAAATACACCAGTATCTGGTGTATCAACATGTCATTATTAAGAAGCTTTTAATTTTTTTTTGAAGTTTAAATTAATGTTTTACATTCTATTTTTTTACTGCACATTGGAAATCTAGGGTGTGACACTACTTAGAAACACTTCAAAAACCCATACAGGATGTTTAGTTAAGACTAGCTGCATTTTGGTACTTAATGGCCATATGTGGCTGCTGCCTGTTGTATTGGATAGCACAACTCTAGGTTAAGATGTCAGTTACTTACAGGATAAATTATATACTATTTTAATGAATACTTTTTGACATATGCTATATAGTGAGTCCCTGACGTCATCACCAGTTAGATCAGCTACTGGTTAGAATTTGAATAGAATATTTACCAAAAATCTATTACTAATAATAGGTTAACATAACAATCTCTTAGAATAGAATACGAAATAATCTAAAAACAAATCTGAATTATTTTACTTAAATACCATAAAAGGGATCTTGGAATTGTAAACCCCCCCCCCCCCCGCCCAAGGATTTAAATCTTAATATGTTTGATTAAAAAGATTAACAGAATGTTGAGCGTCATGAAAAGAAACAAAGCGGACATTATTATCCTTTTTCATGTAAAGCAGGTACCTCTGTTACTGGAAAACTATGTGCAGTTGAGTAGTTGCCAAAAACATGGAAGTAAGTGTTGAGGACACAGAGAAGAACATTAAAAAAATCATCAGAGACCAGGAGGTATTGCTGTTTGACAAACCAAAAAGGTGAAAAGGATATAATTAAAATATGTAAAATCCTGTGACAAGATAATATGACCTGAAGAGTCTTTTAAAATCACGTTTATTACATAAATTTTGAAACCTAAACAGAAGTGGAACTAAAATAATGAACTTGTGCATCCATCATGCAGCCTCAACACTCACCAATGTCTGGGATTTCTTTTTTCATCTATCCTTCTTGCCCTGCCCTCCTTTTTTAACTTGCTGGGGTATTTTAAATCCAGTCCTCCACCTTATTTCACTCACGTGTTTCAGTATGCATGTGTACTGATAACCCTTTCTTTTAACATAACAACTGTGCTATTACATATAACAAAATTAAGTGATTCTTAATCATTACTACTATTAATCATACAGACTACTATGTAATGATAGTAATGAATTTCCTTAATTGTCTCATAATTACCTATTACAGCGATGGCTTGTTCACATCAGGAATATAACTAGATTTACACTTTTCATTTGAGTATGTGTCTTTTATTTTTCAGGAGCTGTCACCGCTACATGTTTCCAAAGTTAAAAACTATGTATTTTAATAATCTGTTGCTATGTAACAATTTATCCCAAAACAGATGCTTCAAACTACAAACATTTATTTATTATCTCATGCAGTTTGAAAGAGTCAGGGATCTGGGAACAGCTTGGTTTGTCTCCGAGTCTCCTGAGATTGCAGTCCTCCGAAGCTTACTCTGAACTAGAGGATGCACTTACTTCTAAGACGACTCTTTCACATAGTCGTCAGGAGGCTTCGTTCCTTACAGGGACCTCTCCTAGGCTGCTTAGGTGACCTCATGCCACGGTGCTTTCCACCAGAGAGTAAATGAATGAGCAAGAGAGAGTTAGGGTAGCTGTCTTTTATGACCTGTCCTCAGAAATGTCATGATTTCTATAATATTCTGTTAATGTGCAGGTCAGCCCTATTGAGTACAAGGAAGAGATTACACAGGGCAGTGAATGCTCATATGTTTATGGCTTATTCTTTGCTCTTTTTGTATTCTGAAGTTAATCTTGCATTTCTAAAAATGAAAAGGATACATGGGCAGGAGTCTTGTGCGAGTGCTCTGATGGGCAGGGGCTAATCCCAGAGGCTGGTACCACTCTGCGTAACAAAATGCAGTTCCAGGAGTTTCACAAAGATTCTCTGCTTCACCCTAGTCTCTTTCTTCCCTTAGGTAGTAGTTTTTATTATGTTTACTTTATTCTAGTGATTCTTCCTAAAAATATAATTCATAAAACATATACACACACATACACACACACACACACACACACACACGTATATATTACTCAAAACACAACTTACTCTAAACTATGTCTCTACCTTGCTTTTTCACTTAATAATCTATCCCTTAGCTCTCTTCTCTTTTCCTTAGCTCGCTTCTTATGAGTATGTGAAGTTATTCCTCTGTTTTTACAACTAAACAGACTTTTTTTTTTAATCTTATCGATTTATTTTTTTCAGTGTTCCAAGATTCATTGTTTATGCACCACACCCAGTGTTCCGTGCAATACATGCCCTCCTTAATACCCACCACCAGGCTCACCCAACCTATCCCCCCTCCCCTCCAAAACCCTCAATTTGTTTCTCAGAGTCCATAGTCTCTCATGGTTCGTCTCCCCTTCCGATTCCCCCTGCTCACTTCTCATCTCCTTCTCCCAGTGTCCTCAGTAAACACAGACTTCTTAATTACACTTTTAGCATATTGTGACAGTGTCTGTTTTGGACTTGAATGACGTAAATAAAAGGAATACTTTGTGTAGAGATAGTAATAAACCTGAAAACTTTAACCCCAGAGGTGGCATTTTCGTAATGGGTTTATAGGAGCTTAGGAAAAAAATAGAATATGTGCTTGCTTTAAGAATAGTTAGTATTACCTGTCAGTTTTTATTGAGGAAAACAATTAGGCTGTAAAATCACTAATGACAACAGCCTATTACATGGAGCCTTAATCTCAGCTTTTTTGATGATACTTAAGTTAATATTTATATTAAATGAGATAATGTATACAGAACTTCTTTTGAACTAAAGCTGTAGAGTTTTGCCTGCATTCCAGTGAGGGTTCATATTAGCTGCATTGACCCCAGGTAAATTGCTTAATTTTTCTATACCTACAATAGGGATTGCTAGTAAGGTTTACTACCCCCACCACCATGTACTTATTACCTGTTCTGTTCTTTCCCCTTTTTGTACTGTAGATGTAATCATTTTGGTTTCTCAGAATTAGAACCTATTATCATACTGTTGTATATATTTTTCCCTTTTGATTATATTTCTGTACCAGATTCTGATTACTTTTGTTCTGAAATTTAGTTATGAACTACAATCTAGCATTAAAGTGGTATCTTCCAAGGTAGTTAACTCCTGTGCTACCTTTTGTGCTCTCTGTAGGTCTTAAACCATTAGGAAAGCATTTAAGAAACTTCTGTCAGTTTTTTTATTGTTGTATTTGGGAAAAGAATAGTTAAGTGTGTGTATATATATATATACATATATATATATTTAAGTAGATTTATTATATATATATTTATACATATATATATATATATTTAAGTAGATTTTATTTCTATCATAAAAAGCAGACAACTGCTTGCTAGGAACAAAGCTGGCTGTAAATACGGGCATATCTCATTCAGTGCCACAGTACATAGGGCTGAGTGGGGAGCCCAGTAGAGTGAGCTCTGTCCCTTGATTTCAGGCTGTGAGTGCTAGCTGCCTGTGGTACTTCAGTTTGAGTGGTGGCACTAAGATAATGGGACTTTTTCACTTGTCCCTTTCTGCCAGAAATAGGCTATTTATGCATAATCTTTTAATTAACAGCAGGTAGTTTGAATATTTATGAAAGAATTAGCCAGTGTATAATTGAAGATTTAAATATTAGCTAGCTATTAGAATGCAAGTTTTATTGCTAGTCTAGGTATTAGATCTAGCTGAATCCACTGTCAGGACAAGAATAAAGTAGTAGAGATGAGAAAGATGTGGACCAATAAATCCTTGGTTGTTTAGAAAGCACGCAAGTGGTAACAGTGTCCAAAGGTTTTTCTGTAGGAACTGTGATCACCTGACCCCCAAATAGGACTCTCATTTTCCAGTATACATCCCCAGTCTTAAACAGGTCTGCCATGCTCAAAAAGTGTACAGTGAGGGAACATTCAGACTTTATCAGATTTCACATGATGGGCGAGGCCGTTCAGATGATGGAAAAGCACACTGTTGTCAGATGCTACAGGTGTCTTTGAGGTCGGCCATGAAAGATGTCTCATAGTTCCTTGTTACCAGAGTCTGTTCATATTGTAACAAAGGTTAAAACCTTTAGAATAAATACAGTGTTTAGGGAGAGATGTAGGAGCTATCAGTTGTATTTGTTCCTTTCCTCAGATTTTTATTTCTTGATTTTTGACTTGATTGATTTTTACAGAACATAAGCAGTACCTGTCTGTTGGCAGTGGGGTTTGAAAGCTTGAAAGCTTTTGTTTCTCTGGAATTTTTGAGTGACCACGCTGCTGCTGCCGAGTTCCCTGCAGTTGGTCCACAGCACAGCAGCTGCGTCTGTTCAGTTGTTTGTTCTTTGTTTTGCAGCGCTTCAGTGGGAACAGACACATCCTTGGGTCTTGTTGCTGAGTGTATTTATGTGTTTGGGTAGGGAGAGAATTAAATGTGCTTTAAAAATATTTCTCTCTGCCAAATGAAACCTACTTCTTTCCCTTGTCTTGTCTTTTTTAGGTCCGATGTACCAGCAGTACCCGCAGCAGGCCGGCTACGGGGCCCAGCCCCCGCAGGCGCCGCCTCAGCCGCCGCAGCAGTACGGGATTCAGTATTCAGGTGAGCGCGGTCCAGAGGGAGGTGACTCATTCGATGTGAGCTGTTTCTGTACTCATTACACTTTGATCCTTTCCTCTTAACTCCTTGATTTGTAGTACTTACATTGTCATAGGAGGTGTTAAGTATTTCTTTGTGGGTGGAAATACATTTGTTTATTTTTAAAGTTTTGTATTAATATTTGTTAGCATTTCAGTCAACAGTCACAGTAGATGATTTTTTAATAACTTACAGTTTGAAAATATTTGTAGCACAAGCTATCTTATACTGATATGATCTACTTACCTCTTGGGTGACTCAGAACAGCAAAAATGCAAGATTTTTTCAACCATTGTATGTCACATGTAATTCTATTGTATTGTAAAAATATTAACATTTTCCTCATACATGAAAAGGCAATCTTAATAAATAAGAACTAAATTATGCTACTTAGGTTTTTAAATCTCCAGGAGTATGTGGGAATACAAAAATAGGCCAAAAAAATAAACTTGTGTCAAATGTAATCCGAGCAGCTAAGAATATTGAATGTAGGCATTCTGGGTATTTTCTTTTACCTTCTGTCCACTGAAGATTATCTATATTTAAATATGAAATCTCTAGTGTAGCTTTGACTGTACTCATTATAAATCAGATCACTTGATACTTGTTGTATCAGAGAGGGAGTTCATGTTTAACTCATGTTTTACAGCCAAAGATTTAAGTATCAAAAGTTCATATAATTAAAAATAATTTATCTAAGTTGAATCTTGCCTAAAATTCTGTCGTTCAGAGTTTTATAGTTCAACGAGAACAGGAATTAGCAAACTATAGTCATGGACCAAATATGGCATGTCACCAGTTTTTGTGAATTCAGTTTTATTGGAACACATCTACACCTGTTCATTTCTGTGCTGTCTGTTGCTCTGTCGTGGCAGAGCTGAGTAGTTGCAGCTGAGACTGTGTGGCCCACAAAACCTAGAATATTTACTCTCAGGCTGTCCAAAAAAGTGTCATGACCTCTGCACAAGTCCATAAAATTCCATCTTTAATTGAAGTTTGGACATATTTTAGCGCATGTAGCAGTTTTCATATGGATTGTATTTGCTATAGAATGATTTAACCTATAGCTGTTAGTTTTTAATTATGTAAAATAGTTGGGATGAATTTAAGCTTGGATTATATTAGGATTATTTTAGGTTTGCAGTCCTTTAAAGTCAGAGTGTTATAAATTATAAAATTTGTAGAAATAATAGATATCAGAGCTGAAAAGACCTAGTCATCATTCTAATCCAGGGGATTTCAACTCCCTCTGTGCTTCAGAGTCACCTGGAGAGCTTTTTTTGAAAGTTCAAGGTGCCTAGGCGCTACTCCCAGGCATTTTGTTTCAGTTGGTTAGGAATGGGACTCGGGCTTTGATATTTTAAAAGCATTGTAGGTCATTCTAAAGTGTAGGCAGGGTTGAAAACTTTTAGTACTTGTCTAGCCCACTCATTTTAAAAATGAGGCAGTTGTAACGGGTTCAGAAAGGTTGTGACACATGAAGGACATGCAGCCATTCAGTGGGGGAGCTCAGAGTCGGTGTATTTGACTTTGCTCTTAATTAATATCATTCTGCATTGTCTAGCCTAGGGCAGTGGTAGCAGACTTACCTGCCATAAAAGGCTACATAGTAAGTATTTTAGACTTTGTGGATCATCTGGTCCCTTGTCCTACACTATTCATTAATTTTTTTAAAAAATCACATAATTTCCATTTCTTGAGATTTTTGTTGTTCTTCAAAGTTGTTTTTCAAGGGAGAGGGTGGGGCTGTATACATAATAGAAGCACTGCCACATTATGATCAAAGAGTAGTAGGTTGCTAATGAAATGGCATTAGGCCTGTAGGAGTTATTCCCTCTGTTGAGAAATAATTAAGGATTTGGTTGTTCCCAGCCTCAGTTAAAAAGCCAGTCTGGATTTTAGCTGCCAGGATGAAATGGCAGCAGTATTTTGCTCAGAGTCTTAATTTGTATAGACATTTTCAGTGTAAAAGCTGAGTTGTTTTGTTTCTTCAAAAACTTACAGTTAAAAAAATGAAGCAAATAAATTTTATGTAGAGGATAGGAGAAGTTGTATGACATTCAAGATTTTATCATGAATTGACTTCAGTATTTGGATGCTACCGTAAGTAAAATGCCTTAGATGCTTGATTTACTTATTAAAAGTTAAGCTTGTTCTTAATGATTTTAGTCAGCGTCTTCACTCGAGTAAAATTTAGTTTTCAAATCATCATCTTTGTATTTCTGATCCCATTAGTCCTATTAACTTGAATTTGATTGGGAGATGTGGAAATAGTCAACTAAATACTCTGCTTGGAGAGACTGTAAGTGGTGGTGGTAACATTGGACCATTTTTGACACTGTTGGTTTGGCAGTTTCCCTCTGCTTTTCCAGTTTTACTCATGGACTATGTCAGAAAGGTTTCTTTCATGAGTAAATTTTGAACCCAGGTTCAAGGTGAGTTCAGAATATACTCAAATTCATTCAATCCTTTTTTTTTTAATTTAAATGCAGGGTTGTACATATTTTAATTATTTTCTTATGTATCTGGTATTTAATGCTGACAGGATTCCAGTCATTGGAGAGGTTTCATTGCAAGTAGCTGCAGGTGTGTTTCATGGTAGAGATAAAAGATTTTAGTGAAGCAGACTTGTTCTTAAAAAAAAATTAAAAAAAAAAATCCTAGTAAATAATGCATATAGATTTTGATATTGTGGGGCAATATCATGTGCTTTTTATGTGTTATGCTGTTACTACTAAGTCAGAATTCTGAGTTATAAAGGCAAAACATCAGATACCAAATCTAAAAGAATTTAAGGATTGTGAAAGTGGGTACATAATGTTCATTCTTAAATGGCTTGGTTTTTATAGAGTGAGTGAACCTAAAAGCATCTCATTAGCACAATAAGATGTATTTGTAGCATCATTGCTTCATTTAAAAATATTCATTGTCTTAATGTTTTTTTTACTTGGTACAGCTGTTAAGTAGGCCTCCCCTCTACACCAGGTTAATGACTAGCTTTACATTAATTCCTGCATTTATCATTTGAGCATCTATTCTACACTAGGAATTATGGTAGAACAGGTATTTGCTCTTAGGGATTATGTAGTCTAGAAACATTTGTAATGAAGAAATATATAGTGGTTTCAATTTAGATTAGAGGGTTTAAAAATTGTTTAGAAATAACCTTTTTTTGATACTACTTGGTTTTGAAGTAATATTATATGATGGACTATATATTACCCTACTTGTTCTATGAATACTTAGGAATGAGTTTAAATTTTTCATCTTTTTTGGTCCATAACATTAAGACTAATTCTCTGGAAAACCTTTCACCAAAAGAAAAATAAGATTTATATGTACTTTATTTTGCCTTTTCAGCAGGCTATAGTCAGCAGACTGGACCCCAACAACCTCAGCAGTTCCAGGGATATGGCCAGCAACCAGCTTCCCAGGCACCGGCTCCTGCCTTTGCTGGCCAACCTCAGCAGCTGCCTGCTCAACCAGCACAGCAGTACCAGGCGAGCAGTTACCCTTCACAAACGTACACTACCCAAACTTCTCAGCCTACCAATTACACTGTGGCCCCTGCCTCACAACCTGGAATGGCTCCAAGCCAACCCGGGGCCTATCAACCGAGACCAGGTTTTACTCCACCTCCTGGAAGTACTATGACTCCACCTCCCAGTGGGCCTAACCCTTATGCACGCACCCGCCCGCCCTTTGGTCAGGGCTATACCCAACCTGGACCTGGTTATCGATAGAGAGGCTCAGCTACATGGATGACTGTAGCTGCTAGCTATTTGCCTCCCAAAAGACTCCAATACTACTATTTTAATTTGTATTGAAGTTCAGAAATTTAAAAAGCAGAGCATTTTTTATGGTATCATTGTTGCTGTTAATTGAAAGTATAATTTGCTGGAATACAAAAAGACCAAAATGAAAAGTTTTTTTCTTCCCTTGCTTAAAAGTGTAGCAGCTGCCTAGTTATTTTGGAACACTACTCTGATGTGTGTAAAATGATTGACTTTCTAGCTTGCCTTGTCTGGAGGATATTAAAACGCTAGGTTGAAGTTTAGCCATCTTAACTTGGCTTTTTATTAACATGATGTACTAAAATAGACCCCTTTGAGAAGACAACTAGGTATTATGTATAAAATGTAACATTAATAGGTTAATAAAGATAATTGAATCCAATAGTGGTCTTGTATATGTTAATGACTAAATTCCATGAGAAAAAGAAGAAATAGAAATTCTTTTTGCTGTTTGGTCTCAGAATGAAGTATAGGCATTTTAACTTAAAAGAGTTTTCTGTTCTAAGAAATTTTGTACTGCCTTTGAAAGAAATGCATTTAATAATCATTGGTTTGAAACAATGAAACTTCTTTGAAATAGATTTCAGAGGGAGACAAATTAACATTACATATAAACACAACACCTACGAGGAGGTTTTGTGTAGATCCTGAATAACTGTGAGATGTTCCTTATAGAGATGACTCATTCAGAAATGAAGAACTCAGTCTTAAAAAAACTACATCTCTTTATTGCAGAGTTTATACTTGCTTGAAAAATACAAAATGTAGCATTGATAAACTTGAAGCATGTTGAAGGGTAAGCAGAGGAAAGGTCCTTTCAGAAAGAGGGCAACAATGCAGCATTCCCATGTCCCTCCCCAAATGAAGGACTTTTTTTTTTTTTAAATTTTCATTACAGGTTGAGTTAGACAAAATTACGAAAACATTTTCCGATACATTCATTCCTAGAGGTCTAAAAACAGGAAGTACCTGTAAAATGTAGGGGTATTTGTGCTCAAACTTCACATTCAGTCTCTACGTATAGCTTCATTAGAATTCTCTTAACAGTATGAAGACAAATCCCTGGTTAAAGGGTAGTTTGACAAAGTACATTCAGACATTGTAGCATATTTATGGGTAAAGAACCAAGTGTATATTTTGAAATTGAACAGATCAGGTATTCTCTTCGGTTTGCAGCTGAAATCAAATATAATGATTCAAGCAGGCTTTTTAGTAATTTGCACAGATTTAAAGAAATGTATATTGGCATGAATGGTTAACTATTGAAATGCTTCAGAAAAGCTATTTAGCTATTGCTAAAAATTTAAAGTTTAAATAAACATGAATATTAGGACCTTTATTCCCCCAGATGCAAATGCTCAAGATAATTTGATCTAATAAGTTAAACCAAGTTGAGATTTATGGCATTAACTCACCAGTAAGAAGAATACACTTGAATAAAAGGAAATATATTTTTAAAAAGTATATTAGTTTTTGATGTTAAATTTGTTATAAAAGTATCTCAAAACATCATTACAACAGAGTGATAAATAATATACAAATGATCTCTTAAAATACCATGAGTAGGGAGCCAGCTTCCCTAAAAATGTTATTCTGTTAATGTCAATATCTTGTTTTCTTAAAATGATTTTGTAAAACCTGATAAATATTCTCAGCAATATTTCTAATAAACATCTACTATTGCTATTAAACTTTAATACATAGTAAACATAACAGCTTTAAATGAATGTGACAAATACTGTTTCCAATTATTTTTTTCCCATGATAAAACAGAAGGCACTTTTGATTCTGATTGTAGCATCTACCATTTTCCAGGAATTGTGGTCCCACATTCATACCACTGGACATAATTGATTTGGGTGTGACCACCTATTTCTCCAAATTGGACAGGTTCCTGACGAACTGCTCTGAAATAGCCTAAGAAGGAAAATAATTTATTTTAATAGCTGCTATATTTTTGCCCACACCACTCACAGATGGAAGGGTGTCCTTGTATGACTGAATGTTACTGTAGGTGAAGTGAAGTATTTTAGAAAATGGAGAATACCAAACAGAGAGCTTGGTGTCTCCCTGAGGTTTTACTGGCTAGCTAAACATGAGGGGTGCCTGAAACTCCTCTGACCTGTGCGTTAACGAGGTGGAATGAGCTGGTTGGTAGCATCTGGGAGACAAAGCTGAAAAGGGGCAGGAGTCAGGGTCGGGAGCTGGTTTGTGTTTTGAGTGTGATTGAGCACGTTCGGTATCTATACTGTATGGACTAGTCATGGTCTATGAAGAACTGACCAAGTAAAGGGCTAGTTACTACAATGGCAGGAATGCTAAATTTCTGATAATTAAACTTAGGTGAAATCTTCCTTCAAGGACTCTACAATAAATGATTTAAATTTTTGCTACAGATGTAAAATGTTTTGGCAGTGTACACAATTTACAGTATATTTTATATCCAATGCCTGAGTGGCAGCACTTTCAACTTCCTGTTAATTGGGTTCACAGATATAAACACCAACCATAATAAAAGGGGACTTAAGTGCTCTGTAACAAAACATGTTGCTGAAAAGACTAGTCAAATAATGCAGAAACCTCTCAGTGATTGCTGAGTAACATGGACATTTAATTTATTCTCTCCTGCCCTGCCTGGCTAAGGATTAAATTTTCAGTATTTTTAAAATCCTCATGGAGCAGCTTAGTGCTAATATGTCTTTAGCAAGTTAAAGTGGTTATTCATTACTCACCAGATTGTTTGACTTTAATTATATTTATGTGGCAAATAATAAGGGAATTAAAAAATGGCTGTGTGCTCTGTGTACGTATAAGGTAATACAGGAGTGATTTAAGGTTGGGAAACACTACTCTTCTATAGCTGTTTTTGCAAAGTGAAGTTTTCTTGAAATGGAATGTCTGTAGAGGTCTGTGGAATTTCTCTAACTCTAAGGAATCAAGTCTTAAGGACTGGTAGGAAAGTTGAGAAACTTCCATTAAGGTCTTACATGAAGTTGGTTTTTTTTTTTTTCCTAGTCAGATAATTAGACCAGTAGTACTGTAGAATTATTTTTAAAGTGATTGTTTTCCTTAGCTTGAATTCTTTCTGTGTTAATTTGAAAAATCCCCTTACTTAGGAGGAGGCTCAGAAAACATACCTTCTTTGGTGGGTAACTGGTCAGAACTGAGTTGCTGTCCTGTGCGTCCATCTAAAAACGAGTCCACAAACTGGCAGTGGTCTTCTCCATGGCCTCTCTGATCGCCTATGTTATAAAATTTTCCTAAGGAGCGAGAAATTTTAAAGGATCATGAAGTGTTACTATCTTTGAGAGAGGATAATTCTGAAATATTCCAGTCTTTTCTGATAGTCTTTTCTATTTTTACTCCCCCCCCCCTTCACCCTAGTTCAGCCCACCAGTGTCTCTTGACTGAACACTGGAAGTCTTCAGCTGCCACCACTGCTTTTACTCCTTTCTCTCTGTCTTACTCCCTTATCCCTCCACTCCTCCCAAAGATCAGACATCTTTTTAAAATGCAGCTCAGATGTTACTCTTCATAAATCCCCCCCTGCACACTCCTAGTATATTCAAAAGAAATCCCCAAATCCTTACCTGGTGTTAAAGTCCCACAGGATTCTACACCTGTCTGCCTGGCTGCCCCTCTTCTTCCGAAGCCTCAGCCACACCAGTGGCCCTGGCCAGGCATGTTCCAGCAGGGCCATTGCTTTTTCTCCTCTCTACCTCTAGTCCTTCATCCCTAGAGTTTTGCTGGGGTGGTTCCTTCTCATCGTTTTCTACTTAGCATAAACCTTAGCTTTTCAGAGAGGCCATTCTAACTAAAGAAGCTTCCACTCAAAACATTTTCTTTCACCCTTTTAAATTTTTCTTCAGAGCACTGCATGCAATTATTATTTACATATCTGTGGTCTATCCCTACTAAATTAGAAGCTGTGTCCCACTTCGTCCTTAGCACCTAGAAAACCTCTGAACAAAGTAGCTATTTGCTGAATGACTGACCAAATGTCTACCTTTCCATGTTGTCACCAGCCTTATTTAAATTTTTTTTTCTTTTTTTAAAAAAATTTTTATTGTGTGAATACAGAAGAGAAAATCATCACCACTGAGTCTGGAGCAAGGAGTTATCACCCTCTTTGTCAGGTGTTTTGATCTTGTCTCTGGCAGACTTAAATCTTAAGTATGCCCTATTCCTTCCATGATGACTATTACATACACTCATTTTATCATCAGTGGGCTCTCTGTGCCTGGTGGCTGTGACACAGTGAGCTTCAGTGTGGCAAGTGCCTTCACATGCAAGTTTGCCCAGACGATTTTCATTTTCACACTGCATTTTCATTATTTACATTCTAATCTCATGCCTCTAATCCCAGGCTGAGTATTCCAGTAACATGTTGCTCAAAATTTTAGAACAGTTTCTATCACACCTTGGTGTGGGGAGCCATCCGTAGGAAAGGCCAGGTTACAGAATGCTGTGAAGCATTCCCTGAAGGCTTGAAACAGAGCCGGTAGCCTTGCTTACCTGTGAGGGAGTCACTCAGATAAATCTTGTAGCGGAGAGAGTTGCACAGCTGCACCCCTACAAACTTCTTATACCACGTCCGTTTGACATACTGTTTGCCCTTACATTCTGAGTAAGAGTCTGAGTTAAAGGGTCTTTCAGTCCAGATGGCATCTCTTCCTGCTGCATAAGGAAAACACATGCCTTGAGTTTAGCATTTAGGTGCTGAAGAGCTAAATATTTTTAGCTAAAAAATACTAAATATTTTTTAAAAAGTCATTTGCAAAGTTCATTGTCAGCCTGCTGATAACCTGGTTTTCTCCAATGCTAAATATTGGACCCAAAATAATGTATTGAGTTTAAACATATAAACTCCCACCGAAGTTCCTGTCAGTAGTGAGATAAGCAGTATGTTTAGGTTTCAAGTAACCTGTGCAGGGCTACATGTGGACAGCATTCCCTTAGGGGCAAATTTAGGTTGTTGTGTTTTGTTTTGTTTTTGGGAGGGGGGGTTGTTTGTTTTTGGTAGCATAGTATATAATTTAAACAGATGCTTTAATGTGACTTGTCATTAAAAGTGGAAATGAGGAGGTTATATCTTGACTTGCATAACTGAAATTTCAAGCTGCCCTGGCACATGAATGAAAGCAAGTTTCAAAATACACGACTTGTTCCCCACAAACGTTACAGGTTCTCAGTGTGAGGGAGTGTTCTAGGTTAGCATTCCCACCTGACTGATAGTTTAAGACAAAGTGGACTAAAATGAAATCATGACTAAAATGCCGCCATGCTTGTTTAGTTGAATCAGTTTAGAAAAGCATGTAGTTACGTTCACACGGAGACAGGTACTTACCAGAAACTGGCTCGCTCACTCTTGGGTCCGCTGAAGAGAAATAGCAAACATAAGAGTAAGCCATTACATTAGGTAAGTAAGTCCCAGTGTGCCAGCAGCACCGTGAAGAAGTTGGATGCTGACAGTTAAGTCTGACTTGAAAAATGGTACACTCTTGCTAAAGACTAAAGTGTGTTTTGTTTTAGAGTTATTTTCCATTGAACAGTCTCCTGCCAGGTACTCAGCTGTATCTTTTGGAATCTTTGTTGCTCTTCAAGCTCTCACTCCATTTTAAAGCTTCCTCTTTCAGATTCAGACAGAAACTATTGATGGTAAAGTCACCGGAATGCCATGAAGTGCAGTTGGTGTAAAAATGACACTACTAATGCTATGAGTACAGATGTATCTTTTAAAGAAATTGGAGTATAGAAGGTCAGAAATTTTCACAGCTGTTGATCAAAAAACCATCAAATGAATTCCTGGATGTACTATGACTATGTCTGATATTTTGATTCTGGCCATTGATTCTAAGCATACAGAGGGAGTATTCATTCACTAGTTTTTTGATACATTTTTTATCTTTTAAACTGGTATGTCTTTTTTTTTTCTGACATCAAAATAAGTGAGAAAAGATGTATGTAATGTCTCCTTACGGCTCTTTTTTATCAATCTGCTTTCTCAAAATTAAACACTTTATACACTGTTCATTTAGCTATGTTTCAGAGAAGCTCCTTAGGCAAAACACTGTGGCCTGGTAATATCCTGGATGGGCTTTACTGTTGATGTGATTACCTGATTCAGTGCTGAATGCCACCGTGTTGCTGGGGGGGCCTTCTCCAAGTGGGTTTTTGGGTTTCACCTGGAATTCATAGCTGTGTAGGAGAGAAATTTTTTTTAAAAAAATTATAATACATTCTTCAGGGGTAGGAAACAATCTTTCTTTGTTATATTGAAATCCTTGATTCTATTTTGAAATCATGAGGTGGTGAGTACACATATATTTGAGAAGCAGCATGGGGAAATAAACTCTACTTATCAAACACCTTGTCTGATGTTTTGTAAAAGGATTAAGTTAATAAAAAAAAATTGGTGTTTTTAAAAAGACAGCTAGCTAGTAGAAACAACTAGGCAAGTTGGTAAGGAACACAAAGGGAAGAGGTATATGGTGAATCCAGGCTCATTCCAGCAACCAGGAGTCTCTCCTTCAAATGTTTTTGCGATGCGCTACTTAATGGAAAGGTTGGCTTTTATTTCTTCTTATCCCAACACTGGACATGGCCTCAGACTTAGGCAATGTTTCACCTTGTGGGGCTTGAACTATGTATGTCAGAATCACATGATAGAGGGGCATTTGAGAAAGTTTGTTTAAAACACAGATTTCTTGCTTCATCTTGGCTGCAGAATCAATTTTTTGAGGGGGTCTAAGTAGGAATTTGTAAAAAGTTCCCAAGGTGTGAATCCTATACCCATGGACATTTGAGACCTACTGGACGAAGCTTGTGAAAGTATTTCTATGCAAGGATTTCCCGTTTCTGTCTCCTGGAACTCCGGTGTTCTGTGGATCACAGGAAGCCATATCTCCAGAAGAGGGAAATGGTAATATGACCATGAAAGAGCATGGACACAAGTACTGACTTTTCTTCCTATACAAATCAGATTCATATAGGCTAGGCCTTAACTCTTTACATTAAAAAACAAAACACAAAATTTACCTAGATGCCCTGGTGTTCTAAGTATGTTTGATCCTAAGAATTATGCATTAACTTGCTATGCGATATTTAACATACTGCATTCATAGAATAGTTAGAACAAATCCTTTTAAGAAATTAAAGCAGTCAAGCTGTTTGCTGTTTGCCTGAAACTAAGCATTCTTTCCAAAAGCAGACTTAGCAGGAAAATAATTTTGAGTCTAAAACCAACTTGAGTCAGCTGATAGCATTTTGAATCTCAAATTTGTATAAGACTTTTGGGAGATGATTCCTATTTTGGAGAAGTTTGTAATTGAATTAGAATGCAGAACACACAAAAGATGGAAATACATTTTATAAATGAGTGAAAAACAGAAGGATGACAGCTCTACTTGATACAGAAGATACTAAGTGGAGAAGTAACAGAACTTTCTGGAGCTCCAGGAAATCAGATTCTTGACTACTGAGGCACTGCATTATAATACAGCTAAAATCTATAAGATGACAGATTCTAGCATTACAACAGCAGCAACCACTTTTTGAGTGTTATATATCAAAACACATTAATTGTACATATATAAAGTAACAACATACAAACACTACAAGATCAGTGTTACCCTATTTTTCAGTTAAGAACAATGAGATTCTTAATCATTGTGCTATTACCATCTGCTTTTACAAATTGCAATGAGGATTAAAACTTCCAGGGTTTTTAGTGAGAGACTACATATCAAAGCATTTTATAAACTTAATCAACTGATACAAGGTACCATTATCATTTGCAATAAGAATGCCAATATAAAACCATCCATGTCACTCATTTAAATAAATGGCATGTATATAAGATGTTGCTTGGGCATGGAACATTTTTTAAAGATTGAATTCTTGCTCAGAGGACTGAAGACCTTAAAACACACACACACACACACACACACACACCCCTATTATGGTGAATGGAAACTGGAAAAAAGAAATAACGAGCATCTGGACCTTGATTTAAGTGGGCAATGCATTCCACATTCCAAGCCATTGCCAAAAACCCTGTGCTTTGGCCAAGTCTGATTGCCGGAACCATCTCCATGTCTTTTTATTTCACAGTTATTTACACTGCAGTTCCATTTGTAGCATGCCGCAGATGTTCATAAGCTACTTTCTCTGTTTCTTGCCAACACTTTATGATACTTAACAAGTTTTGAAGAAATCATTTAAAATTAATTAACAGGAGAACTTAAGAGGCATATATTTTTGGGTGTTCAAACCCTATACGAAGAAAATATTTGAAGTGGCAAAATCTTTCTCAGGTAGCACATTCTATCACGAAATTTATGACACTCTAGGTCTAAGAGTAATGTTTCAGAAGATACTGATTTCACGTAGGGAATGAGCATGCTATTAAAAAT
Organism: Mustela lutreola; assembly: GCF_030435805.1. NCBI lineage: Eukaryota > Metazoa > Chordata > Mammalia > Carnivora > Mustelidae > Mustela > Mustela lutreola. The sequence goes on along the minus strand of NC_081291.1, from coordinate 176,302,804 downwards.
TTTCATAAAAGACATTGTTTTTGAAAGAATAAAACATTTAATAGTTTAGAAGATCAAGTTAAAATGTTACAAATACAAGGACAAAAACTCAGATGAAAAGTGAGCAAAAATAAGGAAATCTGATTTTTCTAGGGATTGTAACACCTAACTAGTAGATTCCAGAAGAGAGAGGAGGTGAAAAGGGTGCACAATTATCCTAGAAAGTAAATAATTTCTCAGAGCTTAGAGACATGGGCTTCCAGATTTAAAAGCTCTATACTCTCAGCAAAAGTTAAAAAAAGAAAAGAGACTAACCAAAGCAGACAAGTTGAAAAATTTTAGATCACTGGGCTAGAGACAAGATCTTAAATGTTTCTGAGAAGAAAATAGGTCCCATTCAAAGGATCCAGACTCAGAATAGCATTTGACCTCTTAGCAATGGAAGTCAGAAAACTATGTAACAGAGGCACCCTGGGTGGCACAGTCAGGTAAGCATCTGACTCTTGATTTCAGCTCAGGTCATGATCTCAGGGTTGTGAGATCAAGCCCCATGTTAGGCTTTGTGGAATCTTCCTGTTCCTCTCTCTCTGCTCCTCCCCTTTGCTTTCCCCTCTCAATCTCTAAAATAAAGAAAATACTTAAAACAATGGAACAATGCCTTCAAAAGTCTTCTCTTCATTCTAAAGTCTGTCCACTTAAACAACGCCATCAGTAAAAGAAAGGCTATTTCCAGACATAGAAGAACTCAAAAACATCCTCTTCCATAATCATCTATACTAAAGATCTATTTCTCAAGGAATGCCACAAAGGAAGGGAGTAAAAGACGACAAAGGATATAAATGAAAAGGATGTAGGAGATGGGGACAAAAGGATGGTGAGGGATTCTAGGAGATATGGAACGAAGAAATGAAGTATTTTGCATTTTTGAGAAATGGTCAGTCTAGAAATACGGATTTAATTAACAGAAGAAATAGTGCAAGCAATTGAACATGGAGGAGAGCTGACTAAGATGGGGAAATAGGTTCCTGAGCTCCTCTCCTCCCACAGGCACATCATATGTACAGCTGCACACGGAGGAGTTCTCTCTGAAAGATCCAGAAACTAGCCCAGCAGCTCATACACCCCGGGTAAATGAAAGAACACCCACATTGAAATGGGTAGGAAAGGCTGAGACACACTCTTGCCATAAACCCTGCTCCTGGCATAGTGTCCTCTAATTGGCAGCAAATCCCCAACTCCTAGCTTCTCCATGAGGAGCATAGGGTATGGACATCACATCGAATACCCCAACTTTTAAGACTCCCACCTGAGGGATGAGGCCCATAAACACCTACTTCTAAAAGCCAATAGGGCTTCCAGTCACAAGTCCCTCGGACCTGTAGCCAAGAAGCAGTTCTTAACCACCTAACCTCTCAGGGCTCAGCACAGAGGGAATAGGCAAAACCACCCTATACCAGTATTCCCCAAGAGGTTTATTTTCATACTTTAAAAACCTGCTATCTGATGAACATAGGGAAGGGAAGGAAAAATAAGATAAAAACCACAAAAGACTCTTAACTAGAGGGAACAAACTGAAGGTTCCCGGAGGAGAGAGGGGTGAGGGGATGGGGTAATTGGGTGATAGTTGGACATTAAGAGTGCACTTGAGGGACGTCTGGGAGGCTCAGTTGGTTAAGCCACTGCCTTCGGCTTAGGTCACGATCCCAGGGTCCTGGGATCGAGTCCTGCTTCAGGCTCCTTGCTCAGCAGGGAGCCTGCTTCTCTCTCTGCCTCTGCCTGCCACTCTCCCTGCTTGTGCTCTCTCTCTCTCTCTCTCTCTGTCCCTGGCAAATAAATAAAATCTTTTTTTAAAAAAAAGGGCACTTGATGTAATGAGCACTGGGGGTAATATGCCACTGATGAATCACTAAATTCTACTTCTGAAACTAATAATACACTTTATGTTAACTAAGTTGTATTTAAAAAGTTAAAAAAAAAAAAAACCCTGCTATCTGAGGGTGAAGCTTCCAACTATAGTACGTATGTATTGGCTGGCTGCAATCCTAACCAGAAGCTGGGAAACTGTTGACACTTTCTTTGTCCCCTCCCTCCAGCCTGCTGCAACAGTACAGCTAAGTCAACAGCATCTCCCTGGAAGGAGTGTACAAATATCTGGCACCTTAGCCTTTGTAGCTGCTATTCAAGGGATGTCCCCACTTGCTTGGCTCTGTGAACTGATTGGGTTTGCATTCTTAAGTCCCATAATACTGTAGCACACAAAGCATTTTTTTTTTTAAACAGTTACAGGAGCTCTCCTGCTGGCTATATCCTGGGCCCAGCACAGAGGGAGCAGGCAAAAATGCCCATCTTCCAGGGTCTCTCTGGTGGGCGATTAAGTACATAGTATCCTAGCTGCGGAGGGTCCAGTTTATAATTAGGCTGCGTCCAGGTGCTGATTACAAGTCTCTCCTTTGGGACGCTGATGGATTTGGGAGCACCCTCAGGTATGGAGCCACTAATAACAAAGCAGGTGTTTTGGACAAGCTCAGAGGTTTGAGGGACAGCTAGGACCTTGGGGTGGACTGATTCAAGAGATTCATTTCCTACACAGGACCATTCTGTCAAGACTGGGAGAGGTGGCTGTTTTAGCTAATGTGCAGAAATGAACAAAGAAGGAAATTGAAGAAACAGAAGACTATGCTTCACACAAAACAAGGAAAATCTACAGGAACAGATCTCAATGGAATAGATAGTGATTTACCTGCGAATTAAAAGTAATAGTTGTAAAGATGCTTACCAAGGTCAAAAGGCAAATTCCTGAACAAAGCAAGAATTTCAATGAAGAGAGACTATTTAAAAAGTACCAAACAGGGGCACCTGGGTGGCTCAGTGGGTTAAGCCTCTGCCTTCGGCCCAGGTCATGATCCCAGGGTCCTGGGATCAAGCCCCCCATCGGGCTTCCTGCTCTGTGGGGAGCCTGCTTCTCCCTCTCTCTCTCTCTGCCTGCTACTCCCCCTGCTTGTGCTCTCTCTCTCTCTGTCAAATAAATAAATAAAATCTTAAAAAAAAAGTAAAATAAAAAGTACCAAACAAATCACTTAGCTAAAGATACAATAACTGAACTGAAAAATCCATTAGAGGAAGTTCAAGAGCAGACCAGATGACCTGTACCAAAGGGTCAGCAAACCTGAAGACAGGCTAGAGGAATTCATCCAATCCGAGGAGCCAAAAGATAAAAAAGTGAAAATAGCTAAGAGACATACCAGACACCATCAAGCAGACCAAGATACGCATTATAGGGCCCTGTCCAAGAAGGAGGATCGAGAGAGAAAGGGGCAGAAAGCTAATGTAAAGAAATACTGGCTAAAATCTTCCTTAACCTGGAGAAAGAAACAGACATCCATTGCCAAGAAGTCCAAGGAGTTCCATTTGGAGAATTGAAAGATATCCACACTGAGACATGCTATAATTAAACTGCCAAAAGTTCAAGACAAGGAGAGAATCTAAAAGAAGCAAGAGGAAAGCACCTTGTTTCATACAGGGGAAGTTCCATAATATTATCAGCAGATTTTTCAGCAGAAACATTCAGGCCAGAAAAGAGTGGATCTGACATATTCAATATGTTGAAGTTAAAACTAACTAACAAAAAACTACCCAGCAAAATTGTCCTTCAGAATTGAAGGAGAGGGAGAGTTTCCCAAACAAAAGTTGCGAATTCATCCCCACTACACTGACCTTACAAGAAAGGTTAGAGAGTCCTGGCTGAAATAGAGGATGCCCATTAGTCACAAGAAAACATAGAAAAGTATAAAACTTACCAGTAAAGATAAATACATAGTTATATTCAGAACATTCTAATGTAATCATAGTCGGGCAAATAACTTACAACTCTAATGTGAAGGTTAAAAGAGCAGAGTATTAAAAATAATGATGTAACAATTTGTTAAGGATTACAATGTAAAAAAAGTAAGTTGTGATAGCAAAAGCAATGTGAAGGGGAGAGTGTAAAGGTGTAGAGCTTTTGTATGCGTTTGAAGTTAAATTGTTACTAGCTTAAAATAGACTGTCATAAATGGTCTGTGTAAGCCTCACGTTAACAACAGCAGTTTCCCATGGTAGATACATAGAAGATAAAGAGAAAGCAATCAAGTAAACCTCTACAGGCAATCATCACAAGGAAAGAGCACAAAAGAGGAAATAAAGGAACAAAAGAATTATAACCGAAAACAATGAGCAAAATAGCCACAGTAAGTCCAAACCTACCAATAATTACTTCAAATGTCAATAGACAAAATTCTCCAATCCAAGTACAGAGAGTGGCTCAAAGAAAAAAACAAACAAACAAAAAAACAAGAACCAAGTAAATAAGAGTAAATAAGAGACTCACTTCAGCTATAACGACACATATAGACTGAAAGTGAAGGGGTGGAAAAAGATATACCATTCAGATGGAGAGCAAAGAAAGTGGGGTACCATTCAGACAAAATCATAGTGAAACATTGGACTTAAAATGACACCTTGGACTAGAAAGATCTAACAGACATTTACAGAATATTCCATTGGAATACATATTCTTAAGCACACATGTAACATTCTTCAGGATGGATCATATTTTAGGCCACAAATGAAGTCTTGAAAAACTAAAGAAAACTGAAATCATATCAATGTTTTTTTCTAATTATGGTCAGAAACTAGAAATCACTTAGATGAAGAAAACTGGAAAAGTCACAAATATGTGGAGTTTAAACAATATGCTCCTGAACAACCAATGGATCCAAGAAGAAATCAAAAGAGTAGTCAAAAATATCTTGAGTCAAATGAAAATGGAAATACAACATATGAAAACTACAAGATACAGCAAAAGCAATTAAAAAGGGGAAATATGGGATGCCTGGGTGGCTCAGTTGGTTAAGCGGCTGCCTTTGGCTCAGGTCATGATCCCAGCGTCCTGAGATCGAGTCCCACATCGGGCTCCTTGCTTGGCAGGGAGCCTGCTTCTCCCTCTGCCTCTAGCCTGCCACTCTGTCTGCCTGTGCTTGCGCTCTGTATCTCTCTCTCTCTCTTAACAAATAAATAAAAAAAAAATCTTAAAAAAAAAAGGGGGAAATATATAATGATGAATACCTACATTAAGACACCAAATAAACAACCTAACTTTACAGCTCAAAGAACTACAAAAAGAACAAAGTAAGCCCAAAGTTGGCAGAACAGAGGAAATAACAAAGATCAGAATAGAAATAAATGAAATAGAGACCAGAAAAACAATAAAAAAGATCAATGAAACTAAGAGCTGGTTTTTTAAAAAGATAAACAAAATTGATGAAACTTCAGTTAAGAAAAAAGAAGACTAAATAAAATCTGAAATGAGAGAGAAGACATTACAACTGATTCCCCCCAAATAAGAGGCTACTATAACAGATTATACTGTAACAAATTGTGTAATTTAGAAAAAAAATGGATACATTCCTAGAAAAAAAACCTTACCAAGACTGAACGATAAACAGATAACCTGAACAGAACATGAACAAGTGGGATTCAGTCCAGGGATACAAAGATGGTTAAACCACCACAAATCAGTCAATGTGATGTATACCATTCAATAAGGTGAGGGATAATCCATATAAAGTCAGTAGATGTAGAAAAGCATTAGATGAAAATCAACACACTTTCACGACAAAAACTCTCAAAAAAGTGGTATGGAGGGAACACATATCAACATAATTAAGACCATAAATGACAAGCCCATAGCTAACATCAGACCCAAGAGTGAAATGCTGAAACCTTTCCCTCTCAGTCAGGAACAAGACCAGGATGCCGCTTCTTGCCACTTTCATTTGACATAATACTGGAAATCCTAGCCAGAGCAATTGGGGGTGGGGGCGGTGGGAAGCAAGTACTGGCATCCAAATCAGAAAGGAAGAAGTACAACTATCTCTATTTGTGGATGACGTGGTTTTATATATAGAAAACCCTAAAGATTCTACCAAAATACTGTTAGAATAAACAAATTTGGTCAAGTTGCAGGATACACAATCAGTATACAAAAATCAGTTGTGTTTTCATATACCGACAATGAACTTTCAAAAAGAGAAATGAAGAAGACAATCCCATTTCTAATAGCATCAAAAAGAATAAAATACTTAGGAGTAAATTTATCTAAGAAGGTAAAAGATTTGTATACTGAAAACCGTAAGAAAAAAGAAAGGAACTGAGGAAAACATAAATTCATGGAAAGACATCCCATGTTAATGGATTAGAAGAATTAATGTTAAAATTTCCCTACTAGCCAAAACATTCTATAGATTCAATGCAATTGCTATCAAAATTCAATGGCATTTTTCACAAAAATACAACAATGAATCCTGTAGTTTGTATGGAATCACAGAAGACTCAGAATGGCCCAGGTCATTTTGAGGAAGAATGGAGCTGATGGCCTCATGGTCCTGGATTCCCAGCTATATTACAAAGCTTTAGTCATCAAAAATAGTATGGTATTGGTATAAAAAACAGATACGTAAATCAATGGAACATAATAGAGAACACAGAAATAAACTCACCCCTACACAGTGAATTTATGACAAAGGAGACAAGAATATACAATTGGGGAAAAAGTCTGTCTTTTCAAATAACTGGTGTTGGGAAAACTGGAAAGCTACATGCAAGAGAATGAAACTGGACCACTATTTTACACCATACACAAAATTAACTCAAAATGGATTAAACACTTGACTCTAAGATCTGCAACCAGAAAACCTATGGAAGAAAACCTAGGGGGTAATCTCCTTGACATCAGACTTGGCAATGATTTTTTTTTTTTAATTTGATACCAAAAGTAAAGGCAACAGAAGCTAAGAGACATGAGACTACATAAAACTAAGAGCCTTCTGCACAGCAAAGGAAACCATCAACACAAAGAAAAGGCAACCTATAGAATGGGAGAAAATATTTATAAAACATGTATGTGATAAGGGGCTAATAAACAAAATATAAATGGAACATATGCAACTCAATAACAGAAAAATAACTGAATTAAAAACTTGGTGAAGGTTAAAATAGAACTGCCCTATGACCCAGCAATTGCACTACTGGGTATTTACCCTAAAGATACAAATGTAGTGATCCAAAGGGGCACGTGCACCTGAATGTTTATAGCAGCAATGTCCACAATAGCCAAACTATGGAAAGAACCTAAATGTCCATCAACAGATGAATGGATCAAGAAGATGTGGTATATATACACAATGGAATACTATGCAGCCATCAAAAGAAATGAAATCTTGCCATTTGCAATGACGTGGATGGAACTAGAGCGTATCATGCTTAGCAAAATAAGTCAAGCAGAGAAAGACAACTATCATATGATCTCCCTGATATGAGGAAGTGGTGACGCAACATGGGGGCTTAAGTGGGTAGGAGAAGAATCAATGAAACAAGATGAGATTGGGAGGGAGACAAATCATAAGTGACTCTTAATCTTACAAAACAAACTGAGGGTTGCTGGGGGTTGGGGGGTTGGGAGAAGGGGGGTGGGGTTATGGACATTGGGGAGGGTATGTGCTTTAGTGAGTGCTGTGAAGTGTGTAAACCTGGCAATTCACAGACCTGTACCCCTGGGGATAAAAATACATATATATATATAAAAACTTGGCGAAGGACCTAAATAGGCAATTTTTTCTGAAGAAGATATACAGATGGCCAACCGGTATGAAAAAGTGCTCAACATTACTAGCTGTCCGGGAGATGCAAATCAAAAGCACAGTAAATTATCATCTCACACCTGTTAGGATGTCTAGTAACAAAAAGACAAATGGTAAAGAACACGTGCTGCTGAGGATGTGGAGTAATGGGAACCCTTGCATAGTATCCCTGATATGTTGAATCTCAAAAAAAGTCAGACTCAAAGAAAGAGTAGGAAAGTGGTTGCCAGGGATTGGGGGAAACAAATCTTGGCAAAGGGTACAAATTTTCAGTTACAAGATGTGTAAGATCTGAGGATCTAATGTAGAATACGGTAACTATCATTGATAACACTGTATTGTATGATTGAAATGTGCTAAGACTAGACTTTAAATGTTGTCACCCTCAACCTCTAAATAGGTTAATATACAAGGTGATGGTTGTGTTAGTTAACCTGATTGTGGGGGGAGGAAATAATTTCATAATGTATATCAAATCATCAAATTGTATGTACTTAAAATACCTTACAGTTTGGTCAATTTTCCCATAATAAAGCTGAAAAAAAAAAAAAGAAAATTGTTGCTTCTGCGGAGTAGAATTTAGGAAGAGTAATGAAGAGCTTTGTAGCATTTGACTTTTAAAACCATATACATATATTTCAGATAAAAATGAAAATTTAATTTGTGACACCTTGGTGGCTCAGTCAATTAAGCATCTGACTCTGATTTCCACTCAGGTCATGATCTCAGGGATGTGAGGTCAGGCTCTGCACTAAGCATGGAGTCTGCTTAAGATTCTCACTCTCCCTCTCTCCCTGCCCTTCTCCTCTCTTACACTCACTCTGTCTCTAAAAAAAAAAAAAAGAATTTTAAAAAGCCATTTATAAGGCCTGTGTCATCAAAACCAGTATCTAAATAGAGTACAGTCCAGATGATGACTGTAGTCGAGCCTCTATCTCTCCAAGGACAAGCCAAGTGAGTAACAAACACCACTGGCAGAATGCCATGCCAGGTTCTGCCCCGGTGGGAATAGATCCAAACAAAACCAGTCTTCCTGAGCCTCCCTCTCAGAAGGCAGCAAGGTGCTGTGGCTAAGGTCTGGGCTGTGGAACCACAAAGCCTTGGGTTCACAGCTCACTGATATGTGACTTTAAGGTACGTTCCTTAAACTCTGTAAATCTCAATTTTTTCCTACATAAAAAGGAGGATAATGTTATTTAAGGGTATAAAAGCACCTTTTGAGTTTTTTGTGAAGAAATAACATATATAAAAGCAAGGTGTCTGGTACATATTAAGTGATTATAAATATTCTCTAGTATAATTTTTTTTTAAAGATTTTATTTATTTAACAGAGAGAGATCACAAGTAGATGGAGAGGCAGGCAGAGAGAGAGAGAGAGAGAGAAAGCAGGCTCCCTGCTGAGCAGAGAGCCCGATGTGGGACTCGATCCCAGGACCCTGAGATCATGACCTGAGCCGAAGGCAGCAGCTTAACCCACTGAGCCACCCAGGCGCCCTCTAGTAGAATTTTCAAAGGTGATTTTATTATCAGGGAACTTGACAAATACTGCCATAGAATTCTCAAGGCAGAACTCTTCTTTATGTACATACTCACGTTTGAGATTGTGAAGTTTACAATAAGGGTATAGCTATGGGGTTATTGGGAAGAATAAAAATTCAGCAGATGAATCTTTCTGCCTGCCATCAAAATATCTCCATATTTTGGCTGGCTAAGAGGCTGAGAAAAAACAATAATGAAAAGTTTTAGGAGTTCAATAAAGAGTCTAGAAAGTGCTAAAACATTATTCCAGAGGAGTGGGTAATAGAGGGTAGCATTCAAGAACAACTGCAAAAATCAACCTAAGATTTAAATACCAACTCATAGAAAAGTGAAAAACTAGGGTGTCAAACAGTAGGATCTATAGTTTATGGGCAAAACTGTCAGATGGGGATACTCCAAACTGTAGGATCTAATCTGAGCTAACCTTCGAGTTTGGTTAGGATAGACCATTTTTTCTGTCATTTGCTGCTTTCCCTCCCTTTGTTTCTATAAAACGTTCCCTCTAATTTGCTTATAATAGAGCTAAACTATAGTTTTCATTATTTGTGAACTTTTTACTTATATATTCCCATTGATTTAAAAAGTTGATTTCCGCTATAGCAAAAGTCTCAAAGTTCAAGCAACCTGCCTTTTTTATATAAAAAAGCCACCCTGTACCTGCTTATTGGTCTGAGTGGTTTGGTTAGCTAATTTTACCCCAAGGTAGCCTTGAAATATTTGAGCCCTTGTCAGGTAAGGCTTCAGTCAGGGGGAAAGAAATGGAAAAGTGGAATATGAAAAAATGAGTGACAGACACTCCAATAAGGAATGAGAAATCCAATCAATCAGTTCTCCAGGCACTTCTGGACACCTGACTCATGTAGACCTTGTATTGACCTGGGAATACAGATAAGGAGCAAAAGGGCAGAGCTGCAAGGACATTTTTTAGAGGACAAAATAAGTTCTGATCAGGGACAGAGGGCAGAGGGGCAAGGCATCAGCAGCCATCAGGTATCATCAACCAGCTGCCCAGTATGTCCTCAGGGACATTCCTGTATCTCCCATTTCTACAGGAACAAGAAATTCCAGATCTGGGCTGCACTCCAAGTCTATAGTGTTACAGTACATTTTTGGCACCCCCCCCTAAGGAATTCTAAGTGAAAAGTAATGAAAATAATATATTTATGTGAATGAATAATTGCTCTCTTTATAGACTAGTGAAGTTCCAAGCTCTTAGCTCTACTTCTGTCAGGAGAAAATTTGCAAAACTAAGCAATCCCCTAAATTTCTTTCTTTCTTAATGATGAAGCAATTGTCCTGCTACCCACACCTACAAGGAAACTCAGAGCCTAATGCTCTGTTAGTTTATTTTATTCTTTTCTATAAAACCCATGAGAAAAGATGTAGAAAATTAATACGGAATCTGCAGAGGCCAGAATTTCACAAAAATACTGTGAATAAGAGCATAATGGCTATTCCACATGCCTGCTTTGTTCAGCCAGAGTTAGAGTTTATGAGAAGTTGCTGCCTCTATTCAGTTTACTTTTAGCGCCAAGATTTTATTAAATCAAACAACACAAGCGGTCGCCCCAAACTGTCTTTGCTTGTCAGCTATAGTTAACTTCAGTATGTTTTAGTTTTAGAGGAAGAACTGTTCCCCAGAAACCTCCCAGGCTACAGAGGACAGAAGCACATGAATATGTTAAGTGAAATTGATTTATATCTTAATCACCAGACAGAATATATTTTCCATAGGAAATTGCTGGGCCACATGTATATCTGGCACACACAATGGATTCTTTAGCTTTTTAGTCAAGTTAGGATAGAAGGGCTCATGTGAAGAGATTATGGGCTGTTTTTTTTTCTTCTTTTTTTTTCTATATAGCGATTGTGTGTGTCCATCTATATTGTCCAACCTGTTCATCAGGAAGAACCTAGCTTATCAATGGATTGTCCAAATGTGTGCTAGAAACAGTTTGCCTGAAAACCAATTACGGACCACAGATATAAATTCAAAGAAAAATGGTTCATCAGGATAATTAAGCTTGTTGTAAGACTTAACCTAGATTTGGGGTTTATTTTCAGTTCCAGTTTCCCACTGATTCTGTGATGTCTTTGGATATGATAAGACTGCATCATTTTAGAAGCAAGAGAGACTTTGAGATCAATTAGTTACTTCATCCTTCCGGTCCCCTTAAGCAGGGGTACAAGACTTATTGTTGGACAGATACTTGATCAGTCCTTCTGTTCACAGAACTAAAAATAATCATAGTGGTCTTTGCACACCAGGTGGTTGGCTGCAGATAGGAGAGGCTCTTCTTTGTATTTTTCTTTTTCTTTCAGCCCTGCAAGAGCCACACACTGAGGTTTCATGGGGGAAATAAATGGAAAATAAACATTGGGGAGTGGGCTATTTGGGTACTGATTCAACATATTGATATTTTCTTAGTATTTTAGGGCTAGGGGGTGAGAGAGGAGTCCTGAAAAGAAAGAGAAGGAGATGTGGCACTGCAGTGCACCTCTGTCAGCTCATCTCTCCTGCTGCACCTGACTAAAACAGCTATCACTCCACCCCATGGCCCCTCTTCCCATGCAAAGTTATGACCAAAGCTCACAGGAGCTGCAAGCATTTCTTGACTAGTCTGGAGGAGTCCCTCCGGTGTCCCCTTTGGAACTGCAACCAGGTGCCCCAAAACAGCCACGGAGCTCCACTCTCTAACAGAGACATCTTGCACCAGGTATGCAGCCCTCCAGACTCTCCTGCAGCAAGATAGCCACTGGCTGGTCCCTCCCTGTGGATATCTTTTGAGCTTCTACGGAGGAGATAAGAACCTGGCTATGTCGTTAACAACAGGCGGGGAGGAGATAGGCATACCGGTGAGAAAAGGTAACAAGAGTCCACTGTACTTCTGGTTCTAGACCACTTGGCATTTTTAACCTAACAGCCCTGGAGATCTATTTTCTCTGCATTGATTCTTTTCGGTTAAATGTTCTATGGCCAAGCTCTACTCCTCCCTTTCCAGGGTATATTAAAGGGTGGGCCAGTAATTATCATCTTATTTTAGATCTCACGTTTTTCAGTCGAGACAAATGATGGAAAATGATAGTGAAATAAATTATATACCTGTGTTTCCTGGAATTGGAACACAGCTACTGTAATTCTTTCAAAAGTTATTATCTCCTAGTTTTCCAGATAGGGAATTCCAGAGCCTCATGGAGGGCTGGCAGCCATGGTGGTGGATTTTAACAACTATAATTTAGTTTGTCTGTTGGGGATGTAATTTTCCCTGAGCAGTGAAATGTGACTAAAGTCATTCTGTATAGGTAATAAAAACCAGCTGGAAGCTGCGTCCTGTATGCACTTCCTCTTTATTTTATAGTGTGTCTCTTATTAGCATTAATCTTGGATCATGGTTGGGGCTGAAAAAAAATAATGGAAAGATATCTTGCCTTCAGAACACAAGATAGTATGGAAAAAGCTTGCATTAAAAAAAAAAAAAAAGAAAAAGCCAACCAACCTATATTTGGCACTTACAATTTTATTAATTTGACTCTAACCCTGTCAGTAGTAAGTCAGAGGACTACTTGTAATTCACCCAAGTCATACACGTGGCCTTGATCTGAACGAACAATACCGTTGGTGCTCTTTCTTTCTTTGCCAGTTTACCCTGTTCAGTTATATCCTTTATCACCAAGGTCTAGTCTCGAGTATTCTGTGAGGCTTTCCCTCCTTTCAATTGCAGGACTTCGGGGTAGGTTCTATGTGACCTTTTATGCTGTCTTACCATGCTTTCCCATTGTTTCATGGGTGTTACTTTTGTTTCCCCAGGTGCTTCTAGGCTTCAGAAATCTCAAATTAAATGACATAATTCAACTTCACTTTATTCTTCCTTAGCTCATTATTTGATTAATAGGGGTTTCAACGTATAATATTTCAGCTGAGAACAGTTTTTTGCCTATTATAAACACATTAATTTCTAGCCTACCTTGAAGATAGCACAGAATGCATTCCCACTCGCTGGGGACTGGGATCTGCTGAACTACTTGGTCACCACAAAGTTCCACAAACTGTAGACTAAACAGTTTTCATCAGAGCACCTTTATATTCATGTGTATCATACCTGTCACCAGTGAGGAAATGTTTTCAAACTGCTAATATACAACCTTTAAATCATGATCCATCAGGGACTATTAGCACAGTCCTAGTCAGATCATTGCTATGAATATTGAAAGTCCTTTTTTTTCTTTTTAAATAATATGAAGGGATTTCATTCAATCATATCAAACTCTAAAAATAATGTAAAATAAGGCAAATAGAAACACTGAGTGGCCCCACATTTATGGCATCTGGCAAAACTTGGCATGGGTTTCTGATTTCAGGGATTCCAAAACTTAATATTATTTTTTTTCTTAGACACAAGTCCAGAAAGAGCCTCCTTTGGGCTTTGCTTGTCTTGAGATTTGGGTAGTTGTAGGAGTCCCTGCTTAGAAGGTCCATCAGGCCTTTATCAGGACAGGAGTAACAAGCAAGACACATACCTTAGGGTGGGGTGAAAGGGGCAAGGCTATAAACTCCAGAAACAATTAGCATAAGTCCTACAACAACTATAACCAGAAGCTAGACATGCACTCCAGGACTCATTAGTCCTGTAATTCCAGAATGAAATACAGCTTAGCCCAGAGGTACTTTTCTCTCCTATGTGCCTCTTTGGCCAATTAGGCAAGATGCCAAAATGGTACTCTTGGAAGACATTAACTAAAAGTTTTTGTTCGATTAATTCTACCAAATGTTACTCATTATAAGTTGCTTTAGTATCAAAACTGATTATTCCATCTAAATCAAAATCATAAAAATACTAAAATGAAACTTGTAGCAAGCCATTCCCAGTTACCATCTTTCTGGGTGTCCCCATCTATTGACCAAGTTTCCTCATCTAGCACAGAAGGCCCTCCATAGCCTCACCTCCACCTCTTGGTGCTTTTACTGCCTCCGTCTACTTTTCACCCCTTTCACTGGTGAAAGTAGCTGACTCTTCATGCACACAACCATGCCATTCCGCCTCTGCATGGACATAAACTATTCTCTCTGGTATTTCTTTTCCCTCCTACAGTTACCCAGCTAACTCCTTCCTATACATTCTTCAAGCCTCAGCCCAGTTGTCACCTACTCCAGAAAGTCTTCCTAACTTCTCCAGACTTTGTAAAGTGCCACCCACTCTGGACTTCCCTTGCAACTTGTATATATTTTTACCAGAACTCTCACCACTTTGTATAGAATAATCAGTTACTAATTATCGGTTACTACCCCACTTCCTCAAGCTTCTCAAGGGCGGGCACCACATTTATTCATGTTTGTAGTCACAACACCAACCACACTGTTGGCACTTGACAAATGTTAGCTGAATGGAAACATAAATCTTTTATAAACAAGTCAGGCTTAAAAATGTCACTGAAAAAATTATTTTCTACTTCTGATCATGACTAATAGGTGAACTCTGAGAAGATTTGAGGATTGCCTAATTCAGAAAAGGAACACAATGAACATTTAGAAATTAGATGCTTTTCAAAATGGTTTTCAATGTATTAAATGGAATAAAAAGCAAGAAACTGTAAAACATCTACATTCTGTAAGCCCAAATCCACCTATTAAAAAGGCCAAATTAAATAACTTCTTTTTTACTCTTTTCTTAAAATAATTATGTTAAAAATAGTTTCTCTCTCTCTGTTAATTTCCCTAAGGAAACAGAACCAAGATCATCAAATGGGCTTTTACTAAAATACATGCTTATTTTGGCTAACTTATAGCCTTTAAAAAATTAGCAGTTGTAAAATTTTCCATATTACAGCTTAAAATAGAGAACGTTAAAGAAAAAAATGCTTGCGGAAAGTATTATATTTGCAGTATAAGACTACAGTTTATACACAGCAAACCTTCTAGAATGAACCAGATTCTTCTCTTTTTCCTGAAAACATTAAAAGAGGTTCTTTGTTATCAGAACTAAAAAGGCTCTTTTGTGTGTCATATTCAATACCTGATTCAATTTAATCAACTGATGACAATGAGAGATATAAGTAAAATTTATAAGAAATTTCTAATGCTAGTGTTCCAATCTTTGCCTCTGCTGATTTTTTAAATGCCAAGAAACTTTATCAAGCTATGAAATATTCAATCTGGGAAAACTTCTGATTGTGTCTTTCTGAAAAGTGATCTGGTGCTTGGCTTACTATAACTTAAGATGTGAGAATGTTTTCATTTTAACTGAATGCATAGATAGCTTATCAAACAGTGTTCTGGAGTTTGAGAAAGGAAACTGATTTTCCAGAGAGTGATATTTAGTCCCAAAATGAGTTTAGTACATTGTCTTTATTAAGTAAATTCTTGGCTGTATCATTCGAGAACCTCCTTGGACAGTAAATTTGATGATTTATCCATGTAAAACAAAACAAAACAACACAAAACAAAAAACAACCCTTCTCTATTACATATCTAGAAGTGCGTAAGGCCCTTATTTTTCTTGCGATACAATGAGCTGATAAAATATTGGGTATTTTATATTTCAAAAGAAATGACAAAAACCACACAATAATATAAACAACCTGGTATGAATGTGTAATAGGAGATGCCAAGAAAAGTTGTTTACTGTATTGTTAATATTATATATTTCTGTTTTCAAAAATTGATTCTCATTTGTTTGTGATAAAAAGATCCCAAAAGCAAAGGACTGCTATGCCTGGGAATGGTCTGTAGTTATTTGAAGCATTATCTATCACAAACTTTCATCTATATCTGTTACATAGTTTTTCTTTCCTTGCTCTCCGCTTGTCAACATGGCAGCCAAATTCTTGTTTTCAAATTGAATTTACAACATACACACTCTAGTTGTGTCTGGTCTACAAAACTTTCCTTCTCTGAATTTTGGTACTTAATTATCAACATTTGGTATTAACGATCTTCTATTTTTCAATGTTCTCACCTAGGGTGCTAACTTACAAGACCACCTCGTCAGCTCTTGTGTCCCCACCAATAACTTGCGTATTTGCAAAACATGATTTAGAGGTATATACTGCTATGAACAGTAAGCCAAAGAATGAAATGCAAACTAGACTGTCCCTTAAGACAAAGACAGATGATGTCGTTTCATTCCTTTGTTAGGACTTTCGCACTCTCACAATTCACCTATAATAGCACAGGTGGCTTACCTTGTATCTGGTTTTAGATTTTCTACCGTGGAGAAGGTTTGATTTGTAATTTGAACAGACTCGTTCTTCCCACTGAATGACCCATTTTCTCGGGATATAACTTCATATTCTGAAAAGTGAAAAAGCCAACAAATACTTGTCTTTACATCCTGGCTGATTTCATTATTCTTAAGGCAAACAGCATCATAAAGTCACTCTCATAAAAGTGAGCAATTTAGCCTGCAGTCCTTGAGGCGTACTGATTTTACACATTAGCAATTCCCAGATGGGGATGGTCAGTGGATGATGAAGGTCCCAAAGCATTTTGGGAGTTGCTCATTGGCCATTTCTGCTTTCCCTTTACTGGAACATGAAAACCTGCTAACTATGAAGACTGATAACACTCCCGTGGTAGCTTTGAACTGGTTGCCAATGATGTTGCTAGGCAAATCAGTTGGTCTGCTCTTGTTGGAATGCTCAGTATGAGGAAAGCACTGTATGAGAAGTGGTACTTGAGTAGAAGCCATGTTTTCTTCTGTATGGAGCTTTATTATATAGCTGGGGAAAAGGCCACTGCATTCATAGTGCTGTTACCAAAAAACTTTGGGTTTAAAAATCATGCAGAAAATAACAGTTAACCAAATAATGAATGACAGTTTATTATTTTGAACTACAGAATTATGGGATTTTTGTACCTACTGCTTATGTAAGTTATAAAAATTTTATACCTATTGCTTACATATGCTTTCTGGATAATTATCCTTTTAAAAAAATTATGACCTTTAAGTTTGCATAGAGATCTCCATAAATCTCACTTAGAGGCATGTTTCTATGAACTTGCAGGACTAATCAAGAGAAAGACTTTCAGATTAAGAACATAATTGATAAAGTTGTTAGTTGGTTTTCCTTGCCCTCAGTTGGGGTTTAGTTTAATGTATGTGACAAGATCATGCAGATCTTGTCAAAACTCAAAAAACTTTAAACAAATTTTTAAACTTGTTTAAAAACTCAAAAAACAAAAAACAACAAACCCCACTCCAAATACACAAGTCAGCCATCAGGGAAAGTGGGAAGGCTGTGAAGGAGGTGGCGGGTCACTAGGGATTTCTGCTATTAGCACTGAGACCAAAGATGGGAGATGGAGACTGGAAATAAAACGAACATTATGAAAGACTCGGGAAGACATAATCAATTTCAATTTGGGAAGGAGTTTTAATGGTATATTTTAAAAATCAAAAAAGGAGGATAGCTCTTTCTAATAATTTTGTATGACCATCCTTCCAAAAATTCACAAAATTAAACCAGAAGACAATGGCCATTGTACTGGACACATTAACAGAGCTACCAAAGGACTAATAGCTAGGATTTGGTATTCCTTTCTCAGACTCTTCTATTCCCAATCCATCTCTCAGCTGGCTCTTTGTTCTTACAGAGGGTGGAAAGGGAGGGAAGGGTAGGGCCCTGAATTTAAATATATCCATTTTATATCTTTTTCTCAGCTGTGAAGCAATATTTACTAGAAAAAGATGGGAGTAATCAAAATGTAAGTAAAATTGATCTTTTTTTAAAAAATGGAAACTGCTCGTTGGATACACGTTTAGATGTGTTTCTGATACAAAGGACCCAAAACACTCATGACTTTTCTATTAAAGGGCATGGGGCAGGCTAGTTAGTTCCCTCCTGGAAAAAAAAAAAAAGGGAGATGCTATGACTCAATGAAAAGAAACAGACCAAGTCACTTGCCTTGATCTCAGTCTGTTTTTTCATCTATAAAATGTCAATAAGATCTCTTCATAGTATTGTTTGTGGGGATTAAATTAGGAATATATGCAAAGTGCTTAATAGTATTTTGCATGTTTTTTTTCAACAGATGGTACCTATTATTGCTATTGCTTTTATTATCCCTGAGCTGTGTTTTGATACAAAAACCTGAAAGATACAAAAGTTGGAAAGATGCCAATTGGAAAGATTCAAGTGCTTCTTAGTCACCCAAAGAAAAAATTATATCACACTCCAGTTGACTATGCATGAAAGCAACCACTTTCAAAAAACATCTTAGGCTTAGGATACTTCTCATTGACTGTGTAATATTCTTTTTAAGATTACCCCAGGCTCTTAGTACTAGAAACTCTTACCACATATCTTCTCTAATTTTCTTTTGACTCATTTTGTTTTAAAAGATTTTATTTATTTACTTGACAGAGATAGAGATAGAGATAGAGAGAGAGAGAGAGAGAATACAAACAAGGGTAGTGGCAGGCCGAGGGAAGGGAGAAGTAGCCTCTCTGATGTGAGGCTTGATTCCAGAACCTTGAGATCATGACCTGAGCCAAAGGCAGATGCTTAATTGACTGAGCCACCCAGGCACTCCTCTTTTGACTCATTTTTAAATGCTTATTTAATACTATTTTTATCCTGAAAGATCCAAGTTTTCAAAATGGATATAGAATTTACCTTCATAAAAATACATTTAGAATTTCTCTCAGAATTCTGGCTTTTGAATGTATTTTCTTGGGTTTTGTAATGAAGGTTTACAAAATCTTCATTTGCAATGCTTTAAAGCAATCATAACTTTTTTGTAAGTCCACCAACACCATAAAAATGGAATATTAATGTTTAGAATGAATATCTATAGCCATATTCTGAGTATATTTCAGAAGGCAAAGATAACCACTTAGTATGTGTCCATATTTCTTACTTTAAAATATGGAAAAAATTAAAATATGGGATTTATAAATTCCTTAACAGTAAAGATATAAAGTATCTATAAAAAACTAGCACTGAATAATTGGTATTTTATCCCCTCAGAGGGTATTAATGCCCTATTAAGAGAAAATTTACTTAACAGAAAAAATCCCATTTATTATAAAGATTGGAAAATAAGAGTCTGGCCATGAAAACAGAGCATGAAAATAATAATGGTGACACTGTTTTTACCAGTCCTACTAATGCTGCTACTGACAAACATTAATTTAACAGCTTCTGACTCTGGCACACATTTACATTGTTTAATTTTATCCTCATCGGGGGTGCATGATGGCTCAGTTGGTTAGGCATCCAACTCCTGGTTTTGGCTCAGGTCATGATCTTAGGGTTGTGTGATTGAGCCCCCAATTGGGCTTCATGCTCAGCAAAGAGTCCGCTTGAGATTCTTCCCTACCGCTCACCCCCCCCCCTACACTCTCCCTCCCTTCTGCTCCTCCCCCAGCTCAAGCTCTCTCCCTAAAATAAATAAACAAACAAACAAATAAATAAATAAATAGATAAATAAATAGATAAAACCTTTAAAAAAGATTCTTTCTCTCCTTCTGCCCTTTCCTCCTCCCTCTCTAAAAAATTATCCTCATAAGTAGATAACAGTGGGAAATATTATTGTTATTACAAATAAGGAAACTAAAGCAAAGAGGTTAATTGCATACTCAAATTGCATATATAGAGCACAGCCTGTCTGGGACTTAAATCTATGTTGCTATGCTCTTGGCATATCACAAAGCACCACGTCATAACTAACTTAAAGGACCCAGGCTATGACCAATTTCTTAGGTGTATCTATTTTTACCTTAATGTAGAAGGGACATGTAGAAGCAACCAAATTTGGATGTATTTATTAGAGGTAATACATTCCTGTCAATTAAAAGACAGATTACTGACAGAAGCCAACTCAGGGAATAAAGAATATGTTTCACTCTCTTTTTGCAATCGTTCTCAATCCTTTCTTATGAAACAATTTCCAGTGATTTGAGAGAATTAACCTCTGCATTACATGATCTGCTGGTTTCTAAAAGATTACATTTGAAATCAAGTGGTATTTAATAAAATAATAAAACACTAAAAATAAACAATGCAAAAAAGTAGAATAGACTGTTAGGATATATGGTCCAACATTTAAATATACACTAGGTTATGATTAAATATGGACTTATTTCCATCTAGAAAATATTGCAGCTAAAGAGATATAGTCCATTTCCATGAAAATTGTTATCAAGTCCAGTATCTTATGAAGGATCTTAAGCAGCCCATTAACATTTAGTAACAATGTTACAAATGTAATTGGTTAGATAGAGAAAGTACACCCTATTCATTATTTTTTGGAGATTACAAGTTTCTACAATGAAAAAAAGTTACATGATGAACCAGAAAGGAAAATCCTTTTTCTCTTAAAAAGTTAAATCAGATATTGAGAAACCAAAGGGAATATGTATTAGATGTATTGGATTATTAGATATATTAACAAATTCCACCTTGAAGTCCCACATCTTTAAGACTAATGAAATTTTATGGTTTCTATGGTTCTATAATAACTAAGTTTCAGTCTGTCATGAGAAATCCTTATTAGTATACTACATGAATTGGGAATTTTGACTTTTTGATCCATGAGCTAGTCAATACTCAAGAGATTGTTTTTTAGATATTGGGATGGTAGCGCCTACTGGCATAGTCCCAAGTGAAGAAGCAGGACTAGGCAAATCCCCAGGAAATATGAGCAATGGCTGATTCTTTCTCAAAACAAAGGCAAGGCCTTCATGAAAAATGAAATTCACAAAATATGGTTAAATAAAAAAAGCCCAGTTAAGCAAAATAGGCTGTTTCAGCAAAAGTTTCCCAGACCAAACAGTTTTGTCTGAGGAGAAATAACTGCTGTTTTCTTCTTTATTCACAGAAAGCTTGTCAGATGCTGAATCTTCCACTCCCCACTTGCCCTATGTACTTTCCTTTCTCCATCCTGACAGCCTCTCAGTGGGGCCCTCTAGACCCTGTCTACCTGTCCAAGCATAGTAGGACATGGACGGCAGGAGCTCTGTATAATCCCCCTATTGGGCATATTCCTCTAGCTGATTCAGCCTCTTCATCTTTTATCTCTCCTCTCTAGTTTGACTAACCTGTTCACTATGAAGAAATAAATTCCCATATAATAAATTCAAATAATGACTCCCTTCTTATTTTTCACAGTCACTTTTAGAGGGATTAGGTGAGTGATAGCAGAACTAAAATTTTCTGAGGTGAGCGGAAAAATGACCAGGATTAGAATTCTAAAAAAAATTTCTCCTAAAATAACTGAATAACTTTCAACCCACTGGAAACTTCTAGGTCAATCTAGGAATTAGTTTTGTGAAATGCAAACTGGTGTAAATATCATCAGCACTGCCAACTTCTATGTCATTTGTTGTTTTCTTGATAATGGAAAGATCAGATCTATCTTTATACCATGAAAAAGAGTTCTGAGGGGAGATGGAAGGAATACAACCTAAAGAGATTAAATGAACAGAAAGCCCATAATGAGGACATAGATGATCTTTTTTCATCATATGACATTTCTGGCAATACAGCTCTGCTACAACTCACTACACCTGAGATATACCTTATAGGACATAGTTTGACCCAGGTACCACATTCACATATCAATGCTTCCCACCAAAGTATCTTACCAGTGACGGTATCATTTAGTGGCTTATCCCAGTCCAGGATGACAAATGAGGGACACCCTTCCACAGTGACCACAGTGAGGTTGGTAGGTGGGTTCTGCGGTGGGCTGGTGGCATTCCCTTCAGTAGCATCCTCTTTGGGGAACCGTTTGACAGAATCAGTGATGGAGCAGGGCCTGTTTTCAGGTTTTTGGATGTATCGCACATGAGGACCTAAGAGAGAAAGGACTCTGAGATCTAGCCTTGTTTGAGCGTGTACAGAAGGTGGAGGTAAACTCAAATCTATTTATCTGTATGAAGACATTCGGTTTCACATTATAAACAGATAGATGAAGGCAGTGCTGTGCATTGTTCAAACTTGTGAAAATTTAGAATTCCTGTCTCTGAGAAACATGATTTAGATGTTGTAGCTGGTTTAATTTTCTAAATAGGTTTATCTTATGCTAATATCCAAAAGTAATTTGGTCCCCCGAGCATGTTTTAAATTGCATAATTTATGGGGCAGTGGAAAGAGTACTTGAGAGGGTGTTGCTTTAGAAGTGGTGAATAATTAGCCCTACACTAAACAGAGTTCTGGTCTAACCTAGTAAACCTTAAAAGCCAGACTCAAAAGGGTCAAGTGGTTTCAAGTAATTTAAATATGTCCAGGATGAAATTCAAGAATACTTTAGATTAAAAAAAAAAAAAAAATCCAGCACACCAACGTGAAATAACAGGAAAATAATACCCATAATGAGGAGAAAAATAAACTGTGGAAATCAATCTAGAACTTGCATGGATGTTAGTCGTCAAACAAGGATAATAAAAACATTATTGTCACTATAATGTATGCGATAAAAAAAGAGATATAAACAAGACTGAAATCAAATTTCTAGAGGTGAAAACTAAAATGTGTAAGATGGGAACACATAGGATGATAGTAGTATAGAGATGATATTGCAGAAAAAGTTTAGTGACCTTGAAGACATAGCAATAAAAACTACCCAAAATAAAAGTGGAGAGAAAAAAGAATTAAAAATAATGAACAGAGCATCATTGAGTTGTGGCACAATTTCAGGCAGTATAATATACACATAATTTTAGTATCTGAGTAGAAAAGAGGCAGAAAAAATATTCAAAGAAATAATGGTGAAAAATGTCCAAATTTGATAAAACCTCTAAACCCACAAATCCAAAAAAGTTCAAAGAAACCTAAGCACAACAATCATGAAGAAACTATACTAATATAATTAAGTTTCACAAAACCAATGGTAAAAAGAGAAAAATTTTTAAAGGAGGCATAAAAGACAGATCATATATAGAATAACAAAGATAAGGATTATGGCAGATCTCTCAGTGGAAAGAATGAGAGTGAGAGGACAGTAAAGCAACGTCTCTAAACACTGGGGAAAAAATCTTATCATCTAGAATTCTATAACTAGTGGAAATATCCTTTTTTAAGAAAAGTGAAATAGGATATAGTGAGAGGACATAGTGAGAAGGTGGTCATCTTCAATCAAGGAGGGAGGGCTCAAAAGAACTCAAATCTAATGATACCTTCAAAATTCAACAGAATTCAAAACCAACAGACAGACCCACACTAAAAGAAAGATTAAAGGACATTCAGGGAGAAGGACAATGATACCAGATGGAAATATAAATCCACACAAAGGGATAAAGAGCATGAGAATAGTAACTATATATGTAGGTAGGTACAATAATTTTATTATTTCTTTCTAAAAGATAATTTACCATTTAAGCATAAAAAATAACAATTTAGTGTGATATATTAACATGTGAAAGTAAAATGTATAACAATGATAGGCCAGGAGGAGAGAATATTTGCCATACTAAGGTAAAGTTCTTTCACTATTTGGGAAGTTGTAGAAGTAAGAATACGCAATAGGGAAGACAGTCTCTTCAATAAATGGTGCTGGGCAAACTAGACAGCTACATGCAAAAGAATGAACCTGGACCACTTGTTTATACCATACACAAAAAATAAACTCAAAGTCGATTAAAAATTTAAAATTGAGATATGAAACCACAAAACTCCTGGAAGAAAACATAGGCAGTAATTTCTTTGACATCGGCCTTAGCAACATTTTTCTAGATATATTTCCTCAGGCAAGTTAAACAAAAACAAAGACAATCAGGACTACATCAAAGTAAAAAGCTTTCACACACCAAAAGAAATTATCAACAAAACAAAAAGGCAACCTACTGAAAGAGAGAAGATACTTGAAAATGATATATCTGATAAGGGTTTAATATTCAAAATATGTAAAGAATTTATACACCTTGACACCAAAACCCACAAATACTCCAATTAAAAAATGGACACATGACATATTTTTGCAAAGGAAGACATTCAAGTGGCCAACAGACACATGAAAAGATGTTCAACAACACTAATCATCAGGGAAATGCAAATCTAAACTATAATGAGATATCACCCTACACCTGTCAGAATATCTAGAGTCAAAAAAACAAGAAATACTGTGTTGGAGAATATGGAGAAAACAGTTGTGTCCTACTGGTGGGACTATAGATTTGTGCAGCCACTGTGGAAAACAGTATGAAGTGCCTCAAAAAATGAAAAACAGAAATACCATATGATCCAGTAATTCTACTACTAGGTATTTACCCAAGGAAGATGAAAGCACTAATTTGAAAAGATATATGCGACCCTGTGTTTATTGCAACATTATTTACAATAGCTAAGATATGGGGATAACCCCAGTGTCCATTGACAAATGAATGGATAAAGAAAAATGGTACATATATATAATGGAATATTGCTCAGCCATAAAAAAGAATGAGACTGTCATTTGTAACAACATAGATAGACCTAGAGGATATTATGCTAAGTGAAGTAAGTCAGACTGAGAAAGACAACTACTGTATTTTACTTATATGTATAATCTAGAAAAAAAATCCACACAAGTGAACAAACAAAAAGCAGAAACAAATCCATAAACACAGAAAACAAACTTATGGTCGCCAGAGGGTAGGAGGATAGGCAAAAATGGATGAAGGGGAATGGGAGATACAGGCCTCCAGTATGGAATGAATACAAACTAGGGATAAAAAGTCCAGCATTGGGAATATAGTCAATACTATTATAATAATATATGGTGACAACAGTAACTACAATTGTAGTGAACATAGCATAATGTATAGAAAAGTTGAATCACTATGTCGGCCCACCTGAAACTAAGGTAACATTGTGTGTCAACTACACTTCAGCTGAAGAAAAAATCTAAAGGCAGGCTGGAAAAGAGGAAAAAGGGAACAAAGGATAGAGGAGACAAACCAAAAACAAATAGCAAGATGAGATAGTTTAAACCTAACTATGTCATTGGTCATGGTAAGTATAAGGTTCTAAACAAAATAAAATGAAGGGATTATTTGATAGGATAACAAAGCAAGAACCAACTATATGATACCGATGAGAAACACACTTTAAATATAGAGAGACTAACAGATTAAGACCGAAAGGATGGGAAGAAGAGATAGATGGTAACACTTATCAGAAGAAAGCTTGAGTGGATATGCAATATTAACTAATTAGATTTCAGAGCAAATAGTATTACCACAAACAGAAAAGATAATCTCATAATGAAAAAGGATCAATTGATCAGTTTCTTAG
This sequence comes from Mustela lutreola, assembly GCF_030435805.1. Taxonomy (NCBI): domain Eukaryota; kingdom Metazoa; phylum Chordata; class Mammalia; order Carnivora; family Mustelidae; genus Mustela; species Mustela lutreola. The sequence continues at coordinate 176,277,398 of NC_081291.1, read as the reverse complement.
AATCCTAAGCAATTTAAGTATATATAATAAATTTTAATATATAATAATTTTAATTATTTTATTATTATTAATAACTAACATTACATAACATTAATCATTAATATTTATTATTATTATTTTAATTATCAGTTTTATTATTAAAATTAATTTTATTAATTATTAATTAATTAATTTTAATATAATATGATTTAACTGTATATAATGCAGACCTTTAATATAAATGTAGCAAAAACTGATAGAAATGTAAGTAGAAATGAATTCACAATTATAGTCAGAGATTTCAATTTCTTCTGTCTTTAATTGATAGAACAAGTAGATAGAAAATTACCACAGATATAAAAGAATTGCACAGTAAAACTAAACAACTGGACCTAATTGACATCTATATAATACTGGCTATGTAAATTATTTCCCCAAAATTCCTATGTTGAAGCCCTAACTCCCAATGTGACTATTTGGAGTTAGGGTCTTTAGAAAAGTAAATGAAATTAAATGAGGTCATAGGGGTGGGATTCTAATCTATTGTGACTGGTGTCCTTAATAAGAGGAAAAGACAAGGATGTGTGCATCCAGAGGAAAGGCTATATGACGACATAGTGAGAAGGTGGCCATCTTCAATCTAGGAGAGAGAGCTCAAAAGAACTCAAATCTGATGATACCTTGTTCAGACTTTTGGCTCCCAGAACGGTGAGAAAATAAATTTTAGTTGTTTAAACCACCACCTTTGTGGCATTTTGTTATGGAAGCCCTAGCAAACAAATACAACATTCCTCTTAAGAATAACAGAATACAAAAAAAAAAAAAAAGGAATAACAGCATACACATTCTTTTCAAGTACACACAGAACATACACCGAGATAGACCATATTCTGGGTCATAAAAATGTCTCAATAAATTTAAAAGGATTTAAATATCTTATAGAGCATGTGATAACAATGGAATTACATTGGAAATCAGTAACAGAATAATCTCTAGAAAATCTCAAAATACTTAGAAATTAAATTTTATACTTCTAAATAATCAGTGAATTAAAGAATAAATCAAAAGGAAATTAAAAATATTCTGAATAGAGTAAACATGAATATACAATATAACAATAATTTTTGGATGCTGCTTAAATAATATCTAGGGGAAATTTTGTAGCAGTAAATTTCATATTCAGGAAGAGACGAATCAAATCAAAGAACACACATTTTACTTTCAGAGTAAATTAAACCACATTAGGCAGAAAAAATGAATAAAGATCAAAGTAAGTAGACAAAATCAATGAAACAAAAAGTCAACTTTTTCAGATAAAAAATAATAATAAAACTACAACCAGACTAATCAGGTAAAAGAGAAAACTTACACATTATCAATAACAGGAATGAGAGACTCGACATCACTAAAGACTCTACAGATATTAAAATAATAAAAGAATATTAAGGACAACTTTATGTCAACATATTTGACAACTTGGATGAAATGGACTAATAAATTGAAGATAAAAATTACCAAAAACTTACTAGGGAAGAAAAAATACTCTTCTTCCCTATTAAACATTTATGGAAGAAGCAATCCCAATTCTGAAACTCTGAAACTGAGGAGAGTTCAGCATTATTCTGAAACTAAAACTTTACCTAGACATTACAAAAAAGAAAACTACAGACCAATATTCTTCACTGAATACAATTCTAAACAAAATTTTACCAAATTAAATCTAACAACATATTAAAATGAGAATACATTGTAACCTAGTGGAGTTTGTCCCTGGAATGAAGAGTTGAAAATTCAAAACCAACTACTTCATTATATTAAGAAACTAATTAAAAAATGTTCATTTTTAAAAAGATTTTATTTATTTATTTGACAGAGAGAGATCACAAGTAGGCAGAGAGGCAGAGAGGAGGAAGCAGACTCCCTGCTGAGCAGAGAGCCCGATGCGGGACTTGATCCCAGGACCCTGAGATCATGACCTGAGCCGAAGGCAGCGGCTTATAAAGGCAGAAAAATCATTAGACATAATCTAGCACTCATTTCAGATAACCACCAAAGTAGACATAGAAGGGAATTTTCTCAGTACAATAAAGGGCATCTATGAAAAACCTATGAGGTAACATCATTCTTAATTACATTCAGGTGAGAGGATGCTTTTTCCATAAAATCAGGAATAAGTAAAGGGATACCCAACTTCACTGTAACTATTCAGTATTTGACTGGAAGGTTTTGCTAGTATAATAAGTCATGAAAAAAGCCCCCCAAGTTAAAAAAAAAGTAAAACTTTACTCTCAGATGACATGATTCTGTATGTAGAAAATCTAATGGATCTACATGAAAGGTACTGAGTTTTACAAGGTTTCAGGACATAAGATCATTATATAAAAATTAATTTTTCTACATATTAGCAATGAATAATTATAAATTTAAATAAAAATACTATTTTTATGGTTTTATGTACACTGAAAACTAAAAAACACTGGTGAGAATAATTGAAGACTTAAATAAATTGTAAAATATACCATTGTTCATAGGTAGGAAGACTTAACCATGGTATGGCTGTCAATTTTTCCCAACTGACCCATGCAACTCTAATATAATAAAATTCTAATAAAAATATAACCAGGTTACTTTTAAGACATTGAAAAGCTGATTCTAAAATTCAGACGTAGATATAGAGTACCCAGAATCATCAATACAATACCAATACCACAATAATACAAACATGGTGGTATTGATGTAAAGGCAGATAAATAGATCAATGGAACAGACCAGGGAGCTAAAACATTTCTTCATATATGTAGACAATTCATTTTTGACAAAGGCAGAAATGAAATTCAGTGGAAAAAGTAGTTTTTTTCAGCAAATGATGCTGGAACAATTTTACATCCTCAAGCAAGGTAACTGATTTGTTTCACATCTTGTATCATATACAAAATTTTACACAGTATGGATTGTAGACCTAAATGTAAAAGTAAAGAATATCTAAAAAACAGCAGAGAAACTTCTAAAGGGAAACAAAGGGTCTTTGTGACCTCTGGTTGGTCAATGGTTTCTTAAATATAACACCAAAAATACAGTGTATAAAAAAAACAAATTAATAAACAGATTCATTAAAATTAAAAAACAGAAGTCACATACTAGGAGAAAAAAATCTGCAAAGCATGTATCTGAAAAAGTTCTTCTACCAAAAAAATACAAAGAATCTTAGGTAGCCTGGGTGGCTCAGTCAATTAAACATTAAATTCTTGATTTCCACATAGGTCATGATCTAGGGGTCCTGGGATCAGGCGCTGCATTGGGCTCTGCACTCAGTGAGAAGTCTACTTGAGGATTCTCTTCTTCTCCCTCTGACTCTCCCCCCGCTCATGCATGCACTCTTCCACTCTCTCCTCTCTTTAAAATAAATAAACCTTTTAAAACTCTGAAACTCAACAATAAGAAAATAAGTAGTACCATAAAAAATGGACAAAAAAAGGGCATCTGTGTGGCTCAGTGGGTTAAAGCCTCTGCCTTTGGCTCAGGTCATGATCTCAGTGTACTGGGATCAAGCCTCACATCAGGCTCTCTGCTCAGCAGGGATTCTGCTTCCTCTTCTCTCTCTGCCTGCTTCTCTGCCTACTTGTGATCTCTGTCTGTCAAATAAATAAAATATTTTTAAAAAAATGGACAAAAAATTTGAACAGGCACACCAAAACAGGTGGCTCAGCATCCTTAGTCATTAGAGGTATGCAAAGTAAAATCATAATCAGATACCACTACACACCTGTTAAAGTGACTGAAATTCAAAATACCACATAAGTGTTGGTAAAGATGTGGAGGAACTGGAAGTCTCATACACTGCTGACAGAAAGGTTAACAGCACAACTACCGTGGAAAAAATCTATAGTTTCTTAAAATGTTATAGTCTAGCCACTGCTCTTGTAGGCATTCATCCAAAAGGAATGAAGGCATATACCTATACAAACACTCACACACAGCAGCTTTACTGGCAATGTAAAAAAATTAGAAAAAGCCCAAATGTCAGAAACAGGTTTAATAAATACTTCTATATCCATACAGCAGAATATCAGTCAGCAATAAAAGAAATGAACTATTGATACATGTTGCAACATGGATGAATCTTAAAATAATTATGCTGAAAGAAACCAGGCCAAAAAAAGTTCATACTGTATTTTTTCATGTACATAAAAATCCACGCAATGCATATATATTTATAATAAAGCATATCTGTGTTTATCTAGGAACTAGAGATTTGGTGGAGGAATGAAGTGGAGGAATTGTAAAAGTACATGATGACGCTCTTGGAGTGTCATATATTGTGATGATAGATTCATGGGTGTATATGTATGTTAAGATTTATCAAATTCTACACTTCAGAAAAAAATATTACAAAAGAAAATACTGGGCTCTATATCATTGCTCTCTTACTATGGTTGATTTGATACTGTTCAAAAATATTTTCTGTGTGCATGGAAGGAGTATACTTCTCCAGTTTCGATTTGAGGTTGGCTATGTGACTTTGGCCAATGGATAGTGTCAGGTTTAAAACAAGGGGGAGGGCGCCTGGGTGGCTCAGTGGGTTAAGCCGCTGCCTTCGGCTCAGGTCATGATCTCAGGGTCCTGGGATCGAGTCCCACATCGGGCTCTCTGCTCAGCAGGGAGCCTGCTTCCTTCTCTCTCTCTCTCTGCCTGCCTCTCAGTGTACTTGTAATTTCTCTCTGTCAAATAAATAAATAAAATCTTAAAAAAAAAAAAAAAAAAAAAAAAAAAAAAAAAAAACAAGGGGGAACTTGAAATGCTGTTGTGCTTTTGAACTCACCACCCTTGACTTTGTATTGTCACCAAAATGGCTCCTTCTGAGTCAATATTGGTCCTTGATCCTCAGGACCAGAATGAAAAAATGTGGAGTATAGCTACGCCCAAGCCACAGGAGGCCCAGCTGAACCTGCTGCTAGAAGCAGAACCACCCAGTCAAGCACAGCTGAGATCAGCTGACCTCAGGTGACTTGGAGACACATGAGAAATAAATCCTTATTAGACTATGCTACTAAGATTTTGCAGTTATTCCACAGCAAAAGCTAACTGATAGTTGCACCAAAGACAACTTTGTCAAAATTGAGACTTTGGAGCCGATCGTACATACCTTTGAATCTGGGCTTCCCAAGAGGATCAGTTTCTCTTGTTGGACTTGAGCTAAAGTCAGTTATATTAACTGTGAACAGAAGATAAGAAATTATTTTAGCAAAATATAAAAAAGTTTCTTAATAAAATAAAAGAGTATTAAGAACTCTAAATATTTAATATGCCTCCTGGTCAATTGCTTGTGATCTTGATTTCCTTTATTATAATTATACATATTATCCACAATAAATGGCCTTTAATTGTGTCCTGCTGCAGGTGTTCTGAGTATACTAAAAAATGATTTAAAGATTAAAGTAGGCAATACTCAGGAACAAATCAATATATGTATGACTTATCTTTTAATTAGGTTCCATTCCCAAAGTGAGGCTTGAACTCATGGCCCTGAGATTAGGGCAGTGATCAGCTGAGATCAGGCAGTAGAGCATGAGTGGCATCCTCTACTGACTGAGCCAGTCACCCCAAGATATGTCAATAATAATGACATCTGATTTAGTGAGAAGCACTGAGTAATCTAGATCTTTTCAGGAAGATGTCTCTAAAAAACTTGGGTACTTTCTTCTCTATGAAGGGAAGGACCATATTCTATCTCAAAGCTTTAAACATGAATATAATTTCAAAATTTAAAAAGACTCATATTAACCATAAAATTGAACAAAGCAGATAATCCAGAACTGAGACACACTTCCCCCTAACTTGAAATCTTTCAGTACTTCATAGCTAAGCATCCAGTGTGAAGTGAATGACATACTAACCAAGATCTTCTCCTGATGCAGGAGCTGTTGGTTGCTTTTCATCTGTCTCTGTTCTCTCTGAAGGGGCTTCCGTAGGACCAAGTGTGGCCCTCAAGGGTGGAGATGTTACTCGGCCCGATAAAATGATTCCTATAACGTGGAGCCAAAGTAGTCAGGCTTTATAGGATCACTGCCAAGTTCTCATTTATTCTATAAATATTTTTCAGCACTTACACTATATGCCAGGCTTGGAGAGAAAACAAAACCAGTGTCTTTGATTGAAATAGATGTGTGAGCCAAATATACTGAAGCATTATAGATATGGTGGAAAAAACTGGATAAAGTCACAGAGAAAGAAAACAGACAGAGTAATAATGTCTATGGAAAAAGATGCAGGGTCGGTGGGGGGAGGGCAGGAATGCCTTCACAGAAGTTGTGCCAATAAAGAAGTGAGATAATCAGCAGGGAGGTACGAGAGCTATATTCTAGGCAGAGGTTGCAGGAAGAACCAAGCCAGAGAAGCACAAAACTACCTGGTGTGTTTAATTTAAAGGGGTGAGAGCTGAGATACTTTGGGGTGCCATGAGAGCTGACTGTGGAAGGACAGGAAAGGTCAGATCGTGAAGGGCCTTCCATACCACAGATTTGGACATTGTTTTTAGGGGACAAGGACCCACTGAACGATTTTTACTAGGAAAATAATGAGATGAGAAGGGGATGAATGGTCAGGTTGCAAGTCTGGTGGCCAAGAGGGAAGTCAAAAGATGAAAGTAGTTGTTGAAGGCAAAGGCAGAACAGGTGAACTACATATGGAGCAGTGGGATTTGGTGGAAGATGTTTTACAGGAAAGCTCTCAAGGAGATGGAATGGCTTGACCTGGAGAGTAACTGGCAGGCATGGATCGGGCTGGAGAAGAAGGAAAAAGATGCTTACTATAACATCTGTTCTGTTGACTTCTACAATATATTCCTGCCCTGCTGCACAAGGTAGAGCTGCTAATGTTTTATCCCTCGGTCTCTCCCCTAGTACCATAATACTGGGGCCAGCATGAAGGCTGGTGAACAGGGGGGGCTTTCAGTAAAAGGTACAGGATTTCATTTTAGGAGATAATGATAAAGAGATGACAGGACCTCACATTTTCCATTACCCCTACTAGGTTGGCAATGTACCGTACCTCATTCAAAAGAATGCACTTGTTGAAAGGCCTGAGTGAACTTCTGTCTCACAACCTTTAAAAGGAAAAGTGAATTGGGGGAAAGCAGAAGGGGAGAAAAACCATGAGAGATGTGGACCCTGAGGAAAAAAACTGAGGGTTTTTGAGGGGAGGAGAATGGTGGGTTGGGTGAGCCTGGTGGTGGGTGTTAAGGAGGGCACATATTCCATGGAGCACTGGGTGTGGTGCATAAACAATGAATCTTGGAACACTGAAAAAATTATATTATAAAAAGAAGCGAACTGGCCTAGGGGTACAGGGATAGTTTCTGGGACCTCACCCATCCAGAATCAGGGCAGAAGCCCAAGGTCCACTGGACTTCCCAGTGTCCGGTTTTGGGGGCCAACACAAGCACGTGTCCCATGCTCCAAAGACTAGTCTGTTGCCTAACCTAGCCTGCCAAGAAAGGGCTTGTGGTTGCCCAGGAAAATGAACATCACAGAGAGAGAAGGTATATGACCAACATACCTGCACTTCCTGGCTTGCCAGTGACATTATTTGGTGGTAAAGGTTTTCTTCGTGAGGGCACAGGTCTAGGTGACAAGTGAGGGCGGCGAGTGCCTGGGACTGCGGCTACGAGATTATATTCCAGATAAAGCTGGTATAAAGATTTGCTCCATAGACATGTCAGGTTTTAAAAAATAACATTTGGTAAGTAGCAATTGGATGATAGAGAAGAGATTCCACAGAAAAGTGTCTATGAGTAATATATTCTGATATTCATCTAAATCAATTTTGGTAATATACCTAGGAACAATGAAGTCCATTAACATGTGGAAAAATATCCTCTAATTATAGTCTGTTTGCCTTTTGAAACTCAACAGATGTAGAGAATTTAACATTTTTAGTTTCTCTGTAGGCACAATAGTATTTCTGAGTTTCATTGTCTCCCATTCCCTTTGATTTTCAGACTACAATTTCTAAAGTCATTTTAGCTTTAAATTGTTAAAGGATATAATTTCTCCTTTAGTGGATGCTTCATCCCACCACCAAAATCTATTATATCATTATAACTGAAAAAATGCTTTCCAAAAGATTACAACAAAGCAGCCTTGACAGCAGAAGCAATAAGCCTATGCCTGTGGAGAGCAGGGTCAATATGGACAGTTGTGCATTGCACAGGGGCCCTTGGCAAGGGATACATGAGCTGGAGCTGAAGTTTAATATGTACTCTGCTCATCCATCTGTGAGCCCTGGTGCAAGCCTGCCCACTCAGAGGAAGGGCACATTGTACCAAAGAGTCTGCCTAAAGAGCAGAGGGAAGAGGTACCTTTTAATACGATGCACAAGTCATCTTTTCATACTTTGCCCAAAGGCTGGCAAGGCTACACGTGTCTAGAATAATCCACCTTAACCCAAATTTTAAGTCTTGTATTACAGCTTAAAAATTCACCTCTTTCTTTGCATGATATATATTGGCTAAAAATCTTGAAGCAAAAGTGACAACCTAGGAAAATGGCTTGTGACTTTAAGTACTTTTTGGGAGACTAGCGAGGGTACATTTGGGCATGTGCAGGGGAGTGAGTGGGATAACAGAGTATGGATCTGTAGCCCAGGTGTTAGTACACCAGAGTAGGTTTTCATAGCAACCTTGTAAATGGCATAGAATTCTTAATGCAAACCTTTCCAAGTCACCAGCTTCATCATTTTGGCCTATTATATAGAACACAGTCTTAAATTAGGAACATAAATCCCATAAGGCAAAAGGATATTGTAGTAAATTACACAAGAACAAAACTTGAACATGGTGAGAGCTAGAGCCCAAAGTGACTCTTCAGCACTTGTCCATTGTGACCCTTTAGAACATTATACAAAGTGATTCTTGAATTAGTACCCCATCAGAAGCTCTTGTAAATATTTGATGTGTGCTTAGAGCACTTTCATTTTCCCAAAGATAATATTTTATATTTTTAATTTTTTTTTGGGGGGGGGAGAGATTGAGAGTGAGTATGCACAGGGTGGAGGAGGGGCTGAGAGAGAGAGAGAATCTTAAGCAGACTCCACACCTGACACCCGACGCAGGGCTCCATCTCACAACCATGAGATCATGACCTGAGTCAAAATCAAGAGTTGGATGCTTAACCAACTGAACCACCCAGGTGCCCAAAACGGTACCTTTGGGTACTTCTAGAGAAACATTCTAAAAAATATATTTTATTTTAGAATGTTTCTCTAGGAGTACTGTTGGCATGGTTCTTTGAGAGCTGTATGGATGCTGTTTTTGCTACAATTTTTGACACTGCAGTTTCTGCCCAAGTAGCAGAGAAGAGCAAAGTAAGGGAGTCAGTATTTTATTCCTTACCTGGTTTTTTGGTGGAGTGTGTAGAGTCCATGGACACATTTTTACCAGCACCTGATGGCTTTGGGGCTTGCTTGACCCCTATGAGCAGAAGGAATGAAAGGAAGTGAGTAAACAGAAAAAATGTGTTAAGTGTTTTTTCACAGAAATTTGGTAATCAGTGATAATGTGCATTCAAAGCAGAACAGTGGCACTGGTGTTTTTGTGCCCAGGCATTTTAATTGGCTTCTCCTGTCTGCATATAGAAAATACTCAGAGCACTATATTCATTAGCTGTAATAACTTTTTGGAAGAGTTAGTGTTTAATTATGGATCATGGTATTGTCTTAATTTTCCATGATGCCCACACTGTACTGCCTTCCTGGGTGGTATGGTCTTACCAGGCAGACTTTGTATTCAGTGACTGGCCATTTTTTGTCAATATTCATGAGTATGTTCTGCGGTTTAAAAAAAAGTTTTCCTCCACCCCCCTAAAGCCTCTTAAAATTCCAATGTGTTTGGATTTATCCTTGGTAAGTTGACTTTAAAAATATTCCTGGAGAAGCCTTGGCTATCACTCTGGTTAGGCCACATACTGGACTTGTAACTTTGAGACTTATAAATTAGTCCTGGGCAGGCAGAGAGCTCCAAATTGCTATTGGAAGAAATTGATCTGAAAAGTGTTTTGTGTGAAATTTTATCTCCTATGTCTCTCAAATATAATCTGGTGGTTATTAGTCATTGACCTAAACACCCATGCCAAGAGTTTGAATATCTATCCTAAAGAGAGGGGGAGCCAATTTAGGTTTTGTCTTATTTTTTTGAATTATTATGTTTTTACCTTATAAAATAATCTTCCCCAAATGTCGCTGACAGTCATCATTAAGAAAGAACAGAAACAGACATTATCCATGCAAAGAGACAAGGATCTGTGGACTCCAGGAAACAAACGGAGGGTTTTAGAGGGGTGCGGTGGGTGGATAGGTTCACCTGGGATGGGTATTAAGGAGGGTATGTATTTCATGGAGCACTGGGTGTTATGTGCAAACAATGAATCATGGAACACTAATGAAGTACTGTATGGTGACTAACAGAAGATAATAATAAAAAAATTCTCTATACTCTGAGGACCCGACTGTAATTCACATACTTAAAAAATCAGAATATTTAGTATACTAATCCATAAATGAACAAGGACAACCAAAATCACCACCTTGTTTTGAGTATTCACTGTGTTCTAGGGACTATGTAGAGACTTTACACACTCAATCTCATTTACTGTGCAGGCAGATATATTAAAACAATATTGATTAAAATACAGGAGAAACTTTGCCAAAAATCAGGTATTAGCACATTAAGTGATGAAATTAATTATTATAAATCAACATTTTAATTAATGTAGAAATAGCATTACAATTATTAACATTATCATTATTATTAATACTATAATAATTATAATAAGCATTAATTTATAAACCCCGGTACGACAATCTCATACCCTCTGCTGCTTGGTTAAAAGAGTATATATAAAATCATGGTGAATGTTTGTAGGGAGCCATGAATTAAGTGTTGCTTATTTGTAGTAGGGAGAATGTTTTTGAGGTCAATGGTTATTTTGTGGCTAATCCCACAGGCATGGCAAAAACAAATGGCTCATTAGTCTTCTTCCTGTACCCACTCTCAGTGTAATGTGTTCATTTGGGTGCTTTTGTTGGAAAAGGACTCATTTGTTCATGGCATAGAGGAATGGAAAGTACTTCCACTGTGGGATAACCTGGTTTGGTGAACCTGATTTACCACTACTCTTTGAGATTAAAAAATGTATTGTGTGTTCCAGAAGGCTAGTAGATTGTGTGTGCCTGTAGTTATTCTTCTTCACAACACTTTCCCAAATCTTTCTAACTGCAAAACAAAAACAAAGCATTTTGGTTCAAAGCACCTTCCATATTCAGTGCCTTATTTGATCCATAAAACCCTTCTGTGTGGGATATATACCATCCAGATCCTACAGACGAAGAAACCCAAGGCAGAGGAGGATTAAGCAACTCAAAGCTAGGAAGTATTGGGACTGACAGGCATGCGCCTAGCAAAGCCTAGCTCTTGACCACTAAGTGGCATAACACAGTGTACTGTCAGCTTCTTGCTTCTGTCATTCCTCACAAAGAGGCTAAGGGACATTAGCTTTAGAGTCCTATCTTCTGCCTTTTGGGTGGTTTGAGGCATCACTACTGTAAATGGCCCTGGATGGCAAGCATGTGTCATCCGAGCATGCCACTAAGGTGTGGGACTCAGAGAATAGCAGATTCTGTCAGTGGACAGTTCTGACAGTGGACAGGTCCTCTGAGCCACAGGTGCTCGTCAATTGGAGATACAGGAGAGAATCCAAAACTCTGCAGGCCTACTTTATGAGTAAGACCAAAGATACAATTTCCCTGGCTTTTTTTCTAATTAAGAGAAAAATCAGCAGAAACCACCTATTGTGTCAGCTTCTCTATTAAATATAATCTTACTATTAAATATAAGTACCCAAATCAATCATCAGCTAACCTGGACTTTCTTCAGCCTTCAGAAACAGATAGAAGTTGTCAGGGTAGAAAAATGTTGTTAAGAGCCTTGCGAAAGGCAGTCATGGGGCTCAGGGACAGGGCATTGAACTGGGCACAGGGGGATGAACTCCGGTTCTGGCCATGCCTACATCTTACTGTGGTTTGCATGTCAGCCAGGCAGCAATATGAGCACCAGGGCCCACACTCCAGTGAACTTCTTTTGCTCTGAATCAGAGAGCAAGTGAAGGCCAAAGGTAGCAGAGAGGCGGCAGGAAGGCAAAGGAGGAAGCCAGGAAGAGAGATACTATGGAGAAAGAATTCTCAGGAATTGGCACTTAATCAGCCAGTCTGGCCCAGGCTGTGACCTGAATTCTTTTTCCCTCTGGCAGGATTAATCAACATATTTTCAGAAGGGCAAAACTAGCTCTGGAAATACCAAATGCAGCTTTAGCATGAGTCCCCATTTGCCATATGGGAGTTCTCCAAAAATCTCTGGATTTACATAGTTTACTCCTTAGCAGTTTATTGTCAAAAATGAAGTTATGATTTTTAACCATGGTAACAAAAACATTGCACACAAACACAGTAAACTGAAAATTCATTTCCAAATGTATTAGACACTGCTTCCTGTGACCAAAAAAGGGTGGTCTTTATGCATGATTGGTCTCTGTGCCTTTGTCTCCAAATCTCAGCACCTTGCTCAAAAGCCAGGAGTGATGAGCCAGCAGACTGGAAGGGTTAGCCACAGCCCAGAAAAACACATTCCTCATCTCGGAGGAGTCTGGTTTCTGGTTGTCAAGCACACTATATGGGGGCAGTCAAGTGTGGATTCCTCATTAGGAGGCAGAGAGAGGAGTCTCAGGCTCAAGTATGTAACATATCTGCTAAACCACATGTGTCAAGTTGGTTTCCAGACTATATTTTGCCTGACACATAATGGACCTTCAACAGAGGACCCGTATAGCTCAGCAACTTCCTTCCATAGGGAGAAAGTTGGAGAATAGAAGTTAGCCTACTCTGTGCTGGACAGAGAGCAAACATTTTCAGCTTTGTGGACCATATTGTCTCCGTCACAATTATTTCACTCTACCATTATATTGTGAAAGCAGGCTATGTTTCAACAAAACTTTATTCATGAAAATAGGCCATAAGCCAGATTTGGCCTGTGGGACTATAGTCTGTGTGACCTCCTGGTCCAGGGCATGCTTGTTGCATCTCTGCAGTGTAGATCTGAAGTTGGCTGTAATTTTTAGAACACATCAGTGAAGCTGAAACACGTCTCTGGAAAACCTGTAAAAGCAGAATGCTGGAAAATGACCCACCTATAACCTCAACCTCTGTAGGGTACTTTCAGACTTTGAGGTGGAGGCATATTTATAAATATAGCTAAGAAATGCATATAAAGCTAAGCAAATATCTGTAATGATGTCATGAAATAAGAAACCTGGCTCAAGACGGTTTATGAAATCGTCTTTGGGTTTATGAAATCATTGCAAGATTTTTATAGAGGCCTAAATAATCAAAGGTCCATAGTTTTAAGACCTATGAAATCTTGGGTTTATGAAATCATTGCAAGATTTTTATAGAGGCCTAAATAATCAAAGGTCCATAGTTTTAAGACCTAAGGGCACAATCTTACGTGGCCTAAAACCATGAGGAATATGTCCTATAAATCCTAAACACTTCCTTTATCAACTGATTTTTCTTTTTAATGTAAAATATCTGGGCTGAAAATTTCAGCAAGAAAAACTACAGGAAAATGTATGTGAGATGGATGAATAATAAAGATAAATATTCTGGGCAAGATGTCACATTTGATTAGAAATCAGTTGACACAGAAATTAAGTCTCATTAAGATTTGATAGAAACTATATGTGAGTGTGGATGAGATAGTGGCCTGGATCTGTGGAGAAAACGAACTAAAAAAAAAAAAAAAAAAAAAAAAACAACCCTGCATTTTTAGTAAACAAGCCAGAAAAAAATTATGCAGAATCAAAGTAAGGTGGACTCATGTAATTCATTAATCTGGAGAGAATAGATTTTAAGACACTCTTCTCATGAATTTTTAAAAACTTTATTCCCTAAGCAAATAGTCTGAGAGCTATTAAATTTTCCATTCATTATATCCTACATGTCATCTATGATTTCCAATTTTGGTATCATTTACTTCTTTTTTTGCCTTATTACATTGGGTTAATACTCCACTACTCTTTTCATTACATGTCATCTATGATTTCCAATTTTTATACCATTTACTTCCTTAAGTAATGGTATAAAATGGTATAAAAATATAAGATTCCTTAAGAAATTAAAAATAGAACTTCCCTATGACCCTGCAATTGCACTACTGGATATTGCATTGGGTAAATACTCCACTACTCTTTTCAGCATAGCTGGTTAAAGTAGGAATCCTTGTGCTCTTGATGTGAGGAGAAAAACATTCAGACAATTAAGTATGATGTTATTTTCAGATTTTTCAGATATGTCCTTTATCAAAGTGAGGAAAATGCCTTCTAGTCTTTGTTTTCTGTGAGTTTCCATTATGAAAGGAGTTTGGATTTTGTTTAATTTTTTTTTTTTTTTTAATTTATTGAGGCGGTGGTATGATTTTTCTCCTTTTCTCTGTTAATGTGATGAATTATATAAATTTGTTTGGATGTTGAGCCAACTTTGCATTCTTGAGGCAAATATCATTTGGTTGTTATGTGATATTGTAGTAGATGTAGAAATGCATCACCTTGACATGGTGAGGCTCTCTCAGCTAAGGCTGATTCTGAAGGAACTGAAGGAGGATGCTGTCTGCAGACTTCATTCCCTGCAGATGGGCAGCATTCCCCAAACGGGAATTCTATCAGATGATAGAACATATGCAATGCATTTTGGTTGGGGATGGAAGTAGAGCAAGGAAAGCAGAAACTGAGCTCAGCTTTGTCTACCTGTGCTCACCAACCCATTTCTACTAGTGAACAACTAATTAAAATGAAGAAACTCTGTTAAGAGGACATCCTTCCACAGTTTAACTAGATGAATTAATACTACAAAGTTCATTTCATCTACAAAAAAGGGTAATAGATGTCAGTCTGTGTTACAAGGGGCTCTGGAAAAAAATGTTTGTATTGCAAATAGACTTATAATAATGCCTTTTTATTTCTTCTGGAAAACAATTAGCCTTTTCCTAGTGAGAACCAATGCTTGATTACACTAAAAGTTAATAACTTTCAAGTTTGACCATAGCTACCTGTTCTTTCATTTGCTTTGTTGACACAAATGCTTTCTTCTATTTTCCCTTAGTCAAACTCCAGGGATGTGTTTTGACTATTAACAAGGTGGTTCGTTTAGACCCAGATTGCTTATGTCAAACTGAGAAACTATGCATTGCTTAATCCCACAGTTGGGAATAATAATAATAAAAAAAACAGCTGAGCACAAATAGATAATGGAATGCTTTCTTGCTTTTCACGAGTCAGGGATTTATAGTAATTGCCTCATTAATTAGTTTGAAGAAAAGTGTATTCCTAGAACTTCACACACTGTAAGAACCTATAGAAAAAAAACTTTAAAACAAATCTACATCAAAATCAAAAGCTTCTGCACAGCAGAGGAAACAGTCAAGAAAACAAAGAGGCAACCCATGGAATGGGAGAAGATATTTGAAAATGACAGTACAGACAAAAGGTTGATATCCAGGATCTATAAAGAACTCCTCAAACTCAACACACACAAAACAGACAATCATATCAAAAAATGGGCAGAAGATATGAACAGACACTTCTCCAATGAAGACATACAAATGGCTATCAGACACATGAAAAAATGTTCATCATCACTAGCCCTCAGGGAGATTCAAATTAAAACCACATTGAGACATCACCTTACACCAGTTAGAATGGCCAAAATTATCAAGACAGGAAACAACATGTGTTGGAGGGGATGTGGAGAAAGGGGAATCCTTTTCCACTGTTGGTGGGAATGCAAGTTGGTACAGCCTCTTTGGAGAACAGTGTGGAGATTCCTTAAGAAATTAAAAATAGAACTTCCCTATGACCCTGCAATTGCACTACTGGGTATTTACCCCAAAGATACAGATGGAGTGAAAAGAAGGGCATCTGTACCCCAATGTTTATAGCAACAATGGCCATGGTTGCCAAACTGTGGAAAGAACCAAGATGCCCTTCAACGGTGAATGGATAAGGAAGATGTGGTCCATATACACTACGGAGTATTATGCCTCCATCAGAAGGAATGAATACCCAACTTTTGTAGCAACATGGACGGGACTGGAAGAGATTATGCTGAGTGAAATAAGTCAAGCAGAGAGAGTCAATTATCATATGGTTTCACTTATTTGTGGATCATAACAAATAGGATGGAGGATATGGGGAGATAGAGAGGAGAAGGGAGTTGGGGGAAATTGGAAGGGGAGGTGAACCATGAGAGACTACAGACTCTGAAAAACAATCTGAGGGGTTTTAAGTGGTGGGGGGGTGGGAGTTTGGGGGAATCAGGTGGTGGGTATTAGAGAGGGCACAGATTGCATGGAGCACTGGATGTGGTACAAAAACAATGAATAAAAAATAAAAAATAAAAAAAATAAATAAATAAAATCAAAATGATTTTTAGACCAAATATCTTCAGGTATTATTCATATCTCACTTTCAATAGGGAACCATCATGGATTTATTTATATATGCATTAAAAATTCTTATTAACATGCTTTTTTCATAAGCATGCACATGATTTGTACTGTTAAAAAAATATTGCAAGTGCGTGGGTGGCTCAGTTGGTTGTGTCGAACTCTTAATTTCGGCTCAAGTCATGGTTTCAGGATTGTGAGATCAAGACCCATATGGGGCTCCGCATTGGGCATGGTGCCTGCTTAAGATTCTCTCTCTCTCTCCCTCCTTCCCACTTCTTCCCCACCTTAAAGAAAGAAAAAGAAAGAAAGAAAAGAAAAGAAATGATGCAATCCCTTATTAAGGCATCTAATAACTACCATTTATCCATTTAGTGAGTTAGGTGTTTGAACTTTAATCAGATAACTGTCTTAGTTATCTGCATGACTCCTATTTCCAGAGATCTGGTTGGATTAGGGCAATGTCATTTAATTCCCAAATTAAGCTGAATGTTTTGGTAATGTTACTATGCCTGTAGCCAGTATGATTAGCGGTTAGTTGCTCTTGTTAGACTATCATGTTCCACACTGCCAACAGTTGCAGGTCTTATAAAAAAAATTGTAATGGTACTGGTGAAACTACCAACAAAAAACAAAGTGATTATAGTCTTGAAGTTTGAGCCTATATATGGAAAGTGTTTCTGAAATTAGAGAAAACAGTTATTTTGATATTTTTATCCAATAATACATATTATACATATTAATAAGGATCTTTTCAAGAATCAAGACTATACATGGTAGCTGATTTTATGGACTGAGTTTAGAAAAGAAAAATTCTTTTTCTATGTTTTCAGACACTGGAAATTTTGATTTTAGAATGAGTTACAATTTCCAATTCCAGTTACATTAAGAACTTCCAAAACTGGTGAAAAAGAAATTTGAAGTGTGAATTCAATAAAAATACAAATTTTGAATGAACATTTTTATAGTTTGGAGAGGATCATAAAGAAGTAAATTTGTGATCATTACCTGTTCCCATTCCATTCCCTTTGGGTGTCTTACTGGGTTTGAGTCTACTAGGTCTTGTAGTTGTCTTATTCAGAACTACAATAAAGTGGGAAATAAATAGGTTAGAAATGTTCTTGTTAAAACCTTGCAATCAAGGCAAAAAGAAGTTCCCAGAGAATTGGAAGTCATTTAACATGGCAACAGAAAAATGATCGCTTACTAAAAACTATTGTTTAAAATATGGAAACCACAATTCTGGTTTAAAAATCATAGACTTGAATGTGGGAAGAGTGACCTGATTTTTTACTCTGAGGTTATCACTGGCTTGAAGAACTAACTGGCAAGGGAATTTATAGGTCTAAATGGGAAATCCCTCAGTTAATTTCTAAGCACTAGATACATTTCAAAACAGAACTGAAGAAAGATCAGGACTACATATATACCCAATGAAAACCCAATGAAAACTTGAAGCATCTTTACATGCCAAGGCCTTAATTCATGACTCATAAGTTGGTGGGTCTTTTGCAGGGGTCTCTACATACAGGTGTTCCCTCTTAATCTGGTACAAGTTCACTGTTGAACACGGAGTATGTTGAAATCATTTTAATTTCTCTTCCACTTTAGGGAGAGCCAGAACATTGCCAGTGCTTTAAGAGGTCACTTGTCATATCCTCTGGAAGACTCTTCAAGGAAAAGCACAAAGTATATTGTGGTTGGGAGAGCAAGCTCTGGAGCCAGAATTGCTTGCCTTCAAATCTACTTCCTACCTCTTCTCATGCTTTGGCTTGTTCAACTGTACCCCACAAGACACATGGCAAGCCCTCAGTCAATGTTAGCCATTGTTGTTATGGTTTCATTATTGTGTATAAACTTTTACTATAGCCAGCCACACATCAAGCTCATGGTACAGAGGGCACATGGAGATGTATTTGTTATAAAAGATTTGTTATAAAAGATTTGTTATAAAAGATGTCTGTGCCTTATTACCTTTGGGTCTTGGAAGATTACAGCCAACCCACCCCACAGAACACACACACACACACAACCACACAGAATCCGCAGAAACCGAAGGATAAAATGATTTCTTTTCCCATATGCCCAGAGAGATGTAGACGAAGAACATTAATTTATAAGCCAGCTTCATTATTTAGAACTTTAAGTTGACTTAGAATTGCAGCAACAGAATGTCAGTGTCTTTGGTACATCTTGTGCTTTAGCACAGGAACAATTTACATGAATCAGATCAGCCTCTCCAAGTTAACTTCTCCTTAACAAGCTCCAGTGACAGAGATCCTAGAACTTTTGGAGAATTCAATAAATGTAAAGTATTTTCCAATGATTATCATTTTTACTGTATATTACTTATAAAATATGTGTATATGTGTGCATATACACATGCATATGTATATGTCTGAAGGAATCAAGGAAATATGTTCTCCCAGAACAAGCATCTTTTATACTAGAATAGACCATCTCTTCTTAAATATTATTTGAGAGCTAGTAATATCTGAATAGCTAACTCTAATTCTTTTCCTTTAATTGCCATGGAAAACTGAAAAAGTATGTGTGAGATTTACACACAGATGCTATTCTAAAAATACTTCTCTATTGATAAATTTCCATGGGAGTCTTTATATCTGGTCATCCTTAAAAACCTTAGTCACACTTTATCATTACCATAGATTCATTATTACCTCTCCACAAGGATCTGAATTTCTGCACATTCTTTATTGCCATTTAGAGATATATATCCCTCCGTTGGTGTGTGCTACTATTTCGACACATTTTATACCTTCTCAGGTGTGCTGATTATTTAGGTCATCGGAAAGAGAAACAACTTACCGGGTCTGATGTGTGCTTTGTCCGGTATTCTGGGCCTCACAGGAGTAGTATACAATCTGTGTGGTGCTGAAACAGAGGAAAGGCTTTGTATTTAATCACCAACTTTCCATTAAATGGGGAGTTAGCATCCTAGGGACTAGCAACTCATACACTTTGCATGGAAGTAGAAAGGATGTTTTGAAACCTGCAATTACGCACTACAGCATTGCTGCTAAAGGAAAATAAAGCAAGCATACATATTTATGACTGTAAATAAAGGCACAAAGTGAGCTAAGTCATTTGTACTGTGTGTCAAGGATTAGTCTTCATTTAGTCCATCTTTCTCAAAGGTATTTTATTTTACGCAATGGTTGTTAACATCATAAACATATAAGCCAACTAGCCATCCATCCATCCATCCATCCATCCACATCTCTCAATTAGGAAATCACAGTGGAACATTATTTTGCCCAAGAAGACAGGTAATCTCAAAAATTAAAAAAGTATTTTTAGGTAGGTTAAAAGAATAGGGATGGTGGTCTCTATCAAACTGTCCTAGCTCATAACCCTGAAATGAATACTCATAGTCCTATCCATTAAAGCTTTAGGAATGGGAGACAATGATCTTTGTTGTTCTGCCTATCAAGAGAGGATGAGCAAGGAGCAAGAAACTGGGGCAAGTCCTGGAAGCAACACAGCACCTTCTCATTTCCTGGTCCTGTTATTCAGGGCCTGCAATGGTGAGGACTCCTAAGGAAGACTTGCTGAATAAATTTTAAAAATGAACGACCATTGTAGCAGGCAAACTCATGAGAAACTAAGCTGAAATCCTTTTACTTCCCAAGGTTTTAAAGTGTACTTTCATCCTGGAATTCCCCCCTCTTCCCTTCCCTCCTCTCCTCGCCCTCGACATACCACATTGCCTCCTTAACACCACCCTCCTGGTAATGCTTTAGCTAAGACTGGAAAAAATGTTTCTTGCAAACTATGTAAGTAGATTACATCGTTTTGATGATTTTGTTCACATCTTAAGTAGGTATTTATATAATCATAAATCAGCAATGCCTTTCCTACCAAGTTAAAAAAATACACCTGTGAAATAGATTATAATGCAGCTCATTTATAAGCTTCCAGTGTGAAGACGGATGAGCAGAATTTTGCCATATTTCAAGCCAAAAACAGCAGACACATACTGAAGTTCCTTGTAGGTTTGTCGTGGGCCTTTCAAAGTGTTGCAGCTAGAGTGAGTACAGGCACTGATGTTATAAAAAAATTAATTCTCATCACACCCTCAAATGGTGTCATGATGATTTGCAAATGTTTTTCTTCAAAATTCTCTTTGATAGTGGTAGGCTTACCTGAGAATTGAATCTATTTCAGTTTTTCATCTTAATTTCTTCAATGTTAAAATGTTTTAGCTCAAAGAAATACAAGGATCATGGTTCTTATTAGTCTTCTTCTTGGACAAATACTAATTTTTAAACTTTAGGTAGGAAAGGTATATAAAGCAGAACACAGAAACAATCAGGACTACACTTGGTGGTTCAAAGTCCTAGGATCAAAATTTTTGCTTTATTTTTTTCCCCACAATCTTTACTCAAATCTAGACAGACTTTTTCAGACCAGTGCTGGAATATAACTTCAGTTTAGACTGTGAGTTACTCATAGAGTTTATCACTAAATAACACATGGCCTCGAGAAAACTGCTCTAGGGTTTTAATTTTAAACTGAAAGAAAAAAAGGAAAAGAAAAGGAGCTTTGTGAACATACATCCACATAGTTTTTAATGACTAATAATTTTAAAGGATGCTTTTGTGCCTAGTTTTATAAAAATCTATTTAAGAAGAGCATTAAGAAATACTATATGAGGATGAATACCCAACTTTTGTATCAACATGGATGGGACTGGAAGAGATTATGCTGAGTGAAATAAGTCAAGCAGAGAGAGTCAATTATCATATGGTTTCACTTATTTGTGGAGCATAACAAATAGCATGGAGGACATAGGGAGATGGAGAGGAGAAGGGAGTTGAGGGAAATTGGAAGGGGAGATGAACATGAGAAAACTATGGACTCTGAAAAACAATCTGAGGGTTTTGAAGGGGCAGGGGTGTGAGGTTGGGGGAGCCAGGCGGAGGGTATTATGGAGGACATGTATTGCATGGAGCACTGGGTGTGGTGTATAAGCAATGAATTCTGTTACACTCAAAAGAAATTAAATAAAAAAAAGGATGCTTTTGTACCTAGTTTTATAAAAATCTATTTAAGAAGAGCATTAAGAAATACTATATGAAGTTAATATCAAAACTAAACAAATAGGATTATAGGAGAAATACCTTGAAGGTGTTGTGTTCTGCCCAGCACAGAGAGAGGGTAAGGAAGACATAACTTTCCCTGGGGTGGGAGAGGACAGGGAAAAGGGAGTGGAAATAAGTAAAATAAACAGGGTACCCAAAATATCTCTAGTCAAGTGAGTTTCTATTACAGTTTGAGAAATGCAAAGAAGAGCATGAGTATTTCAGGGTTTTGGTTATGGCATCCTGCAGGGAATTGTCTCAGCAGGCAAAGGAGCAAGGGTGTCACAGAGAAATGCGGTTGGAGATTCTACTAGCAGGCTCATGCTGTCGGTTTTTGACACAAAGTTTTTTTGGAGGCCTTGGGTCTCATCATGGAGGTTGGGAGATCAAAGAGCCACACAGGTGTTGGTCCATGCATGGGGAGAGTGTAAAGACCATGAGCAACCATTTCACCCCCCAGCACATTTCTCAAATTGCCATGTGCTGCTGTCTTATGCCTCTAATGCATGATGTTAAAAATACATATGATAAAACAGTTGATTGACTACCTCTTCCACAGAGCTCAGGCACACTTTTATAGGTTTTATGAGGGTGACCCTAGTGATGCACAGCATGGCTTTGTGAAATTGGGCCCTGATGATAAAGCGGGACCTTGGGGCTGGACCAGGTGGTGAATGCTATTCCCGTCCTTATGATAGGTTCTTTCCTAGGGTGTTCTTTGTCGCCTCATATCAGCGAAGGCCTGGTGAGTTCACTTTAAAAGATTCTTGGTCCAAGTCTTGAAAAGTAGGAACCCTAAGGTGGCACAATTTAGGCTCAAGCTAATGATCCTCAGAACATACAGGACCTTGTATAAATATGTTAAGACATTTCATATAATGATATCAGATCCTGGATATACACCCCTTCAGCCATGAAATTCCTATGTGGTAGAACCATGTTCTAGAAAGAATTTGGTAAAAAATTCCACATACACTAGTAATGGTGATACAGTACTGACATTCCCATTGAAGTTAAAAAAAAAAATCAAGGAAAAAATAGGCCTTTAATCTTTTATTCTCAATTCTGGAATCTATAAAGCTTTAAAAAGCTGTAACCTTTCTTCATCTGGCAACATAACCTGAACTGAATAGTCTTTTTTATGTTGCTTATTATAAATGTTTACATATTTTGCTACAAAAACAATGTATTTCACTATAAGAATCCAACTACCTTCTATAAAGTAAGACATTAATTTCTTCTATTAAGCAAAAACATAAAAATAAGCCTACAAAAATGAGGATGTGTTATGGATGCGACATGATTGACCATCTGTTGTTAATACTGGAAGCTGGTCATGAGGATGTGGGAGGGCTGTCATTATTTTAGGTTTCTTCTGTGTGGATGCATAAATAAATAGAAAGTTAATAAATAGGAGGGTAATAAGGTAAGTAATAAACATTTAAAACATAATAAAAAATGAAACCAAACTAGTAAAAGAAGATTGAGAACATTTATAAGAACTATGCTATGCCATAAAGTGTTCTAGTCATCTTTATTTAGAATATGTACTGCTCTACTTATTATAAAATATCTTAAAATCATATTTTTAAATAATTTTTCTTATTTCAAATTTCTTATACCAAATATTCTCCACTAATTATAACTGACAATAAATAAAATCAATGTGTTTTCCAAGTTCTTAAAAAAAAGTTTACTTTTGTCTTTTGGGCATCCTGCCATATGAAAGATGTAGAGGTGAACAAAAGGGATCATTTAGAACAGAAAGAAAAAAAAATCCAAAATACCAGACATCCACAGCTGGTTATAACCTAAGTAGGATAGAAAAATATATAAAGGATAGACTCCTGAGAACATGGAGATAGAACTTTGTGTAGGCAAGTTCGTTTCCCAAGAAGTAGAAAGGAAGAAATAAAAGGAAATAGCCCCCAAACCTTCCTTTGATATTTAAATATAAGTTGTCTTAAAAAACCGATTCTTCTCCTTACTAGTTTCCTTCCTCAGGCTACAGTATCAATGTGCTTATGTAATAGAGGAGATGGGCCAGAGGGAGGCAGAGAGAGAGCACAGGAAGGATGAGGAGAAGGAGAAGAATGGGGAATTAAAAAAGCTAATATGGATTCTTATTTATCAGATGTGGAAAATGAAACAAATGAAGATTAAACAAACTAAAAAAGCATGGTGGGAGGAGGCTTTCATTCTTAGTTCTCAGTATCACATGGTCAACCCTACATTCAAAAGCAACGTTCTAATTAAATAAACTGTCTTTCCTACATTCAAGCGGTGTACATATAAATATTCTTATTCAGCTGATATTCTGCACCTATATTAATTCACTGTGATGAAAACAGACATTCTGAAAAGAAAATTTCTTTCCTCATTAAAAATGAAAATAAATAGTTTACTATACAGAAGTGGGGATATAGCATTACCCTGAGTTGTCACCAATTCAGTTGTTAGTGGAATCTTAGTTGTGAAGAATTTCTGAGTGGAGTGGTCGGTCTCTTCTGGGGAAAAACACAGTAAGATTGGTGGCTTTCAGTAATTATCATCATGAACATATCAAAAAACCCCACATTTCTTTCTGCCCCAGTGGAAATTACATTTATAAGTATGCCTTGTCATCACAAAATTTCAAGGTTAAAGGTATATTTTAATAATTCATTTATTATATATGCTATCTTCTTGCCCTATTCTTTTAATGATTATTGTAAGGATTTCCAAAAACTTTAAGTTTGCAATTACTGTTTCATGATCCTGGACATGGTCGTTCCAAACTGTGCCTCGCAACTGTTTTTATATATTACTGTCTTCATGCCTCCCATGTCATAAACTCCATAAGTTATTTATGTGAAAAGAAATACATGGTATGAAAACAGGTGCATTTATACTGTATAAGAATAAATAGTCTTCTATTTATGTGATGTGAGAGTCAAAGTTTATTGACATTTTTCTGGCAAAATAAGAAAACTAAGTGTGGCACTACTTCTACTTCCATATTTTCTTGAAGTCATCACAGCATCATATAGACACAGAAATTACTTTGCCACTTTACCACACCTTGTGTCCAAGAAAGTACTTGGGGCATAGAATACACTGTTGTCTTTTTTTTTCTGCCCTGGTTTATAATATGGATTCTGCTCGTAACAGATATACTTGTGACTATTGGCAGGCGATGGCTCTTGCTTCAATAAACCAAGGTACACTAAAATAAATAGCGTGTAGAAGCTACATAACAAATCTAGCAATGGTTCTTGAAAAGTACTTTTGACTTTGCGGTCATGTATGATGTTCACTTTGTGGATATGGCTAGAATAGATGAATATTTGAGAATTAGGGTGTGTTTGCTCAGTTTTAAATTTGTTCCTTTAAAAGGAATTTCATTTTGAAATATGATCAGTAACTTCATTTCAGTACACACACACACAGGACAGATTTATTTTAAAAGGGATGAAGGGAGGAAAATAAGACCACAGATTTAAATAAACACAGCCATGTTAGATGTATTGTGGACAGGGCAAAGGAATCAACAAACACAAGCTGGGAATTCTTGTTTTCTGATTCATTTTCAATCTAGGGTCAGGCAAACCGGGGTTTTCCATGCTGTGAAAGTTTGGTACTGAACTGAAAGCATGGCTCACTCACCCCCACTAACCTTCCAGATGCACCATCCTTATTTCTCCAGGAGAGTCACATGCTCATCATATTAGCCTGAACACCATTCTCTGAAATGCCTCTCTCCCATCTGTCTTTAACCCGAAAGAACCCTTCACATGTTTAACTTCAACTCTCACTCCAGCTTGAAAATCTGGTGTAAATGTTGCCTCCTCCCCTGATGCACCCAGTATTTGGCTTCTTTAACATGTTGCTCATTTCTCTACCACACTCATTTGTATAGCATTGAGGTGAATCCCAGGAGCTCTGGTGACTGAGTATCCAGGTTCCAATTCAGCTCTGACATTAGCTGTGTGACTTAGCCCAATTTTTAATTCTCTTTATGCCTCAATTCTCTAATCTATAAAATGGGGCAAGTAATAGAATCTATCTCAGCATTGTGGGATTTAAATGAAAACATTACACATAGTGCACTGGGGGACAATGAAAAAGCACTATTATCACTAATCCTGTTTCTTCATATTAGATGCTGAGCTCTCCAGAGAAAGGACTCCCCCTTAAAAACAGTTTCTTTTTTGGAACTCCCATTGTTTAACATTTCACTCAACACCCATAAAATACTCAATAAATTGAGAATGAAATTTTTCTTCCCAAAGGTGGTTTCAAATATGGGAAAAAAGCAACAAAAAGTATAGCACTGATACACTTTGGGAACATTCCTCTCTTTGAACAGCTAAAATTTTGTTGAGATATTTTAAAATATTCTCATTTTCAATTGAAAACCAGCATAAATATTAGAAGGACAAATATATGGTTAATGTAAAAGAATCAAGTGAATGGATTTTTTTATAATGGTAAAAAAAGAGACCCTCTATTGTTTAGAATCATTGATATACACAATGTACACATAGCTACTTCAAAAGCAATCCCTGAAAGATAGGTCCTTATTGGGCTGAAATATGAAAACTAAATTTACCCAGAGTAGTCTGCAGTTCCTCTTCACCAGTACTTGGTGAAATCATGGGTATAAAAGGGCTGCCTCGTGTCTCTAAAGGAGCTGCAAAAGAAAAGCATGAGTGTTGTCAATCTGTAGATGCAAAAGCCAGCACCAGACCAGAATATTACATGAGATTCCTTCATTTGACACAGATAAAGGAAAACATGAAATGGGTCATGAAGAAGAAAGTTAGATGTACACAGAACCTTCAGGAAAATGACTGTGGAATATAAGAATAATGGTCCTCAACTGTTTTTTTTTTTTTTCTCCCTCCCACCAGGACAGATAAGAAATAACATTCTTGGGCTTGACACACTTCATGACCATCCCTGGTTAAGATGGGGTATAAGTTAGAAACAGTCCTTGTCTGTCAACCACAAGTCTCTTTCTCCCTCGCATTCAAGAGAACATACATGGTTACAAAAGTGAGTGAAAATATTCATTATTGCAGTGGTCATCTGAAGTCTCCTCAAGTTTATTTTTAAAAGTAAACCATTGGCAAAGTTTAGTATTTTGATCAACATTAAAAATAATTACTTGTCAGAACCTTTCCTAACTTGTCATGTGCTAGTGTGTTGTAGCACTATAGCTGAGAACCATTAAACATGCAGAAAATGTTAACTAGATGGGCATGAGCATGTGGACTCATTCTGAACATGGAAGTAAATGAAGTAGATACAAATGAACTCAGTAAGAAGTGGTCTTAAGTTGGTCTTCAGAACAGTGAAGTTGGTCTTTAGAACAGTGAAGACATTGCTATTGTATTTTGCAAAGAGCAAGAGTAATGAGAATGAGATGAGGTGGATTGAGAAGAGATGATGATTCAATATGACAAATTGAGAAAGACCTGCAATTGGACCATAGCAAAGAAAACAATTAGAGGTGGTTTGTAGAGGAAAACCATTACCTATTGTTGTCTCTGGTAGGTCAAGTCTAAAGGTAACGGGTTGCAGAACTAGGCCAAAAGCAAATCAAGGAAATATATTTATGAAAATTACTACTTGGTAAAGTAAACATCACTTCTGTATTTATGCTTCTTTTTTAAAATTTTTTATTTTTTTATAAACATATATTTTTATCCCCAGAGGTACGGGTCTGTGAATCACCAGGTTTACACACTTCACAGCACTCACCAAAGCACATACCCTCCCCAATGTCCATAATCCCACCCCCTTCTCCCAAACCCCCTCCCCCCAGCAACCCTCAGTTTGTTTTGTGAGATTAAGAGTCACTTATGGTTTGTCTCCCTCCCCATTCCATCTTGTTTCATTGATTCTTCTTCTACCCACTTAAGCCCCCATGTTGCATCAACACTTCCTCATATCAGGGAGATCATATGAAATCTTGCCATTTGCGACAACATGGATGGAACTAGAGTGTATCATGTATTTATGCTTCTATTTGAACATTTAAACTTTCTCGAAGAATCATAATAAATATAAGAAAATTCTACATATTAGATGACACTTAGGAAAATTCAGCTAAAACTTCAAAGGTCTCAGAGAGCACAGCCAGAGAGGGAGTGGGAACCACAAGGTGAAGCCACGAACGGGAGCCATGAGCCAGAGACATGAGCCAGGCTGTCCAGGCACCCATGGAACTCACAGCATGCCAGGGGTGGGACTGGCCTGGCCAAGCGTGCTGGTGCCACAACCGCAGGCAGGCGCCACTCATGCCTGGGCCACCGTGCTCTTGGGCTCTGCTTTGGGGTGCACCTTGCCTGGATTGTGGTCGATATATTCAGCTATACATCCCCTCAACCACCTCTCACCAAAATGACTAGGAGGAGGAACACCCAACAGAGGAAAAACTCAGAGACTGTGCCCTCTGCCAGAGAACTATTGGATATGGACATAAACAGTATGTCAGAAAGGTGTTGCAATTATCCAAGCAATGGCTAGGTTGGAGAAGACCGTTAGTGACAACATAGAATCTCTAAGGGCGGAAGTGAGAGCCAGTCTGGCAGAAGTTAAAAATGCTATCAATGAGATCCAATCTAATCTAATCTAAATACTCTATCAGCTTGGTAACTGAGGCAGAAGATCAAATTAGTGATCTAGAAGACAAACTGATAGAAAAGAAGGATCAGGAGGAGGCTTGGAACAAACAGTGTAGAAGCCATGAGAACAGAATTAGGGAAATAAATGACATTTCAATGTCAGAATTATTGGGATACCTGAGGGGATGGAGAAAGAGAGAAGACTAGAAGATATAGTTGGAAAAATTCTGGATGAAAATTTCCTTAATCTGAGGAATGGAACAAGTTTTAGTGTCCTAGAGGCAGAATGGACACCCCCTAAGATCAACAAGTCTAGAAAGACAACCAGACACTTAATTGTGAAATTCATGAATCATAATTTCAGACAGGAGGTCTTAAGGGCAGCTAGGGAGAAGAGATTCCTTATGTACAAAGGAAGTACCATCAGAATAACATCAGACCTGTCCACAGAAACCTGGCAAGCCAGAAAGGGCTGGCAAGACATATTCAGGACACTAAATGAGAAGAATATGCAGCCAAGAATATACTTCATCTAGCAAGGCTGACATTCAGAATGGATGGAGAGATAAAGAATTTCCAAGACCAGCAAGGTTTAAAAGAGTATGTGACCACCAAGCCAGCACTACAAGAAATGTTAAGGGAAGTTCTATAAAAGAAGGAAGAACCCAAGAGTGACACAGAACAGGAATCTAAAGAGACAATCTATAGAAACAAGGACTTCACAGGCAACATGATTTTAATAAAAACATATCATTCAATAATCATTCTCAATGTGAACAGCCTAAATGCTCCCATAAAATGGCACGGGGTTGCAGATTGGATAAAATGAGGGGACCTGTTCATATGCTGTCTACAATTTGGAACCTAAAGATACATTCAGACTGAAAATGAAAGGATGGAGAACCATCTTTCATGCCAATGGGCCCAAAAGAAAGCTGGGGTAGTCATTCTCATTATCAGATAAATTAGATTTTAAGCTAAAGACTGTAGTAAGAGATAAAGAAGGACACTACATCATTAGAATTATCCACCAAGAAGATCTAACAATTGTAAATATTTATGCCCCCAACATGGGAGCAGCCAACTACATAAGCCAACTGTTACTCAAAATAAAGAGTCATATTGATGTGAATACATTAATTGTAGGGGATCTTAACATGCCACTCTCAATAACAGACAGATCATCCAAGCAGAAAATCAATGAAGAAATAAAAGCATTGAATGACACATTGGACCAGATGGATCTCATAGATATATACAGAACATTCCACCCTAAAATAACAGAATATTCATTCTTCTGGAGCACATATGGAACTGTCTCCAGAATAGACCATATACTGGGCCACAAATCAGAGCTCAACTGATACCAAAAGACTGAGATTATTCCCTGCATGTTCTCAGACCACAATGCTTCGAAACTGGAACTCAACTAAAAGAAAAAGTTTGGAAGGAATTCAAATACTTAGAAGCTAAAGACCATCCTGCTCAAGAATGTTAAGATCAACTAGGAAATCAAAGAAGAACTTAAACAATTCATGAAAACCAATGAGAATGAAAACACATTGGTCCAAAACCTATGCGGTATGGCAAAGGCATTCCTAAGGGGGAAATACATAGCCATCCAAGTCTCACTCAAAAAAATTGAAAAATCCCAAATACACCAACTCTCTTTACACCTTAAAGAACTGGAAAATCAATAACAAATTAAGCCATCCCCATGCACAAGAAGAGAAATAATCAAGATTAGAGCAGAGATCAATGAGTCAGAAACTAGAGATACAGTAGAACACATCAACAAAACTAGAAGCTGGTTCTTTCAAAGAATCAATAAAATCAATAAACCACTGGCCAAACTAATCCAAAAGAAAAGAGAGAGGACCCAAATTAATAAAATTATGAGAGAAAGGGGAAAGATCACTACTAACACCAAGGAAATAGAAACAATCATCAGAAATTATTATCAATAGTTATATGCCAATAAGTTAAGCAACCTGGAAGAAACGGATGCATTTCTGGAAACCTATAAACTTCTAAGACTGAAACAGGAAGAAACTGACAACCTGAATAGACCAATATCTAGTAACAAGATTGAAACAGTGATCAAAAACCTCCCCCAAAAAACAAGAGCTCAGGACCTGATGGATTCCCTGGGGAGTTCTACCAAACATTCAAAGAAGAAATAATACCTATTCTCCTGAAGCTGTTTCAAAAAATGGAAACAGGGGCACTGGGTGGCTCAGTGCGTTAAAGCCTCTGCCTTCAGCTCAGGTCATGATCCCAGGGTCCTGGGATCGAGCCCCGCATCGGGCTCTCTGCTCAGTGGGGAGCCTGCATCCCCTCTCTTTCTCTCTGCCTGCCTCTCTGCCTATTTGTGATCTCTGTCTGTCAAATAAATAAATAAAATCTTAAAAAAAAAGAAACAGAAGGAAAACTTCTGGACTCGTTTTAGGAAGCCAGCATTACCCTGATCCCCAAACTAGGCAAAGACCCTCATCAAAAAGGAGAAATTCAGACCAATATCCCTGATGAATATGGATGTCAAGATTCTCAACAAGATCCTTGCTAATAGGATCCAACAGTACATTAAAAATATAATCCCACCATGACCAGGTGGGATTTATCTCTGGGATTCAAGGGTGGTTCAACATTCACAAATCAATCAATGTGATAGAAAAAATCAATAAGAGAATACAGAAGAAACACATGGTTCTCTGAATTAGTGCAGAAAAAGCATTTGACAAAATACTGCATCCTTTCTTGATTAAAACTCTTCAAAGTATAGGGATAGAGGTAACATTCCTCAACTTCATAAAATCTATCTATGAAGAACACACAGTGAATATCATTCTCAATGGGGAAAAGCTGACAGCCTTCTCTTTGAGATCAGAAACACAACAAGGATGCCCACTCTCACCACTGTTGTTCCACATAGTACTAGAAGTTCTAGAAACATCAATCAGACAACAAAAAGAAATCAAATTGGCAAAGAAGTTGTTAAACTCTCTCTTTGTGGATGACATGATACTTTATATGGAAAACTCAAAAGACTCCACCCCAAACTACTAGAACTCATATAGCAATTCAGTAATGTGGCAGGATACAAAATTAATGTACAGAAATCAGTTGCTTTCTTATACACTAACAAGGAAAATACAGAAGTAGAAATTAGAGAATCGATTCCATTAACTATAGCACCAAGAACCATAAGATACCTTGGAATAAACCTAACCAAAGAGGTAAAGGATCTGTACTTGAGAAACTACAGAACACTCACGAAAGAAATGAAGAAGACACAAAAAGATGGAAAAGCATTCCATACTCATGGACTGGAAGAATAAGCAGTGTTAAAATGTCTATGCTTCCCAGAGCAATCTATACTTCCAATGCCATCTGGATCAAAATTCCACCAACATTTTTCAAAGTGCTGGAACAAACAATCCCAAAATTTATATGGAAGCAGGAAAGACCCCGAATTGCTAAGAAAATTTTGAAAAAGAAAAACAAAACTGGGAGCATCATGTTGCCTGATTTCAAGCTTTACTACAAAGCTGTGATCACCAAGACAGCATGGCACTGGCACAAAAACAGACACATAGGCCAGTGGAACAGAGTAGAGAGTCCAGACATGGACCCACAACTCTATGGTCAAATCTTCTTCAACAAAGCAGGAAAAAATATCCAGTGGAAAAAAGCCAGTCTCTTCAATAAATGGTGCTGGGAAAATTGGACAGCTCTGTGTAGAAGAATGAAACTTGACCATCTCTTACACCGTACACGAAGATAAAATTGATAAAATACCTCAATGTGAGGTCTGAATCTATCAAAATCCTAGAGGAGAACATAGGCAGTAACTTCTTTGACATCGTCCATAGCAACTTCTTTCAAGACATTCTCCAAAGGCAAAGGAAACAAAAGCAAAAATGAACTTTTGGGGCTTCATAAAGATCAAAACTTTTGCACAGCACAGGAAATAGTCAACAGAACAAAGAGGCAACCCATGGAATGGGAGAAGATATTTGCAAATGACACTACAGACAAAGGGCTGATATCCAAATCTATAAAGAATTCCTCAAACTCAACACTCAGAAAACAGATAATCGTGTCAAAAAATGGGCAGAAGACATGAACAGACACTTCTCCAAAGAAGACATAGAAATGGCTAATGGACACATGAAAAAATGTTCATCATCATTAGCCATCAGGGATATTCAAATCAAAACCATGTTGAGATACCACTTCACACCAGTTAGAATGGCCAAATTAACAAGATGTTAAACAACAAGTGTTGGAATGGATGTGGAGAAAGGGGAACCCTCTTACACCGTTGGTGGGAATGCAAGTTGGTACAGCCACTTTGGAAAACAAATTCCTTAAGAAATTAAAAATAGAACTATCCTATGACCCTGCAATTGTGCTACTTGGTATTTACCCCAAAGATACAGATGTAGTGAAAAGAAGGGCCCTCTGTACCCCAATGTTCACAGCAGCAATGGCCACAATTGCCAAACTGTGGAAAGAGCCAAGATGTCCTTCAACAGAGGAGTAGATAAAGAAGATATGGTCCATACATACAATGGAGTATTATGCCTCCATCAGAAAGGATGAGTATCCAACTTTTGTATTAACATGGACAGTACTGGAGGAGGTTATGCTCAGCAAAAAAAGATAAGCAGAGAGAGTCAATTATCATATGGTTTCACTTACTTGTGGAGCATAAGGAATAAAATGATAATGAAAATGAAAAAATTCATGCAGTTTATAAGATTAAATCTTCACAAAAAGGAAATATACATTCTATATCCATAATTTTCTCTAAACTTCTTCCATATCACAATGATTAAAAATGTATTTATCTCAAGAACATTTTTCAAAAAACATACTTCCTAACTGGGAAAAGAGAATAATTTATTTACCAGGTTCGCTCTGAGAGACTTCAGGGTCTGGTTTAGGGGGAAGGAGCACATCTCTTGGAACTGAAAGAAAAAAGATTATCAAACACTGTACTTTAAATGCCACATCTGGAGTGAAACCCAACCCACAGATAGAATATCCTGGAAAACATGAATAAAGCAAAGGTATTTTCACAATGGCTAAAAAGTAAAGCCAAGAAGATGACTGTTTTATTCAAAATGAAAAAAGTCACTGTTAAAGGTGGTTCTGAGGACAATTAAATAAATTTGGTTCCAGTTCTTTATGAATTCTCTCTTGGGAGGGGAGGCAGGGAAGAGGAAATAAGTAATGGCATTAAACACAAGAAGGTGACTCAAGTCAGTAAAGCATGTGACTCTCAATCACAGGGTTGTAGGCTCAAGATCCATATTGGGTTTACAGATTACTTGAAAAATCAAGTCTTAAAAAAAAAGAAGGAAAAAGTTAGTTTTTGCTTGAGGTGGTTAGTTATTCATACTAAAAGTTTGATATTCATACTAAAAGTCCACTGAGAGGAAAAGAAAATGTATTATCCTAGATAAAGTACATGTAAATGGCCTATAAATCAAGAAAGACAGCATGGGGAGTTAGAGAGAAGGGAGTTAGGGGAAATTGGAAGGGGAAGTGAATCATGAGAGACTATGGACTCTGAAAAACAATCTGAGGGGTTTGAAGTGGCGGGGGGGGGGTGGGAGGTTGGGGTACCAGGTGGTGGGTATTATTGAGGGCATGGAGCACTGGGTGGGATGAAAAAATAATGAATACTGTTATGCTGAAAATAAATAAATTTAATTAAAAAAAAAAAAAAACAAAGACAGCAAGAAAGGCAAATTCTTGAATATGTAAGCAGAGAACAAAACTTTACTCTAAAAGGTACTCATAGTTATTCTGGGGGAGGAAATGGAGCAAGAGGAATCTACCCATCATTAGAAGCTACCACATGTAAAGTTTATGAAAGTGCTTGTAACATAGTAAATGCTAGATCAATGTTGCCATTTTTGTCATTCTTAGTGATGTGGCTTCCAGTACCTTACATTTCAGGGCCTCCTGACAGATAAGAGTATGACAACTAGGGACAAAAATGTCAGCTGAAAGAGACCTACTTATAGTAGGTCCCTGATACCCAGTACATTTTTAGAATTTTGGTAAAACAAAACAGTAGGCTGAAAATCTGATGCCTTAGGAAATCTGAGGAAAATACCAGGGTAAGTTGCCTATTATTAGCACCAGTTTTCTATGACAAAGTCTCCTTCCAAGAACAAGGTAAAGTGTTTCCTTGGCTCAGTTTCCCCATAAAGAGGTCTTTATCAGTCCAAATCACTTGCTGAAAGGTTTTCCTACTTCAGTGAAGTTGTGACAAGTACCAGAATCTCTTTGGTAGACATTGTAATTTTCTTGCATCTTAAATGATGCTGGGGAAAAATTGGGGTTCATGCTAGAATTCTACTTCAGAAAAACACAAGGAAAGATTTGCACCATGAGGTAACCAAACACACTGTACCCACTAGTGTAGAGTGTAGTTTATAAAGAACTGACATTCTCTTTGTACTGCTTTTGGAGATCATATTTAACTTGCATTTCACAAGTATTCTTAGTCTAGGCCTCTAAGTCCCATTGAAGTTATAATTGTGGAATGTGGTACAGAGAGTAGGATCTTGATTCAATTAGAACTTTTATGAGCTAAAAGTTGTACAGAAACTTGAGAATTTGAATTTTTAAAAAAGATTTTATTTATTTATTTGAGAGAGAGAGACAAAGTGAGGGAGCATGAGAGGGGAGGTCAGAGGGAGAAGCAGACTCCCCATGGAGCTGGGAGCCTGATGTGGGACTCGATCCCGGGACTCCAGGATCATGACCTGATTTGAAGGCAGAGGCTTAACCCACTGAGCCACCCAGACACCCCGAAAATTTGAATTAAAAAAAAAACAACTTCAAAAAGATGAGTGGTCCACAAAAATTAGAGAAAACTTACCACAAGAGTGAACATTTGACCTTTGCTAGGTAGTGTTTTTGGGGATTCAAAGGGTAAAATATGGGAAATTCCCAGTTGTAAATCAAACTAAATGTTTATCTGGAAGGTGAAAGACTTTGATTTGTCTGTGTGAAGATCATGGCCATACAAAGCAGCCTGTGGTTTTTAAATACCCTAAAAGGCTACAGTTCTTAGCTATACAGACAGGAGCTGGATTAAGGAGAGGCAGAGAAAAAATGTGCTACCAATAAATCCTCTGTACTGTAAATACATTACTTGCTGCCTGCTTTCGTTTACTGTGGAATGTAGGCCAGGGTAATGTGGATTCCTGCTGCTGCAATTGGCACTTTTTAACCATGAAGTGATGATTTAATAAACTGTCACTGCAGACTTTCTAAAGCAGGTGAAATCAGTGGAAAGGAAAGAAAGAGAAATATCACAGGAAAGGGATATGAATCATCCTCTTACTCGGTCAACAGCAGCTCCAAGAAGTGAAACTTTTTTGCTTTTTTCCTGTGTAGCATTCCTTCAGATATTAAATTGAACGAAAGCATGATTTCTAAAAGCTAAATCTTCCATGTGGGTAGAAATTTTGTGTATTAATAATGACAATTTATATGAGAAGGTAGTTTTGATTTCCTTATAAGAATATTTTTATAATAACTATGTATAATTAATATATAATACTGGTATTATATATCTCATACTCAATCATATTAGCCAACTTACCGTTTATATTCACCAATTATATTACTCTCCTTTTTAATAAAGTGCACCAATCCAAAGAAAAATTCAACTAAGACATTTATGAATGGAAATGTCTAATCTGGACAAATGTAAATGAATGAACATGAATGTTTTGCTAGAATAGATGAGAGAAATTAATCTGTTATTCTCTGATAAGGATGGTGGAATATGAAGTTCTTTTTTTAAAAATATTTTATTTATTTGAGAGAGAAAGAGTGAGAGAACAAGCTGGGGAGAGGGGCAGAGAGAGAGGAAGAAGCAGAATCCCTCTTGAGCAGGGAGCCTAACATGGGGCTCAATCCCAGGACCCTGGGATCGTGACCTGGGCAGAAGGCAGACACTTAACTGACTGAGCCACCCAGGCACCCTGGAATATGTTTTCAATGAGATTTACTTCCACAGTTATCTACAAAGAGACTGATGGTCTTGGAAAAGTAATACACATGGGCTGTACACCATTTTAATCTCTGAATTCTCTGGTCTTTATTCTAACCTTGTACCTTTAGGTACCGTCTAGCAGGAAGCATGTCTCCATCTGTGTGGAGACCACTCTCTGCACTTTAGCTGTGCCATTGGGCCACCCCTTCTTCCAGAGCCTTTACCTTCCATTATTTCTATTACATGTTTCTCCATTAGTCCGTACCTATGATTTCCTCTCTCTTTGCCTATAAAACAGTCCAAATGCTCCAACATCCTAAAAATAATAATCATTTCCTTGATATGCCTTCCCTTTCAAACCACCCTTCCCTTGCTCTCATTCCTATAATCAAAAAACTTCATCTGCCTTTGCTTCTGGTCTCTCAATTGTATCTTCATCTGCTGTGGTCTGGCTTCCTCTTCAATGACCTCCTGCAACAGGAGGTCCACAGTGCTTTATCCATAGCTCTCAAGTCCAAAGGCTCCAAAAACAGCCTTTTTCTTCACTAAATAGGTCAAAAAACCTGACTAGACCTGACTAAGGCGATTAACACTTTTTACTCATCTGGTGTGGTACAACTATTCATTCCTCCTACTGCAGACATAGTAATATATTTGGTGTATGTTCTGTTTTGCCTTTCTAAAACCTAAAACTGCTGGATTTTAATAGGCCCACAGGTTTTGGATATGGGTTTCTGGATCTGCACTGCCAAGTCCAGAATCTCCTCTGATTCCTTTCAAACTGTCATTGTGGACCACGCTTCCCTGCCTTACCTCCAGAAGCCCTTCTTCCTGATACTCTTCTATATTTCTGGTAGCAACTTCTGCTGGCTTCTCATACCCTATCCATTTCCTAAATATAACTGTGTCCCCCAAGTCTTTGATCTCTAACTTCTCAGTCTATACTTTCTTTTGGGTGATGTCATTCACACACAAAATTTAATAACCTGCTTGATGTAGACAAGTGACTCCCACACCTATAACCCTTATTTTCAGTTTAGAAATCTCTAAATACATTTTGACCACCAGTTAGACATTCCCACTTTGAAGTCCTCCTGGCCCTCCAAACCCAGTATGCACAAACACAAGTGCTTATTCGCCACTGTGTTCTCTGCCTTAGGTAGTGGCATCGTCACCTACTACTTGCCCAAGCTAGAAGCAACAGTATCATCCTCTCCATAGCAAGACTCCTTGCCTACATCCAAGTGATTCTATTTCTAAAGGCATTTCAGCATTCTTCCTTCATTTCCTAACAGTGAAAATGCTTAAGTGTCCCTGTGAACTGGAATTTACCAGAAAGTAGTCACATATAACATTTGTGAGGATTGCATAACTTGCCAAAATTTGTCTGGTTCACTTCCAATGACTGAGGTATATCCAGATACCAGTGGGACATAAGAGTCACCATGAGGCCGAGAGCTCTTTGTTTAGAAATATATCTACAAAGAAAGCATAGCTCTGTTGAGCCAGGTATCAGGGTAAGTCCTTGCTCTGAATTTGAAATCATTCCCGAGGCAGATCTTAAGAAAATCCAGTTCTGTGTTGGTTCTGGACATGGCATGTGGGCTCAATTTGTCTAGATTCTTCATTAAATGGTATAGAGAGAATTCAACTGAGTGGCTGCAAGACATTTTTTAAAAGCCTAAGTGGATGAGACTTGTGCTACATCTAGGAATCTATAGAATGGAAGATCTGTGTGGTCAGTCCTAGACTGACTTAATGGATACAGATCGAAAAATTCAAGTTTGTTACTTCTGATACTTCTCAGATTAAATTTTGAGATAAACCTTGTGATAAAATATAACTGTCTTGATTTCAGCATTACATTTGACATTTTTAGACTTTTACAGAGCATCTATTTCTCTAGGATGCCAGTACATATTAAACCTATGTGTAAGTTCTCCTCTGCTTTCTGATATAGAACCTATAGGAGCTGGTAAACAAGGTCTTGGGTTCATTAGGAGGCAAACCTGCATCTAGATATGACCCAGAAACTGAACCCAAGAGAACCTAGTCTGTTTGAACACTCGTGAGAAAAACCAAAGGTTATTCTTATAGACACCACACCCCTGGAACAGCAGGGGAGCCCCTGATGAATAAATGGTGGGATGAGAACCAGGTTTAGATGGGACCCTAAATGAACATGTGGAACTGGAGAGTCAACAGAATAAGCCCAATGGAGGCACCACGGGGTAGTTTGTGCCAGTATTCAAGTGCTCAAACTTAAGGTTCAAATTTCTGTGAAAAAATAAGGTGAAATTAAGACAAATATTGGATATTTAAAAAGAAAAATATTTAATAATTAGATAGAGTTTAGTATTCAATATGGTTTAAGGATATTAAGTCACATTAGAACAGTATTACTCTAACAAAAGGGAAAAGCACACAAAACACTCAAACCTACTATGGTGATCATCAATGACTCAATTTCTGGGACATTTTTTCCCCTGCAAATGAAAATGAGAAGTTGACCTTTTGCAAGTGGGAAGATCAACTTTTTTCTTGTTGCTGTTTATAATACTGGCTCTTGCATTTAGTGGTGCAAATTGACATTCTAGACTTCAGAGCAAAGGAGCCTCTCTCTGGCCTACTGCCACCTGCAACAACCAGACTATCTTACAATAGCAGTGGTAACCCCGCTTGCAAGTCTGGAAAACATTTACAGCAAGTGAATTCAGCCTTGCTTCCAAAATGCCATCATTTCATGCTGCAGCTTAGAAATCCTTTGGTTCTAGGAATGTTCTGTAGGCTTCTAGGAGCATGTAGAAATTTATAATAATTGGACCATTAAAAAGAAAGAAAAAATTATAGCCTTTTCCAGACACCTTAGATAAAAATTGGCTTTGTTTGGTGAGAGAACTGTTCCTCTTACAGTGGCTTCCTAAAGTCACTGAGGATCTAGAACATTGGTGGCAAAGCTCAGGAAATATCTGGGTCCTTGTAGTTCCCACACCAACTACTCCCACCAATATAAAATTATTCTCCCCATAAATGGACAAAAGTCCTTCTCAGATGATAGGCAAGAGACAGATTTGTAGCTAAACAAATTTTTTATGTATGTGAAATTTCTTATTTCTCAACCTAAGTTGTTGCTACATGAACTGATAAAGTAGAAATTGACTGAGAAAACCCCTCAGTGCTAGGTAGTGTAAAATTATGGAATCAAAGATAATGGATAAACATCACTTTCTCTGTTTGCAAAACATTTTATCACTTTTTTATGGGAAAAAACCCTGAAATTATTTTATCTTATTTTGGTGAACCATTTGAACATAGTATAGTTAACATTGGTAGGTTTATTTTTATAAGACAGAAAATATGAGAAGTTTAGTTATAAAGAAAATGTCTACCCTTGGCATAATTCTCTGACATTTGATTGAATCAGTAACTTATTATACAAGCAAATAGATAACCTATGGAACCTCTGAGATGGTCATATCATGGGTGATTCAACATGGTGTCAGAACATGAGTGAAATATTGCCCTTACACCTATCAGCTCTCAGGTGTCATGCAGTAGAGTGTGACAGGGGAATGAATTTGGTTTAAACATGAAATAAATCATTTACCAGGCAGAGTATATGATACTTCTGGACTTGGTGATGCTTTTGGCTTTGAAGTAATAGGCTGGGACACCTCGTGAGCTGAAAGAGAGAACTTAGATCATGAGTCATTTTGTTTCAGCATCTCCCAGTCCTGACTTAAAAAGAAAAGTACTGAAATGGGAACTAGATAGAAAAATAAACTTTAAGCTCTGAACATTTCTCAGAATTCCAGATGCTTTTAGAAAAATGATGTCTGAGAAACCACAAAATATGACTAAGCATAAGGGTAAGGTGGAGGATTTTTTTAAAAAATCTTTTCAGAAGAGATAATTATTTTATTTTTATTTTTTTTAAGCAATAACAAATTAATGCAGATGTGTTCTTCCTCTCTGGATGTTTGCTTGACTCCTCAAACCCAGTCTCATGTCTTTCTATGAAGATGAACTTAGTCAAGTCAGAGTAGAAGGCAATGAAGCATGCATAAAACAAGCTTAAAGTCAGTTCAGGCAACAGCAGAAAGGGAAGCAGGAGGGGCCAGAGTAGGCAGGCTTACATTCTACACCCCCTAAAATTCTGAGGCCCCACATAAATCCTTAAATGAGCAAGTTCATAAACTAAAATGGTCTTCCCACAACTGTTTCTTTGGAGTAATGAGTTGTTAATATAACAGATACCAGGAAAAAAAAAAGTCTAATTTATTTATAGCTCATTTTACAATTTCAAAAGTGGTTTTAGAAGAACTATGCTCTTTGATCCTTACCATAATGAGGGAAGAAAGGAATTATGAGCTCCACTTTAATGGTTTGGGTTAGTGACAGTCTGCCTGAGGTTACATAGTAATTAAGTATAGAGATGAGACTGGAGCTAAGTGCTAAGGTCTAGACATGAGCACTAGTTCCAAAGAGTTGGGATTTCTGGATCCAAGCACTGAGGTCACATTTTAACTTGTTTCTTATCTTTTAGGTGAATAAACCTGTCCTAACCCAAAGGGTGGCTGGGAGAATTAAATATGCAATGTCAAAATGATGTGAAAACTATAGGACTATAATAATTTTTTTTCCACTTCTACAAGACTTTTATAAATTTGACACTGATTTTTACAAGTTTGACAAATTTGACATCTGAGTATATTTTGATATTGTTTGCCCACATTGCTCATATTGTTTGCCTCATGCAAGCCAGAAGCACCCAGAGTTTTGATGGTTATAAGATTTCTAGGTATAAAATTAATTGGGTTGTTGACTATTACCTATGAACATAGGAATCTAAAAATCAAGCCTTTATTCAATGGCAAAATACTCTTGATGATTTGTACCAAACTTTTTATTCCACTTTGACCTTAAATGCCAAATACAGATTTAAATCTTGCCATCTAAGCATAAACAGGAAGAAAGGTGGTATGCCCGATTGTGAAATATCATTCTGAGAAAAGTAGTGGATGGACACACTGTGTTGCACTTGAATTTGTATTCACTACTGTCATGGAGCCCTTTAAAGTAAAATAGTAATAAATTGCATTTGGTATTATCTGATGCACATGACATTCTCCCACCCAAATGGCCTTTTGAAATTATAAGAGTTAACCAAGGTAAGGGAGAAGGTACTAAGATTTGAATATTTATACAAAACATCCTTAAAAGACTATAAAGAGGAACCCTCTTACATTGTTGGTGGGAATGCAAGTTGGTGCAGCCTCTTTGGGGAACAGTGTGGAGATTCCTCAAGAAATTAAAAATAGAACTTCCCTATGACCCTGCAATTGCACTACTGGGTATTTACCCCAAAGATACAGATGGAGTGAAAAGAAGGGCCATCTGTACCCCAATGTTTATAGCAGCAATGGCCACGGTCGCCAAACTGTGGAAAGAACCAAGATGCCCTTCAATGGACGAATGGATAAGGAAGATGTGGTCCATATACACTATGGAGTATTATGCCTCCATCAGAAGGGACGAATACCCAACTTTTGTAGCAACATGGATGGGACTGGAAGAGATGGTGCTGAGTGAAATAAGTCAAGCAGAGAGAGTCAATTATCGTATGGTTTCACTTATTTGTGGATCATAACAAATAGGATGGAGGACATGGGGAGATAGAGAGGAGAAGGGAGTTGGGGGAAATTGGAAGGGAAGGTGAACCATGAGAGACTATGGACTCTGAAAAACAATCTGAGGGTTTTGAAGGAGCGGGGAGTGGGAGGTCAGGGTACCAGCTGGTGGGTATTATAGAGGGCATGGATTGCATGGAGCACTGGGTGTGGTGCAAAAACAATGAATACTGTTATGCTGAAAATAAATTTAAAAAATTAAAAAAAAAAAAGACTATGAAGACCTTCTGTATTGCTAGGATAAATTGAGTAAGCTCATTCCCCTAGGCAAGGGGATTTCTAATTTCACCCACTTTTAAGAAGAATAATTAGAATTTATTTTCTTTCTCATGATTCATTTTCCAAATCTTTCTTTTGCATTAAGTAGCACTGACAAAGCAAAAAGTTTGTGGGTTGCAGCTACTTTCTGTGGGAGATACTGATGGGCTGAGAGGTGCCTCAACTGGGACAGAATCAGAGGCTCTCTTGTTAGAGGCAGGCGGCCACACCAAATTTCAGGGTGAGAGAGTAGAATGCCTTGAGCACATGAATCTATCCATTCTGGTTACATAACTTGTTGAACAAAGTTAACCAAAGTCTAAATCAAAATTAAACAAATTTGAACTTTAGAATATACTATAATAATAGGAAATTAAAGATCCTGATTTATAAGTAT
Source organism: Mustela lutreola (assembly GCF_030435805.1). Taxonomy (NCBI): domain Eukaryota; kingdom Metazoa; phylum Chordata; class Mammalia; order Carnivora; family Mustelidae; genus Mustela; species Mustela lutreola. The sequence goes on along the minus strand of NC_081291.1, from coordinate 176,234,789 downwards.
TTTTATAAGTACAGAATATATAGCTGAAAAAGAAAATGATGAACGTCTTGTTACCTCATATCTCCTTTACTTTTAAAAATTCTACTAACCAGTAATTTATATTTCCAATGTCTTAATTCTCACCACTTCTTACTTTTCATTTCTAATCTTCCAACATTCAACAAGTTTTCATGCTTTCTTTCTTCTCTTGATTTCTCCTTTCTCTGCTACTTCTATTTATGCCTTACATTTAAATAAAAAGCTGGGAGACTTTATTTGTTGTGTTTTTAAAATCAGATTTTAATTTTATATACTAGTTTTCCTGTTTTTATTCCTATTCTATTCATTAATCATTACTTACTCTCTAATCACTGTTTTTCAAACTGTTTTCTTATGGATTAATATTTCAAGTGTATTTACTGTTATTTTAACGTTGTTATTTTTCCAGGGGATATTTGCCTTGGTACCTTTTACCAAGGTACCAGGCGGCAGGCGGCCACACCAAATTTCATATATGATTTCACTTATTTGTGGAGCATAACAAATAGCATGGAGGACATGTTATTTGTCATGGGGAGGACATGAAGGGGCGGGGAGTACCTATATTATTTTCATAGCAAAACTTTAATAATTAAATAAAACAGATTTAAAAATATGTTAAAACAGATTTAAAATCATTAGCTAGATGTAGAACATAGAAAGTCTTTTAAGGAATTTTCCCTTAAAGAAAAAAGTGACAGACAAAATTTCTCTCAGAATCAGATATTAAAGATTATGCCCAAATCTACAGTTTTTTCTTTCAGTAGGAATACTGAGATATGATTAAAGGATTAGTGTTAGGAATTCAGAACTGTTAACTTGCTTGAGCATAATTTTGATGTTGCCACCATTTTTCTTTCCCCAGACTGTGAGTGGTAGAAAATTCCTTTTCTTCCAAACTGGGGAGGTATACCCCTAATACTTTTTGGAAGTAGACCATGTATAAATGATATTTTTAAGTTTATGCAATAGGGCTAGCCTGTAAATTCCTTGACCTTAGAAAGATACAATTTTGTCTCACATCCCCAGTGTCTGGCACGTTCAGCATGCAATAAATATTTGTTGAGTGGCTACCTGATGAGATGAATTAATTGCTTAAACATTGAGGGGTGATATTATTTGAAATTAGAGAAAAGAGGAGATCAATGACAACAAACAAGGCATGACCAAGCACATGCTTGGCATATGTACCAATGCTAGAGATGTTTGGAAGAACTGAATGCATCATACTTATTAATAAATGGACTGCAGAGGCTGGATAAGGAAGAGGAGTAAAAATTAGATATAAAATAACAAGAACCTGCCAGAGATGTAAATGAAAAATTGAAAGGAGGAAAAGATGATAAACTTGTTTTGAGGTATGTCAAGATCACCTAAGTCCCCAACAGAGATCCTCCAAGGCAGTTGGAGAAACTGGATAGGATCTTGGTTAAGAAGTTGGGTTAGATTGATCATTCAAATAAGAGCCTCTTAGAAAAAATGCAAAATAGTTTATAATGACTCTTGTTTGGATCCTTACCAAAATTTTTACAGCAAAAGCACCAAAGAAATATTATATAAACATTGTATTATAGGAGAGAATATATAGACATATAAAACAAATTTTCATGATTTGTTTTATATATCTATATATAAATAAATAAAATCTACTGAAAGTTAAAAATAAATAAATAAATACTGCTAAATAAAATCTACTGAAAGTTAAAAAAAAAAAAAAGTGATTGGCAGGAGGAGGCACATTCAAGGACCATGGAGGGGACAGGTGTTCTCAAGCTCAGAGAGGCAACGGGAATAGGCAGTCTACTCTTTTAAGAAATTCCATTCTTCTCCAGCTCCCTCTTCAAATAATGTAACCATAGGGAAGCTTTCTGGAATAAGCTATTCCAATAACATACTTAATGAAGTTCAAAAATAAAGAAAATTATTTTTTAGGTTTCAAAGGAAGATTCATTTTACAAGAGTTAAGAACTCTTGTAAACCATAATTCAGCAGAATAATTCCACTAATATCAAATTGTTCAGGTCAGAATATAAAATATCTATTTACCTGGGTGGGTTTGTGGGATTCTTGGATGTGGAGATGTTTTTGGTTTGGGAGGAGCACGCGGTGCTTGCTTGGGAGCTAAAAAAAAATATATAGGTTTAGAAGTCTTGAGCGCTTCAAGAATTACAGCATCTAAGCCTCTAGGATCTCAAAGATGAAGACCTAGACACACAGCAATTAATGCAATTAAAGCTCCCAAAGAACCACAAAATACAGGAATATAAATATATTATTATAAGGGAAAGCAAAACAGTAAAGTACATTATATGATGTCCAAGATACTCAGCTGACAAATGAAACTGTTGGAATTTCAGAAATATCTACTTCAAATACCTTTCAATAGGTTAAAAATAAATTTTATGGTAACAAGAATTCATCTTTATTATAAGTTTACACCATTTTACCAGAATAGCCCAGTATATTTAAGTGCAGATAAAGATAATTTCTTCTAAAAACAAAGGTAGTGAGTTATATTCCAAATACACCTAGAAAACAAATGCATTTTAATAGCAGTGCTAATGAAAAAATTTCATTAAACAAAACACAGTTCTCATTGGTCAGACTGGGGAAGAAAAACTGAAAAGAAATGAAAGGATACATTCCTGAGAAAGTTATTCCTTTCTTAGACAATTCCTAAAGTAGTTCTAGGACATTCACTGTAACAACCAATTGTATCTTTATTAAGAAAACTTGAAGTATATTCTGCTGGAGGAAATGAAAAATCAAACATGGGGTTGTAGTTTGTGGAAACACCTCATTGGGATTGTCTCAAGAGTGATTAATATAAATAGCTTAGGAGAAACAAAATGTTTTTTCAAGGTCACCAAGTTTCAGGCACCTTAAAGAAAGCTTGCTGAAAATAAGAGTTTTTAGATACTAGAAATTTCTAAAAAGTCTGCATGCAGTGGTTTCCATGAGATCTTCAGTGGCATTGCCTGTGGAGAAATGAACACCAAGATATGCAGGAGATTGTACTGGTCTAGGAGCCTGAAGATTTAGAGCTCCCTTTGCTAATCACTCAGTCTATAGCTTCACATTCCCCATCAAAATAACAGGACTCTTATAAGAGCTCTTCCAGTCTTGAAATTCTGATTCTAGAGTTTCTTTCAATCTTTGATTTTCTTCAGTCTCAACTTCCTTGCTAACGTTCCTGATAGGCTCTTTGCTTCTCCCAGGGTATGAGGTAGGTATCGCTAAGAGTACTCCCAATTAAACATTTCAATTGTATCCATTAATACAGCTATTTAAGAAACTTTGGAAAAGGTAGAGGTAACTGGTACAGATGTAGTTAATGCAGTTAGTGTGAAATTTCAATAAAAATTATAACTGTAAAGTTTAATAGGCAAAATTTAATAAGATATTTTAAAGGACAATGTATAAAATTAAGATTAATATCTCCTTTGGAAATAGACCCATGTGAAATCGTTTAATGATAATCAAAACACAAGTTTGGGCTTATTTTCAATAAACTATCAGTCCAAGAAAGCCTATAGGTATTGAGAGGATTTTTACTTGTAAGAAGCAGCAGATTTAGTTATTCATGTTGGTGATTTGTTGTCTCATCTTTTAAATTCCACCATCAAATAACTTGCTTTTATGACTTGCCAATTAGATGGTTTGACTTAGTTTCTTTTATTTACATGCAGAAAGGCCAAACTGCTGCAGGAAGAGGACTAGAAAGAAATAGAAGACCTGAGTAATAATAAAGTGATTGGCCAGTTGTACCCCTTTATGTGTTTTTCACAGTGAAATATGTTTCTGGAGGTTTCTGTTAATCTCAAACACAACGTAGGTACCTTAAGATATTCTGTACATGACCACAGAACTTGTAAAAGTTCTAGTCAAGATGATAAAGTATTTAAAATTAGGATATATATTTATGTTTAAAAATGGAATATAAATGTTCTTCCCCAGAAACATTACTATGTCCTGTTGAAACACTTGCAGAGTAGCAGAGAATGGTTTTTTGGACATATCCTGAAGAATATTCAGAATACTGCCATGTGAATGGCTATAGCTTATGGGTAGGAGAAGTCGGGCATCAAAAAAATAGGATCGCCCATCAAAGAAAGTGAGCACAGTAATTAACTTGGGCTTTCTGATGTCTATAGTGCCCATATTGTCTTTCCATTCTTATAAATTCTGCAAACACTCACCTTCTACATGAAATACAAAATAATATTTACCTGGCTCGGTGGAAGGCTCATCAGGGCTGGGTAGGATTATGGTTTGGGAAGGCAGAGGAGATGTCTCTATGGTAATTGAAGGAAAGTACCTGGGGCTATGATAGTGCTTCACAAACTTTGAGTACAGGTAGATGACAGAAAGGATGGTAACAATTAAAAACAAAGAAAGAAAATTGTAACTCTGCAGCAAAATAGCATTCCTAATTCTTCATAATACATTTAGTTTAAAAAATGCTGAGATGCTAGATTCCAAAATTCTCTCAAAGTAAGCAATATTCCTTACTTTTTAAATCCTCACTTCAAACTAATACCTCCTCAACCATCCTAGAAAGACGTATTTAGTAGTAATCTTAAAGGGAAAACCAAAGTATTAAAAAATGTTAAAGCATGAGTCAGTGAAGAAGCATTGGATTTCACTTAAAATTAGAGCAAAAAAAAAAAAGTCAAAGATGTAAATTAATGTCATGGAATGAGTGTTAATGGAAAATATGTTGCTAGGGCAGAAAGTATCAAATGGATCACCATACAAAAAGAAAACAGAAATATTCAACACAATACAAGCTGGCAGAATGTTTAATGTTAGGAAAAAGATGCTTTAGGCTCAACAGTTTCACTGACTTAAGTACAGAAAGAGACCAACATCTAGAAACAAAACAGAAGAGACTTTTTGGACAATGGTTATGAATAGAAGCACCTAGAAAGAAAATTAACTGCCATGAAAAAGAATGATGTTGCAACATGAATTCACAAAGAAAGAGAAACTGAGGTTGTCAGGTGATGGTGGTGATGAGGACAAAAGCTGCTGAGGTGTGTCATTACCTAGTGTGGTCTCAGGTGGTTCAGACACATTTGTAATAGATTCCACAACTGTATCAAAACAAAGGAGAACAATTTTAGAAAACTTCAAGATGCTAAACTATAGTCGACTATTTCCTTCTTGGATATCAGCACACCTCATTCTCTTAGGAATCTGCATTATATTTTTACAGCTAGGACAATGGATTTAGAGAAGAAAAGAGAGAGAACCAAAGGGGAAATCCTATTCTGTCATACTAATTTTCCAACTAATATTAATGTTTTAATTGTCATTAACTGGCTGTCAAAAGCTATTATGCCTCAATATTTTGATACCACAGAGAAGCCAGAATTTCTGTATTCAGAGATCACTTATCATTGTAGTTTGAAGACTCCAAGGACTTTGGAAGCTACTGCTCTTCAAATGAATTCAACTGTAGAACAAGTACCACAGCTTGAACTTCCATGTTCCATGGGCATAACAGATGCTAATTAAAACTTTGTTGAATAAATGAATCAAAGCATGAAAATTTTTACCACCTCCAGTCTTTGGTTCCTCTGGACTGAGTGGTGCTTTGGCAGAGGGATACAGATAATCTGTTACAGTTGGTGCTACAGAATAAACAGGGAATGGCTGGTTAGTGATGGGCAGGACATTACACACTGTCATAGAACACTGTATTTAATTTGAAAACAGAGGTTAGTTATCTTAAGTTAATATGTTCATGAGAATACATAACACTCAGGTAGATTAAGAAGATGACTGCAATTTAAGAGGGCAGAGATGAAGGCAGAAAATCAAGGCAGTGTTCAGTGTGGGCACATACACACACACCAAAACAGGCAGTGTCTTCAGCAATTTCTACCTGGAGCAAAGCAGGTAATGTCGCTTCCTTACATATTTTGATAAAGGATTCTAGTAAGAAAAAGACAAAGAGTGAGTCCTTGAAAAGCATAGAGATGAATCCTAAATAGAATATAAACATGAAAACTAAGATGTGCATATTCGTATTTAAAGAATGATTAGAATATTAAAAAATTAAATCTTACATTCAGAGTGAAAGGGAGTTAAGGAAATTGTGAAACTTGCATAGAAATACAGCAGGCACTTGCACAATGTGCTGTATGTAACATGCGGCTTTTAAGATTCACTGGATGAGCCCAGACAAGATGTGAGGAGCTATGAAATGTCACAAACTGTGAGGACATCCAAAGATGACTTCTGCAATGAGATGGAAAAGCACATATATTTGGCTTCTCATTGGGAAACATTTTTACCTAGAGCTTCCTTTGATGACTCAGTGCTTAATGTAATCGATTCCAGGACTTCAGAAACTAGCAAAGAACACAAAGTGATACAACTGATCAAGGAGGGTTATTGCCAGCATTGAATGAATGCATGCAAACTAAATATTTAGAAAAGTGTCTTGCACTTATAGATGCTCACTGTTGGCTGTTATGATAATAACAATATTATTAATAATACTAAGGGAAGCTCCAATAACTGAATTAAAGTCACAATTTTCTAAGTGTTGATTGTTAACAATCATACCTTGTACTGTTCATGAGCCCCCAAATGCCATTTAACTAGTTACAGGATGCACAAAGGAGATGAAAAGAAATTATAATCCTATACTAGATAAAAGTAAGATCTTATGTTTCAAAATATACGTCAGGGGTAGCAACCTCATTGCTAACTTAAAATGTTTGTTTTTAATTTTGAAAGGCAATGTTGTATAGGTTGGTTTTGTTATCTTTACTGAAGTGAGCACTTTCACTTTCCTTGATGGCTGCAACTGAACTAGCATTCTTTTCACAAAGCAGAACAAAAATTTAATTTATTCCTAAAGAGGAAGTTTGTAATCTTAGTGAAAAATAAGAAGAATAAAATCAGTTCTTCTGAGTAGTTTACTGACTACTTAATCACATACTTGATTATTCTTTATGTGATACAGAGTAAATACAATAAAATGAAGATAAGTATATTCAGCAGTTGAATAGCAATTATTATAAATAAATTACTAAGTTAATACCAATAGGTAGTCATGAAAAGAGCATGTACAATATATGGAGGTGTTAAATGTATTATTTGCTTTTTTATATTTGGAAATCAACACTTGGAATACGTCCCTTGAAGCTTACAATGTACCCAGACAGATAAAACAGTCTAATTACCAGGTTGGCTCTGTGTCATTTCTAGGCTTGGTGATGTCACTGGTTTCAAAATAAGAGTTTGCAGTTCAGTGGGAGCTGAAAGAAGAGCATCTAAGTTGTCAAAGTAAGTATGGATATTTCACAGATTTTAGATAAAGGTAGCAATGAACTGAAATGCATAGATCTTCAAAATCATAGGGTTATGGAGAGCCATGTGGAGTATACATTATTTAAAGCAGAAATTGAAAAACTATGGTCCTCCTAATCCAGCCCTTTGCCTGACCTGTGAGCTAAGAATGAATTTTGTGTTTTACAATGATGCAAAACAAATTAAGAGTAATATCTTATGACATGTGTAAATGATATAAAATCCAAGTAACGCTTTATTGGAACACAACCACACCCACAAACTAATGTGATTCAAGGTATATTTATATATCACTTACATATTGGTTTTGGTTGCCTTCACTTGAGATACTACATTAGAATCAAGTAGTTGTGACAGACACTGAATGGCCTACAAAGTATAAAAGATTTACAATCTGACATCGTTACATAAAAATTTGAAAATAAAATGGGTTCTTACTATTATATCTGAATCTGAATTCCCACAAGGGCTTTCTAAGAGCTTCCTATCACTGATTTTATGATACTGAGATTACCAAAATGTTTAGTACCATCTAGGAGTGCTTTGTTCTGTGTTTTAATTTGAACCCCGCCTTGGGTAACGTCAATAGGTATTGAGTTTTTATTTTGTTATTCCTACCCTTCCATCTACTAATGCAAAAAAAAAAAAAAAAAAAGGATATTTTAAAGCCCAACTCTTATCAGTCCACACAGAACTCTGACTTAAGTATTTTCTCTATTTTTACCACTCAATTAAACAAATTGCTTTTGTGTAAGCAAATTGCCTTATATCTAAAAAAACAACAGAAACCCTTTGGAAACAAGGTTTCCTCACAATTATACTGTTTTCTTTTCAAGAAGTAAAACATGTTCTTACTTTTGATCTCTACCTCTGTTCCTCACCTCACCTCACTTCACTCAACTGTTAATATGGTGCCAGGAACACAGAAGGCAAGGAAATTTTTGTTTACTAAGCCAAAGGAGTATTGCTAATTTTTAAAAAGATAAATGAAATGGTAGGAGAACAGAATGAGATGCATCTTTTGTTGGAGACAATCTTTATGCAGGGCACATGATGATTTTGGCTACCCCAGATCTTCCCTAAGCATGAAACTTCTGGTTAACCTGCAATTGTAATGATGACAATCAATATTTGTATCTCTTTTCTCTTAGAAGGCATAGAGCTGGGAAGTGAAAGTTAACAAGTTGAAAGTTGTCAATCCTGGGATCCAGCTGCAATAAGCTGGAAGCACTCAAACTAGAAATCGTTGACTTTCTTGGTTTCAACTGTGAAACTTTGGGAAGTTTAAAGTTTGGGAGGAGAATGAATTTTTCCCTCATGTTTTTGAAACTAAAGGAAGAAAATCTTGGGTTGCTATTGTGTTTCTAGGTCTAGAAACCTTCAAAAGTATTGTACATAGGCCTATGTTTTCTAAAACATATTATCTTGAGTTTATTACCTAAGTTTGAAAATTTTTACTTTACTAATCTAATTTGCTTCGTATCACTACTGAGGGTATTTTGAGAACCAAAATAATATAAAAAATTATTAATTAAGGAATAGGAATAGCTACTGATATAATTAGATACTCAGAGATTCCTACTTAGTAAAGATTAAGAACCAATACTAAACTGTGGTGGAAGATATAGAATAACAAAATTCACCCATGGTGAGGAAAGCCTGTAACTTATATTTACTAGGATTAGCACTTCTAGGAAGCATTTCTTTTTGCGGGGGGGATAATTTAAGAGGAGAAATCATCTTTTAAAATAGGAAGGGAATAGTGAAAGTGTCTCAAAAATCTCATAGAAAGTAAGTTGCTCGGAAAATATTCATGATCTTTAATTATCATCATTTTGTATCCCCGGACCAGGTAATGAAATTTTAAAGGGGGTTTCATGGCAGATAGATTTCCTCACATGGGGTATGTTCTATGGTGAGCGCTATGAAGTATGTAAACCTGGCAATTCACAGACTTGTACCCCTGGGCTAACAATACATTATTTGTTAATTAAAAAATAAAAAATTAAAAATAACAGGTAGCACTTGAATTAAGAATCTTGACTTCCAAGAAGGTAAGTATGAAACAGAACAACAGCAGTCTAAGGAAGCAGGAGCAACCCTAGCCATGATAATGATGGAGTAGGTTTTTAATGAGTAAAAAAGCTTATAATGCAGTCACAAAAATCATTACCTAACATTGTTTCTGGAGTCTCATAACTATGAATAACAGGCTCAAAACTTGTAGCAGGAACTAACCAAATGTGACAACATGAACATGAGAAAGTTTAAACACACATAGAAAATCTTAATTTTTTTTTCAAAACATTAGTTTCAAATGACAAACATTAACTTTTGAATTGACAGAAGCAGTTTCTTTTTGAGGATTTGGTCATACTAGTTGGGGACTATTCGTCCTAGAAGACAGTCACAAACTTTAAATTCTGCATGAGGTTTTTCTAGGAGTTTGATTTTCTGATTCTAACCAATATGAAAACTTGCTTTGGAAATGCTGTTTAGGCAATAGATATGAAAATATGCAGGAAAGTAACTTGTTGCAGTTTTTGAAAGCTGAAAAAGATACTTATGCTTATATAATCATGATCACAATAAATAGATCATGTTTTTAAGAGCAGATATAGCAATAAATAACTATGATTGATTATGCCAATTTTGCTATTAACACATCTTTAAAGAGATGAAAAATTTCAGTCAAGAATTAGTTGCTAACCATAACTCATTCTTTGACTTTTAGGGAACATGAAGACTATTACTTCCCATCAGAGACATTTCCTTGAGACCCCACTGAGACGGACTGCTAGGGTTCACCCCTCAAACCATGACATAACATATTTACCCTGTTTGGTCTGAGTTGCCTCAGGGCTTGATGTGGTTTTAGGCCTGGGACGTGGACGACGGGTTCGTTGTGCTGGTTTAGGAGCTGAAGAATGAAACTTCAGATTACTCCAGTGAAGACAGTTTTGGAAGTAAGAGCAAAATTTTCTAAAATACATTATATTGCCTTGAAGTTCAAGGCATATATATTTCAAGGTTGAAATATTTTCTCTTATTTTGTTAACTATTGTTTTAAGCACTTGAGAGACAAATCTCACACACAGAGTCAAGTCAAGGAGTGAGCAATCTCATAAATGTCTAGATTTAAAAATAGATAAGGACTCTAGCCACACTGTAGGTAGTAGGGTTGTAGGTTCATACCAAGAAATAGAACTTTCCCAAAGAATCTCTAATACCATGTGAGCTGTCATGATTTGTTTGGTCAGGAGAAGATACAGACATGGCCGACTTTGAAACTCAGGTTTAAATTTGAACCCAGTTTAGACAAGAGTACATGATACAAGTTCAAGATTACATGGTTGACAGATATTCCCAGGTCCATGCATAACTGTCAAAAACAATAGAAGACTTCTTTTAAGAGTTTTAAAAGCCCTTAAGAAGAAAAAAAAGAATAAAGTTGAAGGACAGCAGATGAAAAGACAGTTTTATAAAGCTGGTGACAAAGTGATTATGATTATGATAGAGTAGGTTGATGATGAGCAGGAAAGAACTGTTGAAGAATGCAGAATATCATTACCTAATGTAGTTTCTGGAGCCTTTGTCCTAAGAGTGATGGGTTCAAGGGCTGTAGGAGGAACTAGTAAAAAAAATAATAAACCAAAGATATTTTAAAAATTCATTTGAAGACTAACTGCAAAAGTCAAATTTTAAGCTTCGGGTCTGACAGAAAAGGAGCACTCTGAAGATCTGACCACACTCTGGCAAAGCAACCATTAATCTCACAAGATAGGTACAGCATTGTACTTTGCTAAATAACACTGTGATCATTAAGAAGTTTTCCTAGAAGTTTTGATTATCTGATTATTTTTAATATGTAAAATTTTACTAAACAAACTTTTTTACACATTTATATATATTTATACTTTTCTAACTTTTACACATTTATATATATTTATACTTTTCTAACTTTACTGGAAAAAGTATATCAGTCTACTTGTGGAGACAAATGCTTATTATTTAAATAATCATGGATATAATAATGAATTTATTTATTTGAGAGCATGAGGATCAGTACATAAAACAGTGTGATCATCAATGTTTCTAAGTAGTCTTTGACTCAAGAAAAGTTAAGAAACTGTTTCCTTTGCTGTGCAAAAGCTTTTGATCTTGATGAAATCCCAATAGTTCATTTTTGGCCTTGCTTCCCTTAACTGTTAAATCCTCTTAGCAAAGAAGAAAGAAGCATCTTACTCTATAATGAAAGCCTATCATCTAAACTTTCAAGACTTAGGCACAATTATAATTTTGATAATTAACTAAAAACATCATTTTTGGAAAAAACAGATCCATCTGTATAATCACACAAATCCTAATACAATAAAAAGTAATGTGATTAAAGAATATGGTATTTCTGCAATCAATGAAGGATAAGCAGGGCATATAAGGGATAGGTGGAAATTCATGTTTGAAACAAAGCTCAAAGTAGTCAGTCCTGTTTTAGCACATACATATGATCGCATGAAACAACAATGAACAAGTTACATGGCAGTTTGGTGCCTTGAAAATAGAATATTCACATATTCTATTAAGAAAATAGAATTTTCTTAAGTTTAACTTAAACACAACTTGATGTAGAGTTTAGCATAATTTCAAGATGAAGACTGCAATGGAAGACAACAGAGGGTGTTAAAATGGTTTTAGGATGCAGTAGGACCCATGGCTACAGTGGTATGACAATGAGCAGGAAAAGCACTATTTGAGGGACACATATTCTCATTACCCACGATTTCTGGAGCTTTAGTTCTAAGAGGGCCAGGTTCAAGATCTGTAGTAGGAGCTAATGAAAAGCAATGAAATAAACATTTGTGAAAAGTCAGCAAATTGATTCTAACTAGCATAACACTGCTTCAATAAATGTATAGCAATTAAATTTTCTTCTGAAATTAAGTACTTAAAGATTTGGTCACCCTATAACCGAGTAAATATTTTTTTTTAGGAAATAGTGATAGCCTACATAACCTGGTAAGCCTCTCAAAGTCAATACAATATTCTCTTAGTTGTTTAAGTACCTAATTCCGACTATTGCCCTAGGAAACTTGTTTAAACATTTTACCAGATATATACTAATAAAAGTGTTCTGGCAATTGTTGGCTTTTTTGTGGAAGCTTTAAGGAGATAGAACGTCTAAATAAGATGGATACAGTAAATGGTTTTATGTTTGAAAGGAGGCAAGAAAAGAACAAAGCAAAGTGAACTATGTTCATCTTGTTGAGAACTTGTAAGTAGAAATAGTCTTAGAACTCAGATGATGCAAAGGTATTCAGCTAATTAGGATAAGGAACAACCACTCAGTGTGTGGTGCCAACTAGAGCAGCTCTCTGCTCTACACAAAAAAATGTTGTACCCTATATATGTGGAATAGGTTGCAGGAAAGACCACTAATACTTCTAGGTTCAGATCCAAACTTCTGAGTCATACCTTCAAGAACTTTCTTCAACTGCTCTTACGGGCCCTTCTAAACACACTGCTATCATTACCACTTAGAAGCCAGAACTTCCCTTATTCCAGGAGATCTGTATCCTCTATCTAGGCTCAATACCTGCTTTCTTTCCTTTTTAAATTTATTTTAATTTATTTATTTATTTATTTATTTTCAGCATAACAGTATTCATTGTTTTTGCACCACGCCCAGTGCTCCATGCAATCTGTGCCCTCTCTAATACCCACTACCTGGTTCCCCCAACCTCCTACCCCTCGCTGCTTCAAACCCCTCAGATTGTTTTTCAGAGTCCATAGTCTCTCATGGTTCACCTCCCCTTCAATTCTAAGATTTCCCACTTTCTTCCTAACTCCTTATTCCTGTCCTTCACAAACGTCTCTCTCTTTAAATGCATAGATGTTCATAAAACCTGCAAAAAGTAATCTTGATTGGCACAGACACATTGCCTTGGTTCAATCTTTGAGTGTCTCCTATTGGGGGTTTTGACTTTGGGTGTACTACAGACTGAGAAGTAAAAAGAAGCCATCTACATCTATGATATCCTCACAGCTGTTGATGTAGCTCTAGGAGGAAATGAAAGGCACTTAATGTTTCTTGAAATAAAAATGATTGGTTCTATTTAAGACATTTTGTCTTCTAGAGAAGTATGGAATAAAATAAGAGTAAATAAAATATATAGTAAAACTGAAGATCTTTATGCACAAAATACAAGGAGTCCAGTTCCCTCCCAAACATCCAGATGTCTCCCAAACAATGTTTTCCTTTGTTAAGTCAATGGTGGGATCAGTGTAGATCAACTAGTGCCTTCACCAATACTGGAATCACAAGGGCTATCTCTTCTCCCTCCGGCATCAATCCTAGACTCCCAAGAGCTTCTAAGACTACTCCTTTAACCAGAAACCCACAATTACCCAGTTTTTTTTTAGGTGCTTCAGAAGTTGGTGTAGTTTTATGTTTGGGACGTGGACGACGGGCCCGTTTTGATGTTTTAGGAGCTGAAGAAAGAAAACCTTTGGTTACTACAGAGTCCATAGTTTGGAAGCTAAAGGTAGCATGACACATGAATCCAGATTTTCTAAACTTACTACATTAGTAAGTCTGTCTTTTCAACCTTTCAATTTGAAACTTTCACCCTTAGTAGTATACATTCTTTTATAAAGGCAATTTCATTGAGAATGAGTCATACAGAATTAAGTTATTAATTCAAGAAGTGAAATAGTGTTCGTAGTTCTCTTCTATTGAACAAAAGAGTTAAGTCCTGCTGCAGAAATATTATGGGGCAGCCATGGTCAGATACAAACTCTGTGATAGTTTACTAAGATAAGGCTATATAATTAACTAAAATGTTTATCAAAGGACAGATATTAGAGAGTTTTAAAAAAGGTAGGACTGCAGATGCACAAAGAAACTTCCTGATACTGTAACAGTCAGTAGAGTCAAAAGAACTGCTTTTTAAACCCAGCTTTAATAAAACATGGTTAAAATGCACATGAGATGACGGAGCAATTTTAGATGGTTACTTGTACAACAGAAGACCTGAGTTAGGTTTATGCATGGCTCTCTTAAAAACAAGGGACAACTTGTTTTAAGAGTCAGTGTCCTCAAAACTTTTAGGATGAAGAATTTTATGGAGTGACAACAGAGGACAATGTAGTCCTTATGAAGCAAAAGAACATGTAGCTATGAAGTTGATGGAGTGAGTCTGAGAATCAGCACTTACTGAGGAGCATGTGTTATTACCTTGTGTTGTTACCCATGTTTCAGTTCTCAACACAACCGGTTCAAGGTCTGCAGTAGGAACTGACCAAAAGTATTAAAAATAAACAAAATAATTGCTTAAAATGTTAAAAAACCTGAAAACATTTCAAAATTTATCTTAATCATATACTTTCTGGAACTATGTAGCAACTTCTTTTATTTATTTATTTTTTTCAGCGTAACAGTATTCATTGTTTTTGCACCACACCCAGTGCTCCATGCAATCCGTGCCCCCTCTAATACCTACCACCTGGTTCCCCCAACCTCCCACCCCCCGCCCCTTCAAAACCCTCAGATTATTTTTCTGAGTCCATAGTCTCTCATGGTTCACCTCCCCTTCCAAGTTCCCTCAACTCCCTTCTAAAAACTATTCAACTAAAAAAAAGTAGACCTCTGATTTCCTAAAATTTGGCCATACCTAAGTGGGGTAACGATTTTCTTATTCCTCCTTTGATGATCTGATTCTAACTAATAAATCAAAATGGGATGTGTGTGTATTGCTAACAACTTTGGGAGGAAAGTGGAGCTACAGCATGATGAATTGAACAGGTTATCCCTTCATTCTAAGCAAAGAAATATGCTTTTATGTGCAACAAAGAGCTTACTGATGTCCACTTGATCAAATCTCAATTACTCCATCAGATGCCTAAGAATCTCCACTGTGAGAATCCATAGACCAATGAAGATTCAGAAGGATTTGACTATCTCTCTCTAGTCAGACATCTTTTCTACTAGTACTATTGTTAGACTTTCTCCTTTGGTTGGTCTCACTTATACTCACTCTTTCTGATTTTATTACTACCTTTTTTTAAAAAAAGATTTTATGTATTTATTTGACAGAGGGAGGGGGAGAGAGGGAATACAAGCAGGGGGAGTGGGAGAGGGAGAAGCACGTTCCCTTTGAGCAGGGAGCTGGACACAGGGCTCAAACCCAGCACTCTGGGATTATGACCTGAGCCCAAGGCATACACTTCATGATTTAGCCACTCAGGCACTCCATATTCCTACCTTTCTACTTATACATGTACTACGGTGGTTTCAAGGCACCATTTAAGTTTCTTTTTTTTTTTTTTAAGATTTTATTTATTTATTTGACAGACAGAGATCACAAGTAGGCAGAGAGAGGGGAGGAAACAGGCTCCCCACTGAGCAGAGAGCCCGATGCGGGGCTCGATCCCAGGACCTGGGATTATGACCCGAGCCGAAGGCAGAGACTTTAACCCACTGAGCCACCCAGGTGACCCACCATTTAAGTTTCCTAATCTAACTTTTGAGATGTACATATTTATGTACCTAGTACATTTTGTTGATAGCAGTGAGAAATCAATCTTGATCTTGTCTTTGCATACATGATTTCTAGAGCCATCTTCTATCTTATTTATGAAGGCTTTTGTTCTCAACTTATTGCATGTCTGAGGATTAAAGCATGTCTCCCACACCTAATTTATACCCCCAAATTTGCTGATATTACCCAGGGATACTAAAGATATTAGTTGTTAATTTGAACTCAATATGCCCAATTTTTCTAAAGTTTTATTTTCAGTATATAAATGGAAATTAATTAAATGCACAGTGACAGAGAAGACTTCACTCTAGAAGAATGAAGCATTCAGTTGCTCCACAGATTTTCCCCTGCTGTGTTCCTTTTGCCATCTCTACAGTGGGAACTGCTGTTTAACACAAGTTATATCTTTACTTTTATGGGGCCTATTTGTTACTTCCACACATTGGGATTACTCTTGAGCCCCTGCTGGTTTAGGCTACTGCAACTCTAAACCAGGAACACTTGTTTACCTGGTTTGGACTCAGATGCTTCAAGAGTTGGTGGGGTTTTTGGTCTGGGACGTGGACGACGTGTCTGTTGTGATGTTTTGGAGGCTGAAGGAAGAAATTCTAGGGTTATCACACAACTACATTACTTCTGTTCTGGAAGCAATGAGAGGTGAAAATATGGTTCTAGATTTTCTACAACTTTTAGACATGTGTCCTTCTAGTTTGAGATTTTTGTAATGTATACTCTGTATATAATTCTTGTACTATAGAAGTTTCTTTGAAGAAAAAAAATCCCTTTTAAATTCAAGAAATAAATATTAGTAATTATAATCAAAGTGTCATAGAGCAGGTTGATTGGGCAACAGAAAGGTTAAGAACCACTGCTAAATTTTAATGTATTATGAAGGATGGTCATATTAAACCCGAGATTTAGAATTCAATTTTCCTATCTTTCCACACTTTCTATGTAACTACTAAAACAAAAACACGTCATTACCTAAATATCAACAAAACAATATCACACAAATAGAAAAAAATTTGGAAACAAAATGTGAAATAAATGGATCTTCCTGGCCCCATGATTGCTATTTCTTGGCTTTATCTGTCTAGAGAAGAGGTAGGAAGCTACAGTATGTTTGAGAACCATTTTTTAACCAACACTGCTTAGATAAAACAAAAATAATGTGAAAAAATTTCAAATAGGTTACCTGGCAAATAAATGTTCTGAAGTACATTCATGTATGACTGGTTCTCTTTAAAATGACAGGTAAACTTAATAGTTTTCATAATTTTAAGAATATAAATGAATGTCCAAGAATGACGACATATGGTCACATAAAGCAAAATGAAACTCAGGGTTTGACAAAAGCAGAGTAAGTCTTGTTGAAAAGATAATATATTATTACCTAATGTTGTTTCTGGGGTCTTGGGTCTAAGAGTGACAGGTTCAAGAACTGTAGCAGGAACTGCCACCAAAATACAGTAAAACCAAAGAAATTTTAAAACACATGAAAAGTAAGAACATTCACATCTAAACAAATCTACTTGTATCAATCTTTCTACAAAAACAAAGAAAAAAAATTAACCTCCTAAATGAAGGAAAGAGTAGATGGTTGTTCTTTGAAGATTTGGCCAAACTATAGTCTTGGTCTTAGGTTTAGCCTTTGAACTATCTTGATTGTCTTAAAGAAGTCAGCATAAAATTCTCCTAGGTTTTAGCTAATGGATTCTGATAACTCTGCACTAGAAAATATTTTTATTCATTGACCTAACATACACTTGGGAAAGAAGTTGTTTTTTAAAAAAATCTGAGCTCAATCTGTATTTCTATGGAAGCTGAACATGTATACTTACTATGTTTAAGTAAACATGGATACAATAAACAGTTTTTAAGTTTGAAACAGATATAAAATTTAATCATTGAAGTGGACTATGTTGATCTTTCTCAGAACTCATCTATGGAAAGAGTCTGAGAACTCTTTCCAAACCACGGCACATAAGAGAGCAGAATAAAGATGGTCATTCGGTCTGAAATACTCAGTAGAGCATCTGTTTGGCTAAAGACCAGATAAAGCAGAAATCAAAGACCACTGAGGTCTCTGTATCAAATCTAAGCTCCTGAATCAGGTCCTCAAAATCCTCTTTCAGTAGGCTCTCTGGACTCTTCCAAATGCAACATCATCAATAAACTTGTTTTGGCCATCTGGAAGTAAGACAGTCTGTTTCAGGCTGGACTGTCATTGTGGCTAACCCCCTACCACCTTACATGTGTAGCCCTTCTGCCATGGTTCACTCTTCCCTCCATTCACTGAAATCCTGTACTAAGCCCAAGGTCCAAGTCTAATCGACTTTGATCTTTTCCTTTGCAAGGTCAGTATTTAATGTATCATGCAAACATGTACCTAACTCTACTGTTTTAGAAAATCTCCCACAGCTGGCATATCACCCACAATTGCCAATATTGGTCCAGAAATATGCAAGGGACTTATGATTTTTTTGTTTATTTGAACAGAATGTATTGGCTCTGATAAAGAAGATTTATCATTAAAATTTGAATGGAAGTTGATGGCAAGAAATATACTAGATGCATATCAGAGAAGACTCTCACATAGAGTAAGATATTGTAACACCAAATATATCGCACCCAGCCACATTATCTGACACCTGGGCAAAGCAGAC
Organism: Mustela lutreola; assembly: GCF_030435805.1. Lineage (NCBI taxonomy): Eukaryota > Metazoa > Chordata > Mammalia > Carnivora > Mustelidae > Mustela > Mustela lutreola. The sequence goes on along the minus strand of NC_081291.1, from coordinate 176,216,242 downwards.
ATTACTGACCATGTCATGACCTCACACTTTGAGCCACTAATAGGTTGGCACTGTTTGGGGTTCTCATGGGGATAGACTACTTGGGTTCACCCTTAAACTAAGGAATCACACATTTATCAGATTCAGTCTGAGGTATTTGAGGGCTTGGTGTTGTTTTGGGTCTGGGGCATGGACTACGGGGTCTTTGTGTTGTTTTAGTAGCTGAAGAGAGAAAAGCTTTGTGTTACTCTAGGTGTTAAGGTTCTGGATTCTGAGGAGAGGTTTTTCCAAGAGCTGTCAGATTTTCAAAAGTTACAGGAAATTTTCCGTTATTTAATGTTTTTAATCTTTTTATGCCAATGTGTCTTCTTTTTATCATTGGTGGTACTTTGAGGCAAATTCATGTGTCTGGTTGAGTTGTTTGTTCAAGGCATGAAGATTAACACTTGTAATTAAACACACAGAATTTCCTCATTGGGGAAAAAATGAGAAGGAAGGCTCAACTCTGGTGCAAGGGAGGGGCATTTAGGGTCACACTGAGGAAAAGGCTTATAATTTAAAATTTTGGATTTAGGTAATTTCCTATATGTCAAATTAGTAATAAAACGTCTCATTACTTAAAGCACCAACAAAGAAACAAACATACCATGTAAATATTTTTTAAAGACTTAGCAACCTAAATGTACAAAGGACCCTAGGAATGGCTATTACCTCTGATCTAGATAAGAAAAAGATCCGAATTTGTTTTAAACTTGGCTTTAACAGAGAGCACTGTTCAACAAAGCACGAGATAACATGACAATGCAAATGTACCAGCGAAAGCAATGTTTTGAATTAAGCTAAGATCAGCTCTCATAAAAACAATAGGAAATTTGTTTTTAAGAGGCTTCAGGATTTGTCAGATGAAGTAACTGAATGGCAACAGAAGATGATGGTGGCTGTCTCATGAGAGAGGGAAAGCCAAGAGATGGAGACTGAATGGAATATACAATGAGCAACAAAGGTATTTGGTGAATGACACAGAATCATTACCTAATGTTGTCCCAGGTGTCTCAGTTCTAAGAGTAACAGGTTCAAGGTCTGTCACAGGAACTGAAGTAATAAAATAAGCAAAAGAAGTTTTTAAAAAATTTATAAAGGGTTATGAAATTCACTTCAAGATATATTTTGTCAGTGTAACATTTCATCTAGAACTACTACTTTATTTCTAGATAAAGGGGACTGTGACTGTGTCTCCCCAAATTACTATGTTGAAGACTTAACTCCCAAATGTGACTGTGTTTGGAGATAGGGGAGATAGGGGCTTTGAAGAGGCAATTAAGATTAGATGGGGCTGTAAGAGTAGGTCCCTAATCCAGTATGACTGATGACCTTATAAGAATAGAGGCACACACAAGGAAGGCTCACACACAGAGAAAAGGCCATGTGAGGACACAGCAAAATGAGACAATCTACAAGCCAAGGAGAAAGGCCTCAGGAGACATTAAAACTGCTGAAGCCATCATCTTAAATTTCCAGCCTCCAAAGCTGTGAGAAATCAATTTCTATTGTTTGAGCCACCCGGTCTATGATGTTATGGCAGCCTTAATAAGCTAATACAAGGGGAAACCAACTGTTTGGTCCAGAATTGGCTAAACTATAGTTGAGGACTTCTTCATCTTATGAGAAGTCTTGTTATTACTTGTAGTCTCTGTTAAGCAGAGGGAAACAGTTAAGAGTAAATAGTTACCTCTGTTGAAACAGTTCAGCTAGTTCATGATTGATTATTTGAATCTACATGGTGGACTCTAGGACATTTTTAGGCTTTTACTTAAATACATCCCTAATCATCTTGAAAATCAAGTAAAATACTAACTTGCACTTTCGTGGGTGCTGAATAAAGAAGATATCTATTATGTTTATCACATTATGGTTGCAGAAAAAGTTCCTAAAGATCCGAGCAGCCATTACACAAATAACCAAAAATGGGTATGATGACCTTGCTGATAACTCAGCTTTGGAAATATCTTGTGACCTGTGTCCAAAGGAAGGTACTCAAGAGGACTGGGCAAGGACCCACTCACAGTCTGTGGCATTCAGTAAAGCACCCATACACTATCAGTACCAGAAAAACATCATACAGTGTGGAAAGAAAAGGATTCTGAAGCTCATAAGAACAATATTGGACTCCTGAATGGAACATTCAAGCCTCCTTCAATTTTCTGTGGTATTAACCAATAAGAGCTTTTGATGGACACTTCAAATAAGCAGATCCTCTGCCCCTCTGGTTTCCTCTATATATATCCTATTTTTTTTCTTGTCTTCGTTTATTCTCACCTGTCCACTTGTACAAATTCTGATGTGACATCAAGACTTAAACTCCTTCCCTGATCTACCAAGCTCCAAAATGATGCTTTACTTCCTTAAGACCTTATATGATGAGTCTAACATTTAATGTTGAAATACCCCCAAAATCTTCAATTTGCAAATACACCCTGCCTTAGCAACCTCTTCGACCTCAGCCACAGCAACTTCTTCCTAGAAACATTGCCAAAGGCAAGGGAATCAAGGGCAAAAATGAACTATTGGGACTTCAAGATCAAACGCTTTTGCACAGCAAAAGAAACAGTCAACAAAACCAAAAGACAACTGACAGGATAGGAGAAGATATTAGCAAATGACATATCAGATAAAGGGCTAGTATCCAAAATCTATAAAGAACTTATCAAACTCAACACCCAAAGAACAAATAATCCAATCAAGAAATGGGCAGAAGACATGAACAGACATTTCTCCAAAGCAGACACCCAGATGACCAAGAGACACATGAAAAAGTACTCCACATCACTCAGCATCAGGGAAATACAAATCAAAACCACAATGAGATACCACCTCACACCAGTCAGAATGGCTAAAATTAACAAGTCAGGAAATGACAGATGCTGGCGAGGATGCAGAGAAAGGGAAACCCTCCTACACTGTTGGTGGGAATGCAAGCTGGTGCAGCCACTCTGGAAAACAGCATGGAGGTTCTTCAAAAAAGTTGAAAATAGAGCTACCCTATGACCTAGCAATTGCACTACTGGGTATTTACCCTAAAGATACAAATGTAGTGGTCTGAAAGGGCACATGCACCCCAATGTTTATAGCAGCAATGTCCACAGTAGCCAAACTATGGAAAGAGCCTAGATGACCATCAACAGATGAATGGATAAAGAAGAGGTGGTATATATATATATACAATGGAATACCATGCGGCCATCAAAAACCTGAAATCTTGTCATTTGCAATGACGTGGATGGAACTAGAAGATTTTATACTTAGCGAAATAAATTAGAGAAAGACAATTATCATATCATCTCACTGATATGAAGAATTAGGGAAAAAAGACAGAGAATCATAAGAGAAGGGAGGGAAAAATGAAATGAGATGAAACCAGAGAGGGAGACAAACCATAAGAGACTCTTAATCTCAGGAAACAAATTGAGGGTTGCTGGAGGGGAGGCGGGTGGGAGGGATGGGGTGGCTGGGTGATGGACACTGGGAAGGGTATGCGCTATGGTGAGAGCTGTGAATTGTGTAAGACTGATGAATCACAGACCTGTACCCCTGAAACAAATAATACATTATGAGTTAATTAAAAAAAAAAACACCCTGCCTTATTTTCCTTCAGTAGGCTTTTTATGCAGAAAAATTTTCTGTGTTCAACTAGCCTGAAGATGAAACAAAACATGTTTCCTACTACTCTGAGGTAGAGGAAATATTATGTATCTTCCAAAGATGTACTTTCTGCCAGCCCTGAAGGGAAAAGGACTCTTCATGATTCCCTTGCTAGAGGGTATGTGGGTTTACACTTTCAGCCAGTAACAGTCTCGCAGGATCCTGAAACCAAGGACAGAGCTTTCATCTGGTGTAGTCCTAGGTTCATCTGGATTTAGAGGTGTTTTAAGTTTGGTTTGTGAATGGAGTGCCCATTGGGATGTTTTTGGAAGTGGAAAAAGATAACCTTCAGTTATTTTAAGGTTTATGGTTCTGCAAATTATGAGGTTTAGAAATTTCTTTGTTTTCTATAGCTTGAGAGATTTTTCTTGAGTTTTATAAAATATCTTTCCAGTGTGAAAATTTGCCCCTAATATGCTACCGTATCCTCTTCTGTTATTGATACTTTGGGGGGCAAAATTGACATAAAAGCAAAGTTAGTATTTCGGAGAGTCAAGATTGGTATTTTTTATCGTTTTTTTAAGATTTCATTTTTTAAGTAATCTCTACACCCAATGAGAGCTCAAACCTGTGACCCCAAGATCAAGAGTCACACACTGCACTGAGTGAGGCAGGCAGGCACCCCCTTATCATATTCTCTTAGAGTCCCCCAGCTGCATTAAAAAGTTAAGAATCATTTCTAAACTATGGCTGAGAGTAAGGGGTAGTCAGAGTCACCCTAAGGATGCGGCTTACTATGTAAACTTAACTAAACTTGACCACATTATCTGTTAGACAATTTATTAAAAACATATTCCTTAAAAGTTAACAAAAAACAGGCAGATAAAAAAGGTCTATGCACAAAGGATATTTTAAGAAACTTCCCAGTCACTGCTTGGTTAGCATAGACCAAGATCAGGTGCTCACTTGAATATATGAAATTTGCCTTAACAGAGAATTCAGATTAAGCCTAAAATAGAAGGTGACGTGAACAAATTTTAAAGTTAAGTTACAGGGAGGGAAGATATCCCAAACTACATTCAGGTGTGAATCTCATAAGAACAAGAAGTCATTTGTTTTATGCATGTTCAACTCCAAAGATAAAGAATGTAAGTGAATGGCTATGAGTGGAATGAGTTTGACAATGAGCAGGGGAAGTTTTGGCTGAAGGTCAGAAAGTGGCATTACCAAATGCAGTCCCTGGAGCCTCTTTCATAGGAGTGACTGCTTCAAGGACTGTAGCAGGAACGGACCAAAAATAACAAAAAAACAAAAATCAAGTGTTAAACATTTATACAATCTCAGAACTGCAAAAATAATTGTATCTAAGTAATAATGCACCTACAGTACCAAGCAAAAACTACTAATGTTCTGAGCTGAGGGATATGGAGTCTCTCTGCACTTGGGTATCAATTTATTACTTAGTAAGTGTTATCTCTGTAGTAGACAATTGTCCCTGTGAAGTGCCCCAGACGTGTCTCACTCTTTCGCGATCTTAGTATAAGTAATATACCAAAATAGACCATACCAAGCTTGCTAAAAACTCATTTTTGGAAAGAGACGAAGAACTTGGTCAATAAGATTAAGCTTTTAGGATTAGGATTAGGCTCTTAAAACAGCAGGATAAGGGACGGGCACTCAGTCGGAGCTATAGCAGGATAAGCAGGGAAAGCATGACCATATACAGATTCTGGTTGAGACCTACATGAAATCCAAACTCCTAAGTGCAACATTCAACATACATTTTCAACTGATCATTTGGGCCCATTTAGCTGCAGCAGCCTCAGTGAAATGTTCTGATCAAGACTTAGAAGCCAGACAGCCTCAACTGCTCAAGGAAGCCTCTGCTTCTCCTCACCGGCCTTCTGCATATGTCCTTCTTTTTTTATTTTTTTTATTTATTTTTATTTTTTTTTATAAACATATAATTTTATCCCCAGGGGTACAGGTCTGTGAATCACCAGGTTTACACACTTCATAGCACTCACCAAAGCACATACCCTCCCCAATGTCCATAATCCCACCCCCTTCTCCCAACCCCCCTTCCCCAGCAACCCTCAGTTTGTTTTGTGAGATTAAGAGTCACTTATGGTTTGTCTCCCTCCCAATCCCATATGTCCTTCTTGTTGTACTTCTCCACCTGCCTCTTCCCCAGCCATGCACATCTACAGTGATTACAACATTCAGTCCTTCCTAACTACTGGCCCACCCTGATTATTGTTTCTTTAAACCAAGGGTTGACAGACAATGGCCCATAGACCAAGTCTCACCCACAGCTTATTTTCATATAGCCCACACAAGAACGATTTTTTCCATTTTTTAAGTGGTTGTAAAATAACAAAAGAAAAATATGCAAATATGTTCACAAAGCTCCAAATATTGACTATCTAGCCCTTCGTAGAAAATGTTTGCCAACTCCTGCCCTAGAGCTTCATTACCTAGTGTTGACTTCGCTTTGTAATTAGCAAGAAATAACCTTTATATCAGAAACCAATAATATATTATATATTAATTAACTAAATTCAAATTGTAAAAAGTGGGAAAAAATGGGGGAAAAAATGAAGTACTAACTATAGTGCCTGACACATAACAACAACACAACAACAACAACAACATCAATTTTCTATTTATCCAAACATGATTTGGTCTGTAGCTATTTCATTTCATCACATACTTTCCATATTTAAAAAATGAATAAAACTGAATGAGAAGTCAAACATTTAGAGAGAAGATTCTAATTCACAAGCATAAGAAATATCCCTCATACTACCACCTAAAGCCCCCCAACCATGTTCTCCCTGGCTACTCTAGAGTAGAAGTGGCTGTTAACTCTAAATTCCTCCTTCACTTTCTCTGGACCCTATGGGATGGGCTTCACCAGGATCTGCCCAATTTACCCAGTTCAGTCTGAAGGGCTTCAGGACTCCCTGTGGTTTCAGGTTTGGGAGGTGGATGATGAGTTTGCTGAGACACTTTGGGAGCTGAAGAAAGAAAACCTCAGGTTAACAGAGTGTTCTTAGTGTGGATAGAAGTATACTTGTTCTCAATTCTGAAGTTTCAGAAAATTTTTCCTTTGAGGTTAAAATACGTGCTTCCATTACAATAACTGCCTTTAATGTGATTTACACTATTATGAAAGACAAAAGTCACACAGAAACAGGCATTAATATAACAAGGATATTCTCACAAGGATCTCTAGATGAAAAAAAGTTCCAAACCTTTACTGAGTTATGGTGGTGGTAGAGAAAGTATGGGGTGAATTTAAACTAATGATGGCACTTATAATTTAAATTTATTGGCATTGAGTACTTTTTCTATTTTACCCTTTACTGAAAGAAGACCACATCATTACCTAAAATAGCGAAACAAAAAACAAAATCATGCACAAAATAAAAATGTAAGAATTTAGATCGCCACAAGAATTATGTCACACTGTAAGAGCTGTGACAATATTTAATTTAGATCAAGGATAGATACCCTCACCCCAAACCCCATATATTTGAAACTCAGCAACAAAAATGTGATTAATAGGTTACGTGGAGGTGAGATGCTATAAATTCAAATGCATTACATTGCAGACACATATGCTAGACTTAGTTCATACTTGGCTCTTTTAAAAATAAATGAGTGGTTTTAATGCTCTTCAATATATTAAGAAGCAACTGAATGACAATAGAGGATGACACACGAGTCTTGTGAAGCAGAAGCAGCTGTGGTTATGAAGGTGATGAAATGGGTTTCAAATGAGCATGAAAAGCAGATGCTGATGGACAAAATGTTTCATTACCTAGTGTGGTCACTGGAGCCTCGGTTCTAAGTATAACTGGTTCAAAGATAGTGGTAGGAACTGACCAAAATCAATGAGAGAAACCAAATAGATTTTTGTGAGTGCATGAAATGTCAGAAAATTCACTTTCCCAGTAAAAATAATGCTTCTAAGCCTTCTAAGGGGGAAAGAGCAGGGAAAAGATGGTTTACACTATGTTTAATACCAAGAGGCAGAACTACGGGAGTGGGAGGAAAGAGGGGTGAGGAAAAGCAGGTCACTCTAGGGTCTGTTTACCACACATACTATAGATTGCCAAAAGGAAGCTAATACACATTTGCTTAGAGACTAAGTCCTAAGGGAAAAGAATGGCATTTGATATAAAAAGGTAAGGAAGAACCACTGTTTGTGATGGTATATTAGACCAGTTGTACTCAGAATTTAGGTTCCCAATTGGGGTAGACTGCTTGAATTCCTTAAACTGGAAACCACATATTTACCCAGTTTGGGCTGAGGTACTTCTGGATGGGGTGTGGTTTTAGCTTTGGGGCGTGGACGACGAGGTCTCTTTGTTGTTGTAGCTGAAGGAAGAAAATTTAGGGTTAATATAATGTTGATGGTTCCATAAACTCTGAATAAGATGATATGGCTAAGCTTTCTAAAATCTGTCAGTCTGAGTGGAGAAAGCTTTGTTACTTTGGTTTGATATTTCCTCCTTTGATATATTAATAGGTTTCCTTTTAAAATTGAGAGTTTGTCAAAGACTAAGTTACAATAAAATTTTGTTTAGAAGTGAAGATGAGGAGCCATCATTTCTTTGAAAGTTGTCCCCAATCCAAAACTGGTTACAAATTGCCCCTAAAATATGATGATGAGAGAGAAGTTCAAAGCACATTAGAGTATTCACTTCTAATTATAATTTAGAATTCCTAAGCCTGGGCAAATTTTCCACCTGGTAAACTCACTAGATTAAGCATACAAAATGAGCTGAAACACCATGAAGTAAAAAGTTAGGGAGAACTTCAAATACAGAAAGTAAGATGCCTAAAGAAAATTCATGGTATCATAATCGATAATGCATTGGTGGCCTAAGGAAAGGATATATGGAGAACCATATTCGGACCTTAGCTCTAACCAACAGCATTGTTTAAACAGACTGAGACTGACATGATGCAGTCTCAAGCTAGGATGTGGGCAGATAGTGGTCTTTACTGAGTCCATACACATTTCTGTTAGAAAGGCTTTTATATTGTAAGCTGAATACTGTAATGGGATGATAACAAATTATGACAACATCATCGATATCGCACCACAGAGAACTTTGACAGTGAACAAGAAAAAGCACTTGCTAAAGGACATAAAGGATCATTACCTCAATATGTCCCAGGAGTAATGGGTTCAGAGTCTGTAGCAAGTAATGATCAAAAGTAATTGAAAAAAGAAATGTTAAACCCATGAGAAAAGTCTTCACACTCTCTTAAAAATGAACTTTACCTGTGTGCCACTGTTTTTATAGCCAAAAGGCAAAAATTTTAAAGTTCTGAAGTAAGGGTACAAAGATATTTGTTCTTATGAAATGGTTATATCCTTAGTATCTCCACATGTCTCCAAGCCTTTCTTGTTTTTATATTATCTGATAACACAACGAAAAACCCTGCTTAGAAAAATCTTTAGGCATCTCTCTAGTAACATTATGATTAAAAATTATGAGAATTGAATGTGAAAGTATAATTTATTGGGAAAAAAAGGCCCTAGATCATGACGGAGGAAATAGTTGATATTTTTAAGCAGATACTATAATGAATAACCGGAACAGATGATGCTTTTTTTTTTTTTTGAGAGTCCACTTTGGAAAAAGACCAAGACTTCTGTCCAACTGAAGTCATATAAAAGAACAAGATACGGAGGGTCATTCAGTATGCAAAACTTGTCAGTGCATTTCTCTGTTATCAGGGCAGAAAAGACCTGACAGGAGGATAGGAGAGTATGCTGTAAATCCTATCATTGAAATCAATCATTCAAAATCTTCTTCATGGACCCATCTAAAAGTAGCATTATTGACTAAAATTTTTGAGCATCTGCTAAGTGAACATTGTCTTTTCCTCTTCTCCCAATCAGGTTGCCCTTCTAATTCCTCCTCTTCTGCTATCATCCACACATCTGGTACCACCCCACCTCTGATTATATTATTCCTGTCTATCACTACAACCGATCCACAAGCTGTATAAATTTCAAGGTCCTCATTATGCATACCAGCATAATCTTTCACTTCTCTAACAATTAACTGCATGCCTGACAGCTGGTAAAACTCAATAAATATGTTGCTTCTGCCCATATTCCTTTATATCTATTTATGAAGTTTCTACATGAGAAATTTCCTTCCTCAACGAAGTCATTTGTTATTTCTATTTTTCACAGATGCTAATGTAGCACTTAATAAAATGTGTGACTAAGTGAACTAAATATGCTAGTCATATACTTAACTAAGTAAGCTTTTGATAAACCAGAATCAAAGAGAAAATATAATTTTTCAGAGAAAGCAAATACAAAGTTACCAAGAAGACACCGAGAAGCACAAGAAAATCACAAAGACTTAACCAGAGCTCTTGTTACTCAGGCCTTCACACTGAAGGGTCCCAAGAGCTATTAGCTGGCGAGTTAAACTGTCACCCCAAAATCATATCCCACAGCGTTCCACAGGCATTAGGAGCCACATATTTACCTAGTTTGCTCTGAGATGTAGCTGGGCTCGGTGTGGATTTATGTTTGGGACGTGGACGACGTGTCCTTGGTCGTTGTGAAGTTTTTGGAGCTGAAGAAAGGAAACTGGTTAATGTTGTCTTATAACTCCAGATACTCAAGAATGGATGATACATGGGTCTAGGTTTTCTAAAGTTTCGCTAAAGTTTTGCTAGATTTTCTAAGACTTAATAAATTTGCCTCTTTGGTTTGGGAATTTTGTCATCTATATGCAAGAAAATTTGGGGGGACCGGTCCACTGACAGTTCTTTTGGCAAAGAATATATAACATTATTCTAACAATCCAAAAAGCTTATTATTATTGGTGTCAGATTTTCAAAAAGGATTCTGACCCCAGAAACATAACATGTCTGAATCAGAGAGGGACACAGGCTTACCTATTTTGGGGAGATTGTACTTAGAAATTATTTGGCTTAGACATACCTCCCATTAAACATTAGAATAAGTACATTTCATTTCTTAAAATCATTGGTAGACAATAAAAATGCCCTGCCTATCTTAACACAATCTTCTGTCAATGTCTACAGAACTAAAATTGATGTTATAGAGCAGCCACTCCTAATTGTATTTGAAATTTAGCTTTACCACAGAACACTGAGCAGAATCTGAGGCTCTGTAAAGCACTAAGAAACTGGATAACGTGGAAAATAGATGCTCTATTCCAGCTGCGTACAGGCTTAACCAAGTAACTAACCAAGTAACTTACTTTAAACATCTTCAATATTCAAAGTGAAGAATATAGTTGAGTGACAAGAGAGGGCGATGAGGAAAACCTTAGAAAAAGAGAACCCCTTGACCAAGATAGTAGCAGAACGGACTAGATAATGGACAGAAAATGCACTTGCTTTAAGACATAAAAAATCATTACCCAACGTTGTCATGGGAGTCTCAATTCTCAGAGTTACAGGTTCAAGGTCTGTGGCAGGAACTGACCAAAAGCAATAAACAACAGAAATTTAAGAACTGTACAGAAAGAAGGAAAATTATCTTGAAAATGAATCTTCTTTACTCTGTAATGATTAAAAAGCATTTCTGAACACCGTAAAAATAGTATTTGGTCTTAATTACTGGCTGTACTCTGCTATCCATTTATCTCACAAAATAGGCATACCTTTTATATTTTGCATCACTATGAGGCCTTTTTCTGTATTTAATTATCTGATTCCAACTACATTGGAAACTTGGTTCCAAAAACATCACTGTTGTCTAATATTTAAATTACTATTAAAAGCTGTAAAAGCAGGGGAGCTTGGGAGCCTGCAGGGTGCGGGGAGCCTGCTTCCCTCTCTCTCTCTCTCTGCCTGTCTCTCTGCCTCCTTGTGATCTCTGTCTGTGAAATAAATAAATAAAATCTTAAAAAAATAATTAAAAAAAAAACTGCAAAAGCTTCTGTTAGTATTTGGAAGGCTTTCACCACCACTGGTATTTGTTTTGAGGAACTGCGATGGTGAGGAGAATCTTTAAAAATGTTCTCAATTAGCCTGTTTATTGGAGATGTGGGACAGTTATGCAAAAGATAAACTTGGGGCTTTTCTCCATAATAAATGGGGTATTATTTTTTACTATTTCTCCTTTATTTATTTATTTATTTGAAATGAATAATTAAGTGGGCAACAGAGATAATTAAGAAAAAAGTTTGAAGCGTAATAATTCAACTTTTTGTTTAGGATTCCTAGAATTCTATAATATTCTGAAATGAATGAATTATGCATAGATATGAAATCCTGATTTGTAACTCCTTGGATTTAAACTGGTATCTCTATTTTTCATTAAGTCCAAAAGACTAAATGTAACATTAAAGATCTTATCATGAAGACACTGTAAACATTTGTATGGAGATTTTCTTTTGCTAAGACATAACAGCAGAGTTGGTTGAAGCCACATCTGACAACATCTTCTAAATTAATGGAAAACATGGCGTACAGGAGAGGTGGAGAAAGTGAGCACAACAGGATGTAAGAATATTCAAAACTGTTTGCCTTCAGACAAAAAAGGAAATCCTTGTTTTGCTTGGGAAATCAGCGTCTCAAGATGAATTTGTGGGCAGAAGTGTCCAGGTGCATTTGAACAGTACAGGATCAAAGAGGAAAGGACTTTCGCAAGAAAGGGACAGTTGGGTATTGTCTCCAGCCCCAACCAGCTTTTTAACTGCTCCTCTCCCATAACGGTAAATTGCAGACACATAAAAGCAGAAATCTCCAAAATTTCCTGGATGGCAGGATGGCTGTGCTCTCAGCCCCTGCAATCCTTGACAGCGTCCATTGCTGCAAGCAATCTAAATGCCTCTGAAGGTGATCAAAGGAAGAATGACATTCAGGGGTTATAAAGTGAGCAGCAGAAGTAAGAATGCCTTTTGATGTTGAAAAGTTCCCTGTTAAAAATAACAAACAATGTTTTGGAAATGAATGAAAAAATGATCAATGAGCATCATATACATAAGAGGATACAGTTAATGACAGATGAGAAGGGCAAACTCAAAGAGACATCAACCAAGAAGGAAGACCTCATTACCTATGGTTGGGGAGGGAGCTTCAGTCTCCAATGTAACAGGCTCAAAGACTGCATCATAAAAAATAAACAGATAGAAGTAAGAAAAATAAAGAAGCCCAAACTTTCTGGTGCTTACTGATGTTTAATTCATAAGATACAGAACGTGATTTATTCTAAAGTTGATATAAATTGCTTTATTTATAAGCTTATTAATTATAAGAGATACTCTCTTACTAAATCAGAATTTTGTACTAATTGGAACCTTAGGAGAAATTTTCAGTTGCAAAGCAGTTGAATTTTTAGAACTATTATATAAATATCTTCTTCATAGGAAATCACTTAGGTAATTGTTGCTATTTAAAATGCCATTAAGGTATTTTAGAGGAAGCCAATCTCTGATTATTGCCTACAAAGCATGAACACTGTGCCAGCCTTTCGAGTCTTATCTATTGGTGAATGCTAAAATCACTTTCAAATATGTTCCAGATATAGAAAAATCAGGCTTTTATTCATTACATACCCAAATTCAGAAAACAAAATCTAAAAATGCTAAGAAAGTGGAAACTGTCAGACTATCAGATGTGAAACCGACTAACTTTCTACATATTGGTTTGTTCATTTAACAATTAACGTGGTTACTTTGAAAAGGTAATGAACAAAATCATACTTGGGTTTCTATGCTTCATACAGTATGGCAAATTATAAAAGTTTTCAACAACATTCCCAAAGAAAAAGCTTTTTAAACTAAAGCACAGGAAATTATGTTTACCGGGTTTAGTTGGTGGCATATCTGGTTGTGCTGGGGTTTGGGGTTTAGGAAGTAATTGCTTTGGTGGTTTTGAATCTGAAGGAAAAAAGTTCCTGTAATTAGTGTCATAGCAAAGCTGTGAATGTCAAGATTAGTGTTACTTACACACCATTTTCCTAGTTACAGATCAAGGCAGTGAAAGTAGTGATTACCAGGCTGGATTTGAAGTGCATCTGGTCTACGTGTGGTTTTAGGTCTTTTGGATGGTTTTGATGCTAAAGAGAAAGGTTTAAAAATTAGCAATAATTGTCATGGTCGTAACTGTCATAATTAAAGACATATAGGCTTGAGCAAAGATCCTGTATAAATTCACTGGATATACAACAAAATTAATTTATGGGGTATGGAAAGGATGGGAAATATGTCCATTTCTCCTAATTTTTCAGAAAGGAAAAATCTTTAGGAAATGCTCAAAATGTACCTTTGAGCAAAGAAATGAGAACGATGATAAGACTTTTTTCTACATAAGTAATTTCAGAGATGACAAGTACAATAGTTTTATTTCTTAACACTAAGGTTTTTCAGCATAAAAATAGTAAGTGGAAATTTGAAACTTGCTTAGTAGGAGACCTAGAAAATAATCCATAAACACTCTAAATGATACAGAATTTCACATGGCTACAGATTTCTGGAATTTTCCAAAGTAAAGCAGGTTTACTGTGAATGCTGAGAGATTTTCATGAAAGAGTAATAGTCAAATAGCATTAGTACCCCAAACAATAAAACAAGTTTGGGACTACTAATGTTCTCAAGTTACAAAGACCACATTATTTTCCTATTAGACCCTGGAAAAAGAACGGTGTTTATGCCTCTCATTATCAAAATATACTCAAAAACATTCTTCAAAGAAACAGAAAGCTGAAGAAGCCATTATTTCATGCAGCTTTTTAAGAGGGAAAAGATCTTACAAGTTGAATGAGTAAAGCAATGAAATGATAATCATGGCACTGGAATAAAATTTTACCGTTTGCCAAGTCCAGGATGAGCACAGAAGTCCCTGTGTGAGAAAGAGGAAAAGGTTTTCTCAACAGGACATGGAAGGACAAAGGGTTTGTGCAGAACCAGGAAGCTGCATCCAAGACCACAGACTTTCCTTAAAGAAGAACACAGGTAGGATTCTTCTAGAAGTCTCCTATCTTCAGGCTCTTCAGACCCAGATAGGAAATGTAAGGAAAAGCATGGAATGAAATTATGATGGTGTGGTGAAACTGCAGTCATGCCTGGGTGGACAGTTGGAAAAGCAAAAGTGACATTCCGTGAAAGCAAGTGGAGGTCAGTAGAATTACCGATTGTGGGCACCAAAGGCTCCGGGGGTACTGTAGCAGGTTCCAGAACTATGGAGGCAAAAAGCAAGAACACTAATTATATCAAGCAGCAGCATCTTGAGGAAGGAAATATTACTCCTCATTCTTAACATATATATACATATATTCTTAAGCCCTATTTTTTTCTGAATGTGATTTTCCCTTCTACTTTTCTGCTTCACCCCCTTCCTCCTGCTTTCCCACACCCCATCTGCCGTAAAGACGCATCCTAAGTGAGACTTTTAGGGTGCCCTACTTTAATAATCCACTTGTGGGCCAGCCTATTGCTGTGGGTACCTAATAGTTACAAATAAAAAATAACAGTATATCATAAACATAGGAAGGATAGATGCTTAAATATAAAAATCAACTATATGGTTTCTTAAAGCCCAGCTACTTGGGTAGTAGGAAGCTATCATATCAGAAGCTATCATATTCCATTTTCTATGCTTACTGGAACCCTGAACATTACATTTACCAGGTTTGGACTTGGGCACATCTGGACTAGGTGTGGTTTTAGGACGGGGGCGACGACCTGGTCGTTTGGTCTTTGGTGGAGCTGAAGAAAGAAAATTAGCTAGTTAATACAAGAGCAGTAGCTCTAAAAACTGATAATACTAAATATATCTTAAAAGCATATTTAAGTTCTTTGATTTTTGTGGGTATGTATCCTTCTGTTTTGCGAATTTCTATCACCATTTACCCAGTTAAATGAGGTCTTTAACATATACATATATACATGTACATATGCATATGTATACATATACATATATAAAACATATATATATATGTATATGTTAAAGATCTCCTTATTCTTCCATTTTGAGATGGAAAACTCAAAACTTTGTAAAGCTTAGAGAAGACAGTCTCCTGAAAGTTTTGAAGGTGTATGTTTAACAAGAACATGAGAAAGACACCTTTAAGGAGCCACTAGGGATACAAGATTTGGCCCAAGATTCAAAAGAAATTTTTAATTTAGCATTAAAAACTTTACAAGTTAACAGCATGTATAAAAAGGTTTTGAATTCAGAAATTATTTCAAGGAATGCTTTCTAAAAATGAGATACAGTTTATAAAACTAAAGAATTTTTTTTCTCTGCAAGTAAGAACAAAGAACACAGATACACAAAGGGATATCAATAGATGAATCTGTTAATGTAAGCCTGTTACTAAAGATACCAACAGACAGGAAAAGAGGAAACAAAGCTCACTTGCTCCAATAACTGCATTACCTAATGTTGAAGGTTTTGTTTCCAGAGTTCCAGGTGCTAGGAGTGCATGAAAACCATCAGGAAGGAATCAAAATCAAAGGAAAAATGATAAAACCTTTAGATATGAAAAATCCTTGATTTCTAATTACCAAGTTGAGTGATTATATATAAACAGTGAAACTTTAATCCATGTGAGATAGTCTTTTTTTATTCAAATAGATTCCTGTGTTTTTAGACAAAATGAAAAAAAAAAAGTAGTCTTGTCAGTTAAGTTTGGAAGAAGAAATGGAAAAAAACAAACGAAGGCATGGTTCTCAGGAAGACATGAATGCCCTAAAGTGACCAACAACTTGTGTTATGAAGGAAAATATGCGTAATTGGCCAGGATGGCACCAGCAGAACACATTTCTTGCTCTTCTGAAGAAAAAGCTATAAATATTGGGGTTAGTTTTTCTATTTCCCTTAATGAATTGCCCAGTGACACATCAGGATATTTAGATCTGGAAAGATCCTACTACTTTTCAAGAAAATCTGTGAATGTCAGAGTTTTGAAAATAAGAGAAACACCTCTGAATGTGAAAACACAAAAATGTCTACAAAAAGAGGGAAGCCACGGTCCTCCACTAGGTTAAAACAAGCTTGGGACACAGTGCTCAAATATAAGGAGGATGACAGAGCATGTGTTCAATCAAAATCAGCACGGCTTCTAGAGCCTCTGCTTAGTTAAGCAAAAACAAAGAGTGTATCATCTGACCACATGGCTGAAATGAAGATCTGAAGGACAAATTTTTAAAAAGCCCAAGGTAAGGACAAAATTGAACATAAAGGGTCCTAAGGAAGAGGTTTCTTCTTCACTCATCAAAGGAAATTTCATTAATAAGAGTTGACTGTGTTGACTGTAATTGGTGGTTGACTAGAGTTGACTGTGATGGTGGTAGAGTCTGAGGTTCTGGGGCTGCAATAAAATAATTATTATCAAAGCCGATGCTAAAGATCACCATTTAAAGACAGAAAAATTAAATGTCCTTTACTCTCAAAGCTGTTCTCTCACTGGTGAAAAATCGGGTTCTATGGCTTATTACACTAAAGATCATTCCACATCCTTTCCACAAACCACAATAAAAGTAAAAATTGAGAATTCTGGTTTTTGTTGATTTTCAGCTATTTTCTCCACTACCTAATATTCTGAAGATTTTTCCTAGTGCCTGAGGAGATACAGCTTTAAAGCAAGGTCAGGGTAGCCTCTCCAAAGCTGGCCAGAGTGTCCCATCACCTGCCAATTTGTTTTTAATTAGGATGGTCAGATTTGTCCAAGGAAGTAGGAAGAGGAAAAAGACCTAACAGACCTATAGCCAGGTCTGAGATCTGTTAGTTTAGGGTGATATTTCAGCCTGGCTGGATCTGATATTCTTAAAAAAAAAAAAAAAAAATGGAATTGAATATATGGTCTAAAAAGGTAAAAAGGGCCTTGATGGTTCATATAGTTCCTCATATTTACTAGTATTTATTACTGGTGAGCAAATTGATTTACATATGAAATTTATTTCATTCTGGTTAGCAAATCAAAGAAGTCAAAAAGTAATCTCAGATTTCATCAAACACTGAACAAATTAAATAACAATATCATTTAAATATTCTGAAAGATAACAATCCTTCCAATGTTTTTCAAATTGGTAGTAAGTAAATGATACTTTGTGCTGAATATAGTTTGGTTACAATATCTGTGCTTTTAAAAAGATTATCCAAGGGGTGCCTGGGTGGCTCAGTGGGTTAAAGCCTCTGCCTTTGGCTCAGGTCATGATCCCAGGGGCCTGGGATCAAGCCCCACATTGGGCTCTCTGCTCAGCGGGGAACCTGCTTCCCTTCCTCTCTCTCTGCCTTCCTCTCTGCCTACTTGTGATCTCTGTCTGTCAAATAAATAAAATCTTAAAAAAAAAAAAGAGTATTTGGCCTTAAAAAAAAATTATCCAATAGATTTCTTATTCTATAGAACAAAAAGAACTCTTTTCTTTCAAGAAGAAAAAAAAAAAAAAAGGAACTCAATCTCCAAGACAGAAAAAAGTGAAGATTCTTTGTCATTTTTTTCCTACAGAAAAAGTAATTAACATGGCACCCACCAACCAGCTTAAAAGAAATTACATCATTTTGTCAGTTATATTTTTTAGACTACATTTACCAGGATGATGTTTCTGGACTAGGGGCTGTGGAAGGATTTGGAGAAGTAGATAGAGACTCTTTAGTATCTAAAATATAGAACATATAGCAAAATATTTTGCAGGTAGAGAATTTTCATTTATTCTGAAAGCAATGTATAATAGATACAAGGTGTTATAAAAGGTGGCATTGTTCATTAGCATGTCTGTAACCAAAAAAAAAAAAATTTTTTTTTTCATTTCTCAAGAACTTAGCCAGAAATAGGTAAAAACAGATAAACTGCAAAGCCGAAGTGATATATCAGACTAAAGTACACATAGCTAGGCAAAAATTGTGTTTCTGTGTGTTTCTGTGTGTGTGTGTGTGTGTGTGTAAGAGAGAAAGAGAGAGAAAAAGAGAGAGAGAGTGGGAGGAGTCTGGGTGTCTCAGATTCTACAGGAGATAGGCTAAGTAAGTAGTACATTAATGCATTAAATATAGTAACTATCAAAAAAGTCCATATCTGAAAATGGGAAACAAAAATTCTTTTTGAAATTTTGAGGATGTAATTCATGTCTTAATTTCTACCAAGTTGCCTTCTTAACTGTGAAAAAGTAAAATTTGCTACTTGTAGCATCTTTTAGAATTTACAAAGATTAAAGAATGTGGTCTTATGAATTTTATAAACAAAAATCTGTATTTTTGAGTTCCTCACTGAAATGGAAACCAAATAGGTATGGAGGCCCTCAATTAAGCATCTAATTCACCTGTACCTAGAAATACTAATGTCAGGGTTTATTAAAAGCAAGTACATCTTCTGACAAGATTTCCTCTAATTAACAATTTTAAGGTATTATGGGCAAAGGAATAAAAATGTTAAGTGGCATGCAAATAACTATACCACTCACCTCAACACAAAAGAAAAATACACCTGGCTTCCAGATTTGTGACTAACAATGAGAAAAATTTATACTTCTATCCCCTGTGTCAGAGAACTGTGTAAAAAAAAAACAAACCCTATAATTGGAGGTCTCTCTCTCTCTCTCTTTCCAGTCTTTTAAAAGCCTGAAGAGCCAAATGTCACCACCATCTTAAAGATTAACTGTGAAGGAAGCATTTCTCGCTGGATGAGGCAGACAAGTTGGGACATGGTACATGGTGGGATTTTCAAGAAAGCGGTGGATTATGCTTATAAAACAAGCCAAACCCAATGTGGGTTTTTACTCATTAGTGTAACCACAAAGGAAAACCAAAGGAAAAGCAAGCAATTTGCAGGGAAAGTGAGATGGAAAAATAGCAGCATGTGAGGAGAGGGCTGGGGAAGGCAATGAATCACTCAAATAAAAAAGGTTTTGGTGGTTTATTTGCTCTCCTGAACCTTGGCTAGTGACAGAAATCTTCCACAGAGCTATAATGGTGGCCTGCCCTCAAGTAAAAATAAATACATTTTAAAAAGCTAGAACCCAAGCACCGTTTTGCAGAGATCCATTACTTTGTGTTGGCTTAGACCACTGGTGGTCAACTTAAGTGGATGCATATGTAGGTGCAGATTCCAAAGTCTAATACTTGATATGAGGGGGGAAAGCATGGCTTTTCTTAGGTGATCAGAAGGTAGAATCAGAAGGTAGATCAGAGGAATATAAAACTCATTGGCTTCCAAATAATTTGCCACATGTTAAAAGAAAACGTCGAATCAAAGAAGTCTCTTTGCTCGAAGAGCTTAGAATAAGAACCCATCCTCTCCCCTTACTTGTATGAGTGAATTTCTTATAAATCTTTCTTTAGAAACCAATGAAATTACTAATGTAACTAACTAGTTTAAACTCTTAAGAACATCCAAAGGCTTTTTTTGTCTTTTCAAATTTTTATCTTGTAATAACAGAAATACTTAGATTGGAGAGACATTTATTTAAATTTGGTGGTCTAAACACACGGTAATATTTTTCAATCTGCTAGATAATAACCTTCTCTCCAAAGTACAGCATAATAGCTATAACCTAATTCCAAAGCCCTCTAAGCATGATTTTTAAACAAATGTACATTAAGCCCTTCTCTCATATAGCTGTCGAAGTTCTTTGATTTAAACTGTTAGAGCTCTTGAGTTTCATTAGCTATACTTCCTTCTCCAAATAAGCGCTCTGGGTAAGAGTGAAACTTCATTCCATTTCTCTGACTTGGAAACCTCACCCATGGTCACAGCATCAACTACACTCCTTTTGCCTAATCCCTAATTTCCTCTAGTCTGACACCTACACCTGTAAATCTCACTGCCTCTTTAAAGGGAGTCTTGAGAATTCTTTTTTCTGAGCAGTTACATTTTTCTTCCTTGCCCATTTCACTGCAAAAAAATAAATCATGTCCATTTATGTAGAAAATTGTTTGTTTTAATGATCATACTTTGTGAACACCCATTAGTGAAAAATCCATAGAATGTGACAGGGAGAAAAACCCTGAAGATAAGTTTAAAATTTGGAGGAAAATGATTTGCATTGACAGACTTCCTGAGTATAAGGGGATTCCTAGAAGTCAAGGCTTAAATGGCTGTATAGACTCTGAATAAACAGAAAAAAAAAAAAAAAAAGAAAGAAAGAAAGAAAAAAAAAAAGAAAACTTGGTCATTCAGTATGTCCTTCCATCTAAAGGCAGGGGAATATCTCTGTTATTAATTACACAAATGCAATAATCTTGCCCTGCAAAAGAGCCTTCTTCTCTTCAGCAAAACACCATTATTACGCCTGAGAAATAAACAAAAGTCAGTATTCAGAAATCAGCTTCATTTCAGAAAGTAAATCAGGGAGCATTGGGAAAATCCCATCCTTTCCAATCTTGCAGCTGGAGAATGAGAAGTCTTAAAACAAGGGCAGAGTTTTTAGGGGATGGAAACACTTCCCCCCTTTCAGGCTGAAAAGCTACTGTTCAGTGTGATCAGAATTCCAGTCCACTCTGGTATTGGAAATTATTTCGTAGTCCTAGACAAGGGAGTCCTCAATCACCCCCATCACTCTATTTCTGTATTTTCTCTGTGATGGTTATGAACAGAATGGTCCACCCAAAAGCTCAGGGCAACACTATGATAATATCAAAGGGGCTGGTTATAATGAGATCATTGCATTTCATTTTTGCACTTTCCGTGGAAAAATTGTATCAAATAACAAAATACAAATCAGAAGTTCTTACTCCAAAGAGTGACATGAAATAATTTTTTAATCCTACTTTTGAAATTTCAAAAAAAAAAAAAAAAAAGGTTTGGGTAATTACCAGGTTTGGTGGATGTCTCTTCTGGGGTGAGAGGAATTTTAGGTTTCAAAGAAATAAATGGTGTTTTACTGGGAGCTGGAAAAGTAAAGAAAATAATTGACAAATCATTATTTAAGCATTTCAGTGTCTAAAACATCAAAAGGAAAACCTATACTTTAAGGGAAATGAACCCATCATCTTAGACGTTTTTTGGAAATATTCCATTGAAAGAATATTTCACAGACAAGTATTTAACAGGAAACAGTCATAAATTTGCATCTGATTCAGAAAAAGCATTTCGAGAGTATATTTGAACAGAAACAGTATTGTTACAAATAGCCACAATAACTACACAAAGAAAATTATTCTAATCCATTGTTTAAAAAAAATCAGTATAATAATTTTGTACCCTTACTTCATATTTCTCAGCCATATTCAAGACTTTAGGCATGTTTTAATATGAATAATCATTGATAGGTAAAATGCCATGGTCTATAGTACAAAGAAATTCTACTAACATCATAAGAGAGTACTATTCCTCCAAAGAAGTCTGAATTTGAACTTGAGGGCCTCCCTAAAAAAAAAAAAAAAAAAAAAAATGGAGGACTGTGTCTAAGACTACACTTCACATACAATGGCGGATGGAAGAAGAGAAGGCAGCAGTGGTTTGCCAGCTTTCCAAGGTACAGGATAATAGATGGATGCTGAATTCACATGTGCTGGCTATGAGACCAACTATTGAAAATCACAAAAGCCACCAAGCTGTTATACTTTATGAGATTCTCAGTAGTGTTAAAATGACCTAATTAGAACAGAGACTGAGACATTACACAAAAGCTAAGGCATTGAATTTTCATGTCAAAATGAAGTAACCCATCTACCAAGGACATATTATTACCCAGTGTTGTCTGTGTAGATTCAGGGATTTTAGGAATTTTAGGTGTAACTGTTCCAGGACTTGTGGTTCTTTCTGGTGATGGAAAGGAAAAAAAAAAAAATTAAGATTCCTAGAGGCAATAAAAAGATATCATCCCAAGAAGAACCGAATGACCCTTTTGAAATCCTGCCATATTTAGCTGTCAGTGTTTACAAATACAGTGAGTACAAGTTTTGGGAAAGAATTTATAAGTTCAGTCATAGTAGTAAATGCTATAAAAAAACTGTATTTATTCTACCATGGAATAGGCAAAAACTTGATTTGTTGAGCATAATTCTGAGTGTGTTATCTGACAATGAAAAGCTAGCTGTACCATGCAAATTCTGTGCCATAATGTATGCTTATGTTGTTCCCTCCACCTTCAAATTTGTCTGAACCCTACACATATTTTGAGACTTACATCCTCAACTCTTTCTTTTTTCTGAGCTTCCACACAAGTATTATAGCCCCATAAGCAGATTGTATAGTTTCATGTTGATTCTCACTCTTTATGCTGTATGATCTCTCTAAGAGGATAAGCAATTGGACAGAGGGAGTCATGGTCTCTCCTGTGAGCCACAGCCCCAGTTCAAAGCTGAAAATACTGCTGGCACACAAAACAAGAACTGTCAGCCTAATAAACACCTAAATATACATACATACCAAGGAAAAAAATTTCACTATAAATCTTACTTTCTAACACAGTGACATTAGTACCTGCTTCTGGGTTTATACCAAAATTCACATGTAAGAACATCACTGAAATAATTTTAAATTATGTAGTATTGAAAATTGATTTCTGTTATTTTGATTTATTCATCTTCACTTAATTTCAAATTTCGTAAAGACCCATAGACATTTAATCTATAGAATCACATAACCTCTTTTTATGATAAGGAGATGGACATTCTCTATTTGGAATTAAATATCCTGAGAGGTTAAAGAGGCAGTTATTTACCAGGTTTGGTTCTTGGTGTTTGGGGCCTGACGCGTCGTTTAGGTGTAGAAGGGATAGACGTAGTTTGCTGGGCAGCTGAAACAAGATTTAATATACCTTTGATAAATAATATTTTGCAGGGACCAATCAGGGTATAACTGTAAATTCGTAAACTTCTTGAATAAAAGAACTACTTTTTATTTCTTTGTATCTCCAGAATGCCCAGCACTATGCTTTATACACAGTAGGGGCTCAATAAATGTGGTGTTTTGGGGCCAAGATGAATTAACTGTCCATATAAAAACCAAAGGTACATTGTTGAGCTAAATGTACTGGGAAGTGGGCACTCTTAAGGGATTTAAGAACACAAGGTAGAATTAAGAACTCAAAAGATAACTTACTGAACAATAGAGGAGAAGCACAAACATTTGGGATTTAGAGAATGGAAGTTCAGAACTGCTTTAATTCTGTAGCTCATGACTAACCTCAGCAAGAGTTAATGAACTTCATTATTCAAATAATTTTCTATAATAGCATATAGACTGTGTTACTACTCTTACCCATCTTTCCTCATTGCAGAACCTACATGGTGCTCTTTATATTTAAACTACGTTGAGAAAAATACTCTGACCAGGTGGTATTGATTTGGGCTACATAGAAGAAATATATTATAAAATAATTATCATCTGTAATTCCATTGCAACATTCTGATAAGCAAAGTGTAAAGGAATACAGAAAGAAAATAATTCTTTAAATACATGGACACCAAGATTATGGAAATCCTTTGAGAATTATCACAAGGCAGTCCTACAGATAACCCAGTTTTTGGAAGAATTTCATGACAGAGAATGAAAGGGAATGTTTACTATGAAAATACTCTGGAAATCCAACAAAACTGATTCTTTTCTTGATACTTTATCTGTTCTTTCAAAGTACACAACCATAAAAATGTCATTAGTTACCAGGTGTTGTAGGTGGCATTTCAGGACTTGTGAAAATTTCCAATTTTTGAGGAACAAATGGTGTTTCACTTGGAGCTGAAAATACAAACACCCCACCCACCAAGTAATTCCCGTTAAAATGAGTTTTTTTCGGAGTTTAACATGCTTTTAGATGGTCTTGCAAAGCACATGCTACACGTACATGACTAAGAATGAAAAATGCATATAGTCTTGAGAGCTGGTGGATGAAATAATGATTTAAAGAAGAGAAAAGATCAGAATGACCATTTTTCAGTGGCAGACCCCGGGCAGGGTCAATGCAAGGAAGAGAGGTGATACAGGCCACAAACACATGAATGAGATGGAATGATATGGATGATGAAGAGGTCCATGCAATTTTCAAAGCTTTTCATTCCTTTAAGGATGGAAAAAAAAAATGATCTATTATAGTTCGAGAGAGAGAAAGAATGCCCCAAATGCAACATAAGATGCCTGCATTACAAGAAAAAAAATACATTCAGAAGTAAAAATGAAATAAATGATTAGATGTGATGGGATGAAATGGTCATTTGGAAGAATGGCATTCACATGGATTTTCTTTTGATGGAAAACAAAGTAGGATTTTTCTGTTAAAAACATTACCCAGTGTTGCCCTTGGCTGTTCAAGAGTTCTAGAAGTTTTAGGTGGGACAGAATCCAGAAATGGATCACTTGTTGCTGTTGGAATAAATGTCAACATTTATAAAAGCAGAAGGCCCCAAGAATAAAATACAAATTCATGAGTAATGAATTATGCCTCATATGGGAAAAAGTATCAAAAACAGTTGAAAGAGAGTGGACCAACATTTTTTAACTAGTGATTCATTAGGAGCGGAAGAGAAACTCACTTTTAAAAAGCATACATACTTTAAATAAAAACCATGATAAAAGCAATGTTGCATATATTTAACTTCTTTTCAACTGGTTTTTCTGATTTCTCACTTTTGTTTCTGAACTACTAGCTGAATTCACTCAGCATTCTATTTCATTTTTCCCCCTTATTTTCTGCTGCTATTCAAAATTATTTACCTTTATCATGGCACAAAAAAATGCTATCATGAGGCTAAATATACAAAACAAATCAGATATATAGCTATGTCTAGCAGAGACCAGTCCTATTTACTCCGAATCTCTCACAGTACCTAGTTTAGTAGATGCTTAATGAACACTTGCTAGAAGGAACTGTTAGATTGAGTTAAATTCATTTGTAGAAGGATCAGTAAAGGAATGTCAAAGATTAGACCCAACTGGACTTCCACAGACAAATGAATGACATGATGGCTCTAGAACAGGATTTCTCACCTCAGCACCATAGCTCTTTAGGACTGGATAATTCCTTGTTGGGGGTGGGGGGTTGTGTAGGGAGGCTGTCTTGTATATTTGCAGGAGTTTGGCAGTATCCCTGGTCTCCCTCCACTAGGTGTCAGTACCACCTTCCCCAGTTGTGACGATGAACAATATCTTTGGCTGTTGCCAAATGCCTAGAGAAGTCTTCCGCATTTGAGAATCACTGCTCTACAGAAAACTCTCTAAGAATCTGAAACTTTTTTGGAATGATATTGATAATAGAGCAATAGGGCCATTTCATGACTTTGGCTCAGTAGCAACCAAATCTATCTGCATCTCCCACACTGGGCAGAGCTTATTACTGATGGTGATAAAGAGATAATGGCTCAACAGAGAAATGGGTGGGATACATCGCCCAGACCGAGACTGCCACATTCCCCTGCAGAGCTCCGAAGAGTGTGCTTCCTCCCTCTGCAAAATTAAAGCGGGAACTAGGTATAGTGCTGTCAGAATGGTCTGGCATCCAAAGAAAGCCCTGAGAAGCTGGATATACCTGTGTGGGGTTCTGACATTTCAGGCTCATCTGATGTCGCAGGGCTTGAGAAAACATCATAAGTGGCTTTTAAAAAGAAAAGGTAAAACAAAAGAGAAGATGTTAATTTTGATGAATTTTAAAAGATTTCATGACATAATTTAATGCTGGTTACAAGGGAATCTCATGTAGACGTGAGTGAGTTTTAGCTCTGGGCTACTTGTCTTGTCACTAATGCATAATCACTGAGACTTGCCTCCAGTCTTCCTCACCGGCCCCCACCCCTGCCCCGAACTAAAGGCTTTTCCCCAGTGAACCTGGACAGTGGTCTCAAGGGTGATGTGTGCATGGTGCTATGTATTTATAATGAAGTGATACCAGCTCTAAATCAAAGAGCTTCAAGGAGTATAAACATATATGAGCCAGAAGCAATTTGAGGAGAGATTTCCAAAGAAGGAAAAAGCGGTCACATTAAAGCTTTTTGCACTGAGTCTACTGCTTGGTCTTTCTACCTAGTGAAAGTTACCATCATGGAATCTTATGTTGGGACCACACTTTTCAATTTGCATAGCAGTTTCTCACCGATAGGCTTATTTAACCCTCTCAACATCCCTGAGAAACAGATGAGGTAGGCATCATCCTCACTTTCTAGTTAATGGGGTGTTTCTCCATTTCCTAGACAACAAAGTTGACATTCACAGTGGTGAAGACATTTGCAGGTGGTCCCACACTGGGACTGTCAAGCTCAGCATATTTTCCATCCCATTAACAGGGCCAGAAAGAGCCGAGTTAAGACCCGGCCTTTTCCTCGTGCACCACACCTCTTGCCTCTTTACCTAGAAGCAGCTTTCTTTCTATATTTCTTGTAGTCCTTCTACAGACTAGGTGCATTTCAGGATCAAGTTCACACACTACGTAAAATAAAGCGAGCAGGGTGACCTTAAAAATAACAGTTGATTCTAACAAAGGGATACACTTCATGTCCATGTAAGCACAGAATCTGTAAGCAAGAACAGCATCAAAATAAAAATGCTCTCTTTTCTGCACAAAGAGCTGTCACTAAGAGAATGAGAGGTGTACACAAAGCATTAATTGTTATGAGGTAGATGTTACTTTCCTTCCCCATTCAGAACGGCGATATGGAAACTCACAGGAAAATTTACTCAGTAGTTAACTTGTAGTTCAGTGACATTGTAGTGATTTTGAACCAGTGCTAGTAGAAGGTTTAAGAATGATAATATCACACTGTGGGACACACTCTAAGACAGAGAGGCCATCCATACTGCACCACACACGAAAGAAGCAGGAAACAGATTTCATTTTGTGAAGGGGAATCTACTCCTTTGCAAAATCTTCAAAAAATGGAAAGAACATTATGAGTCATGCAAACGTTCTAAGAAAAGTTCTATTACATTGTGATGCAAGGTTTTCTTGTGTTTAGCTACAATTTTAAAGGGTCAGATAAGAACAAATGACTTTTTTTTTTTTGAAGATTTATTTATTTGACAGAAAGAGGGCATGAGTGGGGGGTGGTACAGAGGGAGAGGGAGAAGCAGGCTCCCCAGCACTCCAGAATCGTGACCTGAGCCAAAGGCAGCTGCTTAACTGGCTGAGTCACCCAGGCACCCCAAGAATGACTGACCTTTTAAAGGATAAAAAGTGCTGGCAGTTGTTGATCTGAGGCTTGCTTTCAGCCAATTTCAAGTCATGGATCTAGCAAAGTCAGCTCTATGTGATTCTAAACAAGTTTGGAAAACTTTACCAACTTGTATTTCAATTTCTCATACCAGAAATTATGACTAAATAGTTTGACTTTTATTTATATTGCTGCTTGCTTTTGAAAAAGGCAACTGTCTATTACATGAAGTCCACATTTCCCCTATTATCTGGTAACACTGAACCAGCTTTCTTTGATTCTGTACTTTTTGTCCCAAGAGGTATTTATTTGCCCTCTTTCTACTTTCATTCTGGAGGTTCCAAGCCAGGCAGCCATCTTCCCTCATGTTATTCCTAGAAGGTGTATAGTAGAGAAAGAAACCCTCTTTCCAGCATCCAATGGCCATTGTGGCTCATGTTGGGAACTTCCCAAATGTCAGGGACCTCTAACTTCCAAACATTTTTTCAAATATACTTAAGACGAAAATAACACATCTGCCAGGAGGCTTGGTGCCTGCTATTTCCATTTCTGGAGTTCCTGAGAGTTGAGTAAGTAAAGAACAAGAGAGCTAACTATTCACAGACACCGCTTGCTAGTAGTTTTATGCTCTTTGGGCAGCTTTGAGAGACATACTATCATCTTGCTTGGCTCATGGGATGAACATGTTCTTATGACTTTGGAGTATAGATGTTTGAGGAAAGAACAGTGTCAGAAATGGAGTTCCCTAAAAATCAACAGTTCTTGATTTTGTTATAAAATTCGTATACGGTCTGCGTTGGTGGTATAGTGGTGAGCATAGCTGCCTTCCAAAATTACTATACATGTATTTCTGTACCAGAATAAAATGTATGAAAGGGTTAGACATCCCTGGCTTTTTACAATGCTACTCTAGCTATGAAAGTGATAGATAGATAAGAGTTCAAAGTAAACCTTTCTATTTGTTGGACACTCTACATGCTATGATGCATTAGGCAAACACCTTCCATCACCAATGTTTACTTCAGGGGATGAAATGCTCCTATGTGACATTAAGCAGATTCTCTCATCTTGCATTCACAGAACAGAAATTGGACCAAAAGTTGCAGAACCAATCTAATGCAAGTAAAATAGGTAGTTCAATTCAAAGGTTAGAAAGAGAAATTATTATTATTTTTTAAAGATTTTATTTATATATTTGACAGACAGAGATCATAAGGAGGCAGAGAGGCAGGCGGGGGTGGGGGGAAAGCAGGCTCCCCGCTGAGCAGAGAGCCTGATGCTCAGCGGGGCTCAATCCCAGGGCTCTGGGATCATGACCTGAGCTGCAGGCAGAGGCTTTAACCCACTGAACCACCCAGGTGCCCCGAAAAAAAGCAATTATTAACTTTCTTTAAAAAGAAAAAGTAATGGCTAATAACCAAATTTTACTTTTGTATTTTTGTGAAAAAGCAGTGGTATAAAATAAGGCATAGTACCATTTTCTTATTTGCTCACAACTTTCTAAAACCACACTGCTAGATTATGTGTTGTTGGTTGCTTTAGTTTTTAAAAACCGATTAGATGCAAATTCTATCATAAAAATGCTCTGGTATTGCTCTGGAAACATGATGGCACACAGATAAGGCATTTCCAATTACCAAGAATTTATCAATGTATTTTATTCAAATTCCATGAATATTGGTAACTATGTGAAGACTTTCCTTTTTAAACAAATTCTTAGATGAAAGATCTCATTAGGACAGGGATTACCTCAGTCATGCTCATTAGGCACCCCAAGGTTTATTTTGCCCAAGAGTCTTGTATATGGTAGAGATTCAATAAAATTAAAAGAAATAATCATTCTATTAATTAACAGAATAGAGTTGACCTGCAAGATGGCCATTATAGTGAACAAATAACAGTGGGTTTGACAGTTGGGTAGTTTATGTTCTTGGTGGGGACAAATGAAAATAAATGAATAGGCCCCTTTAATTATCTTATGATACACATCATGCACACACAGATCTCTTCCTCTACTACACAATTAATTACCTGCCATATGCTTATGTGGCCATCCCCTGCCATGGAAATAGAATCTAAGAACATATATGAAGGAGCAATGGGAAATACTATAGTACTATCAATAAACAGCCAGACGAGAAAAGCATTTAGGAACACCACACACAGAGTTCTCAGGACCATTGAAATAAATAAATAATGCTTTCCTCAGTTCGTGGAAAAATAAAATACCTCTCTGGTTGGCCTTGAAATTTGTGAAAACAGTGCCTACAAGAAAATGTTCCTGAAGCAAAACCAAACACTGATGCTGTAAATCTCGAAGTAAATCTGTAAACCATCTGCTGCCCTTGAATCCCATTTTCTGACTCTCAGAGCATCAACACCACCACTCATCCCTACTTTCCTCCCTCTCTAGGGCTTCATCTAGCTGGGTGGGCCAGATCCCGTGCTCATCATCACCTCACATAGAGGCAGTAGGGTCCAAATGCAGAGAGTTCCATCTCTTTTCAACCACTCTGAGCAAACCACCTGTGGCCACAACATTCCAACCATTATACCACTCCTAGGGGGTGCTGGTCATTCTCAGGTCTTTAAATGATTTTGAGAGCTGAAGTGCATATTGTAATTTACTAAAGTTCTACAAAGTACAGAAAATAATTAGTGGATTCCCAAAGTGGATTCAAATGAAGAGACTGAGGCTGACTGTTTCCAGTTTGGACTCTCTTGTCAAGGGCGAGCCTCTAAAGAGAACTGTTTGTTGTTCAAGGGGAAGAAATTATGTCAGAAGAAGGAGTCATCTTAGCACTCATTCAAAGTACATTTGGAGGGAAAAATCATTTAGTCTGGATATGCTGGGGAAAGAACAGGCAGGAGAATTTCCTGAGGATGAAAGTAAACATGTCAACTCATCTTGGGTTATAAAAAGAAACCATTTTCTTTGTTTGAATTGGGCTTTAAATCTCTCCTGGGACTAAGTCTTTTTAAGGAGATGATCAAGGAAGTTAAAGAGGCTTAACACTGATGACATTATGAAGCCAGAAACGAAAAGCTGATTTCCACCCTCCCCCTCCAATGATATAAAGGTCGTTAGAAATCATGCATGTGCCCCAGCTGTGGGATGATATAGACACAGCATTTATGCTGCTTCTCCCATCTCTGATGCCCATGGAAAAACACAACTAGTTGGACATGCATCATTTTACTCCCTGAGTCTAGAAAGAGTCTCAGAGTTTATAGAATGATTCAGGCTGTGACTCTAACACAACAGTGTGGCTATGTGATACTTTCTTGCCATGGGAATAGGACATCGGACCATTCCATGAGAAGCAGGGTCTCTTTATATAACAATGCACATATCCTTTCCATTCCTCATAAAAAAAACATTCAAACAAGTGAAATGAAGACTCAAGAATCATTATATGTGAGCTTAGAGTCTTTTTATTTTCTTTCTTCCTTCTTCTTCCTTCATTCATTTCTTTTTGGTACTTTGTTATTATTGTATTATTACTATTGGATGTCTGCAGCAATTCAGAAAGGTTGCATGGACAGGGTGGTGGGAAGAGGGTGCATTCGTTCCAAGAGTCCATTGTATTAAGGAAAAGATTATAGGGCATCTCTCATGTAGTGTGAATCTGTGAATTCGATTTAGTGATTTACACACTATTTCTTTTTAAACATTAGTTCTAAGACATAACAATCCAATGAAAAATGTATATATGGAAACTGAGGCTCTAAGAGGTTAAATCACTTGTCTATAGTCACATAACCACTAGACAGTTGAGTCAGCTATTAATCCAGCTTTGTCTCACTCTGTAGTTCAAAGATTAGTGATCACATTTGCAATAAGATTGAACTTCAGAAACTGGCCAACCTTTCCCACAGACCACTTAATGTTTCTTAAAATTCTAGAAGGCACCTGGACCTAATAACATTTAATTAACTCTGTTGGGAAGCTGTTCAACAAAAAATTTCAAAGCAAACTGTATGACATTGTTTCACTCTTAACTTGGAATGCTTTGTTAAAGAGAAGCTTGGGAAAGAAATGAATGAGGATCTTGTTTTGCTCCTCTACCCATTCAGGGACAAGCCTCTCACTTAACCTCCTTAAAAGAAAATGATAGCTCCCTTTACTTCCATGGACTTGGGAGGATCAATGTGATGGTATACATACAACCCTTTGAATCTCTTAATAGAAAACAAATATTAATTTGTCCAAATACAAGACTATATTATTCCAGTGAAGAGATAAACCCAACAAGTACATGCACATGCAAGCAAATGCATAATTCTTTGTGATGAGTGGAAGCTACTGAGAGCTTCTCTAGAACTCACTCTAGAGTAACACAGAAATCAAAGTCAACTGGTCACTTACCAATAGAACTTAAGACTATTCTATTGCATCATCAGAAAAATGTACTTTTCTGAACCATTGTAACAAGCACTTCAGTATTTCTAAAATGTAGCCAACTTCCTTTTAACATAGAACTTATTTTAAGAAGTATATATTCCAGGGACACCTGGGTGGCTCATTTGGTTAAGTGTCTAACTCTTCTTTTTGGTTCAGGTCATGATCTCAGGATTGAGGGATCCTCACTCATCACAGAATCTGCTTATTCCTCCTCTTCTGTTCCTCCCCCATTCATGCACAATCTCTCTCTCTCTCTCTCTCTCTCTCAAATAAACAAAATCTTTTAAAAAATCTTTAAAGAAGTATATATTGTGGTGTATAATTATAAAGCAGTTTTTAAAATCATCTCCTTTCTAAACTTTAAGATAAATTGGATTTGCCAAGGGAATTAAAAAAAAATCAATCAATACTACTTAAACATACTCTAGAGAGGGCTTAATACAAAATAGAATTCCAAATAATAAGATCACAAAATGCAGCACTAATGAAAGATTAGGGCAAATAAGCTGAACATGGGGAAGAGTATGTTTGATGACTACACTTCTCAGATTTTCTGGGATACTCTAAATGCCAAATACCCTGTCCTACTCTTTCTTTCATCAACTATTGAAATGATCTAGGGATTTCAATAATCAGCGTGCAAGTTAGAATTTCCATACAGCTTTTTATATCCAAAAGTAACATTGACATCTTTTTGAAAGCATGCATTCTGATGATTTGATACAAAATATGAACTAAATGTGGAAAACACAAATCAAGCAAGTGCTGAAGCAAAAGGAGTTTTATAAGAGGTGTTGATAAATCACACTTAATGGCTGATAAAGAGAAAAGCAGTTCCTGGCATCCAGGAGCTGACCTGGCACGCACAGCTAGGCTGCGGTGTTCTGCTGAGCATCAACAGTTGGTATGGATACCAACTTCACACAAAACCACGTGGCGACCAAGACGGATCAAGATGAAATCCATACCACCCTGTGATTGTGTTGAACACAAATGCATGAACACAAAAATTTCTGTCCCCACATTCTGGTTAATATGAATTTACCAAGCACAACTTTGCTACACTCTGTTCTTCACTTCTAGTTAAGGATTAAGATATTCAGTTATAGAATTACTCCCACTTTTTGGCAGCAGCCATTCCAGAGTCATTCCTTCCACATCCTATACAATAAGTCCTTTCTAGCACCCTCTTACCAAGAGATCCCACTATTTCTCATGTTCTGCATTCCCTATTGTTGCAATGAGTAAAACACCTAACTTTGTTCAAAAACATGTGTGATTCTAGGGGTCGTTGGCCAGTGGGAATTGATACAGTAAGAATAGGCCAGTGGGAATTGATACAGTAAGAATAGGTGCACTGTATCCCAACAGAGAAAGCTAAAAGTTTTCATTTTGTTCGTTCATACCAGCTACAATATATCATTTCTTCAAAGGATACAACTAAGAATGGGACCAATGGTTTTATGGACCAGCCTTCCAATACTATCTCTACTTCTCTTCTTAATTTCAAAAATAATCGCATTAGGAAACTATGGTGAGTAAACAGAAAGTAAAGTAATTATATACACTGAAACGAAATAGGAAATAGAAACTTAGGACATGTATAAATTCACACAAAATCAATCACAAGAAACAGGAAAGGCTGCACTGAATGGAAGGATGGTATGAATACATCAATATATCCAATCACAATATTAAATTTCAATTTAATTCAAATTAAAATAAGTTTTAATTTGAAATTTAACATGAAAGAAGATGTCACAGAACCTTTATATAAGAGATAGAGGCATTGTGGGCATTAGTAGAAACAAGAGCTACCTAATCACCTACTTTGAGAAACTAATCTTATACTGACCGGAAGACTCTCATACTATAATTGACCACATTTGGTGATTCTTGCCTACACTGTGTGAAATAGTATTGACTAGTGATAAGGTAGTGCTTCTCAAACTTTACTGATCATACCAATTACCTGGAAATCTTGTTAAAAAAGCAGATCCTGATTCAAAAGATTTGGAGTAGACCCCAAGATTCTGCCTTTTTAACAAAGTCCCAGGGATGCCAATGTTTCTGGTCTAAGGATCATACTAAGTAGCAGAAGGATAAAATTTAAATGTTGTGAGGGAAGGCCAGGAAGTTTCTAGAGCCAATGCTCATGCCTGAAATCATTACCTACTGAACTGCTACAGCTCATGACAAGCCTCAACACTTCATCCAAAAGGGGGTTGGCAGTCAATATTTGCAAGCTCTCTGGCAGCCCAAGGTTGCTCTGGCCGTAGAGAGGTAACTGGATAGTGCAAGTGCTTCCTGCAGCATTAGCCACTATTCATACTCTGTCAGAGCAAGACCAGAATATTCCTTTTCTGGAATTGAAGGCAAAAGGAACCTTTCCTTTATTAAGATCTTTAATCTCCTCAATCTTTGTCTCTTTGGAGCCTTACAATCCTCACTTCCCAACATATCTCCTCACTACCCAAAGCTTGGTTCGATTCAGGTTTTATATATAGTTCATGTCCTAGGCATCAACACTTCATAAATGGTTTCCTTGAGGAGATTTTGGTCAGTTCACTCTTGAATAATTATAGACACCAAAAAACCTAGGAAGGGAAAAATCTCAAGGGTTAGAGTTAGGGTTAACTGACCCTATGCCCTCAATGTTAATAACCCAAAAGCTGAGAGATGAAATGAACTAAGAGTTCATCTAGTTTACTTTGCTTTGTGAGCTGTAATCAGCTCACAATAATGTGAAACATTATGCTGATAATACTAATTCAGACCCATTGATACTGTTCTCAATGTCATAAAAGATGTCTCTAGAAGATCCATGAGCCAATTCACAGTTCATCTTCTAGCCACACTTCCAATTATCTATCCAGACACCAAAATACAGATTTTTAAAACAAAGATAAAACTATTATGTGTTTGCATCGAGAAAAACATGACATTGTTCTAAGTATCAAGAATGGATTATAGCTTTACCATTTACTACAAGTATTTTGATAATCAACTAGGGAATCTATAAAAATAAATACAAGAGCAGTTATTCAATTGTTGGTCCAATCTATTATTTAACAAAGAATAAAATTACCAGTTCGAGGTGAGAGAAGTTTGGAATCTTCTGATGTTTTACTTGTAGGCACAATCCATGGCTTTCCACTTGAAGCTACAGCAAAAAGAAATGGAATTCACTGAGGTTTCTTTGTTTTTGTTTTGTCTTGTTTTGTTTGGAGAAGAGAAAGGGACAGAAATAGGTTGTTGGTGTGGTTAAGTGGCTACCAGAAGCTTGCAATAAAGACAAGTGCTAATCCAATCCAAATTTATTTTATATCAAGAAATCAATATGCATCTATCCAGAGATCATTTGATGAGTGATCAGAAAGAGACCAGATTTGGGGGGTGCCTGGGTGGCGCAGACAGTTAAGCACCCAACTCCTGGTTTTGGCTCCGGCCTGATCTCAGGGTCCTGAGATCCCGCTCTTCCTCAAGCTTCCCCACTCAGTGCCTCCTGTTTGAGTTTCCTTCTCCC
The DNA here is from genome assembly GCF_030435805.1 of Mustela lutreola. Lineage (NCBI taxonomy): Eukaryota > Metazoa > Chordata > Mammalia > Carnivora > Mustelidae > Mustela > Mustela lutreola. The sequence goes on along the minus strand of NC_081291.1, from coordinate 176,180,657 downwards.
TCTTCCTCGCCTCTCCACCCTCCCCCTACCCTGTGCGCATGCAAATCACACAGGCACTCTCTCTTTCACTGAAATAAATCTTTAAAAAAAAAAGAGAGAGACCAGAGTTCAGTGTCACACTTTCAGCATGTTTTTAGGATAAACCCCAAACCGGTATAAAATTAATATACTGATGATTGTTACTGTATTTGTAGAAAATGTAATGAGACAAACAGACTTTTTTTTTCTGTTTGTTTTTAAATCAACCCCTTGTTTGGCTGAGTTAATTAAGCCATCACTACCCCTATCTTAATGCCAGCTTTAAAGTGCTGCTATTACCCAGAGTGCCCTCAGGCTTCTCAAAGGGGAAGGGTGTGTTTGCCTGAGGAAATTCTGGAAGCCTTTTCGGAGCTGCAATGAAACAAATAACAAATGTTATAACCTGAGGTACAAGTAAGAGAAAAGAGATTTTTCAAAATCTCAAGCTTGCAAAAACAGAAAAACAAACACAAAAAAGCAAATTACTCATTGTTAGTAGTATTTCTTACTCTTGTGGTTTTGATGCTGGATTCTATAGTAGTGCTTCTATTTCTATTTTTTATAATCAAGCTACTAAATTGGAGGAATTTGTGTTCTTCTTTTCACCCTAACTACTGTCTTAATTTCTTTAGTCCTGCGTATGTGTGCTCTTACATATATTTCATCTTAACTCAAATCATATATTTCATTTTAACTCAAATCAAGCAGCAAACACATCTGAACTAAAAAAAAAAGTCCATAGAATAAAAAGAATCAAATAGAATATCAGAATGTGACCACCAAAAAGAAAAAACACCAAATTATTTGTCATATAGATTCTGTAGGATCCTAAATTGTAAAATATAACGGTTAAAGGCTTGATGTTAGGGATCTTATTGTTCTAGAAACCATGTGTCCCTTCTTTCTTATGAGGAGATAAATTTGAATGAATATGCCTAAGGATTTCTTTAAAGCATGAATAAAACTTCCAAGGCAATAACAAGCTGCAATGTTGAGTAATTTTTACCTAGAGTGCTCAGGGGCAATTCAAACCTAGGTATTAGAATAGTTTGCAGGATTTCCGGCGTCCTTTCGCTGAGAACTAAAATAAAGAAGAATCCAGTCAGCAACTCCTTGAGGCAGGATTTGACATTGTGGCTCTCACACTTAATCATGGGAAGCATACTCATAACACAGTGTGCACAAGGCAACTGATGCCTTTCATGGAAATAGCTGGCTCCCCCAGGAAAAGCTTCACATAGCTATTAAAATGTGAAGGTATAGTTTCAGAGGGCATGACGTGGCATGGGAGATCAACATCACAAGTACACAACAAAAGACATGTTGCTCCTTTTCAGCAGAAGACAACAAAGCAAGACTCTCTTGGGCCAGGAAGCAGCTAACTTGCATGACATGAAATTCTTATTAAAAAGCAGGACACTTTGGGGGATTCTCCTCAAGTTTAGTGCACAGAAGACTCAGGAAGCCTATTGAAACAGAAAGCACAGACACAATCAAGACTTCCAGGTTTCCCCAACCCCTCTAAGATTTGTGGGTTAAAAGGCTGGCATTCTTGTTTTTTTCTATACATCCCAAGAGACCGGTAAAAGGTGTGTGTAGTCGGCATCTAGCATCCCAAGCTGCCTAGAATATCAGTCACCAGTGATGAGGGAGCAGGAGGCTGGCTGAGGACAAAGCAAAAGCTGGCGCCTTGCACCCCCTCTTCACCCTTTCCCCTCCATAAGTGTAGCATCCCTCAGGCAGCCCTGACTGCCATGAACAATAAGCAAATGGTTAACTTGCAGAGCTCACAATCCTGCTAGACAGGAGTCTCCCTTGGCTTACAAATGTTCTAAATCTCACTAACAAAGACGATTGATAGCAGGATTGTGACACCCCACCAAAAAGTCTCCCAAAGATCTTAATGTTAATGGCTGGTCTAAAGACAACATTGATCCAGCCGCAAGGGCAAGGCCTCCGGCAGGCCAGGAACATCCTGGCACCTTGTAGGCCCTCTTTAGCATATGAAAACTCCACTGAAACCTCCATTCCCCTCACCTTCCCCCAACAGCAGGGTACATAACCTGCCATCCCTCACAACCCGGGGCAGCAGCTCTTCCTGCCCACGGGTCCTGTCCCGTGCTTTAATAAACCACCATTTTGCACCAAAGATGTCTCAAGAATTCTTTCTTGGTCATCGGCTCCGGACCTCAGCCCACCAAACCTCACCTAGGTTCTAGAACTTCATCACCAGGATCAAGGCATGTTGTTGACTCTAACAGAATTGGCCCAAGAAATGGATGAATAACAACTGCCAATAAAGGGGGGAAATAAAAGGAATAGAGGAACTAAGGCATTGGGGTTACTTTTTGTTTTTATGAGTGTTGGGAGTTAAGAAAAAAAAATGTTAAAATTACCTAGTGTTTTTTCTGAAAAGTCTAGTGCACTAGACACAGTGGGCTTTGTGGTCCTTGGCATTGACTCAGGTGTCACTGGAAGGTAAAAAAGACAACTTTACAAATTCAGATAAAATAATGAAGCAACCAAAGATCATAAGGTGCTTTTGTTGCCCTTTAGAATTAGTAACTGGCACATAAATTGACCAATTCTTTTCAAGTTAATTAAGGACTCCCTGGCTTGCCCCAGATGCCTGAGCTGATACTTCTTCCAACACTGCCTTGCTGAGTTTGGTCCACTTTCCCTGTGTTCCAAAAAGCACAATGAGCTGACCTTGGTGAAAGCACTTATTAATCATAATTTTTTCCTTGCCTGTCTTTTTCTTTCTTATTATCTCCAGGGCTCAGCACAATGTCTGGGGTATAGTCAGCAAGCATATGACAAATATTAAATGAATTAATAAATGGGCAAATTAAAGAATGACCCAAGGCAGAAAGGTTTATTGAGAACTATTACATTAAAGATTTCTCTCTTCCAAACGGCAGTCAGCATGCAAAGCTTGGAACTGGATTATAATTACGGTAAGGAATCATGCTCAGCCGCGAGACACAAAATAAACACAACACTGAATAATCAGGTATAGTGTTTGCCTAAGTGTTTCTGAATAGGAAAATTCTGAAGAAGGTTTGGCTGAGAATGAAAAAATCTGTAGACGCTCCCGTCAGATGCTGTGCCGAGGGAGGAGAGTATAATGGGAAAAATGGGTTGGATCTTTGGGGCAGAAAAGAACTTGGAGTCATCTACTGGGTCATTCCTATGTTTTTCTTGGTGCCGACAAATTATATTGAAATTAGAAAAATTACCTAGGAATTTTGTTTGAATAGAATATTCTAGCACCTTAGATAGTTTGTACCTTTGTCCTAACACCCATGAAGGTGGGGGATGGAAGGTCCATCTTCCATGTAGGTAGGAGCCGAGACTTCTTACTCTGTCAGGGAAACAGTCCTACTTGGATAGGTTTCTTGAGATCAAGTTGTTCTATTTCCCCACCAATCTTTATCTTTTCTGGACCAGTTATGAATCCAAGAGTTTAGTGCAAAGTAAATAATCACTGATATTTCAATTTATGGCAGTTTTGTGGATTAAAAAATTCACTTTAGATTGAACATGTTTTGCTAAATGTGGATTTGGGGAAATTCTGGACAAATGTTTGTTTTACTAGGCCCTGGGTGAGGTGGTACTGCTTTGGCAAAAACTTTGTGGTTCAGAGAGTATCACGTCCCCAGTGGGCCATACTTAGGCAGTTCATTCAAAGAAGAAATGCTGAATGTTTGTTAGTAAAGGCTGATAAACTATGGGGAAAATGTATCCCACATTTATTCTTTAAAGGATTTTCACTGAACTATTATATATTTCTTTATAGTAGGATTATTAACCTTCTATAGATTAATCTTCCATAGAACAATTAATCTAATTGTCCTAAATGATTCTAGGGTACTTTCATAGTTATCATGCTAATGGGTTTCAAAGGAATTATGGCATTTTGATAAACTGACCACTTGTGAGAGAAATGAAAAATGAGCTCACATCTTCATAAGAAAGGAAAGCACATGAACCATAGTATTACATTCTAGTATAAAAATATCCTAAACATTGAGGGGACAACTTTACTTAAAGTGAAAAATACAGCTTCCATATTATATATTGGGTCATATGAGTCCATAGTTCTTTCCACATCAGCTGTTTTTCCAAATGTGAAATTAAGAATCTACAATCTCTTATTGTTTGTGCTTATGATGAAAATTAATCTCCTAGTGGTCCTTCACCAGAAAAAAGTATAAACTCATCAACCATTTATCATTTTTCAAAATATTTATTCCCTCGAAGTTAACAACATAGGGATCTCATTACCTGTTATGGCCCGTGCTGGGATTTTTTCTACATCTGGTGTTTTAGATTCAGCAGGTAATGCCAACGTTTCATTCTTAGCTAAGAAGTCAGAGAACAATCAATCACCTCACTTCTTCATAACACAGTGCCCAAATAGAATTCATTCAAAACATCAAGTAAGAGATTATTTCAAAAAATCAATTTTGCTCTTAATTCTTCCCACCAGGCAGTCAACAAATTTATTATGCATTTCCACCAGGGATTCTTCAGAATTCCCTCTCATGAACTCTAGGTACTTCTTTAAGATTTAAATTGGCATTGGGATGAAGAAAAAAAAAATCACAACATAAAGACAATTATCAAGTCATCCCTTTCACAATGATAATAGAAGCAAATCAGTTTTCAGTCTGTATTATGGAAGTCTACGATAGATTTTTCCATAGAGCTGATTATTTTTGGGAGTGTTTTAAGATGCTAGACACAGGTGTCGCAGGTATTACTGTGTTTGCCATGTCTAACGGTCACAGGTGTATTTTGAATTCATGTGTACATGAGGTTGCACAGCATTTTTGCCCAACAGAAATGTTAAATACATTGTTCAAATTAATTGAGCAGGGCATAAAGAGAAGGGACTCTGAAATAACTAAAAAACAAGTCCAGTAGAAATTTTGGTGATTTCCATTCTTAAAATATCTAAATTTAATCAACATTTTTTTTTCTGTTGTAGTCACAGCTTTTGTTTAGAACCATCATGATTGTTAGCATAGGAAAAAAAAATTCAGATTACAGATTTTTATGAACATTGGTCCTGTTATTTTCAAGGTGTACCATAGGAAGTGTTTGTTTGTTTTGCTTTGTTTTTTAAGTGTGAGATTATAAGGTTTTTCTTTAGTGCTCTCCCTCAGGGTCCTCTTCTCTCTTAAGACATCTTTGTTAATCCTTCCTGTGTAACAGCCTACATTCTCAGTTATTTCCTTGGCTGACTAGGACTATTATTTATTTTGACCTACAAATCCTATATATTTTTTTATTAGTGATTTTTGTGTTAATAATCTGACCTTTTTTTTGAATCCTCTTTTATTTCTTACTTATTATTTTTTTGAATTTTTATTTGTTATTTATTTTCAAGTTTTTAGTTAGTTTTCAATTAGTTAACATATAGTGTAGTATGAGTTCCAGGTGTACAGTTTAGAGATTCAACACTTACTTATTATTTTTTTTAATTTTTTTTTTTTATTGTGCTGTTAGTCACCATGCAGTACATCATTAGTTTTTGATGTAATGTTCCAGGATTCATTGTTTGCATTTAACACCCAGTGCTCCATGCAATACATGCCCTCCTTAATACCCATCACTGAGCTATGCCATTCCCTTACACCCCTCCCTTCTAAACTCTCCAATAGAATATTACTTAGCCATCAGAAAAGATGAATACCCAACTTTTTGCACCAACTTGGATGGGATTGGAAGAGATTATGCTAAGTGAAATAAGTCAAGCAGAGAAAGTCAGTTATCTTATGGCTTCAGTTATTTGTGGAACATAAGGAATAGCAGGGAAGGTATTAGCAGATCCTATACTTTCAAACAAATGCTCTTAATTACTTAATTACTTTGCTTAATTACTTTGCCCTCAGCCAGCAATCACATTAGCCTATTGGGCTGTTAATGGCTGAGGGGGTGGGAGGTAAGCTACCTTCCCAAGAGACATTTGTATTCTTTACACGTCACAAATTCCTTACAAAGGCATACTATATTTCTAAATACATTATTTCAGATGTCAGAGAAATTGGTAGATGAGGAAGATATTTGCATGAGAGAACTTTCATGTCTCTTACCAACCCATGAATATTCACCTACACTTTCTATAGACCACTAGAGTTCTGGCAAGAGCAGAGTAAAATGCCACAAGAATATGGTCTAAATCCCAGGAAATTCCCTTTCCTCTCTGATTCTTCTGTACCTTTTTTCAACACAGTTGTTTCCTTTCATTTTTGGCAGGCTAAGTCTTGTCTTTGGCAAACACTTTGTATGCCCCAGGGAGGGGTGTGTGTAATATTAGCTTTCTTGTTTACTTCTCTCATTATTCACACCATGTGTTCTTAGAACAAAAGCTATTAATTTCTTGATGTCCCATGATGGGACCTGCTGGAATGAGGAAATTATTTTTAGGATTTACCCCCTCAAAAAATAGTACTTTTCTGAATTGCAGTGTTAAATAACTTCAGGTAAGTTGACTTCTCCCGTGCTGGTATAAAGAACTATTTAACAGTATCTCTTTCCATTAAAAACAATAAACAACATGGGGGCTTAAGTGGGTAGGAGAAGAATCAATGAAACAAGATGGGATTGGGAGGGAGACAAACCATAAGTGACTCTTAATCTCACAAAACAAACTGAGGGTTGCTGGGGGGAGGGGGTTTGGGAGAAGGGGGTGGGATTATGGACATTGGGGAGGGTATGTGCTTTGGTGAGTGCTGTGAAGTGCGTAAACCTGGTGATTCACAGACCTGTACCCCTGGGGATAAAAATATATGTTTATAAAAAATTAAAAATTAAAAAAAAAAACAATAAACTTAAAATGTAATTTTTAAATACAGTCTGTCACGGTGGCACATTTGATGGATTTGCTGGGCATTTTCAAAGATACTAGCTATTAAGCTCTTCGATGCATAAGAAATTTGTCATGTGTTAAATTTAAGATGGTGTTTCCACAGAAAAACAAGTCAAAAAAGATATTTTTTGTTTGCATACAATTTTTCTTTATTGAAATCACACTCAATCCTGAAAGTGTTTAGTGAATCATATCAGAAAGATAAAAGGAAAAACTAAATAAAGCAAATGCACTGTTTTATTCCCTAAAGGAAACAGAAAGACTGAATGGGTATTAAGGTAGTGCTTGGAACTTAGCAAAACCCCAAAAGTTTAGGAAATCCCACGCAAGACTAAAGAACACAACATGCCCCAGTTCAAAACTGACAGTGGTGGTCTGGGTAAAACTGCTCATTTTCAACCTCCTTCACAAATTCTGTATTTTGTAGTTTTGCTGGATGGATAAGGGGTCACATCAGCAAGAGACTGGTCAGTTCCTTTTTTGCCCCCTCCTTCCAAACAAGACTTTCCCAGGGGCAGGGCAGGGCAAGGCATATAGGCTCCGGGCAGGGAACAGGGGAGCACAAGAACACTAAGCACTGGATTCCAAACATAAGTTCAGTGAGGAAAGTTAATTTGGAAGGTTCCCAGATTTTAGCACAGCATTTAGATATTGCAGGGTTTGGTGACAGTTTTATACTTAAAAAAAAAAAAGGTGATCAAGTCTGATGTACAAATTAAAGAAATGATTAAAGTCACTCATCTACATTCTCAGAGGTAACTCACTCTGGGACAAATAATTTGTAGTTATGCCAGAGAGTAACATTTGGTCATTATGTGTTGACTGAATGTAGCCACACAGGGGTCCGGGGGTCTATTTCTGCACCCCCCACACAAGGTGGACATTCATTTATGGAAGTATGAAAATTCTTCTCTAGTGCCTGATTCAGAGAAAATATTCTGCATTTTTTAGTCTAGTTCAATGTCTACCACATCATGCCATCTCCTTCCGTATTTATCAATAGCTCAAGACCATCTCCCAAGACTATGGAAGGGTGGTTCTTAAATTATGGTTCCCAGGCAAGTGGCTTCAGTATCTCCTGGCTGCTAGTTTGAAAGGCAAATTCTCGGGTCCTGCTCCTCATCTACTGAACCAGGACCTCTGCAGGTGGGTCCCGCAGTTTGGGCTCAGAAGCCCATCAGGCTTATGTTCCATCAAGCTTGAGATGCTATGATATACATTACGAGGATCCTGACTAATTTGATATTCAATGCAGCAACTAATTTACCCCAGTGAGCACCGCAATTATTCCCTGGGCTCCCATTAAAGGGTTTTGTTGGGTTTGATTCCCAATAAATCATTGTGTTTTTATTTTTTATTTTTTTAAAAGATTTATTTATTTGACAGAGATCACAAGTAGGCAGACAGGCAGGCAGAGAGAGAGGGAGAGGCAGAATCCCTACAGAGCAGAGAGCCCGATGCAGGGCTAGATCCCAGATCCCTGAGATCACAACCTGAGCTGAAGGCAGAGGCTTAACTCACTGAGCCACCCAGGCACCCCTCTTGTGTTTTCAAAAACACCGAAATTTTATCAAGCTCTTTGTACAAGTGAGAGGCAGTATCAATCTCAAGTAATTAATAATTCGAACACACCTGAACTCTACATTAGCTCTCATTGAAAACATCTCATGACCCTTTGACAGTACAGTATAATAATTTTCTAACAATCACTCTATCTGAAAACTTTACCTAGATAAATATATGTATTTTGGATAATTTGATAAATGTTCACTTTAAAAAAATATATAAACATACATTATATAATATATATTAATATATACAATATATAATAACTATTTACCTATAGAATGTGATTTGTATAAATTTTTCCAGCACTCCAATCTCTCTGCCCCTCCCTGCTTTTTTTTATCATGATAAAATACACATAACATAGAACATATGATCTTAATTAACCTTTTCAGGTGTATACTTCAGTAATATTAAATACATTCATAATGCTGTGCAACTATCACCACTGTCCATCTCCAAAACTCTTCTTATAAAAGCGAAACTGTATCATTAAACACTAACTTCCCATTTCCCTCTTCCCTCCAGTTCCTAGCAACCACCATTATATTTCTGTCTATAAATTTGACTGCTCCAGGTACCTCGTGTAAGTGAAATTATACAGTGTTTGTCTTTTTGTGACTGGCTTATTTCACTTAGCATACTGTCCTCATGGTTCATCCGTCCTGTAGCATGTGTCAGAATTTCCTTCCTTCTTATAGCTGAATAATATTGCATTGCATATATACCCACATTTTGCTTACCCATTCATTCTTTTCAATCTGATGGTTTTGAAGAAGGGGGGTGGGAGGTTGGGGTACCAGGTGGTGGGTATTATAGAGGGCACGGATTGAATGGAGCACTGGGTGTGGTACAAAAAAACAATGAATACCGTTATGCTAAAAATAAATTTTAAAAAATTTAAAAAAATTTTTTTAAATTCTTAAAACTCTTACTTAAATTCTGGTTAACATACTGTATAGTTTAGTTTCAGGTTTAAAATATAGTGATTCAACACTTGCATACATCACCCAGAGCTAGTCACAAGTGTGCTGCTTTATCCCTATCACCCACTTAACATCCCCCCACCGACCTGGTAACCCATTGGTTTGTTCTCTATAGTTAAGAGTCTGTTTCCTGATTTGCCTCTCTATCTCTCCTTTCCCCCTCTTTGCTCAATGGTGTTATTTCTTAAATTCCACATAAGTGAAATCATATGGTATTTGTCTTTCTCTGAGTTAGTTTACTTAGCATAATACCTCTAGCTCCATCCATGTCGTTTCAAATGACAAGATTGCATTCTTTTTTTGTGGTGAAGTAATACTCCATTGTGTATAGAGATCACATCTTTACCTGTTCATCAGCTGATGGACACTTGGGCTGTTTCCATAAATTGGTGATTGTAGATAATACTGCTATAAACATCAGGGTGCCTACCCCTTCATTTGTTGATGGACACATGAGTTGCTTCGATGCTTTAGCTATTGTGAATAATGCTAGTGTGAACATAGATGTCCAAATACCTCTTTGATAACTTTTCCCAGTTCTTTTGGTTTTATACCCAGAAGTGGAATTGCTGGATTGTGTGGTGATTCTATGTCTGATTTTTTGCAATAGCAGCTGTACCATTTTTTATTCCCATCAACAATGCACATGCCTGTCCCTTACCATTTACTTTGAAATGCCCCAATAGCTCATTTGCTAGATTCCTTGGGTATTCTAGGATCATCAGTGCTAGTACTTAGTCACCACCAAGTTCAAAACTGGAACATTGCTGCTTACCTAACTGTGTCTTGATTGCATCGGAAATCTCAAGCATTATGGATGTAGGAAGTTTAACAGTGGTTTCATTAAGGCCTGGAATAATAAGATGGACTGCAAGGAAATATAATAGGGTAAGAGAAAGTAAGTGCATCATGACATAAAATAAAGCTCAGAGCACCAGGTAAAATAAATAAATAAATAAATAAATAATAAAAATAAAGCTTTGCACTTATATGGCATCATCAATTTTAACTCAAACCTAAAAAAATATGACTGTACTTTAAACAGATTTTTTTAAACGTTCAGAACTGAACTACAAAATCCTCCAGCTTTTAATCCATAGACTCAAAAATAGTAAAATGGCTGTTTAACATATACAGTGAACAAAATGCCATTATTAATAATAACTTTTAAAAGAGCAGTTTGATGCAGTAAGGACTCCCTCCTAACAACAACAACACGATGGGGCAAGTAAGATGGGTGCCATCATTCCCACTAAACGTGGGCTAGAGTTGTTTCTCTAACACACACTTGGCTCCTAGCCAGGCATGGACACAAGCCAGAATCCTCAATATCAAAAGGAAATGAACCAATATCAATTTAATAGATCTGCTAACAATGTAAAATTCCATAAGTGCCCTATTAACCAAAAGTAGCCTGACATGCTTACTCTAAGTACAGATACCAAGATACACTCACCCAGTATTGTTCCTCCAAAGGAAGTCTTATCTGGGGATTTAGTTGAAGCCCTGTGAGTAACATTCTGAATCACTGTGGAAATACAAAAGGTAACAGTATGATGAAAAAAAAAAAAAATAGGAAGCAGTAAATAGCTGTAATGTGAACACATCTGCACTGGGAAGCCCTAATATAACTTTTTATTTAATATAAATTAACTCTTTGGACTGCTACACAGTCAATGAAAGGACTGGACGCCACATCTCACCTCACACCTATGACTTCAAGTAATGAAAGGTTATTATTCTAGCATAAAGTGCTCCGTTTAAATGAGATGAATATTTCCTTCCTCATCTCCATTCTCTGATGCCTTCCCAAGTTAAAGAAATAGCACAAAATGAGGCAATTCATATAGTAAATCTTAAAAAGTAAAAATGTATATTATCAAAGCAAGGAATCTCAATTAGTCCATTACTGACACTGCTTTGAGAATACACTTGAGACTATGTTTTCTTAAAATGTGTAATTACTTTAAGTGTCCAATTTCTTCTACCAAGGAACTTTCTGGAAATAATAGAGTCATTTTAATAATTTAAAAAACCGAAAGTCAAAACAAAAACAACTGGATAGCGAAATAAAATGGACATAATTCTTGAAAACTGTAGGTCTTTACTCTTCCCAAAAGGAGCACTAAATTATAATTTTTATTTCACTAATTCAAATATCCTGTTAATGATTTTCTTCACGTATGCCAACTTAACCCTGAACAAAGCCACACATTTTCAGATGGATTTTAAAATTTAATACTTATTGTGATTGCTTTGTACCAAAATTTTACTTTGGTAAAACACAACCAATGTGACTTGCCAAGACTTGGCCTATTGGTACAAGAGCCAAAATTATCTACTAACTTCTAATTTGCTAGAAGATACTTACTTCTTCACACTTTTGCTTTAAAATGATTGAAGAAATTGAGGGGGAAAAGTGCTATATTTAATTATCTCAGTGAAAAAGTGTATGAAAAATAGTTCTAAACTGTTAACTGTATTAGAATTGAAACAAACAAACAAAAAAGTAGGTCAAAACATGCATCCAGAAGAGACTCATACAAATTACCTTGTTTGATGACTGTTATTGGAATTAGCTTCCTTGGGACATATGCTGGCTGAAGAGAGAAGACAGTGAACTTTTTAGTTAGTGTTAACTTAAAAAAAAAAAAAAAGATACAAGAACTGGAAATAGCCCTGTGTTATCTACAGTTGCTGAAAAGATCTTTAATGCATATATCTACCTGTATTCTATTGGACTCATTTGGTATTCCCTACAGATGTCCAAAGGCTTGAAAGAAGTGGTCTCGGCAGAACTCCCATTATTTTAGTTGACCTGGAAACTGCAGTGGAAGGAGCTAAGCCTTGCAAATAGACTACCAGGTGATTTCTCACTTCATTTGAGATGTGACTCAAATTATCTTTACATTTCTTCTCAAAAAGATGCCAAGCTACAGATTATCTTTTAAAACTGATTCATGTCTATGATGTGAGTATGCTCAGCCACGGCTGCTGTTGCTACAGATGACCCGACTTCCATGAACTCCTGAGACCAAGGATCACCTTGCCCTAGAAGGCAGAGCTGGGACTCAGATCCAGACATTTCTACCCCCAAATCCCATACTCTAAACCATTCTGCACATATTTATGCACAAAGGACCTCAACCTAGAAAGGCATCCCAGGACGCTGTGCCTGCTCTCCTCTCCCAAACTGCCTCAGACATCCCACAGGAAGTTTTGATGTCGTGGAGTGGATTGAACTAGGGACAGGTTTAGCGTTAACTTGAAAGCAGAGGCATCACTGGACAGAACTGTGAGCCAAGGACAAGACAGCTAAGGGAAAGACATGGGAACAAAATAAGGGAAGCAAATATATAAGGAAGAATTAGATGGAGTTAAAGAGGGGAGCATGACATTGATTTGTTGATGCTTGAATTAACCTGTATATATGATAAAGAGACTTCATGTACCAGACCTGTTAATAATCCAGGACATGCTGGGTGAGATACTTAACCACATAGGTGTTCAGAGTCGTGAGCAAGAGACTTAACATGCTCCCATTTTAGTGAATAATGTGCCTGTAATAAGGGCCACAATACCAAGCTTACTGTGAGATATTTTTCTTCTTGTATTAAGGTCCTTATGGTTAAAACCCACAAAAAATAGAAGTTTACTATTATCAGATTTTTCAAACTATTTATAGCTCTTTAGACTCAGTGCCATAGACTGAATGCTTATATCCCCTCCACCCCAAATTTATATGTTAAAACTTAACTCCCAACTGTGATAGTATTTATGAGTAGGGCTTTTGAGGAAATGATTAAGTCCTGATGGGTCCACCCTCTGAATGAGATCAGTGCTCTTATAAAAGAAGCCCCAGAGAAGTCCCTCTACCTTTCTACCCCGTGAGGTCACAGCGAGAAGATGGCTGTCTGTGAACCAGGAAGCAAGCTCTCACCAGATACCAAATCTGCCAGCGCCTTAATCCTGAACTCCCCAGGCTCCATAACTGTGACAAATAAATGTCTGTTGTTTAAGCCACCCAGTTTATAGTATTTTGTTATAGCGGCCTTAATGGACTAACACACCAGTATTTTCCTCTATAACAATCTAGCCCAATCTAATCTGATCCTAAACTAAGAAAATAATAAAAGATAAACACCCTTACATATAAATTATCACCACTGTGCAAAACAACTACATCATCCAAAAGCAGGGCTTTTATTAAATAAACCATGTTTCAAATTTTACATCTATTTACCAAAGTGAAAAATGTGCATAATATAAATAAATACAAAGATTATAATTATATCCACATCATAACCTGATTTTATAATAAGTATGTATACACAAATTATCAGAAAGAGATAGATCATAGGGTTTTTCTGGCAGTGGTTATTTTTTATAAACAGATTAATTTTATATACTTTCCTGTATTTCCTGATTCTTTATAAGCATGAATTACATTTTGATTAAGAAAAGATATTTTGGTCAACAGTATACAGTTACTACACATGCTTGTATACTGCATAGCTTATGTGCTATTGGTAAATAGGAGGATACATAGTATAATTTATACACAATTCTTCCTAGGCAAAGGAGAAGGGAATAGCAGAAGTAGTAGAACCTTCAATGGAAGAGGAAAAACATTCTTAGCTTGGATGTCACCCTGGCTGCAGGATCTCTTGTAGCTCTATCATAAGAAAGTTAAACAGGAGCCCCTGTACACAGGATCTTTTCCCAGAGGGGCTCTGCCTCACCTTGCTTTCACCTGTCCTGCTCTAGAGAGAAAGGGTTGCCAGCATGTGGCCTTTGAGAATCATTTAAGGATTTCATTTTATTTATTTTTTTATTTATATATTTTTTAAGATTTTATTTATTTATTTGAGAGAGAGAGAGAGAAAGAGAGAGAGCACAAACAGAGGGAGGGTCAGAGGGAGAAGCACGCTTCTTGCCAAGCAGGGAGCCCAAAGCTGAACCAAATTCTGGGACTCCAGGATCATGACCTGAGCCCAAAGCAGTCACTTAACAAACTGAGCCACCCAACAACCCTCATTTGAGAATTGATAAATGCCAGCTGTGCCAACCTCCAGCCACATGGGAGCTGCTTACAGGAGGAACCACATTGCCTTTCCAGGTACTAAGAACCATTTTTGTTAGAGCTGTTGCTACAGTTCCAAAGATTTTTGAATGGCTTGTTCTCCATCCTTATGAGTCCTGCTATTTAGTGCACATTTTACAGAATGGTAAGTTTTTCAGACACATCTCTTTAGCAGAAACACCTACAAGTTGCTGTGTTGATTGCTTTGGAATTTCATTATTTCAATTTTTAGTTCCTTTGCTGTGATGATTTGTTTTTAAACAATTTTTGACAAAGACAAATGGAAAATAGCCCATTCTTCACATGAACAGCATGAAGTTTCTCTTTGAACTCTAACTTGAGGATCTACCAATGTTCTATTAAGATGATGACAAGACTATATGTACAGTATGTGCTGCCAAAAAACGAGGAAATAATTTAGCTGCAGGGTCCAATTCTTCTTAGACCTATAATTATGCTCTTGCATAATCTGCAATCCAAAAATGCATCAGGACTGGACTCTTGAGCAAGTAGCTGCCTCTCTGTAAGTAGGGTTTTTAGGAGCATCAGGAAAATACTCCTGCCTAAAATGTCTATGCTGAAGGCTCTAAATTGCCAATGAGAAGTTGGCACTATGCATCCTTTCCCTATGTCTTCTTATAAAAGTGTAAGGGAACATGTGCTACTGGGATCCACTGAGAAAGGAAATACTGTGATAATTTCCAAGTTAACAGCGTTTAGCCAACTGCAACACAATTTTAATCAAACTATTTCATGTACAGTGTTCAAAACGGTGCAGTAACCCTTCCTCACCATCCTAGTTTTGCTCTTATGCCTTGTCCCTGCCGGCTCTCTTTTCTGTGCAGATTTTGCTGACTCCCATTCCTGTTGCAAGCCTTCACCACCATTTCCTTCCACAGCCCTCGTCCTCCCTTCACGGAGTCACTATTTTCTGTGTGTTTACTGTATGCCAGGAAGTAAGCATTATTTACCTCCTGCCTTAGAAGAAATGTGGCATTTTATTTTCCTGACTTTTAAGATAGCCTGTCCCTGAAGAACAGGTTGCACTATATCCTGAGCTGGGGAACTAGTTAAGGGAATTCACTTCTACCACGGACAATGTGGCTGAGTAGCCAATGGGGAAATTCTACGGGGAGAGGATGCTTTTATGGTAAACAGCAATGAACTGAAGACCGAGTCAGCTGAGTTTAGTCCTTTAGGGAAAGCCTGTGCTTACCTAGAAATAACCAGAACGGTAGTAACCATACGGGATGGGGGACTTCCTATTCACTCTGCATTATACTAACTTTCTTCTCATATTATCTTGAAAATTAGCTTTAATATGTGTAGTGTTAACACTATTCATGTAGGCTCTTCTTCACAGTCTTGTCTATTTGACATTTTTGTGGTGTCAGAATATTCACTACAGATTTATTTTCAGGTCCTAAGATAAAAATGCTGGGGCCATTTGGGGCATGGCAAGGGTTGCTCAAAATCAGACTTCAATGGTTTAATAGCCAAACCACATGAGAAGAACTTGGGCCTGTTACACTGTGGTTTTAATTCATTTTTAGGATGTTCTAATGAAAATTATGAAACATATTGATTTAATCTAATGTCCTACTTGCAAAAGTCTTCATATTTCTGGTCATTTAGGGAAGAGTCAGAATACACCTTTGATAATATTACTGGCCTAGATATAAAATTTTCAAGTTTCTGCTTAAGACAACAATTGCTAAGAACAGAAGGACACCAGATATATTAATTGTACACATTAAGGTATGGGTGGGGACCACATGGCATTGCTCCCTATTTACCCCACTCATCTGGTAACTGTTACACTTCAAAAATTGACACCACTTCTCTTTTTGCCAATAATAGGCATGCCTTTAAAAAGGTGGGTGGATCTCTGATGGAAAAAAATGGAAGGGTGAAAACAGATGTCTATATTATGGGAACACTTTTTCTAAGGAGACTGGAATTAAATAATTAAACTTTTATTTTAAAATTTCTGTTAAATGCTAAGTACTTCAAAAACAGATTGTTTAGGGGTACCTGGGTGGTTCAGTTGGTTGAACACCCGCCTTCAGCTCAGGTCATGATCCCAGGGTCCTGGGATTGAGCCCCACATTGGGCTCCCTGCTTAGTGGGGAGACTGTTTCTCCCTCTTCCTCTGCTGCTCCCTCTTGCTCATGCTCTCTTACTCTTTCTCAAATAAATAAATAAATAAAATCTTTTAAAAAATGATTGTTTAGCTAGTGAACTGATAAGATAAATACGTTTTTTAAAAATATAGGCATAATGTATTAAAATTAGGTCCTTTCAGCCATTGTTCTAGATTGAATCATTTTATATATATATGATATTACATTATGTACTGATTATATAAATATAAAATAAAACCTAATAGTAAACATTAGGTTTCACCTCCATAAAGAGTGTTCTAGAGTCTCATGAGTGAAACAGCAAAATTACGATAAATGTGTTTTTTCTTTCACAAGATCACGGATCTCAAGTAATACAATTTATATAGAAAGAATCACTGTTTTGTTTATGCACCTTGTCCCTATTTTTCTGAGGTATAGGTAGGTAGGGATGATACTTAAAGTGCTCGACATGTGGTAGAACAAAGGCACCAACCAATCAGAAGAGACCTCTGCTACACTTCCCAGCACAAGCGCACCGCCGCTTGCCACTAGAACACATGGTTAGATACAAGAATTACTTATTTAATGTGACCAGATGCTTAAGATCAGACTTCTTTAACATCTGCATTTTTAACATAATTAGCTATCATCTAAAAATAGATAGCCTAAAGTTCAAATAGTTTATACCTTTTCAAATATCTCTGTTTAGAAGATGCTAAGGTGTTTTTTTTTTAAAGATTTTATTTATTTATTTGACAGAGATCACAAGTAAGCAGAGAGGCAGGCGGGTGGGGGGGGGGGTGGAGAGGCAGGCTCCCTGCTGAACAGAGAGCCAATGCAGGGCTCAATCCCACAACCCAGGGATCATGACCTGAGTGGAAGACAGAGGCTTTAACCCACTGAGCCACCCAGGTGCCCCAGAAGATGCTAAGTTTTTGTTGCATAGAAATTTTAGGTGTAAGCATGTACAGGTGAATGAAAACATTTCTCAATGTATCTTTTGCTTAAAACTTTAAAAGTAACTTTATTTCATAGCTCTTAAAATATTGCTTTTAAAAGCAATCTCAGAGATGTCTGTCTGAATATTTGGATTGATACTGACTTTATTTGGATTAAAATATACCTCTAAAATATCAAACCTGTTTTCAGAATCAATTCTAAGTGGCCATGTAAGATGCTCAAGGCTATCTCAACTGGTTCCTTTCCAACTTCCTGTGTTCCAGAGCTACCCAAGAGCACAGATGGCTTTTCAGAAGGTGACAATGAAGAAAGTCTCACAGAGAAGACTTAAAATAGCTTTTCAATGAATTTGGGCTTTCCTCTGGAAATAGCTAAGAGTTGCAAACCACAGCTTGTCACAGCTGGCTGGAGTTGGGGAGTACTCTGCCTCACAGCTTGAAGGGATAAAATATCTGGCTTTGGGTCATAGATGCAGAAAGTTTCCTCCTGGACCTTCTAATCATGGCTATTTGTGATATGAAAAAGAAATTAAGTTCCTTGGGAGTAAACATCAAGCATCTTTCCCAATTTTGCTGAGTAACTCTCACTAGATGAAATATTCTGCCACAAGATGTTATTGGAATATGATTGCTGATAAAAAGGAATGAAAGAAATGACATCATTGAGTCACATGTAAGACAAAGCAGGCCAGCCAAGAGGGTGGGAGATAAGATATGTCTCCTAGGTAACCGTTTACAACACGACTGAGGATTGTTCTAGAAGAGAAAAAAAAGCAAATCTATTCCCTGTGATTGGATTTAAGACAGACAAAGCCAAAGTGACCTTAATAAGGAATGACACAAGTCAATACTTAATACTGGCCAAATGATTGTTCACAAAAAAAAAATTTCGGAGCTTAACCAATCTATAGCCTTACTAACTGCAAGACAGCAAAATAAAACTCATATAGAGTTTAATTATCATAAAATCAAACCACTTATAAAACTAAAATCAAAATAAGAAAATATTTGTCTGCTCTCTGGATAGGCAAGAGCTTTCCAAAATATAATGCAATTGAAAATATGACAATGGAAAAGACAAATAATTTGATTAAACAAATTATAAGACTTGCCTTTTTCAAAAATTCCCATAAACAAAATTGGTAACAAATGTGAGAATAATGTTCCTAGTTGATATCACAGAGTTGATGTTCTTTAATTGATAGTCTTTAAACTATACAATAAAACATTTGAGACTCCTAATAAAGAAATTTTAGAACTAAACTATTCAATAAAACCCATAAGACTCCCAAAAGGTCATTAAATGGAAAATACAAATGGCTAATAAGCAAGTGAAGAAAGTAGTGCTATTTTAGAAATCTGAGAAATAGACATTTTAAAAACCATTTTACTATTACATTCGCTGAAAATTTAGTGATGGAAATATAGAACATTGATAATCAGGGCACTATAGCAAGATAACTCTAATACATTGGTAGCAAGATTGTGAAGTGGCACAACCTTTCCAGAAAGAAATTTGATCATATATAATAGGAAGTTTTCAAAATGTTAATGCCTCCTCTACCTGCTCAGGACATAATGGCCTTCCCATTATAATTCGGCGTGTGACTTAAAATGCAAACATCTCTGTGAGGGTTGTAACAATGGTTTACATTTATAACAGGTAGTACATACCTGGTGTGGTGCTTCCCGAGAAGAGATTTGGACAAGTGGGGGAAAAGAGGGAACAAGGGACTGAGTTTCTGTAGTGAGGGGAGGGGGCTCTAGACCGAGGGGATTGTCAAGCACATAAGATGTGCAGGTATTTACTGAACTCAAGAGAGGCTAGGCACAGTAAAAATAACTTAAGCCAGTTGCTTCACTGTTTTGGAAAGATTGGCTTTTTTAAGTAGGAAGTGAGAGAATAGAGGGAAGAGGACCTAGGCCAGAAATGAACAATACCGAGGTAAACAGAGCATGTCCACGTTCCCTCTGGCAACGTGTTATTCTAAAAAACAGTCCACTGCCCAGAGGATAATGAGTATAACCTCAAAACACCTGGGCTATGGAAATACCTGGGTAACTACATCTACATTGAATACCAGTATTTTAGACCTTTAAACATATTAGATTATCTGGTCTCCTACTTCCACCTCCGTTTTCTGAAAAAGAAGCAAATGCTGAAAGCATTACAGACTTTACAGGAAGCCCCCGAGCCCTTCAGTTAATCCCGTTTCAGCACTTCCTAACAGACCCACTGATTTCCTGATAAAAACAAAATAAAACAACAACAATAAAAGGAGAGGGGGTTTGGGAGAAGGGGGGTGGGGTTATGGACATTGGGGAGGGTATGTGCTTTGGTGAGCGCTGTGAAGTGTGTAAACCTGGCGATTCACAGACCTGTACCCCTGGGGATAAAAATATATGTTTATAAAAAATAAAAAATTAAAAAAATAATAAAATAAAATTAGCCAAGGAAAAATAAATAAATAAATAAATATGCTTGAAATAAATAAATAGATAGATGAATAAATAAAAAGTTTCTCTTGAAAAAAAACCAAAAAACCAACCAAACAAACAAAAAAACCATTTCTGAGAATAATCTGGTACCTACCACTGTGTGGACTTGGTCATAGGTGCTTTGGATCTTCCCATTTACTTTTTTACCTGACAAAAAACAAGGGGAAAATAACATTATTTTCATTCTTTGTGCTCCTAAATTAATTCCTCCTATTCACTATGAAGAACTGGAACTCCTCTTCTAAGTCCAGCAAGTTCATCGTATTTTTTGTTTGCTCTCATTTCAAACACTGAGTCCAAAGCAGTTTGAATGAAGGGATCACAGGAAGAGAGCCAATGTACCCCGAAGTCTTTTTATGTTCACTTCTATTGGCCCTGCTTTCAATTCTGAACACCTGCACACATTACTGCTGTTTTCACTCAGTTGGTGCTCATAGATCTGAGACTGAATTAAAATACTACAATGGCCAAAGAACTGTTATCAATGGAAGCATCAAACATCAGCTTATCTTTGATTATTTGTTTAAAAAAATTCATTAACATAAAAGATTCTGAAATACCAATACTCAAATTCTGTTCACTTTTGTATTTTTTTAAGTACTAGAGGATGGCAACTAACTCATCTCATACTTAAGAATAAAATAATTAAAAATTCAGTACTTAGGAAAAAAAAAGGGGGGGGGTAAAAATGACAGCTCACTGAAGCAGTTCCAGGTACTTACTGCCAACAACAGTCTTGTGATTGAAAATCTTACTCCAAATTCCACCTTCTCCATTGTCTTTCACTCCGAATTCATAAACTGTGTTGGGTTTTAGATTTTCCACGATTGTTTCGGTGGCGGGACAGAGTTGGAAAACCCATTTTTTTTCCTTATCTTTTTCTCTATAGCGAATTGTATAGTATCTGTTGAATAACCAAAATACGACACTTGAAATTCACAGGGATGCTATTTCAACTTTCTTTTTCTTTTTCTTTTTTTTTTTTAGAGAGATTTTATTTATTTATTAGAGAGAGAGATCACAAGTAGGTGGAGAGGCAGGAAGAGAGAGGAGGGGAGGCAGGCTCCCTGCTGAGCAGAGAGCCTGATGCAGGGCTCAATCCCAGGACCCTGAGATCATGATCTGAGCTGAAGGCAGAGGCTTAACCCACTGAGCTACCCAGGCACCCCGCTCTTTCAAGTTTCTTAATACATCACAGACTCCCATCTATTTCAAGGACTGTGTTTAATACTGACTTCTGTTTTTATTTTTTATTTTTTAGAAATTACAGAGAACATGAAAAAAATTGCTCAGTGTGTACTTGTTTTTAATTTCTAATTCCAAGTTGGAGAGCATGCAGCAGTGTACTTACAGATAGAATTCAGAACTGTCAGTTGTTATTTACTACTTTGCAAAAGGAAAGTTGGAAAATGCTGGATGTTCATTTTTTTTCCAATTATGCATTATGTATAGACATAATTTTCCAAGTGTGTCATACTGTATTCTTTCAGCTATATGAGGTTAAGCCTAGAACTGTATGGGTTTATGCCACAGAATGTCCATCAAAGTAGTATCATTCAATTTTGTGAAAGGGGAACCTAAAACTCTAAGATGCATCGAGGATGGCCCTTTAAGGGTAAAATTTTCTTATCATCATAAAAATAGAATCAGGAACAAAGCCAAGCTAAGGGTACAATGAAAAAAAAATGCAAATTTAAGATCATGGTCACGTATATGCTTAGGGCTTCAAAATATTCAGTCATACCTATGGTAAAGTAATGAAAATCCTCACCACTTTTTTTGCACTTTTATCACACATGAGGTTTTATATATAGTATCTCATTTAAATGTCCTAAAGTCATCTTAAGTGGTAGAAGTTATTAATCCCATCTTACAAATGTGAAAATAGAGATTCAGAAAGATCACTTAATTTGCCCATAGTTACCCACCTAGTGACTTTAACCAGTGGCAGAACCAGAATACAAACACTCCTGGACTCTGCTCTAAACAGCCTCACAAAGAGGGCAGCAGATCAAGACAGGAGATTTTCTGCACACGGTAACAAGAATGAATGAGCTAGAGCTATGTGTATCAATATCAACAGATTTTACAAATAAAATAATGAATGAAAATAGCAAATTACAAGATGATACATATAGTCTCATATGACTGACACAAATACTGAAACGCTCACAAAAAAAAAACCAAACCCAAACAAACAAACAAAAACTATGCTACCATGTATGATTCCTGGCAGTGTAAAAGGACAACAAATATTGCAAGGATCCAACATTTGTATTAGAGCTTTAGTTCCCAGTGAGATAAGTGAGATTAGAAGTGGAGCCAACAGGTAGATTTCATCTGCTTCTTACTTGTAAATAAACGTTTTCAGTACATAAAATTATACCTGTAGAGTATGATGTGGAAACATAGGTGTTTGATGTACTATTTTAGGTTCTTCTATTTTAAATTCTCTCTCAAAAATTTAGTACCTCTCCCCCACTCCCCACTGTAGCATAAGTTAATGGGCAAAGGTTCAGGCTAGTTGCTTTTATTTAAAGCCTTAAGAAGTCACTCATACACTGGTGCTAAAAAACATTTACTGTGCTGACTCTTAATTGTCGATGTTACACAAACACAATTGCCCAGAATCTCTGAAAACAAAGGCCAGGACAGGCTACATAATTTATGAGGCTCACTCCAAAATGAAAACATGGGACCCCTTGTTCAAAAATGATTAAGGATTTCAAGACAAAGACAGTAGAGCATTAAACCAAGCATGTGCCCTTTTAAGTAGGGGACCCTGTGCAAATGCACACATTGAACGTCTGTGAAGTCAGGAGCGGCCATATTGTTTAACAAATACAGCGAAGGGGTCATTTTCTATGTTTCTATACATTTGTACCTTGAACGTATTTGTATATTCAGCCTATTTTCCTACTCGTTACAACCTACTGAAATGCTTAGAGTTGTTCATTATCTTCCTTCTAGTAAAACTACTGTCAGGGCTCCAGTCCCTGATTTCAAAGGAGCAAAAGCCAGAATGAGTGAAGGAGACTGTTCAGCCAAAATATAAACTGCTACTGGGAACAAACAGTATAGAATAGTAATCCCCTGTGGCCTGTGAGTTGAAACATCAACACAGAAGTATGAAACATTTATTGACAAGTATACTGCTTGGAATTTTTTACTGTTTTTTTTCTTGCCTTGGATATTACATGATGTTAGAGAAGTGCAGAGAAGCTGCAATCAGACCAGATGGGCTACAGCAATTATGCAATTCTACTTTGGATAATTGTCTCAACAGATTTTACAAATAAAATAATGAATGAAAATTTCTCATGTAATGGGGGAGGCATAGCTAACATAATGACCAAAGGCCAGATTCCAGGGTTACCTATAGCCTGATTTTACATCAGCTTTCTAGGAATGAAATGGTATAAAAAAGCTTTACAAACTTAACCACATGTTAAAAAAAAAATCCATCCTGCAAATTTTTTTACCTGGCTCACAAAGCATTTGAAATACCCTCTCTGATACCAAGTTTGTCAGGCAAAATAAACATACAGACAGCTAACCTTTCTCTTCTGCTTCAGAGAGGTTATCTTTGTTAACAGCGATTTAATTGATAACTGTATAATACAGGCAAGTTCTAAGTGTTAAAAGAGTCAGTAAGACTATTTGGTGTAAAGTAATGAGTTACATTTCCTTGATTTTAAAGCTAGATTTAGGCCTTATGATAATAAACAAAGCTGAAACCTAGTATACAGAAGGTACTCCATAAATATTTGTGGAATGAATAGAACAGACACTTAGGTGCTCATGGGGTCATTCTAAAATTAGAATATAATTACTCTAAATGGCCAATAACTCCATCACCAAAAAACACTGATCTAAGCAACCAAGTTTACAGTGATCTTTTTCAATGTGTCATTGTGTAAGATTTCACTTACCAAATTCAACATTCCTCGACAATCAGAGCAACCTGAAGGAAAGTACAATAAATGTCTACACTGAACATTTGCAGAGGGCTTAAGATTTTAAAATGTGTTTCAGTTTATTCATACAATAAACTCTGAAGGGAGAATAAGAATTATTATAGGAGAAAAAGAGAGATGATAAGTGTCTAAGTTCTGGTAATCAATGACAGTGCCAGGCAAATGGCTGTTTTCTGACTCCTAAGCTAATACCTTTACTATCGCACTGTCTATCTTTCTAGTATGGTGCTTGGCAAAAGGAGATGGAAAAAAAGATAGGTAAAATGACCCGGAAAAGAAAAGGACAATCCTAATTCCTTTTAACATTATGTAAGTTTTATTATTTCATTGTGTATTTACCGTAACATAGAGTCACAGACTTCCCATTATTGTCTAAAGACACTGAAGATTAAACGCTGATCCTGCCCTTTTCTGTTGATGATTAAATTTGGACACAAGTGCAACAATCTAGTAAAGATACAGGTAGCAGTCAGTGAAGGTTATCAGATCAGACCTCTGGAAAGCCTGCCTCTAGCAACTTGGACTTTAAGAACAAAAACATCTCACGTCCTAAGTGGTAAGGAACTGTTGGAGGTAGTGTTCTGTTCAAGTACCATTATCTCTGCTTATGTCCCTGATAGTATGAATATTGACAATAATGGTTATTGTAGCTAAATAAAATCCATAGCCCCTCGACATGTGGGGAAGGCAAGTAGTGGCTTGGTTTGGACATTTATCAGCTGCAAACCAGTAGCCTGCTCTCATGGGAGTCTTTGCCCACTTATTCATCACTTTTCTCCCTCAAAAGGAGATTAGACAATCTTTGAGGTCCTTTCTGTTCCTAAAAGATGTCTTTAGCTGCATATTAGGCATCTTATTCCAATAAAACACAGAGACAGAACACAGGATAGAAACCCCATAAACAAAATTTATGAAATAACTGGGAGTGACTTACCAAGAGCAAAAATTGAGTAATGTGAAGATAATTTTAGTCCTTTCACAAACTAGCCTGGCTTGATACACGTGCTTGGCTATCATTTGCGCTTTCTATGCTTTTTTTCAGCAATGTTTTTGTTTCTTTGTAATTAACTACCATTATATTTCGTAAAACACCTATTCTGCACTTTTTTTTTCTCTCTTCGTATTAAAGGACACTTACTGACATCCCCTTTGTCAATATTTTTGCTTCTTGCCTTACGGAGACTGTGATTATTGATATAAATTCTGCCCTCACACTATTCTTCTCAAAGTGTCTCTCCCCATCACTCCCTCCCTGCCACCCTACTCCCTCTGATTCCAGAGTTCTCCCTCTGCCAACACATAAGCATCTTGGTAATTTTATACCATTTCCTTATTCCATTCGCTCACTCTCTGTGCTAAACAACTCTTTAAATATTTTTCACTCTAACAAAAAATAAAACAAATATTCCCTTTCTATCCCTGCTTTCTTTCAACACAAAATCTGGACTGAAAACCAAGCAGTCCAGATTTAAAACTAATGGTAGGAGCATGACTCCTATATTCTTGGAGATAGACAGTTTGAGAGATTCTATGATTTCTTTCTCTAGGCAGTGGGGAGCTGGTGGATATTCTTCAGCTGGTGAATGAAGTTGAGCAGTGACAAAGGAGGCTAGACTTACCAGCCATGGAAGAATTAGAGGAAAATTGGAGGGAGGCATCTCAATGCTGTAGTCCAGATAGGAGAGAACAAAGGAATGAATCATGGAAGAAACAAAAGGAAAATAGATCAAAGTTATATCTTTACAAAAGAACTGATGAGACTAGATTCCTTATGGGATATGGATGTTAAGAAAATTGTAAATACAAATGAAAACTGAATTTCTAAACTTGAAGGAAATTAAAGTAATGAAAAGGAGTTCTTTTGGTATTATAGAAGATATGAATCTAGTTGGAGTCTGAGGTACTAACCACCATTATTTGGCTCCTCTAATGGAGAGAATTCCATCAACTAAAAATATGGTTTTAGAAACTTAGGAAATAAGTCAAGGTCAGATGTCAGCACTGGAAGTCATTTACACCTTGTCACTCCCACCACTCTCAGGACAAAAGCAACATTAGCACTTCTGGTGACCTTGTAGAAGTGCAGAATCTCTGGCTCTTCCTCAGAATCTGCATTGCAAAGGTCTTTTACATGATTTGTGTGCACAAAGATTGAGAAGCACTGTTCTACTTGGAAGTGATAGTTAAAGACAGCACAGATGAGATAAGGGAGAAACAAAGACGAGAGATCCAAGGATAAAACTCTATTCCATTTGCAGAGGTAGGATAACAAATTAGCACAAGAGAGGAGGAAAAGGCTAAGAGGATAATCTAAATAAAAACATCAAAAAGGAGTGCCTGGTTGGTTCAGTAGGTTAAGTGTCTGACTCAATTTCAGCTCAAGTTTGGGCTCCACACTGGGCTCCACACTGGGCATGGAGCCTACTTAAATATATATACATATGTCAAAAAAGGAAGATTGCTACCAATTCCACAGAGAGGTTTAAAAGGTAAGAACTGAGAAAACTCTTCTGGATTTAGCAATTAATTTATCATTTGTGGCCACAAAGAGATATTTCAGTGGGGTGTTGGTAAGGGAAGAGAAGCCACTGAAAGGGAATAAAGACTATGGGGGTGGGGTATGGAAACTGGGAACAAGAGAGCAGACCAGTCTGAGAAGTTCTGGAATTAAGAGACTGAAAAATTGCTTGGAAGAGAAAATAAGATCAACAGATATTGTTTTGGGGTAGGGAAATCTTGAACACGTTTGAAAGCAGGAGGCAGGACCCCAGTGGCAGTGAGGGTGCCATTGTGAGAGTATAGATTTACAAAGCATGGATGGGATGGGGTGATGATCACTGCCTAAGGTCAGAAGTGGGTTCCTTGGAAAGAAGAGAAGGCAGAGGGATCTGGGGTGAAGAAAGAATGAGCTGATGGTGGATAATCTTAATTTCCTTGGCACTGCAGAAGCCAAGATGGACTGGTGAAGGCAAGAAGCCAGGAAAAGTAGCCTGGATGTGATTCCCAGGAACCAGGATAAGGTGACAAGGGTCTGAATTAGAATCACTGGCATGGACATGGAGAAATAGAAGACATTGATGTGAGTGCTTCCCAAAGAGAGAACCCAGAAAACCTAGGGGATCATTAGCTATAGGAGAGGACAAATAAAAAATGAATCAAGTTTCAAGTTAGAATGAATGGAAGAATTAATGTAGTTTGGAAAGTACTAAGAAAGGATAACTAGGCGTTGGGACCAATCAAATGAAAATGTACAGACATAAAAATATTCGTTTCTTAAAAACTAGGGGGTGGGGGAACAAAGAGAAAGGCAAGGGCCTGCTCTGGACCAGCTGAAAAGTGGGGCCTAAAAAATGTGAAAATGATTTTTAACAAATCAGAAAGCTTTAATAAGTTGGCAAACTGTGAATACTAAGGCAATCTTGAACACTTTAACAAGCTGGAAACATGGAAAGGAAAAAATAAGCTATTAATGAGGAAATAAATTCTGGTTAAAAACATGTTTTAGTCTTCACTTGGGCCAATTTGGAAAGCTTTCTTTGGACCTTAGATATATTGAGGACAAATGTGTACATTCTTCCATTTGCAGTCTATTAAGAATAAAAACTATAATTAAGCACATCTACTTTCCAATGCAAATCCAGAAAAGGATTTAAGAAATTGGATACCAGTATGGACCCTGTACAAACAGGAATAGAGCCACGCGTCATGATGGATACGTGATATTCTATTAATACTCCCAAACTTAAAACAAAATGAAGTGCAGCAGTTTACATAGGACTTGGATACAGAAAGCCCAAAATCAACGTATAAAGAAAATTATTTCCAATAAATTATTTGTATTGCATAGTATATATGGGGTTTTATGAATCAATGGGAAGTGATTGTTTTTTTGCTGATTGTTTTGTTTTGTTTTTAGAATCAGAGCTTTTACACCGGTTGCCAATATAGAATCCAATGGATTACAATGATATCAATTGCTGTTTCTGTAGCAAGCCAAGGGCATTCAGATTCCAATGATTTTTTTAAAAAGGTACTCCTGAAGAAAAACTTCAGCGTCTTAATCTTCCAGTTTTCAAGAAGTGATCATTCCTTATAGCTATTATTCCTTATTCTAACCTACTGGTTTAGTTGAAATTCTAAAACAAACCAAAAAAACAACCTACCATCGTGTAGGGGTAGACGTCTCCAAATCTGCTTCTAATTACATTGATTTAGACTCCTGGTGGATTTATTTGGGTGTTTATAATGTGAACAGTAATTCCAGAACTTTTAAATAAGGGCTACTATTTTTTTTTCTGAGATTCCAGCAAGACTTTAAATGTCAGTTCTTTATTAACAGTATTAACTAGGAAGAAGGGAACCATGTGTAAATGAAATCCACAAGTACACCAAGTGCTTTTTTTTCAGGCATCACCACTGAATTCTTCCCTTTTACTTATGTCCTAAGAGTCTACTATTTCTGTCAAGGGTACCTTGCTTGTCCCACTCATTCAGGTTTGAAAATCTATAAGCATCTCGATATACTATTATTGAATCTTTTAAGAAAACTTTATTCTAAGTAGAATTATGATTTTGACTAGTGTGATTTGATGGGCATGACTCCATCAAATTGATGGAGCAAAGCCAGGGTATGTGAGCAAGGGGGTGAGGGAGAGGTGCATGCCTAGTTTGAGTAACTTGGGTCTTCTAATCAACGGCCTTGTTAATATCCTAGCTTTACCAGATCATCTGCTCCTCTCCTTCTCCCTATTATCTCCCTATGCTATCAAACTACGACAACATCTCTCAATTAGAATAAGTGTCAGATAAGTGCTTTCATGAAGGGGTAGGACCAAGTGAAATTGAAGGAAAAGTTTGAGGATGGGAAGAAATCCTGTCCAAAGCTTTCTCTATGAATTTGTACATCACCAAGCTTCATGAATTTATCAAGCAAATTAGTATTAAAATCAGCTGCATTTTGCTGCAAGAGCACCAAATTTCCTTTCTTCCTTCCCACTCCCCTTTGGTCTTTTCAAATTAGAGACTAAAGAAAATGAAAAGGAATAAGAAAGCAATCCATAAATGTTTTCTCAGTCCTGGCATTCTGGACCAATCCAGTGAAGCTGGAATTATCACAAAACAACATGTTCTTTTAAGAGTCCATTTTCCAAACAAAATAAGTTATGGACTTAGTGGTGGGTGATAAAGGAACAGTTCAGATACTTTGAAACATCTCAAGCTTATTTTTCCAAAAAAAAAAAAAAAATTGGTTTTGGCAATATCTTCTACATGGCTTTTTCCAATAATTTCTTTCTTCAGAACTATGAACATGTGAAGGAAAATCCATTACTGTTCTTAGTCTAGATTTCCTAATCAAAGTCATATGAAAGGTACTCTTGAGAACTTACAAACATTTTTAAAGAAGGTCCTTCTTTCTAATTCAATTTAGACAAAAATAAAATACCACACAAGAGAGATCAAGACAAAAAAATGTATGAGAAAGTGCTCAGTATTGTCAGTACAAGAGAAGTGTCTATTAAAACTCCCACAAGACGCTGCTATGCTAGAACAGTGAAAATGCAAAATACTCATAGTATGGAATGCTGGTGAGGATGGGGAACAGTCTGAACTCCCATAATGCCTATGGGAGTGTAAATGGAAGTCAGGCAAAAAGACAAAATTAAGTATACATTTGCCCTGTGAAGCAGTGATTCCACTCCTAGATATTTATCTAAGAGACATTAAAAGCTATATCCACAATATCTTATACAAAAACGCTTATAAAGTCTAAATTCACAATAACCCCCCCAAAAGACATAATTAGGTATCCACTGACAAGAGAGTAGATAATAAATGCTGGAATATTCACATAATGGAATACTACTCAAGAATTTAAAAAAGGAATTAACTATTAATATCTGCAATGTCATAAATAGAAACTCAATGCAAACACATGGACACATAAAAACTAACATACTGTATGATTCTATTTACATGTAATTATAGATTAGGCAGCCTAATCTACAGGGATGGAACCCAAATCAATGGTTGCTTCTCGAAGAAGGCTCTGTCTGGAGGGATGACAGTGTTCTTTTTCCTGTTGGAGCACAAGATACATAATTATGCATCTTTTTTTGTAACTGATCAAGCTGGGCATTGTACTGGATTTCAATTATACTTCAATAATATATTTTTTATTTAGAAAGGAAATAAAACTTTAACAATTTAAAAATCACCTTGAGTCTTTTTAAAATTGAAAAAAAAAATGAAATGCCTTGGTTAAAGCTTGAGAATTTGAAATGCTTGTCAGATGCAGTTATGAATTCTAAAAATAACATAAGGGCACCTGGGTGGCTCAGTGGGTTAAGCCTCTGCCTTCGGCTCAGGTTCAAGTCATGATCTCAGGGTCCTGGGATGGAGCCCCGCATCGGGCTCTCTGCTCAGCAGGGAGCCTGCTTCCCCCTCTCTCTGCCTGCCTCTCTGCCTACTTGTGATCTCTGTCTGTCAAATAAATAAATAAACCTTAAAATAAGTAAAGATAACATAGTAAATATTTATTATAAACAACCACTTTATTTCCCAGCTTCAGCAGGTTGTACACTGCCTAGCATATAGACCGTGCCGAATATATGCCCTGGGTGGATGAATGGCCATCATTTAAAAATATACTTAGATTTTTCCTTTTTTGTCCTGCAAACCTGTACTTTTCCTCTGTCTGCATCTCATCCTGTGTGTATCTTTCCAGGTTTCTAAACCAGTGATTCTCAAACTTCTGGGCATCAGAACCTTCCAGAGGGCTTGTGAAGCCACAGATTCTTGGGCCTCACCTTCAGAGTTTCTCCTGCATTAGATCTGGGGAGGCTTTGAGAAACGAACCCAACTGACTTTGATGCTGCTTGGTTTGGGGCCACCCTTTGAGGATTACTGCTTCTAGCACTTCTTCAACTGTCACATCAAAGTTCCATTCCTTTCCAACCAAAGGTCAGCGTTTCTTACTTTTAACCACCTTCTTAACAGCCTCGGGCCTCCTCCTCTGAGATTTTATTACTCTTCTCACAGGTTCTTCCCAGTTGCTATTGGGCTCATTCTCTCCTGTACTTTCTTCTTTGGGAAGAAAAAATGCTTGCATGTGTTTTCTGTTCAGGTAGGTGATGAGTCCTTCAAGGGTGGGGACGCTCACTTAGTATCTTCCTTCCTCTCATACCCAGAACAAGCTATAGAGCTAATCAGTGATCAATATGTGCTGATATATCTGATACGTAGACATTCTTCCAAAGCATGTACAGATCCTACTAAAAGCAAGAGCGAATATTCAGGTAAAATAAATCCTTTGTTAGGATGAATTACCTGTCATTGGGACAGTGACTTGGCAACGTCCAGTCGTGGTGTGGGTTAATGAGGAAACCCCAGGACAGGAATACGGAGCTTGGTGTCAGAGTGCCAACCACCAGCTGGAGAGGTTTGCGAGAGCGTGATTTACCTAGGGAGGTAACATGCAGGTTAACTTTGGTAACACAGTAGATTTTTATGATTGGGGTAGAAGGCACAATAATAATTTAAGAAGATGATAAAGAGCATGAAAGCATCAAGTTCTTTTCTTCTGATGGAGTACACAAATATTATCAATGTTTTGCCCATAAATTTAAGCAGAAACCAAACAAAATATCATTTTGAAATTTATGTGCATATGTTTATGCATATATATGTATGTGTATATGGGTAGTATATGCATATAAATTATAGGCAATCATACCTAGGTTTTTTTTTTTTAAGATTTTATTTATTTATTTGACAAAGAGAGAGATCTCAAGTAGACAGAGAGGCAGGCAGAGAGAGAGGGGGAAGCAGGCTCCCTCCTGAGCAGAGAGCCTGATGGGGGGGCTCGATCCCAAGACTCTGGGATCATGACCTGAGCTGAAGGCAGAGGCTTAACCCACTGAGCCACCCAGGTGCCCCTGGGTTTTATTTTCTTATGGGTTAGGGATAGCTATGAAAGTTGTGGCTATTACCAATGAAATAAATAATGCGAATGCGTTGCTCACTTCATTTCTTTTACAGATACAAGAAAAGCATGTTTGTTCTCCCCCTCTTCCCAATACTATGAATAGTGTGAAAGGACATCAAAGATGAGAAAAGAAAGCGTAACATCTGGCTTGTAGGTTATATTCTATTTTAAAACTAGTTTAGAAGTGTAAAATCTCTTATCATACTATTATAATAAGCCACCCCCTTTTCTTGCAGTGAGTGTCTAAATAGAAAATGCATATACATTCTTTTTCTTACATTCCTAATACTGTCGGAAGAGTAGGGATGACATAGGAAGAACATTTGTTTAGATGGGACGAATCAGATTTGGGCAATACCAAGTGATGATAACAAACCACTTTAGATTCTTTTCCAGTATATTGGGGGGGAGCAGTATTTGCATTTTAAAAAATATTTGGAACTTCAGGAGTGGGATCAGTGAAAAAGAACAATGAAGATCCTTTGCCATGGAAACCAACATTGGCTTATAAAAAAAAGTCTGTACATAACATAAAAGTGCAATAAGATATCAAATAAAACTATGCAGAACATAAAACCTTCTTTTTATTTCCACTGGATTCTGTCTTTCATTTCATGAGACCATGCCTCTTGTATTTGCTGTAAGAACTTGTGTTATTTTTATCTAATGTGATAGGAACTAATGGGTAGGAAGGTACCTCTTGTATGAGCTTAGTGGAAGTTACCTGAACCCAATGTCCTTTAAAATTGTGCCATCCTTGATGCTTCTGGTAGATTTAAGTTCTTTGAGTTGTTATTCTGGTGGAAAAACCTTCTCATCCCAGAACATATAAGCCTAATGGTGGCCAGCTGTTTTATGGTAACACAGCTGAATTTTTAAAATTAACATATAATGTATTATATGTTTCAGGGATACAGGTCTGTGATTCATTAGTCTTACACAATTCACAGCACTCACCATAACACAACTGAATTTTTAAAAAGCTATCTAAAATAACTGTCAAGGATAGGTGTTCACTTGTTTGTAAATGTGTTTTTATCTTTTTCCATAAAATTTTCCAGCTCCACCTGCAATGCTACCTTGTATGATCATGATTCCAAGAACACAAGTCTGACTCCCCGAAAAGGTAGAATAGAACCTGGTGAGGCTAAGGGATTTATGTAGTTTGACAAAGGCCTGAAGGGATTTTGATATTCCTTTTTCCACTCCTGAGTTAGTTTTCACTAAGTGATACAACTATCTCATTTTACAATTGAAAAATACGGCCCAGAGAAGTTTCAAGGTCACACCAAGAGCAAGGTCAAGACTTCAATTTCTCTCTTCTGAACTATAATCTAGTTTTTTTCCTTTCTTATCTTTCTTTCTTTTTTTTTTTTAACTAGATCATTGACATACTCATGATATATGAAGATTATGCCATTTAGAGACAAAATATACATTTTCCTTTCTCCAAGGGAACGGCATGGCCATAAAACAATTATTTCACTAAACTTGGATCTTAACATAAACGTGATTAAAATTTATGTGGCAAATGCAGATATAAATTGAATTGAAGTTAATGCATTAGGCATTGTATCATTCTCAAAAGCAGATTACAAAAAAATTACATCCGTTGCCCGAGAGGAAAGGTGGGGCATTATATCCTGATCAAGATGAAATAATTTCCTGAGCTGGTCATCACAAAGGGAAAAATAATTTCAAGTCCAGTGTCCTAGAAGTTCCCAAATGAAGTTACAAAGCGTGACTAAGGTGTAATCCCTCTTTTGATGTCCCTTACACATTTCTTTATGTTTGTCTTGAGAAACAGCTTGATGAGAACATGAAGCCAGAATCCCATGGACCCATACTAATACTTCCTGACTTTGTTAAATATTCTGAAATAAAGTTTCATTAGAAGTTATAAGGAGTCACTAAAATTTCCCTCCTGCTTTGGAAGAATTTGGGAGGCCAGGAAAAGGAATTGGTATTTTTCAAAATGCTTACTGCATCCCTAAAAAGAAGCAAAAACGAACGGAAGGAGGGGAGGGGACCGTGGCAACAAATTTCTGGTAACAGGCTTGGCTAATGCCTCCAGAAGACACAATTCACAGCTGCGAAGGGCCTGTTTGCTACATGTATCTGAAGATCTGTGCACTCCCCCAACCCATTTCATTGCTCTAGAAACACAGAACAAACAGGAGAGATCCCTTTTGCTTGACATCTAGTATACTACAAAAGATAAACATGGTTATGAAATACTAAGACCAGTTCACATTAGTAAATGCCAAAGAAAAGCGAAATATTTTTATCAATAATCTACAGTCAGGGAGATGTGAGATTGGACGGTAAAGGCATACTCCCATCTTTTTTAGGTTCTGACCGCAATGGCCTACTTATTTGATCTGCGAAGAAATTTTAATAGTGAAACTGGGACAATGTAAGATTTTAATCTTTCTTTAGTCATGTAGAAAATGTTTCTACTCATTTATTCGTAGGTTATTTACTTTCCTATTTCCAGTCTCCCTCTCCCTGGGAGTCTCCGCATTGTGTTGCTATTCTAGGAAATTGGTCCTTGCTCTCATGTTGGACTAAATAGAAGAGGGTCCAAAGGAAGAAAGAGGAGGAATAAAGTAGAACCCATGTTCCAACCCATTTAGCATGCATAGAAAGGAGTGATGCTTTTAAAATGTGAACAGTCTCCTTCAACAAAGGCTAGACATCAGATTTTGCCCTTAAAAGCTGGAAAACACCAGACAAGGCCCAAGTTGACACACTGTGAAGTAGATTCAGGCTAACAGGAGTTAACTCTAAGTGAGCACATACTATGGGGCAGGCCCTATCCTGCAAGGCCACACATGCATGAACTCATTTATCCCTCACGACAACCCTGGTGTGCAGGAGAAAGGAGGCACTGAGAAGTTTAGTAATTTGTCTAAATTCCTCAGGTTTGTATGTAGTGGTGCTGGGATAAGATCCCAAGCAGTCTCTACAACCAGATCATGGTACTTGCAAGCTAGGTTATCTGCTGGGGCCTGCTGTGTTACATGTTCTAATCTACATTCCTAACTCATCCCCAAGGAATTGGTTTCCATGGGTAGAAATGACAAAGCATGGTTTAAAGTTAATAAAATCTGAAAAATGAACAAAATATACCTGAGCAGGACTTCTTCTGACTCGGAGGGGGAGCAGGCCGCACAACGATCAGATATTTAGGCTCCGCATCTGGAAATAATAACATTATGTATCAGTAAAATTCTCTGAGAGGGAGCAATGAATGTTCACGACAGCAAACCCATGTCCTGACTCAATGTTCCCCGGCCTTAATCATTGTAACCATCTCACCCATGGATGAGAGGACCCAGGAATGTGTGAAGTTAATACTCCCTGAGACAATTCAGTCCATTAAGATTTTGAAATGAAAATTAAATCCAGATTTTCAAAACCAAATGGATGGGAGTCGGGGAGAGGTCTTGAATCTTGCTATACATAGATTTTTGTGCCACATTTTCATCAAGCCTTCCCACTGCAAAGAGATTTTTTAAAAATCTGATCATACCCATTTTGTCATCCTACTCTTCACAGAAGCCATCCTGATGCTTCAAAAGCAGGGAAGGAAAATCATACTTGCCTAAGACCCATGAGATGCAACAGGACCTCAACTGCCTTATGATCTGAAACTGCTCACTTCCACAGTAATATGAATATTCATAATGTCCTCTTTATTTTCATCCTCTTTGCATAATCTCTTAGCCTGTTAGCATATTCAGCCAATCATTTTTGTGAACAATATTTAACAAAGTCACAATTTCAGGTGGTATACTCTTCATCTACAATATGTCAATGGAAAATAAAAGAGAATCTCTTTTAAAAAATATTTGGACTGATGATTTGCAGATCTATATCCCTGAACAAATAATACATTATATGCTAATTAAAAAGTAAATACATGTGTATTTACATGGGAAAAAAATATTTAGGCTTTGGCGCTCCTGGGTGGCTCATTCGGTGAAGCATCTGCCTTCGACTCAGGTCATGATCTCAGGATCCTGGGATCAAGTCCCACTTCAGGCTCTCTGCTCAGTGGGGTGTCTGTTTCTCTCTCTCTCTCCCTCTGCCTCTCCACTCCTTTTGTGCTCTCTCTCTTGCTCATGCTCTCTCAAATAAATAAATGAAAACTTTAAAAAATATTTAGGCTTTGGGGACGCCTCAGTGGTGCTGTTGGTTAAGCATCAACTCCTGATTTTGGCTCAAGTCATAATCTCAGGGTCATGGGATTCTGCAGCTCTGCCCTCAGAATGGAGCCAGCTTGAGATTCTCTCTCCCTTGTCCTATTCCTTCCACTTTGTGTGCTCTCTATGTAAAAATAAATTGGTAAGATCTTTTTAAAAAAAATTTAGGTTTTAAATAAAATGATGTTTAAACCATCGATATGCACTAAATCAGGGGCTAATAATTTTTCAAATCATCTTCTTTTTTGAATTGGTATTTCTGAGATGGTTGATTTAAATATACATAAATAAGACAAATGTAATTGGGCATACTGAATAGCATTTCATAAGCACTTCTACTGAACTGGTTGGTGACTATTATCTACAATAATTCTCTAGTAACTTTGGATTCTGAAGTTCATTCTGCATCGTATCTCATTTGGATGCTGTAGTCAACAAGAGTTCTCCCTTGCTCACTCAGACAGAACTTACATCTTTGTTTTGTTTTCATTCTGGATTTAAATGTCTCCCCTCTATGAGTCTGGAACAGAGGCCTTCCCTGCCCAAGGCTTTACAGAGCTGACCTCATCTTCAGCTGGACACAACCTGGCAGTTCAAGCCCTTTCAATCACTTGTGCCTTTGTCTTTTACTGGACACCCCACACAGCCTTATTTGCGATAACCTGCTACATTAACTATACCGCATAAAGGAAACCAGGTAACCTCTCCAACAGACCTCAGAGCTTTGTCTCCTTTCTTATGATTGCCTCATGAACACAATATGGTTAAAGGAATGTTCATTATGTTTCAGAGTCTCGTGTTTGAAGGCATAGCTTCCTTAGTGGGGCTTAGACAAGGAAGATTGAACCTAAATCAAAGGTCCCTAGTAGGAATATAATACACTCCCTGATTGTATTTGGGATCTAAAGTAATATAAGTATTAAGAATGTACCACATAGTCAGTACTTTCTTCATGGAGGGCACTTACGAAACACTTTACATTTGTGACTAATTACTCCTCATGGCAATCCTACTTGATATACACCACTATGGCACATTTGTGGAGGAGGTCACTGAGGCAGGGTCAGCTTCATGGGCAGTCAACATGCCCTGTCACACAGGCCCCATGTTCAGAAGCATCCCATGCTTGGTTTAATGCCCTGCTGTCAGTGTGCTGAAATTCTTAATAGTTTTTATCTTTGCATCTGTGTTTGGTAAGGGCAGTGAAGGGCCAATAAAGCCTGTGTGGGAGCAGAGGAGCCAGAGCAATAGATAGGCTGCAGTTTCTTTCCCACCCATAGTGGTTGAGATGCCCTCTCAGCACAGCATTCCCAGGGACCCAGGACACATGGGGGTTCAGCAAGACTCCAAGGTCAAACAGAGCAAGCATACTGCATCTCTGGCTGAGGAAGAGGGCATGGAGGGGACCTGTGTGGACACACTCACTGTTCAAGCAAACCAAAAGTCGCTTCCATGCAGAAGGCAATGGCCTTGTAACCCAAACAACCAAGCAATCCTATAGCATCCCCTATTGTTCCTGTTAGTTCTCTGTATTTGCCAACCACTTATGCCGAAAAGGACTATCTCAAAGAAAAAGGGAAGCTGGACCAACCCCCAGTTCCCGTGCCTTTCCCTTCTTTGTCACTCATAAGTAAGCCAAAGGCAGAGTTACAGAATGTCCACATGTCAAGGAGTGAAGGACAGAGAGTTAGTGTTTTGCATTTCCATTCTTTGGGTAAGGAGATACACATGCACGTATCAATGACAAATTACAAATTGTGTGATCTGTGATTCTGCTTTGGTGTTAAAGGCCCATCTTGGCCTTTAAAACTGGCCTTGCATGATGTAAAGAGAAATGGCAAAATTTAGGTTAATGATTTAAAATTTTAATTTACTTAATGCCATTGGATAGCAAATAAAATAACACCATCACAAGCTGGGAACCTGTGGAAGAAAGGAAATATTTTAGGATCTTTAATGATAATTTTCTCCTGCTTTTTGAAATTTGGCTGTGCAAATCATATGCTGTCTTGAATTTACTTCTAGAAACCAAAACGAAATCTCTGTTTTTCTTAAGTTACCCTCACTGTGGCAGGGTCTCTTAGCTTTTCACTTCCTTCCTTGATGCACATTAATTCAATTCTGCCTCAGCAGCTTAAAAAAAAAAGCCTGAAATACTAGAAAAATAACATGCGTGGAAGCCAGAGATAGTGCCATGATCCAAGACATATGTTTATAAGAGCAATTTAAAAGTAATTTTTGTTATGATCAGTCATTTTGCATAAAGCCTAGGCTGTGACAGCCAGATACAAATTAGAACAGATGTCGGGAACAGGGGGCAGACAGGAGGCCTCTCACTACTCATTAGAAACTCCCAACATTCATATATTTCAGCAGTCTTTGTGCTCGATTTGGAATGCAAACATGGAAAAATAAAACAACTAAAAACCAAAATATCTATTTCAGTTCTGTACTCTGAAACTCTTTGCAAATCTGTAGTAGCCTGGAAATACATACACTGTAGCTTGGTCAGCCATTCTATTCACACATGCCAAAACACACTCGTTCTTCATTTAGAAAATGTATATAATTAAAATGTCCACTTCAGCAAATTTGTGTAGAATACAGTTAAGCCTATACTGTGTTGCAGACTGATTACATCTAATTCTCTTAATATTTCAAATGCCCTGAGGTGAAGGATTGTGACAGCTTACTGTTTAAGGAAATCTACTACTGAAATTCTTTATAAAGTGCTAGAGTTTTTGGTAATGCAAATAATTCTTCAATAATCGCTCTGTTTGATAAATTCCAATTTTCACATTTTTATTAGAGGACCTCCACCTTGCAAACCACACTGCTCTAGAATGAAGTCATAGCGAGCTTCATTTCTGCAGTGCAAATTTCCACAAAATAAAAATTTTTAAAAAATTTTTTATTTTTTATAAACATATATTTTTATCCCCAGGGGTACATGTCTGTGAATCGCCAGGTTTACACACTTCACAGCACTCACCAAAGCACATACCCTCCCCAATGTCCATAACCTCACCCCCCTTCTCCCAACCTCCCTCCCCCCAGCAACCCTCAGTTTGTTTTGTGAGATTAAGAGTCACTTCTGGCTTGTCTCCCTCCCAATCCCATCTTGTTTCATTGATTCTTCTCCTACCCACTTAAGCCCCCATGTTGCATCACCACTTCCTCATATCAGGGAGATCATATGATAGTTGTCTTTCTCTGCTTGACTTATTTCGCTAAGCATGATACGCTCTAGTTCCATCCACGTCGTCGCAAATGGCAAGATTTCATTTCTTTTGATGGCTGCATAGTATTCCATTGTGTATATATACCACCTCTTCTTGATCCATTCATCTGTTGATGGACATCTAGGTTCTTTCCATAGTTTGGCTATTGTGGACATTGCTGCTATAAACATTCGGGGGCACGTGCCCCTTTGGATCACCACATTTGTATCTTTAGGGTAAATACCCAGTAGTGCAATTGCTGGCTCAAATAGCCAAAGGGATATTGAAAAAGAAAGCCAAAGTTGGTGGCATCACAATTCCAGACTTCAAGCTCTATTACAAAGCTGTCATCATCAAGACAGCATGGTACTGGCACAAAAACGGACACATAGATCAATGGAACAGAATAGAGAGCCCAGAAATAGACCCTCAACTCTATGGTCAACTAATTTTAGACAAAGCAGGAAAGGATGTCCAATGGAAAAAAGACAGCCTCTTCAATAAATGGTGTTGGGAAAATTGGACAGCCACATGCAGAAAAATGAAATTGGACCATTTCCTTACACCACACACTAAAATAGACTCAAAATGGATGAAGGACCTCAATGTGAGAAAGGAATCCATCAAAATCCTTGAGGAGAACACAGGCAGCAACCTCTTCGACCTCAGCCGCAGCAACATCTTCCTAGGAACATCGCCAAAGGCAAGGGAAGCAAGGGCAAAAATGAACTATTGGGATTTCATTAAGATCAAAAGCTTTTCACAGCAAAGGAAACAGGTAACAAAATCAAAAGTCAACTGACAGAATGGGAGAAGATATTTGCAAACGACATATCAGATAAAGGACTAGTGTCCAGAATCTATAAAGAACTTAGCAAACTCAACACCCAAAGAACAAATAATCCAATCAAGAAATGGGCAGAGGACATGAACAGACATTTCTGCAAAGAAGACATCCAGATGGCCAACAGACACATGAAAAAGTGCTCCATATCACTCAGCATCAGGGAAATACAAATCAAAACCACAATGAGATACCACCTTACACCAGTCAGAATGGCTAAAATCAACAAGTCAGGAAATGACAGATGCTGGCGAGGATGCGAAGAAAGGGGAACCCTCCTACACTGTTGGTGGGAATGCAAGCTGGTGCAGCCACTCTGGAAAACAGCATGGAGGTTCCTCAAAATGTTGAAAATAGAACTGCCCTATGCCCAGCAATTGCACTACTGGGTATTTACCCTAAAGACACAAACGTAGTGATCCAAAGGGGCACGTGCACCCAAATGTTTATAGCAGCAATGTCCACAATAGCCAAACTATGGAAAGAACCTAGATGTCCATCAACAGATGAATGGATCAAGAAGAGGTGGTATATATACACAATGGAATACTATGCAGCCATCAAAAGAAATGAAATCTTGCCATTTGCGACGACGTGGATGGAACTAGAACGTATCATGCTTAGCGAAATAAGTCAAGCAGAGAAAGACAACTATCATATGATCTCCCTGATATGAGAAAGTGGTGATGCAACATGGGGGCTTAAGTGGGTAGGAGAAGAATCAATGAAACAAGATGGGATTGGGAGGGAGACAAACCATAAGTGAATCTTAATCTCACAAAACAAACTGAGGGTTGCTGGGGGGAGGGGGGTTGGGAGAAGGGGGGTGAGGTTATGGACATTGGGGAGGGTATGTGCTTTGGTGAGTGCTGTGAAGTGTGTAAACCTGGCGATTCACAGACATGTACCCCTGAGGATAAAAATATATGTTTATAAAAACATAAAAAATTAATTAAAAAAAAAAAAACCACAATGAGATATCACCTCACACCAGACAGAATGGCTAAAATCAACAAGTCAGGAAATGACAGATGCTGGTGAGGATGCGGAGGAAGGGGAACCCTCCTACACTGTTGGTGGGAATGCAAGCTGGTGCAACCACTCTGGAAAACAGCATGGAGGTTCCTCAAAATGTTGAAAATAGAACTCCACAAAATAAAATTTAATAAGCCAGGATGCTCCTACAGGAAATCATGTAAGGGTCTTGAACAAAAATAATAATTTACCCTTGCCATCTTTTTAACAAGTTGGTTTCATATCAAACTAAATTTCTCAACACAAAAGCATATACTCTAGAGCCTGGAATTACATCTTGCTTGCTAGTTGCTTATATAAGGTGAGTGCTTAATGTATGCACATCTGTTTCCTCACCTGCAAAATGGGGGGGGGGGGGGGGAATCACAGTACCTACCTGCAAAGGGTCTTAGTGATGATTAACCTGTAACAGTGCCTAAGACACAGAAAGAGCTTAGTTAATGATGGCTATTATCATGACAATAAAGATGGGGATTCCTTGAAAGCAGAAATTTGTGTCTTTAGAGGCCCTGGGGACTTATAAAAAGGAAGGAAAATGTTCAAAGCCTTTTTTTTTTTTTTTTTAAAGCAATTATCACAGGGTCCAAAATGCAAAACTTTCACAAAAATAAAATTAAACACCATACAGACAAAGATCCTCTGTCCTGACCAGACTAAG
Organism: Mustela lutreola; assembly: GCF_030435805.1. Lineage (NCBI taxonomy): Eukaryota > Metazoa > Chordata > Mammalia > Carnivora > Mustelidae > Mustela > Mustela lutreola. The sequence continues at coordinate 176,138,616 of NC_081291.1, read as the reverse complement.
TAGCTCTTATGAGCTCTTTCAGGCTTTTTTGTGTTCATCTCTCTGTGGTCCAATTTTATCAAGCATTTTAGTAAAATGATTTAGCCAGAAACCCCTATCTTCCACACCTGATCACATACCTGATCACAAGTGAGGATCCTTAACCTCCACCACCCCTTGATCACCCTGGCCTGCCTTCAGCAAGAATCTTGCCAGGTTAGTTTAGCCAGATTCCCCCACCCCTTATCCTCATGTTTCTTCTTAGTCATTTTCCATCCATGTATTCCCACCTGCTTCTTGGCTATAAATTCCCACTTTTCCTTGTTGCATTCAGAGTTAAGCTCAGTTTCTCTCCCACACTGCAAGATCCCATTGTTGTGGTCCCTATGCCCACTGCAATAGTCCCTACCTTTAAACAAAGTCTTCCTAGCTATCTTTAACAAATGCCACTGAATAAATTCTTCCTTCATAATACTCACATCAATCCAAAAAATCCTAGAAAATTTACTGGTATGCAGAATCTGGCAGCACATAATACAATAATATATTATGGCCAAATGTAGGTTTATCCCAGAAATGTATCATACAAAGAAAAAAAAATAAGCCTATTTCAACAGGTACTAAAAGTCATTTCACAACATTCAACACTAATTCTTATGTGATAAATAAGGAATGAATGGACACTTTTGTTAATATGATAAAATAGATCTTGGGACATCTGACCCAACTTTCTGTAATGCAGAGCACCCTACACATACGTTCCTGTTGAGAAGCTCTTCCTGGCTTTATCAGAACATTCAACTATCATTTTTATTTCCTTTTTATTGCTTTATTTTTAAAAATGTTATCCTAGGATTCGATTTTATAACCTGCTTCAGCTTTCGTATTGAGTACTTGAGCCCACAGATTATTAGGGAAACAAACACGAGTAATATAACCAACTACATCACGTGTTCTTTGGGAGACTAAAATGAGATGGTGGGTTTGAAGCGTTATTGGAATATTTACACATGAGACCAGCTTACCAGAATTGCAAGTTGGAACAAACTTGCTCACAAAGACCTAGATTTAAGTTTCTATGTCCATTTCCCTCTTTGAGGTACCTCCTTGCTTTACTGAGTACGGCTTATTTATTATTCAAGCTTATTTTCACTTGTTCTCAGGATCACAAAAGTCGCCATTTGCAAGTTACTGTGAGTGGATTCATGGTAACACAGTGCTTCTGCTCACGTCGCATTCTATTTCAATGACATAAAGCAAAGCACATATGCTCTACTAAATGCATACAGGACAATGTGCAGGCTTTCCTCTGGTAGGAGAGGGCCCAGGCAGTGAACAGTTAACACGGTGGTGCTTTAAAGGTCTGGGTCAGGGAAGGTGAACATCATCTCAGATATCCTTCAAGGGTTCAGGGAAGGGATTCAAGATGAAATTGAATTTTTGAGTTGACTCTGAATCTCTTTTTTTTTTTTTTTTAAGATTTTATTTATTTGACAGAGAGAGATCATAAGTAGGCAGAGAGGTAGGCAGAGAGAAAGGGTGGGGGGGAGCAGCCTCCCTGTGGAGCAGAGAGCCTGTTGCGGGGCTTGATACCAGGACCTTGGAATCATGACCTGAACTGAAGGCAGAGGCTTTTACCCACTGAGCCACCCAGGCGCCCCTGAACACCTTTGTCAGTAACTAGATTTTTGATGTTAAAAAAAAAAAAAAATTCATTGAATAGGTAGAATTATCCCTCCTGTGATTTGGAGATCTGAAAAGAACAGTGATGCTTGATCTTTGGTTCACCTCCAGAGAGGGGAAGAGACGGCTGCCTCTGGGTCCCAATGGAAGAGGCTGAAATCTCTTGCTCTCTGGAGGTAACTGGGGCTGTAGAAAGGCTTCTGAGATGTAGAAAGTGGGCCGCAGAAACCCAGCAAGGAGAACAGTGGGCACTGAGCTAGAGCCCTGTTCACACGAGGGGCTTCCTCTGAACAGCTGTGCTGGCCCTCGCTGGGATTTTGGCCACTAGGCACCTAATCAGAGGGTGGAAGAACAGAAAACAGGGATCTTGGGGCAGGCAGGGGGAGAATGGAGTCCCGGGCTCTTTCATGATGTGCAGAAGTTGGATGGGCTTCCAAATGAACTCCACCAGCTTTTCAGGGGTTGCAAGACTGGTCTGGGGGAAGGGAGGGAGGAAAGAATAGAATCCAAAGGGAAGAAATCTGATTTCCTTCTAATCTAGCAAGTGAGACTTTACGAGTTTTAATTTGATTTGGAGACATAAAAGCAACATAGTATTATCTGAGTCCCAAATGATAACAATATTATAAATAAAGCTGTTTTATAAGAAATGGCATATTAAACATTCAGAGCACCCTATTTCAATGGCTCTAAGACATACTGTCCCCTAGCTTTTAACATTTCTCAAATGCATTCTATGATTGGTGGTATCTTACATCGTTCAGGGGCAGTTGTGACTTTGTTGTCCTTACCGAGACCTTTCCTAGGAAGGTCAAGAAATTGACAGTTTCAAGAAGAAGGTCAGTGATTTGGAAGAAAACTCAGTAGAGAAGGGTTGCAAAGCTTCTGCATCACTAGCATTCTTGCTGGCCTAGTGAGTGGTGTGGTGTGGGGTGGTGTGGTGTGGAAAAACAAGGCTATTGAAAATCAGAATCAAAAGGTGAAACAGAAGGTTCAGACTCTCAAGGTCAAGATATTTAACAGTTACTGAACTTTTTTGTTGTTTATTTTACTTTAAAATTTTTTAAAGTGATATTTTCCTTGCTTAAGGTCCCAGCCCTAGTCTAGCCATGAGAAAAACATCAGATAAAACTAAACTGAAGGACATTCTACAAAATATCTAACCAGAACCTTTCACCAAAAATAAAGAAAGTCGAGAAAACAAGACACTGTCCACCAGAGTCAAAGGAGACATGACAAAATGTAACACGGTATCCCACATGAAATCAGGATGAGAAAAGGGATCTTAAGTAAAAACTAAGGAAATCAAAGTACAGACCTCAGTTAATAACATATCAATATTGGTTCATTAGTTGTGACAAATGCACAATATTAACATGTCAAGAATAGAATTTAAAGGTCAAGTATGTAGGAATTGTACTATATGAGCAACTTTTCTGTAAATCTAAAGCTAAGGCAAAGACTTAATTAAAAAAATAAAATCATATCTCTTTATAAAAAATAGATAATATTATCATATTATGTATCATTATGTATCAGTGATACCAAGGAAGTTGTTTCGATAAATACAAAATAAAGGCTGAAGGGATGCATTAATCAAGAGCTTTATTGTTTTTTACTTTTATATGAAAGAGTGGTGTGATTTACAGCTTAAGTTGATAAAGTTTGATAAAGTAAGGTAACTTTTTTTTTTAGTAAGGTAACTATTTTTAAGAGATGTCAATGTGGCACCTCATAAGACTACTAATAAATTAAGAATAAAATCACTGACAAAACCTAAAACAGGACAAAACTATGGCCAGGGAAGTAACCATGCATAAATATTATCAATCCTCCTTTGCATCTGCAAGTGTCCACATGCCACACTTGGCTGTAATCTGTCCCGAAAGGGCATACTCCAAATTAAGTACACCCTTTAGCTTTCAGCATTTGGCAGGCAGCTCCTATGCCTTATATCATCAACACTAACACTGAGTCATGTCTGTTTGAAAAATCCCCTTGAAAATCCTCTTTGTGTTTGAAGCCCAGGCAGAGGGTTCCATTTACCCATCAGTCAGTACTGAAGGAAAAAAATAAAAATAAAAGACTCCAGAGTGTGGCCATGGAAGGGAGAAGCCAACAGAGCTCCAGCCAGGGCCCTCCACTCTGTAGTCCTACCTCACTGCCTTTGCCTAATCCTGCAGACACTGTCCCTCACCCTCTGGTCCATGAAGGGGAGTCTCACTGAGAAAGAGAGAGGTGTTAATATGGTGGGGAGTTGGGATGTTTCAAGTAAATGCTACTTGTCTACTCATTTCTTGAAAGGCCCCTCGTTGCTCCTTCAAGATTTCAGTGGAGTAACCAACCTTACTCCCTACCTGTTCCACCCATTCTCATCTTCCAGTGATAAAATAATAATAATAACCACCACCCATGGATACCACTCCATCAACTCCATTTCGGCAATGAGGTATAAAGGATTCATATTTGAACTGCAGTCCACTTCTATTCTGAAGCCACATCACTGGAAAACGAGAAGCTCACGTACAGTTGATGCATCCCTCCTGAGGGTAGTATCAACAAAAGAACTCACCACAAAACACCATCAGCAAGGGACCCTAGAGTAATGGCATATTAAAAAACTAAAACAGCAGCAGTTGATAGACTTGACCCACTCAGGAATACCACTGATATCCTTTCAAAAAATTCCATACCCCTTTCAGAAAAACACTGATGGGACATTTTTCTAGAAAATTGAGGCAAAAACGATGTCTACTTCAGTACATGCAAACTTGTGGTTTTGCAAAGCTTCATGACACCCAGAAGTTCAAACAGAAGACAGTAGTTATAAGTCACATCAGGAGTGCACGGAATTTACTAATTTATTTATGAATAGAAAAGTTTACTAACTTCTAACAATTCGCTTAGATTACTAGCACTTTGCCCTTAGTTGCACATAAAAATGAAAGTCTATAGAATTATGAATCATCACAAATGAATAAAAATCCTCTGACTTTCAGAGTGTTTCTAAGTCCCTGTGGATGATGTGGTAGGCTGAGCCTGACATCGATTCTGGCCCAGACTCAGTTCATGTTTTGTTCATTTCTGTACTTTTAAACCTAGAAACAGTAATTACACAACAAATGTTTTCTGAAATAATGAATCTGTTCTTCCATGCCTTTATCGCCAGGGATGAGAATAAAGATGGAGGAACTGAGGCTTTTCAAGAAGAAAGGAAAAAATAATTGGAGGTTTGGGATATAGCAAAAGCAAATTGTCTTTTTTTTTTTTTTTTAAGCTTGTGAGCTGTAATTGCTGAATTACTGTTTGATAAGCCTATCTGTAGAAATATTTTCTTTGAAGTTTTTGTTTAAAATTAATGTGTGGTTTGTATGTAAGAATTATCCCTCTTTCATCAGAAAAGTTTAAAGCAAATTTTTAAAGCACATCCTACACTGTTCAGTAATTATTTCCTTTACAAAATCAGTTAAATACTGGACCAATCCTCACTTTGACAGGACGTTCTGCTATGGCCCCCAGTGGGGGCTCAGAGGTCTGGCTACTCTCAGCCTTTGAGAGGAGGCTCCCAGGTCCTGCCCACCCCCCCACCCCCCTGGTAGGGGGAGAATGGTAAGGGCTGAACGATACTCCAGTATAGTTAATGCAAAAATGAACAAGAAGAGCCTCCACTAGAACATTCTAGAATGTTCTGTCAAAGATTTGTTCTGAAGAGAGCGGATAGCTTCTATTGGGATGTTTACTATAGGTGGTATTCAGACTTGTTTGAAATTGATGGCAGTAAGGAAAAGCAGCCTCCCCACCCCCACCCCCCAGTGAGTAGTGCATTGAGCATGGTGGGAAAGGAGAATGGAGCTGCGGTTGGAAGACAGGATGTGGGCAAGGAAGGGGTGGATGGAAGGAGTTGGAGGGGGAATGAGGGCTTTTCCTAAACACAATAATATGTATTCCCAGAATCTCTGCTACAATCCTGCACTCTTCACAGCTTGCTCAGAACTGTCTTGTAGGAAAAATGCATCCTTTTTCCAGAATAACATTTCAGAGGCACATTCCATGGAGGAGACATTGCTGGAAGCTTTTTCTGAGAGTTTTAATTTCAGTGAGAATCTGGGAGACCGTGTGCAGAAAACACATGTCAGCCAGCGCCAGCAACATTCTCTGCAGGCCCAATCAATGCAAATAATAATCATCATCAAAAGACGAAACCCCTGTTTTTATAAGTGGGGGTAAAGTGACATCAAGGGCCAAGTATGAAACATTTTCCTTTTTCCACTTGGCACGGTATATATGGGCTATTTATTGTTGCACCTGTGGGTGAAAGCAGACTCTCCCTTGTCCCGCCTGACTGCTTGGAACCCTCTCCCATCAGTGTCAGCAGCAGGATCAAGGCCCAGTACTTCTGACCTCACCCCCCAAGCCTGAAAAGTCAATCTCCCCTTCCCACGGGTCTGCCATCCCAACCCATGAACTCAACAGTATTGAAGTCTGTGAACCGAGACAGCCTGTGTATCTGAACGGGAGTAGGAGAGGGGTTTGCACCTGCTTAAGAACCCCAGGAATGCCTGAGTCAGTGCAAGCTTGTGTGAGGACTGCTGCAGCCAGGTCCTGCTGGACATCACCAAGGGGCTGCGCACACCAAAACCTCCCTGCATTCACCCCCTACCCCCCAGTCCCTCCTGAAGGCAAAGGGCAGCAGCAATCACCGAGTCTGGGTGGGGAGGTCTAGCAGCGGGAGCAGGAGGGGACCAGGCTTTGAAACAAACCATAGTCGGGGCTGGGAGATCAGCACATAGGAGCCCAGGTGCTTGGCCCCGAGTACGTATGCCCCTGTCTCATCTGACCTTATTGAGAAAACAGCAGCAGCAACAGCAAAGCATTCAACTTCAAAAGCAGGGCCCTTCTGAGTGCATGGGTCACAGGCCCATGAAGTCAGCCTTAACCTGATCCTTCCCTCCCCAATCCCCTCATACTGAGCATAACTGTGAGGTACCAGGTCGCTCTTAATTTCCTGCGGTCCTGGCAGACGGTCTGGAGCATCGCATCCAGCCACTGTCCCAAGATAACCCGGCCTTACTCTCCAGCTCTGACAAATTCTCTCCTGGACACTGGAAACAAATATTTAATCAACGATTTCTCTTACCCACTTGCCCCCACAGCCAGGCCACATCATTTTCTAGTTTAGCAGACCTGTTAGACATTAAAATTGTTGACTTTATTGCCTGTGGTTTTTTTTCCTTGCCTGTGTTTTGTATGTGCACCCCACAGAGAAATTTAATGTAGGGTGTTGTCTGTGAACTGGTCTAAGGTTTGGCCAGGGCTTGCTTTTGAAGGGGAGCCTGTAACACGCGCACACATTTTCCAGGGAGTTTATCACTCCATTATTATCTCTACAGGAAGTACTAAAAAAAAAAAAAAAATCAGGACTTCATTTGGATAGTTTTCTCTCAAACAATAAAAGCTAGGTCACATGAGCTATCAGGTAAAAAGTCAGTCCTCCAACCAGCAGGGTTTTTTCTTTCTTTTTAAATGCTGTAGTCGACATGACCGTGTAGGGGGACGGGGTCAAGAATAATCGTCACAAGAGGAGCCTTTACACTGGATTCAAAGGACACAGTATTCCAGTGCCATGGGGAAGATATGATGGCACAGTGGTCAAATCAAGGCACAGCCTCTGGAACCTGCCTGCCACTTAGATTTCTCAACTTCTCATGGTCCCCAGGGTAGCTGTGAGGATGTAACCTCTGTGAAGCCCTTTGCCCGGCAACATTATAGGTGCCCCACAACATTAAATCATGGGTAAACAGTCTGGTAAGAATGTTTACGCCAGCATTTGGTGAGCAACCTCTGCACGCCAGGCTTCTGAATGGAATTCATCAGAGCCAGACCTGTAGCAAACCTCTTCTTGATTTTGTTCCTCTTTTCTCATTGAGGAATGACCCCAGTTGCAGGAGAAAAGACGAGGCTACCAGCTTGGAATCAGATGGTGAAAGACTTGGGGTCCATGCTAAGAATCGAAGGCCTTCTCTCAAGTGTATATTAAGCATATAATTTTTAACTAAACTGGGACACTTGAGAGAAAGGGTAGGAGTATTAATTGTGTCAGAACAGAAGGTATAAGCTGTAACTGTGCCTGAGAAATAGGGTGAAGCCAATGCATTAACCCAGTTGGTTACTTTATTTTTGGTTTTTCTCCCAGAGATGACTGCTCTGGACAAACAGAGATGTTTTATTTTGTTGACTGGAAGACTCTCCAGCAAACCTCCAATCAAACTCTGTAGTCAACTCCTATACCCAGACATCTGTTGACCCTGATTGTAGAGTACGTGGGGGAAGGTAAGACTCAGCTCTGGCCCCAAGGAATTCACTATGTAGCTGGTCAGACAGGACACAAATGAACACAGAACAAAACAAACAAAAACAGGGTACAATCCAAAACAGAACATAACGAAACGTTTGGCCTTTATCACATAACACTTGGAGTATGATCCTTAAGTGCCAGGCATTAAATGCCCAGGGAAAGGAAAAGGTGTAAGGAAATAAGTGGGCCATTAGGAGACTGGGATTTGATTGTCTTCCTTAACTGTGAGATGGATTCCTAAAAGTAAAAGAAATTTTGCAGTCTACATGTTATCTTGCATATTTTTTCCCACAAAACCCTCCAATTTATCCGTCTACTAGCAGCTGTCTTTCCATTTAAGGGATCTTAACAGCAAGCCTCTTGCAAAAAATCTGGAATAGGGTTTACTTTTGTTTTGGTCTATGAACAAAGGGCCATAAGCTATGTTGGGGAACCCTTTTAGATATAATTAGGAGTGATTTTTTTTTTTAAGGTAGATTTTTGTCTCAGTGAGTTGTGAAATATATATGAAAAAAGATTGTCATGCTTTATATTTAAATATTATAAACTTCTTTTATTTCTAAGAAAAGATAAACTTGGAAACAGTTTATTATTTGGTGGGGTCAGGAAGACCATGAAAACATTATAGTTGAATCAAATAGAAAAAAATAGAACTTTGAAAAGATCTTATCTGTGTCAAAACACAGTGAAATGGTCATCTATTATGAAACCAGGCCTTTCTGGTGTCAACTCATGGCGAATTGCTTAATAATGGCATAATATTTATTAAGAAATTGATACCCGCTAGGCCAATTTCTTTAAAAATCTCTTTTGAAGCTTACTTAAGCTCTGCTAAATTTTGCACCTCAGAAGAAAATCAAGTGATTGTGAGATTTCTATTTTTTAAATGAAAATTTTGGATTAATCTTGAAGATTCAAGGCCAAATACTTTCCAAGTGGGAAAACAATTTCCAGAGAAAGAATAAAGCAGGAATTAAGATGACATTCTGAAGACAGTTCTAAACAAAAGAGGAAAAACCATCTTAAATGTGACCTACCACTGTTTTAGACTTCCTGGGTCTCTCCTTTGCCTCTCTGCCATTCATTCTTTCATTCATTGTGACAACACTGGAGGTAAAAATGGGTGTCCTTGGCTGCTAAGGGTTTTCTATCTGGATGGGATGTAGGAGCACACAAGATCCATAAAGGTAAAACAAACAGCCATTTATTAAGAATGATGGTACAAGAAAATACTCAGCCTCTAGGATATACATAGAAAGGGACATAAATATTGACTGCCTTGGCCAGAAATGGTCAAGTGGAGAGCAGAGGAAGTAGGGCTTAACAGATGGGCAGCTCATAACAAACAGAGATGGTGGTGGTGGTGGAATGGGTTGGGTAGAACAAGTTTTAAGGACACAGTAGGTGGTTTACATATTTTAGCTCATTTAACTTATTTAACTTAATTCCTTAGATAGCTGATGGCTCCTTCCAGAACATATGGTCTTTTTTCCCTACTTATTTGTTTGAAAGACATTATAGAAACAACATATCAGGGGTTTATGGACTGTCTATTCTAGAAGAACAGATAAAGTTCCCAAAGTTTCAGAGGCAGCAGAGTGTTTCAGAGCTCAGTTTCTAGAACCAGACTTCTTGGGTTCAAACCTTGGACCTGCCACTTACTAGCTGCGTAATGAACTTTAGAAAGGTAACTTAAAACTCTTAGAGATCCGTTTCCTTGTGTGTACAAGTGAACTAAGAAGACTCACTATCCCAGTATAATCAGCATTCCCACTGTGCATTTGGGGACTGTCCTATATTCATTGCTGGCTACTATCTTGTGGTTTCCCCTCACACCCTCTTGCTGAAGATCATTAATCCTCAAGTATTCTGCCAAGGGAGAGAGAGACTGAACTGGTTGCTATGGCTGGCACTTCATCTTTTCCTGCTATTCGTTTATCCTGCTCCTCTTTCATGGTTCGTCAACTTAATTAATTCCCTCTATAATTCTTCAGTTATTTTCAACTTCGACTTCCAGCTATTTTTCTTCAGTGAATCTACCACCACCTTTCTTGTGACACTTCTAATAAAAGTTCAATCTTTTTTGTCATTAAGAGGATATATTTGCTCTTCGGTGTAATAAATGGCGATCTCCATTACCTTACATTTCACCCTACTTCCATAACAATGAGTACAGCAGGGTTAGACTTTTTTATGAGAAACTACAAAAAAAAAAAATCATTGAAACTCTAAAGTTTGCAATGCTGAAAGAAAAAAAATGTACATTTCCTCTTGTTTTCTACACAAAAATAAAAACTACGGGTAGAATGTCAAGGGGGTAGAACAACTGTAAAATTTGTGTGGAACCACAGAAGACCCCAAATAACTAAACCAATCCTGAGAAAGAAGAACAAAGCTAGAGGTATCATGCATCCTTATTTGAAACTACATTACAAAGCTATAGTAAGCAAACAGTATGATATTAGCATAAACACACAGACATATAAATCAGTGGAACAAAATCACAGCCCAAAAATAAACCCACACATACATGTTAACTTATGATAAAGGAGTCAAGAATACACAATGAGGAAGAGATAGTCTTTTCAATAAGTGGTATTGGGAAAACTGGACAACCACATGCAAAAAGAATGAAACTTGGCCACTATCTCACAAAAATTAACTCAAGTGGATTAAAGACTTGGACATAAGCCCTGAAACTATAAAATTCCTAGAAGTAATTATAGGCAATAAGCTCTCTGATCTTTGTCTTGGCAATGAAATTTTGGATTTGATGCCAAAAACAAAGGTAACAAAAGTAAAAAAAAAAAAAAAAAAAAAAAAAATGGACTACCTCAACCTAATAACAAAGGAAACCATCAACAAAATGAAAGGGCAACCTATTAAATTGCGAGGAAATATTTGTAAGTCAAGCATCTGATAAGGGGTTCGTAACTAAAACATATAAATAACTCATAATGCAGCAGCAAAAACCAACAACCCAATTAAAAATGGGCAGAGGACTTGAATGGGTATTTTTCCAAAAAAAGATAAACAGAAGACCAACAGACACATGAATAGATGTTCAACATCTCTAATCATCAGAGAAATGCAAATACAATGAGGTACCACCTCACACCAGTTAGAATGGCTAGCATCAAAAAGGCAAGAAATAACAAGTGATGGTGAGGTTGTGGAGAAAAAGGAACCCTAGTGCACCGTTGGTGGGAATGTAAATTGGTGCAGTCACTGTGGAAAAATAGGACGCAGTTTCCTCAAAACATTAAAAATAAAACCACCCTATGATCCAGCAATTCCACTTCTGGGTATTCATCTAAAGAAAATGAAAAGACTAACTCAAAAAAAATCTATGCATCCCCATTCTCACTGCAGCATTCCTTACAACAGCTAAAACATGGCAACAATCGAAGTGTCCAACAGTGGATGGACGCACACACACTCTCTCATAAGATATTCAGCCATAAAAAATAATGAAATTTTGCTGTTTCCAACAACGTGGATGGACCTTGAGGGCATTATGTGAAGTGAAGTAAGACACACAGAAAAGCAAATACCATATGATTACATTTACATGTTTAGATGGATCTAAAACAAAACCAAAACCAAGCTCATAGATAAAGAGGACAGATTGGTGGTGGCTGGGGGAACAAAGGGAGACCAAGTGAGTGAAAAGGGTCAAAAGAAACTTCCAGTTATGAAATAAACAAGTCATGAGGATACAATGTACAGCATGGTGACTATAGTTAATAATAATGTACTGCATATCTGAAAGTTGTTGAGATCTTAAAAATTCTCATAAGAAAAAATACTTTTGTAACTATGTATGGTGAGAGATGGTAACTAAACCTCTTGTGATAATTTCACAGTATATAAAATACCAAATCATTAGTTTCACCCCTGAAACTAATGTCAATAACATCTAAATTAAAAAACAATCTTGTAGGGGATATTTGTAATCTACAAGAATATAAATTATATTCTAGACATACACTGTATATTGTTCTAGATCATTATAAATAACTTTATTCAAATTTTTAGAATTGATTTCCCCATGAAATGAAAGACAGGGAGAAATTTCAGAACAAGAAACTGTGATAATTAAATTGTGACCTAAACTTGCTGAGATAAAATTACTATCAGTTTAGAACTGAAACAGTGTCGTGCTTTTATTTTTATCTATATTTAGTAGAATAGGTCAAAATTCTTACCATGCTTTTGCTAAAAATTGCTCCACTAGATTAAGACAGTGGAAAAGTGAAATTTAGTGACGACAAATCCTTTCAGCTTTATCTTTTCAGGATTCATCTCATTCTCTTTTGGAGGCCACAGTTATGGAATTCTAAGAGTCAAGTGAAGACGATTCCGCAAGACGCAAGACAGGAAATTCCCCTTAATGTTTAAAAGATGATCATGACTACAGGAGAGAAGTGTGTATATGGAGGGTACTGTGTCAAGTCTTAAAATTTTGCTGCTTCTTTAGTTTCTTAATCTATGTTGGGAGTTGTCCCTTCTAAGGAAACATTTATTAGGTACAATAAAGAGATGAGTTTGGTTACTTCTTTTTTGTTCCTGACAGATTTGCTAAAACAACATACTTCTACAATTTTCTTAATTGTCCACCCCCCCCAAATAAAACAAAACAGAAAACAAAACCACAAGACCAGCACTTTGGCCAAGGTTTTCAATCTAGCACTCAATCTTAGAGCAGACCAGAACTTTAGTGGTAACTGAGCCCATTTTTGTTATTAGAAATTGAGACAAAGCTCAGAAAGTTTAGATAAATCATCTAAGACCACTCAGCATGTTATAAAAGCAACTGACAAAATTTACAAAACCTACTACTCTGTACCAGGGTTTATAATTTCTGCCTTGTAAAATTTATTCATAATCTTTACAATACTCCTGAAAGATTATTCTGTATTTTATATGAAAAAAAATGAACCTGAGAGAAGTTACATGACTTACCCCAAACCGCCATTAATTGTATGGAATTTGAACCCAGTTCTGTCGGGCTTGAAAGCTCCTAATACTCCTTCCCCACATCCTGCTGTGTCTCTGGGTAGAGGTGGATCTTTCCCAGAATGCACACATTAGCGTTCTAGGCCAGGCTCCTTCCAGCATAGACCATCTACAGAGCAGTTAGTACAGTGTCCTCCTCCTAGCTGCCTCAGAAATCACTCCAAGGAACCAGCAGCAAAATGGTGACTTGGGAGAGTGGCTGAGAAACCCGTGGCTGCGGGCAAGGAGCTCGCCCTATTAGAGCAGCGAGTGTCAGAGTTAGCATTTGTGAGAACAGCACAAGAAATTTGCCCTCTTAAATCCCTTTGCGTCCTAACACCTGGTTGGAAGACTAATTCTTTAGTCAGAATTTGTGGGAGTGATAACTATATGATTTACTTTCAATTCAAGCTTTTCGTGCAGTAAGGATACTAAAAATAACTCCTTTACTTGCACTACATAATTGATGGAATACAACGCTTTCCTGCCCAGGTGATGCTGATTAAAGTTGCTTTCGATGTCAAGTGAACATCATAAAGTGTGAGTCTATAAAGATTCAATGTCAAAAAATTCTCATGTTTTACTTTATTGGACATTTGCAAAATGTCCAACAGCTGAACTTAAAAGTGACAAAGGAATGCCAGGATGTGTAAACCAGAAATGAGAACATTCACAGTATGGGTTTAAAAAAAGGATATAGGAACCTAGATCTACTAAATATGAATCATATTTTATCCCATTATTGCTGTTAATAGTTATTCATAGTCACCTGAGATAATAGTACTTATTCTACTGCTCCAATTAATCTACTAAAATTTTAGAAGATTTTGCTGAAGTAATTTTTTTTTTTTTTTTTGCAGTAGTTCTCTATGAATCCCATTTTCCAAAATAGCAAGATGGAATATTTTGTTTTTCAGGTTTATATGTAAGACCAGTATGTAACTTTTGAAAATGCCTTTTTCAATAGATAGACCAATATGAAAATAACTACAGGAATACTTAGAAGTGATTATTCAGGAAGAGAAGTTTAATCCACCAGTCACTAAATGCTAACTTCAATATTTCTGAATAATCGAACACCTTCTCATTTCAATGGTGGAATCTTTTAAACACATCAAACAAGTCAAAAGTGTCATAGTGTGACAATATTATTTGGAAAATTAAAATAAGTTACTCTGTCTGGGTCTAGTTCAGTACAACTGAACAGCTACTATCTTACTACAGAAGAAAGCAAGAGAGGCTTTAAGTGATTTTTTTTTTTTTCACAAACTAATGATTCTTTGCTATTGTAGAACAGCTTGTACTCAAGGGATTTCAACTCATCACTTGATAATCATGAATTCACTAATGCGTCCTCAGCACATCTGTGAAAAATAGACTTTATTGCTATTTTACAGATGAGCAGTATTGAGAATGATCATACAGTAAACTGGCGGCAGAAAGAATCAAGACACAAATTTCAAGCAACAGTTTGTGGAACTCAGAATAATGGTTCCTCAAAGATGGCCCAAATCCTAATTCCCAGAACCTGTAAATATGTTTGGCACCATGACAAAGGAGAATTAAGGTTGCAGATATAAACAAGGTCTTTAATTAGCTCATCTTAAAATAGGGAGACATCCTGTATTATCCAGCTGGGCCTAATATAGTCAGTCACAAGGATCTTTTAAAGTAGAAGAGGGAGGCAGAAGATGAATTCAGAGCAATGTGGAATGAGAAACACTTGACTCATTGTTGTTGGCTTGAAGGTGGAAGGGGAATGTGGCAGCTTCTAGAAGCTGCAAAAAGCAAGGAAACAGATTTTTCCCTCAGAGCCTCCAAGAGAGTATGCAGCCCTGCCCACACCTTGATTTTAGCCCAGAAAGAGCCAGGTAGGGCCTCTGACAAGCAGAGCCGTAAGATAATAAATTTGTGATGTTTAAGCCACCAAATTCATGGTAATTTGTGATAGCAGCTATCAAAAACTAATAGTTGCTTAATCAATTAGGAGTAATTAATACAAACAGCCATTTAAAAAACTATAAAGAATAAACTCAAGCAACGAAAGAATAACATTTAACTTGGAAATGCAAGTCCATTTTGAAGTAATAAAAGTAGAAGCACACAGATTCTTTGGCATAAAGAAAGATGGAAAAGGAAAGAGGTGAGAGGAAATTTTTTTTTTTCCTCTTCCACTGGAATACCAGAAGAGAGAGGAAACTATAAAAAGAACACATTTATCTAAAGGATGAGGTAAGAGTTTTTAAAAGACTACTTGGAATAGCCTTCCAGGAGAAGTTTTGGAATCTTTGTCCCTAGAGATTTTTAAGATACAGAGTGATGGATTTTATCTACCCTGGATGGCTTAGATATATACTCGCCTGATGACAAGGGCTGAGACGAGACATACTTTCCTGGCCTCTTCTGGCGAAAATATTCTACACACACTTGAGTCCATTCAATTCAATACCACAATTATTTACTGCCTCTCTACTCAATCTAAATCATCCTATTATGAATAACCAAAGAATAACATAAACCCTGACTTCAAGAAATCCATAGTTTCGTAGTGAACCAAGGTAAACAGCCAACCCTATGCAGGCTAGACAATGAGAAGAATCACAAGGGTTGGGTACATGATATATTGATTGAACCTCATTAGATATATAAAAATCAATGTACTCTTATTGATCATAAAACAATATTGTAAGTCTCCACCAGAGACCATCAGAACACCAATTTATTACAATGAGAATTTATCCCAACCTTCCTAAAATTCTGTAAGGAATTTTAAAAATGTTTAAAATTTTAAAGTTTTAAAATTTTAAACATGTTTAAAAATAAACTCTTTATTATAGAATTTCAGCTAAAAAAGGCAAAATGATAGAATTAGTGTATCTATTATTGTATCTAAAATGGATCTAGAAGATATCTAGAATATTAAAAATTACCATTTTAGAAGCCTGATATAAAAGAATGGATTTGTACAATAATCAGCAATACATGCAAAAACTACTAAGTGATAATTTGATGGTGAATTTTATTGTGGAGGGATCCAACTGAGACCACCTAAATACACTGAACAGTCTTATCATCACTGACTATGACACCCGTGATTTAAGTGTCTCTTTTCGTGAGTTGTTAGGAAATACACAGTGCCATCTATGAAGTATTTTTTCTCCCAAAAAGCTGGATCCAAATTTAACACAGCTTCCAAATCTACATATTTTTTCCATGGGTGATACAGAATGTAGAGGAACCAGTTAAAAACTACAGAATGGAAGAAACCAGTTAAATGCAGAACATGGACCAGGATGTATGAGCCAAGTGCTCCATCAAATCAGTGACATTTTCGAGGAGAAGAGAGAGAGGATTGTCATAGGACAAAAGAGACTTAAAAGACATAACAACAAAAGGTAACATGGAGACCTTGTTTGGATCCTGATCCAAAAAAGAAACAACTCGAAGAAGGCATTTTTAAGATCAGCAGGGAAATTTAAATATGGGTTAGGTATCAAATGATATTGTAGGATTATTATTATAACGCGATAAAGGCACAACATTACTCAAAATATCTCTCATCTGTTAGAGAAGTATACTGAAGGGTTCACAGACTTAAACATACAGTGTCCAGTTATGCTTTAAAATCCTGTAATAAGAAAACTGTGTGTATGAAGGAAACATGGACCAGGATCTGTATTAAAGCTGCATGAGGAAACATGAGGACCCTTGTAATATTTCCTCTCCTTGGATGTCTGAACTTTCCATAATAAAAAAAAAAAACTTAAAGGACAACAACTGTAAGTAAATAAAGTGTAGTGGGTCCATCTGATTAACTCTCATCATTGAGCTACTGAAAGGCTGGCATATTTATATCGGAAATTTTCTTTCTTTTTCTATGCGTATTATTCACTAGCAATCGGACTTCTCTACCCCTTACTGAACACTTTCCCCCTCTCATGGAAAGAGAGTTTACAACTGAGCAAATTCTCAATCGAAAGAACCAAGGGGAGAAACTATCTTAAATATTACTTCTGTTGCTCAATAAATAAAGGAGCTGTGGACTCAGTTCTGTTAGCATGTGGGCTATAGCTTCCGGGCACTTTTTGTAGTAAAGGGTGAACGTGGTGGGGGAGTACTTGCAAAATTTCAAATTCTTTCATTTACATGGTCAGGGTTAGTGTTGTAACATTGGTGAGAAATGCATAATTCTCAAAAAATTTTTTGGCAACAAACTGTAATGTGTTTGTTTTAAAACAATGATCATAGGTAAAAATCTAGTCTACACATTTAAGTAACAATGTCACTCTCCTGTCTAATTTTAGAGTACAACAGGCTTCTCTATGAGGACGAAAGGGCTGCAGGACAAACTACATTTCTCTTTGACATTCCCTGCGTATACGCATGAATGCCAGATCTGATCTACGATAGTCCAAGTGACAGGGTTAAACACGGCAACTTCATGGAAAGGCCCTGCAGCAATAATCCTAGCAATGGAGCAACATACAAGTATCATCTGATACCATTCAGAAAGCCTTTGAAGGCATTCATAATAGATGATCCCCTTTTAAAAAATGTTATCCTTTTTAAAAAATGTTAGATGTTGGGGCCCCTGGGTAGCTCAGTGGGTTAAAGCCTCTGCTTTGGGCTCAGGTCATGATGACCCTGGGATCAAGCCCCACATTGGGCTCTCTGATCAGCAGGGAGCCTGCTTCCTCCTCTCTCTCTGCCTGCCTCTCTGCCTAGTAGTGATCTCTGTCTGTCAAATAAATAAAATCTTTAAAAAAAAAGTTAAATGATAACATTAACATTAAAAGATGTTAAATTTTTTAAAAAAGTTAGAAAAGGATAAATGTTATCCTTTTTTAAAAAACATTATTTTTTTTGCAAATAATTTTTCTCAACAAGGCTTAACGATGCTTACATCCTCATATTACATTGCTAATGGGATTAAAACCATTTCCAAAGAAATGTAAAATGCTATCATGCCTGCAAAAGCTTTTACTTTTTTCAATCTTCTTAAATTTAAAAAAATGTAATATATTTTCTTTTCTTTTTTAAAGGTACCTTCTCATGAAGAGATGCCCGGAAAACTATGGTGGTTATTTTTCACCAGAAGAATGTAAAGACAAAAGAGGGAGGAAAAGTAACCCAGATACACAGGCTATGTTACAGAGATGTAAACCAGGCATTTTAGCTTCTTTTCCTTAGGAAACTTAAGGTCTCTGGTCAGGGATTGTAGTTATAATGGCAATGAAGATTATTATTTCTGCAGCACACGCCAAGTTCTCATTCTGTATTTTTTCCACTAAGAGGCACTATGCTATGTAGGTTACAACAATTATGTAGATGATTTGTAACTCTGGCATTTGGTTTGGCTGAGATGTAGAAGAAAGGGCGTTTGCCTTCAAGATTTATAGTTCACGTGGTACCCATTACCTGTGACCTCTCTTCTTCCCACGCCTGAAACCCAAACATCTTACCGACCACAGCCTCTGTGAATTTCCCTTCTGCTGGAAGAGGGAAGTACTGGTTTGGTGACAAGTTGCTGCCATATCCCAAGAGAAAACCTTCTAATTTTACATTTGGATTTGGACGTAGGAACTTCAAGAGGATGGAGTCGCTCGTGGTATTGATGTGGACTTTCAGGCTTGGCCTTTTACCTAAAAATGGGAACACATAACACAGGGCTGTTATTTTACCACTTTAGTATCCCAGGGCAAGTTTGGGCAAAGGTTAATTGCTAGAGGCATTGTTACTGGAAACCATGCTCTCTACTTAGCTACTGAATATTCCAACACATCTACCCAAACTGCTAAAACATGGGTAATTCTGAGATCCAAAAAAACCAAACTAAGTAACACAGAAAGCAGTCTAGAACACAAAGTAAAATCTTAGGATTTAATATTTGGTAATTTATTATTGAGCAGGTAGATGACATTTAAGGCTACTTTGGGTATCCATGATAGTCAAAACCTTCATTGGATACATATCATCTAGGAAAGTTCAAAGGATCTGAAATTTCATATCAGTAAATTTAACTACTGCACTTTGAAACCCCCCAGCCTCACCAGTGCTGCCCTCCAGCTGTATCCCCACAAGAGAGTGATTTACATAGAGAGTTGGAAACAAAGGGACACAGGTGGAGGGGGTCAGTTTAAGGAGATTAGGGAGTTCTGAGAGAAGATAAACGGAAGAGAAAGAGCTTTAGGTCTCTTTTGGTGCCCACAGGGTCAATGAGACAACTACATGGAAATGATCCCCAGGAGGTTGAATAATCAAGTGTGATGCTCAGTAACAGAACACCGATCCATCTGGATGTCATCAGTTTCTTAACAATCATTGGATGAACTTCCCCAGAGAGATTGTGCAGAATGAGGAAAGAAAACTTAATTAAATTTCCAAGGCTCTTTTTTCTTTTTAAACTATGTAGGCAACAAGGACAGATTATCACACTAACCAGAAGTCTTGACCAAGTGGTGAGTAAACAACATTGTCTTTTGTCTTTGGGACCAGAAGGAGCAGAGTTCAAATACCAGCTCTCCAACTTAATTACCAGTGGTGCCTCTGGCTACTCACTGGACATACTTGGCCCTGAATTTCTTGATTTGTAAATTATGAATACTGGTCCACTTTGATGGGTTGTTTACAAAGATTAGTGCAAATGGCACTATCTTAAAGCTGGCACATAGTAATTGCTCAATAATTGGATACTTAATTAAGCCACAGACAGAAATCCAAAACAGCTTTGTAAGATTTTTTTGTAAATTCGTATTTAACTAATTTGGTAAAAAAAACCCAATCTGAACCATATGAGGCCACCAAGTCTTTCTCAAATCTCACTGAATAATATGTGTAATTATTCACATATTTAATTGTAGGAATATTAACATGTTTAATTAAGGGGTGCTGGCCAAGCCCCCACTGAAGAGGTCCAGACAACCCAGTACATTTCTAAAATCCAAGGATTTTCTGGATTCTGAAACATGTCTGGCCCCAAAGTTTTAGATACAAATTATAGACCTCAATTATTTTTTTCTTTATTCTACAGAGATTTAATATTTTTAGAACATTTTTCCCATTAGAAAGATTGCATTTATTAATTTAGTAATCCACATTTGATTTCTCATGATTCATTTTATTTATATCAATTATATTCATAAGATTTATACTTCATTAATACCAGTTAGTACCTCTGAACAGCATGGCTTCCCAAAGTCATTACACTAAATTTATACTATTCCAGTCAAAATTAGCCTTGTCTGCCTCAATATAGCTACATAAAGGATTCCAATAGGCCTTTGAAAAAATACAGCTAGCCCCTTCTTGGATACCAAGTTTTAGAAACTACTGTCTTACCTCAGCAGCCAGTACTACTATTTCCAGGTATGTCCATAGTTCTTTATACTTCCAAGTATTTGATGAAATTTTCATAAAGTTCAATATTCTCAAAGTGTTATTCCCACATTTCTGGCAAAATTGAAGCCCAGAGATACTGGGTGTTTTATCCAAATGTAAGGAAGATTCATCTAGTTTAGCTCACCCAGTGCAAATCTCTCATAGTATAATGAAATTGAGGGCCCTTTGTTCTCTGTCACTCTGCAAGTTAAGTGCAAGATCAAAACTGGATCTCAGTTTGCACCAACTGCACTTCCTGCTCTATTTTTATTGAGAATGTCATCATTACCCAATAGAGTAAGGAGAGGCCAACCTTGAAACCATAATGCTCAAATGATGCTAACTGCTAATGTTTTGTCCTAATTTCATTAGATTTTGAAGAGAGGATTTATTCTTCAGCTATAATATAGATTTTGTCCAAGCCAATTTTTCCCTCCTTAGTTATGTGCCTAGAGTCACTAGGCACTAGTGTAGTGACCCTAGAGTCACTACACTACTTTAGAAGATTGTTAGGTCCCACAGTAAATTAAAACACAGCTGGTCTGTTACCCACCCCTTGTTGGGAAGCAGAGAATAAGGAATATTAGTGCACTTAGGCTATACTCCTGTTTGACTAAGAGCCAAGAGTCACAGCGTCATCACTTTAGACCTTTGCTCATAGGATTTGGCCTGATGTACCACATTACTCTTCCACTTGGAAAGTGGAAAGGATGGCAGCACCAAGTGAGGAGAAGGAAGGTTGTAAACAGAATTACTGACCAACGAAAGTGGAAGTGTTCTAATTTCCTCCACATGGGAATTTTCATGACTCTAATCTTTGTCCTCTTCACTAATGATTTATGTCAGCAAATACGTCAACATCATGTAACTTTTTGAGTGAATTGGCATTTAACTACCTACTTTCTCCAAAATTCCAATTCACACTACTCTCTGGAGCTAAACTTTTAAAAGTCCTCAAAAAGAGAGAGAGGTACACACAAACAAATCTTACCTTAAAGCAGCATCACAAACTTAATATTTTGAGACTATCATCCCAGTTGCTTTTTTGAAGCTGGAAATTCAAGCCCCTTCATTTTCCTGACACATTACTTCTTCCTTTATTACTTCTCAACATATCTTATTTCTTTTTCGCCAGTATAATCTTCTCACATTCGGCAATGCACTTTCACCTATGCTCACATTGTCACCCAATATAGATTCCCTCTATCTTCTGTCTGTCTTCTCTACACCCCTTCACCTACTCAGTAATTATACCACTGGTCTTTTTGGTGCTCAGCAAAAAGGTAAAGCAATTTTTGCCCTTTCAATCTCATTAAGTTTGTCAAGCATTCCTTCAAATGAATGTTTGGATTAGTATTCAATTTTATACTACTGGACAATTTCCCCTGATATTTTAGGGTATATCTCCATGCATCCTATAATAATTTTTAATCTTGGATAAGTTACTCTTCATTCTGAGTAATTCCAGTTTAATGGTTTAGAACACTATTCATGTGATGACAGTTACCTTTCAATGTTAGTATGAAAACCTCTGGTGAATGACATAGGTAGAGTTAATAGAAAAATAATATAATATAATATAAGCTTAACTAGGAAAACATTTATAGGTAAAATGGCAGATATATTGTCCAGAAAAGCCCCAGAGTACAGAGTAATAAGAATACTAGAAAAATATTTTACTGTATCTTATGAGAAATAAAGCCTACACCAATCAAGAGTGAGACTAAATAAAGAATGTGAACATTTCAGGAAACCACCACCATTATGGCTGAAAAAAGATTGCACATTGATCAAGTAGAACCTTGGATCTAGGATAGTTATTTCTAATCCTCTTCTTCCGACATCCCAGGGTATCTCTAAACAGTTCAAGGGGCTGTTGTGAAATAACAAAAGAAAAGAAAAAGTCTTTCAAAATCCAATTAGAATTAATTTTCTTTTAATTTTTAAAAATAAATACAAGCCCTGTCGCATTAAAATGACATGTCTGTGTTTTAATAAAATTGTATAGTTGACCCTTGAACAATATGGAGATTAGGGACACTAACCCACCACACAGACAAAAATCTGCATATAGTTTTGACTCCCCCAAATTTAACTACTAATAGCCTACTATTAACTAGAAGCTTTACTGATAACATAAATAGTCAATTAACACATATTTTGTACGTGGTATGTATTCTATATTTGTATTCTTACAATAAAGTTAGAGAAAAAAATGTTAAGAAAATCATAAGGAAGAGAAAATACATATATAGTACTGAATTTATATATTAAAAAAAACTGTGTGTAGTGGACCAAGTGTAGTTCAAACCCATATTGCTCAAGGGTCAACTGTACTTGTAAAAATTGGCAGTTGGCTGCCGGGTCACAGTTTACCAACTCCTACTCAACATCAGTAGTTTTCAGGGAAATGCAAGTTAAAATTACAGTAAGATACCACACACCCAAGAATGGATAATTAAAAGGCTGTCCATAACAAGTGTTAGGCAGGATTTGAAATAACTGGAGTCCTCATAAATTTTTAATGTGAATGTTAAGTGGTATAACCATTTGTGAAAACTGTTGGACAACTACCAAATAACCTATCAGTTTTATTCCTAGGTATTTTTGAGAAAACATGGAAAATAATGCTATGCTAAGCCTTGTATGCAGATATTCAAAGCACCACTGAACTGTACCTAGCCCAAATGTCCATCAGTAGTTAAAGGGATAAACACATTATGGCTTACCCATACAATGGGATAGGACTCAGCAACAAAACAGAACAAATTACTATGTAATTCACCATGGGTGAATCTCTTGTCTGGCATGATATCATGTCACTGTAGCATGGGCAGGACCTTTCTCATCACAAAGTAGCAAGCCTTTCTCAGAGATGAAAGACTTTCCTCTGATTGAAGGTCATTCAATCCTCTTGCCATTATAGCAACTAGTGAAATAGTTTTAATGGTGCCTAATATTATTATTTACATTCAGCAAATGGTACATATATAAAATCAGCAGTCCTTTTTAGCCATGATTATCTTCCTAGAACTGACAAGTCTCAAAGTTTCAAATATATTACATATTCTTCTTACATAATGGATTGCAGGTGGAAAACATTCCAATGTCTTTATGGTCACATCTTCAGTTTACATATTAAGCAGAGAAGTCACTGTCTGACAATGCATTTAAAAATTTCCAAAAGCCATATTTGATGGCATAAATTATATTTAATTAAACTGTAATGTTAAGTTATACAAAACATAATTTTAACATAAGACTTGACAATAATTTAACATATGCTTTAATTTTTAGAGAGTCAAAAAGAGATCGTATAACAGGCGTGGTACTCAAAGGACTCCCTTTCCTGGTACTATGATCCAAGGAAATGTGTTGAAGGGGAAAAATATCCATATGGAGTCTCATTAATTTTCCTGTGGCAACCACAGTATGAAGGGAGTGGCCAAAGTCAATTATACAAGAACCTTCAGTTGTTTCTGATCTTTGAATAGAAACGTGTTATCTGTAGTCTATAGCATGGATTTTCTTACCAAAAACAGTAACAAACTGAAAGCCAGTGATATGAGTGGAAACTTCCCATAGCAAAAAAGGATGACAGTTTTAAATATTTTAAGGAGAATAAAGATTAAATGTTTCCATCAATTAAGTACAATTAGACACTATAAAAACTACTTCCCTAGTGCTGTAATAGCAAGATGCTTGTAGAGCTTTCCATTAGAAGAGAGTCTATGTAAAGTGGTTATGAAGATAAAGAAAGGCGTGACCCTTTCTGCAGTGACATGATGGCATGCCAGACAAGATAGGTAGA
The DNA here is from genome assembly GCF_030435805.1 of Mustela lutreola. Taxonomy (NCBI): domain Eukaryota; kingdom Metazoa; phylum Chordata; class Mammalia; order Carnivora; family Mustelidae; genus Mustela; species Mustela lutreola. The sequence continues at coordinate 176,114,413 of NC_081291.1, read as the reverse complement.
AGGCATTAAATTTGCCTTGTCCTGGTTGTGTATATGCAGAAATATAGTTAAATGTACTCACAAAATAATTCCTATAAAGTCCTTTTAAGGGGCACCTGGGTGGCTCAGTGGGTTAAGTAAGCCTCTGCCTTCGGCTCAGGTCATGAGCTACTGTGCAGTAAACACGTGGCAGTTCTACAACACATCTTCCAGAAATAGGAATGCCACTGACAGTTGCTTGAGTCGTGCATTGCAGAACTCTAAATGGCATCATTCAAACCATCTTCTATTTATGGCCCTATACATTAACCACGCTTGCAAATACCATGCAGAAATAGTTGCTACTTACAAAAATGGGTGATTTGATAAGGGTAACTGTCTTGAAATTCTCTGAATTCTTCCTATAGGCCTCAGACTGCTCCTGCCCAACCTTCTTACCTCAGGCCTTTGATTTATATCTTCCCTGCCCTCTGATTCTGCTGATACCGGTAATAAGGGATATGGGTGGCAAGGATGCCTTATGTAAAGAGGATAGGAGCTCAGTCACAAACATTTTGGACATTGTGGTTTATAATGTACAAATGAAATTGTGTCCTTCAATATATACAATTCGGGAGATGAATCAGAAATCTAAATAAGAACTACAGATTAAAAGAGATTTGGGGCATTCAGGAGATGGTGAGTTAGTAACACCCAGCTTTAGAGATGAACAGCAGGCATCCCTACTTGTGTTTTATTAACTCAAGTCTAAAAGCACAAGGGGAAGATCCTGATGAAAATAGTTTAGATATATATAAAATGAGACTTTTATAAAACTACAGAAAAAAATGTCATTTTTTAAAAAGCACAGAAAAAACTGGGTAGAAGTCCCATAAGGCACATGAACAGCTGCTGGAGTGTGGGAATGGGGGCCTTTAATAAAAACTCTGAACTAGACACATACACTTGATGTGAGCCCAAAGCTCAACCTACAAAGATTCGTGATCTCTGCTCTAGTGCAAGCAGAATAGCGTGTTCTCTCTCCAGTGCCTTGTGGCGAGTTTGCTATTGGAAGACATGTTCCTGCATGTAACATGTACATTCAGAGTTTAGGAAATAAAAAGTCCTGGTTCACCGGAAGAGCTCCCTTTATAAAGCCACACCCAAACTATTGCCATTGAGCCATAACTCCCAGGTGTTGACTAGTTAACTTTATTAGGGTATTATGGTCACCAAATACCTGGAGAATGTTTACTATTGAATTTAGAAAAAATGACATTTTGCTAGAAATCTGAGAGGGAAAATGTTTTCTTCCTAAGAGCACTTTATTTCTGTTTTCCTAGCTGCTTGTATAAGTGAGTTCCATTTCAGCTAAAACAACCACAGTTTCCACCTTGGTCAGAATTCCCAGTGCCCTGATTCCTCAGGCCAATACTTCACCGTCTGGTGACTTTGGATGACTGAATGAGACAGACTGAACCTGCCAACGTTGACATTTCAGCGCCACTTGGCAGGACTAATAATTTTACCAAAGGAGCAATAACTTCATTACCTACCTTGTAACCCAACCAACAGCCAAGCAGGAAAATTACTTTTCATAGACTACCTTCTAAATCAACAGCCTTTCACTCTTAGGGAAAAATCTCATCCTGAGATATACACTGTTGTCACTTGCATACACACCATCTATCTAATTATCCTAAAATTACTCTTTAAACTCTAGAGCATGTTGAGGGTGGGGGGCAACCATATGCAGCAAATCATCACATATTTGCTATAAGGAAAGGGAGGCAGTGGCATGGTTAACTTCAACAAAATCTAAATAAATTCTGCATTTGCCTTGGGAAGTATGTATATCCATTCATCTGCTTTTCACTTTATTCCTTCACTACCAGGCACTAGGCATTAGTGATACCAATTCAAATATGACTGTCACAGCACAAAGATTAAGCAGTCTGGTAAGTTAGGCAGATGGGTAAGTCAATGATTTCAGTGCAACATCATTCCTACAATTATTACCATGTGGCTACAACAGAGGAACTCTAAATCTGATGGAAGATGGATAAAGGATGTACAAGGAAAGTGTCCCCTTAGCTTTGTTAAACTAGTGACAAAAATTGTTTTCATTACATGAAAAATGCTAAATGCAAGTAGGGAAGTAGATCTCAAAGTCTACTTTATAATACTTTACCTACCGCTTTAGATAATTCATATAATCTTATTATTTTTAATATATATAAAATAAAAAGAAATCAAACATGCTAAAAGACTTAATAAAACTCATTTCTCTTCTTTTTTGCTCTTTTCTGATCTTTCATGAAATCTCTGGAGTTGATCTGCTTAATTCTCTTGCTATGTAAAGTAAGGAGTGATAACAATTGGTATTCTGGATGGAAGGAAGGATAGGTTCCAGACCAGGATTCTTCAAAGAACCCCCTCGCACCCCCCCCCCCCAATTAGAGCATCTGCATCAACTGGGAACTTGCTAGAAGTATACATTCTCAGACTCCACTCCAGACTTCTTGAATCAGAAACTTTGGGATGGAGGTAGCAATCTGTATTTTAGCAAATTGGGTAATTCCAACACATACTCAGATTTGGGAACCATAACTCTTTGAAAATAAATAAAATTCATGGGCCCAATTTCTTTTGAAAGAGATTTACAGATACACAGTATCAGAGAAAAAAAAGACCTCAGCTGCCAAGCTATTAAATTTCCTACCATGAGAATTATATATATTTTTTAATCTGTGAACAAACTATTAGAGTTTTTTAGAATTATAAATTCTGGAGACTTGTAAGGTAAAATATTTAATAATATTTGGAAAATTTCTCTGGCTTCTAACATCAGTTATAGGGCTTTATATGTGTTTGACCAATCTATTTAAAGATTTAGCAGTACGATGAGCTAACATTATAAAAATTTAGGGGCACCTGGGTGGCTCAGTGGGTTAAAGCCTCTGCCTTCAGCTCAGGTCATGATCCCAGGATCCTGGGATTGAGCCCCACATCGGGCTTTCTGCTCAGTGGGAAACCTGCTTCCCCCTCTCTCTCTACCTGCCTCTCTGCCTACTTGTAATCTCTGTCTGTCAAATGAATAAAAAAAAAACTTAAAAAAAAATTCAAACAGAGAAATGTTGCAAGAATCATGCAATACACATCCATAGAGCCACCGTCCAGAGACAATGATGTAAATCTTAATCTATCTCTTTCATCATATTTATCTACCTCTCTATCCATCCATCAATCCATCTTATTTTTAAATGGATTTCAAAATAAATTATATTTCAGTATTCTTCACTCCTCAAATTCAGCAGGTATATCATTAACTAGAATTCAGTACATTTTTTGAGATAAAATTTATATACAAGAAAATACATAAATCTTAACTCTACATGGCTGATTTTTCCACCTGCCATATATTTATGCAACCCAAACCTAGACAAGATTTAGAATATTACCTTCACCTAGAAAGTCTCCTTATTCCTCTACTGGTCTATTTCCACCCCATACTTCCACCCCAGAACAAAACAACTTTTGTTTTGATTTTTACAAAGCCATTGATTAATTTTACTTATAGACTTCAGTGAGATGGAATCCTATGACATGTACTCTTAGGTAAGGCTTCTTGCACTTAATTCAAGTGACTTCTTGCATCATAATGTTTTGGAGATTTGTAAGTTTTATTGCATGCATCAGTAGTGGTTTTGCTGTTATTTTCACTGAGCACTATTCAGATAATTATTAAAGTCAACATTTTTCAATATTCCTGTGTCTTCAGAGTATCAACCTCTCTGGATTTACTGTTTTTAAAATGTTGATTATACTGTAATAAAATTTTCACTGAGAACAAAGGAAAATTATATATATATATTTTTCCAGATATTTATTTACCTTATACTATTTGCCAGAAAGATAAAACTATACTCTATTATTTATAATAGCTGCTTAATTTTTAAGACTTAAATTATTAACAGTAAATGCAAATAAAACTATATAATGATTTCATCTTCACCAGAATGCTGAATACTAGTTACTGATACACAGTATCTTGGATATCTTTCCCTCTCACTCCCAGCTAATGAAATGCCAGGCACCTTTTTTACTTTTTTTCAAGATTTTATTTATTAATTTGACATAGAAAGAGATAGTGAGAGAGGGAATACAAGCAGGGGGAGTGGGAGAGGGAGAAGCAGGCTTCCCACTGAGCAGGGAGCCTGACGTGGGCCTTGATCCCAGGACCCTGTGATCATGACCTGAGCCAAAGGCAGACGGTTAATGTCTGAGCCACTGAGGTGCTCCCACCAGTCACCTTTTGACAACAAAGTGTAATATTGACTTTCCTATGTCAATAGAGTATTATTCACTGATACAAAAGTGGTTAAGTTTAAACATGTGCCATTTAAAAAATTGCTTGTCCTAACAATCTCAAAATGATCTAGTACCAAAAAATAAATAAACGGTCATTTGTATTATTTTCCCTCCACTGGTCAATTTTCCAAAAGGACCGATACTCCTTTTTTTTTTTTTTTTTTACTCTCAATAACTTCAGTACTAACATACGTTAAGTTCCACTAAGTAGAAATCAAGTTTAATCAAAGTACTACTTTATAGGACAAAGCGGAAAATACAACTTCCACCCGCACTGTAGGAAATCCTCCACATACAAGATCACATATTTCCATTGTGAAACATTGTCTCACGGAGTAAATCAGAAATACTCTTGATAAAAATGAAGTTTCCTGTCTCATAAAAAACTGTCTAAGCACTAATAAAACTTTCTTAAATAAATCTTGCTTTTACTGCAAAGTCTTGGAAATAAAAACAAGAGATGTAGCTAAAATAAACGGTTTCATTTGCCATCATTGTTTAGACGTTTGAAATCTTAATGAATTTTAGTTTGTTCAGTTAATAAATACCCAATGCTGATGATATACAGCTGCTTATTTTGAGATTTCACAGTTTCAAAAGCCTTCCATATACTAGAAGACAGTGGCTAAACCATCAGGACAGTTTGATCAGGTAGCTTCATGAACACAGGAGGGTGGGTCATGAGACTTCTGAGTCTCTGGGAAGAGTCACTTCCTAACGACCCCAAAGTAAGTCATTCCATTCTAATAGAGGGGTTCTGACATCAACTTTGCCTTTCACTGTGTTTGACCTGAGTTGTTAATTAATTAATCTAATCAATTCTCTAATTAGTTAGAGAATCCCAAATCCATTGTTCAAGGATATCTCTAATACTTCATCCAGACAAAATAATATCTTCCTATTAAAATGCAGAAAATAAAACAGAAAATGAATTTTATTTATAGAAACACTATGCTAATAATTTCCAGATAATATTTATTTTTTATATAACTCCCCAAATTTAACAAATATGAAAAAGAAAATAGTTTCACAGACATATAGAAAGAATGTATGTGACTGTCACAAATATTATTAAGTTTGTGAGGTATATATAATTATGCCCCATAATATTCACCTATTGTAAATAATTTTTAAAAATTCAGTAATTTTTGGAAAATTTTAGAATTTATTAAGTCTACCACAATCCAATTGGGGAACATTCCCACCACTCTAAAACTTTCTCCTGTATCCATCTGTAGTCAACAGGCATACCCTTAACTCCCACTCTTAGCTCCAAGCAACCACTGGTCTGCTTTCTGCTTTTCTTGTAATTTAATATAAATGGATTTATACAAAATATAGTCTTTGTGTCTGACTTTTATCAGGTGGTACGGTGTTTATGAGATTCATTCAGCCATGGTGCATCATTAGTTCATTCCTTTTGATTGCTCGATAACATTTCATTTTGTGGGTCACATTTTGTTTATCCATTTCCTCAGTTGATGAATAGTTGGATTACTTCCAGTTTGGGGTTATTATGAATAATGCTGCTATTATGAATAATGCTACAAGTATTTGCGTGGACATATGTTTTCATTTATCTTGGATAAATACCTAGGTGTAAAATAGCTGGGTAGTATGGTAACTTTATGTTTAAATTTTTAATAAATTGGCAAAATTTTCCATTTTTGTAATATTTTAAGATTATAAATATTACTCTTGCCTGAGGCCAACATCAAGTTGTGAACATCCAGAAAATGAACTATATTGTTTTTCACTATCACTAAATATATGTTACATAATATTTTCTATAATAAAATCAATAAATTCTGAGATTTCTATCTGTGGTCATTAATGAAATGAGACCACTTAACTTGTTACAATAATTATTTAACATATAGCAACTTTAATTTATCCCAAATGCAAGACATGAGCTTGCAAAATAGTAAGATAGTTACTGACATTCATAGCAATGACTACGATACAGGATAAATTACCAAGTTGTCTTCTGTCTCTAGACATTTCCACTTTAAGAATTTCTTAGCCAATACCAATTATGCAAATATTTGTCAAACAGAGAATTAACCAATTTTGGAGAGACTGACTTTAGTCAGTTATCAACTGACTTTAGTTAGTTATCAACTGACTTTAGTTAGTTATCAACTGACTTTAGTTAGTTATCAACTCTGGCCTTGTGAACCAAATGACTTAGCTATTTATCTACATAGTCAGAAGAACCTATATAGTACAAACTATGGTAACTGGGGATGTATTATTATTTTGATAATATTTGTCATTGTCTCTTTTCCAATGAATTAAAATTTGTACAGAACTAAAACATTTTGAATTTCTAAAATGTTTTTCAGTATTAATAAAATATGCCTTATTGTTAACTCTTCTGGTAGATTGTGATTCATGTAGCATTTTCTAGGCGAGAAAAAGCAAACCAACTTGCCTTGAAATCATGGCCTTCCAGTCTGACATTATTAAAATATCCCAGCCTGCATGGTGGATGGGACTCAAGTTCAAGTCTAGGCACTTAAAATAGGATTCCATAATATTTATCAAATGTTAATAAAATTTAACTGAATGCACTATTTGGGGTAAAATCTTGACCTAAAATTGTAGAAATAAAAAGAAAGTCTTCCTCATAACTCTTTTATGTGACTTTTTTTTTTTTTTCTTTTTCCTTCATTTAGAGCTTCAGAGATGTGATGAATTGCTCCCACTCCATTCCAAATTCTAAACTGGGAGATGAAGAAGTGAGATTGTCCTTTGAGTATTGCAAGTACTATGCACAGGAGATTGTCCGGTAGACACTGAAAATGGGAATAGGTCAATTCCCACTGGTTACACCATTTCCTAGCATGGGGTGAATCCATTTGGTTTTAAGTAGAGGAAAAGAGGCCAGGAGACAGAATCAAGAACCAAAGTAAGTTGAAGTTGAGATAGTAAACTGTGAGGTAACAGCAGCTCTGAAGCTGATAAAAAAGAAAAAAATACCTGACAAGGTAGCTTATTGGTACCAGGAAATAGACAAAAGGGATACTAGTGTTGCACTGCAGAGGCGCCCAGCCCTTCTAGAGATCCCCAACTCCTACGACTCGAGGAAGTGACATAGGTAAAGGGTGGCTAGAAGTTAGTCAAAGTTTCTATGTACATCTGGGGTGAGGACAGAGGGCAGAAACAGTAACTGGTGCCTTTAGAGATACTAAAGAAGGTCAGTGCAGCTGGGGAGTATTAGGACAAGAGGCACACAGTGACAATTCAAAGGACAAAAGAGGTCCCTATAGGCCACATTAAAAGATCTGTCATTGTTTTAAAAGCAGTTCTAAAGTATTTTCCTCCACTAAGCTACACACACACAAGCACATACCCAGTTTGAGGAATGAATAATAATACAAAATTTAAATCTTAGACACTTCTAAAATACATCCACATGGTAGAAATCTTGTCTCACATGCCCTTAGCAACAAGCAACTCAAGTAAAATGCTCAGAGCAAAATTTGTTTTAAGTAGGAAAAAATATGCTATTTTTTAATGAAAGAAATCAAAGATATTTTACACATAGATTACAGTTTAACTGGACTGCCATTAATACAGGTCCCTCCCGCAAACATCAGATATGTTATTAAAATCATTTGTTATTGTGACCAACTCAGCCAGATTTATTTGCGAGACAAGGAAATAAAAGCTTACCTCTCTTAAAAAAGCAAACAAAAAAGGCAATTGTTATTAATTCTATTCTTTAGCCAAAAGCTAAATGAAAACAAAGCAACTGGCTCTAATTGACTCTGTTGGCAGGAACAGCCCGAGAAGTATGCCTGAGAAGAATTACAACTTACTATAATTCTGTGTTTCCCAAATTATTCCTTTATTGCACTCTATCCCAGGCTGGTAGCACATTTCCTATTCTGCTACTGTCATATTTTCATCTCCTTCCCAACTACCGCAGTAATAATCCCTGCATGGATTTTTAATTTAAAAATTATACAGATGAGGGCGCCTGGGTGGCTCAGCGGGTTAAGCCGCTGCCTTCGGCTCAGGTCATGATCTCAGGGTCCTGGGATCGAGGCCCGCATTGGGTTTTCTGCTCAGCAGGGAGCCTGCTTCCCTCTCTCTCTCTCTGCCTGCGTCTCCATCTACTTGTAATTTCTCTCTGTCAAATAAATAAATAAAATCTTTAAAAAAAAAAAAATTATACAGATGATACACATTTATTCTAGTTAACAAAATTAAAGAGTTGCAAAAGAGATAAAATTTGTTTTAAAAACTTTGTTTAAAAATTTGTTTTAAAAACTTTTATTTTTAAAAATTTTAAAATTTGTTTTAAAAACTACCCATTATCCAATACACAGTGATGACTTCGGTGAAGATTTTTAGTATCTCCTTCCAGATACGTTTTCCCTGGGTATGAAAAATATGACAACTTACAAAGATAAGATTATATTTTGAGTGATGTTTTATAACCTGCACTTTCCTTAACATAAATATACTTCTGTATACTCCTTTTTACCGACCACATTACTTTTAATTATTTATAGGAATCTTCCTTTGATAATAGATAAACATGCCATTTCAGCTCTGTGAGTTAGTAGAATTTATTATTTCAATAATTTCACAATTAGCTCTATTTTGGCAAAATTTGTTATTCATTTTAGAGATGAGGACTTGATCTTATAAAGTTTGTATAACTAGTTTGTGCCTATTTGTTTCTAATCACATTTGAGATCTGTCATATTTAATCCATTGACAATTAGATAAACTCATTGTATTGTTTGTGAGATTACTGCTAACATTTTCAGGCTATGGGGATGATGATATTTTTATGTCCCGGAGATTCTCTGTCTCCTCCTATGAAGAGTGGTATTTTAGGAAGAGAGGACTGTTAGTGGGAAGACAGAGGGTTTGGAGTCAGAATACCTTTGTTCAAGTCCCAAGTTAAACCTGCAATTGCCCTAGTTATTTAAATAGTTAACGACTGAATGCCACATTCTTCCCTATAAAATAGTATTAATCCTACACAGCTACTGTCTCAGAGTTGTTGGTAAGATTAGTGAAAATTCTTTAAGAAAACAAGTACGACTGTACAACTCAGTGATAGTTGTTACTGATGTGACCTGATTCTTGTTTTCCTTTCAATTTGGCTCTACTTTGGATTTTTGAAGCTCTTTGCATTTCAACCAAATATTCATTCTGTAAATAAAGACATAACTGATTCTAAACTACACAAGGACATGGTCACTGGTACAGAGAGAATAGTTAACAAACATTTTTTTGAATGAACAAACACATACAATACATTTCTTAAATGGGTAATATTGTGTTTGATAGGAATCATTGCTAATATACAAATGAGCCTCCTTAAAGAAAATGCATTATAGTGGAGGATATGAACTTGCAAGAGTTATTACTCACACTCAATTACTCAATACACTCAATACACTCAATAAATTCTACATAGAGGAACAAGCCTCAAGCTGAGATAATTCAGAGGAATGATGACTGATTAGAAAGGGAAGGGTCAAGAATGGCATTATAGGAAAAATGACAAGTGAGTCGAGTCTTGAATGTCAAGAAGGTCTTGTCCAGAAAACAGGAGGAAGAGAATGTCAAACCGATAAAAATTAAAGTGGTGTGTTTATATGCTGATGTCTGTGACAATCTGTTCCCCAAGACACTGGATATGGTCTGTGCTACCAAAACCTCTTGTTTAAAACAGTCTTTCCATCCACCTTCTAATTTAAAATTAATAGAAGATCATAAACATCTGATGCCATTTCATATAATTTCTACATGGAAATCTTTCTTCTGAGTGGGGAGTTATTTTTAAGGGTTCGAAACATCAAAAAATATATTCGCTCAAGTTCTGTGGTGTCCATCCTATTCCAGGCTTCTCATACTAGTCATCCAGGGTCACCTGATGTCCAGTTTTATGAAGCTGGGACAGCATGGCCAGAGGTCATGATGCTAAACCAAGCATGCTAAATTCCACCCCCATTAAAGATGGAGAGATGCACCTCAGTCCTCTCTAATGAGCAATGGTGGATTAACTCTTCCCATTTACCTTGATAACCACTAATCATTTATGAGCAGCTAAAAATCTGTTATTTCACACAGTAGCATTAGAACAATTTCAGTGGTTTCAGTGATTCTAGAAAGGTCTTGAGACAAGTCTAATACAGATTGGAGAATTCCCTGTTTCAGACATTTAAGTTACCATTCTCCATAATTTCTCTATAACATTTAACACCTTTGACCTCCTCAATGCATGTGCTTTCACATTTGCATCCAAATGTACACACACCCAGCCACCCATACCCATAACCACCCATGCACCCACCTTGGTTTCACTGTGTGACACAATGGTATTCTCAATCTGATTTTTCTACCACTTCTCCATCTCTCTCCTTTACTTTTCTTCCTTTTCTAACCCTCATAACTTGGCAATTCATAAGATTGAATATTTTGCTCCTTCAGACAACTCCTCTGCACCCAAGTCTTCAATAAGACAACCGTTAACTACTATGTAACTTAGCTTACTCCGAGATCTGCTACTCTACTTCTGAATACTCACTCAGTTTTAGTCCTCCAGACTTCCTGGACTACTGATATGGTCATTGAGGACACCAAAACCCAACTGCCGGAAGCTTCAAAAACTAATTTGCTTCTCTGCTTTCCCTACTCCCCTTCTTCTGCCATAGTCTCAGGCACCTGCATCACGTTTTTCTCATTCTTCAAATATAGTTCTCCCAGACCCCCACGTAGGGTGGCCTCATCAGGATTTTCAGAGTTAGCCTGAAAACACCATCCAATATTACCCATTTTTTGTGATTACCAAACTCACCACCTCTCCCATCTATCCTTCCTAATATTTCCAGGTGAATAATCATGCAATCCTGCTTTGTTATGCTACACCTTCACCCCCTCTACCACTAGCACCAGAAACAGTAGACGACTCCTGAATGCGTGCAGCATAGAAGTTAAATAAAACTATCATCATAAATGGGAAAGAAGAGCGACTTTGACAAAATAACATCCCAGGCACAAGCTGAATAGTATGCATGCAAAGATGAGTAAGACATTTTCCATCTTGCACTTCAGAAATGAAGGATTTTCAGTAATGAGGGATACTGATCTCTAAGTGCTAACACTAAAGGACGTTAAAAGCTATGCCCAGAGTGTTACATTTGCAAAGGAAGAAAAGAGTTTTCTGAGGCATGAAGGAAGACACTTTCAGAAACACATCTTAGAGAAAGTAATACTACTTTTTTTTGCCCTTGAGGAGATTACCAGACAGTTGGAGAGACTATTGCTGTACAAAGCAATGTTTGCCATGTATTAAATTTACAGGAAATAGAGATTACTCTCCAGGGAAAGGTCCATGAGGAAGGGGGGACTTCAACCAAGCCTCAAAAATAAAAGTCAAATGAAGAGTAGAATCTAGAAGAGCATTTCAGGTTGGAAATGACAGAAACAGAAACCCTTATTAAACTACAAACCCTGCCTATAGTTACAAATAGGCCAATTTGGTTGAAAGAGAAGTATGATGTTCACAGTTCCTTGGAATCTTGGAACTGGAAGGGGCTTTAAAGCAACTGTGTCAATTCCCTTGCTCACTCACAATGACACTAGACAGATACAGCAGAGCCAGGCTGTGGATTAGTTCTTAGGATGAGCTGAGAATCTTTCTCACTGCTAAACTCTAGTTCATCTAAAAAAGGCCCAGAAACAGTGATCCAAGGCACTGCATTTCTGGTTTTCATCAGAAGAGTTTCCTCTCAAACACAGTATTGAGATATCCAGGGGATATTTGCCTTTTAGAAACATTGTGGGGGTCATTTCAAAGACTTATTGCTATTTTCTATTGTGACATATTTAACCAAACCTTGGAACCAGCAATACAAACAGGAAGCATTAACTTCAAGCCAAAAAGGCAACAACTCTGATTTTTTGGCAAAATTATAAAAAGGCTGAAGAGAGCTGGGAATCATGAAATGTTGGAATTACCCTTTGGATAGAATTTCACTGGCTAGCTGTTGGTCACGGAATCACTTCGAATCAATTTAAGTATCATTTTCATTTACATGTTCTTCCTAAATTCCCTCTGTTATATTTATTTTTAGAATGGACATTCCTTAGGAACCTCTTTTCATTCCTTTTTCCTTTCCTCTGTCCTTCACTGTTATAATTTAAATATGAATTATGCAACAAAATAAATGAAGCAGCAATAAACTGGCTATGGTAAGGAATTATGGTAGAAGTTTTAGCTGCTCTCTTCAAAGAAGTAAGAGACAACACAAAACCACAGATCCACAAACCTTTATATTACATGTAATCTTAGTAAATAATCTGTACCAGATAATCTTTTTTTAAAAGATTATTTATTTGACAGAAAGAGAGAGAGCCAGAGAACACAAGTGGAGGAAACAGCAGAAGGAGCAGGAGAAGCAGACTCCCCAGTGAGCAGGGAGCCTGATGTGGGCTCAGGATCCTGGGATCATGACCTGAGCTGAAGGCTGCTGCTTAATGGACTGAGCCACCCAGGTACCCTGCATGCAATAATCTTAGTATGAACATTTTAATCCGTTTAGGGGGCCAAAAAACATTAGTTGTCTGTGTTACTGCTCAAGGCACAGTGAACTCTCTTCTTCCACACTTCTGGGCCCCAATTAAAGTGCCAGATAAATTGTCATAAAAATCCACATGACCCAACAGCACACATGGAAATGCCTATCAGCACCTCTCAATGTTATCAGAAATGGCACATTTCCACAAAGCCCAGGGCAAAAGTAAAATAAATGTGTTTTCATTCCTTCCATTTTTTTAAAACGTTGGTTTTATTTTTTATGGAATTGTATAGCGTGTCTGACAAGTGACTGGGCAGGGAAACCAGGACATGTCTCCTTTATAAACTCAGTAAAGTTTCTCCATAAGTCCGCAGCAATAAACAGGTGTCATCAGGCAGAGAGTGGTGGCAGTTTTGATGTGGAGAATCCATGCTGCATAGTTCTAGCTCAAAGAGTTTGCTGTCTGCCCAGGCAAACAACAGATTTAGCCCAAGAAAGAAACAAGGCTCCAGCTCTGAAAAAAGGCCAAGAAGTACACTCATTGCATGTCAGACAACTGTCACAATGGCATCATCTGAGCAGGGTGGGACAAAGCACTGGCCCTAGAGACTCTCTTTCCTTGAAGATGATGAGTGGACTTTTTAAAAAATGAAGATAAACTTTACTATCATGAGTGACTGTGATGATCCAGTTCTCCTTTGTAACATGTTCACTGTGTGACCTCACCTCCACCCTTCCTATAAATAATATTAGATTTCCATTACATTTATCAACTTCCCGGGGGCCATATTTGGTCAGATGCTTGATCTATTTATTTCTTCATAAAATGTTAAGTTACACTTTTCTGCTTGAATCCTCCATTATTTTCATAATTTCTCAATACTTTCCTTTTCACAAATGTTTTCTAATTAGAATTATACAAAAATAATAAGTAATACTGCTGATAATACTTCACACATGGGATCTTTTGCATCTATTGTCATACCTATATGGTAGATTTTTAAACATTATATAATTCATTCATTCATTCATTCATTCATTCATTCAACAAATGTATTAAAGATCTAGAATATGCCTAAATCTCTTCTATGAGCTGAGAATATGGCCATGAACAAAACAAACAAAAAGCCATGTTTTCATTGAGCTTACATTCTAGTGAGAAGAGATAAATCATAAATAAGATATATGTATGTCAGATGATGGGACAAATACTACTGCTGTTTCTTGGTGATCCAATTCCCTTCTGATTCTGGGCACATGAAAGGAGTGTATGTTTCCATTTCATTGAAATTAATCATAATCATGTGCTTAATTCTCACCGCGGGCTTGTGGGCAACAGGGACATCCACACCAACATATTAGACTCTTGGTGTTCTAACCTCTAAATCTGTTTTTCCCCTTCTATAGGGAAGCAAATAACCAGAAGGAACCTGGGTCCTCAAAGACTACGAAGAACAGAGGTCCCTGATCATAATCAGTAGCTATGTACTTGACCAACAGGTATGTTTTATTATTTTAAAGTCCTTGAGATTTGGGGGATGTTTGTTGTTGAGGCATCACCTAGACTATGCTGACTAATACAGATGGTGATAAATGCTGTGGAAGATAGTAATGCAGGGAAGCACATAGAATGTTTTAAGGTGGAGAAGAGTAACAATCTCAGAGGACAAAGAAGTTTTTCCTTTAGAAGTTTTTCCTCTTCTTTCCTGAAGAAAGGGAGGTGGCAAGTCATTCAGAAATCTGGGGGAAGAACATTACTAGTTTGAGGAACTCTAAGTGTTAAGGCCCAGAGAAAGGGACATGTGTGGCTATTGTGGCTGTAGGAAGATGAGCAGACAGAAAAGAGTAAAAGGTGAAGGCAGAGATAAGTGAAGTAGATATATAGGCCCTTCTAGGGAGAATTTGAGTGCTTACTCTGAGACAGTAAGCTATTGGAGGTTTTTCAACAGAGGAATGATAAGATTTGATTCCTATTTTAAAAGGATGAGTGTTTTGTTGAGAATATTCTAAGAGGTGAAAGCAGAGAGTTTAGTTAGAACATTATTCCAGCAATCTGAATGGGAGATCCAATGATAGCTTAAATCTGGATGAGAGAAAATGTGAGAAAGAAAAATAGAGACATACAAATTCTTCATAAATTTCAAACGTAGAGCTAAAAGTATCTGCTGATGAACCAAATGTGAAATTTATGAGGGGGAAAAAAAAGGAGTTACAAATGTCTCAAGTTTTTTTATACCTAAGTGAAAACATGAAGTTGTCTTAAATGGAGTTGAGAAAGACTTTAGGACAGAAGGCATTTAGGAGCTTAATTTTGGACAGGCTAAAACCTAGGTGTCTATGAGAAAGTCAAGCATATTTACTCAGTTGGGACTTAAATAAATCAGTCTAAAGTTGACAGTGTGGTCAGAGCTGGAAATAAAAATTTTCAACTTGTTAGTATATAGATGATATTTAAAGACATTCAGCTATGAAATCACCAAGGGAGGGAGAAGAGACAGAAAAGAGAAGTTATCCAAGGACTCACTCCTGAGACACTCCAGTTTAAGAGATTGGTGAGATGAGGAGGAATCAGCCAAAGAGACTGGAGCAGCCAGTGAGAAAAAAGAAAACCAGATAAGAAGAAACTAAACCCCCAAACTGTTAAGTTACTTGCCAAGGGAGAACCAAGCCTTCACTGTGATCCTGGGCCCCATTGTTCACAGCTCAGTTCATAGTGCATGGAGACTGTGCTAGAAATCAGCATAACTGCACAATATTTTTTGTGGAATATCTTGCAAATAATAGTCCAAACAGGAAAACATGTGATTGGTGCTACAAACAATAAATTGCCTAAGAAATGAAACAGAAGACAAAGACAAGATTATAGAGAGAGAAAGAGACAAAGCAACAATTGGAATAAGCATTTTCTTTGTAGCTTCACTCAATCAAAAAGAATGGAATTTGAGCATAATCATGTGCTTAATTCTCACCGGAAGGACAAGCAATACAATATTTTTATCCAGGGTAATTCTGTCATAGGACAAATACCCTCTGATGTACTATATCAGAAAACTAATGAAAGGAGCATGCATACCTATAGTTTTAAAACAAGATTATAGTATAAAAGTGTTACAAAATTTCTCTAACACACTGAAATTTTTTAAAGATTTATTTATTTATTTTTAGAGAGAAAGAATGTTAGCAGGGGAATGGGCAGTGGGAAAGAATCTCAAGCAAACTCCCTGCTGAGTGGGGTGCCCCAGGTGTCTCAAAGCAATTTTTTAAAAAGAGAGGGTAAGGGAGCAAGGGAGCAAAGGGATAGGGAGATAGAATATTAAGCAGGCTCCACATCCTGCATGGAGCTTGATGCAGTGCTCTATCTCACAACCCTGAGATCATGACTTTAGCTGAAATCAAGAGTTGGACACATTATCAACTGAGACACCCAGGTGTCCCTAGCATACTTAATTTCTGATTTACACTTAGAATGTAGCATATTACAAAAAAAATCACTCCTATCCTATAATAACCAGAAAAGAACCCCAAACAATCTTCAAATTTTCAGGTTTTCTTAAACTAATCAAAACCTTGAGGTTGCAGGGAAGTTTGAAATCCAAGAAAAACACAAGCGCAGCTCAAGAGAGATGCTACTGGATGTCACTGAAACTAGTAAGAAGAATTTGATTGAAAAAAATTTCTTTGATTTTAATTTTTTTATTTGAGGGGCGAAAGGGAGAAAGAGAGAATCTCAAGCAGACTCCATACTGAGGGCAGAACCAGAGTCAGGGCTTGATCTCATGACCCTGAGATCATGACTGGAGCTGAAATCAAGAGTCAGATGTTTAATTGACTAAGCCACCCAGGTGCCCCATTTGAAAATTTTAAGGAATTCCTAAAGGCCAAGTGTGGACTATCATGAGAATATAAAAACCCTGGAGCCACAGACATGAGCATTTGCACCCACTTGCTGGCTCTTCCTCAGGAATCTCATTGTTGCTTACAAGAAATATTATAAGCTGCAAGAGAGTCCTAAGCAAGCCTCTTTTTGTAGAGCAAGCACCAGAGAAACAATAGCCGCTGTAAGAAAGTCATAAAACAGCACCCAGATCCTTCTCTCTTATCTTTCCTATGGAACACAAGCCTAACCTCATAGGGAACATGACAACCTTAATGCCCTACAGCATAGGTGAAGAGCCACACTGGAGCTGGTAGAAGGGAACAGGAAAATATGCTTTATCCCTGGAAGAAGGAGAAAAATACCTTCTAGGTCCAGACGATTAGAGACGTCCACTGGAAGTGAGGCAGGACCACTGAGAAGATGCCCCTCTTAAGACCAAGGGAAGTATACTTTTCTAAGACTGAGTCTGCATCAGAACAGAGAGAACCCGATTGGGCCCCCTAGCAACAAACTAAGAAGAATTGAGTAACAAAGAACAGCATTTTAATGCTAAGGAAACATCAAAAACAGGAGGAGAAACCTTCCCTGAGTTGTAGGCTCAAAGGGAAGACATTAAGAAATACCCTCTCATACATTAATTCTGATTTTACAAGGGCGGCTAGAGTAATATGAAAACTGTGGTACACTGGAATAACCATGGCAACCACAAAAATACAAGCCCAGCACAACTAATTAAATGGTTGTTCAACCTAAGAGCCTAGCAAAAGAAAATGCATACTAATTTTCCAACATAAAATATATTTTCCTCAAGCATTGTATATTAACAGATGGTAACTATACTTATAGTAAGCATAACATATAAACATGCTGAGTCATTATGTTGTAGACTGAAGCATTGTGTGTAAATTATACTCAAAATTTAAAAAACCTATTTTTCTTAGTCTATATTTTTCTAAAAGATTTTAAATTTAAAACAATAAAATTATAAGATATACAAAGAAGCAAGGAAAAAAAAAAAAACACTGACATGATACAAAGCAATCTGCAGACCCAGACTTCAATATCCATGATGTTGGAATTAGCAGACAGAAAAGTATAACCATGACAAATAAGCTTAAGACTCTAATGGAAAAGGTGGACAGTAAGTGTGATCAGATGATAATTTCAGAAGAAAGCAGAAAAGGATAAGAATAAATCATACTGAAATGTCAGAAATGAAAAGCATGCTAATAGAGAAGCAAAAAAGAGTGTCATTTTTAAAAAGTGGAGCATCCAAGAAGGATGATATGAACCAGCTCAACATGCAAGTGATTAGAAACTCAGAAGAAGAAAGAATTGAATGGAAGAAATATTTGAAGAGAGAAATGATGAAATTTTTGTAAATCCATGATGGGGGGACCCTGTTTCAAACACTGAAACACTCTACCCATTGAATATACCTCATACCAACTGCCCATCATCACACTTGAATTTCCAATTTTGAATCACAGAGTCAATCTTATCTTAGAAAAAGAAGATACTTGTGTCACTAACAAATTGTAGATGAAGAAGGCATGGTTCCTCCCGGGGTTCAGCTATAATTCACATATTATGAAATGGTATTTTACTATAGAATGGGGTGATGTTGGCAACAACAAACACTATTTAAAGGCATAGAAAGAAGAGAAATGGTAGCATGAGAGGAATATTTGGATGTAACAGTAGGCCTAGTTACCAGAGTGAGCATAAAATGTGACATGTGGGAGAAAACAGCCTAATTCACAATTAGTGGTATGGCAAGATCCAAATATCATTGCCCCTATTATAATGCAAATGGTCAAAGTCTCATTGCAAAATTTAGGTTTTACAAACTCAGAGCTTTTTGTTCACAATATTCTCAAATCAGCATTAAAATTACCATCAATATAGTTTTAATCATACATGGAACATAAGTAATAGCACAGAGGACCATAGAGGAAAGGAGGGAAAATTGAATGGGAAGAAATCAGAGAGAGAAAGATAAACCATCAGAGACTCTGGACTCTGGGAAACAAACTGAGGGTTACAGAAAGGAGTGGGGTGGACAGATGGGATAACCAGGTGATAGGTATTAAGGAGGGCACATGTTGTGATGAGCCCTGGATGTTATATGCAACTAATGAATTGTTGAACACTACATCAAAAACTAATGATGTACTATATATTGGCTAATTGAATATAAAAAAATACCATCAATAAATCTGTTCAACCTCTAGAATTACTAATTCAAGAATCCCAGACTCTAACTGCAATTTATTCTCCTTGCTTATTAAGCTACTTCCACTATAGTCTTTCTTAGATATCATTGGAAGACCACCTTCTTGGGCTCTTACTTTTCTCCAAACTAGGATCCTCTTCTGTGGTGCATTAGATAGCCATCCCAGCAATAATATTCTTGTCACACTCCAAAGAGCTTTAGGCCACATTTCCCCCCCCCCCCAAATATTCTTCTGGTGATAACTTTACCCTGGATGAACCTAATAATCTGCTTTTATGGCCCTTATCAATGTGTAGCAAATCCACTAGACAACATTACACAACAGGGTAGAATGCATCACTATACATTCATGGTCACTAATTTCAAGTGGAATCTTATTCCTCTGGCCAGAGGAATAAGATATTTTTCCATCCTTTCTGACAACTTTGTCAAACATTCAGCCCTTTACTCCAACTTGTCTCCTCACTTAGCACATCATCTCTTCACAGGAATATCAAAACCATTGGACAGAAACAATCTCAAATTCCCACTTCTAAATCTACATACCTGTCTACATCAGCATCCATCATCTTTATTTTCTGGAATAATGGGAATTATCTTTTCCCTTATCTAAATGTAATTTTTTAAAAAAAAATAAAGGTAATTTTTCCACTTATACTCTGCATGTTTTCCATTCTCCCTTTATTCAGAGAAATTGCACAAACCTACTTCTTTCAACTTGATCTTTACATTTGACAGATAAAATATGCAAACTCTCATCTTAAAAACAACAGCAAATTATGGGGTGCCTGAGTGGCTCAGTGGGTTAAGCATCTGACTTTGCCTCAAGTCATGATCTCAGGGTCCTTGGATCAAGACCCATGTTGGACTCCAGCCCTGTGTTGTATTTCATGCTCAATGGGGAGTCTGCTTGTCCCTCTGCACTTCCCCTTACTCATTCTCTCTCTCAAATAAATAAATCTTTAAAAAAAAAAAGATAGCGAGTTATAGTTTCCTATTCCCTGTGTAAGGAGCTCAGCACTTACTCTAACAGTAAGTAACAATCTGGTCAGACTGAAAAATCAACACCCCTTTTAGTATATGTAAGAGAGGAGAAGACACTAGGCAAACCACTGTCCCCAAGACTGGAGAGAGAGACAAGTGGAAACAGAAACTCTTGGCTTGCCTAAGCAGAGTCTCATGATCAGGAACTTCTGTAGTAACCAATGTTGTGATTGACAAATTGCTGAAGGCTCTGTGTAGACAACTCTGAGAGTTAAAAAGTCCAATCGTAGCCCCCCCAACCAAAAACTTTATGGGATTTACCTCCAGATGTTCAATCAACCAGGTTTTAATTGGAAATGTCAAAGAAAAATCTCTTCCACCTTCAGGCAAAAGGAGGGGAAAAGGAACCATTTTAAAATACAGCAGAGCATTCTGTACTTCTTAATAAGGCCTGTCTGCAGGGGAAAGTAGTTAGCTAGAGCCTAACAAGCTGGGGGTATCATCAGAGCCTAACCAATCTGGAGAAGACAAATACCCAACTCCAGCCCACACTAGCCATCCTGTCCCTCCTCAAGGGAGAGAAAAGTATTGAGAACAACTTTTGAAGCTCATAGTCTAGAGCCATAGGCTCACTACAAGATTATAGTCCTAATCACGAGATTATAAAATGCTGCTTCTCCCTCCACACTTCACCACTGCAGGCCTATTTACACCAGTTTCTTTTGTCTGGTGTTTCATATTCTATTGGGAAAAAATTACATGGAATATTAAAAGGAAAACCCCACACACAATTAGAAGAGACAGACAGCATCAGAACCAGACTGGGTAGGGATGTTGAAATTATCAGAATGGGAATTTAAAACAACTATAATTCATATACCAATGGATCTAATGCATAAGGTAGACAGCATGCAAGAACAGATGGGCAATGTAGAGACTTGGAAGTCCTGAGGGAGAACCACAGAAAAATGCTAGTGAAAAGAAAACACTAATGGATTTTTAAAAAGATAACAGAAATAAAGAATAATTCTGACTTATTAGTGGGCCTATTTATAGACTGGCCTTAGCTGAAGAAAGAATCTCTGAGCCAGAGAGTATAGTAATAGAAACCTCCCAAACTGAAAAGCAAAATGATTAGACAAAAAATATTAAACAGAACAGAATATCCAAGGATGTTCGGACAGTTAAAAGGTGTGACATATACATGGTGGGAAGAAAGAGAAAAAGGAACAGAAGAAATATTTGAAACAATAATGACTTAGAATTTCCCTCTAATTAATGTCAGACAGCAAATCAAAGATCCAGGAAGTTCAGAGACTATCAATCAGGATAAATGTCAACAAACAAACCCATATTTAAGCATATTATTTCAAATTAGAGAGAAATCAAAGATTAAAAAAAATCAAAGATAACCAAAAAATTCCTAAAAAAAAAATCCCAAAGAATAAAACAGCTTACCTATAGAAGAACGAAGAGAATAATCACATCCGACTTCTTAGAAACCATGCCACCAAGAAGAGAATAGGTAAAATATTTAAAGTGTTGAGGAAAAAAGAAAAAGATAGCTCATCAACCTAGAATTCTATGGCCTACAAAATTATTTTTAAAAGGAAAATAAAAGGCAAATAAAGACAGTAATATAGGTCAGAAACTTGGATCTACATAAAGAAAGGAAGGACATTAAAGAAGAAATAAGTGAAGGTAAAATAAAAATTTTTATTTTTCTTATTTTTAACACATCTAACAGATAATATTTTGTTCAAAATAATAGCAACAATATATTCCATCATATATATATCATATATGCCTCTGTGGGTGTGTGTGTTGCATATATATGTTTATATAAGTGAAATGAATGACATAAATGATTCAAGGGATGAGAGGGAGGGATTAAGATTGTTTGGTTATTTTAAGGTACTCATGAAGTGAGCACCAGGAAGTGATATAGTGTTATTTGAAAGTAGACTTAGGTCAGTTATAAATTTATATTGTTAATTCTAGGGCAACCACTAAAATAAGGATATAAATGATATTCTAAGAAAGGAGAGAAGGGGCGCCTGGGTGGCTCAGTGGGTTAAGCTGCTGCCTTTGGCTCGGGTCATGATCTTGGGGTCCTGGGATCCAGCCCTGCATCAGGTTCTCTGCTCAGGAGGGAGCCTGCTTTCCTCTTCCTCTGCCTGCCTCTCTGCCTACTTGTAATCTCTGTCTGTCAAATAAATAAAAATAAAATCTTTTTTTAATAAAAATAAAATCTTAAAAAAAAAGAAAGGAGAGAAGATAAAATTATATAAATGCTCAATTAAAATGACAAAAGGCAGAGAAAGAGTAGAAGACAAAAATAGTAAAACAGCAAGAGAAACATGTAAAAAAAGTAACACCTATGGTAGAAAAAAACTCAACTATATCAATAGTCACTTTGAATATCAATAGTCTAAATGAGCTAATTTAAAGATACACTGTCACAGTGGATCAAAAAACCAGACCCAACTATCTGTTGTCTACAAGAAATATAAAGGCATATATAGATTAAAAGTAAATAGAGAAAGCTATACCATGCTAACACTAATCAAAAGAAAGTAAAGTAGTAATATTAATTTCAGACTAGAGTAGACATCAAAGAAAGGGAAGGTATTAGTAAGAAATAAGGACATTATAATGATAATGGTGTCAGTTCTCCAAGAAAACATAACAATCCTTACTATATATGTGCCTAGCCACAGAGCTTCAAATTATGTGAGGCAAAAACCAATAGTATGGCAAGGAGAAACAGGTGAATCCAATATCATGGTTAGAGACTTCAACATGCCTTTACTAGAAATGAAGAGATCCAAAAGGCAGAAAAATCAGTGAGGACAATAGTTGAACTGAACAACTCCATGAATCAACTGGATATAATTGACTTAAATATATTAGTGCATATACATTATTCTCAAGCACATTGAACATTCAACAAGATAGGCCACATTCTAGATTATAAAAATGCCTTAACAAATTTAAAGGAATAGAAATATACAAAGTCTTCTCTTAGACCACAATGGAACTGAACTTGAAATCAATAAAAGAAAGATTAATCAAAAGTCCCAAAATACATGGAGATTAAACCATACACTTTTAAATAACATATGAGACAAAGAAGAAATCTCATGAGAAATTGAAAAATATTTTTAACTAACTGGAAATGAAAACATAATTTATCAAACTTTGTGGTATGCAGCAAATGTGGTGCTTGTAGAAAAATTTATAGTATTGTCTGTATGTATTAGAAGAGAAAAAAAGATTTAAAATCAATAGTCTAAATTTTCACTTTGGTAAACTAGGAAGAGAAGAGAAAATTAAATCATTAAAGCTAAAGTAAAAAGAAGAAAAGAAATAATAAGAATTATAGCAGAAACCAATGAAATTGAGAAGAGGAAATCAATAGTGAAAATCAACAAAACTAAAACCTGGTTTTTTTAAAAGATCAATAAAGTTGATAAACTGATAGCCAAACTAATTAAGAAAAAAAGAGAAAGATACATAAATAATATCAGAAATGAAAGAGGAGACATCACTACAGATCTTATGGACATTAATATGATAATCAAGGAATACTGTGAACAACTCTATACCCACAAATTTCATAACCTAGATGAATTAGGCCAATTCTCTGAAAGACACAATTTGCCAGAAATCATACAAAAAGAAATAATCTGGATAGTCCTATGTCTCTGGTTTCTACCTCATTGATCTCAGCTCTAATCTTGATTATTTCCCTTCTTATGTGCGGAGTTGGTTTGATTTGTTGTTGATTCTCCAGTTCTTTAAGTTGTAGAGACAGCTGGTGTGTTCTGGATTTTTCAAATTTTTTGAGGGAGGCTTAGATGGCTACGTATTTCCCCCTTAGGACTGCCTTTGCTGTATCCCATAGGTTTTGGACCAAAGTGTCTTCATTCTCATTAGTTTCCATGAATTGTTTCAGTTCTTCTTTGATCTCCTGGTTGATCCAAGCATTCTTAAGCAAGGTGGTCTTTAGCTTCCAGGTGTTTGATTTCCTTCCAAACTTTTCCTTGCGGTTGAGCTCAAGTTTCAAAGCATTGTGATCTGAGAATGTGCGGGGAATAATCTCAGTCTTTTGGTATCAGTTGAGTCCTGATTTGTGACCCAGTATGTGGTCTATTCTGGAGAAGGTTCCATGTGCACTTGAGAAGAATGAGTATTCTGTCGTTTTAGGGTAGAATGTTCTGTATATATCTATGAGGTCCATCTGGTCCAATGTGTCATTCAATGCTCTTGTTTCTTTATTGATTTTCTGCTTCAGTGATCTATTTCTGAGAGAGGTGTGTTAAGATCTCCTACTATTAATGTATTCATATCAATATGACTCTTTATCTTGCTTAAAAGTTTTCTTATATAGGGGCGCCTGGGTGGCTCAGTGGGTTAAAGCCTCTGCCTTTGGCTCAGGTCATGATCCCAGGGTCCTGGGATCGAGCCCCACATCGGGCTCTCTGCTAAGCGGGAAGCCTGCTTCCTCCTCTCTCTCTCTGCTTACTTGTGATTTCTGTCTGTCAAATAAATAAATAAAATCTTTAAAAAAAAAAGTTTTCTTATATAATTGGCTGCTCCCATATTGGGGGCATAGATATTTACAATTGTTAGATCATCTTGGTGGATAATCCCTTTAAGAATGATGTAGTGCCCTTCTGTATCTCTGACTACAGTCTTTAGTTTAAAATCTAATTTGTCTGATATGAGAATCGCTACCCTAGCCTTCTTTTGAGGCCCATTGGCATGAAAGATGCTTCTCTATTCCTTGACTTTCAGTCTGGGTGTATCTTTAGGTTCAAAATGGGTCTCTTGTAGACAACAAATGGATGGGCCCCAGAGATACAGTAGAACATATCAATGAAACTAGAAGCTGGTTTTTTGAAAGAATCAATAAGATCAATAAACTATTGGCCACACTAATCCAAAAGAAAAGAGAGAAAGCCCAAATTAATAAAATTATGAATGAAAAGGGAGAGATCACAACTAACACCAAGGAAGTAGAAACAATCATCAGAAGTTATTATCAACAGTTATATGCCAATAAGCTAAGTAACCTAGATGAAGTGGATGCATTCCTGGAAAACTATAAACTCCCAAAATTGAACCAGGAAGAAATCGACAAACTGAATAGACCGATATCTAGTAACGAGATTGAAGCAGTGATCAAAAACCTCCCCCCAAAAAAGAGCCAGGACCTGATGGATTCCCTGGGGAATTCTACCAAACTTTCAAAGAAGAAATAACACCTATTCTCCCGGAGCTGTTTCAAAAAAGTGAAGCAGAAGGAAAATTTCCAGACTCTATCTATGAAGCCAGCATTACCTTGATCCTCAAATCAGGCAAAGACCCTACCAAAAAGGAGAATTTCAGATCAATATTACTGATGAATATGGATGCTAAGATTCTCAACAAGATCCTAGCAAACAGGATCCAACAGCACATTAAAAAGATTATCCACCATGACCAGGTAGGATTCATTCCTGGGCTACAAGGATGGTTCAACATTCACAAATCAATCAGTGTGATAGAACAAATTAATAAGAAAAGAGAGAAGAACCACATGGTCCTCTCAATTGAGGCAGAAAAAGCATTTGACAAAATCCAGCATCCATTCCTGATTAAAACGCTTCAAAGTATAGGGATAGAGGGAACATTCCTGAACTTCATAAAATCTATCTGTGAAAGACCCACAGCAAATATCATCCTCGATGGGAAAAAGCTTGCAGCCTTCCCGTTGAGATCAGGAACACGACAAGGATGCCCACTCTCACCACTCTTGTTCAACATAGTATTAGAAGTCCTAGCAACAGTAATCAGACAACAAAGAGAAATAAAAGGTATCCAAATTGGCAATGAAGAGGTCAAACTCTCTCTCTTCGCAGATGACATGATTCTTTATATGGAAAACCCAAAAGACTCCACCCCCAAACTATTAGAACTCATACAACAATTCAGCAATGTGGCAGGATACAAAGTCAATGTACAGAAATCAGTGGCTTTCTTATACACTAACAATGAAAATACAGAAAGGGAAATTAGAGAATTGATTCCATTTACTATAGCACCAGGAACCATAAGATACCCTGGAATAAACCTAGCCAAAGAGGTAAAGGATCTGTACTCGAGGAACTACAGAACACTCATGAAAGAAATTGAAGAAGACACAAAAAGATGGAAGACCATTTCATGTTCTTGGATCAGAAGAATAAACATTGTTAAAATCTCTATACTGCCTAGAGCAATCTATACTTTTAATGCCATTCCAATCAAAATTCCAGCGGTATTTTTCAAAGAGCTGGAGCAAATAATCCAAAAATTTGAATGGAAACAGAAGAGACCCCAAATCGCTAAGGAAATGTTGAAAAACAAAAATAAAATGGGGCATCACGCTGATTTCAAGCTTTACTACAAAGCTGTGATCACCAAGACAGCATGGTACTGGCATAAAAACAGACATCATAAAAGCAGACCAATGGAACAGAGTAGAGAGCCCAGATATGGACCCTCAATTCTATGGTCAAATAATCTTCGACAAAACAGGAAAAAGTATACAGTGGAAAAAAGACAGTCTCTTCAATAAATAGTGCTGGGAAAACTGGACTGCTATATGTAGAAGAATGAAACTCGCCCATTCTCTTACACCGTACACAAAAATAAACTCAAAATGGATAAAAGACCTCAACGTGAGACAGGAATCCATCAGAATCCTAGAGGAGAACATAGGCAGTAACCTCTTCGATATCAGCCACAGGAACTACTTTCAAGATATGTCTCCAAAGACAAGGGAAACAAAAGCAAAAATGGTCAAATAATCTTCAATAAAACAGGAAAAAATATACAGTGGTAAAAAGACAGTCTCTTTAATAAATGGTGCTGGGAAAACTGGACAGCTATATGTAGAAGAATGAAACTTGACCACTCTCTTACACCATACACAAAGATAAACTCAAAATGGATAAAAGACCTCAATGTGAGACAGGAATCCATCAGAATCCTAGAGAAGAACATAGGCAGTAATCTCTTCGATATCAGCCAGAGCAACTTCTTTCAAGATACGTCTCCAAAGTCAAAGGAAACAAAAGCAAAAATGAACTTTTGGGACTTCATCAAAATCAAAGCTTCTGCACAGCAAAGGAAACAGTCAAGAAAACAAAGAGGCAACCCACGGAATGGGAGAAGATATTTGCAAATGACAGTACAGACAAAAAGCTGATATCCAGGATCTATAAAGAACTGGATAGTCCTATGTCTATTAAAGACATTAAATAAAAAATATTATAAAATAAAAAATAAATTAAATAAAAAATAATAAAGACATTTAATCAGTAATTAATAGCAAATTAATAACCTTGCAAAACAGAAAGCACCAGGACCAAATGGACTCAATGTTACTAAACATTTAAGGAAGAAATTATACCAGTTCTCTACAATCCTTTTTGGAAAATAGAAGCAGAGGAAATGTTTCCTGACTTACTCTATAAGGCCAGTATGATCCCAATACCAAAACAAGAAATGGCATACAAGGAAAGAAAGTTTCAGACCATTATCTTTCATGAACATGGACGTAAAAATCCTCAATAAAATATTAGCAAATCAGATCTACAATGCATAAAAATATCATATACCATGACAAAGTGGATTTATTCCAAATGTACAAGGCCAGCTCAATATTTGAAAATCAGTTAATATAATTCAACATATCAACAGACTGAAAAGGAAAATCATATGATCATATTAATAGATACAGAAAAAGCATTTGACAAAATCCAACACTCATTCATGATTAAAAAAAAACCTCAATAAACCTGGAACACAGTGAACTTCTTCAACTTCATTAAAATTAGCTACCAAAAAAACTATAGCTCACACCACTTGAATCTTTTTCATTAAGACCAGGTATAAGGCAAGAATGCCCTCCTTACTACTCCTTTTCAATATCATACTGGAAGTCCTAAGCTAATGCAATGACAAGAAAGGTTGGGGGATAAAATATAGGTGTCTTTGTTCACAGATGATATGAAGCCAAAAGAATGAACAAATAAACTCCTAGAACTAATAAGCAATGATAGCACACACAATTATAGCATAGAAGTTTAATACATAAAAATCAATTATTTTCTTATATAACAGCAATGAATAAGTGAAATTTGAAGTTAAAAACACAATCCATTGGCACCCCACAAAAATGAAATACTTAGGTGTAATTTTAACAAAATATGTATAACATGTATTTGAGGAAAACTACACAACTCTAATGAACAAAATTAAAGAACTAAATATATGGAGAGATATTCCACACTCATGCACAGGAGTAGTCAATATTGTCAAGATGTGAATTCTTCTCAACTTGATTTACAGATTCAATGAAACTCCATTCAAAATCCCAGGAAGTTATTTTTTGATTATGAACAAACTGGTTGTAAAGTTATATGGAAAAGCTAATGACCCAGAATTTTCAACTAAAGATTGAATAAGAGCAAGTTTGGAGGTCTGATGCTTCCTGACTTTCAGACTTACAGCGAAGCTACAGTAATCAATACAACAAAGAGTGGACAAATAGATCAGTCAACCTACAGAATAGAGAACCCAGAAATAGATCCACATACATAATGTCAACTTATCTTTGGCAAAGAAGCAAAAGCAATGCAATGGAGCAAGGATGGTCTTTTCAGCAAATGTAGACATTACATCCATCACAAAATTTAACTCAAAATGAATCACAGATCTAAATGTAAAACACAAAATAATAAAACTAGAAGACAACATAGGAGAAAACCTAGACGATCTTGGATAAGGTGATGACTTTTTAGATTTAACACCAAAGGCACAATACATCAAAGGAAAGTGATAAGCTACACTTTATTAAAATAAGAAACACTGGTCAGTCAAAGGAGTAAAATGACAAATCATAGACTGGAAGAAAATATTTGCAACCCAGTAAGAAGATACACAGGTGGCAAATACACATATGAAAGATGCCCTGCATCATAAGTTATCAGGAAAATGTAAATTAAAACAACAATGAAGTCCTACTACATACCTATCAGAATGGCAAAAATCCAGAACACTGACACCAAATGCTGGCAAGAAACAAAAGGTGTTCTCATACATTGCTGGTGGGAATGCAAAATGGTAGAACCACCTTCAAAGACAGTTTGGTGGTTTCTTAACACCAATGATAACATACTCTTATCATTTGATCCAGCAATCCAGCTCCTTAGCATTTACCCAAAGGAGCTGAAAACTTATTTCCATACAAAAACCTGTATATGGATATTTATAGCAGCTTTATTCATAATCGCCAACTTGTGACTAAGATGTGTTTAGGTAGGCGAATGGATAAATTATGTTTTATCTAGATAAAGAATAGTAATGCTAATAAGAAATGAACTATTGAGCACTGAAAAGAGATGGACAAACTTTAAATGCATATTACTACATGGCAGAAGCCAGTCCAAGAAGGCTAAGGAGACCATAGAGAGTTCAGTGGTTGCCGAGTTTGGGTAGCTGGAGGGATGACTAGGTAGAGCACAGAGGATTTGTAGGACAGTGCAAATGCTCTGTATGATACTATAATGACAGATACATGTCATTATACACTTGTTTAAACCCATCCCATGTATAAGACAAAGAATGAACTGTAATGTAAACTATGGAATTAGGGTGATTATGATGTGTCAATGCAGGTTCATCAATTGTAACAAAGGTATCACTCTGGTGGGGGATATTGATAACAGGGGAGACTATTTATGTATAGGTGCAGGAGATATATGGGAATCTCTGTACTTTCAGTTTTGCTGTGAATTGCTTTAAAAAAAAAAGTCATTAAAAAATGGTGACAAAACTTTGTCTTCAGCTGACCTGTTATTATCTTTCAGTTCCTGCTCCCTCCCCTCTTATTCATAACCAAACTTCTCAACTTTGTCTTTACTTCCTCTATTTCCCCACCATTCAGCTCAATATGATGTAGTTTCTGTGTCAGTTACACAGATTAAAATGGTCCCCCCAAGGTCAGCAGTGACTGCATTTTTTAGATCATTAGATTCCATAGACACTTACCCTGCCCCTTACTTGACCTTTTGGCAGCATCAGATACCATTGACCACACTCCTTCAAACGTTCTCCTACTTCTCTGACTGCTCCCTTGTATGTCTGTAAACTCAGACTCCTCCAACTAGAGGCCTTTGTACCTCACTCTGAAGAATTTTCATGGTGATTTTATTTAATTCTATTATTTCAACTGTCATTTACACACTGGTGATTCCTGAATTATAACTCTAGTCCAGACCTTGTCACTGAATTCTAGTTTTATATGAAACTCCCTACTCAATACTGTTCACCAAGAAGTCTCAAAAAGACCTCAGACTCAACATGTCTAAGAATGAACTCAGGTTCTTTAGCCCTATAACTACCCTTTTCTAGTATTTCTTTTCCCAAGGAATGACCATTACCTTTTAGTGATGCTGATCAGTTATTTAAAATATAATAATGCATTTAATTCTCATTACAGCTCTATAATATAGCTACAATGTTATCTCCACCTCTAAGATGAGAAAGGGTAGTTAAGAGTCACCTTAAGATCATACCATTAGTAAGTGGCAGACAATATTTGAACATAGACAGGGTGAGGGTACACATTCTCAACCATTACCTTTTTTTGTGTTTACTGTAGGTATAGACTAGAAACTTAGGAGTCATTTTTTATGCTTTCTTTTCTCTCCAAGTATCTGTTTTCAAATCTGTGTATTTTCATCTTCTCACAAAGTCATTCCTTTTTATTCATCATAACTAAATCATTGCATATATCCAAACTACTTCAGCTGCTAAAACAGACTCCATACTCCAAAGAGAGAGGTTGTCTTAAAACATAATTCTGCTTATATTACTTGGGCAGGGAACACTTCAGTTTCCATTACTCTTGAGATGATGACCAACAACTGTAATGTAGTTGTCCACCCAATGTGTGATTTAGCCTTTGCCCCTCTTTCTCTCTAGCCTCATCTGTCAGCACTCTGCAGTTACTAGCTGTTTCCTCTTCACACTGACCAGCTTTTGTTTCCTCAAACTTACTTGCTCCATCCACAACATTTTTATTTCCTCCAGCTACCTGCTCAGAGCCAGCCCTTCTCCTGAGGAGGCTCTGAGCTTCACTCCTCTCCTTACCTGGATAACTCTTATCTATCTTTCAGACCTGACTTAAGAGTTCCTTCCTTATGGAACCTTCCCTGACAACCCAGCCTAGACTTGTTTTCGCTTCAAGAAAAACGTTCATCTCTATTTGTATTATTCATTCAGTTTATTATTATATAATTAACATCTTTTTACCAATCAGAATATCATTTCAGTTACATGAAAGCATAACTATCTTACTTTTGTTCACTTTAGTAGTAACCCCAATGCCTGGGTACTGACACACAATAAGCATTCAATAACTTAGAAATTTCAGTTAGTTAGATATCATCTCCGAAGCTTTCTGGACAGAGGTTTCTCTATCTTCTTTTATGTTCTTTCCTTTTCCTTTGTCTTTTCTTTTCTCTTTTATTTCCCTTTTCTTTCCTTTTCCTTTTTCTCTTCTCTTTTCTTCTTTTCTTTCCTCTTTCTCTCTTTCCTCTTGATTTATTTATCAATAAATAAATAAATAAAATTATTTATTTTTTAAGTTTTAAGTTTAATAAGTAAAATAAGTTTAAATAAACTTACTTATTTTTTAAGTTTTAAATAAAAAACCTATTTATTTTTTAAGATTTTATTTATTTGACAGACAGAGATCACAAGTAGGCAGGCAGAGGGCGGGAGGGAAGCAGACTCCCCGCTGAGCAGAGAGTCCGATGCAGGACTCGATCCCAGGACACTGAGATCATGACCTGAGCCGAAGGCAGAGGCTTAACCCACTGAGCCACCCAGGCACCCCTCTTCTTGATTTATTTTTCATGAGGAAGAACTTTGAGACACTTAAATCATTTTAAAAGGATAACCATTTGCAGCAAGCTTCCACATCATCAGTCCGAGAGGGGGATAAACTTCTACAGACAAAAATTTAGCCCCCCTCTATCTCTAGTTTCAAAACAGTTACCCTAACTCTGATTTCTGCCAACCTTTCCTCATGCACTTGTTGTGTCAGCATGTCTTTTTTAAAGCTCTGGGTGGTTAACTATCACACTGGAGGAGATCTGAGGATCTCATTTCTATTAAGGCGGAAAGATTGATAAAGAATTAAGGGGTTTCTTAAGTTCTAATTGTGTAAGTGAAATGATCAGAGATACTCTGGGGGTGGAGGATTCTTGCTGGTCATTTGCACCTTCTTTCCCATGCCTACCTCCTCTTCTACACATAGCCAACACTTTTCAGTATGAATATAAAGCCAAACCTCAGACATCTGAACTAGCAGAATCATGAGTGTAAGGTAAATCTACCCTAGGGTCTATGATAAACAGACAAACTCAAGAATTTGAAAGGCTTTTTTTTTTTTTTTTTTAATAATACTAAAGGTTACTCAGGTATAGGAAAGTTACTTTAACAGACCTAGTTCTTTCCTTGACTAGCAGTGTTATCATGGTTGAAACTGGGAAACATGTTCCTACACTCATTTAAATTCCTACTAATCTCTCCTGCTTCAAGGTCTAAGAAGTATTCAGAAACTTCAATGGATGTTGTGACAGAATTCTGGGTAGTTCAAACCATCAAGTGCTCTAACTTCTGAAATACAATTCTAAAATATTAGCAAATGTCTTTCAAAATGGCCAAGTATTGCTGGACCAGAGTACATTCTAGTAAAGACATAAAAACATGGAAAGACTTTACCCTAAATGAAATAAAGCAAAAGAGCAGAAGTGTATTCAGTTTATTACCAGAACAATGAGAAAGCCCTTTTTTTGAGTTTAAAACTGAGTTTCTATGTTATTTGTTAAAAAAAAAAAAATAAAAAGTCTATTGAATAATTTCTGTGTGCCAAGCCTTATTCTGGATGTTCTGCAGAATGGAATCATGGTGTGCTAGTGATGGAAGCACCTTAAGGATCTAAGAGGTGAAGCCAGCAGAAGCTCACATCAGTGACATGACTCTGCCAAGACATCACAGGAGGGAAACAAAGTCCCTATCCTCAATGTGCTCAATTTTGTATTCTAAATTATCTTTACAGAAGATAAATGGTAAATGCTACCATTATTGTAGAGGTGTCTGAAATGCATGAATGCATGCGTCTGTCATGTCTCTCAGTTAAGAGAGGACTTCACCCAAGGCCAAAGATGGGCCAAAAAATGTCCATAAACCAAGTCTAGTTTTGAGACTAGCTTAGTATTCCTTCTAATTTAATCCTAAAAGAGCTACATCAAAAAAGTAGGATCAACTTTATAAGCCTGAGAATGCTTCTGTTCTCCAACCTTAAGTGGTCACATTGGACTCACAACACTAATTTTTTCCATTGTGCACAGCTGTTATCACAAATGGAGAACCATGACTTCATGTGTGGACTATGAGTACAGACAGGAGATCTGCTATCAATAAACTCAGTATCTCTAACTTCATCATCTAGAAAACCAGGCAAGACTTTTTTTATCCAACAGCATAGCTTTTGCAAACTTCTCTCTAGTGAAGTGAAGCAAGTAAGACAACATTATCTCTTAATTTCATGCTTTAAAGCGCAAACTGTGTTCCATGGACCAAATCCAGCATGCCATCTGTTTTGTGAAAACAGCAGAATTGAGTGTGAGAAATACTATATGGCTTACAAAGCCAAAGTGTTTACTATCTGGTCTTACCCTGAGAAGTTCACTGATCCTTGCTCTAAAGTGACACAATTAAATAACAACAAAAATGAAGGCAGATTCTTCGTTATCATAAAGCTGGATTACAAATGAAAAGTTGGTAATTTGTTAATACAGTTCCTTAGTTAAATGTATAAAACTATAATACAGATTAAACAATAAGAATTTTGTGAATGGGAAAACTCAAATAAACCTTTCTTAATCCATCATGCACAGAATAGATTGGTCTGAGAATGTTGTTATTCTTTCAAGACACAAACTATTATTTTATATATCATGTTTGATGACTTTGTGTTCATGATTACCTTCCTATAAAACCACATGCTGTGTTTTTAAAGATTACTCAGGTATGGGAAAGTTACTTAACAGACCTAGTCTGTTCTTGACTAGCAGTGTTATTGCTGTTAAACCTAGGAACCATGTTCCTACACCCCAATTTTCTTATCTGTGAAAGGAAGAAGGGCTTGAACTGTATACCTTCTGGGGTTTTGGGCTCTGAACTCTATGACCAGTAGGGGAAAAACTTTTTTGATTCCCATCAATTCCAAGAGACAGATTAAATTATCGTGGTATTGAAATTTTGTTAAACCAAATACTGAGATTAATGCTGTCTCAGCTATGTTGGGCTGCTTCACCTCTTGGAGCACCGATATGACAAAGGACAATTGATCCAGTGAATATGCAATAAAAATAATCATTCTAATTTTATGGTGATATAGTCAAGTCTTTGCAATTTTCTAAATCCAATCATTGCAAAAATGGTTTAATAAAGTAGAATGATTATGACTAAGTTGACATTTAAATTTTATTTATACTAGTCTAGGAATACAAATGTCTCAATGAAGTTTTCAGTGTAGCCTAGTATTCATAAATATGTACAATCACATACATGAAAAAAAAAAAACTGTAGTTATTCAGGTTATTAGCCATACAATGAATAAAGTTGGAAAGGGGCCAAGTATCAGGTGGTTGAGATTAGTATCAAAACAGGGCTATGTTGTGGTGGAAGATACAGGCAAAGGGTGCCATCGATGAGCTCAGGGAGTTCTAATAGGACAATGTGACCATATCTGACCCAGATTCTTGATATGATAGAAGATATTTCCAGTCTGTATTCTATTTGTAAAATATACAGCTTTGAATCACAGAATTCCATTTAAAAAAAATCCTGAATGATCCATTTCAGGATCTTGAATTTGCTTCTCTAAAAGAAATATAGATTATCCTTTGTTAGTTTTTCCTGCAGACTTGGGCTTCATGCATAATTCCCTTTGGGATTTGCTGAGCTTTTTAAAACTCACAGGAGTCATCTATTTATTTGCACTTCACCAGCAGAGTCACTGGAGCCTCATGTTATACAGATACAGCGTTTGACACAAAGGGCGGGGAGAGAGACACATAGCCTTAGTGATGCAAACCATGAAGCAAGAAGGTCACAGACTAGAGTGAGAGCCAAGCCGCCCACACAGGCAGCCGCGATGAGCCACAGAGGCAATTCCCAGTCTTACTTATAGAGTGTACCACCCTGAATTTTAGAGATAGAAAGGAGTTTTGAGACTGTAGAACATATTCTTCATTTCTTTTAAAAACTGAGATAACTGAGGCCAAGTGAGGTTAGGAGACTAATGTAGGGCTCTAGAGCTAACAAGTGGCACTGCCAGAACGGAAACCCTCCTGACTACCAGTCAACCCCATAGCACACTCTCCATGCTGCCCCATACAGAGAGAACAGAGCCGAGTACCAAAGAGATGGGTGCACTCAATAAACATGGCCAGCAGCAGATCCTTGACTCTGGATTTTACTACAAACTTAAGAAAAAAAAATTCTCCAGAAATCACAATATATAACAAAAGCTGTACTCAGAATAGCAACTTGTCCTAAGAATGTGCATTTACAAAGAAAGGCAGAGAATCTCTAGGATCTTCAAATCTCAAGGCATAGCTTAAAACAGACAGAAAAGCAGATCTGTGTCATCAAAAAGAAAAAAAAAATTCTTTTTTGAAAAAGAAGAATGGATTTTGCTGGAATAGACTCAGGGTGGAGTAGGAAGTGTCTGTGTTTAAGGGTGTTAACTCATTTTGTAAACCATTTGCCAAAAGTCCAAGGAAATCCCCAATAATCTCAGCAAAGGAAATATTTTTTAAAGACTTTTTAAAAAAAATACATCTTTCTAAAATAATATATACTTCTCCCACCCTGGCTCATGTAAAGTTAGCCTCAAACAGAAAGCTGTATTACAAAAATTCTTCAAATTAAATGATTATTAGCTGGTCTTTATTTACAAACTTCATATTACATAAGGAGTTACTGCATTTCTTTCAATACAGTACGCACATGGGAGTATTCCTTCGGGTACAGATCTAGCCAAATCTTGCCCATTTCTCTAAAGTCTTGCTGAATTCCCTTATGGCCACACACCTGGATGGCCAAGAGCCTCTGGAGCTCTTTAAGTATATGTTTTAAAAAAGGCAAAGTGCACTCTTGACTGTGCCCAATCTCTGATAGTGCTTAGGCTATAGAAGGTAATTAATAAGTATTTGTTGAATGAATTCTTATTGATTTGAAGCAGAAACTAGGCTCCTTATTCCATAACAATGCTCAGTGTCAAAATCAGGAGCATCAATCTGGCTTTAACATGGGTTGGTTTTTGCTTCTGTCAAAAATGGCATGTTTAGTTGGATATCTGGGGAAGTAGTTGTAGTTCCTTCCAAAGTGAACCCACTAAAATATATATGTCCAAGCACATGGAGCCTAACTCAGTTATCCACTTGCAGAGTAGTGTCACATTTAGAGATATATGGACACTGATTGGCAGGTCTTACAACGCCTCTCTCAAGTGTTGAAAAGAACCAAAGCACTTGGAGTCCAGCAACTTTTATTAAATTTACTTGTTCTCACTCACTTTAGAGGAAGTGCCCAGACTTTCACATGACTAGACTTCTCTCATCTGTGCCATCAGATACTGCTACTCTCTTGTCTCCCTCTCCTCAGGGCTGAGGGTTCCTGCACCCTTAGCTTGTTATCCTGCCCTCCTAGAGCAGGGCCTTTCAGCAGTTTGTGCTGAAAGCTTTCCTCTGTGCTTGTAGCATTGCTCCCCCTCCGTAGGGAGTGGGGGAGGTGGACAAACACAAGTGGGCAAAGGAGACTGGGAGGGCTGTGAAGTCCCTCCTGTTATTAATACTCCATCTCAGTATCCAAAAAAAGACTGGGAGGTGGCCCTTCCAGGTGTTCATGTCACATGCTCCACACCAGGTGTTTTTCTTTTGAATGCTAATTTTAAAAAGTGGGTTACTCCAAGGAGTTCATCAAGCAAAGAGACCTTAAAGCTGCTTTCTTGGTGATTATAACTGCTTCAAGAAATTTTGGTGGTTGATGATACCATTTTGCGGGTTAAATATACAGCCATCTCCCAACGTGCCTGGCAAGTTCCCCACAAACACTGTAGTACAGTGAGGACTTTCTACAATGAAGGTATTACTCAGTGCCCTTTCCAAGACACATTGAACATGTAAACAGAATAGGTTGCCTCTTATCTGACACGATTTGAAAGACATAAGGAGGACTCTCATGCTTTAACAAACTCTTCCCTTCAAATCCTACTTGGTGGAAATCTTCCCATTAGAGAATATAGATCCTCTTGCATTATTGCTTTATTCGTACAAACATCTTTAGAAAAAAAGTCAAATGTTTCAGAGAACTAAGACATTTCGCTTAGTTAGCCATTAAGACCTTACTTAAATGAAAATATGAGATTATTTTCAAGGAGTAGGCTAGCAGAGATGGGGCAGTGACTAGAGAAATTTTATAGATGGGCAGTCTGGAGCTGAAAGTATTGCCAAGAGAAGGCAAGTCTGGAGTGGGGCAATAGAAGTCTTTAGGTATTAAGTTCAGGAGAGGAGAACACCAAGAATGTGGGTGGGTTCCAAAGGCATGTTGATGCCTACCACCCATTCTGGATTTTCCCCCCTTAAAGCTGCCTTATAGGGGATTGTATCACACAATAAAAATGGAAATAACTGACAAGTACAGAGCTTTATATATGGTAAAAATTTAGCAGATGTTAATGGAAATTGAATTTAAAGCATCTGCTTATCAACGTGTTTGTCTGTCTTCATCCTGACAAAACCACAGGTTTTTTTTTTTTTTTTTTTTTTTTTTTTTTTTACATGAGTGGATCAAGAATCAGGTCATTAAAAATAGATCTTTTAAATGGAAATTAAAACAGAAAAGAGGTGTGAGGGTTCTTGCCAGTCAAATCAGCTAGCACTTTGTCAGGAAGGAATCATAGAAATGTGGGCTGAGAAGGGTGTGCCTTCCAAAAAAGAGGTAGAAGGGAGGGCAACTCGGAATGGAATGTCATCCCCTTAAGCACCAGATTCCCACAGAAACATTTCTGCGAGTCGGTAATTTCACCTCAATAGCTCAGTGCATCCCTGTAGCTAGAGTTTCCTTGATTAAATAGAGCTAGCATAGCTATTCAAACAATATCTGTACTATATTTTAGAAAATGAAGCAAAATCAAATGTTTGTGTGAAAAAAATCTATCTGTACTGAAAGGAATCCACAAATAAACTGCAAATATGTATAAAACACCTTTGAGAT
The DNA here is from genome assembly GCF_030435805.1 of Mustela lutreola. NCBI lineage: Eukaryota > Metazoa > Chordata > Mammalia > Carnivora > Mustelidae > Mustela > Mustela lutreola. The sequence goes on along the minus strand of NC_081291.1, from coordinate 176,076,048 downwards.
GCAAAAACCACTCTTTGGGCCAAGAAGACACATGATGGCTGACCACTCAGTTTAAAAAGGATCCTACAAGGCAGCTGCAAATGTGCATAAGAGCAATCAGGTTCCAACAAGTGTTCGCCCACCTTAAAGATATCAAACAATGGAGTTATTCTTTTTGCCAGTCAAGGCTCTTTGACATGATGTTATCTTCATATGTTAATGCATATTTTTAAATTCCATTAGGTTCTACATTTTCCTAACCTGTTTATAGTGTTTGAGGCCCAGTGAGATATCAAAGTACTAAGATTTCCTTTTTCTTCCTCATAAATGCTAGATTTCTTAGACCTTGGCTGGAGAAAACACTCATGCTCAACCATAATGACAACATCGCCATGTCCACTCACTGAAACAATATACATGATCCACCCTGTGGGACAGGAATAGAGAATATGGTCAATCAACCTTTACCATTAGCAGACTCTGTAAAGTTTTCCTACTCATGTACTTTATTTGTAACCCCAAAATCAATACCTGCAGCACTTTTGTGGTCATTTTTGGACATGCATAGAGAGACAAAAAAAGGTGAGCTACCTGATGTGCGTATCTCCAGCTGAGGCTGAACAGGGCACCACTGCTTCCTTGTTTCAGCTCTCAGACTGTAAACAAGCGTCCTTTACACAGTCTGTTTAGTGCTATGTTTTTTCCATATTTGTATTTTTTGTTGCTGATTTCGTTGTTTGAAATGGCCCCCAAGTGTAGAGCTGAGGTGTTGTCCTGTGGCCTTACAGAGTATAAAATATTTATATCAGATAGGTTCTGTTCAGGCATGAGCTGTAGTGCCCTTGGCTTGAGTTTAATGCTAATGAAGCAACAACATATATCAGATTCATTGTTTTTAAATAGAAACATACGAAAACAAGGTTAAATATTGATTGGCTGACAAAAATGTGATCAGAGACTCTCAGGAAACTAACCCTGTATTTCGTCTAAAAGGAATAGCTCAATGTTTGCTAATAAAGTGTCTGCAGCAACTTTATAGAACATAACTACTGTGAGTAATGAGAATTAACTATATTGTGGTCCATGGTTTATGGTGAGAAAAAATAAGATTCAGAGAAACTAAATCATTTCCTTTAATGTCACCCACCCAGTTAGAAGTAGGTAAAGACTAAAATTGAGGTGGTTTATTTCCAAGTCCAATGATCATTTTTCTGCCTAATACCCCCTTTCTACAATCTCACCTTAATTATGGATCTAGAGAAGGCTTTCCTTTACACATTGCATGGGATGGCCAGATTTACTCAGACTAAAGGACTCTCTTTCAAAATGCGTCTTTTTTTAAATATGAAAGGGGCGCCTGGGTGACTCAGTTAGTTAAGCATCCAACTCTTGACTTCCACTCAGGTCATGATCTCAGGGTCATGAAATCAAGGCTTATGTTGGGCTCTGTGTTCAATGCAGAGTTTACTTGAAATTCCTTCCTCCTCTTTCCCCTCCCCCTCTGCTTCTCTCCTTGCTCACACTCTCTCTGTCTCTCTAAAATGAATAAATACATACAGTCTAAAAAAATATGAAAAACAGCTGAAATTGAATTTTGAAGCTGAAAGGGGCAAAGACTACATGACACTTCAACTTAGGTGGTGCAATTTTAACATCTGAGTTATGATGATTCATGAATAAAAGATATAGGGAGGGAGGGAGATAAGATTAGACTTCATTGAATGTTCCCTCTGTACCAGACAAATATAGCCAATTCCAATATTTTACCTTATCTAATAAGAAATTTATTTGCCTACTATCTTTTAGAAAAGATGGTAGTTTCTAAGAAAATTGATCTCATATAATAATTAGATATATTAAAAACAATATAGAGAACTTCTTAAAGAATATGGTTATAATCATGTTATCTTAGAAAAAACGGAGAGATACTGAGAAAGTACAAATGTTTCATTTGAATGTAGATAAAAGCCTGTAATCATTGGAAGTTTCTTCCCTCTTTTGTTATATTGTAATAATATGGTAAAGCAAGATGACAAAATGAAACCTAAAAGCATTACACGAGTCCATTCCATGAGTACTGAATGCCACTGCTGCCCTGGAAGAGAAGAGCCAGTGAGGATGAAAGGTCCTTCACTTTCCAGGACAGAGTGCGGAAAAGATCCTAAGACAGTGATCTCCAGTCACAGTTGTGACTCTTCCCATGGCACACTGCCTGTTTGGATGATGGTTTCAGATTTTACTCAATTTTTTGGACTTCCTTACTTTTTTCTTTGCCACAACATCCCTCATAACTCGAGTCTGCTTCAAAAGCCTGAATGTTTTGCTTAATTAGGTGTGTTCATCAACAGTGGATAAAGGAGTGGTAGGAAATGAGCTGTTTTTACTGCTAAAACAGCCCTTCCTTGGCAACTCTCATAAGACGCTCGGGGAAGGTCAAGTCTGTGGTGCTTTGAACCTGCATGAAAGCAAGAGACCACATGGAGCCTTGTGATTCCTTGAATGATGATACACAATGGTAAAAAAGACTTGGGATCTAGACTGGAATTTGGTCTGGAAAGAGGAACTAAGCAGGAAGACTTTTTATCCCTTGTGACCTATATCATCCAAGAGACCCAGATATTGACTGGCCAAGGAACAGGCCAACTGGCTGGAAACTGCTTACCCAATTTTATGTTTTGTTACTTGTGTTGTTAATAAGGTCTTAGTAACTGGTGATAAGTGTCTCATTTTTTTTGTAATCATTTTATAAACAATGGTATTATTTTTGAAGGGAGCAAATGAAGTCAGCTTAAAGTACTAATCACATTCATAATGAAGTCATACTAGAGGTCAGATATAGGTAGAGCATTTATTATATTGTAGTATCCTGTTTCGCTCATTTATTTCTTTTGCTAGGATATAAACTTCATAGGAACTGTAACCATTGTTCTTCTTTATATCTTTATCCTTCCCAACATTAGTTAGGTGCTTGTAAAGTCTTTTTCTATAAGAGACAAGAAATTTCGCAAATGCCTACCCTGGAGATCTAATTAATGAAGAATGTTATGGCATAAATTTTAGCATGAGGTCAAAGCCAAGGCCAAAGGTTAAAGAGATAAGAGCCTGGCCGGATCCAGGTTTGTCCCCGGAGCCCCATTTGTTCCTCAGGGGAATTCAGGGATGTAGGTCAGCTACAGGGTGGATCTTGATCTGGTTCTCTTTAAGCTCTCTTGGGCACAGGTCAACTTTCCTAAATGATAGCATGTCCAATACAGACTCACCCTTGGCCTTGGGCCAGTCCTGAAATGGCCTCTGGAATGAAAGTCAAGGCCATCTATTAAGTCCTCAGAAGACATGGTCTTTAAACTGCTCTAACCTATCAAATATATTCTGTGATTACTTTAGAAGGTTATTTGTTTACATATTGTTTTCAAATGTAATAACATGTTTTCAGTCACTCTTTGGTGAGCATTTATGCCCAGGTTTTTTGGTAATGGATCTAAAAATTATTTTCCAAAATTTATTTCCACTTATCTTTTGCCTATCAAAGCCATATGCCAATAAATAAAATGATCTGTATTTCTCATTCTATTTTTAACTCCACTTAAATCATCGTTTGAATTACAATAAAAAAGTCACTCTCTGTATTATCTATTATTACATAATAAATTAACCCAAAGCTTAGATACTTAAACAACAATAAGCATTTATTATCCATACAGTTGCTATGGATTAGGAAGAAACTTGGGAACAGGTTGGCTAGGTAGTTACAATTCAGAACCTCTATGAGATGCATTCAAGATATTGACCCGAGCTATAGTCATCTGAAGCCTTCACTGGGGTTGAAGGATGCACTTCCAAAATGGTTCTTTCATATGGCTAGCAAGTTAGTGCTGGCTATGAGGAGGAAGAAGTCTCAGTTTCTCACCATGTAGCCCTCCCCGCAAGACTTCTTCAGACTGGGTGATCCAAGATCAAGAGCAAGGTGTGAACTGCATTGTCTTTTATTACCTAGACTCAGAAGTCACACATCTTCATTTCACTTCTTCTGTATGCTAATGGAGCACAGGCCTGTCATGTTTCAGTATGTGAGGGAACTCTAAAAAGGCATGAATACCAGGAGAGGAGGACATTTGAGGATTATTTGAATACTATATTTCTACATTTAATTTTTTTGCACCACAACAAAACTAACAGCATAAAACAAACTGTGTCTTCACATTTTAGTTGTGAAGTTTGAGATTTTTCACAAACCATCTCAAAGCCCTTTCTATGTGTTCTATGCACATAGTGGTAATCCTTCTAGCCACTTACTTGATACATCCTAATTCTAACTCAGTAAAAGGAAACTGTTTAGACATATAGCTCTTAACTTTATTGGCTTCTAGACATCTTTGAGAATCTCAACACCTCAGGGCCAATACCCTCCAAAATGTACACATAAGTAAACTACTTTACATACAATTGCAAGAGTTTTATGGACTCCCAGAGCTAAGAAAAGAAAGTCTAACCTACACAGTGTTTTCAGCTGGCTGCCAAATATGAATATCATAGCTAATGCTCAATAATGGGTTTATGTCCAGTATTAGCCAAGGGGCTGGCCAACAGTCTATGTAAGTAAAAATAACAAATAACTTTTATGCAAAATATCAAGTTCATCTTAATTTCACAGTTGCTCTTTTTCTTGATTGACCTGGAAAACTGTTTATACTTCATTAGGATTTCTTGAGTTTGGGTTACACTTAACAGATGCTTCAGGCTAATATTAAGCATTAACTTTAACATATATATACACAAGCAAATGATTCTCACTAATATCTCAAAATGTCACCAAAAACCTTGCAGCCCCAGTTTTAAACATTACTCACTACCAAACAAGTATACATTAATGGCGAATGCAGCTCAGAGTTCCAGCCAGGTATGGAAAAAAAGGTTGTTTCTAGGAATAAGGGCAGACATAAGTTCATCACAAGAATCAGTGGTGAACTTACTGTCTCAAGCTAATTTTTTTATGCAGACATGTCTCTTCTACTGAACAATAAAAACCATGGGTTCTCCAAGTTTATAGAGCTACAATAAGCTAGCTAAGTTCCTCTTAATCACTTTCTTTGAAGCCGTGTCTCAGGACTTGGTGCTGATTATATAAAAAGATCAGTCTTATTTCTCTAGACACAGTTAATCTCACCAGACTCAACAGTGATAGTTGCTAAACATGCAGATGACCAACCTACTATATCAGAATCTGGTATGAGTGTAGTAAGGGGTAGAAGGGAGGCGATGGGGAAGGTGGGGCTCTAAATACTTAATAGATTCACGAAGTCAGTGGTTTGCAAAAATGTGGTTCCAGCAGCACCTGGAAACTTGTGAAAAATGCAGATTGTCCAGGCTACCTCCTCTCTGACCCACTGAGTCAGAAACTCTGGGGATGGTGCCCAACACTCTGAAGTTTAATAAACCCTCCAGATGCTTCTGATACTCACTCAAGCTTGAAGACCACTACTCTTAGTGGTTCCTTGCTCTTCAATAGTCTGAGAATTATATCTCCATTTATTATCAATAAATCAAAATTCATAGGTTTATTTTCCTATTCCCATCTTCCACAACCAGAGCTTGTGGATGGATATAGGATGCAAGTACCATAAAGGAGGAAAGTAGGTGGGAGAGAGACTTTGGTTTCAAAGCAGACAAATGGAGGTAATGTTCTTCCCCTTAAAAAAAGGGGGGGGGGTGAGGGGGGACAAATGTTCTCACAAAATAAGAAAGTGCCTAGAAAGAAATATCCCTAAAAAGATCTTGACTTTGTTAATGCTTATCCTTTAATGCCTTTTAAATCATTTGATAATATAATTTACAGGAAGTTTATTTAGTGTTAACGCCTGTGGTCCCTTTGTGGCCTATGAAACTCCAGCCATGAAAAGGAATGTTTGAAATGGATGTTTCTGGGATACCACAAAAACCTTACAGATGACATGTGAGCATGGTTTATGATGATTTTGGAAAACACTACAGTAAATACTTGTTGTCTTAATTTTCTGACATAAGTGAAAACAGATGCTTAGAATGAATGGCCGATTAAGAACAAGTGTTATATAATGTAATTCAGCTGAGAAATTTAGGGCATTATAAAATTAAATTGTGTTCTTTGTAAAAAGCTGTGAAAGGCACCTGAAAGTACTTGAAAAAGCACTGACACGTTGCTGAAAAATTGTGAAAGTGAGATTTCTTGCCAAGAGTATGTGGAGAAGGGATTTTGACTAACCGGGAGTATGAAGTATCGTTATTTCCTTAAGTGACTTAAGGATATTTTTAATTAGTCTTTCTGGAAATTGAGTTTAATATCAATATTTAAAATTTGAGTTACTGTCTTCCAAAACAGGGTAATAAAAATACTCACTTGCTCTAGTGAAAGACTGTTTATAAAGATTTTTCAACTAGATTGTGCCATATAAGAGCAAAACCCTAAACCACAGTAATACTAGTATGTTAATCAATCAAAACCCCGTGGTTCCCCACACTAAGTTTAACCCATTTCTAGGTCTTTCATCTGTTTCACATTTATTGGTTTTTGGTTAGCATCTCAAGGAGAACCAGCACAATAATGCAGCATAGCACACACGTGTGTAAGCACACACACCCGAATCTGGAAACCTAATTTTACATACATATTTTTTCACTAGTCATTATTACTGCAGGTCATGGTTGAAAAGGTCTAGAAGCCAATAGATGATATAAAGTTTCTGTGGCAGAGATACTGGAGTTCTTCCAGCACAAGGGTTAGAACTTGAAACAGACAAGAAGGCAGAAAAGAAGAGGCTGGGAAGAAAGAAAGATTTGGAAGGCATCTGTTGAGTACAGCAAAACAAAGGGGAGCTGGAGAAGCAGAGATCAAAGTGGGAGCTGGCACATTGAAATGGTATTAAATGCCTGCAACTCTGATCCGGTTGCCAGTTTGAGGATCTCATTTCTCAGGGACATTTGATACAGAAACTCAGTTTCAAGGAAATGTTGGCTACCAGTGAAATGAAGAGAAACATAGCATTTGAACTTAAGATCTATATCAACAAGCCCCTGGAAAACAGCAAAGTTCTCTGCAAGTTCTTCAAAACATCAAACCCCAACAACGACAATGGAACAAAAATCCGGGAATAAAGAGAAAAGTGACCTTACAAAATATCACTGTAGTATCTGGCTTTCATCCTGCCATAGTTGAAGAGATGTAGTAACTTGGGCCATCTTCAAAACCATTTAAGAATGAACTATGGTGTTAATATACAGTTATGGTTTGTCCAATCTGATAGGCACAGAGCTTATCAGCTGAATGTAAATTTGTGCTTTCTGCAAGCTTGCTGATGTCAAGATAAATGAGTGGGAAGCCATATTTTCAGTCAAGTGGAACATTTAGCTTGACACACAAACACCCACCATTCCCTCGAAAAAATTATGAAGTGTGCATTGTCTTCCAAAGGGATGATTCTTTCTCTATCTGAACAGATTAAAAGTCAACTGTAAAGTGAAAATGAGGGTCTAAATGGCCTGCAGAAAACGTTGGGCTTGGAAGTCCGGAGAATGTTCTGAGGAATCCTTTGGCATTAAGAGAGGAAGAAATAAGAAAGGAGGGAAGTAGGAGAAGAAGGGAGAGAGAAGGAGGGTGAAAAGAAAGGAAGATTAGGAACAAAAAAGAGGGCAGGGAAAAAAATCTCATAATGTGACTGATCAGACCAGCACAGTACCTGAGAGTTGGCTAGACAGAGGGTAGCAGGCATCCGGGGGAATTTCAAGTTATGCAGAACTGCATCCCAAGGATATGTGGGGGTAAAACTGACCATGGACCACAACTCGTGCTCCCAAATCTTTCACAATAAAAGGTAAATCTGCTCTGAGCAGGGCCTTCCACAACCTTCAGTGAGTTGGACAAAGTAATAGGAGCAGGACGCTGATGGCAAGAATTATGCTTTAAAAATCCACAGTGCTGGGGCGCCTGGGTGGCTCAGTGGGTTGAGCCTCTGCCTTTGGCTCTGGTCATGATCTCAGAGTCCTGGGATCGAGCCCTGAGTCAGGCTCTCTGCTTGGCAGGGAGTCTGCTTTCCCCCAATCTCTCTCTGCCTACCTCTCTGCCTATTTGTGATCTCTCTCTCTCTCTGTGTCAAATAAATAAATAAATAAAATTCAAAAATAAATCCACAGTGTTGTGGTTTCTCTCCTCAGGCCCTGTGTCACTGTGAGGCTGACCCACTACAAGCCCAGGCTCAGAAAACACTGCCATCCAGCAGTGGTGCACTCTGGCAGCTCAGCATCCTTTCAGGAAGGTGCACTTGAACAGAGCTTCCAGGCGGTCTTCCTCTAGCTGCCACAGCTAGAGGATTATCCCCTCTCCTTCTTCTTCTTCTTCTTTTTTTTTTTTTTTTTTTTTTTTTGGAAAGAGAGAACACAAGCAGGGGGAGTGTCAGGCAGAGGGAGCAGAGGGAGAAGCAGGCTCTCCACTGAGCAGAGAACCTGATGTGGGGCTAAATCCCAGGACCCAGGGATCATGACCTGAGTAGAAGGCAGACACTTAACTGACTGAGCCCCCCAGGTGTCCCCTCACATCCCCTCTCAGTTAGGTTAAGAAAGGTCCTACCAAAAATGAAACCAAAGTCACCCTACCATTATTTATTAGTGGAAGCTAAAAATAGAACTGTTGTGTTTATTATACCCTTTTCTCAGAGAAGCAAATCTGACTTCAGCAGGGTCAGACCATTTGCCCAGACTTGCATTTCCCCCTGCACTTCGCCCACTAGCCCCTGTTGCTATTTTCCAGTATTTGCCACTTCAATTCATGGTGAAACTCCAGACTAAACCTCAATGGAAGAACATGGCCAGCATCATTTTACTTCTAATTCTGGTTAAAACATGAGTAATTAGGGAATTGTTCTGTGGCAAGAGGATCAGTGGTGTGTTTGAAGAGGATGAGCCAGTCGGGGACCGAGGGTCTGTTCTTCAGATCATCTGATACCTTGTCCTACACTGACTACCTAGAGACACTTGAACTCCATCTGGGAAAATGAAAGGAGAAGAAAACTTTGTCCTGTATCCCCTGCTGGCGTATCTGTAACAGGACTGAATTCCAGAGTTCTCTGCCAGCATGACATTGGCAGCTGCCCCAGACTCCTCCTTCAATGATAGAATCTGCTGCTCTCTGAAAAGGAAAGCCTGTTAGGGCTCGCATGCACACGTGTGCACAGTGGACTCTCAGCAGGGCGCTTGGGAAACCAGAACGTTTTCTTATTAGTTAACAGAATGGAAAAATCAAAGAATGGCATTAAAGGAGAAAGGAAATCTGCGACTCTATTTGGGCATCTTGTCGGAACCAAAATACCCCAAGCTTGGTTAGAAAGAGTGTGTTCTCCCCTCAGAGAGGAGAGACCCTTTGTTTTATTAGAAAGAAATGGAATACATTTCAAAGATGTTTCAGATTATGAGCCATCCTATGTGCTCGCAAAGTATCCTTAACATAAAATAGAAAGAAGATGAGCTGGAATACATACGGTAAATGGGCCCAATTAAAGGAACCATTCCCGAAGGTGATTCAGAGAAGTTGGACTAACAGGGAAATTCATTGAACCTTTGTTTAACTCCTGCATTTTTCATTAACTAGGATCATGGAGTGCTTTTTTTGTTTTTCTTAATAAATTACATTAATTCATTTATATATCTAGCTTTATGTATTTAATATTTATATATTTAAATATATATTTATTATTATAGCTTAAAGCTAGTACATGACAACACAATGGAATAGCACAACTCTAACACATTTTTGCTAAATAAGGATAAAGAATTAAGACACCAACAGTTTCATCTAAAAGAAAATTACTTTTCTGTGGCCAAATAGTTTTCAGTACAACTTTCTCAAACTCCTTGAAGGCAGGAACTGTCTTACTTATCTTTGTAATCCTAATATTGATTTTTAAAAATGTCAGTTGAATAACAGAAAGAATAAATTTAAGTCCAGTCCTGAAAAACACAATCCACCATAGTTTCTCAGATCTAGTTTCTGAGATTTTATGAAACTAGAGATTAGCACTTACTTTCTAACACCAAAAACAAATGTTAATCTCAGTTTGAAACATTTCCTTGTTCTATGTAGTCTGAGAAGGGAGTCTCAAGAAATTTTCCAAATAAGGCTTTAAAATTCTAGAACAAAGCAGCAAAAAAATAAAAATCATCTGTGAATTGATGCAAAACTTAAATAGCAAAATGCTTTTCTTCTAACTTTTAAATTTTACTCTGTGAAATATTTATCAAGCACTTAACACACATAAATTTTCCAAAACTGTAGCTCAGTAGTTCTCAACTCTGGTCATTGGAACCACCTGAAGAATTTTATTTATTCATTTATTTATTTATTTGTTTGTTTGTTTGTTTGAAGAGAGAGAGCACAAGCAGGAGGAGCAGCAGACAGAGGGAAAAGCAGGCTCCCTGCTATGCAAAGAGCCTGATGCAGAACTCGATCCCAGGACCTTGAGATCATGACCTGAGGTGAAGGCAGATGCTTAACTGACTCAGTCACCTCATTTTAAAAACTCTCCCACCCCAGGCCAATCAAATCATAAATGAGTAGGGAAGCACAGCAGCTCTGATACTTTTGAAAACATTCAGTTACTCTAATGTACAGTGAGGGTTACAACTATCAGGATAGATGTTACAGTATTTGCACTAAGAAGCAAAACTTACTTTTTTTTTTTTTTTTTTTTTTTTTTTTTGGAGAGAGAGAGAGGGCATGAGTGGGGAGAGGAGCAGAAGGAGAGAAGCAGTGGGAGAGAATCTCAAGCAGAATCCACGCTGAGTGTAGAGCTGGACATGGGGCTTAATCTCACAACCCTGAGAGCATGACCCGAGCTGAAATCAAGAGTTAGCTGCTTAACTGACTGAGCCACCCAGGATCCCCAAGAGCTAAACTTACTTTAAAAGAAAACACTGAATGGTTATATCATCAGTGAAGTTTGAACTAAACCTCAACTTTATGTAAAATTAATTTCTAATCTGAGCAGCAGATGCTTGATGTGGGTGGACTTGGTTTGGTTTTCTAATGTATAGACTTTAGGTGTATAGTCTGTGACTGGAGAACAATAATGAACCTCCTATGAAAGCATCACATCTTCTACCTCCTTTTCAGAATTCCACAGGGAGGAACATTAGCTGACTGCATAGCTTGCTATACCAAGAGAGCCTAAAAACCTCAGGCTAGCTTTAAGGTTCCCAATTTTCTACCAAAATACTGGGAATACAAGTCAGTGTTTTTTTTTTTTTTTTTTTTTTTTAGATCAAGGAAACTTACAATACAACCTAAAATTCTCACTGTGGAAGGTTCTTGGTGGGGACCCCAAGCTAACTTGAGTGGTAGACTGAGCCCTGATTCAGTCTTCCTGTCCGCAGAACTTCAACAAAGTAGACTAAGACCATGAAGTTTACCCTTCTTACCATGCACCTCCTGGACCTTTAGGACAATCCCAACACAACAAGAAACCATGGGCTAGAGAAAAACACACACACAGGATACTCTAGCACTAAACATTCTAGAAAACATGTTAATCATATATCCTGTGTACAACCCAATTTCTGTTTTGATTCCTAGAGCATTTGGAAGAATTGTTTTATAAATAGCAAAAGGGATCTGAAAGAAGCTCCTTTAGTTCATCCAGTTGTCTTCGTCACATCCACTAATACAAGAATACTTTCTTCTGCCAAACACAAATTTAATTTGACCTTATAACAACTCCTCCATTTACTGGAGAAACCACCCACTGATATTTCAGAAGCATATTTTATGGGGACTGTGTCATCAACTCAATAGGGGCTACTTTCTTAATATTTATATATTTTGTTAAAGAAAATTTTTGCTTTGTCTTATGTTTTCGTTTTCTGTTTCAGAGATAGTGGCATCTAAGTCTTAAAAGCAGAGCTCCTATTTGGGGAGAATTTACTTTGCATATCCCTCTACATGGGACTGACCACAGATGTGGTCATTTGATGTGCCACAGAGGAAATCAGCAGAGGAATTTAGGCATTGACTGGATTCTTGCATACAGAAAATTGTGTCACAAATATTTACCTTAAGTCTTTGCACTTATCATATTTATCTTTATTCTCAGCAATTTCCTAGAATTGATCTCAACCATGGAGGGAGACAAATTGGCAATGGGTCTAATGAGCATCTGCCACTAAAGGCTGGATTCTATGGGAAATGGATGGGTGCTAATGCTCAAACCAGTATATTCTCTGGAATTAGATTTCCTATATTGATAGTTGCACTGTATCACTGTATCACTTACTAGCTATATGACCCCATTGACCATTTTGTGGTGGGTAGACTCTAAGACAACTACCAATAATCCCTGTCTCCTGGTAGTCATTCTCTGGGGTAATCACCTTATATGACAGGAAATGAATTTTTTCTAACCAATAGAATATAGAAAAGGTGATAGGCTTTCACTTCCATGATTAGGCTAAGATTATAATTTTCATCTTGCCAGCAGACTCATCTGGGCTTGTATACTTTGATGAAGCAAGCAGCCATAACAGAAAGGCCCACGTGGCAAAGACCCAAAGTGACCTCTGGTCAACAGCGAGCCCTGGCCAACTCTCTGTTCAGCCTGTGAAACACATCCAAGGAGAGGCCCCAGCTAAGCCAGACTCAGTCTTCTCAAAGCAACTGTGAGATAATAAATGTGGGTTGTTTTAAACTGATGAGTTTGTGGTAATTTGTTATGCATCGGTAGATAACTAACAAACTCTTTAGGCTTAGTTTCTCATCTGTGGAATGAGAGAAATAATAACATATCTTTAATAAGCATGAGGACAAAATGAGATGATTTATCTAAACACTTAGCATTAAACACCAAGCCTGCTATAGAGTAATATGATTATCATCTTCTTTGTATTTATTAAACAGTTTTTTTTTTTAATTTATTTATTTGAGAGAAGGAGAGTACATGAGTGGAGAAGGGATAAAGGAAGAGAGGGGATACAGAATCCCCACTGAGTATGGAGCCCATCATAGGACTCGATCTCCAGACACTGAGATCATTACCTGAGCTGAAATCAAGAATTGGAAGTTTTACTAACTGAGCCACCCAGTGCCCCTCTTATCATATTTTTATTTTTATAAAGATCTTATTTATTTATTTGACAGAGAAATCACAAGTAGGCAGAGGGGCAGACAGAAAGAGAAGGGGAAGCAGGCTCACCACTGAGCAGAGAGCCCGATGAGGGGCTTGATCCCAGGACCCTGGGATCATGACCTGAGCCGAAGGCAGAGGCTTTAACCCACTGAGCCACCCAGGCGCCCCTTACCATATTTTTAAAATGTCATTCTAACAGATGTATGTATTGAAACCATTGCTTTTCTATTCTTAGCATGTTCTTTCTTTAGCTAATACTATTTATTTTTTTACTTTTATTTTACTATTCTATTATCGCTCACTTTAGATTATCCTATTTATATTTTAATTTTATATTTATTCTTAGATCACTTTAAGTTCATCTATTTCAACATTCTTTTATACCTACTTTTATAATGACAATCAGGAAACAAGCAAAAGGAAAATCTTTCTGAGGATAGTCACCCAGATAGAATGGTGGGTGACATTTCCTGAACGACTCTCTCTTTATTAGACACCTTAATTTTGCCTTAGACAAACTTTCTGTCAACTCACATTAACCTACAAAAACATTTTAGCTGTCTTTTCTGTGATACAGTACAGATAAATTCTTTTATTCTTGATTGTTCGCTGGACCCCATTACCTTGAAAGAGGGAGAGAAGCTAAAATTCCTTACTGTTCGGTGTCTCATAGTTGGATATAGCAGTCTGCAAAGCTGAATGAAACCAGTGAATGTGTAATGAACACAGGGAATTTTATTTTCAAACACTGGATTCTAAACATGACAGTCTCAGCATAAAAACAAATTTAATCAGTTTTTACATTCTATAGCAAGTTCTGGATTTTATTCAGTTTTACTTAGTAGATGCTTAGTAAACACCATTTGAATAGACAAATCAATAAAACTGCCATGAAACTTTAGAGCTGTCAAAGACGCTAAAATAATTCTCCCATGATTTTCAAACTTTTTTTGTTTCCTTTTAGCAGGGGAGCCATTTTTTCCAATGCACTCTTCTCCAGTGACACCAGCACATAAATACATACCACTTATTAAAAGCAGAGTTCTACCCATTAGGCTTCTTTTGCACTCCCCACCATTCCTTGCCCCCCCCCACCCCGCCCCCGCAACATCCTTGCCCTGAGATTAAAGAGATCTTCTCCAGCCCCTCTCAAGGGGGGGAAATGGACTGGGCCCCTTGAGCAACACATGAAATTTTGTCAGAGTGAGATTGGGAGGAATCCATGGAGAGTGAGAACCAGACCCCAGGCACGTGTCTGGGAAGGTTTATAGGGCAAGACACAGGAGTCCTCCTCTCCAAAGACAAGCTTCTATTCCCTCTTTGTAACTAATCCTGGGGAGTCAGGGCAGAAAGAGACAAGGAAGACACAGTTGCATCCTGTGTGGACTTCCCAGTCCTGGCTTCTTCTCTGAGTACTTGACCACCCAGCTGAGCACAGGCACCTGGGGGGTGACCTGGCACCTGGCCACACAGCTGTGTCTGTCAGGAAGGCCTCTCGCCTCTCAGCCATCCTCTTCCTTGCCCCAACTTCTATTCGTCTTCCAGGCCTCTACTAAGTACTTGATCCTCTCCTAATTCTTGATCCCTCCAGGCTGTTCTCAAAACTCTTTGTGCTTCACCCAAACTGGAGGATAATCTCACTCTATTAGAATTATTTCTTTACATCCCTGTCTCCTCCATTAACTGGTCAGCTTCTTGAAGACAGGTGCCAAGCTGTGTCTTCCTAGCCTCAGTGCTCTGCATATACATGGAATATAATAATATAATTCATAACAATTCATAATGATTCATAATATAATTCATAAAAATTCATAATTATTATGAATAAATTAGCTTATCTTCCCATAAAGCAGGAAACTGATATTACACAGAAGGTAAGGGTATAGCCTCTGGCCACTTGCTGACTGTGTGACTGCAAATCACTTAAACACTCTGAACACAATTTTATGCTCTGTAAAATAAGAATGGTAGAATACCTGCTTATAGGGACCTTGGAGAGTTTAGATTTTCCACATTAAAGATATTTAGCCCTAAATGACCACAGGCAATCTGAGCCCCCAAAATGTTGGTAAGAACTATTGTTATTATTACCATCTGCTCCTGGTTTTGGTCCTGGGAATCTGTGATTTCTACCCTGTCAGGTAAGAACCCGAGGCAAAGAGCCAGCTGCCTCTTCGCTCTGCCACATGCCAAGAGTCACACCCAAGACTTGCCTTAGGCCTTCAGGCTATCTGATTACACTTGTATCTTGGATGTTCCCCTGTGATTTTCCTCACACGTGCCTCAGGATTGATAGCATTAGCTAGAAATAGTAGCCTTGCCTTCTTGCTGATTACTATCTTCCACACAGAGGAGTTTCTGCAAAGAGGTATGTCAAGCCCCTCATGTCCCACCATGAGCTTTTGTTGGCTCCCTTCACTACATATTGTTCTCTGTGGTTTTTATCTTAGCCTGGTATGCAATAGGGGAAGAAAAATTCTGTGGTGTCAAGAATAAAGATTCCAAGAGGTAGCTGGAGCACAGGGGCTTTCAAAAGTTTAAACAATGCGGTGATTCTTCTCAGGGCCTGTACGTCGTTGTGGCTTAATTCTCTTCCTGAAAAACAAGTACAAGGGGATCTCTCCAGGAAGCTCTGTGAGGCCTTACCAAGCCCCAGGGAAAGCTGATCCTGAGGCAAAGGTGCAGCTTCCATAGAAAAGAACACTGTTTGGTCTTGGCAATCAAACATTGGCTGATGATGGTGAGGCTAGCGCCCAGGAGAGGTCTTCTCTCATTGTCTGTAGAGCGACCCTTAACTCCCTTGCCCCACCTTTCTGCCAAGAACATGATGCCTGAATGTATTGCCCTTCAAGAGATTTGTCGGTTTGGACACAAGATCACAAATTATAGTGCACATATTTTAAAATATTGATTCATTTTTCTATGACCCAATTAACATTATATCTCATCTCATTTAATTCTAAAACACTATGAGATAGTTATCATTATTCCCCTTTTACAGATGAGAAAAATGAAGTTTAGCAAAGGTAAATCATTTACCAAAACACATACTCATTAAGTGGTAGCGAGGAAAAGAGATCCATTAGTAATAGTCTCTAACTTTAAGCTTTTGAAAAGTAAGAAAGACACTTCCAAAATCTTATTTTCTATAACAAAGTATGTGGCTAGGTAAGCAAATAAGCAAAGACAGGGACAAATAAAATCTTATTTAACAAATAATTTTTCTTATTTTATATATATATGGCTATTCTTAAAAAATTTTAGGAAAAAATGTTTTCCTTAAAAAATATATATATAGCTATTTGTAAGAAAAATATATGTCTCTCAACTATATATGACAACTAAACAGATATATAGTTACAATAATTTGTGTATGTATGTGTATAGGACATGTTCTTGGGGAAATGTGAAATTAAGGTAATGGTTATGATATTTGCAAGAAAAATTGTATTCACGAGAAGGGTAGCATCCACACATATACTGCACAATGTAACTAGTAGTTTGGGGTAGAGAAGTCTGTTCACCAGGTGGGGAAAAAGGCAAGACATGCAATTCTGACTTGAATCCTGTCCTGGTTCTGCCATCAGTGAGAGGAAAGTTACTAAGCTTCCTGCCTTTGGGTGTCTTCATTTAAAAAATAAACAGTTAAGCTAGGGCATTGGCTCCCAAATAGTGGCCTGTGATGAAATTTTCATTAGTTGATGGTGAAAGAGAAAAATAAAAACAATAGACTTACTTGTATAAATTCATTTATTTTATAAATATGTTAAAATGCCTTGTTGTGATGAACAATGGGGATTTTGTATCCTCTTTGAACATCCTCAAACAATTCAACTATGTCCTCTGTAATGGAGCCCTGATAGTGAAAGTATATCTGTCTTTTTAGCAGTTCATAAATCAAAAGGTCTGGCAACCACTCAATTAACCCTTAATGTCCTGTCCAGCTTCAAAATTCTAGCTTCTTCTTAAATCACAGATGATAGAAAACTAACTCTAAAGTGGAAAGGAAAAAGAAGAGAAATGCTTTTTATTCCCCTCCTCCCCCCATTCTTGTTTAGCTCATCATTTCCCCAAATGTGTTCTGTGAAAGATGAACAAAATATTATAGCTATTATATATTATATTATAATTATATTATTATAATTATTATATTATAGCTATTTCACTAGGAAATGGATTGAGTTTGAGAAACAATGGGTTAAAAATATTGGGCAGGTTTTTTTACTGAGTGATTCTCAGACCTTGTGAAATTCTCACATCTGTTGGGACTCCCCAGAAGACAACAAAGCACGAACACTCCTTAAGTCATTGGTGGAGAGCAGATGCCTGCCCAACTTCTTTGGAGGACAGTACACCTATTCTTAGGACATAGTTTGAGAAAGGTGACTTCAGCTAAAAGAAAGTTCCTTAGTAGTTTCCATAATAGAGAAAAAACATAGCACCAGAGACAAGAAAATTGCCAATTATTTTATAATATAATTATTTTAATTTGACAGGGCTTTTTAACAATTACCAAAGCCATGGATATTTCTTAAAATTACAAAAGAAACCTGGATGAGAATTCTTCAAATTAAAGTGCATGAACCAGACAAAGTTTTGTGGCCATTCTGGGCAACTTTTCTATTTTTTTTTCAACCACAACAAATAAAGGAAAACTGTGTCAAGAGATTTGTATCCACTGATTGCAACATGACAATTAAAACATTTGGAATTTGCAGAAGTCTGTAGTAACAAAAGTATGGCTCTACTCCCTACACAGTGAACATTAGGTAAAATAAAACCATCTGTAGGTGTTGAGCCTGAGAAAACCCAACTGCTCTCCAATGATGTGTCCTTGTTAAATATTTCAGGAAGAGGAACAATTAATTCTAAATGCTTGTGCCTCCTAATTGATTTACTTAAACACTTTCACTATGATCAAGAAACAAAATTCTTAATAGAAGAAAAAGATCTAATAGTATATGTTTTTACTATTTATTTATTTATTTCTACATAATTATCTGATCAGCATTAAGAAGGTTTACTCAGCCCTTTTTATTGCTTTTTACATCACCAAGCGAAATAGCAACTAGATAAGGCCTCCAGCCCTCACATTCTGGATTCAAGTTACACTTGCCACACTGAGGAGAGAAGAGTTTTCACTTGAGACAGGATGATTTTGGAACAAACTATCCAAAGGGAGGACCCAAGAAGAATCTTTTGGATAATCTGACACTAACAGCTTTCCTGTCTGATTCTGTGCACACCAGGTTTTTGACAAGCCTGTGGCTCTGCATTACCTCTGATATTTTCCATCATAACTGTGTATTAAGTTCAGCCTGTTTTTCATAACCCTGCTGACTACGACAGTCTGCAGCCATAAAAAGCCTTCCCTGACCTGCAGTTGGCTTAGAAAATGCCTCTGCAGATGAACAAAAGAGTACATGCAATGTTTATGTTCAGAGACAGAAGAGAGGCAAGCTCTTATGGCAGTACTGATAGGCGCAAAAGACTTTTAGGGTCTAAATTTAGAAAGGTTAATTTTCTTTTGATGGCATTTGTAAACAAAATACCAACACTAAAATGAGAGCAATTTAGCCAGGAAAAGGGGGAGTGTCCCATCCAGCAGATCAAACCCTCTTCCAAACTCCCCTGGAGAGAAGTGTCTACACATTAGCACATGATCGTACTTTACCCCCAAGTTAACAAGTACGTGTGAGGTTTACACCATCCAAAGTTTCAGAATCCGCTCCCTTTATACCTAAAGCCAGTATTGTTTTAATCTCTGAGAAGGGGAATAAAACACCAAACAACACTTTTTAATAGACTACCATACCCATCTACCAAGACTCAATATACAAATACTATAGTTTCAATCTACAGCATTCAAGCCACTGTAAACCTGTTAAACCTAAGAAGTTGGTCTTCATCTTTGCATTAAAGAGATTCAACTGAAAAGTAAATAACAGAGGGGGTAAATAAAAGGTAAAAGTTAAAGCAACTACTTCACACATCTGAACTTTGACTCTCCACAGAAGAACTATATACCCCCCCCAAACCTGGTAAAGCAGATCACACTTAATTTTGACATTTAAAAACGAGTATCTCTCAAAAATTATTTTTAAAACACAAAACAGCAGAGCTACTTGCCTTTTGGCAATTTCTGTGCATTTCCCAGGGCTAGTGCAATACTTCCACAGAAAAGCAGACACCCCAAGCTGGACAGCATGTTGCATTTGCCACCTCACACGGGGAGTGATGCTGGTGGGTGTCCCGCAACCCTGGAGCCGCATTTAAGTGGACTGTCTCCCAATGACAGAGGCGGGCGGCTGCAGTTAGCTCTGCTGTGGGCTTACTCACAGGGGGTGGAGACAAAATGACATCACACCCTTTCCCACACACACCAAAAAAAAAAAAAAAAAAAAAAAAAAAAAAAAAAAAAGGCACAACAGCAAAAACATACCATCACATTTCTCTCTGCTAGGTTGTCACTGTCTGTTCTCTCTGTGATATAAACATTGAAATTTTGGTCAATCTACATATGTGAAAGAAAAAGTACTTAGGCAGTTCTTAACCATTTGATGAACTACTTTTAAAAATCTAGAAAGGCATACCCCAAACCACTGGAACAGAATAAGGCCTTATTAAGAAGGAAACTGTTTTTAATTATCTAGTAAAACAATCCAATTCTTCTTTTAAACGGGAGTAAACTTGTAAAAGTACACTTTGAACCATTCCGAAGTTCCAATATCACGAGAAATTTTTAAGAGTAAGTCATTGGTTAGATAGCAGTTCGTTATACATAACACACGTATGTATATAAGTGTATACACACACACACAGATACATAGGTCCATCTATTCTAGAGATCTGGATGTAGAAATGGAGAAATCGCTATTGCTAATCGATCCCTAGCTCTGGGCCAGCCTCTGGAATAGTGTTCTCATCTATATGATTGCACTGTAATCTTCACAGTGGCTATAAAGGAGACACAGTGTTATTCCCATTTTACCAGTGAGAAAAACTGAGGTTCAGAGAGGTTAAGTCTCCAGACCACACCGGGGAATTCTAATGGCTGATCATTTTGGGGGGCTCTGGAGCAGAACTGACTGCAGTTTAAATCTGGATGCTCTGTGCCTTTGAGCAAATTTCTCCATCTATATCTCATCAATATTGTGTAAATTCAAGGGCTTGTTCCTTGTGAGGCACTGACCTGATCAATTCACACATATTAACCCATTTCTCCCCCCAAAAGGACCTAACAGGCAGGCATTGTCATCATCCGCATTTTCCAGACAGAGAAATGGGGCACAAAGAGGTTAAGTGAAAGGCTTGAGGTTATAGTGCGTGTCAGCAACTGAGCTGGCGTTCTAATCTGGCAATTTAACTCCAGAGCCTCCACTTGTAACTGCCAAACTTTCCATTCTAAACCAGAGATGATAGTATCAATTTCATAAATTTGCTAGCAGGAAGGACTTTTAGACAGTACTTACCATAGCACCTGGTATACAAAAAGCTTATTATAAAGGACAGCCACTGAAAACTACAATAATGACAGTAACAAAGCCCCCAATTAAGGAGAACTATGATTCTAACTGGACTTTTCAGTCTCTAAATCCGCACAGTTCCTCTCTCCCTCACCCTCAATCTAGGCACGTCACAGGAACAAATGGGTTAATAGTGTACTCAAAATGCCACCCAAACATTTATATTGACTCTGAAAATAGCTCATTTCATGGGTTTGCTGTAGCTGAACCCAAACACTAAGTGGGAAGTGGGAAGTGGAATAATGCTGGTCAAATAAAATTCTACTCAAAAATGTTACCGGGACGCCTGGGTGGCTCAGTTGGTTGGACGACTGCCTTCAGCTCAGGTCATGATCCTGGAGTCCCAGGATCGAGTCCCGCATCAGACTCCCAGCTCCATGGGGAGTCTGCTTCACTCTCTGACCTTCTCCTCGTTCATGCTCTCTCTCACTGTCTCTCCCTCAAGTAAATAAATAAAATCTTTAAAAAAAAAAAAAATGTTACCAAAAGAAAAATTGAAGAGACAGCCCCATCTTCCAAAAAAAGCGTGAGAAGGCACATTGTTAAAGTCATTTGGAGCCAGCCAGGTCTAAGCTCTCACCATAGGAATGCTCTGGCACCGGCTACGGAAGGGATTGGGTTATTTAACAGGTCTTTTTCATCTCTAATTTTTCACTTGGATAGGCAGCTTTCGCAAACCCAAGTTTGGACATTCATCCAGCTGGTACGGAGGTCTTGGCTTCAATATGCCAGGGCCATCAACTTAAGCCAGTGAGGCCACTGTGCTAGCAGGAAACGACAGGTTTTCTGAGGAGGGGGGGGGGGGGAACCCAGCAGAAATTCTGAAAAGAAGGCCAGTTCCCCCAACCGTGAGGGGCTGGTCCCAGAGTTAGGTAATGGAATTCAAGAGTCAGCCTCTACTTGGCCCTCAGGCTAAGTCCGATAGTTAGCAACCAGTACTTGCAGCTTGGAACTGACTGGGGGGCTAATTAAATAGAGGGCAATCTCCAACTGTTTTGTGGGGGGGAGGGGGGGGAATTACCTTAGCTTGTAAGACAAGGAGCATTCAGTGCAGATGTTAAGGCATTAGAGGTCTCCTCAGACCAGGGAGGAGGAACATCCTCAAGAAATAGACCCTGTCAAAGGAGGTTATCCACTTTTTGCAGAGAACAGGAAATTTGTGGTCGTGTCAGAGTCCCCACATAAAGAGGAGGTACAAATGTTCCAGAAGCACTCTTAAGAATGCTGACATTAAGCCTTGGTTCAAATGTCTCTGCAGGCATTTGTGTCTGTATTTATCCATAAATATAAAAATGTGATGCTCCATGGGGCGCCTGGGTGGCTCAGTGGGTTAAACATCTGCCATTCGCTCAGGTCAGGATCCCAGGGTCCTGGAAACGAGCCTGGCATAGGGCTCCAGCCCCGCATAGGGCTCCCTGCTCAGCAGGGAGCCTGCTTCTCCCTCTGCCCCCTGCTTGTGCTTGCTCTCTCTCTCTTTCTCAAACAAATAAATAAAATCTTGGGGGGTGGGGGGAAGTGTGGGACACCTCGGTGGCTCAATCAGTTAAGTATCTGCCTTCGGCTTGGGTCAGGATCCCAGGGTCCTGGGATCAAGTCCTGAGGTTGGGCTCCTTGCTCACTGGGAAGCCTGCTTCTCTCTCTTCTTCTGTCTGGCGCTCCCCCTGAATGTGCTCCCACTCTCTGACAAGTAAATTTTAAAAAGTAAATCAAAGCAAAACAAAAAACTGTGAAGTTCCATGACAATATTGAATTGTCACCAATATTCACAGACTAACAATATTTACAACACCGAGTAAACACTGATGTCAAATAGGATTTCTGGATGATGATGATGTATTAGTGTGAGTTCATCAGTTGTGACAACTGTAACCAATTTGTAACAAACTCTGGTGTGGGATGTTCATAATGAGGAGGGCAAAGTGTATATGGTGTATCTCTGCATGTGCAGGGGTAGGTATGTGAGAAATCTCTCCACATTCCACTCAATTTTGCTGTGATCCTAAACTGCTTTACAAAAATAAAATCTATTCCCTAAAACAAATATCTCTGTTGGGAGGACATTCAGAAATAACTCCTGAAAAAACACATAAAATATATTTGTATTTTCTCTGTGTTCTGTGAAGGGATAATCCATGCTTGTTTGTTTGTCATGGTAGCCGGTGCCTAGATAATAAGGATGCAGTATGATGAGTAAGTGTCAAATGAAACAATTCATCAATTCCTCCAAATAGTCTAAAGGGATTAAGCTAAGGAAAGCCAAACCATGCCCTGGAATGCACACTTGTTGGGGGACAATTCTCCAAGGGACCCTCATGTTTCTGTGTATATTATAAGCAAAAGTATTGATTTTCTGTGCTCTAGACTATCTTTTCAAAGACGTTTATATAGGAAACAGCCTTGGAAGTTAGAAGTTTTTAAACTGTCCCTCAGAATAAAAGGCAAAGGGAACACATGCTCATATCCTACTATCAAAGAGTCAAGTTCCCTAAACTCAGGGTTTCTGCCGTCTGTGTAAGAATCACCCAAACTACTTTGCATTGCTCTGAGGGAATCTAAGCTCCTAGAATGGGAACAAATGCTGATAATCTGGCTAATGCTGTTGTTGTGAGTGAATTAACTGTCCTTTGTCTTTGACCCTGGAGTCTTGTGTCTCCTGCCAGCATTAAGTGAACTGTGCATTCTAGCGTGAACATAGGGTAAATTCCCAATCCTTCACATTTCTTGACAATAGGATTGGTGCACTCCAAAATATCTTTTTAGATAGACTTTGGTATAATGCCATCATCAACATTCAAGTCCACCATAAGAATCAACAATGAAACTTTTTCTGCTGTGCATAGTAAGAGTATTGTTAGACATTGCTTAATAAATCATAAAATAGCCTCTATTAAAACTCTGGGGGGAAAAAGTCTGTTCTCTATGTTAAAAAAAAAAAAAAAGACTAATATTTTTCCTGAGCAACTGTATTTATTTTGTGACATTGTAACGAGGTTTTCTTTCTGTGTTGGCTGATAGTAAACCAGAGCCAAACGTGTCCTCCACCCATACTAAGTGTATAGGTTCTTGTGGTGTGCATGTTTTGGCATCATTCCTGGCTTTGTTTTTCATCCCACCCTTATTTAATGCTTATTTTCCTTGGAGCTTTAATTTATATGGTTTCACAAGTTGCTTTCATTGTTGTTTGGAACCAAGGAGGTTGTATCACACACAGGAGTTGTATCAAAAGTATATGTCAAAATATGTGAAGTGAGAATCTGGGAACTTGTTCTCTGCTTTCCTTTTTACACAACAGTAAACACTGATGGAATTCTGATCCCACAATCATATGGCATCACCTCTTTATATATATTTTCTCTTTGCAAAGTAGACAAAAGACAGGATGAAATCCAGAACACTACGCTAAACACATGTCAGATTTTTCAGTCATTTCACATTTGGACTTTGAAGCATTCAGTATCAATTCCATTGTTTCAAATGATCCTCCCACTAAAACTCATAAATCTTTCTAATCTTGGATGTCAAGTCGATGCAGTCATTTTACCAATCAGTTCACAGTTTGTAGTCTCTCCTTCTTTAGGTTCTATGGTAGCACATTTTAAAAGGCTTATATATCTACAATTCATAATATGCAAAGATATGCTGGGGTTTTCTATGGGATGCTAATAAAATAATTTTTGTTATGATGCATATTTGAAAGAGGTACCTCAATGTTCCATATTTTAAGCTCAAATGTTGTTTCTGTAATTACTATGCTGAATGAGACCCATGATTCAATTGTAGAAGTATCCTGCTCCAATGGGGATACATTTGACCTGGGCAAGTAGTTCTCTTCCATGATGCTCTTTATAGCACAGGGAAGTACTGCTCCTTAAATGCCTAAGTGTATAGGTCATTTTTCATTCTGTCTAAAGGCATCTAGACCACCAGATTTTTGGCTTCACAACCTTGAGGTAATAAGTAATGTGTATTTATAAAAGAATATAAAGAATCCTTTCTACTAAGCTGAGCTATAAATTTTGCCTTCCTTGTTCTATCTAAATTCTATTTTTTTTAATTATTAAAGTTTAGTGGACATATTAGTTTCAGGTACACAACATAAGAATTTGACAGTTCTATACATTATTCAAGGCTTACCATGGTAAGTGTAGTCAGCATCCATCACTGTACAATGCTATTACGATATCACTGGCTATATTCCCTCTGCCATACTCTCCATCTCCATGACTTATTTATTTTATAACTGGAAGTTTGTACTTCTTCATCGCCTTCACCTATTTCACTCACCCCTCCACCCGCCTCCCCTCTAGCAACCCTTAATTTCTTCTCTGTTTTTAAGAGTCTGCTTTTTTGGTTTGTTTTTTAGATTCCACATATTAAAGAAATCTTAAGTTATTTGTCTTTATTTCACTTATTTCACTTGGCATGATACCCTCTAGGTCTATTCATGTCACAAATAGCAAGATCTTATTCTTTTTATGGTTGAGTAATACTCCATTGTGTATATATACATCTTTTCTTATCCATTCAACTATTGGTGAACATTTGGGTTGCTTCCACATCTTAGTAATTGTAGATAATGCTGCAATAAACATAGAGGTGCATAATTCCTTTCTGGTGTTTTTATTTGGGGGGGGGGGCAAACACCCAGGGGTATAATTACTGGATCATATGAAATTTTTATTTTTAATTTTTTGCGGAACCTCCATACTATTTTCCTCATTTGTTGCATCCATTTACATTCTCTCCAACAATACACAAAGATTCTCTTTTCTCTACGTCTTCACTGACATGTTTTGCTTTCTTGTCTTTTTGATAATGGTCAAATTTGATAATGACCACAACCAGAGTAGGTATTTCAAATCAGAGGGATGTGTCAGAAATGGGTCCTGAAAGTTAGAGTACAGCATCAGGGAGTCCAAGAGAGCATGGGGAATGTGAGGAGGCAGCAGCAGATGAAACAAGTCAGAGGATGGTGGATATGTTTTAAAGCATGGGGTGGAATAGTCATGATCATAATCTCTTAAGCAATAGATCCCAGATCTTTTTAGCTTA
Organism: Mustela lutreola; assembly: GCF_030435805.1. Classification (NCBI taxonomy): domain Eukaryota; kingdom Metazoa; phylum Chordata; class Mammalia; order Carnivora; family Mustelidae; genus Mustela; species Mustela lutreola. The sequence continues at coordinate 176,050,352 of NC_081291.1, read as the reverse complement.
TTATTTAATGGAAGGGACACTTCTCTAGACACTTCCCAGCTCTGTTTGCATTGGTTTTGGGTGTGACAACCAGGCTGCAAGCAGAAGACATCCAATGCTTTGTTATATTGTAAACCTGAGGTTGAGGATTACATCATGTAATAATGTCTCCAATGAGAGAATAAAAAGAAATAAAGAAATAAAAAGGAACTTCATGAAGCAAATCTGAAGGCACTTCTCCCTAGCAGTATAGACATTAGTGAGCCCTTCTGGCTATAGCTACCCACTGAAATAAAGTACAGAACAATAATCTGAAGGAAAGAACACATTTCAAATCCAATTAGAAAAATAAATAATGACACGGAAAGAAAGAGGTAGTAAATGAGGCTAATGGAGAATAATAAATTGTTCGTAGAAAGTGACAGCTTCTAACAGTTGAATAATTTGAGTATTGAAAGTAGCAATCACTGACAAGGACAAAAGTACACAAAATTTTAATTTGTGATGTTCTGTGTTTTGACTTTGTGACATTCTAATTTTCTAATCTCTATCTCTATTCCAGTTTAAAAACAATTGTATTTGAAGTTAAGGAAGAAAATAATAATTTTTGTAATAATTGTAATGTAATAATTAAATACTTTATGTAATAATTAAATACTTTAAGGATATTGAAAAATCAAGGTTGAGAAATACATCATGTAATAATGTCTTTAATGAGGGAATAAACAGAAATAAGAAAGGGAAAAGAAAATATTTTCTTGCTCTGTACTTCTGCTGTTTAGTACGGTGGCCATTAGCCATACATGGCTATTTAAATTTAAATTAATTAAAGCTAAAAATCCAGTTTCTCAATCATTCTAGCTTCATTTCAAATGCTCAGTCATATGTGGCTACTGTTATTGTATCAAACAGCTCAGATGTGGAAGATTTCCATCATTGCAGTTCTGTAGTACAACATTGATCTTGACCATGTCTGCTAGCATTGACTTGTCATTTAATTAATGAATGAAAGACTGAATGGGTGAATCACTCTCTTTTGATTCTTTGTCTCTCTTTTCAAAATAAATACAATATGTTTTTATTATTCTTCATTATTAAACTTCAACTAATATAGGAAGTTCTCAAACTGAGAAAGTAACAAAGGACAAAGGGAAAAACAAAAAAAACAGAAGGTAACAAAAGACAAAGGAATTTCTTCTACAAATTTCTAGCTCCTAAAGTGTCAGGGAACAATCACTGAGAGAATGTGATCTTGAGTTTCTGACAGGATATACCTAAGTGGTCCAGCCATTGTTGATTGCCAACCCAACAACCATCCTTTGTACCTTCTTTCTTATTGACAGCACTTGCCTCCTATCAGGGAAGATACCTTGGGAGGCCCATGTGAATAACTTCTGGCCCAGAGAGAGAGAGAGAGAGAGCATGTGTGCAAGTGGGGGGAGGGGCAGAGGGGAGAGAATCTTCAAACAGATTCCAGTGGAGTGGGGAGCCAGACTTGGAGCTCAATCCCATGACTCTGAGATCATGACCTGAGTAGAAACCAAGCGTCGGATCCTCACCTGACTGCACCATCCAGACACCCTAGTTCTGGCCCATAAATTTAAGTGGATTTTGCCAAAGGACTTGTAGCGAAGATTTATTTCTCTGATTAAAAGAAACTTACAAGAAGATAATTCCTTCTTACTCCCTTTTCCTGCTTTATTAATAATGTTAGCACTACTACATTAATTATTTAATTATCATTAAATGAGAAAAGAATGCTTAGAGATATGGCAGCCAACTTATGAGCTAACATAAGAGAAGAACTTAGGAAAGCATGAAAAAACTCACCTTTGGCCCTTATGCTGTTGACCTTAAGACCAATCCTGGAATGTTCTGTCTATGGAATAATCATAACATATACTGGTTACAGAGAGGTTATACAGTAAATAAACAACAGTGTATTTATTTAAGCCAGGCCTGGCCAGATAATTTAATATTTGCACCTCTTTGTGCTTAAATTTATTCTACAAATAGGCATAACAGTCTCTACCTTATAGGGTTATTGTGATGAGTAAATGGTTTAATATATGTAAAATGCTTAGAACAGTGCCTGTCCCAGGGCAAGCTCTCACTTACTATTGGCTGCTGGTGCTTTGGTTGTTGTTGTTTTTATTATTGTAACTAAAATTATACTCAATGAAGAGTAGTCCACGATGTAGACCTGCTCTTCAGCAAAGACATCAATTCAGAAGGTGTGAAGTGAATACAAAAAATTTAACTAACTTCTCTGAAATTTCCTTTTCAGAGCATTTAATTTGCTGTCATAGACTGGGGCACTAAATGAAACTATCATTCAAATAGTCACATTTTCAAAAGTTGTATTTTCAACAGAATCTTATGTATTAGGCCCCCTCTAAGCTTAGTTTCACTCCCCTAAATCCAATATCTTGAAAATGCTTAAATAGTTCAAAATAGCAAGTCCATGTCTAAAATAACCTTAAAAAGGGTCAAATGTGTGTGGGTATACTATTCCTCAAACCAAGCCCTTCCCTACTATATTTTATTACATTTTTATTTTTTTCCCAATAGTTTCATTAAAGTATAATTGACATAAAATAAACTGCACATAATTATACATTTTGATGAATTTTGACATGTTTTCACCTGGAAAACCCTCACCCCAATCAAGATAATGAACATACCCATTACATCCAAAAGAATTCTTGTGCTTCTTTTCAATCTCACCCTCTTTCCTCTCCACACCTCCCACCCCATTCCTCACACCCACATATTGGCTTTCTATAACAATAATTTAGATTGAAGTTTTGAGGGTTTCACATAAATTGAATCATACATTATATACTCTATTTTTGACTGGATTCTTTCCTCCAGCATAACTATAATGAGAGTCAACCATGTTGTAACCTACATCAGTTGTTCATCCCTTCTTATTGCTGAGTAATATTCCCTGCATAGATATACCACAATTTACTTATCCATTTACCAGCTGATGGACATTGGGCTGTGGCCAGTTTTGACTACTACAGATAAGGTTACAAAGAATAATTGCGAATATGTATTTGTAAGGATGCATGATTTCATTTCTCTTGGATAAATACCTAGGAGTGGAATAGGTAGAAAATATGATAGGTTTCATTTAAAATTTTTTTTAAAAAACTGCCAAACTCTTCCAAAGTGGGTGTATAATTTTACATTCACACCAAGGGTGTATGTTCCAGTTTCCCACATCCATGTAGACACATACATGTCAAACTTTTTAATTTTGGCCATTCTAATAGGTAAATAGTAGTACCTCATTTTGATTTTAAGTTTTATTTCCCTAATGATAAATGGTGCTATAGATAGATATTTTCATGTGCTTATTTGTCATCTGTTTGATTTTGTTCGGGGCGGGGGAATTGTATCCAAAACCTTTAGCCCACTTATTTGTGGCAGGGATTGATTGTTTTCTAATTACCAAGTTTGGGGAATTCTTGTAAGTCCTTTATCAGATACAAGTTTTGTAAATATTTTCTCCCTAACTGTAGTTGCACTTTTCATTCTCTCATTGGTGTCTTTTGTAGCGCAGAAGTCTTTGATTTGTACAATGTTCTGTTAAGAATTATGTTATTGGTGTCATAGCTAAAAATCCTTTGTCAAATCAAAGGTCATGAAGATTTCATAGTGTTAGGTTTTACATTTTAATCTATGATCCATTTTGAGTTGAGTTTTTGCATATGATGAATGATATGGATTCACATTTTTTTTTGCATACAAATATCCAATTATTCTAGTGCCATTTGTTGAAAAGACAATTTTCTACTGAATCGACCTTACACCTTATCAAATCATTTGTCCATATTTACATAGGTTGCTTCTGAAGTCTCTTTTCTGTTCCACTGCTCTATCTGTCCAATTTTAATGCCAATAAAACATTATATTGAATACTTCAGCTTATAAGTCTTAAAATCAAGTAGTATTACTTTGCCTGTGAAACCCTCTGGACCTGAAGTTTTCTCTGTAGGAAGGTTTTAGGTTTGGGGGATATTTTTTGTTTGTTTGCTTTACTAAGAATTCACTTCCTTTAATAGACACAGAAACATTCAGATTATCTATTTCTTCTTGAATGAGTTTTGTTAGTTTGCATCTTTCAAGGAATTTGAACTTTTGCGTAAGTGGCCAAATGTGTTGACATATCATCCTTTTAATATCTGTAGAGTCTATAGTGATGTTGCCTCTCATTCCTGGTACTGATCTATGTCTTCTCTGTCCTACTCAAACAAGATTTAATATATCTGATTTTCATTTTCATTCACTTAAAAATTTTCTATTAAATTTTTGTTTCTTCTTTGCTCATGGGCTATTTAGAAGTATGTTATTTTGTTTCCAATATTCAGGGGATTTTTCTAGGAGTCTTTCTGTTTTTAATTCTAATTTAATTCTATTATAGTTGAGAAATATACCTTAAATTACTTGAATCCTCTTCTATTTATTGAGAATTGTTTTATGGTCTAGAATATGGCCTATCTTTGTGCCCTTGAAAAGAATACATATTCTGATATTGTTCAGTGGAATACACAATAACTAGAGTTTCTGTTGTAATTCAAGTAGGAAACTAACAGGAAAGTATTGGCCAGAATAAGATTATCAAAGCAGAATTTAGCATCTGTTTAATTGGAATGATGATGATGATAGTGATGATAGTGATGGTGATTTTGACAAATCGCAGCTATTGTTTATTGAATGTTCAACACTTTTTTTCTAAAATTTTTCTTCCCAGTTTATTTCTAAAAGAGCTAGTCTCCTTCTCATTACCACTTGCAAAACTCATTCACTAATGAACAAACAAAAAACCCAAAACAACAACCAAAAAATCCCCAAAGCCTGATCTACTTATTCTTCTAGCATTCCCTTGGGAGTGCTCAATTTTTTAATTATTTCCTAACCCATGCATTTTTTTTTTTTTACACTGTCTCATCCTCATTAACAACTCTGTGAAAGTTTGAGGTGGAGAAAGCATCTCCAGCAACTTAAGAGACTTTCTCAAGAAGCAGAGTGAGTCAGTGGTGTAACTCGGGGGTTCACGAACTTTACTGTGTATCATAATCAGAGGTATTAAAACATAAAATTTCTTCTCTCATTCACTATCTTATGTCTGAAGTTATATTTCAGAGAATTATTTTGGCTGATGGAAAAAATGTGAGAATCCCTTAGAGGGGTAACATTATGAGATAGCATATTACCAGCCATTAAACCTTAAAGCTCATGAAGACATTCAGGACAGATTGGAAGATAGAGAAAGGAAGGACTAGGTTCTTGAGAGGAATGGGAAGAAGTTGGAAAAGTAGGCGGGAAGGGAAAATCAGAATCATTCCAAGTATCTGAGTGGAATCCAGGCCTACATGAATCCAAAGGACATCAAAATGTGAAGAGGACCTTGCTTTCCCACCCCTTTCTCTTTTAAATCCATCTATACATTGAACCATCCATTCCTTCTAGCTTGTTTTTAGTTCCACATCTTCTTCAGGCATCAACCACAAGAACTTAAGGAATGATGGAATAGCTGCAAGGAACCACTGAGGCATCCCTAAGTTATCTTCAATTCAAGAGCACCTGTGGACCAAGACAAACGTTCTGAAGTTCAGCTTTCAGGGTCCCACCTGATATAGTTCTCAGGCCATAGGCTATCTATTCGTCACCAAGCAGAAACTCAGGTCTAGTGAAGGAAAAGAATAGAAACACTCAGAAAATTCCTTCTCAATTAATATCCCAGGCCAATACTGAGAACATCTTTTCCCTGACCTCTCTTCACTAAAGTGAAAGAAAACAGCCTTCCTTGAAATTACATGATTCACTACAAACATCTGACATTAATTCCAAGAACAAGGGCTTAAAATACAGAGACACAGAGAAAGCAACAGGGAGGGTCTGATAGAGAGTCAATGGGGTGAGATGTGGCAACTTCTTACTCTATGTATCACCAGCTGTCGCAGCTCGAACATAAAATTCGTGCCCTTTGACTTGTGAAATGTCTCATTCCCAGCACCAGTGCTTAGGCAGGGCATTAAATTGTGTCAAAGAATGCCAATCACATGAGATGATGCTGAAAGGGCTCTGAGTTATTCCCAGAAGGCCAGAATTTCTTATTCCAAATGACCCAGCCCATTCGCCAGCACAAGATGTGCTGTATTGACCAACCCCTTCAAATCAATCTGGTCCCCAATCTAAGAGCTTGGGTACCATTACCAGACTCCAAGTCTCAAAAGATTTTCTCTGTTATCCAGACTGTCATTTTTAGGCATATAAAGAATAGAATTCTCCAAAAGACATTGAAAAGATAAGGGGATTTTATAAACAACTCTATGCCCATAAATTTGATAACCTAGATGAAATGGACAAATTCTTTGAAAGACACAATTGGCCAAACTCATGCAAAAAGAAACAAACAATCTGAACAAGTCTATCTCTATTAAAGAAATTGAATCAATAATTAATAACCTTCCAAAAGGGAAAGCACAAGGCCCAGAAAGATTCATAGGTGAATTTTCCAAACATTTAAAGAAGAAATTATACCAGTTCTCTACAATGTTTTGCAGAGAATAGAAGCAAAGGGAGTATTTCCTAACTCATCCTGTGAAGCCAGCAAGACAAAGATGTTACATGAGAAGAAAGTTATAAGCCAGTATCTCTCATGAATTTAGATGCAAAAATCCTCAACAAAATAGTAGCAAATCGGGTGCCTGGGTGGCTCAGTGGGTTAAGCCTCTGCCTTCAGCTCAGGTCATGATCTTAGGGTCCTGGGATTGAGTCCCACATTGGGCTCTCTGCTCACTGGAGAGCCTGCTTCTCCCCCCTCTCTCCATGCCTGCTTCTCTGCCTACTTGTGATCTCTCTCTGTCAGCTAAATAAATAAAATCTTTAAAAAGATTTAAAAAATAGTGGCAAATCAAATTCAACAATGTGTAAAACGAACTACACACCACAACAAAGTGGGATTTATCCCAAGTATTCAAGGCTGGCTCAATATTTGGAAATCAATAAATGTAAACCATCACATCAATAGACTAAAGGAAAAAAATCACATGATCATATCAATAAATGCAGAAAAAGAATTTGACAAAATCCAAAACCATTCATGATCTAAAATTCACAGTAAATTGAGAACAGAGAGGAACTACCTTAAATCCATTTTTTTAAAAAAGTCTATAAAAAAATCTGCAGTTCACATCATACTTCATGGTGAAAAACTTGAAGCTTTCCCATTCCGCAGGCCATCTTACCATTCTGTTTCAACAACATATTGGAAGCACTAGCTTATACAACAAAACTCAAAAAGGAAATAAAAGATATACAGATTGGGAAGGAAAAAGCCAAACTGTATTTGTTTACAGATGACTTGATTTTCTATGTAGAAAATCTGAAAGAATCACCCCAAAATTCCTGGACCTAATTGGCAGTTATAATAAGTTTGTGTGATACCAGGTTAAAGTATAAAGAAGATGTTGTTCATATATACAATGGAATATTACTCAGCCATCAGAAAGGATAAATACCCACCATTTGCATCAACATGGATGAAACTGGAGGGGCTTATGCTAAGTGAAATAACTCAAGTAGAGAAAGACCATTATCATATGGTTTTACTCATATGTGGAACATAAGGAATAGCACAGAGGACCACAGGGAGATGGAGGGAAAACGGAATGGGAAGATATCAGAGAGGGAGACAAACCATGAGAGATTCTAAATTTCTAGAATCTAGAATCAGCTCAGGTCATGATCCCAGGGTCCTGGGGTGGAGCCCCACATCAGGCTCCCTGCTCAGTGGGGAGTCTACTTCTCCTCACCCCCACCCACGTTCTCTCTCTCTCTCTCTCAAATAAATTAATAAAATCTTTAAAAAAATCACCAACCAGTCTTGGTGGCCACATCAATCAAGGCACAATTGTTACATTGTCCTAGGTTTAGATGAAAATGATAAGCTTCATGGGGCACCTGGTGGCTCAGTGGGTTAAAGCCTCTGCTTTCAGCTTAGGTCATGGTCTCAGGATCCTGGGATCGAGCCCGGCATCGGGCTCTCTGCTCAGCAGGGAGCCTGCTTCCTCTCTCTCTCTCTGCCTGTGTTTCTGCCTACTTGTGATCTCTGTCTGTCAAATAAATAAATAAAATGTTAAACATTTTAACAAAAAATGGTTTTTTGTTAAAAAAAAAAAGAAAGAAAATGATAAGCTTCAGACACTACCCTGAGGGGTGGTGCCTAAGAAGGCCTCCTTCAGAACTGAGGGGTTGATAGTGGCCGTTCTGAGAAAGCCCAGCACCAAATCCACTGCAGACATTCATAATCATCTTTGTTATATTGCATCCCCCACAATACAATCACTGGGAAATGGGATTCAGTGATCCCCAACTTCCAACCGTCACATGGAAAAGGAGCAAAGAGAAGGGAGAGGCACTGTCTTCTTTTATAGTCACCTCTGTGTGTGTGGGGGGGCGGCTGTATGGGTATAAATGTGTGTGTGTGTGTGTGTGTGTAAGTGTGTGGGTCTGAGTGTATAGGGGAGGGGGCATATGAATGTATATGAGCGTGCGAGTGTGTGTGTGTGCAGCCTCCCTTCATTCTTGCTTCACTGTTGCTAGTTTCTAAATTGTTGCCAGTTTTCTCCTTCTACTAAAAAATCCAACAAAAATTCCCTAAACCCCACAGCCTTAGTCTGTTGTTTCCTCCCCCTGATTTAGTCTTGTTGTCTGTTCCAATCACTAGTGCTTAGTGCCTGCTCTTTATTTTCAGTTTATCTTTCCAGTTTAAGTATTTGTCATTTGTTTTTGCATATTAATTTGCATAATGGATATGTGATATGCTTAAGTAACAAATTATGACTTTTAGAGTAATACAGAATAACTTTCTTGAGATTATTTTTGTCCCATTCTACTTCATGGATGAAAGAACTGATGGATCTGAAAAGGAAAAGATGTTTAATGTGGAATCAGCCCAGTGATGATCATAAAACATATAATTAGGATGAGAGTTAGACCACTGTCTGGTGGAGAGCCCTGGCCTCCGTCTCAATCTACTGGAAAACATAAAATTTAGTTTAGGGATTTGTTTAAATGTAAATTTACTTGGGAGGGGGAGTTGTTATGCTGTTTTTACTCCATGTGAGTGAACTACTAATATTTTATTCACAACCCATTTTGATAGAAAGGAAAAGCAAAAAATTATAAGGATGACATCTTGGAAACCCCAGGGGAGGGCAGCCTCAAGTTAAGAAATGGCTTGGGAAATAGAAGCAGACAGAGGTAATGATAGTACATATAACTAACTACACTATTTTGCTTGTAGCTGTTTTTTTTTTTAAGATTTTATTTATGTATTTGACAGACAGAGATCACAAGTAGGCAGAGAGGCAGGCAGAGAGAGAGAGAGAGGAGGAAGTAGGCTCTCTGCTCATCGAGATGTAGGACTCAATCCCGGGACCCCGAGATCATGACCTGAGCCAAAGGCAGCGGCTTAACCCACTGAGCCACCCAGGCGCCCCGCTTGTAGCTGGTCTTAAACATAAACACAGTAACATGTCATTTGCCAAATCAAGACTAATTTATTTATTTATTTATTCATTTATTGAGAGAGCACACATGTACAAGTAGAGGCAGGGGTGAGGGGCAGAGGGAGAGTGAGAGAGAGGATCTTAAGCAGACTCCATGCTCAGTGCAAAGCCTGATATGGAGCTCGATATCACAACTCTGAGATCATGACCTGAGCCAAAGTCAAGAGTTGTATGCTTAACTTACTGAGCCACCCACATGCCCCAGGACGTATGCATTTTAGTGCAACATTCCAACTTGATGATCAGGAAATCACAATCCAGCTGAAAAATGAGAATTCCAAAACATATATCCCATGGACCACAAGTGTCAGGAGAAAATGTGCTTCCCTTCTCTATCCCCAAAGCATGAAACCTGAGGCATCTTAAACTCAGCATGATTACAGAGCACATGACTCTCTTCTCATAAAACATCTTGGAAGAAACTGGGGCTATACTTTTGGCTCTAAGTTGTAAATGAAGCAGGAAATGTTAAAATATTCTGGACGCCTTCACAAAGGCTCTCAGTCTAATACTGAATAAGAAACTCTTTTGGAAAAGATGGGGGATTAACAGGTGTGGGTTTTAAGTGTATGTGTTCTCCTTAGCTGACTCTTGGAATTGTCCCCATGGTTCTGTCTTTGAGCGACAGAAGGATGAAGCCCTAGGCAGGCTGATGCACAGATACAAAGATACTTATGTTGTCAGGAGCAAAAAGGAAAACGTGAGTCACAAAGAAAAGAAGGATTAAGTGTTTTAACAAGTTTTTTGCTTTTCCTGTAATTCTTATTAGGAAAAAAAGAGCAGCTTTTCCTTTCTTAATGCAATAAATATTGTTTTTTCAGTTTGGAGATAAAAAAACACGTTTATATATACAAAGCTAAGTGATTTTTTTTTCCCAATTTAACTTCTTCTGTTTCATTAAGGTCAAATAACATGCCTCCTTAGAGATGAATTGCTACATCTCCAAACTTTAAAAACTTAGAGTACTTAAGTTTACACAACTAAATCTTATAATATTTCTATGTCTTTAGGGGCAAGGGCATGCTTCTGTTAAACACTAGTTATAATGGTTCTATACTACTGAAAAATATAGCTGTTTAAAAGAAAAAATCTCACCTTAGTTTCCCTTAAGTTTACCAAATTTACTGAATTTTATCCAAAACATTACATTATCAGCAAAGTATGTGGCAGGTGGTGAGAGAAAAGAAGCAAAAAAAAAAAAAAAATCTCATAACAACTCTTATCCATCTTCCAGCTTAATGTACTTCACACTTATTGTTTTTACTGGAAGATAGACAGTGGGGCTTAAACCAATGGTCATTAATGCATACCTCAAGGAACTTGTCTCTGTTACTTCATTGGATTTTCAAAATATGGATGATAAGGTTGGTGGATATGATGTTAAGCCCACACAAAAGGAATTAAACTATCATATATGAAACGAAGGCTTTTTTTTTTTTTTAAGATTTTATTTATTTGACACAAGTAGGCAGAGGCAGGCAGAGAGAGAGAGGAGGAAGCAGGCTCCCTGCTGAGCAGAGAGCCTGATGCGGGACTCCATCCCAGGACCCTGAGATCATGACCTGAGCCAAAGGCAGCGGCTTAACCCACTGAGCCACCCAGGCGCCCCGACGAAGGCTTTTTTTAATCTTCAAGCTCATCTCCTAGTTTGCTAGAGAATAAACCATGTATTCTGAAATCATTCAGTCCTGAGGTTTCCCCCACTTAGGGGTCTTCATAGTTTTAAGTTATCAGGATAATGATGTCTCTCTGGTGGTGACTAATGATAGGAGTGGCGACCTCTTCTGTATGAACACATTGAGTATCTCTGTGACTTGTACATTTTGTCAGATTTGAAGTCTGGCCAACAAGAGATAAACTTAACCTAAACAGAATTGTTATTAAAGAAGTGGAGCTGGAATCACGTTTTCCTGAAATAAAGTTGAAACTTCAAGTTTTGAAGGGGAAAAGGGGGAATTTTAATTTTAAAGAGCGACTTAGTGGTTTTCACATTCCTCCCTCAATAATGATGAAGAATATTATCATGTTATATGAATTATATAAATTGTATTCGCTATTTTAATGACTGAAGCCCCTCCTCCCTCTCCCATGGAACTGTAGCTCTTTGTGAGCAGAAACTGTCTTCTCATCTTTGTTATCCCCACTACCTACCATGGTACCTATAGACTGGATACCTTTGATAACTACAATTAATACATTTATGAGAATAACTGGACTTAAGGGCAGACTGTAACAAAGGAGAGTTTGAGGATGAGCATTTGTCTACATTCCCAAGACTTCCCAGGAAAGAGGACACTCATCAAGGCAACCATTCCAGATCTTTGTCAAGAAATGCTAAATACCTAGTATATTATAGAGGTTAAAAAAGAAAAAAAGAGCTATCTAATAATTACAGACTACAAAATGTCATGAGCTTCCTGGGAGCCACATCCCATCACAGTTGTTTAATAGAGGTGTCATAACCAATTAGAGGTGATGTTATAAATGTATTCAGTGAACATTGGACTTTTGGTTTCCTCCAAATCAAGATTTAATTCTTGATCCCTAAAACAGAGTTAGCTTCGTCATTTGTCCACAACAGCTTAGTGAGTACATCCCATAATGATGATCAGCATCTTTGCTCTGGCTCTATAGTCACAGTTGAGAAAGCTTTTAGGTGGTTTTGTTTTCTAAGATAATTTTCCTTGTAGAAGAAAACAAGTGTTCTAAGACAACTTAGCTTGATTATAAGATCAGGCACATCTAAAATAAACTATAGATTGACTTGGTCACTAATTAGTCTTTTGTAGATTTAGTTAACAGTACATGAATTTTATGAGAATGTAATAATGTCCAGCAACCAGACCAAGATTGTCAAGACATACCAGTCAAAATGTTGGGAGCTGGGTCTTCTTATTGACCTCCTTGCCTCCAGTCTTGTTCTGCCTGACTCATTTTCTTCTCTCATGTAAAAATGACCATTCTCAAACATCAAACTAAACACACAACCACACTCGTCTCTGTAAAACCCTTTAATGGCATCCAATTGCCTTCAAAAGGAAGTCAAAATGATTCTGAATGATTTCCCTTTGAGTACCTCTTGGCCCCAATCCCTCATACTCCCTCCTTTGCTCTATGTTCAGACAGTTAAACAATTTACAGTCTCCAATTGTGACATGTCACTCTCATCACTCAGATCAGTGATTCTCCACAGGGAGTAATATTATCCTCAGGGAACAATTAACAATGTCAGGAGACATTTTTGCTTATCACAGGTCACGAAATGCTACTGGCATCTAGTGGGTAGAGGCCAGAGATGCTGTGAAACATCCTAGGATGCAAAGAATAATCACACATATCAAAGAATTAACCAGCCCAAAATGTCTATGGTACTTTCATTGAGAAACTCTGCTCTAGATTAATGAATGATAGAAAACTATGTGCAACAAACCTTGAGAGAAGTCCCTTTAAAACAGCGTGTCTGAAAAAAGGTTGGTAAACTATGGCCCATCGTCCAAATATGGCCCACTGCCGGTTTTGGAAATAAATTGTATTGGCTCACAGCCATGTGTATTTGTTTATGCACTGCCATCTTGTCTCTGGTGCTCTTACAGCAGAAATGAGCAGTTGTGGCAGAGACCACATGGCCTGCAAACTAAAAATATTTTTCTACCTAGCTCTTTACAGAAAAATTTGTAAACTCCTACTCTAAAACACCTCTACCATTCCATTCTTAAGATTGCAGCAAACATAGTATACAATTATGACTTGTATATAGGAAGGAAAATACATTTTTTTCAACAGGCATACTATTTTTGCTTTAGAAGAAAACAGGCACAGGATAACAACTGAATGTCCAACTAGTTTTCTGAGAGAAGCATTTCCTGTGAACTAATAATGAGCTTTGCTGGCAAGATATCATTAAAAAGAGAAGTTTAGGGCTTGTGGGAGTAGGTGGGGGTGGGAGAGGTGAAGTAGGGTAAGAAAAGCTTAGTCATCAGATCTCACCATTTCCTCCCTAGAAATCTTTCCACTCAGTATAATCTGAACACAGACTAACATGCCTTTGAGGCTTCTTCTCAGCTTCAGACACTTGCTAAAATTTACAAGGAGAGATGGTTAGGGGCAGAGATGTATGTGGCCATTATGAGGAAAAGAGCTAATCGAACAAGCTTTTGGCAACCTCACTCCAACTCCTCAAAGGCGGGAGAACTTGCTTTGTTGTTGAATCTTCCTCTAACTTTAGCAGATTGCAAATAAAATGAGAAGCAGATCAAAGACACAAAAGGTACATGACATCGCTAGGGTTTCCCTATGTGGTTATTGTTGACACAGGTAACAATTAAAAACACAGGTGTATTTCAGATGCACAAAATGCCAGTTTAATGCATATGCTCTTTTTTATAATAAACATCAATTTATTGTATTTATAGTGAGGGAAACTGATTCCTTATAACTACTGTGTGGCCACATGCATGTACATGCCACAAATTGCTTCTTACTTCACAAGGTATTTATTGTGAGGGAATCTTCCCTAACTGGAAGGAGAGGGAAATGAGCTTTTAGGGTTCCTCAAGTGAGATATATTTTCCCTGGGGGCAGACTGGGGAGGGTGCTACTCCTGTCATTGGGACATACACAAATCAGGCAAACCAAAATCAGAATCTTCCCAGATAACTCCAAAAAAAAAAAAAAAAAAAAAAAAGTGCAAGCAGTTTGAGAGCTAAGGTTTATAGAGCTAAGGTTTATAAAATAACAAAGAGATTTCCCTAAGGCCAAATGCCTACATCAGCAATATGATATACAAGGCAAATGTAAAACCAAATAGTGCCTTTGTGAAAATTACTTTTTAAAAGTGCTGTTTGTGAGGGATATAGTTCTAAAAACATGAGATGGAGTCTTGGAGCAACAAGAAGACTGGGAAACTGAACCTGAGATTCCTATGAAGACTGAGATCCTAAAAGAGAGTTTTCCTAGGGAAAAAAAAAAAAGAAACAAAACTTTAAACTGCATCAAGTAATTATAAAAAACCTAAATATACTATAACCATGAAAGAAATTCAATTATTAGTTGAAAATCTTCTTCACCATATTTAAAAAAAAAAAAAAGACAAAGATTTTTTAAGGTGAATTCTATGAACTTTCAAAATACAAATCATCTCAAGCTCTTCTCGAGAAGAGAAAAAGAGGAACATTCCACAATGTGATTTGAGCAAATACAATTTTAATGCCAAAACTAGTAAAGGATAGCTTTAAAAAAGAATGTCACAGGCAAATTTCACTCAGAAATAAAGATGCAAAAATTACAAACAAAATCTTAACAAACCATATCCAGTAGTTAAAAAAATACATATAATATCATGACTGAATTGAGATTATTATGGAAATCAAGGGTGGTTTAACAGAAAATCTATAGATGTTCTTTACCATATTAACAGATTATTGGAGAAGAACAATATGATCTCAACTTCCAGGAAAAAAATACTTGATAAAATTCAATACAAATTCATAACAAAAGATTTTGTGTGTTTGTTTTTAAGCATTTTTTTCCCAAACAGTATGGAGAGTCTCAAAGTAGACAGACATGAACATAGAAATTTTAAATATTTTGTTACCTTGAAGATCACTAAGAAAGGAGGAAACTAGTTAATAAATAGTGCTGACTGACATGATTCTCCCTCAGGAAAAGAAAATAAAACTAAACCTCTCATATCTTACCATACACAAAAATTAAATCAATTTTAGATGGATTAAGGACATCAAATAGGCGGCAAAATCTTAAGATGTTTGATTTGGGAGAACATACCTTCAGGGTAGAGGAGGTAATCTTAACAAATAGAGCACTAGCCTTGGGAAAAAAAGTTAACAAATTCATCATTGTTAAAATTAAGAACGCTTTGGGGCACCTGGATGGCTCGGAGGGTTGGGCTCTGCCTTCAGATTCGGTCATGATCTCGAGGTCCTAGGATCGAGCCCCGCGTTGGGCTCTCTGCTTGGCAGGGAGCCTGCTTCTCCCTTTCTCTGCCTACCTGTGATTTCTGTCAAATAGATAAATAAAATCTTCAAAAAAAAAAAAATCAAGAACCCTTTATTCATCAAAAGATAGCATAAGCAAAGTAAAAAGACAAGTCACATACTAGAAGGACTTTAACTGTAGCACATACAACTGACAAAAAGCCAAGTAACTCTATAAAATCTGTCACATGTCAGGAAAAGACAAGCAACCTATTAGAAAAACGGATATCAGTCTTGAACAGCTATTTCACAAAGAGAAAGTAGAAATGGGCTCTTTATTTATCACAAATGCCTAACCTCTTTGGCATTTTAATTTGCATTTCTTGGTTACTAATAAGATGTCGTTTTATGGCCCTTAGATTAGCAAAAATTACAAAGCCTGGAATAAAAGTACTGGCAAGGACATGGATCAAAAGGAATTTACATATGTGCTGAGATGTGGAAACTGAGCAGTCACTTGGGAAAACAACTGGGCATTATCTTCTCATTGTGAAAATTATCATACATTGTGACCTAGTAATTCAGCATCCGTCCCCAAAACCAAATGTGAGAATGTTCATGGTAGCAAAATCATAATTTTGAAAAGAAAAAGAAACAATCTAAAAATTCTTCAACAGGAAATAGAAACATTTTGTATAGCCTCACAAAGCCATATAATGCAACCAGTGTATATGAGTGAATGATAATTATATGGAACACCAAGGAATTAGAAAATTGAGTGACAAAAGCACATTGAAAAATATTATATTGAGAATGGTAGCATTTTAATAAAACTAAAACAACAAAACTCAACACAGTATTCTTAAGGGTTACATACATATAAAAACTGCCAAAAAAAAAAAAAAAGGAAGGATGAGATCGATAAACATAAACTTCAGGATAATAATTACCACATATTGGAGGCAAAAGAGAACAGTATGGTAATGTTCCATTCTCAGTTTCACTGTAAATCCATGAATGTTCATGATATTTCTTCAGAACTTACATATGTAACCTACTGTTTCGTATGTAAAAATATAACGTAATAAATATTTTAATGTAAGCACCATTCATATAGAGCAAGTTCAGAAAGTGAAGTATGGAAACTTAGGTCTAGCAGAAAAACATGTATTAATCAATTAATCAAGGTTAATCGATTAAGGATAAGATTGCTTCCACCAATAGTGATAGCAAACCACCTTGCCTGACATACTGATCAGGGAATACCTGGTCTAAAGATACCTGGTCTTGGGCCAGTAAGATTAAGGTACTTCCTTAAATACTTACACAAATCACTAAGATAATGTGTCTGAAACAAGTTGAGATCATGTTACAAATCTGGGTAGAAATGAAAAAAAAAGCAAGTCATGAAGAGCAAATATTTTCTAGTCTCTCTAGTCAAAATAGGAGTGAATGAGAACGTGGATAACTATGTTGGGCCCATCTGCCTGTCCTCACAGGGAAAAGGAGGTTCAAGCCTTCATAGGAAAGGGGTCAGATTGGAGAAACTGTGTTACCAAGTCATGTCTGCACGAAGATGCCAAGCTTCTCCTTTACTCAGATCCCCTGTTCATCAAGAAACGTTTGGACTGAAATTTCATTTTCTTTTTCCAAGTAGTTTTTCCTCTCATGTTCTATCAAGTGAGTCATTGAATTATGAGGCTAGTTCAGTGTTTTCTATTATATATGTGTATCTGGATGTGTGTTTAAATCTCTTCTCTCTCTCTCTCTCTCTCTCTCTCACACACACACACACACACACACACACACACACACACACATTTTCTGGTAGCAAAAGCCACTTCTGTGTGGGTCTGGGCATCATGAGTCAGTTATCTCTGAACATCAACACCCTGTTCCAAGCTGAGGATACTATACAAAAAAAAAAAAAACTTGCAACAACACCTTCTAGAAAGCAACTGAAGGACTGCAGATGATCCAAGATAATGCCTAAAATTCCCTGAAAGTGGCTGCAAATAGGAAGTCAGGTTGGGCATCAAATGCCTATTTGACTAAGAGGGAAGGGTTCTAAGCAACTACCACCTACACAAGCACACTCTAGCTGATATGGAGTCTGCTTTCAAATGAATAATTAGAATAGGCAGTTTCTCCCTTCTGCTTTCCCATGGAAACAGATTTGTGTTGGGATAATCTGGAGGCAGGGGTGGCTTCAGCTATAAGATCAGCCCTAATTCTTATCAAGTTCTGTGTGCTGTTGTCATGCTGTTGTGACCTTTCTTAGGACACCCACTCTGCTGTCATAGGATCAACCTCGTTTATGGACTGAACCACCAAATCTGTGGATCTCAAAGATGAGGTCCTGGTATGGCTCATCTTCTCATTTCAGAAATTTAGTCATCGGTAACAGACAACACTGCTTGAAAGAGCATTAGAAAAAACACATGAAACAATAGTGCAATATAAAATACAGCTATTTGCTTTTGCTGATTGCTGGACGTTGTGGTTACCAGCAGTTGATTTTAGAACACAGAGAGTTTTAAAAGTACACCAGAAGAATTACTTTAGAATGGAGAAAACAGGGCAGCTCATTCACTCGGATGATGGAAGGAATGACTTTTGTACTGCCTTTAAAATTGATACTTGTATGTTTCATTCCCAACAAAATGCATATAACTATTTATAAAGGGGGAGCGAGTGGAACTATTTATAAAGGGGGAATGAATGGCTCATTTGCCAAATGAGCAAATAGAGGCAAATAAAAGCAACAAATTCTGCTGCTAGAATTTGGTGTGTCAATTTTTAGGGCAGCATAAAATATTGCTGAGACTGAGAAAACATGGTAAAGCTTTCCTCACACTTCACTGAAGAAACCTAAAGGCCCAGAATAATGAACTAGAAGCCTAGCCTTAGCCAGAAGCACTCTGTAACATGCTCAGAACTTTCTAGGTTTGCATTTTATCTTAAAAACCCATTTTTGGGGGTGCCTGGGTGGCTCAGTGGGTTAAAGCCTCTGCCTTCAGCTCGGGTCGTGTTCCTAGGGTCCTAGGATCGAGCCCCGCATCAGGCTCTCTGCTCTGTAGGGAGCCTGAGTCCTCCTCTCTGTCTGCCTGCATCTCTGCCTACTTGTGATCTCTCTCTCTATCTGTCAAATAAATAAATAAAATCTTAAAAAAAAAAAACACCATTTTTTTTCCTATTTGGTCTGCAGTATATCCACAGGAAAGCAGAAAGGAAGGATTCACTGATTTTACCTCTATGTGTGGTTTACAAAATCTTTAGGAATGTAAAAATCCAACACCTCACCACCTCCTCCATATCTTAGAATGAGAAAAATGTGCCATGCTCATTGGGGGGTTTATATACTCCCAGGCAGGGGATAGGAGCTTAATCAATTAGCACAATAGACAAATATGAAAAGAGAAAGAATAAAGTGTAACCACATTTAACAGGGAAGAAAATCACTCTAACTTTAACTTGTAGATGTTTTATGCAACTAATTGAAGTCTTCCTCCAGGTGCTGCCACATTAAGGACAGAAATAACAGTGTCACATAACTTCATGGAAAAATAGCTCTCTGTCTTTAACTATCAGAGATCCAACATTCGGCTTTCAAAGAATAATATTCTTCCTGAATACTTGGGGATCAGTGTCTCAGAAACAAAAGAAAGAAGACCTCAGGACAATGATATAGGATGAAATAAAAGAAATATTCCATTTTAGAATATACTAGAGTGAGAAATATAAGCTATGAAAACTTTTCCCTTAAAAAAAAAATCAGAAATAGGGGTGCCTGGGTGGCTCAGTCCATTAAGCATCTGCCTTTGGATCAGGACATGATCCAGGGTCCTGGGATCAAGTCACACGTCCTGCTCCTTGCTCACCAGGGTGTCTGCTTCTCCCTCTGCCTGCTGCTCTCCACTGCTTGTGCTCTATCTCTGGGTCAAATAAATAAATATATAAAATCTTTTTTAAAAATTAGAAATATTAGGTATTAGGCAATGGATACAGAACCGACTGGGTCCCTAAATCTTAGTAATGTCTAGATTTATTGAACTGGGAAATCAAGTAGATATTGTGCTTAGATATCAAGCATAATAGCTAAAACAATGACAAACTTTCATCAAAAGCCTGGGCTGTCCCATTCTACTTGATTTTACACAAACACACACACACACACACACACACACACACACAAAAGCTGAGAATACGACTGCAGTTTGTATAAGCACCGACCATTGATGACATGGTGGTGTAATAACTTTGTAGTAATTAGAGATGGCTTGGCCCTACTGAGGAACTATTCACAAACTTTCACCTGGATTTTCAAAGTATTTGAATAGAAACAAACAAACCAATCTCGGTTTCTCAGAGACTAACTACTCATATCACCTTTCTTTCTTTCCACAATAGTCTACTTTGAACATTTCCTACCCTTTAGCAGCTCCTTCGATATTCTAAAAAAGATGGCTGAAATTCAAAGCAAACCATTTTGCCTTCACCTGCCAGTTTGATAAGGCAAGGAAACTGAAACACTACAAACTTATTTTACAGTAGTTATATGTAAATGAATTTTAATTATCCATACGCATGGTTTACTACATCATTCATTACACCACTATTTTTTTCTGATCATTACACTTACAATTCATAATGTTTATACTATTTGATCCCCAGCAGAAAGCAAAGATTATTGACTGTTCTTTCCTTGCCTAGACCGAAATGCAGCTAACTCCAGTTTCTGTGTCAGGGTAAAGCCACGGGATTTAGAGCAGCATAATGAAGGCTTCATGATTTCCAGCCTCCCTAGAGTAAAGGATGATTTGCTCCAAGTCAGTGCAGATCTGGGACTGCCATGTTCCCTTCAGCAGTACAGCAAGAAAAGTACTGCTCTGGGAGTCAGAGACCCAGGTTCTGGTCCTTTCTCTGCCAGTCTCACATCCCGGAAAAAGTTGTATAACCTCAGAGAGTCTCATGCCTCTCTGAGTCTTGCTTTGGACTCTAGCTAACATCTCTTCTAAATTCAACCTTCTTTCAGGCTTCCCTCCTCTAGCTCTATGATTTCACTGACTAAAACTTGGAAAAGTTCAAGATTCATTGTTTGGAGATTTAATGGTTTTTGCAACCTCTGCCAAGCTGGGAATCACCTCCAGCTGTTACTCCAGCTTTGGCCCTCTAGGGAGACAGTTGGAATGTTTTTTAATAAACAGGGCTAGCCCTTGGCTAAGCAGCAAATAGGTGCAATCTTTGTTTTATACTCCTCCCAACTTCCTTTATGGAATACCCTTCACGCCAGACAGTTCTCTTGTATCCCAGAGAACTCAGCCCTCAGCAGTCAACAAAGCCACAGGCAGACGATGGCTGACAGGTATTAAGTTTGGATTCCAGAAACTGTGTTGGAATAGAAGATGCTTAGACAATAAAAAAGACCTTAAGGCATCCCCCACATCTGTCCCTCTCTTAGTCAACCCCATGTCTTCCAGTTACTCAGACTCAAGTTCTTTTATACCCTTCATCAGATCCATGGTAAATCCTGTCAGCTTAACCTTGATGTATATCCAAAATCCAACTACACTTCACCAGCCTTTTTATTATTGCTCTGGTTTAAATATTTTAGGGATAGTATATAGAAGGAAATAAAATAATATACAAAGAGAAACAGGCTACACTTAATGGGGTAATCAGTAGACAGTAGAAAGAACATTTTTTTGTGTGAAAGAATGCCATATAGAGGTATATTTTATTGATATAACTTTACAGCTTATACTGAAGGGATCATACTTCTGATCTAGCTTTGGTAAGAGTCTCCTGAACAGTCTCCCAGTTTCTGCCCATGCCCTGCAAGAGCCCATTCCCCCAGAACAGCCAGAATAATCCTATTAAAAGGTAAATAAGATCATACTCAAACCCTGCATTCCCATGGCTTCCCAGCTCTCTAGGATTCAAAGCCAACAATCTCAGTATGGGATTCCCGGACCCTATCACCCCACTGACCTCACTCCCTCTCACCTTTGTTTGCTATGGCCCCAGCTCCCTTACCATTTTTTAGATACACCAAGCATGCTGCTTAGGACCTTCATTCTTCTTGTCACCCTGCCCTGCTTGGAAATCCATCCCCCCAATGCCCCACAAGAACTCCTTCCTCTGTATCTTCAAGCCTCTGTTCTAATATGCCTTGTAGAGGCTTTCACAGACCATCTTGTATTAAAGACTTTGTGTACACACACACACACACATACACACACACACATTCTCTCTATCTCCTTGTTCTTTTTTATATGTTATTCTATTTATCACCACCTTTATCATATATATTTGGTTATTATCTTTTATTTTTCCTTCTCCTTGTCTTACACCAGAGCAGAACTGGGTCCTGTTTACTGTTGGACTTCTGCTGCAGTTACAGTGCCTGCCATATCCTGAGCCCTCAGATATTTGTAAGATAAATGGGCTGAGGGATGAATGAATCCCTCTCCACTGCAGGAACATACATGTTGGTCCTTTCAGCTACTCTTTACAACACACCTACTACTATATTCTAAGAAGGTCACAACTAAATGACATCCAGCCTGGGGAGACCAACTGGCTTCACTGCCTTCTTACAATAAAGCACAATATTGCTCAAAATCTTTCCTCCTTACATCATTATTTGTTTGTCCAAATACATAAAAGTACCTTGACTTTTATGTTACTAGGATCAATCTTTCAGTCTGTCTATCAAAATAGTTTCTTAGAATAAGCTCTGAGAAAGGGAGTATTTCAAGTGTTCAAACTCTGATTTTAATTATCAGAGGCCCTAAATGCCAAAGGATAGATAAACTAGTTTGTGTGTCTCTACCAGGAGTAGGCACTGGGCTAAGGGCTTGATTAATGTTATCTCAATAAAGCTATGGAATTTACATAAATGTTCACATGAAGGTGACACAGAATCAATTACATAAATTAAGAAGCTGAAGCTGGAGCAGTTAAAATTTTTAGCCAAGGTTTAAGTGGAAGAATTGAGATTCTGACTCAGATCTGAATCTAAAATCTATTCTCTTTCAGTACCAGAGACAAAACATTCACACCATTCGTGGGAAAAATCGTTCTTTCTTCTTCTCCTCACTCACCAGCCCACAGTTAACGATACTCTTTCGCTAAGGACTATTTGAGGGTTCACTCTAGAGAGTGTTCTAGTGTGATTCCCAAACACAAACACTACAGTCTCTGAAACCAAGGCTCTCTGATATGCTAATTTATCACTTTTTTCAAGGAAATGCACTTCAGCTTAGGAAAATATTCAAATACAGATAAACACATAGCTACATATTTAATTCCATACAAGTTTTAAAACTATTATTCCAGACTAGTTTTCTAAGATAATAAAAGAGAACTGATTTCCAAATAATGTGTAGTTCCCTCCAGTTCCTTCTCTCTGTAGACATTCCAGAAGCCAGCCTTTCACTTGGGCACTACTTACACTGAGCTGGAAACTGGGCACACAACAGTGAACAGTAAGCACTCTACTGCTCCTGTGAAACTTACTGGTGGTGGGTAGACAACTATGCAATCGAGTGTCTGGTTACTTTCGGTTAAATGCTATTAATAAGTACAGGGTTGGGTAATTATAGAACTAATAATCCCTTCTGTGGTGGTCATGTACAGCTTCCTGGGAAGGTCATGTCTGAGCTGAGAACTGAAGAATGAAGCAGCATCTCTTGGGTAGAAGAATTGGGAAGTAGTGACTGGGGTCAGTTTTACAGCAGAGGGAACAGAATGGGACAAAGCTGTGAACTGGGAAGGAGCTTGACCACTTCAGGAATCAAAAAGAGAGACAGTGTGACTGGGGGCTGGATTTGAGGAGTAAAAAGAGAAAACTGTAATGAGATGAGCTTCTAACATGGGGAGAGAAAGACCAGGTCCAGGAAAGACTGTGAAGCATTCTGGGATGGACCCTCAAAATAATGCAAATCTGTTTTAGGCAGGAATGATACATTCAGACTTGCATTTTAAATAGGTCACTCTGGATATAGTGTGGAGAATGACTTAGTGGGATGGAGGCTCATCAAGTATAGGGGGGAGGCTGACCCATGTAAGTAGGTCAGTGAGGAAGTAAAAGCCAGAAAAACTATGAGCTGTAAAGAATTTGTGGAAAAGTCAATGTGTTTGAGGTATGTTTATATGGTAGTATTAACAGAAATTTGTGATGGGTTGGATATAAAGGATAGGAGAGAGGGAGGTGTCAAAAATCACTCGTTTTCTGGTAGGTGCAGTTGGGTAGATGGTGATATTCTATCTGGGGAAGGAAATACAGCAGGAAGGTGTTTGGGGAAGGTGGGTGAAGAGAATGAATTCAGTATTAGATTTGAACTCTGAGTTGTCTATAAGACTCCCAGGGGGATGCTGAGTGAGTGGTTGGCTATTTGAGGCCTAGGGCTTAGATGAGCTATCTGAACTTGACATTTAAGTGTAGAAATAGTTGCAGTCACTTAGAGAGAGAATATGGAGTGTTCAGGCGATGGAGTCATGACAAACTAAAACATTTAAAGGTCAGGTAGAAAAGGAATGGACTAGCAAGGAAACATAACAGAATTTCTCTCACATGATGCCTTCCTATTACAACTCCCCTTGGAAATGCCAGTGAGGTTATTTACATGGCACCACTCAAGTAGGGCATATCCAGGAAGTCAGAGTAGACAATGTTTTCAACACTTCTCTGATAGAATCAAGACAGGTCTTTGTGAATTGGCCAAAATAAAAAATTGTTTATGTACCCACCCACAATTACATAAGGCATTGAGTTTGTTTTGATTCTTATCCCTTCCAAAAACATGTTTTTATTTTTTAATGATTCAACCCCAACTTTACTATTTCTACCCTTTTTATCCTATTGGAGTCTTGGCTAATTGGTATAACTTGGCAAAGTCATTAAGCCTTTTAATAATAGTTTGTCTCAAATGAAACAATACAGATAATTTCCCTAATCTCATTCTCCTCCTTTTCTTCCCAGAAGGAACACCTATTCAAAATTTTTTTTCTCTTCTCCTATTGAACATTCATGTCGTTTACATGTTTTTGCTATTGCACAGAGCTGCAGTCATTATTTCCAAGCACTTCTTCTTATGTACATGTACTATGGTTTATCTAGAGTATGGACATTTAAGTTCCAATCACTGGTCAAAGGATACATATATCTTTGAGTTTACTAGTTACTTGTTTTTAAGATTTTATTTATTTATTTGATAGACAGAGATCATAAGTAGAGAGGCAGGAAGAGAGCGGGGGTGGGGGGTTGGAGGATCCTGGGATCGTGACCTGAGCCGAAGGTAGAGGCTTTAACCCACTGAGCCACCCAGGAGCCCTGAGTTTACTAGTTATTGTTAAGTCTCCCATCCAAAAGACCACCAGCAGTGTTGGAATTCCCATGTCTCCATATTACCACCAACACTCAAAGTGTCACATTTTTCATTTTTACTCCTCTGAGGGGCATAAAATTGTTTCATTATAAGCAAGCATTATTTCATATTTACTTGGTTTCTCTTACATTGCTAGATTTCTAAAAATACATATTTTTAGGGACACCTGGGTGGCTTAGTCAGTTAAGTGTTATTGATTTCAGTTCAGGTCATGATCTCGATCATGAGACTAGGCCCACATCAGGCTCCACGATGGGCAGGGAGACTGCTTAAGATTCTCCCTTGCTTTCCCTCTGCTCAACTTCTGTCATAAGCATGCATTCTCTCTCTCTTTAAAAAAAAAATATATATATATATTATATATTTATATAAATATATATTTTATATTTATATTTTTATAAATATAGAAATATATATTTTTATATTTATTTTATTTTTTTAATTTTTTATTTTTTATAAACATATATTTTTATCTCCAGGGGTACAGGTCTGTGAATCGCCAGGTTTACACACTTCACAGCACTCACCATAGTATTTTTATTTTTATTTATATATTATTTAATTAAATATACTAATTAATTAATTAATTAGTGATACATATTTAAATATATTTATATATATTTATATATGTATATATACATATATATGTATGTATGTATATGTATCATTATAATACTAGTGGTTTATCCTAATTTCAATCATTTGCATAGTTCCCCCCAAAAAGTTCTTACATGCTTTAAGTAGGATTGGGGCACATTCTTTAATTAAGTTCTCCAGATTACCCCCACATGTTTCTACCTCCCACTTTGATTTTAATAACATAGAAATATTTACTCTTTTTTGTTTAATTATGAGCACTTGGTGCCTCCCATAGACTCCACCAGGATTGAGTACACAGAGAAACCACAAACCCTACTCTCAGTGAAAGCTCTGTCTAGAGGTGAGGAAGAAGGATCTAACAAATAAGCCACAGAACTTCAATAGAATAGAAATTGTGGGATAGAACAAGCATAGGATGGCAAAGATGCTCTGCCAAAGAGCACCACTCAGACCAGGGAGAGAAAAGACTTGGGAATGAGATTATATCTGAGCTAGGATTTGAAGGATGAACCAGAATGCACCAGAGTGGTGAGAAAAGCATCCCTGGTTTTGTAAAAAGGCAAAAAGAGAGTTTGGCAAGTTCAAGGAATGGAAGGTAATTTGAAATGCCAAGAGGCAAAGGTAAGGATGGAGTGGCAAAAACAAACAAACAAAAATGAAACAAAGAGCAAAAACAAAACAAAACAATACAAAACTCCAATGAAACCAAAACCTAAAAGAAAGTCTAAATGCAATCTAAATGTAGGTCACATAAAGCTTTTTGCTATGCTAAGGATTTTGAACTTTGCCTTTACAGGTGATAGGAAGCCTTCAGAGAGAATTTTGCAAAAAAATGTTAAGATTCAGTTTTTCCCCTCAGTAAGATCCCTTTGGGTTTTCGTGGTTAGGGGTGGACAAGTGTGAAGGCAAGGAGGTCAATGAGTTTTGGGGGGCTGGGTGGAAAAGGATGGTCCTTCAGTCTAATAGCAGTAGAGATAGGGAAGAAAGCAATTAAACAGGTAAAAAAAAATGTTCAAAAGAATATGAGAATGAATAAAAAATGAACCTTGGATCTGAGGAGTTTTTCATGGTATCCAGCAAAATGGGGAATAGAAGAGGAAGAGGCTTGGGGACACAGTGTCAGGGTAGAGAGAGATGATGCTAACTTCAGTTTTTTGTTCATTAAGTTTAAGGCTCACATGGAACAGCCAAGTGGAGGAATTCAAGGGGCTTCTGAAATAAGATCCTGGAATCTAGGACAAAGATCTTAGCTTGAGATGTGTGTGGGAATTTTCAACTTACAAACAGAAAGTAAAGTCATGGCAGTAGATCAGATTGCTCAGAAATACTGTGAGATTTGTAAGAATAGAAAGGATGGACAGAACTCCAGGAAACAGGATGTAGAGATTAGCCAAAGAGAAACTAAAAAGGAGACCTAAAAAGGCTGGCCAGAAAAATAGGAGAAAATGCCACCAAAGAAGTCAAAGTTTTAAATAGGAAAGAGTGACCAGCATCAAATGGTCATGAGATCACTTAGACAAGATCAATGAAAAACACTGGGTAAATTTAGACAAAATGTAATCATTGGTGATCTTAGAAAGATCAATGAAGTCACCAGCATATGCATTATCCCTAAAATAAAATATGGATATCCCTATAAAATATGGATATTTTAAGAGTATCTATGCCACAAAAAAGGCTAATTGTTCTCTTTAAAGCATCTGTGTTCAGCCTATAGGCTCAACTTGTTGAGCTAAAAAAAGGAATGGATTAATTAGGTGACAGGTCAGGTCCCCTCAACTTTCACAGGCTATTAAACAACTCTAAAACATCCTGTACTTCTCCCTGACACACTCTTCCTGGGAGTAGCCTACACCAACACTAATCTGTCCTTTCCATCTCCTTGACTTTCGCTTTGTGGAAACTATGGGTCACAGGCCCCTTATATAAGGACTGCCTTTCTCAGGTGTGCACTCATCTTTTGACTTTAGTCCCTAACTTGATAGTGAGGACACCAGTGAACACAACTGAACATTGTACACATTATTGAACAGGCAGAATTGTGTATTGTGGGTAGGAATTGTGCACTTACTAATTCTGGGAATTCAGGGTTTTTGAGGGCAAGTATACTTAATAATCTTGAGAAGCTAAGTCTTAAATGCTACTCAGAAAACAATAATCACTCAAACCATTTATTTTGGGGGTGCATGGGCAGTGCAGTCAGTTAAGCAATCAACTCTTGGTTTCAGCTGAGGTCATGATCTCAAGGTTATGAGATGGGAGCTATGGCTCAGGGTCTGAGCTCAGCATGGAGTCTGCTTTGGATTCTCTCTCCCCCTCCCACTCGTGTTCATTCTCTCTCTCTCTCTCTAGAATAAATAAACAAATCTTTTTTAAAAAACATTTATTTTGGATAAATGGAGGAAATGTGACTTAAAATACTACATGGGACCTCAGCAACAATAGATCTAAATGAAAATTCCTTACAACTAAGTGACTGCAATGCTGCCAGTGCCGTGCCAGCAGCCTCACCCCCAATACCTGGCACCACAGCTTTTTCTGAAGATAATAAGCACTGAAATTCAAGGCTTCAGTTGCTTCCGGGTTTCAATGTCCACCATATCAAGGTAGGTGATGGGCTCTACTCACATAATGATAGACTCAAAGGCTCGAACTTTTTCTTAACACAACACTTTATAGGAGTCATTGAATTTGGGACATCTGTTGCTCACCTTAGTCCTGTTTCACTCTTATCCTGAGACTGAAATGCTCTTCTGCCTTTGAGAAGATGACACTCAAACTCCCAGAGCTCTTAAGAACACTTCTTAGGTTCCTCAACTCATTCTGGAAGCATGTTATGCTAAACATTCACAAACAATAAAAATCCAACAGTGACCATGATCTCTACATGTGTGAGTTTGTTTTTGCCAAAGCAAAACATTTAAAAAATCTAACCTAATTTTCTGATTCAATAGTTAAAAGAACTTCAAAATAAATAACCTCGTGTATGTTTACCCACTTTAGTACTAGCTAATGTCAGATTGAATCATGATATTGAAATGCTATTTTATATTCTTTTATGTGTGGAATTTTAGAAGCAAGTATCATTTGTATCCATCTGTCCAATTTTCATGTCACTTCTACCAAGTTTCTTTTATTCTATATTATTTTTCTTCCTCAAAGTTCAAGTCATTCTCTTAATTTTATTTCTCTCGAAACAAAATAATCATTAAGCTTAATTTTTCCAGCACAGCATATCTGGCACCTTATTTCTTTATAGTTTTTTGCCAAGATCTAAAATCACAAATTCTCTCTGTATGCTTTTCCAAATATTTAAAAATACATTTCTGCTGACATTTTAAAGTAATATTTATACCACCGAATTGAGTTTAAGTAAACAGTCCATTACTGGCATAGTCACCATACTGTAATGTTCTTTAAGGTGTACCACACAGAAGCATTTATGTCAATGACACTCCCCAAAGGAAAATGAAATCAAATACTTGCTGCCAACATAAACATGTAACGGTCTTATTTTCTTTATTAGATCAGGGTCAAATAAGTGGACCCAAAAGAGTTAGGATCAGGGAACATATGTGGGTCAAATTTGGCATTCCCTGAAAGTTTGTGTTGAATTGAATTCAAATATCTAAAAATACTTTGAAAAAAAAGAAATACTACTTCCTGCTTTTAAGTAAGAAAGGCAACTTAGGATAATAAGGCTTCTTGGATAGTTCAATTATTTTTCAAAAGAACCCTGAAACTCTAAGGAGTGTTTGTTTAGTTAAGCAAGGTTGGCCCAATGCTACTACGATCGCCATAGCACATTTTCGTTTTTAAGTATTAATGCGCAAGCCAACCTTGGGCCTCACGGATATGTTTGTGGCTCTCCTTGTAATAAAACAAGAGTAAAAGAAGGAGATATTTGTAGGTGATCTGAGAAGAAATGGCACATTTGAATGAAAAGAAGGAAATGGGAGGAGGAGTCAAGATGGCGGAGAAGTAGCAGGCTGAGACTACTTCAGCTAGCAGGAGATCAGCTAGATAGCTTATCTAAAGATTGCAAACACCTGCAAATCCATCAGCAGATTGAAGAGAAGAAGAACAGCAATTCTGGAAAAAGAAAAACAACCACTTTCTGAAAGGTAGGACCGGCGGAGAAGTGAATCCAAAGCGATGGGAAGATAGACCCTGGGGGGAGGGGCCGGCTCCCGGCAAGCGGCAGAGCAACGGAGCACAAAATCAGGACTTTTAAAAGTCTGTTCCGCTGAGGGACATCACTCCAGAGGCTAAACCGGGGTGAAACCCACGCGGGGTCAGCGTGGCCTCAGGTCCCGCAGGGTCACAGAAGGATCGGGGGTGTCTGAGTGTCGCAGAGCTTGCAGGTATTGGAACGAGAAAGCTGGCTACAGAGACAGAGCCAGCAATAGGCTCAGAGCTCGGGGTTACCTTGAACCATCCGCAGGCTCGGTGAGCTCGGAGTGCGGCCGGAGGCCAGGCAGACAGGAGTAACTGGGCGCTGTTCACTGAGGGTGCACTGAGGAGTGGGGCCCCGGGCTCTCGGCTCCTCTGGGCTGGAGAACAGGAGGCCGCCATTTGTATTCCTGTCCTCTGGAACTCTATGGAAAGCTTTCAGGGAACAAAAGCTCCTGAAAGCAAACCCGAGAGGATTACTCAGCCTGGCAGCTGGTAAGGGCGGTGCAATTCTGCCTAGGGCAAAGACACTTGAGAATCACTACACCAGGCCTCTCCCCCAGAATATCAACAAGAAATCCAGCCAAGACCAAGTTCACCTACGAAGGAGTGCACTTTCAATACAAAGGAGAGCAGCAGAATTTCAGAGGAGGAGAAAGCAAAGCACGGAACTCATGGCTTTCTCCCTGTGATTTTTTTAGTCTTGCAGTTAATTTAATTTTTTTCTTTTTCATTTTTTTCTCTTCTTCTGCTAAAATTTTTTTAACTTTTACCCTTTTCTTTTTTAACGTTTTTTAACTAGTTTATCTAATATATATATTTTCTTTTTTATATTTTTCTTTGTTTTCTTTTTTAAAATTCTTTTCTTTTCTTTTTTTTTTTCCTTTCTTTTTGAATCTCTTTTTATCCCCTTTCTCCCCCCTCACGATTTGGGATCTCTTCTGATTTGGTTAAAGCATATTTTCCTGGGGTTGTTGCCACCCTTTTAGTATTTTACTTGCTCCTTCATATACTCTTATCTAGACAAAATGACAAGGCGGAAAAATTCACCACAAAAAAAAAATAATAAGAGGCAGTGCTGAAGGCTAGGGACCTAATCAATACAGACATTGGTAATATGTCGGATCTAGAGTTCAGAATGACAATTCTCAAGGTTCTAGCCGGGCTTGAAAAAGGCATGGAAGATATTAGAGAAACACTCTCGGGAGATATAAAAGTCCTTTCTGGAGATATAAAAGACAAAAAATCTAACCAAATTGAAATCAAAAAAGCTATTAATAAGGTGCAATCAAAAATGGAGGCTCTCACTGCTAGGATAAATGAGGCAGAAGAAAGAATTAGTGATATAGACGACCAAATGACAGATAATAAAGAAGCTGAGCAAAAGAGGGACAAACAGCTACTGGACCATGAGGGGAGAATTCGAGAGATAAGTGACACCATAAGACGAAACAACATTAGAATAATTGGGATTCCAGAAGAAGAAGAAAGAGAGAGGGGAGCAGAAGGTATACTGGAGAGAATTATTGGGGAGAATTTCCCCAATATGGCAAATGGAACGAGCATCAAAATTCAGGAGGTTCAGAGAATGCCCCTCAAAATCAATAAGAATAGGCCCACACCCCGTCACCTAACAGTAAAATTTACAAGTCTTAGTGACAAAGATAAAATCCTGAAAGCAGCCCAGGAAAAGAAGTCTGTAACATACAATGGTAAAAATATTAGATTGGCAGCTGACTTATCCACAGAGACCTGGCAGGCCAGAAAGAGCTGGCATGATATTTTCAGAGCACTAAACGAGAAAAACATGCAGCCCAGAATACTATATCCAACTAGGCTATCATTGAAAATAGAAGGAGAGATTAAAATCTTGCAGGACAAACAAAAACTGAAAGAATTTGCAAACACCAAACCAGCTCTACAGGAAATATTGAAAGGGGTCCTCTAATCAAAGAGAGAGCCTACAAGTGGTAGATCAGTAAGGAACAGAGACAATATACAGTAACAGTCACCTTACAGGCAATACACTGGCACTAAATTCATATCTCTCAATAGTTACCCTGAATGTTAATGGGCTAAATGCACCAGTCAAAAGACACAGTGTATCAGAATGGATAAAAAAACAAAACCCATCTATATGTTGCCTTCAAGAAACTCATTTTAAGCCCGAAGACACCTCCAGATTTAAACTGAGGGGCTGGAAAAGAATTTACCATGCTACTGGACATCAGAAGAAAGCAGGAATGGCAATCCTTATATCAGATCAATTAGATTTTAAGCCAAAGACTATATAAGAGATGAGGAAGGACACTATATCATACTCAAAGGGTCTGTCCAACAAGAAGATCTAACAATTTTAAATATCTATGCCCCCAACGTGGGAGCAGCCAACTATATAAACCAATTAATAACAAAATCAAAGAAACACATCAACAATAATACAATAATAGTAGGGGACTTTAACACTCCCCTCACTGAAATGGACAGATCATCCAAGCAAAAGATCAACAAGGAAATAAAGGCCTTAAATGACACAGTGGACCAGATGGACATCACAGATATATTCAGAACATTTCATCCCAAAGCAACAGAATACACATTCTTCTCTAGTGCACATGGAACATTCTCCAGAATAGATCACATCCTCGGTCCTAAATCAGGACTCAACCGGTTTCAAAAGATTGGGACCATTTCCTGCATATTTTCAGACCACAATGCTCTGAAACTAGAACTCAACCACAAGAGGAAGTTTGGAAAGAACCCAAATACATGGAGACTAAACAGCATCCTTCTAAAGAATGAATGGGTCAACCGGGAAATTAAAGAAGAATTGAAAAAAATCATGGAAACAAATGATAATGAAAACACAATGGTTCAAAATCTGTGGGACACAACAAAGGCAGTCCTGAGAGGAAAATATATAGCGGTACAAGCCTTTCTCAAGAAACAAAAAAGGTCTCAGGTACACAACCTAACCCTACACCTAAAGGAGCTGGAGAAAGAACAAGAAAGAAACCCTAAGCTCAGCAGGAGAAGAGAAATCATAAAGATCAGAGCAGAAATCAATGAAATAGAAACCAAAAAAATAATAGAGCAAATCAACGAAACTAGGAGCTGGTTCTTTGAAAGAATTAATAAAATTGATAAACCCCTGGCCAGACTTATCAAAAAGAAAAGAGAAAGAACCCAAATAAATAAAATCATGAATGAAAGAGGAGAGATCACAACTAACACCAAAGAAATACAAACTATTATAAGAACATATTATGAGCAACTCTACGCCAACAAATTGGACAATCTGGAAGAAATGGATGCATTTGTAGAAACATATAAACTACCAAAAGTGAACCAGGAGGAAATAGAAAGCCTGAACAGACCCATAACCAGTAAGGAGATTGAAACAGATTAAAAATCTCCAAACAGGGACCCCGGGTGGCTCAGTGGGTTAAGCCTCTGCCTTCACTCAGGTCATGATCTCAGGGTCCTGGGATCAAGCCCCACATCAGGCTCTCTGCTCAGCAGGGAGCCTGCTTCCCCCTTCTCTCTATGCCTGTCTCTCTGCCTATCTATGATCTCTATCTGTCAAATAAATAAATAAAATATTTTTTAAAAATCTCCAAACAAACAAAAGCCCAGGGCCAGATGGCTTCCCAGGGGAATTCTACCAAACATTTAAAGAAGAACTAATTCCTATTCTCCTGAAACTGTTCCAAAAAATAGAAATGGAAGGAAAACTTCCAAACTCATTTTATGAGACCAGCATCACCTTGATCCCAAAACCAGACAAGGTTCCCATCAAAAAAGAGAGCTATAGACCAATATCCTTGATGAACACAGATGCGAAAGTTCTCACCAAAATACTAGCCAATAGGATTCAACAGTACATTAAAAGGATTATTCACCACGACCAAGTGGGATTTATTCCAGGGCTGCAAGGTTGGTTCAACATCCGCAAATCAATTAATGTGATACAACACAACAATAAAAGAAAGAACAAGAACCATATGATACTCTCAATAGATGCTGAAAAAGCATTTGACAAAGTACAGCATCCCTTCCTGATCAAAACTCTTCAAAGTGTAGGGATAGAGGGCACATACCTCAATATCATCAAAGCCATCTATTAAAAAACCATCACAAATATCATTCTCAATGGAGAAAAACTGAAAGCTTTTCCACTAAGGTCAGGAACACGGCAGGGATGTCCATTATCACCACTGCTATTCAACATAGTACTAGAGGTCCTAGCCTCAGCAATCAGAAAACAAAAGGAAATTAAAGGCATCCAAATCGGCAAAGAATAAGTCAAATTATCACTCTTTGCAGATGATATGATACTATATGTGGAGAACCCAAAAGACTCTACTCCAAAACTGCTAGAACTTGTACAGGAATTCAGTAAAGTGTCAGGATATAAAATCAATGCACAGAAATCAGTTGCATTTCTTTACACCAACAGCAAGACAGAAGAAAGAGAAATTAAGGAGTCAATCCCATTTACAATTGCACCCCAAACCATAAGATAACTAGGAATAAACCTAACCAAAGAGGCACAGAATCTATACTCAGAAAACTATAAAGTACTCATGAAAGAAATTGAGGAAGACACAAAGAAATGGAAAATGTTCCATGCTCCTGGATTAGAAGAATAAATATTGTGAAAATGCCTATGCTACCTAAAGCAATCTACACATTTAATGCAATTCCTATCAAAGTACCATCCATCTTTTTCAAAGAAATGGAACAAATAATTCTAAAATTTATATGGAACCAGAAAAGACCTCGAATAGCCAAAGGGATATTGAAAAAGAAAGGCAACGTTGGTGGCATCACAATTCCGTACTTCAAGCTCTATTACAAAGCTGTCATCATCAAGACAGCATGGTACTGGCATAAAACAGACACATAGATCAATGGAACAGAATAGAGAGCCCAGAAATTGACCCTCAACTCTATGGTCAACTAATCTTCGACAAAGCAGGAAAGAATGTCCAATGGAAAAAAGACAGCCTCTTCAATAAATGGTGTTGGGAGAATTGGATGGCCACAAGCGGAAAAATGAAATTGGACCATTTCCTTACACCACGTACGAAAATAGACTCAAAATGGATGACGGACCTCAATGTGCGAAAGGAATCCTTCAAAATCCTTGAGGAGAACACAGGCAGCCACCTCTTCGACCTCAGCTGCAGCAACATCTTCCTAGGAACATTGCCAAAGGCAAGGGAAGCAAGAGAAAAAATGAACTATTGGGATTTCATCAAGATCAAAAGCTTTTGCACAGCAAAGGAAACAGTTAATAAAATAAAAAGACAACTGACAGAATGGGAGAAGATATTTGCAAACGACATATTAGATAAAGGACTAGTGTCCAAAATCTATAAAGAACTTAGCAAACTCAACACCCAAAGAAGAAATAATCCAATCAAGAAATGGGCAGAGGACATGAACAGACATTTCTGCAAAGAAGACATCCAGATGGCCAACAGACACATGAAAAAGTGCTCCATATCACTCGCCATGAGGGAAATACAAATCAAAACCACAATGAGATATCATCTCACACCAGTCAGAATGGCTAAAATCAACAAGTCAGGAAATGGCAGATGCTGGCGAGGATGCGGAGAAAGGGGAACCCTCCTACACTGTTGGTGGGAATGTAAGCTGGTGCAACCACTCTGGAAAACAGCATGGAGGTTCCTCAAAATGTTGAAAATAGAACTGCCCTATGACCCAGCAATTGCACTACTGGGTATTTACCCTAAAGATTCAAATGTAGTGATCCGAAGGGGCACGTGCACCTGAATGTTTATAGCAGCAATGTCCACAATAGCCAAACTATGCAAAGAACCTAGATGTCCATCAACAGATGAATGGATCAAGAAGAGGTGGTATATATACACAATGGAATACTATGCAGCCATCAAAAGAAATGAAATCTTGCCATTTGCGACAACATGGATGGAACTAGAGCGTATCATGGTTAGCGAAATAAGTCAAGCAGAGAAAGACAACTATCATATGATCTCCCTGATACGAGGAAGTGGTGATGCAACATGGGGGCTTAAGTGGATAGAAGAAGAATCAATGAAACAAGATGGGATTGGGACGGAGACAAATCATAAGTGGCTCTTAATCTCACAAAACAAACTGAGGGTTGCTGGGGGGAGGGGGGTTGGGAGAAGGGGGGTGCGGTTATGGACATTGGTGGGGGGGTATGTGCTTTGGTGAGTGCTGTGAAGTGTGTAAACCTGGCAATTCACAGACCTGTACCCCTGGGGATAAAAATATATGTTTATAAAAAATAAAAATTTTTTTAAAAATTTAAAAAAAAAGAAAAGAGGGTAATGAATTTATTGAACTTTTACAATGTAACAAACATTGTGCATGGTCTAACTTAACTCCTAAAAGAACTCTGTATTTAAATATCACTGTTCTTTTATTACGGAAAATGAAACAAGGTCAGAGAATTTAAGTAACTTGCCCAAGACTGCAGAGCCTGTAAGGAGTGAATCTTCTTATAATCCCAGTCTTCCTGGTTTAGAGCCCAAACTTCTTCTAATATTCTGGGGGCCAAAGAGGCCATGGATCCAAGGAAGCCACACCACAGAGGAATGTCATAAAGACCCTGTCTGTTGTGTGCCCATGTCTATAGCAGTGTATTCACAGCAGCCAAAATGTGGAAGCAACCCATAAGTCTATCAACAGATAAATGGAGAAACAAAATGTGGTAAATACATAAAATTCAATATTATTCAGCCTTAAAAAGGAAGGCAATTCTGACACATGCTACAACATGGATGAAATCTGAAGACGTTATATTAAGTAAGATGAGTCAGCCACAAAAAGGCAAATAAATACAGCATGATTACACTTACATGCAGTATCTAGAGGAGTGAAACTAATAGAAACAGAGAGTAGAATAGAATGGTGGTCACCAGAAGATGAGGGAGTGGGAAATGGGGGTTCTTTATTGAGTATAGTGCTTCAGTGTTACAAGATGAAAGAGTCCTGGAGATTAGCTGCACAATAATATGAATGTACTGAGCACTACTCAGTAGTACACTTAAAATGGTTATGATAGTAAATTTTATGCTATATATTCTCACCACACTTTTAAAACAAACAAACAAAAACTACCTGCATGAGTTGTGTTTCCCCCACCTTTACCAACCCTTTCACTTTCTTTTCTGCCCAGTATTATGATCTTTTGCTGGTAGGAATTTGGGTCAATGAGATGCAACTCCCACACAGATGCTATTTTACAAACTGTTCAAAGGGGGAAAAAATCCAAAAAATAAGCCTTCATTCCTCTGACAAACTTAATACCCATCTATTTAAAGGATATGAATTCTTTAATACACTTATATAGTCTGTCAGAAACAGGTGTCCATATGAATTGACATTTTAAGGTCATATCCAAAGTTTGTATCTAGTTCAACTTCTAGCCAGGGCAAATCAAAGGGGAAGAGAGAAAGAGGCCACTAGTATTTCATGGACTCCTAGAGCACCCACTATGTCAGGCCCATTTGTAAGCACTTCATGAATGTAAGCCCATTACTCCTCTCAATAACCCTGGGGAGTGCTATTATGATCTTTATTTAGGAGCTGAGTGAATCAGAACACAGAACATTTAAGAAACTTGTCTGAATCACACAGCCTGTAAATGGCAGAGCCAAAATTTGAACAAAAATGGCCTGGCTGCAAAGTTTATGCTACTGGGCTTGTCGCTTATATTTTCCATGGTTTCCTAGATTTGCGCACACCCACACGCACACAAACTTTTTTAAAGTTTAATTGCCATTGCCTTCTTTCAAACATGCCAGTGTTGCTCACTGATGTTATATATAACCTCTTGCAGAGGTAAAATCAAAAATGTAAATGTGAGCCTTAAGTAATGGGCTCTCTCTGGACCTCTCTGCCTCTACTAGATTCAGCTTCTATCTACATCAGGATATTCTCAGTCCTAGTTCAAACCTAATCTCTTTATGACCATTTCACTCCTGACTTTCCCTAGAAACTGTCCATAGAGTTTTTCTGACTTCATTTCTCCCTCTTGGGCCCAGCTGTCAGATTCAGTTTCCTAACAGTTGATATAAAGGCATTCTCTGTCGTTGAACACTACATCAAGAACTAATGATGGCTAACTGGACATAATAATAAAAAATAAACAAATAAATGCAGATTTTTTTTTTTTAATTTAAAAAGTGAAAAAAAAAAGACAACCAACAGAATGGGAGAAGATATTTGCAAATGTCTTGTCAGATAAAGGGCTAGTACCCAAATCTATAAAGAACTTATCAAACTCAATACCCAAAGAACAAATAATCCAACCAGGAAATGGGCAGAAGACATGAACAGGCATTTCTCCAAAGAGGACATACAAATGGGCAACAGACACATGAAAAAATGCTCAACATCACTCACCTTCAGGGAAATACAAATCAACAGATTTATAAATCAACAGGAAATACAAACCAACAGATGTTGGCAAGGATGTGAAGAAAGGGGAACTCTCCTACGCTGTTGGTGGGAATGCAAGCTGGTGCATCCACTCTTGAAAACAGTATGAAGGTTCCTCAAAAAGTTGAAAATAGAGTTACCCTACTACCCAGCAACTGTACTACTGGGTATTTACCCCAAAGATACATATGTAGCCGAAGGGGCATGTGCACCCCAATGTTTATAGCAGCAATGTCCACAATACCCAAACTATGGAAAGAGTCCAATTGTCCATTGACAGATGAATGGATAAAGATGTGGTGTATACATACAATATACATATATATATTCAGCCATCAAAGAAATGAAATCTTGCCATTGCAACAATGTGGATGGAACTAGGGAGTATTGTGCTAAGTGAAATATGTCAATCAGAGAAACACAGTTATCATATGATTTCACTTATATGTGGAATTTGACAAACAAAAAGAAGAGTATAGAGGAAGGGAGAGAAAATAAAACAAGACAAAAATTAGAGAGAGTGGGGCACCTGGGTGGCTCAGTGGGTTAAAGCCGCTGCCTTCGGCTCAGGTCATGGTCCCAGGGTCCTGGGATCGAGCCCCGCATCGGGCTTCCTGCTCGGCAGGGAGCCTGCTTCCTTCTCTCTCTCTATCTGCCTGCCTCTATGCCTACTTATAATCTGTCTGTCAAACAAATAAATAAAATTAAAAAAAAATTAGAGAGAGAGATACACCATAAGAGACTCTTAACCATAG
The DNA here is from genome assembly GCF_030435805.1 of Mustela lutreola. Lineage (NCBI taxonomy): Eukaryota > Metazoa > Chordata > Mammalia > Carnivora > Mustelidae > Mustela > Mustela lutreola. The sequence continues at coordinate 176,011,470 of NC_081291.1, read as the reverse complement.
GAAAAAAACAGATGGTTGCTGGAGGGGAGGCACATGGGGAATGGGGTAACTGGGTGATAGACATTAAGGAAGGCATGTGATGTAATGAGCACTGAGTATTATATAAAACTGATCAGGGTGACTGGGTGGCTCAGTGGGTTAAAGCCTCTGCCTTTGGCTTGGGTCGGGATCCCAGAGTGCTGAAATCGAGCCCTCCATCGGGCTCTCTGCTCAGCAGGGAGCCTGCTTCCTCCTCTCTTTCTGCCTGCTTCTCTGACTACTTGTGATCTCTGTCTGTCAAATAAATAAATAAAATCTAAAAAAAGACTGATCAATCACTGACCTCTACCTCTGAAACTAATAACATATCATATGTTAATTAAGTTAATTTAAATAAAAATGTATTTTTAAGAAAAGAATTAAAGGCCTGTGACACAGAATTTTTCTAATTTTGAAAGCCAGAAACCACCAGCATCAGTTCTTGAAAGGCTTCTTTTTGGAGACTTCCACTTGTTCAGAGTAACTGAGAAAAATTAATCACTCTAGATGTCACATAGGTGAATACACATACGAAAATTCAACAAATTATATAACCTTACAATTTGTGTACATAACTACCTAAAAGTTAGACATTGATTTTTTTTTTTTTTCAGGTAGGCTCCACACTAAACATGGAGCCCGATGTAGGACCTGAACTCACAACACCAAGATCAACACCTAAGCTGAGATCCAGAGTTAGACGCTTAACTGATTGAGCCACCCAAGCACCCCCAGACAGTGATTTTAAAAAGAGAATTAGTGACCCTTGTTTATAATAGCAAAAGAAAAAAATTCAGAAAAAGCCTCAATGTCCAATAACAAAGGATTGGTCACATAAAATATATGATATAGCTCTATGATGAAAATACTCTGCAGCTAATTAAAGATCTTGTTGTTGTTAATGCTTTGATACTTGGGAAGCTTTTTCATGTTGTAACATGAGATAACCCAAATGATAGAATTATATAATCATCTTGATTTGTTTATATAAAAAAAGTAATAGAAAAAAAGAAAAATATATCAAAAGATTAATAGTGTTAAACTCTAAAAAAAAGAAAAAGAAAAACAAAGGCTTTCTCCATTTCTAATTTGCCTTTTAGTACCCCCATTCTTTCCAAGCCTACATACATGGGCCTCACTTCCAGAGCCTCTCATTTTCCAGCGTTCATCTCTCATTGGCATGTTGACTGACCCATTATCTTTTTTCAGGCCAACCTCTTGTTTCTCTCACACCAACATCTAAATCTACACAGCATAGCAAGGGGCAGCTTACTTCACACCTGCTGTCCATGATTTCATCCTCATGTCCCCCCCCCAAAAAAGAAACTTTTGCTACTACAGGAGTTAAAGCAGAGGTAGGCAAGCTTTTCCTGTAAAGGGCCAGGTAGTATATATTCCAGACTTTGTGTCCTACCTGGTCTCTGTCCTAACCACTCAATGCTGCCATAGAGAAAACATCAATATATGAACAAATGAATGGGTGGAGCTTTGTTCCAGTAACACTTTATCTACAAAAACGGGCAAGGGGTTAGATTTGGCCCATGGGCCTTAATTTGTTTCTCGATAAATTATTTTTTTAAAGATTTTATTTATTTATTTGAGAGAAAGAGAGAGAGATTGTGTGTGTGTATATGTGTGTGTGTGTGTGAGAGAGAGAGAGTGGGGGAAGGGGCATAGGAAGAGGGAGAGGGACCAGCAGATACCTCCATGAGCATGGAGCTCAAAGTGGGCTCAGCACAGGGCCCTGAGTTCATGACCTGAGCTGAAGTCAGACACTTACCTGACTGAGCCACCCAGGTACCCCTGCTTCTCCCTCAGTTAAAACACTAGAAACTTTTGTGATGTTTTACAGCTTTATCATAGTTTCTGTGAAACCAGAGCCCCTCCTTACTGTTTCTTAGACTATACTTCATTAACACTTCCCTTCATAAAAGGTAAAATTAAACTAAAATAAAACAAAGTAAAACAAGAAATGTGATCCCTCACAGCATTTGGCATATTGCTATAGGTATAAAAACTCATCACAAACATGACAATTCTTCACTGCTAAAATCTGATAAACATTTGCGAACATGTATACTGCCTCAACCAGACACGTTTTTATTTCCACAAAGAACTCTCACAAAATGTTCATGAAGGATCTCCAGACCATGTTTTGCCAAGTAAAATTTTGAGACAGCAAAACGAAGCTTTGTGTAGATAGGTCACCAAGTGAGTGCATGATGAGCATAAAGTACTAAGGCTTCAGGAAGCAAAGGTGTGCAAATACCAACCTCAGAGAAAGTTTTCACAGTGGGGGGCATTCTTGACTGCTCTACTTTGTCCTCACAAGACTCTGAGGTTCTTATTCATTGTCTCGTTTTTTCATTTGCTTGATAAATGTTTTGGAGGGTTTCCTATGGGCCAGACATGTTGCTAGGCACTGGGAATACATGCAAAGACAAAGATAGAAAGGTGACAGAATAAGAAAGAATAAAGAAAGAGTATCTGCCTGGAAGAACTTAGAGTACGGTGTCTGCCGTCCTATAGAACTTCCTGTGATGATAGAAATGTTCTTTATTTTGCACTGCCCAATATGGTAGCTTTATTTTGCACTGCCCAATATGGTAGCTACTAGCTGTCTATGATGCTTGAGTACTTGAAATGTAGCTGGTGGGACTAAGAAATAATTTATAATTTCATTTAATTTAAATAATTAGGCTAGCGGTTAATGTATGGACAGTGTGGGTCTAGTGGAAAAAAACACTTGAATCAAATAAATGTAACATTACCACTGTGCTAGGTGCTAAGAAACAGTAGATCCTGAGTGCTCTGAAAACTAATAGGAGGATTTGACTAATTCAGGAAGGTTAGGAAGAACTTTAAGGAAGTAACAAGAGAGTAGGGTATGACAGAAGGCAATTTAGGCACTGAGAATAAAAAGGAAAGGATATTATATAGTAGTGTGGGAGAAGCAGAGGCTGTTAGGGGAAACTGGGACCAGACCTTATGGGGGCATTACAGGTCACATAAGGGATTTTGGTGTTTAGCCTATAGACTGGGTTATTAGCAATCAGAGGTTGAGGGTTTCAGAGTGTGTGAAATGATTGCCTTGGCATCTTTGAAAATCTCCTTCCAGATGCAGTGTACAGAATACACCAAAGAATGCAAGAGAAAGAGCTGAGAGATCAGTAGACTGTCTACTGCAATAGTCCAGATGGCTAGTGTGAGTATGTGGCTTGAATCCAGGTGGATTTGTAGGATACATAGAAAGCAAAATTGACATATGCTGGAAAAAAATTTTGATATGAGGAATAAGATCTTGGAACTGGGTGACAGTCCAACTTACACATCCTGGCAGATGGAGATGCCACTGATTAAAAAGAAAGTATGGTGGGAGGAATAATTCTAGGGGGAATGTTGTTAAGTTTGATTTAATCAGAGACATCCAAATAGTCCGTTGAAAAGGCAGCAACTCAGAGGAGAGGTAAGGGTTGAAAATAGAAACTGATGGGCCATTAGTGAATAGTGTTTTAGTACTTCTGTCCCCATGATAATGTCATGTATTTCTGGCAAGCTGCCACAGTGCTTGTTAATTAATCCAGAAAAGGCAATATGTGCAAATTGAATACATCCAGTGTAATGCAATGATTACAGCAGCAGTATAAATGGTAGGAAGTAGTCAAGTGGGGAAAAATGCTGGAGAGGTTCATTTATTACAACCTCATAAGAATGTAAAACTATCTAAAGAGATGGGGAATAGGGAGTGAGAAATTCACACACAGTGAATGCTCCATACAATTACAAAGGAACATAATAGAAGGATTCAATTCAAATAGAGCTCTCAGAGAACCCAACTAAACTAGAAGAGAACACTGTAGCTCGGACATAACTGATAAAAACAGATGTATGGGAAATAGGGACAAGAGTGAGTGCACATAATTAACAAATGGTGGTGGGCATTTTAAAATATATTTGTTCAGTTTCTGCTGAGGGGTGATAATTATACTTGAATACAGGTAAATTGTATATTTAATCAAAAATAAATCACAATATAATTGACAATACAAATTGAAAAGTTGGTCGAGTCTTTCATGTTCTTCCTATACACTGTTGCCATCTTAGAAGCACGTCACCTCTTATACTGGTAAAAAGAAGACTCATCAATTTTAAACAATCTGCTCTCAGTTAACCATATGGACAATTATATTTGTCTTCCTACTACTCCATTAGCTGAGATCAATTTCTTCCATTTAAAGTCCTCCTATTGGACTATAGGCTAGTGGAGAAATACATTCTAGAAAATGGTTATAATCGTTCCAATCAGCAGTTTTATAACTTACCCTGAAAATCACAGCACTAAAAACACAATTCTCCCTTTGCCTCCAAATAATAAAACCTGTATTGAATGTAGTTACAATTCTTGGAAATGTGTTCAGACTGTTTCAGAACATAAAAGGAATGGAGTCTAAATCTAATCAGAATATAAACAAATATCCAGGTATTTCAAGCGAAAGCATTGTATATTTTCATGCTACCAATACCTGTCTAGTTCCATCCTCCCCACCCTTCCTACCCGGAGTCAGATGCTAAAAGGAGTGTGGTGTACACCCCTTCCAATCCAAGTTTTATGCTACATCTATTAATATAAAAACAATATATAGTGTTACTTTGGGCTTAATATATGTAAATGCTATTCTATAATATGAATCATTCTAAAACTTGTTTTTTCATCCACCTTTGATTTTAAGATTTCTCTATGTTGATATGTACAGCTCTAATTTGTTTTAATTGCTATTAATTTTCTAATATATTAAAAATTATACTTTATTCATTCCTCTCTTATTTAGTATTAAATATCTTCCAGTTTTCACTATTATAAAAATATCACAATGAAGATATTTTGCATATTTTCCTTTATGCATGAGCAAGAGGTTCTAGATCAACCTAGATTATTCTAGATCTAGGTTAAGAGAGTCTTAAGCTATTATTTTACTAGACACTAGCAAATGTCTCAAAAAGTGATGGGAACTATCAACACTCTTAGCAGCAGTGGTCGAGATCTTTTTTACACACATCTGACTTTTTTGCCAAATAGGGTATGAACTATTATCTCATTTTAATCTTTTTCCCTAATACTAGTTTCCCTGATTACTATATTGATAGCTAAGTTAACCATCCTTTTTATGTCTATTGTCTGTTTGGCTTATCTCTTCTTTGAACTGCTGGTTCATATCTTTTGTCCACTTTTATACTCCCTTGTCATTTTCTCCATAGTTCTTTACATACCATATGGGTCTGTCCATAAGGTAACCCGGATATAAGGCTATCTCCCACTGTTCCTAATGAAAACATACAAAAAGTTTTGTACAAATTTAATATAAAAATATTTATGCATAAAGATAAAATCATGAAATGTCATGTCACATTTCATATTAATGCCATTTCAAATGCATATTTTTATCATACATTACGTAATAAAATATTTTTAAAATATTGTTTCTCCTTTACATTTATTAAACAATTTAATGCAAATTTCTAATAAGTATGTCCAGCATCAGGGTTTGTCATCTTTGAGCCACTTTTTAACATCATTTACACTTTTCTCAAGCAGATATCTTCACTTCTATTCAGATAAATTTTGAAACTGTGTTTAATACACTCAGAAGACTTGTTCCAAGCTACCAAATACCATTTTTTATTCATGATCTTCACAATATGACCATGGACAATATTGTTTCTTTTGCTGGTTATCTGCCATTTCTACATTCAGATCCACTCCCTTTCCTACTCCAGCCTAGTTTCTGCCCTGGAAAGCTGACTTATGTGGACCAGATACCCCAGTGCCTTGATCTCAGGCTTCCTGCTAGGGTCAGCTTCTGAAAGTCTAACAGGAGATGAGAGGAAGGACAGAGACTGCGGTTGGGGTATTTATTCTCTGGCTCTTTCTCTTAAACATCAGCCCAGTTTGGTTGCATCACTGAACAGAAGGTGGTTGCTCCTCTCAAGGTTCCCTTCTCCTCATGATTTTCTTCTTCTATGTCCAAAAACATGTCCTTTCCCTTACTTTGCAGACCTAGAAGGGGGCAGAGTTCTGGGCCTGCTAGTCTTGGTTCTTCCACTTTTCCTTAACACCTCCCTCATTTCCCACCACATTTTATAATTAGTCTTTTGATTAATAAATCATCCTTGAATTGTCCTAACTTTAAAATGCCACCAGTTTCCCAATGAGAAACTGACCGATCTCGGTATTTTAAAAATTTATTTTTTAAAGATTATTTATTTATTTATTTATTTGACAGACAGATCACAAATAGGCAGAAAGGCAGGCAGAGAGAGAGAGGAGGAGGAGGCAGGCTCCCCGCCGAGCAGAGAGCCCGATGCGGGGCTCAATCCCAGGACCCTGGAATCATGACCTGAGCCGAAGGCAGAGGCTATAACCCACTGAGCTACCCAGGTGCCCCTAAAATAATCTTTAGAAGGCTTTTTCCTATAAGACTAGCCCTTGCAATTTCTGGTCATTTCCCAGGAATATATAATCTATATTAAACTTTATATCATTTCACTTGTTTATTTTGTTGTTTTAACCAATTCTAACCTGAGTCTTCTACAAAATGCAAAAGTATCACTGAATGGGTGGTTTTAAGCTGTTCATATATTTCAGATAAACTCTGTTTCTGAATAGCCATTTTTGAGAAATAAACATGGCATTAGATGTCATCATTTATTTGTATTTATTTTATTCATTATCCATTATTCCAGATCCTAACCTTCTTCATGTTGCAAATCTCTTCTTTTCATCTATCACTTGACTTTTAAATTTCTTTGTGTTGTGTTTTAATTTAGACAAGTTCATCTTTTATTTCATAACTTTTGGTATTATCTTTTCTTTCAAAAATTCTTCTTTACCCCAAGTTCACAAAGATATTCTTTGTTTACTTCTTTTTTAAAAAAATTTTTATGTTTACTTCTGAATGTTCTAAAGTTTCTTTTTTACATTCTGATATGCAATATGACTTAGAGATCTACTTTTCTATTTTACATATGGAGAGCCAATTGGCATACCCATCTATTCAATAATGATTTCCCCAATGATTTGAATACCACCTCTATTACAAGGGTTTGATATATGCTTGGATCTTCTCTCAGCTCTGTCTTTTGCTCCATTGTACATTCCTGCACCAATTCTATACCACGATTCTATAATGAATCATGGTATCTAGCAGAATAGATGTACCAATTTATGTCCTTGCTCAAGATTCTTGATTATTTTTGGCCTTAGTACTGCTAAAACAGGTGACTTCTCCATAGAACAAAATATGAACAGTATCCCTTGGAGTTGACCACTATCCTTCCATATGAATTTTAGAATCTGTCTCATTACATGAAAAATCCTGATGGAATTGTGAATGAGATTGCATTAATTTTGTAACTACTTTGAGAGAGGAAAACAATTCTTTTCCTTCAAATTTTCCCAAATATTCTATAGTTGAGTGCTGGGAGAGGCACTTTCCTGATCAGCTTCAGTTTGGAAGACATCTCTTCCAAAAGATGACATTTGGAGAGGTTATCATTGGTCCAGCAGAGTAGAAAATACTAAAGTCATTGGTCATTTATTGGTCCACTCACTCAGCACATTTTGTGCCAGGGGTGTGCATATTTTTTGTCCCCGGAAATACAAAGATTTTTCTCTTGACTTCAGATATCCCATAGGAACACATGCATGTGTTATGTACAAAAACAAATTGTATCACATTTCCTCAGATTTACAATAAGAAGTAAAACAAACAAGGACCAAATTGCTTCAGTAGCTTAATTATGATCCTTATCCTTCCTATAAACTGGCTTTGGAAAGAATACCTAATTTATTTGAAATTGTTCACATTTTCCATAACTTGATGCAACAGCTTTTAGTGTGATTCTCTACAGCTGTAATGAATGAAGTCTCTAAATTTGACTATTAGATAGAACTAGAAAAGGAAACTTATTGTACTTATGTGTTTTTTTTAATCTGATTGCATGAAGAAAATACAATATTTAGTTGCTATTTTTAATATATTGATGTCTCTAAAAATTACACATTTAAAAATATTCAAAGATTCCACATTCAATCAGAGTTCAAAATATCTCAGAGGAATTATTATTTGCTATTAAGCTTCATGATATTTTTCAACTATGTAGAACAAATACATTAAAACATTTTAAATATGTTACATTAAATACATTTAAATACATTAGAAAGGTTAAGCACAAACAAGCTATCTTCTTTGGACTTATATAAATTTACAGAAGGATCCCAAATTATAAAGAACAGCAACAAATTAGAAATTTAAATCAGAGTGAAATATTCTTAGCACCTCAGTCTTTAACAATCTCGAGCCATCAACTGCATACTTTATTAATATATCTTTAAGAATCTAATTGGTTCCTTCGATTATTTAGTAATGCCAACAGTCATGGCGAGTACACACTATCTGAAACTCTGTTGCCATTCATAACATGTAACAGAGTAATAAATAATTTAAAATCTACCCTGTGTGTCTCTCTTTATTAAATTAAGTGGTGGTTTATTGAAACTAAATCGATTAATATGCATTTAGCTGAATTCTCTCTACTTGTACTTATTCTCTGATCCTTAAATGAGTTAAGATAATTGGTAGCCCTTTTCCCCATACATGTTTGGATCAATGTATTATGTGTTCAAAACTATGTTTGGAAAAATTCTGATCAAGCTTATCTCCATGCAGCAGATTTATCCACCATAATATATAGTGTGTTCTAGACTTATCACAGAAGCATCAAATGAATTCAAAGAGCAAAGAACAAAAGAAGGGGTAAGAAGTTGCAACTTTTACAAAATCTGAAATCTAAAATCCCATCTCAAAATTTAGGACTATGAAGATATTTAGTCCAAGTCTGATATCAGCTTCTTATAATTTTTCCCACGTCTAGTATTCATTTAGGGAACTTCATTTTGTTTGTTTGTTTCAAAGACAACAGATGGGAGTAATCACAGCTGAAACTCTCACCCCTCCTCCTCTGATGCTGGCCCAGTCCTTCCCAAGGGCACATCTGCGCTTGGGATGGGATCTTTTCATAGTTTTCTCAAGAGCATGTGACTAATACATTTCATGTGTTTAATTAAAAGCTTTTTTGTATGCACCATGTACAGTGAGGACCCCATGTGTTTCTGAGATCATGTGTCTAACTCTAACCCTGTGAACCTTTAATGTCTCACTCTGAAATCAAATTCATTAAATCAGAATGAGTGGATGGTTAGAAATGAAATGAATAGTTATAAATTAAGAATGTGTCCTAGAACATTATCATTGGCAGATCTCAATCAATCAATGTATAAACCTCCCCACCTAGAATTGTCATCCTTTAGAACAGGAAGGTCCCCAGGCAACATCAAGTCCAATCTCCTCACTGTACAGATAAGGAAACCAAAGCACAAAGAGGTGATGTGATACACCCAAGATTATACAGCTTATTGATAACTACTGACCCAGTACTAGAACTCAGGTCTCCTAACTTGTGTCTAGGGTCCTTTTCATTATACCTTAAACATATGGCTGAAATTTTAGAGCCAGAGTTAAGAAAAGCAATTTGTGTCCCTACCATTATTAGGTACTGTACAGTCCCTGAGGTTACAAAGACAAGTAATTTAAGAACCCTGCTCTCTTGGGGTTTATACTCCAGGGAGACAAAGATAACAAATAAATAACTACCCATGCATTAACTACTGAAGAAACATTAGCAAAAGGCTGAAAAGCCCCAAGGACAAAGCAACTTCTTACCTAGGAATCAATATTTTGTTAGATCTTGAAGGGTGAGTAGGAACTTGCCAGCAAAGAAGGGTGTTCTAAGCAGAGAATCAGCAAAGGAGGTCAAAAGAGTCTTAAAGGATCCATTGTGTTCTTAGAATTGAACTACACAGAAAGGAATAGTACAAGATGAGATTGACAAGATCGATTGAGTCAAAGATGAGAAGTTTCAATTAAGTAATTTTAGCCACTTAAATGTAATACACTTTCAAATCACATAGATGGTATTTCTGAACAATCATTTTGAAAACCAGCATTGATTAAATGCTCAACTATTTTTAAGACAGAGTGGAAAGAGTAAAGTCAGAGATATAAGTTGGAAATTATTGCTACTCATTCCAAGAAAGAAAAGATAATGACCAAATAGAAGAGCTTTATTTTATTTTGAAACTTAAATGAATTGGAAGATTTACATAGAGTTTATAAATAGAATAGAGGAAAGAAAAGACTGGATGAAACACTACAGTTTCTGACTTGGAAAGCTTGTGATATCATTCACCAAGACCAAAATTAAAAAGGTGTTAACTCTGGGGCACCTGGGTGGCTCAGTGGGTTGGGCCGCTGCCTTCAGCTCAGGTTATGATCTCAGGGTCCTGGGATTGAGTCCCACATCGGAGCCTGCTTCCCTCTCTCTCTCTCTCTGCCAGCCTCTCTACCTACCTGTGATCTCTCTCTGTCAAATAAATAAATAAAATCTTTAAAAAAAAAAAAGTGTTAACTCTGAGAGGAAGAGAATGAGTACTTCATTTAACAACTCTGCCAGTAGGGCATAAAAATCTAGAAAAAGCTTACTTGATCTTATGAAGGAAATTTAGAGGTATTCTGTGCAGTGTGAAGTACTCAGTCTTTTATGATTAATAACAGTAGTTCTCTGACTCAGTGATTACAACTGGGACCATAGAAATGAAAGCAATATTAGTTTAAATAAGCATCTACTCACAGTTGACTATACCCGCAAATATAATTATAACTAACAGATTTTTTTTAAGTAGCTCTTTCCTGTTTGTCTAAGTACAATCTCTTATACCAGTAGTGTCTAAATGAAAATATTATCATTAATTAAGATACTGGGGTTCATTTTTAAGTGGCCTTTACCAAATTCCTAGTACAAAAATTGTACCTCATTGCCAGGAAATGTAAAGAAAAATAAGACACAATTCCAAAGAATTACACTTTGGAGAGTGAAGAATAGCACATATGCTTCCAAATGCAGAAACCCTAAGAGTAGTGAGGAGTAAGGGAAGAGCTCTTAGGAAGAAGATACTTTTGCTGACTCATGAAGCAGGAAGAATTACTGTTGACAATAACAAATGAGAAAAGGCATTCAAGCCTAGTCAATCTGGGAAAATAGTATGAAAATCTGCATGGATGAGGAAAAGAATTAAAATAGTCAAGGAATATCACAACTGACTGGTATGATTCTAACTTAGAGTATCTGAGAGTAAATGGTTTGAGTTCTAGCTGGAATAATAAATTGAAGTCACTTTCAAAAGGTGACTCAAAGTGCTCGCTTCGGCAGCACATATACTAAAAGGTGACTCAAAGGTCACCTCGCCTTCAAAATGAAATGAGGTCTAGATATGGCAGAGACAACAGAACTTTGGGAGACATAGAGAAGTATAACAGGACATAGCACAGGCTCTGATGTGGAAACCCCTGCTTCCTAGATGACTGGGCTGCATTATTCATATTCCAAAAATTGGCCTAAATTTCAACTTCCCACAAGACGTTTTTTCATTCCCATGCTTTTTTTCATTCCCACGCCTTAGTTTTAATGTGAGCCTGTCCCCCACCTCACCAAATTAGAAATATTACAGAACCTTGCTTAATGTACAAAATACATGGATTTCTCAAAGAGTCTTCTATCCAAAATGAAGTTAGTAATGATTATTAAAATAATGATAATAATAAAATTAGTAACAATAGCTGGTATTTGGAGCATTCTCTTTTTACCAAGAGCATGCTAATTTTGTTGTTAGTTTGTCCCTAGATCATCCTTTCAGGAGGGTATATTGTCATACTAGTTTTACCATAGAGAAAAGTTTAGATCTTTCTACTATTGAGTAGCTTGAGAGTGAGGTAACCAGTATTAAAGCCCAGCACTGCTGGACATAAAAGCTCTGCTCTTTCTCTTATCCCACACTTGGTAGCCACTCCTCTACAATCTAAGAACAATTTTTGAGACATTCTCCTTCCCAAAGTCTCTTTTTTTATAGCCCTCTGTAGTCCAAGGTAGTTGTAATTTATAAAGACACATAAGTGGAACTATATTGCATCTTTTAACGTGAAGTCCCTAAAAGGAATGGGTGAAATAAAGGAAGAGGCAAGGACATTTGGGATTGTTACTTCTCAAGGACTACCCCAGTAAAAGAACGCAGTTGTCCTCGAAGGATTCAGGAATAAATTCCCTCTGAGTCAGTGAATTTAGCTATAAGACAGATGCTCTAACAGAGCCATTCTAAACCAATGATTCATTGACCTTGGAAATCTGGCTAGTTAGATATCTAATAAAAACAACCCCCTTCAGGAGTTGAGGGAAATTGGAAGGGGAGATGAACCATGAGAGACTATGGACTCTGAAAAACAACCTGAGGGTTTTGAAGGGCCGGGGGGCGGGGGGAACCAGGTGGTGGGTATTAGGGAGGGCACATATGGCATGGAACACTGGGTGTGGTGCAAAAACAATGAATACTGTTACGCTGAAAAGAAATTAAAAAAAAAAAAAGAACAACAGATTTGTTTTAGACATGCTCACTTTGAGAGGCTTATCAGATATCCAAATGAAGATGTCAAATAGGTATTTGTATATATAAGTAAAGGTCATGAGAGAAATCACAGTTGTATATATAATATTTAATGTAGGTGTGTTTAAGGACACAGGGCTAGATGAGATCAGTTTGAGAGTGAGTAGAGAACACAGAAGTAATTAAATGAAAATTCCATGTACACATTAGAGTGAAAAACACAAAATACACAGAACATTACTGTAAATTACTGTAAATTATGTAAAATGCACATTTAAAAAGTAGAATAAAACAAAAAAATTACTTAAAAAAAAAAAACCCCTTCAGTTTAATAAATGAAAAACTTACTCCACACCCAAGTGCAGAATACAGGGAACTCAGAGCAATTTCAAATTACTTTTTCCAAACACAGAACCTGGGGAGATTTGTTCTTTTTCCAGAATGAGTAAAAGAATATTAAATAACATAAAGAAAGGAAGTCCCTTAGGAATACAGGACACACACATAAAATGATTTACTGTAAGAAAACGAAGATATTTTTTAGAAATTATCAACTTTGTATTTTTTAATAAAATTGAAAGAAAGCAGAGCTTTTGAAACATAAGTCAAGAAATAAGCTTCAAGTAGAATAAACTAGAATAAAGGCTAAGCTTTAAATTAAGAAGGAATTGAATATTATAAGAAAAGAATGTATCAAAGGGAAAATCTTGTATTCTCATTACCAATTCACTTGCCAAAAACAATTATAAAAGCTGAGTCAGACACATTTTTTAAAAGTTTGAAAGCATCAGTGAAGGCATTAGAGATCAACCAAGACAATCAGGAGTTGAGGGGCAAAGTCTCACAGAAAAGAGGGGCAGATTGAGATGAACCCACTTCGATGACTAGCTGTTCACAGAGGCGCTGGTAATTTGGACCATCATTTTTAAACACAAGTGGTAGACTGTGGCTTACAGCAGTTTTATCAGGCTGGAGAGACACAGACCAAAGGGGACAAAACATAACAGGGAGAAAGGAATAACAGGATAACCCACAATGCAGCAGCAATTTGCCCTTAAGGAATTTCCAACTCCTAAGTCTTTCCAATGAAGAGTGAGACTTGAAATCCCAAACCAAAAAACCCTAACTGAGACGCCAAAGTGTAAAGCCAAGACTCCGGGAGTCTGTCAGTGCTAGAGAGACAGAAGTTGGAATTCATGACCCACCCACGGGGAGACCACAGTAAACATCCCAGGATTCAGTTAAGATATTAAAAGGAAGAAAGTAATATTTTAAAAAATTCCCTGCAATAATTAAAATATCAATAATAAAAATCCAATATGCAAGAGATTAGTTAGGCAAAATAAAATTTAGATCCCTATAGGCCAAAACTTCTGGGTTATTGCTTTAGATGTTTTTAAATATTAACCTTGAAAAGTGAGAATAAATGAATAATGCACTCAAAAATTAGATAGATAGAAATAAAGCAATGAAGTTATTTTTAAAAAGTCGAATTGACAGATATAACTGACAAACAACTAAAAAAATTAGTTCTTGACTACTGCATGGACCCTTGCTGACTATGTCATCCTAGATGGCACTTTCTATAGCCACTCCCTGTCTAAAAAACCCAGCCCTCCTTGGTCCAGGGGTATTTCAGGCAATAAGGATCTTTCACACAGGGTAAACAAGTCTTGCCCCTATATCACCTCTTCCTGAATATGGAGGAAAAGTTCTTTTGGGACTGATCCCCAAGGAATTTTTTCAGTTCTTTCATCCCAAAACTGGGGTAACAGGACCTTAATGTCCTTGCAACTGGGCTTATCTTATATCTCTTCACTTTAAAAGTGCCATTACCTTTTTGATGTCTAGATGAACAAGACTGCCATGACACTGGAGTTTTACTTACCAGAACAGCAACATAGAGTGTACAATGAGGTGAAGAATTGCCTGGACTATCATATCTCTGTGCTGAACATGGTACATCAAAAGGAGCAAGGGTACATGATATACTGGGTGGAGAAGCATGTGGTGCAGACCATGTCTACACAGCAGGAAAAGGAGACAATTGCCAAGTGCATCGCAGAGCCAAAGGTGCTTAAAAAGAAAGCTCAAGCACAGCTAGTTCTGTAAATGCATCTATCCCAATGGAGACAGTTAAAAGTAATTGACTAAGGAAACTAGTAGTTGATAAAATCTTTCTGTATTGTTGTCTACTGAAGTTATAGTTAACCTTTCCTAAAAATGAAAAGTTTGTTTCATATAGTGAGAAAATTGAAACAATTTATTGGCCAATGAGATGTTTATCCTTCTTGTTCTGTATTTTTAAAAATTTTTATTGTGTTATGTTAGTCAGCATAAAATACATCATTCGTTTTTGATGCAGTGTTCCAAGATTCATTGCTCTGTATTTTGAGTTGTTCCTTGATCACTTTTGAATGAGCAGTTTGCTTTATTAAAATTTTTTGTTTGATTAAAAAAAACAAGTTAAAAATTAGTTCTTTTCCCTATTAAGAATGGTTTGCTATATATGGTCTTATTTGTGGAGGTACATTTCTTCTATACCTTTTATAAGTTTTTATCATAAAAGGATGTTGAATTTTATCAAATGCTTTTTCTGCATCTATTGAGATCATATAATTTTTATTCTTTACACTGTTAATGTGGTATTTCACAGTTACTAATCTGTATATGTTGAACTTCTTTGTACCTAAGGATAGATCTCACTTGATCATACTGTATGATCTTTTTAATATGCTATTGAATTTGATTTGTTGGTATTTTTTTCAGAATTTTTGCATCTATGTTCACAGAGATACATTGGTCTGAAATTTTGTTTTCTTGTAGTGTCCTTGCCTGGCTTTGGTATCAGAGTATTGCTGGCCTCATAAAATGAGTTTGGAGGTGTTCCCTCTTCAATTTTTGGAAGAGTTTGAAAATTAGCATTAATTCTTCAAATGTTTGTAAAATTCAGCTGTGAAGCCATCTGGTCTGGGGCTTTTCTTTGTTGGAGAGTTTTCAATTACTGATTCAATCTCTTTACCCATTATTGGCCTGTTCCGATTTTTCTATTTCTACTTCTTCAGGATGCAGAAGGAATTTATCTATTTCTTCTATGTTGTTCAATTTCTTGGTATATAATTGTTCATGGTAGTGGCTTACAATATTCTGTATTTCTGTGGTGTCAGTTGTAATGTCTCCTATTTCAGTTATAATCTTATCTATTTGAGTCCTCTCTTTTTATCTTGGTAACTCTACTTAGAGTTTTATCAAATTTATTTTTTAAAAAAACCAACCCTGAGATGCCTGGGTAGTTTAGTTTGTTAAACATTGGTTTTCCACAAATGTCATGATCCCAGGGTCCTGGAATTGAGTCCCATATTGGGCTCCTTGCTCAGGAGAAAGCCTGCTTCTCCCTCTGCCTTCTGTTCCCCCTGCTTGTGTTCTCTTTTTCTCTCTCTCTCTCTCTCTGGAAAATAAATAAATAAAATCTTTTAAAAATTTAAAAAATAGCATAAACATTTATGCTATTAAGTTTGAAAATTTAGATGAAATGACAGATTCCCAGAAAACAAAAAGATAACTTACTGATACTGACCCAATAATAGAATCTCTGAATTATTAACCTCCTTTAATTTGTGTATCTAATTTGTCATTTTAAACCTCTCTATTCCTCTCCCAAAATTTCCAGACCCAGATAGATTTATTAATAAATTTACCAACAATTTAAAAGAAATAACATTTATTTTATGCAAACACTTCCAAAGAACAGAAAAAGAAGAAATGCTTCCCCTCTTTCTGTGAAGTCAGTATAACCTTGATATAGTCCAATTTTGCTCAAAGGCACGGATGCAAAAAACTCTAAATGAAATTTTAGCTAACTAATATAGAAAAAGTATAGCATATCATGACTAAATTGGGTATTCCATAAATTAAAAGTTGACTTAATAATCAAAAGTCAAATCATTAATCATTAGTAAATCATTAGAAATCATTAGTAGAAAAATCATTAGTAATCATTAGTAGAAAAAAGGAGAAAACATAATTGATTATCTCAATAGACACAAAAGAGCATTTGATAAAATTCTATATACAACTTTTAGCAAACAAGACATAGAACTTCTTCGAAGATATCTAGTGAAGAAAAAAATCACAGTAGATGGCATATCCAGAATGGTGTAACACCAAAAGCTTTCTCCCTGAGATCAATGTTCCTCTCTCTTTACTCTCTAACTATGCACTGGAAGCTCTACCTAGTACGATAGGCAATAAAAAGAAGAGGTTTGATATTCAGAAAAGGAAGAAATAAAGCAGTCATTATTTGCTTATGATCTGCTTATAGAATATACAAGAGAATCTAAAAAAATTATTAGAATAAGTGAGTTTAGCAAGATTGCTAGATTAGCAAGATTTATTACAAGATAAATATAACAAAAATCAATTGCATTTCTATACCAACAAAAAACAAAATGAAATAGAGATAACATTTATAATAATATAAAAAATATTAGATCTCTATGAGTAAATTCAATAAAAGATGTAAAAAGTTGACCATATTTAACTAAAAACAAAACAAAACAAAAACCATATAAAGGGTATGACATTTCTTAGAAAACTCAATAGTATAAAGATGTCAGTTCTCTCCCAAACTGGCCTATAGAGTAGTCAATAAAATCCAAACCAAAACCCAACAGAGGGGCGCCTGGGTGGCTCAGTCGTTAAGCGTCTGCCTTCAGCTCAGGTCATGATCCCAGAGTCCTGGGATCGAGCCCCACCATCAGGCTACCTACTCAGGAAGGCACCTGCTTCTCCCTCTTCCAGTCCCCCTGCTTGTGTCCCCCCCATCATCAAATAAATAAATAAATAATCTTAAAAAAAACAAAAAACAGAATTTTCTGTGTGTGTATAATTGGACAAGCTGATTCTAAAATTTATGTAGAAATACAAAGGCTCTTAAAATTAAGTAGGAAAAACTTACAAATACTATACATATTAATGAATCTATAAATTAAAATCATATGGACTCAACACAAAAATATGCAAATAGGTGAGAATAAAGAGCTCAAAGACAAACCCAAGTGTCTATATACCTAATTATGATATGATAATTTATGATAAAAGTGGTACTCTAGAGAAGTGAATAAAGTAATCACTTTAATGTATTATTCTAGGCAATTGGATAAGAGGAAAAAATATTAAGCCTGAACCTTACCTCACATCATACAAATACACAAAATGATTGCCAACTAGATTGTAAATCAAAATATAAAAGACAATGCAATAAAACTTGTAAAGTTACTCTGTCACAGTAGCTTAAGTAGCTATAACCAGCTATTTAAATTAATTAAAATTAAATAAAACTTAAAATTCAGTTCCTTAATCACACTAGCCACATTGCAAGTGCTCAACAGCATTTAAAAATAGTATTTGACAGTGCAGATACAGAACATTGTCATCATTGTAAAAAGTTCTATTGGACAGTGCTGCTCTAGAATATAATAATATCTTTATTACCTCAGCATTGAAAGGGAATTTATTTTTTAATTTATTATTTTTTTGAGAGAAAAAGAAAGCATGTGAGCACAAGGGAGGAGGGGGAGAGGGAGGGAAAGAATCTTAAGCAGGCTTCTCACCTAGCTCAGAGCCCCACCTGGGGCTCAGTCTCACAACCTTGAGATCAAGACTTGAGCCAAAAGTCAAGAGTTGGAGCCAGCCAGGTTCCCCTGGAAAGACTATTTAAACAGAACTTACACATGTACATAAACATACATAGACACACATACACACACAAAGAAACTAATCATAAAGGGAAGAACTGATCAACAGCCTACATTAAATGTAAAGTTCTATTCATCAAAGGACACCACTAGGAGAATGAAAAAGCAAGCTGCAGATGGGAGCAGTCATTTGTAATACATATCATAAATGGAGGGTTTATATTCAGATTATACAATGAACTCACAAAAACCAATAAAGAGACAACCTAATAGTAAAACAAACAGACAATCCAGTAGTAAAATCAACAAGAAATTGAAAGGTGCTTCAAAAAGAAAATATCCAAATGGCCTACTTTTCAATAGCTGAGGAAATGAAAATTAAAAACATAATGAGTTACGCTATATATCCAACAGGATGGCTAAAACTAAAGAGAAAGAAAATACCAAGTATTGGTGTGAAGAAGGAATGATGGGAAAGGAACACTCATATATTGCTGGTGAGACTGTAAGTTGAAATAATAACTTTGGAAAATTGTTTGGCAGCATCATATAAAGCTGTTTATTTAAATCCATTTATATCCCATAACCAGCACTTTCCGTCTTCATTATGAACCTAACAGAAATGCATGCACAAGTACATCAAAATAGGTACAAGAATATTTAAAGCAGCAACATTAGTCATGGTAGCCCAAACTATAAACCAAACGAATGATCAATCAGAAGCAACATGAATAAATAAATCATGGTGTATTCATATAATAGAATAACACACACTAGTTGTTGTTGGGGTTTTTTGTTTGTTTGTTTGTTTGATTGATTGATTGATTTTAGAGCAGGCAAGACCAGAGGGTTACAGGTCAGGATAGTAGTTTCTTTGAGGGGAGGGAGGAAGTATGTGAGTGGGAACATGAAAGAAGCTTCTGGGATGCTGGCAGTCTTCTACTTGTTGAACTTGGTGTTTATGTGGGTATTTGTTTAGTGATATAAATGCAGTATGTATGTTTCCAACACTTTCATATATGTGTGTTACACTATAATTTTAAGGTTAAAATGTTTGTTTTGCTCTTTAAAATAAACCTTTAGGGATATAATATTTTAAGGAAATGTTCCTGTGAAATAGTGCATTAGTGACTCAAGCTTTTATAAAAATAAAATGAGAAAACCTAAGGAATAAAAGTTGCTCTAATTGAAGTGACCATGGACAGTTTAGTACAACTGCTTAGTCTCTCTCTTTCCTTTATATACCACTCCCATCCCCAAAATTTGGGGCAAATCTAAAGAGTCCTAATCTCCCTTGGAATGCAGTTAAAAATGTATAATCTTCTATTTTTACAAATATTTGCTATCTTAGTATTGGGGGCATAGAACGCAGAGCAATGAACAAAGCAGTCTTTGCCCTTATGAACCTCATATTTTTACATGACACTGAAATGTGAAAAATGGCTAGCTTAGCACATTTTCTTAACTTTTGAATTTAAAGAATTAAAGGCAAATTGGGCCCATGAAAGAAATATTGGCAGAACATTTGCTTTATCTGATGCTTTCCAAAGAGCATTTATACGTGTTTCTTTTTAAGTATGTCTCTATTCATTCTGTAATATTTGAGGGCCAACCATATGCTCCTCGCTGAATAAAGCCTTGAGGATATACCAGAGAAAATAACATGTGAATGTTCCTTGACCTCAGAGAGTTTATAGTCTAGAGGGTATGATAGCCATTAAGCAAAGCACACAATCCCTAATTAAATTTAAATAAAGAACCAGGGTTAGATACCATGCTGCTTCTGACCAACTGATGACTATACTTGATCTGATATTAAACAATATCAAGTTAAATACTTGAATCTATGTAACACCTGGATAAAGTCAATCAATTCTAATATATTCCCATCTGTCAAACAGTTTTACGTACACCAGCTTTTAAAAATCCTGATAGATTGGGCACACACAACATAAGTCAGCCTGTGGTGGGACCAAAACATCAATGATTCTTAAAAATTCCTCATGTGATTCCAGTGTGCCACCAAGGATGAGAATCTCTAATTTAGGGATGAATTTACATGTTTTAAACTTCTTTTATATTAACTTATAAACCTATTTTCCATCATATTTAATATTTTAGGGCCATAAATCATATATCCTCTTAGTCACAGAAAGTATTTATGCTTAATTACCAAATGCAAAATTTCAGAATAAGCACATATCCTAAGATAAATAGCTGAAAGGTAAAACTAGCCATTTCAGATAATCTCATGAAAACAGGAAATGGTTTATTTTTCGTTTATTTCAGCTATTGTTTAACTCCATGCTTCAAACTTCAACTTCACATAATTATATGTGAAGCTAAACAAGAATCACACGTTTCTGATGCACCCGTTTTGCTTTGGAGAATTGTATCAGTGAGGGTAACTGTCACACTCTCCTATGGTAATAGCTTAATGTCACCATCCAAAAGCTAAATATTGGGCTACATAAAATATTACACTGATCCTCTATAGTCCTCTTTATAAGACTTAGCTGATATGTATATGGAGAAAGGATAAATGTTATGGTTTAAAAAAAACCACTCCAAGTACTACGGAAAAATGTAAAAAGTCTTATTATTACCAGGTAGACAAAGGAACGGACATAAAAGGAAACTAGTGCCTTTCCAAAGTTTTCCTCAGTTATTTTCCTCTTTGACTGTAAGGCTGTCTGAGGCTGTGATGTTTGGAGATCAGCTTGTTGGCCTTCAAGGCCAAGGGCAAGCTGTCTGGTTCCAAGTACACAGAGCTCCAATTACGATGCCTTAAGGATTTCTTTTGGGAGATAAAACAAAGTCCTGCCATTTTGCTCCCAAGTTACTAAGATTTATCTAGATTCAGAACTTTTCCTAAAGCCGTTCTTGCAATGGTGTATTTACATTAAGAACTCAGAAGTAAAATCTTCAAAAAGCCTCCCTTATCCCCATGTAATCACTCAAAAATAAAACCACAAGGAATAAGTCTGTGGTAGCAACGAGTTCTCTGCAAAGGAAAAGATATACAAAGGGATTCCTTAAGAATCCATGAAAAATAAGTCTATTTTCTAATTAGGGAGTGATTTTACGACATTTAGAAAGAAATAAACCAAAAACACATCATTCTTTGAAACTGTTTTGACTACCTATTTCTAAGTAAAGAAACTGCAGAACCAGGAAAATGGACTGAGCAAATCCTGTAGCATCTCCTCTTTGTCAAGCCCCATTCTAGAACCAGAGGTTGCAACAGAATACAAGAGAAGAAAGAACTTGGAGCAAAGTAGATGAAAGAAGACATAAATGACATAAATGACCCTATGAGGAAAGTAGCATGCAGTCTTGCATCACCAGGTTCCTTTGCCTTCTGCCCTTCTCAGAGCTCATGGATTTTCACCTGGAGACATGTTCTCCTCCTCCTCCCCAGTGGTGCTTAGCCTTGAAAGCTCTGTAGTTTAAATTTCAATTTCATTCAGCTCTTTAAACACCATCAAGTTTTCTTCCTCAGGGACTAACTGGAAAAATGTTTTGTGATTGCCTTGTGTATTATAAATCAGTTGCAAAAAAAAAAAAAAAAAAGGAAACCAACTCTACCTAATTGAAGCAGAAAAAATAATACCAAAGGATGTTGACATCTCACATTTACTGAGGATCGTGGAAAATCAAGCTCCATATAGGTAGGAACAAAGAAAAGCTTTGCAGCCATAGCCACCAGCCAGAGTTGTGGCACAGTGAGGACCTGCAGCCTCTCCCCAGCCACCTCCCCTTGGGACCCCATTCCCAAGACACTCCTGCTGCTGCTGCCCTCAGGAAGCCTCTTTCTATCTATGACTCCATCTTTGCCAGAAGAACTCCAGGGGGAACATTCCTGGCCACTATTTCCAGTTGACCTACTTTTATAGGAACCAGAGAAACAATTTCTGAGAATTTTCTGTTTCTATGGTGATAAGGAATTTTCTGCTTCTATTGTGGGCAATGGGCTCTCCTTTCCATCAGTACATTTGTAGCGGGGAAATTTCAACATATAGGAAAGGAGGTAAAATGCTGGAGAGCAGAAAAAACCAAAATGACTAACAGGCACTCTTCCACAAATTTCTCAGGGAATTCTTTCAGGGAATGTGTCCTATGCATATTCTCTTCTCCCAATACTCTAAGAAAAACTGGATTTTTTTTTAAATTTTTTTAAAAGATTTTATTTATTTATTTAACAGACAGAGATCACAAGTAGGCAGAGAGGTAGGCAGAGAGAGAGGAGGAAACGGGCTCCCCGCTGAGCAGAGAGCCCGATGCGGGGCTCGATCCCAGGACCCTGGGATCATGACCTGAGCTGAAGGCAGAGGCTTAACCCACTGAGCTACACAGGCGCCCCGAGAAACTGGATTTTTTAAAAAATTTAATTGTGTGTATGTGTGTGAGTGTGTGTGTGTTCCAAAATTCATTGTTTATGCCCCTCACCCAGTGCTTCATGCAGGAAAAACTGGATTTTGGTCATTTATAAGTAAATAGCATGTCTAATTTCAAATGGAAGTCCAAAATTCTGTTACCCGAACACCAATCTCTGGAAGTCCTCCACCAAGGCTGAACCAACTGAATATTTTTGTGGGTGATCTTTCCCATATGACTCTATCCATTATGACCTGCCTCCACTTCATGTTCAACTGCTTTCATTACTTTGAAATCTAGCTCAGAGAGAAGCTACACTAGTTTTCACTGCTCTATGAGACACCATTATCTTCTTTTCTTCCTTCGCTGTTTCAAGATCCACGTATAATGTACAAATCTCTGGCCAATTTCCTTTTCTGTGACAGCTCTTTCTGAGTTGCCATGATTTTACATTTAAGTAGATTTATCAAATAGAGAAAGGCCACATAAAATAAAGGCCACCACTTTATCAAGTAAGCAGCAATGGCCTCGGGTCCTGGGATCAAGCCCCACATCAGGCTCTCTCCTCCGTGGGGAAGCCTGCTACCCCGCTCCCTCTGCCTGATTCTCTGAGTACTTGTGATTTCTCTTTCTCTGTCGAATAAATAAATAAAATCTTTAAAAAATATAAAGTACAAATTCATACTCAGTTTAGTACTTATTCTGATAATGATATTAAAGTATCTGATCAAAAGAAATCCTAAAGCTCTAATTAGCATCATTTATACAAAAATCTAGAGTCATTTATCAGTATCATTTTTCTAAAGCAAAACATCAAAGCTAGGTTTCTGTGGTAAAAAGACATACTCCAATTATATAACTCACCTTGGCATCTTATTTAATGAAATGATGAGACAATGAAAACAGGGTGATAGAGTGGTGAGTGTAATTCATTAACTAGACATTTTTTACAGCTAGAAGGAACCTATGTCCTTTACTCCAAAGGTTTCAATCTCGCAGCTGGTTTTGCACTTGTATTTTCTTTGGTCTGCATTGTTTTGATTTAGTTCATTGCCAATATTAAACAATAGTACACTTCATATAAAAGATTCAGACTTTCATTTCTTATTAAAAATTTGGAATGTCTGGTCCAATTGCTCACATTAATATGGGACAAGTGTCTTCCAATATGCCAAAGTTATTCACTTAAATTTATTTTGCAACTTATAAGTTTGAGATTATTGACACGTTCTCATCCATCACTGCTCCATTCCTGGTACAGATGAGTATTCTAAACAAAACGCTAAAAAACAAACCAACCAAGAAACCACTACCAAAAAGAATCCTGTTCTTGATTTCATCAGGGCCTGAACCCTAGCTGATAAAACAGAGTATTGTTCAGTAGCACTTCTAAATCTCACTGTGACGTACTTTATTTCTGAAGCTCGAGGAGAGAATCTTCTTTTACTTAACATTGCAGGATTACAGAGACAGAACCAGGCAGGTGAGGAGAGTGTACTAAGAGTCAAATTGGATACAACCCTTAAATTTTCATTATAAACCAAAACCAGTAATTTTTATAGTGGCATGTGCTTACTGTATATTGCACTAAACAAAAGATATATATTTTCTTTATTCATTGATCAGTGGGCACTTAGGTTATTTCCATATCTTCTTTAACATATAATTGACATACAATATTATATCAGTTTCAGGTGTATTAGATAGATAGATAGATAGATAGATAAAATTATATATTATACCCGACAAGTCTATAATTACTCAATGTTCACCACAGTAAGTGTAGTTACTACTGTTGTTTCCATATCTTCACTATTATGATAATGCCACAATGAACATGGAAGTATAGATATCTCTTTGACATACTAATTTTGTTTCCTTCAGATATATACCCAGATGTAGGATTGTTCTTCTGTATTTAATTTTTTAAGGAACTATTATACTGTTTTCCACAGTGTCTGCACCAATTTAAATTTCCTCAGAGAACAAGAACTCCCTTTTCTCTACATCCTCACCAAGATTTGTTCTTGTTTGGGGTCTTTTTTTAACAGGTTTGAGGTGATATCTCACTGTGGGTTTGATTTGCATTTCCCTGATCATTAATGATATCGAGCACCTTTTCCTTTACCTGTTGCCCATTTGCATGTCTTTGGGAATTGTCTGTTTAAGTCCTTTAAAAATCTGTTTTAATTATTTTAATTTATTTAAACATTTTATGTGGATTTTTTTGTCACTGTGTTTTGAGTTCCTGATATATTCATGATACATTTTGGATATTAACCTCTTTTTTTTTAAAGATTTTATTTATTTATTTGTCAGAGATATAGAAAGAGAAAGAGAGAGGGCACAAGCAGGGACAGTGGCAGGCAGAGAGAGAAGGAGAAGCAAGCTCCCCACTGAGCAAGGAGCCCAGTGCGGGACTCCATCCCAAGACTCCAGGATCATGGCAGCTGAAGGCAGACACATAACTGACTGAGCCACCCAGGCGTTCTTGGATATTAACCTCTTATCAGATGTAGGACTTGCAAATATTTTCTCCCATTCCATAGATTGTCCCTTAGCTGATTTTTTTTCTTTTGTAGTGCAGAAACCTTTTTTTTTAATTTATTTTTTTAATTTATTTTCAGCGTAACAGTATTGGTTGTTTTGCACCACACCCGGCGCTCCATGTAATCCGTGCCCTCTCCAGTACCCACCACCTGGTTCCCCCAACCTCCCACCCCTGGCCACTTCAAAACCCTCAGATTGTTTTTCATAGTCCACAGTCTCTCATGGTTCACCTCCCCTGCCAATTTCCCTCAATTCCCTTCTCCTCTCTAAGTCCCCTTGTCCTCCATGCTATTTGTTATGCTTCACAAATATGTGAAACCATATGATAATTGACTCTCTCTGCTTGACTTATTTCACTCAGCATAATCTCTTCAAGTCCCATCCATGTTGATACAAAAGTTGGGTATTCATCCTTTCTGATGGAGGCATAATACTCCATAGTGTATATGGACCACATCTTCCTTATCCACTGGATAAGGAAGATGCAGAAACCTTTTACTTTAACATATATATATACATATATATTTTGTATATATATATACATATATATATACATATACATATATATATATATAAAATCATGAAACCAAGGAGTTTTCTCCTTGGAGGTTTATGGTTTCAAGTCTTATATTTAAGACTTTGATCCAGTTTGAGTTGATTTTGTGAGTGGTGTAAGATAGGGATCCAGGTTCATTCTTCTGCATGTAGCTGTGCAGTTTTCCCAACACCATTTATTGAAGAAGCTATCTTTCCCCCATTGTGTTCTTAACATCCTTGTCAAAGATTGCTTGAACATATATGTAGATTTATATCTGGACTTTCTATTCCTCCTCACTAATCATTGTATCTGTTTTTATGCCAGTGCCATACTGTTTTGATCACAATAGCATTGTAATATAGTTTGAAATCAGGAATGATTTCATTCCTGAAATCAGGATGCCTCCAGATTTGTTCTTCCTCTAGTTTGTTTTGGCAATTCCAAATCTTCATGTTGTACAATTTAAATATATACAATTTTACTTGTAAATTATATCTTAATAAATTAAGGGGGAGCAATAATTTCCTTGAAAATGAGCATAAGATGCTAGGAACAAACCCTGTGCATTTCCCCTAGACAAAAATGTATAGAAATGTATATGTTTGTTACTTTATTGTAAGAAGGCCAAGACTAAGGAGAATAAAATCAAGTCATTTGCCATTTGACATAAGAAATTTCTTAATTTTCCCACCTACCCAAGGTGATAAAGCTATTATAAATTCCTTAATAGCCCAGTCTGATATGTCAAATTCATAATCTCAAGCAATTGCCAGGAAGCAGCATGTTAGAGCTCAAAATAACTTCAGAAAAACACTCCCTATGAATGTTTATCTAATAGCAAGTAACTTGTATAAAAGTTTATGAAACCTTAAGAAACCTCCTTTTTAGAAACTTCTAAATTGTTCATCTAAATTTTTACTTCTTTAATTATTTGTTTAATTATACTTGTTTAATTTCATGGAGATACATATCTGAGACTACCACTATAGAAATAAAGAATAAAGAAGCAATATTTTCTATACAAAGATAAAAAAGTTTATAATACAAGTGGGTTCTTAGGCTTAAACAAAACATAAGTTTGCCTTAATGGTATTTCCTCAATAAACAAAATCTATTCTGGAACATGGAATAATCTAAACAAGTCTTTTTTTTTTTTTTTAGTTTATTTATTTATTTATTTGACACAGAGTAGGCAGAGAGGCAGGCAGAGAGGGGGAAGCAGGCTCCCTGCTGAGCAGAGAGCCGGATGTTGGGCTCAATCCCAGGACCCTGAGATCATGACCTGAGCCAAAGGCAGAGACTTAACCCACTGAGCCACCCAGGCGCCCCTAAACTAGTCTTTTACACAACTATAGAGAGACTAAAAACAAACATTTAACAACAAAGCCTATAGAAATAATTACCATCTATGGTTAACACAGGAGCTACTGTGGGAATATCAAGACTGTTTCCCCACAAGACATCATTTGTAAAAGTAAGTACAGTCTATAAAAGCATGGGTTCTTCTGAAAGCTTTCTGGTTAGTTGTCTATTATCTAGCTCTTCAAACTAGTAGTCCACAGATAACCAGCCTTACAATGTATCACCCTGAGAGGTGGTTAAGAGAGGTTCTATTATGGTCAAACTTCTTGAGTCAGTTGCAGCAATCTATAATCCAGTGACAGATGTCTCTGAACAGAAACCCAGACCAAAGCTTCGAGAGCTGTAGTGCAATAAAGAATAAAGTAAAAATAAATAAATAATACAAAACAAAACAAACAAAAAAGAAAAAAGTCACAGGCGTACCCTAAAACAAACAAAAAAATAAACAAACAAAACACTCTTAATGAAATCTGGAACCAGTACAGTTTATTAAGACATGACCATGGGGTGCCTGGGTGGCTCAGTGGGTTAAAGCCTCTGCCTTCGGCTCAGGTCATGATCCCAGGGTCCTGGGATCAAGCCCCACATAGGGCTCTCTGCTCAGCAGGGAACCTGCTTCCTCCTCTCTGTCTGCCTCTCCGCCTACTTGTGATCTCTGTCTGTTAAATAAATAAAATTAAAAAAAAAAAAAAAAAAAAAAAGACGTGGCCATGAAAAGAGATCCCAGGTAACATCTAGGACTTAGCATTTATAAGCAAATCTGAAGGTGACAAAAGTCATGTTGCAGTTGTGGCCCAAAAGCTAAATACCATTTTGTAGTCAAGGACCTTTCTAATACCATAAACCAAAGGACATCAGAGCAGAGGGGTGTGCATTCCTTAGAATGTAGTCATAATTGGGACTCAAGAGCTCTTAGACATCAGGGAAGGCATCCTTATGCCAGCCCATGATTGCCTTTAATGGAGCAAAAACTCCATAGGAAACACTTGCCTTAAGAAGTCCAGTGTTTCTTGCACTGTCTCTGAACTGAATGTTTTTTGGTTTTTTGTTTGTTTGGGGTTTTGTTTGTTTTTTGTTTTGTTTTTAAATTAGGTAGTCAGTAACCAAGGCAGTAATCTGAGAAGACGATGCAGTTTCAGGTTTAGAGCTCTCCTGTCATCAGACCACCTGATATTCATTGAAGTAAGAGCATTCTTGCTTTCTTATGGTCATCAGATCATTACTTAAAAATGGCACCACAGATGGACTTCTGAAAGCTAAGAAAAATTCACTCATAACCCAAGTTGTCAATGGAAAATGCCCTACAATAGAATAACAGGGGCAGCTATTGACAGTTATTTACAATTAGCCTTCTCATGGCATAAATGCCTAGAATGCCAAAACCTAAAGGTGAACCAGTTCTTTACTAAGAACATTTCACTATTTCCCTAAATGACTTCTGAAATCGACCTTCACCCTCCACACTAGGTTAGGAACTCCATTTATACTCTCCCCTCATTCCTAGCACTGCTATCTGTAATCACATCTATTACTACAGGTCATAACTTCATTAATAGCTATCTTCCACCTCTGTTGTAAGCATCTATGAGGGCAGGCCCTGACACATAGTTTGTGCATTGTAATTACTAACCAATAAACATATGCACATGTGAATAAATGAATCCCCATGAAGAAAGTAAAAACACATTATGATCTCACTGATGGATCTCACTGGAACAGTCTTATAAAGTCTACTGTGCACTTGTTAACTACTTTGTGAAGGGGCCTTAGAACTTCAGTCATAAAAGGTATAATTATCAGTTATGATATGTCATAGTAGCATATGCTTTTGTTTTAAACTCCTGGTTAATTATGGACGTTATTGTATCTTCTGGAGAATCCACAAGCAACTGAAAAGAAAATCCACAAGCAACCGAAAATTTGGCTCACCACCAATCCACCCACATTTTGCCCAAGGAAAGGAAAACAATTTGTTGTTTCTGAAGGATCCCAGTCTTCATCTCCTCTTTGCCTTTTTTTTTTTTTTAATGTAAGTTCCATCTTTTCATTTAATAGAGTACATCAATTTATCATTGTTTCTCTTATCAATAGAGTACTAAGAATTTGTCATATGTTGTTGAATTATATTCCAAAGTCTGTGGAGTTTCAAAGAGATTTAAAAACAATAGGTGATGGAGATTACAGACATTTGTCATGATGAGCACAGGGTGATATGAAGTGTTGGATCACTATACTGAACACCTGAAACTAATATAACACTGTATGTTAACTAATTGGAATTAAAATAAAAACTCTAAAAAAAATAAAACAAAAGGTACATTTTAAAATATTTGTGAAGAAAAACCTATAATAGTTTTGGTTAAATGACATTCATCTAAGGAAAATTAGAAAAAGTAACTGAAGGCACAAAATATTTTTTTAAAGTCAATATATAACAGTTTGAGTTCCTGATCTCAAACTGAAACCAACTGTGGCTAACAAGAACAGAAAAACAATCATATTAGTGATATAAAATTCCAGTCACTGAGTAAATTTATTAGATGTTTGATAAACACTAACTATACACATACACACTAATTAAAAGACTCTTCACAGAATTATAAACGCACTGTTCTATCCCAAAAAAAAAGCATAATTGGGGCACCTGGGTGGCTCAGTGGGTTAAAGCCTCTGCCTTCGGCTCAGGTCATGATTCCAGAGTCCTGAGATCGAGCCCCGCATAGGGCTCTCTGCTCAGCGGGGAGCCTGCTTCTTCCTCTCTCTCTGCCTGCCTCTCTGCCAACTTGTGATCTCTGTTTGTCAAAAAATAAATAAATAAAATGAATAATTGTTTACACTCTAGGGGCATTTAATTTATGGATGTAATATTTTTTTTTTAAATAAAGCTTAGTATGTTTTGTTACCATGGAAATTTTTAGCAGCATCACCACCTAAGCCAACCTCTACAATGTTGATGTCTTAATTCTACTTGAGATTTAATAGAAATATATAACTGAAAACACAATAGGCTCACATCCAGTTTTTGCCTCAGCAAAGACAGTTTCCCTTCTTCTATTCTTCAGTAGAAATTGAGGCATAGAGAGTTTAAATAGCATGTCTATGTTATACAACTAGTTCATTGCAAATTCAAGCTCCTGACTCATAATATAGGGCTCTCTATTTACTACCATAGCCCAAAACTACAAAATAAAGCACTATATTGTCACACACTATCAAATTCCACCAAGAATTCAGGTTTTGGAGGGTTCAGGTTAAAGAGCCTCAGTCTTGTTCAGTATTTTGTGTATTTAACACTGATTCACTATACTTGGAAGAAGGAGCTGAGATTATTCCCAATTTCCACAAAGAATAAATATATTTTGCCTTGTTTAAAGATATACTTATGTAAAATAAAGACACTTGTTAAGATCCTCTTTGGTTTCACTCACATGTAAAACTAACCCATTTTTAAATCCAGTACAGATGAGGATATGATTTCCACATTAAAGAGCTAATAGAGATTTTCAAATAAAATTCTCCCACAATTCACACCAGCAACTGTGTAGTTAACATCTCTTCTCACTTTGTGTATTTACATGACCATTTTCTCTACTTCCTACTGAAAAATGTCCAAGAACTTATTTCCAGACTGTTTAAGTTAGATGAATTTAAACAAAGGTTAATCAGTCTCAATTGTTTAAAAGTGGGTCACAGATTTTGTTTCCCCTTAAATTAAAATGCCTCGTGGCTGTTGATGTGAGAATACAGAATGGTCACCAGCTTCTTCCTTTGCCTCTGAAAATAAACAAGACACTGGGGAAATCTTTTGACCAATTAATTTTTAGAAAAAAATATTTATTATGTCTAGGATAATAAATGTTAAGAATCCTTCCCACATGCCATTTTCCCCTAAATCATTGCATAGTCATAGAACTCCATGGAAAACACTGCTAAGAATAGGTGTAACATCCTTATAGGTGCCAGCTCTGTGTTGTACACAAGGTGGAGGCTGCCAAAGCCAATAACATGAGCCTAACTGGGGGTTTAATCACCTCTTTGTTAACAAAGGGCTTCCTGAGAGGTTTTACTATAATTTTCATTGCCAATATAAAGTATTTTCTTCAACTTAGGAATTACATATTGTAGGATCACCTCTGTCACCCTTAAACCTAGCACAAAATTTCCACTATACCATTGGGATGCTATACTATTTATAAAATGTTTTAAAATTCTGAATTAGCTTGGTACTTCAACTTTCCAATTCAGTTCTCCTAATTCAAGGACTGATAGAAGCATCCCACTTACACTTTTTTCCTTTTTCACAAAAACAAATATAACAAAGAAAACTTGGAGATACAAGATTTATAGATTTTGATAAGCAGTGATATTTCATGTACTGCAAGTAATTAGGAAGAAATTCAGCATTTTTCCTATGGTCACAGAAAGTTAATATAATAAGGACCAGTGTGCATATGCACATATTAGGACACTCTGAGTACATACACACATTTGAAGATAGTGAGGCTCCTGTCTCACAGAAAACATTCTCCATTCTAATATTTGGTGCCTACTGTGTCTGGGCCACACACTGTGCTAAGCATTGAAGAAAGGGTAAAGAAGAGTCTAATTTTCTGGGGCCAATTTAAGCTAGATGCTAAACCAACAGCCATGATATAATGTAACTAGTAGAATATGAGGTGGGAAGTGGGATTAGTTTTGGGAATGAGGTGTGAAGAGGATAAGGTGGAGGAGAAAATAGGGTGAAGTAGGGATGCTTACAAATTTTGTAGGAGGCTGTAGAGATTCGAGATAGATAAATTACATTATAAAGTACCTAATTAGAGAAACAGTAGGATCACAGGACAAGGTAATTAAAGGTGTAACCCTATTTGGGAGGAAGTACAAGGGATGAGACAAATGCCGTCACTCATGCATGCAAAAATACACATTTGTTTTCCATTTTTCTAAAGGAAAAAAGCCAGCTCATAAAAACTGTTTTCAGAATTATCTACTTACCTTGTGAAACAATACCATATTTCATTTTTTTACAACAATGTATAAAATAAATTGTAGGGAGGTCTACCATTGGCCCAAGAAATGGATCTCCTCTACCTCATCCCACCAACTAGTTTACACACATTAGACGTGTACCTAAATTGTACTCACAGCAAGGCTGAGGATCTCAAGTCCCTAGATTTTGACAGCACAACCACCAAGCAACACCTGGCTTAAGGGCAAATAAGAATTTGTTTCCAAGGCTATCAATAAGGAAGCTGAGGTTAGAAACGATAATAAGCTTCAGGAACTACTGTTTGTCTCCCAACTAGTACTCTAACTAGTGGGGAACTAACCTACTTTGTGATGCCTTGCCCTTTAAGAATAGCATGGGTGCTAACACTAAACTTCCCTTTCTAGTCCTTGTATTCTTCCAATAAAAAATTCATCTTTTTTCCTTATACATTCATCTTTTATTCTTTTGATTCTTTAATACATCATAGTAATCAACAGATTTTTAAAATTTTGTTTATAAAAGTTACATTTTTTCCCCTTTTTAATGTAAATTCCAGTTAAATGATGTACAGGGTAATACTGGTTTCAGGAGTAGAATTTAGTGATTCATCACTTTTATAACACCCAATGTTCATCACAAGTCCCCTCCTTAATGCCCATCTCCCATTTAACCCATTCCCCCATCTACCTCCCCTCCAGCAAACCTCAGTTTGTTCTCTATATTTAAAAGTCTATTTTATGGTTTACCTGTTTCTTTTTCTCCTTCATGTTCATCTGGGAGTTTTGTTTCTTAAATTCCACATATGAGTGAAATCATACATATTTATCTTTATCTGACTGGCTTATTTCACTTCACATAATACACTCTAGCTCCATTCACAACATTGCAAAGGACAAGATTTTGTTCTTTTTCATGGCTGAGTAATATTCTATTGTACACACACACACACACACACACACACACACACACACACTCATGTATCTACCACATCTTTATCCATTCATCAGGCAATAAACAAGTAGTAAATAAATACTCTTTGAGACAGTATTTTTGTATCCTTTGGGTAAATACCTAGTAGTGCAATGATTATATCATAGGTAGCTCTATTCTTAACTTTTTGAGACACCTCTATACTATTTTCCACAGTGGTTGCCCCAATTTGCATTCTCACCGACAGTGTAAGAGAGTTCCCCTTTCTCAACATCCTCACCAAATCTATTGCTTCCTGTATTGTTAATTTTAGCCATTCTGACAGATGTGTGTTGCTCTCAGTGTAGTTTTGATTTGTATTTCCTTGATAATGAGTGATGCTGAACATCTTTTCATGTGTCTGTTGGTAGTTGGATGTCTTTTTTGGAAAAATGTCTGTGTCTTCTTTCATTTCTTATTTGTTTTTTGGGTGTTGAGTTTCATAAGTTCTTTTCATAAGTTTCATAAGTTTCATAAGTCCTTTATCAGATATGTCATTTGCAAATATCTTTTCCCATTTCAAAGGTTGCCTTTTAGACTTGATTGTTTCCTTCATTGTACAGGTTTTTACCTTGATGAAGTCTCAATAATTCATTTTTGTTTTTGTTTCCTTTGCTTCCAGAGACATACCTAGTAAGAAGTTGCTATGGCTGATTCAAAGAAGTTGCTACTGTGTTCTCCTCTAGGATTTTTTTCTAGGATTTTGATGGTCTCCTAACTCACATTTAGATTTTTCACCCATTTTGAACTTCTTTTTGTTTATGATGTAAGAAAGTGGTACAATGTCATTCTTCTGCATTTTGCTGTCCAGTCTCCTAATAACATTTGTTGAAGAGACATCTTTTTTCCATGGGATAGTCTTCCCTGCTTTCTTGAAGATTATTTGGCCATATAGTTGTGGGTCCATTTCTGGGTTTTCTATTCTGTTCCATTGATCTATGTGTCTGTATTGATGCCAGTACCATACTGTCTCGATCACCACAGTTTTGTAATATATCTTGAAGTACAGATTGTGATGCCTCCAGCATTGCTTTTCTTTTGCAAGATTGCTTTGGCTATTTGGGATCTTTTGTGGTTCCATAGAGATTCTAGGGTTGCTTGTTTTAGCCTTGTGAAAAATGCTGGTGGTATTTTGATAGGGATTTATATAGATTGTTTTGGGTAATATAGACATTTTAACGATATTTGTTCTCGATCCATGAGTATGAAATGTTTTTCCATTTCTTCATGTCATCTTCAATTTATTTCGTAAGTGTTTAGTAGTTTCACAGTATAAATCTTCTACATCTTTGGTTAGGTTTAATGCTAAGTAACTTAAGGTTTTTGATGCAATTGTCAATAAGATCAATTCCTTGATTTCTCTTTCTGCTTCTTCCTTACTATTGTATAGAAATGCAACAGATTTCCATACATTGATCTTATATAATGCAAATTTGCTGAATCCACTCTTTGGTTCTAATAGTTATTTGGTGGAGTCTTTCAGATTTTCTACATAAAGTATCATGTCTATGAATAGCGAAATTTTGACTTTTTTGTCGATTTGGACACCTATTATTTGTTGGTTATTGTGTGATTGTTGAACCTAAGACTAAGTCTTCGCATACTATGTTAAATGGTAATGATGAGAGCAGACATCCTCATCCTGTCTTGTTCCTGACCATAGAGGAAAAGCTCTCAGTTTTTCCACATTGAGGATGATATTAGCTGTGGGTGTTTCATATGTGGTCTTTATTATGTTGAAGTATGTTCCCTCTATCCCTAGTTTGTGGAGGGTTTTTATTGAGAATGGATGCTGTACTTTGTCAAATGCTTTTTCTACATCTATTGAGAGGATCATATGGTCTTATCCTTTCTTTTATTAATGTGGTATATCACATTAAGTGACCTGTGACTATTGAACCACACTTGCAACCCAGAAATAAATCCTACTTGACCGTGGCAAATGATTCTTTTAATGTACTGTTGGGTTCAATTTGCTAGTATCTTGAGAAATTTTGCATCCATATTCATCAGAGATATTGGCTTGTAATTTTCTTTTTTGGTAGCGTCTTTGTTTGATTTTGGAATCAGGGTAATGTTGGTATTGTAGAATGGATTTTCTACTTCTGTTTCTATTTTCTATTTCTATTTCTATTTTTGGAACAGTTTGAGAAGAATAGGTATAAACTCTTCTTTAAATGTCTGGTAAAATTCCCCTTAGAAGCCATTTGGCCTTGGACTTCATTTATTGGGAGATTTTTGTTTACCAATTCAACTTTATTTTGCTGTTTATTGGTCTGTTCAAGTTTTCTATTTCTTCTTGTTTTAGTTTTGGTATTTATATGCTTTTAGGGATTTATCTATTTCTTCCAGATTGCCCAGTTTGTTAGCATATAATTTTTCATAATATTCTCTTACAGTTTGTATTTCTGTGGTATTGATTGTGATCCCTCCTCTCTCACTCATGATTTTATTTATTTGGGTTCTTTCTCTTTTCTTTATGATATGTCTGGCTAAGGGTTTATCAATTTTATTAATTATTTCAAAGAACAATCTCCTGGTTTCATTGATCTGTTCTACTGGGGTTTTTTTGTTTCTGTATTATTCATTTCTGTTCTAATCTTTATTATTTCCCTTCTTCTGCTGCTTTGAGGCTTCATTTGTCGCTCTTTTTCTAGCTCCTTTACGTGTAAGGTTAGGTTGTGTGTTTGAAACTTTTCTTGCTTCTTGATGTAGCCCTGTATTACTATATACTTCCCTCTTGGACTGCCTTTGCTGCATCCCAAAGACATCCCAAAGATTGTCATGTTTTCATTATCATTTGCTTCCATGTACTTTTTAATTTCTTCTTTAATTTCTTGGTTAACCCCTTCTTTCTTTCGTAGGATGTTCTTTCATCTCCATGTATTTGTGTATTCAATTTTTTTTCTTGTAGTTGACTTCAAGTTTCAAGTCTTGTGACTGGAAAATGTGCATAACATGACCTCAATCTTTTTGTAATTGTTGAGGCCTGATTTGTGAACTAGTGTGTGATCTCTTCTGGAGAATCTTCCATGTGCACTTGAAAAGAATGAATATTCTTCTGCTTTAAGATAAATGTTCTAAATATATCTGTTATATCTCTCTGATGCATGTGTCACTCAAAACCATTGTTCCCTTGCTGATTTTCTGCTTATACTATCTGTTCATTGCTGTAAGTGGGGTGTTAAAGTCCACTACTATTATTTTATTATTATCAATCAGTTCCTTTGAGTTTGTTATTAATTCTTTTATATGTTTGTGTGCTCTCAAGTTTGGAGCGTGGAGCACAAATATAATTGTTAAATCTTCTTGATGGATAGACCCCTTTATTATGATATAATGCCCTTCTTCATCCCTTGTTATAGTCTTTGGTTTAAAATCTAGTTTATCTGATATAAATATGGATACTCCAGCTTTCTTTGGACATCCATTAACATGATGGATGGTTCTCCATCCCTCAGTTTCCATCTTCAGGTGTCTTTAGTACTAAAATAAGTCTCTTGTGGACAGCATATAGATGGATATTGTGTTTTTATCCATTCTGATACCCTATGTCTTTTGATTAGAGAATTAATCTATTTAAATTCAGAGTGATTATTGTTAGATATAAATTTAGTGCCATTGTTACTATCTGCTAAGTCATTGTCTGGAGATTTAATCTGATTCTTTTCGGTCTTTGTCATTTTGGAGCTTTCTTTCCCACTCAAAGAGTCCTGTTTAATATGTCTTGAGGGCTGGTTTAGTGGTCACCTACTCCTTTAGTTTTGTTTGTCTGGGAAACTCTTTACCTCTTCTTCTATTCTGAATGATAGTCTTTCTAGGTAGAGTATTCTCAGCTGCATATTTTTTCCATTCAGCATATTAAAATATATCATATCAATGCCTTCTTGCCTGCCAAGTTTCTATGAAGATATCTGCTTCAAACCTGATTTGTCTTTTCTTATAAGTTAGGAATTTCGTTTTTCTTGCTGATTTTAAGATTTTTTTCTTTATCTCTGTATTTTGTAAATGTAGCTATGGTATGTCTTGGTGTTGGCCTGCTTTTGTTGATTTTCGATGGGAGTTCTCTGTACCTTCTGGATTTGGATGCCTATTTCCTTCCCCAGATTAGGGAATTTTTCAGCTAGAATTTCTTCAAATAAAACTTATGCTCTCTTTTCCCCTCTCTTCTACTTCTGGGACTGCAATGATAGGAATGTAATTATACTTCTGGGAGTCACTGAGTTCCCTAAGCCTACATTCATGATCGAATATTTTTCTTTCCCTCTTCTTTTCAGCTCTATTACTTCCCAAAATTTTATCATCTATATCATTTTCCCAGCTAGTACCCTTATGATTATTGCCTTAAATTCTGGATCAGGCATAGTACTTAGATTCCTGGCTCTAACCTTTTCTTATTATTTCTTTTGAGATGAATTTCTCTGTCTTGGGATTTTGTCTAGGTCTCAGTCTTCTGTGTGTTAGTTAAGAAAGCCTGTTATGTTTTATGCTCCTGAGAGTAATGGCTATATTAAGAAGAGGTCATATATTATCCAGGGCTTGACATTTCAGGATGTGTCTCTGGTATATGCTGTGTGCACTCTGCTTCTGTGTTTTGGCTGCTCTTACACTCAGGTCAGTCCTCTGCAGTTTCTCCTCGCCTGTGGGGAGAGTTTGGACTTTAACTGAGTGCAGCAAGTTTTAACTAGGTGTGCTCTGGTTGGCTTGTTAAAAGAGACCTGATGCTATTTCCACTAGAGCTGAAGCTTTGTAGAACTCTATGATCAGTGGTGCATGAAAGCTGTGTGTATGTGTGTGTGTGTGTGTGTGTGTGTGTATGTGTGTGTATGCATGTGTGTATGCTGGTCTTCTGGGGAGGGGTCTACTGCACTCGTTCTCAGATACACTGGCCAAGAAAAGCAGCACTTGCAGAGCTCAGAGGGGGCAGAGCTTGGTGTAAGTGGTTTTTGCTGACACTGTTAGCACTTGCTGACACTGAAGTTAATTTATGCTGAGGGGCTAGGGAGGAAAATGATACCTGCTAGCTTCCTTGTCCCTGGAGAGGCAATGCCACCTCTCTCAGATATGCTCCAAGAAGTGGTTATCATCTTTCCCAGTGCATCCCAGGGGATACCCAGATCATGCCAACTGCCCCTGAGCTATCTACCCTCCTTCTCTACAGGTGTACTGCAGTGCCCCGTGAGCTCCACACCTATCACATCACAGACCTCCAAAACCCCAGTCTTTGAGCCCCGTGGTTATAAAAACTCACAAAAATCAGCCCCTCTTTATTTTCCCAGTCAATGGCTTTGTGGAAGTGCTTTCCTTGTTTGATCCCCTAAGTGCTCCTCTCTCTCACACTTCTCTCTGTCACCAGGGCTCCCTCATCACCACAGCATTGTGACCTGCTTCTTATACAAATCATGTCTCCACACCTCCTACCTTCCAAAATGTGGATTCTTCTCTCCCTCTAGTTATGCAGTTTGTTCTTTCAGTCCTCAGATTGACATCTTGGGTATTCAGAATGATTTGCTATTTATCTAGCTGAGTTTAAGGGACCAGAAAAGCGTAGGGTCCTCCTACTACTATGCTATCTTAGTTTCTCCTCTGTAAAAGTTGTAATGGTTATGGTGATTGCAGAGGGATATGCTTTCTTGTTGCTTTGATTTTTTTTCCCCCACGGGGAATAAAGGACATAGAGGAAAAAGTCTACTTGTCCAGTTAAGTGTTAAATTATGTTTATTTTAACTTTAACCAAGTCATAATTAACAAATGAGTCATCTAATAAAAATAATAGGCCACATATAGAGAAGGGAGAGACAGAATAAAAAGTTTTATCCTTGACTAAGCTCTTCCTTTTGTAAATAACCACAAACATCTCTTCAAATAAGCATAGCAAGATCCACCCCACTCAAGCAGCTGCTTTCTGAACTGTGCAGCTGTGCTGTCATCTGGGCTATTGGAAATTCTCAAAACTGTGATATTATAACCTATGAAAAGTTAATTCAAGCACTAGAGAAACTCCTCTGATTTCCATCATGAGGAAAAAGTACCTGGCATTTGTATTTGTTTTTCAAAGATAAAACCTTTCCAGTGTTGTTTCAGATCATTAAAAGGTTTTAGCTATGAGTCTCCTAAACTTTCTGTTACTTAAGTAAGCAGATCACAGGTCAGCACATTTTCAAATACCTGTGTAGGTGTTACTTAGAGCTACATGGAGAATAGGAGACAAGTGGCATTATGGAACACTATGCATCACATAATCATTTCTTTTAAGTCCAAGTCCTTGACCAAGAGAATCTTCGATCTCTCAGGACCATAAGCATATAACCAGAACCTTTGTTCAGCAGTTCACTCCTGCACAAACCAGAATATATGAGGAGACAAGAATATAAATATTCAAAAACCAGCCTCAAAAAGAGATATGGAAAATTCTTAAACATTTTTAAATCTTAAAACAAATATCTTGGCTCTGCTCATTTGGAACCAAGTGCTCTGTGCATCAGCTTTGAGTAAAGAACAATGGCACATCCACAATGGCACTTGGAGATTGGAGCCTTTTCTAATTTCTTCCTTTTCAAGGACTGAACAGTTATATATATATTTTTTTTAAATAAACAAACTCTAGGACTGGTGTTATAAAAATTTATCTAAGAAAAGTGAGTAACTCAGCATCACTGTTTATTTTCAGTTAGGACTAAAGGTTTATGTAATGAGACTGGTTGAAAGCACATTAGATTCTCTCCTATGTGATACACTCAGAACCATTAGTTAACTGTTTTAAGTAAACGTTGGTTAATGTGGACAATCAAAAATCGGTTAGTACTTCAGATATTTTTAAGGGATTTTATTTATTTATTTGAGAGAGAGAGATACGAGGAATTTGAGAGGCAGGGTAGGGGGTCATGGGAGGAAAGGAGGGGGAAAATGAAACAAGATGGGACTGGGGAGGGAGACAAACCATAAGAAACTCTTAATCCTAGGAAACAAACTGAGGGCTTGTTTGGGGGAAGGTAGAGGGATAAGGTGGCTGGGCAATGGACACTGGGTAGGATATATGCTATGGTGAGTGCTGTGAATTGTATAAGACTGATGATTCACAGACCTGTATCTCTGAAAAAAATAATACATTACATGTTAATTAAAAAATGATGACTAAAATTTGCTTTAAGATACTCCAAAAGAAAAACACTGGCAGAGCAGAGATGGAATATAATTAGGAATGGTTGATAACTCTAGGTGAAGGATATTTAAGTTAATGATAATACTTTACATGTGCGTATTATTAAAATTTTCCAAAATAAAATTTACAAAAAAGAGAAACAAGAACAACTTAGAAAATATTTATTTTAAGATCCCAATGGCTACATATCATTTAGGGATTTAAACATAATTTTTAATCAAAAGTTCAACTCTGCTTTCTGAAATCCCAACTATACATTAGGAAGTTAACCACAATTAAAAATTATGAGAATTTCAGTAGATGTTCATACACATCATCTTCTACTTGACTTCAAAGATTTTCCCAGATGATCCTGGAGATATCTATGACTGAATGGGAAATCTCAGGAAACTCTGAAGCTACAAAATAAACTCTTATTGGAGTGGGAAGTATATAAACTATAGGATTCTAGTAAAGAAAATGGTTTAGAAAAACAGGAAGTGAGCTTTTTTTTATTATTAACCAACTAGGATCAGTAACATTTTATAGCAGAAAAAGGAAACTTGCTCAAATAATAAAGTCTTCTGAAAACAGGTTAATAAATGTTATTAAACAACTCTCTTGTGCAAAGTAGGATTTTGTGAGGTAAAGTATGTGTATAATAGAATTCCTACTGTGAAATCAAGTTAGAGACCTAAGGGACAGGAAGATTTAACTATACAAAGCAGTAAAGTGCCCAAATATACACTAGGGATGATAATAAGTTTATTATGTGCTTGAGTAGTAGGGGCTATTCCATCCTTCAGAATGGTCCTTACCCTATCTTCTGAATTTAAGCAAGGTTCTTCAGGAAAACTAGTCATTCCACATAGACTCGTGGTAAGAATTTACCTTCAGGAAAATTAGAAAATAAAGTCGTTTGTAAAATAACAAAGAAGGCACATGCAGTTACCTTATAATCATAAGTCATGATTATAAGGTAATCATGAATGTAAATGAACAACCAAGGACTACCAGATCTTTATGTATGAGGAGAACCAACATTATACAAGACAAATATTCCTTCCTCCCCAAAAATAAATAAATAAATAACAAGGACCTTGGCGGAAACAAATAGCAAGGCATAGAAGAAAAAATTTTAAGAGACAAAAGAAAATGTATAACTTACTTAGAGTTAGAAATTACATCCCCAATGTTAAAACAGAAAACAATGAAAAACAAATAGAGAATAAGAAAGAGCTTTTTTTAATGGCCAAATAAAATAAATGTTTAATAGGATGACTGGAAAATAAATTTAGTAATCTCCCAGAGTAAGAAGACAGACGTGGATTATATTAAAAATAAGAAAAATGGAGAACTGATCCAAAAAATTCAATTAACAGAAACCTCAAAGAGTAAAAAGAAAATGGCAAGAAACATTTATCAAAGGAAATAATTTCAGGGTATAAGAATGAATCCTCAGATTGAAAGATCCACCAACTCTACATTGAAATTATTTCCAAAAAATATAAAAATATATACTTTAGTTACACCACACCATTATGAAATTTTATGCCAAGGATAAAGAGTAAATCCTAAACACAAAGAATAAGAATTAGATTGGTACCAGCCATCCCATCAGCAACATCACAGAACACTGGCAAACTAAGTGTATTAATGACCCAAAATAATGATCTCACCATATTGAACCCATTGCCTTATAACTTTATTATTTTCTCTCATCTGACTCTGAGTTCAGCCATATGACTTGCTTTGACCAGTGAGTGTCAGTAAAAGAGATATGAAAAGGAACATGTGTATTTCCAGTCTTTCTTCCAGTCTTTCTCTGGGATCCCTGCCACTATTCTGAGAACATATTTAGGCTAACCTACTGGGAGGATAAGAGAGCAACCTGGAAAACAGCTGAGTCATTCTACATGAAGTCATCCTAGACAAGCCTACAGCTAGCCAATTTCCAAATATATGTGATCCCAGTTAAAATCAGCAGCTGCAAAACTGCTCTCAGCTGACCAAAGACTCATCTGGGACCCTAAGGGTACCCAGACAACTCAAGAGAATTGGGAACAACAATAAATGGTTGGATTTGTTTAAGCTACTACATTTAGGATACCTTGCTATGCATCATGATTATGGCTTTAGATAACAGATAGAAAATAAAAGATCAATGCCCTCAAAACCCTGAGGGAAAGTTTGAAACCTCAAAGCCAGTACTTAACCAAACCATCAAACAAGAGTGAAAGATAAAAACCCTTAAAGCCCCCACCAAAAAATAAAAACCAACAAAAAACTTAAACTAATAAATTCGGTAATGTTGCAAGATACAAAAATAGTATACAGAAACTAGTTTCTGTACACTAACTAGTTTCTATACA
This sequence comes from Mustela lutreola, assembly GCF_030435805.1. Classification (NCBI taxonomy): domain Eukaryota; kingdom Metazoa; phylum Chordata; class Mammalia; order Carnivora; family Mustelidae; genus Mustela; species Mustela lutreola. Next base: position 175,968,907 of record NC_081291.1, on the reverse strand, counting down.
CTAATAATGAACTATTAGAAAGAGTAATTAAGAAAGAATTCTACTTATAATTGCATCAAAAAGAAAAAAAAAATACCTAAGAATAAATTTAACCAAGGAGTTAAAAGATCTGTATTTTGAAAACTATAATACACTGATGAAAGAAATTGAAGACAAATAAATGGAAAAATATTGTGCTTATGGATTGGAAAAATTGATATTGTTAAAATGTCCTTACAATCCAAAGCAGTCTACAAATTCAATGTAATCTCTATCAAAATAACAACCGTGTGTTTCACATAACTAGAACAAATAATTCTAAAACATGTATGGAACCACAAAAGACCTTGAATAGCCAAAACAATCCTGATTAAAAAGAATAAAGCTGGAGATATCACAATACACATTTCAAGATACACTACAAAATGTTATGGTACTGGCACAAAAATAGACACATAGATCAACAGAACAGGATAGAGAGCCCAGAAATAAACCTACAATTATATGGCCAATTAATCTATAACAAAGGAGGCAAGAATATACAATGAGAAAAGACAGTCTTTTCAATAAATAGTGTTGGAAAAACTGAACAGCTATGTGCGAAAGAATGAAACTGTAGCACTTTCTCAGAACACCATACACAAAAATAAATTCAAAATGGATTAAAAACTTAAATGTGAGACCTGAAACCATAAAATACCTAGGAGAAAACATTGGCAGTAAGCTCTTAGACGATGGCCTTTGCAATAGGTTTTTGGATCTATCTCCTCAGGTAAAGACAATAAAAGTAAAAACATACATTTAGGAATACATCCAACTAAAATGTTTTTTGCACAGTGAAGGAAACATCAACACAATGGAAAGGCAACATACTGAATGGGAGAAAATATTTGCAAATCATCTATCTGATAAGAGGTTGAGATCCAAAATATTTAAAGAATGTATACAACTCAATAGCAACAACAACAACAACAAAAAGACAAAAACAAAACAAAGCAAAACAAAACAAACAAAAAAAAACCAACCCCAAACAATCCAATTTAAAAATGGCCCAAAGATCCAAAGATCTTAATAGTCATTCTCCCAAAGAAGACATACAGATGGCCAACAGGTCCATGAAAAAAGACTCAGCATCATTAAGTATCAGAGAAATGCAAACCCAAACCACAATAAGGTATCACCCCATATATGTTAGAGTTGCTATTATCAAAAAACCCAAGATATAAATATTGGCAAGGGTATGGAGAAAAGGGAACCGTCATGCACTGTTGATGGGAATGTAAATTGGTGTAACCACTGTGGAAAACAATATGGAGTTTCCTCAAAAAGTTAAAAATGGAACTACCAAAAAATCTAGCAATTCCACTTCTAGGTATTTATCCAAAGAAAATGAAAACACTAATTCGAAAAGACACATCCATTCCTATGTTCATTGCAGCATTACTTGCAATAACCAAGATATGGAAACAATTTCAATGTCGATCAATAAATGAATGGATAGAATAGATGTGATATTGAGATAGACAGATAGATAAAGATATGTCTATCTCAATATCACACCTATATATATGGATAGATAGATAGATAGATAGATAGAAATGTGATATATATGTGTGTATGTATATATATATATATATATATGTTTATATATGTGTGTGTATATATATATGCAATGAAATGTTACTCAACCATTGAAAAGAATGAAGTCTTGCCATTTGTGATAACATGGATGGACCTAGAGGGTATTATACAAAGAGAATAGGTTAGACAGAGACAAATACCATATGATTTCACTTATATGTGCAATCTAAAAAGCAGAAACCGATTAATAAATATGGAAAAAAACTGGTGGTTGCCACAGGGGAGGGGGATGGAGGGATGAGTGAAATAGGTGAAGGAGATTGAGAGGTACAATCTTCCAGGTATAAAATAAATAAGCCACAAGATAAAGTACAACATAGGAAATATAATCAATAATATTGTAACAATTTGTATTGTGAAAGATAGTTAACAAATAACAATGGAAAAGAATGGATAAATTGGACCTCATTAAAATTAGACAATTTTATTCTTCAGAAGACATTATCAAAAAAGTAAAGATAATCCACAAAAGAGAAAATCACATATCTGCTATCACATATCCATATCACAATCCACAATCACATATCCAGAATATATTTTCTCTAGAACATTTTTTAATTTCCTAAAACTCATCATTAAGACAACCCATTTTAAAAAAATAGACAAAGAATCTGAGTAGATATTTTTCCAAATATCTTAAAATATCCAAATAAGTTTAAAAAATTCTCAGTGTCACCAGTTATTATGGAAAGTCTCACACAATATTACTTTACACCCAGTAGGATGGCTATGACTGAAAAAAGGGAAAATAACAAGTATTAGTGAAGATGCAAAGAAATTGGAACCTTCATACATTGCTGGAGGGAATGTAAAATGATGCAGCTGTTTTGGAAAACAGTTACCATTTTTCCAAGTTTAAAAGTAGAGTTATTATGGACATTGGGGAGGGTATGTGCTTTGGTGAGTGCTGTGAAGTGTGTAAACCTGGTGATTCACAGACCTGTACCCCTGGGGATAAAAATATATGTTTATAAAAAATAAAAAATTTAAAAAAAAAAACATTTTTTAGCAAAAAAAAAAAAAAGGTAGAGTTATTATATTCTTAGCAATTCCATTCCTGGGTACATACCCAAAAGAAACTAGCATCTATGTACACACCAAAACTTGTACAAACATTGATAGGAACAATATTCATAATAGCCAAAAAAAAAAAGATTTCCATAAACTTATGAACATAACACTAAATGTGGTATTCCATCTATATGATGAAATATTATTTAGCCACAAAAAATGAATGATCCATGCTATAATACAGATGAACCTGTGACAGCATGGATAAAAGATAATGCTAAGTCAAAGAATCCAAATGCAAAAGCACACATATTGTATGATTCTATTTATGTGAAAAGTTCAAAAATAGACAAATCCAGGGCACCTGGGTGGCTCAGTGGGTTAAGCCTCTGCTTTTGGCTCAGGTCATGAACTGAGGGTCCTGGGATCTAGCCCCGCCTGCACTGGGCTCTCTGTTCAGCAGGGAGCCTGCCTCCTCCTCCCTCTTGCCTGCCTCTCTGCCTACTTGTGATTTCTGTCTGTCAAACAAATAAATAAAATCTTGAAGAAAAAAAAAAAAAAACCCAGGTCCTATGTTTAAAGAAAAAAAAAAAAAAAACAGACAAATCCAAGACAAAGTAGATTAATGGTTGCCAGGGTCTGAAGTAAAGAGCAATGTGGAATGACTACTAAAGGTATTCTTTTTGGTGTGATAAAAGTATCACTAATCTCCCTCCCCCCAAAAAGGTTAAATTCTAAATATACAGAAAACAGAAATGGGAAATTATGTAAAACAATTGGTAATGTAAAAGAGGAGAGAATTCAAGATTTCTGTTTTTCAGTTCATTATGTAAGGAGCTTGGAAGTCACCACTCTATTCTAACAAGTACAAAGCAAAACAATTTAAAAAATCAACTACTCTTGATTCCACAAGAGAACTGAGGACACAAAACAAACTTCTCCCCCCCACCCAACTACAGAGATCAACAAATGAATTCAGAAAACCACAAATTACTGGAGCAGACACAAGCTGAAATCTCTACAGGAACAATTACTGAGCTTAGAAAATCAGAACTATAATTGGTGAACTGCTGGAAGTTCAGAGTAGAAACATTTGAGAGTAAAAAAAGTTCCAGGAGGATCCAGTCACATGGTCATACTTTTATGAGTTTTAACTCTAGACATTGACCAGGTTCTTACAGTAAATATATACCAGAATACTCTGTTTTTCTTAACAAGGTCTGCCCTCCATGAAGAATTCCCATCAAAATCAACCAAAGCAGGCCAACATAAAGACATATTGTAATTTCATTAAACATATTACAAAATATAGTGACAAAGAAAAAGTCTTAAAAGTAGTTCTTAACTTACAAGGGAAAACCCCTAAGGCCAGCTGGATATTTCTCAACAGAAACTTGCCAAATCAGAAGGAAATGGCATGCTATCTATATTCAATATGCTGAATGTGAAATATCTGCATCCAAGAATATTCTATCCAACAAGGCTATCATTCAGAATAGAAGGTGAGATAAAATTTCCCACACAAAAATTAAAAGAGTTTCTGATCACTAAACCAGCCCTGCAAGAAATATTAAAGGGGCTCTTTGAATGCAAAGGAGAGATCTAAAGTAACAAAGACAAGAAAGGACAAAGAAAGAAAATATTCAGAAACAATAAAACAAGTAATAAAAATGGCAATAGATATATATCTATCAATAATTACTTTGAATGTAAATAAACCAATCAAAAGATATGCAGTGTCAGAATGGATTAAAAAATATACCCCCCCCCCAAAATTTAAAAAGTAAGATTCTTCTATATGCTGCTCACAAGAGACTTATTTTAGACCTAAAGACATCTGCAGACTGAAAGTGAGGGGGTAGAGAAAGTTTATCATGCAAATGGATGTCAAAAGAAAGCCAGACTAGTAATACTTATATCAAACTTTAAAACAAAGACTTATATCAGACTTTAAAAGAAAGACTGTAATAAGAGACAAAGAAAGGCATTCTGTAATCATAAAGGAGACAATCCAACAAAAAGATATAACAATTATAAATATTTATACACATAAAGAGGGAGCACCCAAATAAATATTTTTAAAAATACTAACAAATATAAAGGAATTAGTTAATAATAACATCATAAAAGTAGGATTTTAATACCCCACTTACATCAATGGACAGATCATCTAAACAAAAAATAAACAAGGAAACAATGGTTTTTAATGACACACTGGACCAGATGGACTTAATAGATATATTCAGAACATTCCATCCTAAAACAGCAGGATACACATTCTTCCCAAGTGCATATGGGACATTCTCCAGAATAGATCACATATTAGGTCACAAAACAGGCCTCAACAAATACAAAAAGATTAAAATCATACCACGAACCTTGTCTGACAACAATGCTATGAAACTAGAAATCAACCACAAGAAAAAACATGGAAAGACCACAAATACATGGAGGTTAAACAACAACCCACTAAACAATGCATGGGTCAATGAGGAAATCCCCAGGAATTTTAAAAATACATGGAAACAAATGAAAATGAAAACACAAAGTTCAAAACCTTTGGGAGCAACAAAAGTGGTCCCAAGAGGGAAGAATATAGTAATACAGTTCTGCCTCAATTGGCAAGAAAAATCTCAAATATACAACCTAGCCATATTCCTGAAGGAGGTAGAAGAAGAGCAACAAATGAAGACTAAATCCAGAAGGAAGGAAATGATAAGATCAGAACAGAAATAAATGATATAGAAACTTAAAAACAATGGAACATCAATGGAAACAGCAAGTGGTTCATTGAAAAATAAAATAGAATTGATACACCTCTAGGGGCACCTGGGTGGCTTTGTAGGTTAAGTATCTGATTCTTGGTTTTGGCTCAGGTCATTATCCTACATTTGTGAGACTGAGCCCCACATTGGGCCTAATGATGGGCATGGAACATGCTTAAGATTCTCTCCTCTCCCTCAGACCCTCCCCACCCCTATCACTCTCCCTCTCTTAAAAATAAAATAAAATAAGAGATAAACCTCTAGCCAGACTTACCAAGAAGAGAAAGACCCAAATAAATAAAATCACAAAGGAGAAATAACAGCCAAAACCAAAATACAGTTATACGAGAATATTCTGGAAAACTACATGTCAACCAATTGGACAACCTGGAAGAAATGGATAAATTTACAGACACATATAAACCACCAAAACTGAAACAGGAATAGAAAACTTGAATAGACTGATAACTAGCAAAAAAAAAAAAAAAAAAAAAAAAAAAAGAATGGCATCAGTAATCAAAAACTCCCAACAAACAATAGTCAAGGGCCAGATGTGTTGTCAGGGGAATTCTACCAAACATTTAAAAAAGAGTTAATACCTATTCTTTTCAAACTATTCCAAAACACAGAAAAGGAAAGAAAACTTCCAAACTCACTCTTTGAGACCAGCATTACCCTGATACCAAAACCAGATAAAGACTACACTAAAAGAGAGAAATACAGGCCATATCCTTAATGAACATGGAAGCAACAATTCTCAATAAAATACTAGCAGACCAAATCCAACAATACATTTTAAAAAATCATTCACTATGATCAGGTGGGATTTATCCCCAGGTGATAAGCATGATTTAATATTCACTAATCAGTCAAGATTATATGCCACATTGATAAAAGATTATGAACCATATGATTATTTCAATAGATGCAGAAAAAACATTTGACAAAGTACAACATCAATTCATGATAAAAACCCTCAACAAAGTAGATTTACAAGGAACATACTTCAATCTCATAAAGGTCATATACAAAAAATTCACAGCTAATATTACCCTCAATGGGGAAAAACTGAGAGCTTTTCTCCTATAATCAAGAAAAAGACAGGGATGTCTACTCTCATCACTGTTATTTAACATAGTACTGGGAGTCCTAGCCAGCCATCAGATAACACAAAGAAACAAAAGGCATCCAAATTGCCAAGGAAGACTCACACTTTCACTATTTGCAGACAACATGATACTCTATGTAGAAAACCCAAAAGACTCCACCAAAAAATTGTTAGAACTGATACATGAATTCAACAAAGTCACAGGATATAAAATTGAAGTACAGGAATCTGTTGCATTTCTCTACACTGATAGGGAAGAAGTAGGAAGAAAGTTAAGGAATCAATCCCATTTACAACTGTACCCAAAACTATAAGATACCTAGGAATAAACTTAACCAAAGAGGTAAAAGATCTGTCCTCTGAAAACTATACATTTATGAAAGAAATTGAAGAGGACAGAAAGAAATGGAAAGGCATTCCATGCTCATGGATCAGAAGAACAAGTATTGTGAAAATGTCTATGCTATCCAAGGCAATCTAACACAATCCCTATCAAAGCAACACCAGCATTTCTCACAAAGCTAGAACAAGCAACCCTAAAATTTGTATGGAACCACAAACGACCCTGAGTAGCTGAAGGAATCTTGAAAAAGAAAAGCAAAGCTGGAGGCATCATGATTCCAGACTTCAAGCTATATTACAAAGCTGTAGTCATCAAGACAATATGGTACTGATGCAAAAAAGGACACATAGATCAACAGAACAGAGTAGAAACTCAGAAATGGACCCACAACTATGTGATAACTAATCTTCAACAAAGCAGGAAAGAACAAAGCAGGAAAGAACAGGAAAAAGACAGTCTCTTCAACAAATGGTGCTGGGAAAACTGGACAACAACATTCAGAAGAATGAAACTGGACCACTTTCTTATACCATAAACAAAAACAAATAAAAAATGGATGAAAGACAGGAGAACACTGGTAGTAACCTTTTTGAGATCAGCTGTAGCAGCCTCCTTTTACATAAGTCTCCTGAGGCAAGGGAAACAAAAGTGAAAATAAAACTATTGGAACTTGATCAAAATAAAAAGCTTTCAGAGCAGGGCACCTGGGTGGCTCAGTGGGTTAAAGCCTCTGCCTTCGGCTCAGGTCATGATCCCAGAGTCCTGGGATTGAGCCCCACATCGGGCTCTCTGCTCAGCAGGGAGCCTGCTTTCTCCCCTCTCTCTCTGCCTGCCTCTCTGCCTGCTTGTGATCTCTGTCTGTTAAATAAAGAAAGAAAATCTTTAAAAAAAATTTCTTCAGAGAGAAAGAAAATCATGTGTCAGAAATTCAGGTCCACATAAAAAAGGAAGAGCATCAGAGAACAAATAAATTAAAGTAAAATAAAAATTTTTATTTTTAATTGATCTAACAGATAATATTTCCCTAAATAATAGCAACAATATATTCAATCATGTACATTTATGTATATATTGTATGCATGCTTATGTCTGCTTATAAACAAGTGAAATGAATGACAGCAATGATACAAAGGATGGGAGGGAGGAATTAGGATTATTATATTTTTTTGTTATAAAATATACTATCCATGAAGCAACGAGTATCATTTGAGACATGGATTAATTGTAAATGTTTATTGCAAACTCTAGGGCAACTACTAAAAACAAAAGAGGAAGGAAGGGAGGAAGGGAAGAAGGGAGGGAGGGAAGAGAGAAAAAAGAAAAGATATGTAACTGATATACTAAGAAAGGAGAGAAAATGAAATTTTATTAAATGCTCAGTTAAAATGACAAAAGGCAGAAAATGGAGTGGAAGACAATAATGAGAGTAAAGGGAAAGAACAGTAATTCAAAGAGCTAGCTAATATGGGACATATTAATCCAAATATATATAATCAATTTGAACATCAAGGCCTAAATAAACCAATTTTAAGATAGAGATTGTCACAGTGGGTTAAAAAACAAGACCCAATTATATATTGTCTACAAAAAAAGTCCTTTAAATATAAAGACACATACAGATGGGGATAATGACATTGAATCTAGGGAGAAAGAAATGCAATGGGGACCAACTTCTGGATATATCTATAATAAGATTATAATAGTATAGGCAATATTTGTTGATTATAAACTTTTAGAGATAAATACAAAAGTTGAAAATGATTGTAGAGAAGAGATAGTCTCATTTTACAAAGAGGAGATCAAGAAATAATATAAAGAGTTAAAGGACAAGAAACAGATGCTTAGATGGGTTAAATTTTTTTTTTTTAAGATTTTATTTATTTGTCAGAGACAGAAGGAGAGAGAGCAAGGGAGCACAGGCAGACAGAGAGGCAGGCAGAAGCAGAGGGAGAAGCAGGCTCCCTGCCAAGCAGGAAGCCCGATGTGGGACTCAATCCCAGGACCCTGGGATCATGACCTGAGCCGAAGGCAGCTGCTTAACCAACTGAGCCACCCAGGCATCCCAGATGGGTTAAATATTTAAAAAGAAAGTAAAGTTACACATATAAATATCAGAACATCAAAAGAAGAGGAAGGGTAAAAAAAAATCAAAAGATTTATTTTTTATATTGGGAGTCAACAGCCATGAAGTTTTTTGATCAGTTAATAAATACAAGTGTAAGTACATCATCTACAGTTTTCAAAGAGACCACTAGGAGAACAAAATACAGTTAAAGTGTATTTCCTCTGAGAATAGAAGTGCAGGTGGGAAAGGGAGAGGCAGAAAACTACTGTTCTCAGAAGTTTTCTATTGATATGATGCCACGTACTTGAATTAGTTTATTTAAAAGGGGTTAGTTAGGAACTTTACAACTCATTGGATTGGTGTCAAAGGAAAAAGGAATGAAGGCTAACCTTGTGTGAGCCCAAATAATTGGGAAGGTGGGGACACCTGGGTGGTTTAGTCAGTTAAGCATCCGCCTTCTGTTAAGGTCATGATCCCAGGGTTCTGGAATCAAGTCCTACATCAGGCTCCTTGCTCCTTCCCACTGAGAAGCCTGCTTCTCCATTGCCTGTGCTCCCCCTACTTGTGCTCTCTCTCTCTCCGACAAATAAATAAATAAAATCTTATAAAAATGTAAAAAAATAATAACAATTAGGAAACTTATCTCACGGGAAAAAAAACAACCAAAAAAACCCAAGACAGGAAATTGGTAACTGGTCTGAGGGAGGAAGATAAGGACACTAGGAAATGCAAAGTTAAGTAAGTGAAAATAATCTGAGGTAAAATATGATCTTGAAAGGCATAAATCTAAGAGGTGAACTGATATCGCAAAAGTTCGAGAACAACAACAACCTAAAGTTTTGAATCATCTCAGTTAAACTTAAAACACCTGTAGAGAAAGGGTAGCAAGGGGAAAACGAGAGAAAAATATCATTGTGTAATGGGGCCCAAAGAATGAGAACGTTCACCAAAATGTGTTCACAATTATAGACACAGACTTATCAATTATAATAAAAAGAGAAGAAATTGCAAAGTTGCCTGTGGCATTCACAGATAATACCCAAAATAGGCACATGGAAACTGAAAGCTGATCCATGGCTTTCCTCACTATTTATAATTGACTCTTTACTAACATAACTGAAAAAAAAATATTGCTATTTATGATTTTAACTGCACAACACTTATAAAAAAAATGTTCTGCCAACTCTATTCTATTCTAAATATTACTCATCCATTGTGACCTGCTCCAAAAACATATCTTTTGGGAGAAAGAATACATGCAATCACAAAAAGCTTAAAGCCAATTTTTCTTCAAACCCAGCAATGTAACCATTGGGAATTACATCAGACAGCATTGTTATGAAAACAATTTGGCAATATTCACATTTTGCTTATTTGTAAATGAAATTCACCTTGGATCTCCAGAGAGAAAGCATGCTATGACAAGTGTCATGGAGCTAGTATTGAAAGAATGCTTACTAGGGGAAAGATCTCAAGTTACAATCTAAAGGTTGAAAAAATATGCATTTGAAAAGGAAATCAATGGGCCTTGTGCATAAATTATAAACGCATATATTTTTGTTTCTCAATGATAGTATCAAAACCTCCCCATTTGCTTCATCAGTCTAAGCTGCTTCAGTTTAAAACTCTACCATGCACATCCCCCTCCAGCTATTGTCTTCTCTCTTCTCTCTATAATGGTCACATATATTCAGAGATACTTAAAGTGGTCTTCACTTTCGTACTTCCAACTTTTCCAATTTTTTTCCCATCACTCTGTCCAAGAAGCTCTTGCTAAAGTCAAGACTGTGATGTTTCAGTGCTCTCTCTATTTCATGTTACCCTACATTCGATATTGTGAATCAGTGCCTTCATTCTTGAAACACTTCCTTTCCCTTGTTTCCAAGATAGAGCTCTCTTTCTGTCCACCTTGCAGGAACATAATAATCTATCAGGTTTGTTTGTTTTGTTTTGTTTTTATAAGCTTATAAGCCCAGGTTTCAATTACCCACTTATTATTATATTTTTTATAAGCTTATAAGCCCAGGTTTCAATTATCCACTTATTACCCACCCATATGTACAAACAACTCCTCAACATTTATTCTTGAATGTCTGGGGCATCTCAATCAATCTCATAATACTTACCTCTGATCCTGATTTTCTTGGTTTCCTCTATCAATGAATAGACTCACAATCAAAATATGCAAGCCAACAAGACTTGAAATTGTCTTTGACACCTCCTATATTCAATTTGTCTTTGATTTTGTTCTCCACACATCTCTTGAATCCATATTAGTCTCTGTGTCCACTATCACCCACTAGTCCAGGCTGCCTATTATCTGAACTATGGCACCAGTATCCTAACAAGAATTTCCACGCTCACCTGAGACTCCTTCCCCACTATTTTTCCCTATTGCAGGCAAAGACACCTATAACAAACAATAATCTGATCTTGCACAAATCCTAATTCTACCAACCTCCTTCTTAAACACCTTCAATGTCTTCTCATTGTTCCTAGGCTACAGCTCAAAATCCTTAGCATGGTCTACCAGCCTTTGCATACTCTGGTCCCTGTCTGTTCCTCAGGCTCACTTCCCACAACTCTCCTCTCTCACTAATTAAGCTCTGCCAACTGACATTCTAATTCTTCAAACAGTTCATGCTCCCCTCACTCCCACCCCACTTTAGTACCTTTGCAAATGTCTTCCCTTCCCCCAGTCCTGTTCACTCAGTTATCTACTGATTCTTCAGCTTTCCTCAACCACTACCTTTATAGAAAAGCATCTATTGGCTTCCAAAGCTGAGTTGGGTTCTTTTCCTATCTGCACTTATAGGCTGTCCCTTTCTTTCAGCATTCATCTCAGTTTGTAATTACACATTCAATCATGTAGTTCTTTTATGAATGCCATTCTTGCCCATTAGTCTGTGAGCTCTATGATGTCAGGAGCCACATCATTTTTGCTTGCCCTCCTATATCCAGATTCTAGCTATATAGTACTCAATAAATGAATGAATAAATGAATAAATAGCATATTTGTTTTAAAAAATAAGCATGTGGCTCATAAGTCAATTCCTCATGCCAGTTCATACCTAATTTTCCACAAATTTTTAGCTTCAATGTGTTATTTTTTTTTCTTATCTATCATGGCCATAAAGATGGTTCACAAAACTGAAATGTTATAGTCCTCGTGAATATATTATCTTAATTTCAGATCAACAGAGAATGGTAATGACATAAATACAGATTTTTCATACCTAATAATTTTAGATAATTCCAAAGAGATCCTAGACTAAGGGCCTGTTAATGCCCTTAGATAATGTCAAAGTGCTAGACCAAGCGCCTGTTTGTATGACATTCAGAGACATGGGTAATTTTAGTGGTCCTTGTTCTGGTGCTATTTCATAGAATTCAGATGAGTATTGGAGGTCAGATCTTTTTAGCCTGGGGTGGTAGGAGGGATAAAAACTTTTTCCCTCCTTCTAGATTCTCTCCATTAACCTCTCATGATGGTTCTTTGTTTTTACTATTTTGCTACTTAAGGTTATTCTATCTTGGGTGAAAAGATAACTTGTGGGGTATCACCGATCCTTATGACTGAGTGGAATATAAGTGCCCCAAACTGACTTTCCCATGCCCATATTCCCACCAGGGGTGATAGGCAACAGTAATTGCTCAATGGGGCAGAGGAGCAAGTGGCTGAGAACCCAATATGGTGATGCAGGCAGGCAGGGAAGTGGCAGGAAGTGGGATCTCCCATGAATCAAAGCTCCAAGCCCCCAGTGCAGATTCCATTCTGCCATCAAACTTTACTTATAAAACACAAATTCAAAGATAAATTACTAAGAATTTAGGATGGTAATAACTGAGCATTAAACTCTGAGTTCAGAGTTTACCTTGGAGTATGGGTACTGTGCAACTGCCCTGGTCACACACCCATGAAGATGACCTTGCCCAGATGAGATAGTCAGTAGCCTAATTCAACATTATGAATTAGGTTGTAACACAAAGGGAGATTGTAGTACAGTGGACCCTCAAACAATCAAATATCACCGTCTGCAGCTGTATGCCCACTGGTGCTTCCCATCACAGGACGAGATTTGCGCCTTCTCCCACAAATGTTGTGAATCTCTGCTGAGTAGTCTAACTGTACTAACTTCATTTTGTATCCTTCAGATGGGTGTATCTCGTGTAATTTACCTAAAATTTCTTATTGCCTACTACTTCTCAAGTCCAACAGACATACAGGCAAGAACCCATTTATTTAAGAATTCATCTAGAGCATAAGCTCTTTCAAGGCAGGAATGATCATCTTCTGATCTACAGCAATTTACAATACTTTGGTAAGTTACTGCTTAGTAAGTGTTTCTTCAGTTAAAATAATAACCCTCTACTGCTCTTCAAGTTACTCTGTTTCTAAAATAAAAGTTAACTTTTTAAAAGTGGTTGTAGCTAAAATTGTCAAATTAATCCCTTTGGTGTGTGTACACACACAGTCTTAATTCCATACATTTGTTCTTACAGATTCAATGCGGCTTTCAGGACCAATCCAACAAATAAATAGATTGGAAATTCACACAAAGTTATTGTCTTAACCAAAAACTAATCTATTTCAAGGAAGCCCTAGTTAAAATGGAAAAAAACAAACAACAAAAAACCTAAAACAAGATTTACAAGGAATCTTTAAATAATGTGGAGAAGAGCTTGAATTTGTGGTGTAAATAAAGGTAAAACCAAGAGGAAACAATATAGTACTTGCAAGGCTTCAAAATAAGAACATGTACTTACATGAAGTAACAAGATTGGAAGGAAACACTACCCAATAATATTAGTATTTAAATCTTTGTGTTTACGATTATGAGGAATTTGGAGCATTTTTTATTTATTTTGTGTATTTATTAAACTTTCTCTCCCACAGTGAGCATTTGCTCATTTTATAATCAGAAAAAAAAGTATGAAAAACAAATCTGAAAAATTAGCTTCAATTATTTAACCCATAGTTAAAATTACTTTTTAATAACAAGTTTTCCATATCAATATTATGGAACTCCAATATAGTAAAAAAAAAATTGGTGCAGAAAGGATTCCTTAGGCAATTTAAATCTTCATTACAGGCAGAAAATTCTTCATTCTTTGGAAGTGTTCCTCAAATGCCAATCAGAATCTCACTAATTTAAATCCAACCCCATTTAGTGTTGTAAAATAGACATGTGAGGTGGCCTTTTATCCCATGTCTCTGATTCATATTGCATTCATTATTTTTTTAGTATTTTATTAATTTTATTTTGAGCTATAACATCCTTTTTACCCATTTATAACCCCTTGGAAAATACAGGTCTTACTGAGTCAATAACCAAAAAGAATAAAAAAATGTTTCAATACATATCCTATGGGTCACATTTGACCTTTACTCTCTCTACTTTAAACTGCCATTTCCATCACTGCTTTAGAAAAATCTGAGAAAAGATACAGAATTTTATCCAACCTTTGACCCAATGACAAATCGCTATAAGAGCATTTGATTGCATTCATTATTTAAGTAATTCTCAGTTAGGACTCAGTAACAAATAAATCCTGAAATCTCAGCAGCTTAACTACAGTGGTTTATTTTTCACTCATGTCAGTTCATACACAACAGCTGGCCAAGCAGTGACTCAGAGGCCCAGGCCCCTCGATGTTGAAACTCCACCATCTTACATTTCTTCACTTCCAATTACATAGAAAAAAGGGAGAGAGAGACGGTGGAGACACTTGGTTCTTAACTGCCCTGGCCCAGAAAACATCTTTTTACATATATATGCCTGGAATAGTCACAAGGTTCCAACCTAAGTGGAGAGGAGACTAAGAGATGTTAATAAGTACAAGAATATTTGGTTATTGTCTCTCACAATATTTTATTTTAAAATTTCAAGTAACTTTAAAGAAGGATTTAAGATTTATCACAATGGGATGAAGGTTAAGAAAGGTTATAAAACACTATATTAGCAGAAGCTAACTTTTTTCAAAAGATTAATGAACTTGAAAACATTCTAAGAGGATATGACAAGACAAATCATTGATATGAAGTGGGGTTGAGGATGAGATTAAATAGAGCTGAAACAATACCCTAATATATCCTGGAACTCTACTCACCACCCTTTGATTTCCAGAGCTTCTACATTGAGGCAGGCAAATGGGGCTTTTAAAATGTCCCAGAACTAGAAAGCTGCCATAACTTAGTGGAAGACTTGATTTGATTTATGCTGCTTACAATAAAATTTCAAAGAGATACATGCCAATGGTTCTTAAATGTCATATAAACACAACTTCATGTAAACATCAGCCTGGAACTCTACCACCTTACACAAAGCTAGTAGATATTCAGCAGAGCAAAACAGCAAAGGACTATCCTCAAGTCTTCACAACTGAGGATAACTTTGCTCATTTTTCTACTTATTTAGTAAAGTACTCATTTATTGTTTCTACTTTCAGACAGCAACATATGCTCTCCATGGTTTTGCACATCAATTTAGACTTCTCAAGAACACTATACATTTAAGGGAAAGACTATTTTTCATTGATGTACAACGTGCCTAGAGTGTGCTTTGTATACTCTTCTGTTGTTTATAAATGTGATGATTCACTTATAAATATAGTTACTAAAATAAATGGGAGAAACACTTGAAATGTGATTCTACTAATATATGTGCATGAGATAATTTTTTAAATGTGGCCTCATGTTAACACTTGGATTTAGTATGTTAGCACCAAAAAGTATAATTAGTTGGTTCCATATCATATTTTACAATAAATGGCCAAGACAGCTTTAAGGTTAAACCAATGCTCTGAAATTTGTGTAGGATAATCCTTGTTCCTCCACTTTAACAATAAGGAAGGAAGGATGGAAAGAAAAGAAAACATCTGTTTTGAAGTATTTAAAAAATATTTTGTACTCTCTTTAGATCATGGATATTCAATTTTATTTATTATTCTCAATGGTTTTATACCATATAGATGCCATATAGATGGCAAGCAATTCTTATTTGTTATTAAATGGACAATATGAAATCAGTTGTTTTATTCATTAAGGGATGGAACTTCTGATTAAATAATTTGTTTGTCTCTTACTACCTTACCGGCTTCTTCTCTGAAAAAGAATGAATCATCAGTTTATCAAGAAATCTCTAGGAAAGTTCACAAGTTCAAATAGCATTTAAACCCAAAATGCTCAAGATGTAAAGTCACTTCAGCAAATGTTTTAACAATCTTATCTTGGTTCAGAGTGACTCCTAAATTATCATATGAATGAATAAATGAATGAATGAATGAGTGACTTGATACCTCATTTCAACTCCCTTATCTGGGACAGATGGCTAACACAAATTAGACTTCCATTCAGGGAAATTAAATGGACTTGATTTGCTAAGAGCCTTGCTTCTGTTGTTTCTTCTAGTAGAATATGACAGACAGTAAGATTTGCTACTAAAAACTTCAGAGACTTTTGACTCCGCCATTTCCCCAGCACTAGCAGTCCTGCAGGTCTTGTTCTACTCTTCCAGAACAAGTGAATGTGCCACTCAGAACAGTCTTTACACTGCTGAACTTTTCATACATGTGTGGCAGAATTAAGAGCTTCTCTGACATCCAAAAAGCAGAGGGGTCTTGGGCCATTTACATTATCATTATATTTTAAGTATCTGTTTACTAGTCTGTCTCCTGTGTTAAACAGTAAGCAACGTAAGAGAGTTCCTGCTAAGTTTCACTGTGTTGTGTTTCCAGTATATATCTCAACACTGGCAAATGTTCAATTCAGTTAAAAAAAAAAAAAGATGTTCATGGAACACTAAACTTCAACTAAATCAATATATTCAGGAGCGATGGGGCAGATTCTAATTTGTATAATTAGGTTATTTGGAGACTTTCTTCCTTCTTTTCAAATTCTTTCCAAATGCCAATAATCCAACAAAAGGACCTCCTAGTATCCTTGGCATTAGCTAATGAAAAATAGAAAAGAAGATTAGCTCAAATAAACCATTGCCATGAATTCTAACTGCCTGAAGAAAACTAAAAGGAACTTAAAAGGCTTAGAAATTTTATGTAAATTATTTTCCTTAAAAAAAAAAACTGCTAATACTAGTGACAAGCTTCAACAATTCTTTGATGCTAAAATCCCACTCATATTTGCAAACCAAATTTAGTTTTTGGATTGCAGTCCTCTCTCTCATTGCTCTCTTATTTCCCTTTCCTGTCACCAACTTTCCAAGATGGATCAAGATTTCTGTTTTGAAGTTTATTGTGTAAAAAGCTAAGTTTAGGGACTCCTGGGTGGCTCAGTTGGTTAAGACGCCTGCCTTTGGCTCAGGTCATGACCCCAGGGTCCAGGGAATAAGTCCCACATCGGGCTCCTTGCTCCACAGGGAGCCTGCTTCTCTCTCTGCCTCTGCCTGGCACTCTGCCTGCTTGTGTGCTCTGTCTCTCTGACAAATAAGTAAATAAAAATCTTAAAAAAAAAAGCAAAGAAAGATAACAAAAAGAAACAAAACAAAGCAAAAAACCACCTGACACAGTCTGTCACTCAAAACAGGAAAGAAAAACTGAAGTCCATTAATCTATTCACTTTAAACATGTCCTTTAGTCAGGTTTCCACATATTTCGTACACATGTAATACATAATGCTATAAGATGTGAAATAAGATTAACAGACAGGATAGGAATTTTAAAAGAAAACAATTGTCCATAAGATATTTGACTGAAAATAAGGGGCATCACCTAGTAAGAAGTTATTGGAATAGCAATGCCAATCTGGACTAGACTCTAAAACAGTGGTTACTGAATGCCACCCTGCATGAAAATCACCTGAAGAGCTTGCTAAACCATACAGTAAAATACAGGTTATAATTTAGAAAGTCTGGGATAGGACCTAGAAATTACATTTTTTTAAAGATTTTATTAATTTATTTGACAGACAGAGATCACAAGTAGGCCTAGAGGTAGGCAGAGAGAGAGGAGGAAGCAGACTCTCTGCGGAGCAGAGAACCAAATGCGGGGCTTGATCCTAGGACCCTGGGATCATGATCTGAGCTGAAGGCAGAGGCTTTAAACCACTGAGCCACCCAGGCGCCCCAGAAACTACATTTCTAATAGATTTTCGTGTTGTTGATCCACAGACCACTCTGAGGAGCACTGCTCCAGACTACTGAGCTAAAAATAACAAAGCCAAATACTATTTTCACTAAGATTCAAAAATTATAACAAAGCCTAGTTGTAAGAAATAAGATAACAAAATTTCTAAGATAATGGTGGTGTCATTGACCTTCACAGAAATTGGAAAACAAAAACAAAACTGATGGGATGAATGCGAGATGAATTTTGTTTTTCTAAATGATGGTTTGGAAATGGTACCAGGATATCTATGAGCACATGACCTGTGGAAGGGCAAATAGATGGCTGTCCAGAGTGTTTAAGTGGAATTCACATTTGAAGATCGAGATCTGCAAGTCTCATTAGCTCAGGAACTAATCCTAAGAGAAATAAAGGGAAACAAACAGAACAATGCATAGAACCTCAAAAAATTTCTATTTCATGGGTTAGGAGAATTAAAGACACCTAAAAAAAAAAAAAAGAAGGATTGGTTACAACGATTATGAGGGAAGAAGTGGAACCAGCAGGTGAGTGTCATAGGCATTGAAAGAAAGGAAAGTTTCATTTACTAATAAGTGATCTATGCGGAACACTTCAACGAGAATGAGGAGGATGAAAACCAAAGAGAGATGCTCCAGGATTTGGCTCCATAGTCAATGATAAACTTCTCAAAGCATTTATCTGTAGCATGGGGCAGAAGCCAAACTGCAAGAGGTCAAGAATAAAATGGGAAAAGAAAAAGTGAGGTAGTTAGTGTGAATAAAACAGGTGAATTGCATTAAACTTTAATTAAACTTTTTTACAGAACTAGGATTTGGTAACATCTATGATGTACAGTTTCCTTCTTTTCTTTTTAAATTTCTGAAGAGCCTTGTATAGGTTGTGGAAGACCAGAAAAAGGGTCCCTCAAAAGATAATCTACATTCTAATCCCTGAAACCCATGAATGTGACCGTATACAGACAAAAAAGCAGGGAGGGTCTTTACAGATATGATTAACTTCAGGATCTTGAGATGGAAAAAACAGCCTATACTATCCAGTTGTCCCCTAAATGCAATCACAAGTATTCTCTATTCAAAAAAAAAATTTAGTATGGTTGGCACACAATGTTACATTAGTTTCAGGTGTATGACACAGTGATTCAACGTCTCTGTCCATTATGCTTTGTTCACCAAAAGTATGACCTTGTCATCATACAACCTATTACAATATCATTGATTATATTCCCTTTGCTATGCCTTTTATTGCCATCACTTACTCATTCCATAACCGGAAGCCTGTATCTCCCACTCTCCTTTACCAATTTTGCCCATCCCTCACCCTCCTTTTCTCTGGTAACCTATAGTTTGTTCTCTACAATTATAGGCATGATTCAGCTTTTTGTTTATTTGGTTTTTTTAGATTCCTCATTTGATTGAAATGACATGGTATCTGTATTCCTCAGTCTGAATTATCTCTCTTAGCATAATACCCTTTGAGTCCATCTACGTTGTCACAAATGGCAAGTACTCATCCTTTTTTATGGCTGTACAACATTCCATTATAGATACACACCACATCTCTTTATTGCTTCATCTACCAATGGACACATAAGTTGATTCCATATTGGCTGTTGTAAATTATGTTGCAATAAACATGGTGCATATATCTTTTCAAATTAGTGTTTTTATTTTCTTTAGGTAACTACCCAGCAATGGAATTATTTTTTTTTTAAGATTTTATTTATTTATTTGACAGAGAGAGAGATCACAAATAGGCAGAGAGACAGACAGAGAGAGAGATGAGCAGAAGCAGGCTCCCTGCTGAGCAGAGAGCCCAATGCGGGACTCGATCCCAGGCCCCTGGGATCATGACCTGAGCCAGAGGTAGAGGCTTAACCCACTGAGCCACCCAGGCGCCCCTGGAATTATTATTTTATGTGGTATTTATATTTTTAATTTTTTAAGGAAATTCTATACTGTTTTAAATCCCAGAAATTCTTATAAAAGGGAATTAGAAGGAAGCTTCACACATTCAGCATAACAAAGCATCATGACACTGGAAACAAGAGGCTATATTCCTGGCTTTGAAGATGGAGAAGAGGACACACAAGGATCCAAGAAATGCTCCTCTGGGTGCTGGAAAAGGCAAGGAAACATATACTTCCCCTGAACCTCCAGATGGAATAGGGCCCTGGTAACACCTTGATTTTAGTGCAGTAAACCTGATTTCAGGTTTACTCAGAACCTTTACTGAAGGTTCTGAGCCTTCAGTACTGTAAGAGAAGAAATTTGTTTTTCTTTAAGCTACCAAGTTGTTATAACTTGTTATAGCAGTCATAGGAAACTAATCCATAGGTCAATTCATAATCTTGTCTTGGCAATAAATTTAGTTATTGTCACGTACTCTAAAACAAAAAAAAAATCTAAGTGATTATGAGATATTTCTCAGTTGAAAGTCATAATATTTTGTTACTCTTCTCACATCAAATTTTCTGTGTTATAAGGTCTTGGAGGACATCATTTAAATAATTTGAAAAATTACTAAGAAAATATGAATTTGAACTGTTAAAATGTAAATTTTTTAAAGTATGATTTGGTCAACTTATCATAGTGGTTTATCCAACTAGCAACTAAAAGCACATGCCAGAAAGTACAGTCATCAGTATTTCATAACACAGATGCTAAGATGAAAATCCAAATTTCCCAGCAATCATGAAAAAAATTTTAGCAGGAAAAAATGAAATTTGAGCATAGCAAAGAAATTCCCGAAAATCAATATTATATGGAAACTGGAAGCTTTGTTTAAAAAAATATTTTGTTTTTAAAATGACTCTTTTCAAATTGACATAGAGCACCTCAACAAAAAAACAAACAAGCCAAATAAAAGTGGGCAAAGTACTTAAAGAGACATCTCTCCCAGAGTTTACTAACAGCCAATAAGCACAGAAAAGGTGATTGATAGCACTACCCAGTAAGGAAATGTAAATCAAAAGCTATAATGAAATATCACTTCATATGCATTAAGATAGCTATTTGTGGAAGGAAAGGAAAGGAAAAGAAAGGGAGGGGAAGGGGAAAGAGTTGGCAAGATATGAGGAAATCAAAACAATTGTGTATTGCTAGTTGAAATATAAAAAATGGTACAGCTCCTATGTAAAACAGTTATGTTGGTTCCTCAAAAAAATTAAACTTAGAATCTAGCAATTCTA
Source organism: Mustela lutreola (assembly GCF_030435805.1). Taxonomy (NCBI): domain Eukaryota; kingdom Metazoa; phylum Chordata; class Mammalia; order Carnivora; family Mustelidae; genus Mustela; species Mustela lutreola. Next base: position 175,947,706 of record NC_081291.1, on the reverse strand, counting down.
CTTCTGAATATAACTCAAAGCAATTGAAAGCAAGATGTCTTAGTCAGCTCAGGTTGCCATCATAAAATGTCATAGATGGTATGGCTTAAGCAAAAGAAATCTTTTTTCTCATAATTTGGAGCCTGGAAATCCCAGATCAAGGTCCAGTGGGGTTGAGCTTCCAGTGAGAACTCTCTTCCTGTTGCAAATGGTGACCTTCTTGCTGCCTCACATAACAGGGTGAGGGCTTTCTTCCTCTTTTTACAAAACCACAGCTCTAATGGATTAGGGCCTCCCCTTTATGACCTCACTTAGCCTTATTTACTTCCTAAAGATACAGTTTCCAAATATTACCACTTTTTGGATTTGGGCTTCAACATATGAATTTGGGGGGACATAATTCAGTCCATAGCACAAGGACTAAATTAGTATACCCATGTTCAAAGTGCATTATTCACAAAGCCAAAATAAGAAATAGCACAAATATCTATGGACAGATGAATGAATAAACGAAATGTAGCATATGCATTCTATTGAATTTTATTCAACCTGAAAAATGAATGAAATTCTTATACAGGCTACATCATGCATGACAACATGATGCTAAGTGAAGTAAATCAGACCCCAAAAGACAAATATTATGATTCCACTTATATGAGGTACCTAGAGTAGTGAAATTTGTAGACACAGAAAGTAGAATTATGGTTACTAGGATCTGAGGAGATAAGTAATAGGGAGCCATTGTTTAATGGGTTCAGGGTTTCAATTTAAGGTGGTAAAAAAGTTCTGGAAATGGATGGTGGTAATGGTTGCACAGCATTGTGAATGTACTTAATGCCACTGAAAGAACCACTTAAAAATAGCTGAAATAGTAAATTTTATGTATGTCTTACCCTAATTTTAAAAAAATGACTTATAGTAATGTTAGATTTAGAGCTGACTCACCAAACATCTCTAATGTTGTTCTGCCAAGGAGAATTTCAGACATAATGGATCATATGACAAAACAGTAACACAAATATGAAAATATTCCCATTTAGATGATGAAAAAAGGTTGAGTCTTTTTTAACATTCAAAATTTTTTTGTTTTGGGGGTATAGCTCAGGGGTAGAGCATTTGACTGCAAAATTTTTTTGTTTTTTGTTTTCATTTTTTAAAAAATTCTAGTTAGTTAATATACAGTGCAATATTGGTTTCAGGAGTAGAAATCATGACTCGTCTCTTACACACAACACCCAGTGCTTATCATAAGTGCCCTCTTTAATACCTATCACCAATCTATCCCATCCCCCACCCACTTACCTCTATCAACCCTCAGTTTGTTCTCTATTATTAAGAGTCTCTTATGGTTTGTTCCCTCTTCTTCCCCCTTTCCTACATGTTTTCCTTTGTTGTTTCTTAAATTCCACATATGAGTGAAATGATACAGTATTTGTCTTTCTCTGACTGACTTATTTTACTAGAATAATACACTCTAACTCCATCCATGATTTTGCAAATAACAAGATTCCATTCTTTTTAATGGCTGAGTAATATTCCAGTGTGTGCGTTTGGTGGGGGGGTATATGTGTGTGTGAACACTCTTCTTTATTCATTCATCAGTCAATGGACACTTGGGCTCTTTCCATAATTTGACTCTTGTTGATAATGCTGCTATAAAATATAAGAGTGCATGTACTACTTTGAATCAGTATTTTTGTATACTATGGATAAATACCTAGCAGTACAATTGCTTGGTCATATGGTAGTTCTATTTTAACTTTTTGAGGAAACTCCATACTGTTTTTCAGAGTGGCTGCACCAGTTTGCATTCCCACCAACCATGCAGAATGGTTTCCCTTTCTCCACATTCTCACCAACATCTACTGTTTTGTGTTGTTAATTTTAGCTATTCTGACAGGTGTGAGGTGATATGTCATTGTGGTTTTGATTTATATTTCCCTGATGATGAATGATGTTCAGCATCTTCTCATGTGTCTGTTAGCCATCTCTATGCCTTCTTTGGAAAAATGTCTATTCATGCCTTCTGCTAATTTCTTAACTGGATTATTTGTTTTTGGGTGTTGAGTAAGCTTTTTTTAGATTCTGGACATTAACCCTTTATCAAATATGTCACTCACAAATATCTTCTCCATTCCTTAAACTGCCTTTTAGTTTTCTTGATCGTTTTCTTTGTGTGCAGAAGTTTTTATCATTTTTTTAAAAATATTTTATTTATTCATTTGTCAGAGAGAGAGAGCGGCAAGCAGAAGGGGAAGCAGGCTTCCCCACTGAGCAGGGAGCCCAATGCGGGACTTGATCCCAGAATCCTGGGATCATGACCTGAGCAGAAGGCAGACATTTAACCAACTAAGCCACTCAGATGTCCCTAGAAGTTTTTATTTAATGAAGTCCCAGTAGTTCATTTTTGCTTTTGTTTCCCTTGCTTCTAGAGACAGGTCCAATAAGAAGCTGTTACTTACTATGCTCTTTTCTAGGGCTTTTTTGGTTTCCTGTCTCACATCTAAGTCTTTCATCCGTTTTTATTTATTTTTATTTACTATGTAAGAAAGTGGTCCAGTTTCATTCTTCTGAATATTATTGTCCAGTTTTCCCAACATCATTTGTTAAAGAGAGTGTTTTTTCGACTGGATATTCTTTCCTGCTTTGTTGAAGATTAGTTATCACATAGTTGTGGGTCCATTTCTGAATTTTCTGCTCTGTTCTGTTGATCTATGTGCCTTTTTTTTGCATCAGTACCATATTGTCTTGATGACTACAACTTTGTAATATAGCTTGAAGTCTGGAATCATGATGTCTTCAGCTTAGCTTTTCTTTTTCAAGATTCCTTCAGCTATTCAGGGTTGTTTGTGGTTCCATACAAATTTTAGGGTTGCTTGTTCTAGCTTTGTGAGAAATGCTGGTGTTGTTTTGGTAGGGATTGCATTAAATGTATAGATTGTTTTGGGTGGCATGGACACTTAACAATACTTGTTTTTCTGATCCATGAGCATGGAATGTCTTTCCATTTCGTTCTGTCCTCTTCAATTTCTTTCATAAATGTATAGTTTTCAGAGGACAGATCTTTTACCTCTTTGGTTAAGTTTATTCCTAGGTATCTTACAGTTTTGGGTACAGTTGTAAATGGGATTGATTCCTTAACTTTCTTCCTACCTCTTCCCTATCAGTGTAGAGAAATGCAACAGATTCCTGTACATCAATTTTATATCCTGTGACTTTTTTGAATTCATGTATCAGTTCTAGCAATTTTTTGGTAGAGTCTTTTGGGTTTTGTACATAGAGTATCATGTGGTCTGCAAATGGTGAAAGTGTGAGTCTTCCTTGGCAATTTGGATGCCTTTTGTTTCTTTGTGTTGTCTAATGATTGTGTCTAGGACTCCCAGTACTATGTTAAATAATAGTGATAAGAGTAGACATCCCTGTCTTTTTCTTGACCATAGGAGAAAAGCTCTCAGTTTTTCCCCATTGAGGGTGGTATTAGCTGTGTTTTTCATATATGACCTTTATGATGTTAAGGTATGTTCCATCTATACCTAATTTGTTGAGGGTTTTTTTTTTTTTTTCATGAATCGATGTCATATTTTGTCAAATGCTTTTACTGCATCTACTGAAATGATCATAATATTCATATCCTTTCTGTTATTAATGTCATATATCATGTTGATTCACTTGTGAATATAGAACCACACTTGCAACCCAGGAATGAATCCCACTTGATTGTGATAAATTAATCTTTTAATGTACTGTTGGGTTCAATTTGCTAGTATCTTGTTGAGAATTTTTGCATCTAACTTCATCAGAGATTTTAGCCTATAATTCTCCCTTTTAGCAGGGTCTTTGGTTTTGGAATCAGGGTAATGCTGGCCTTATAGAATGAGTTTGGAGATTTTCCTTCCATTTCTATTTTTTGGAACAGTTTGAGAAGAATAGATCCTAACTTCTTAAATGTTTGGTAGAATTCCCCTGATAATCCATATGGCCCTGGACTTTTGTTTTTTGGGAGATATTTGGTTACTGATTCAATTTCTTTACTGGCAATTGGTCTGTCAAGTTTTCTATTTATTCCTGTTTCAGCTTTGGTAACTTGTATATTTCTAGGAATTTGTCTGCTTCTTCCAGATTGTCCAGTATATTGGCATATAATTTTTCATAATACTCTCTTATAATTGTTTGTATTTCTGTGGTGTTGGTTGTAAACTCTCCTCTTCCATTGCAATTTTATTTATCTGGATTCCTTCTCTTTTCTTTTTGATATGTCAAGCTATGGGTTTATCAATTTTATTAATTCTTTTAAGGAACCAGATATTAGTTTCATTTATCTGTTCTACTGGGTATTTTGTTTGTTTCTGTATCATTTATTTCTACTCCAATCTTTATTATTCCCCTTCTTCTGCTGGCGTTAGACTTTGTTTGCTGTTCTTTTTCTAGCTCCTTTAAGTAAAGGTTGTGTATTTGAGATTTTGCTTCTTCTTGAGGTAGCCATATTGCCCATCGATTTTGATGCGGTCCAGATAAGATTACACTGAACTAGTTCAGAGCTTCAAAATGTATATGTTCCTAACTGGCCCTTCTCTTATCTCTAAGCTACCGTTACTCCAGCACCTAATACAAAGTAATAGAAGAAATATTCTTTTGTGTTACAAGATGTTAAAATAGGAGTCTTACATCTGTTTTGACTGAGACCTCAGGGAAATAGGTAACTATTGTTGTCACACCCAAGCAATATTCAGGTTGTACAAGCCTTCTAAAAGAGATAACAAAGAACCAGTTTTGTAACCCTTGGCTTACCAAACATCTTCAGACTTTAGAAAAGAATGGGAAGCTAAATGGTGAGAAAACTGGCAAGAACTACTGGTGGGTTATGAACCTGCAAAAGTGTGTCTTTTGCTCTCCTCAAACATCTTGAGGGAGTCCTCAAGAAGACTTGGTATCTATCCCTTAAGTTTGGGAACACACAGTAGAGTCTCCAGATAAGTGTCAGACACCAGGCTAATATGGTGGAGCTGTTGCTCTGAAGACAGAGTAGTCATGATAGCTGCATTTGGGACAGTCTATGTCTCAGTCAGCTTGTGCTGTGATAACAAAATGCCATAAACTGGGTGGCTTCAACAACAAACATGAACTTCTCACAGCTCTGGAGGCTGGGAAATCAAGACCAGGCCAGAATGACTCAGTTCTGGTGGGAGCCCTCTTTCTAGCTTGCAGATGACACGTTTTTGTCCTCACATGCTAAGAAGAAGAGGAAGCATGCTCTCTAGTGTTTCTTCTTATAAGGTAATTAGTTAAACCTTATTACCTCCCAAAGTCTCCACAATCACATTGAGTAAGTAGGGTTTCAACATGCAGATTTTGAAGGAACACAAACATTCAATCCATAATCATCTGTATTTCTGGTATTAGTGCTTCTCCTGGACAAGAGATGATGAGGTGTTAGAATCTGCCCAGGAGGGCTGCCTGGAGGAAGAAGGACCTCAGCACAAAAAAGCTAAAGTTGTACTATAGAAGTTTAAAGACTAAAGGAGGAATTTTAAATAACTGGCTGGAGAAAATGTATTAGCTACTGAACTACAGATGAGGTATTGTTAGTGTTTGGTGGGGATGAGGTTCCTGAAGGCCCACAAAGCCCTCTGTAAGTGTTAGCTTTAAATATTCACCAAGGTGGGGGCGCCTGGGTGGCTCAGTGGGTTAAGCCTCTGCCTTCCAGCTTGGGTCATGATGTGAGGGTCATGGAATGGAGTCCTGCATGGAGCTCTCTGCTCATCAGGGAGCCCGCTTCCTCCTCTCTCTCTGCCTGCCTCTCTGCCTACTTGTGATTTCTGTCTGTCAAATAAACAAATAATCTTTTAAAAATAAATAAATAAATAAATATTCACCAAGGTGATGGGTATTAAGGAGGACATGTGCTGTGATAAGCACTGGATATTATACACAACTAATGAATTGTTGAACACTACAACAAAAACTAATGATGTACCATATGTGGCTAACTGAACATAATAAAAAATGTGTATTTTTTTTAAATATTCAACAAGGCTATAACAAGCTAAGATCCTTATAAATTATGGCCAGTCAAGTACAATATTATCTCCTTCTTTTCCTTTCTCTGTATTCTAAACCCAGAAGTATCAGAAGCTAAGGCTAAAAAGTAAAGACTAGGGAAAAGGAGCTGGTGAAGAGGGGAAAAAAAAAATCCCACCAGAAAAATCCCACCCCTCTCACTAAAGGCTGGAACTGAGGTAGGAGAGAAGTTTAACTTAGTTTTGACTATTTCATGATTCTTGATATTTTATTCACTGAAATGAGACTGATAGGAATAAATAGGAGTAGAAGATACTACTTGGGCACAAGATTTTAGCCAGAATGAGAAAACTATCTTCACAGAATGGAGTCGAATGAAGAATGACACATGAATAACAGCACTTCCGATTACACCTTAAATATTTTGCTCTTTCAACACACAAGTTAAATTTATAACCCTTGAGAAAGTTTAAACTAGAAACTTATTTTTATTCTTCACTTTTTTTTTTTAAGGCCAACTGCCTCTGTTTCTTTACTACCCACTTATTGCTTATGACCTTAAAACACATTTTCTATAGAAATTGCCAATACCAGGGCGTGCCTGGGTGGCAAGCCTCTGCTTTTGGCTCGGGTCGTGCGTGATCCCAGGATCCTGGGATCGAGCCCCATGTTGGGCTCTCTGCTCAGCGGGGAGCCTGCTTCCTCCTCCTCTCTCTGCCTGCCTCTCTGCCTACTTGTCATCTCTGTCTGTGAAATAAATAAATAAAATCTTTAAAAAAAAAAAAAAGAAATTTCCAATTCCAGTTTTGGTGGTAAATTATTTTTTTAATTCCATCATATAGTAAAATGTTTCAGAAAAATAAAATGCAGTGCAATGTTAGAAGAATGATAGATAATGACATAGTTGGATTTATTCCAAAAATGGCAGGAATGTTTTCCTATTTAGGGAATTATTGATATAATTCATCACATCAGTTGATCAAATGAAAAAAACTATATCATTACAAAATTCAAAATATCATTACAGATTTTAAGAAATCTTAGGAAATGAAAAAAATGAGTACCTTCTTGTGATAATAATCTCAGACTTTCCATGTCAACGTCTTATTTAATGACTGAACACAAAAGGTATCATCTTCAAAGTCAGAAACAACAACTTGGGAATCAATTAAGGATCGAGAATATAGAATAGAAAGCTTAAAAGAAAGATTCATATATAAACAAAAAAAATATGACCAGTGTCATTTAAAATCAGTGAGAAATGGACAGAGATGTCAATAAATGGCACTGAACATTGGCCAACTTTTCAGGGAAGAAAATAGAAGACTAAAACTATTTCAAATACTTTCCACAAGGATTTAAGATATAGATGTAAAAAATGATGAGAAGTGGCACTAGAAAGTATAAGTCAATATTATCTTGGGGCAAAGAAAACATAATTATAATACAAAGCTCAAAGCAACACACTGAGAAAGACATAATTGACTATAGATATGTTTCTATACAACAGAAGTTACCATAAACAAATGCCCACCTGGAGTCACTCCTATGAATGAGGCTCAGGGACAAGGTAAACTAGACTTATTCTCTATCACCAGGTAGAATGCAACCATTTCAGAGTCTCTAACTGCAGTAAAGGACTCGACATTTATCAGAATTCTATGTGTGGACCTGGCTAGGTGAATTGTTACTTGGCTCTACCACCCACCTATGATAAGGGACTAATGTCTGGGTTACACAACCATGAGAAGCTAGAGCTACCCATACCCCAATTATTTCCAAGACAATTAAGTAAACATAGTGTCATCTCCTGGTGTAGCTGGGGTAGGGAAGTGATTCTTTGCCCTAGCTGCATGTTAAAATCACCTATAGGAAGCATAGAACCTACCTCAGAGATTCCAATTCAACTCAGGTGAAGTAAAGCCCAGGCTGCCTACCTTTTGTTTTTTGTTGTTGTTGTTAGTTTTCCAGTTACATAGTATTTCATCATAAAACCAAGGGGATGTGACTTATTACTCAGCAGCAAATCTGTAGCAAAGGAAGGCTTTAAAAAATAATAGAGGGAGACAAACCATAAGTGCCTCTTAATCTCACAAAACAAACTGAGGGTTGCTGGGGGAGGGGTTGGGAGAAGGGGGTGGGATTATGGACATTGGGGAGGGTATGTGCTTTGGTGAGTGCTGTGAAGTGTGTAAACCTGGTGATTCACAGACCTGTACCCCTGGGGATAAAAATAAATGTTTATAAAAAATAAAAAATTAAAAAAAAATAATAGTGATTTACTGTCTCTTCAAAAAAATGCAGTCTTCTAACTAAAACAATCCTACTCAGTAATTCTGAAAGTAAAGAAACACCTTTCTTCAGAGCATATCTCATTTCTGGTTAATACTTCAAAAGTTCCATTTGGCGTTCTCTAGCACCCTAAAAACCTCTTTCACCTCAACCTCTTTGTATCCCCATACTTTGTAACTAACTTTTAAGATTGTAAATCTATTCTCTTTAATGAAAGTACATTGCAATGACTAATTAGCTAAAGAAGCTTTATACTTGTATTTTTGAAGACAGGACGAAAAGACTGACAAGATCAGACAGAGCACATGGCACACAGTCATGCTGGCACAATGAACACTTCAAAAAAAATTTTTTTTCAAGTTAACAAGTTTGCCAGGTAAAACACAATAAACAAAAAAATAAAAATAAAAACTGCCAGGGAGGCAGGGCGATTTCAGCATGAATCCCTAGATATTTCACACATAAGCCCGAAAAACATCTTCACTGAGTAAATAAACCCTAGTCAAAGTATCTCCTTGGAGAGAAAAACATCCTTATTTTGGTGTTGTTTCTAATGACTTAGGAATGTGATTCCTACTTACCTGCAAAAGCTTCACCACAAATGCCTTGGGTTGCTGGGTTTACATCCTACAGTGATTTATTTTTTGCAAAGTTATTTGACCTTTTAGTGTGTTTATCCTACTTAAACTAGATAGTTTGAACTAGATCTTAAAGACAAAGAATGTTCTTTTGTATTTTTTTCCATAATAATTGGAACCAATTAGCACTTAAATAATGGCTGAATAATAGTTGTTTAAAAATATTCCCCTTCACACTAAAACAAGAGCTCACAGGCCTGTGATTCCAGGTACACAATCCTTAGGTGAAAGAAATTTCCCCAAACCCTATTTGTCAGAAGACCTGACCTGTTAGGTTACTCAGTTGGAGGAAAGGAGGCAGCAGGAAGCATAGAAAAAGCAGCTTGTTCGCTTTGGGAACATCAGAAGAAAAGCTCCCTTGGTTTCTACATTCTCCAACATTCTTCATGGCCATGAGGTGCTCCAAAAGGCATCAGAAACAGCAAACACCACGAAGGGAGGAGAACAGGTTGGGGTTATTGTAGCTGTATATTGATTTGTGACCAAATGGGCATCCTTTCTGGGAAAGCCAGAAATGTTAGGGGGGGGGGGGGGGGTCTCTCCGTAAGGGTGTACAAAGGCAACTGGAGTAAAAAACAGGAACTTTGGCTTCCTGGTGTCTTTGTGACCCCATTTTTATCCTTAGGCTGCTGAAATATGGTCATATTAAGTTATTACCATATGAGAATGCCAGAGATGTGCCAACTGTGCTTTTTCCTGATGTTCCCAAGCCCTAAATCTGTTTTTATTATGCCAAACCCCTTCCTCAACAGCCCAAACCATATATGGGTAAGGGATGGATGAGCTTGCAGAGTCCAGATTCAAACCTTACATTATATAACATATTCAAAACGCATGTATTTCCCCCTACACCATGCTACCATAGGTAAGACATACAAACAATTGATCAAGTAATACTTACTAGTGTTAAGAAAAAAGTATCCAACACAGAATTCTGGCAAAAGGAAGGCTATATATCCTTTCAATGTCATACTTGAACATGATCTCACAGACCCACCCAAAGATTATTAATTTCACTTGAGGAATGTACCTTTGTTTGACTTGCTATTTAATATTGATTCTACAAAGCTATGTAAAAACTTGTAGCTTTTTCCAGCAGAGATGCAAGTAAGTTCTGTTCAGTCAAAATTAAAAAAAAAAAAACCCTAAATAACATTACTTTATTGCCCTTCAGAGTATTGACCATTTCATCTCTAACTTAGCCAATTTATTTAGTTTGCCATCACCAACAAACTATAATATTCTATGTTCTTTAAAAGCCCTCTGTACCAATTTATTATCCTGCTGATTCCTGCACTAATGAGTTAAATAAATCTTTGACAAGGGCTCACCATGTACTTATGTAAATGTTATATTGAGTTTTTGAATCTTTTTCTTTAACACCACAACATGTTGCCAAGTTTCGACATGAGGAGTGATTTCATGCAGTAGGGCCAAGACAAAGGACAGGTTTGACAGATGAAATGCCGCTGAGGTGAACCTCAAGGAACAGACAGAATTTCACCGTGGCAGTGGGAAAGAAAGCAGATACAACTTCAAATATTTACACATTTACATGTAAAGCTGACAAAGTGGTTCTAACTTGGATCGCTTAAAAATACTTATTTTAGACCTATTTTATGTGATCTTCGTAATGAAATACTATGAAATAGGATCCATCAATGCATGCAAAGAACAATACATTATAGCCAAATAGAACTTATTCCAGAAAGTGATAGGATATTCAACAACTGAAAATCCATTGACATAATAAAGTGTATCAAGAAATCACAAAAGAAATACCACATGATATCAATAAATTTAGAAAAAGATACTCAGAAGAAGACCATCTCTAATAAAGACAGTAAGCAAAATGAAACTGCTTAAAACTAATAAAAGTTATTTATTAGATTTCAATAGCAGATACTGTAAACAATAAAAAAACTAAAATCATTGTCCTTCATACCAAGAACCAGACAGAGATGATCACTACTGTTCACTGTCTTGCAGATACTAACAAACGCTACACACATTTTAGAAAAATTAAATGCCATGTAATAATCATTGGAAAACAAGGTTAATCCCTTTGTTGATAAGGCTGCCTTTTAAATAAAAGAGAGAGAATTTATGTGACTTGGTTCGGTGGCTATGTATGAGATAACTTTTTTTTAATCAACAAATTTTCCCTATTTAGCAATAGTCAATGAGAAATGGAAAAGGGAATGTCTATTCTTAAAGACAACAAGAAACAATACCTAGGAGTAAATTTAACAAAACTTTTATATGAACATCCATAGTACAAAAATTTTACATCTTATTGAAAGATACAAAATAAGATATGAAGAAATGGAAAGATGTATATTATGTACTTGGATTGGAAAAACAGTATCATAGAAATACAAATTTCTCCAAAATTAATATATAAATCTAATTTAATTGCAATTAAAAATGTACCAGAGAGTTAAATTATGTATTAAAGTTTTTATAGAATTTTAATTTCCCAAGGTCCTATCTTGTGTTTTGAGATTTTCACAGCCTCATTGATAACCTTCTTTTCCTACCAAATTTCCACCAAGGGAGGGGTATGCTATGGTCTCAAGTTTTCAGCTTTCTATCTCTTTGGTGGTTCATGTCCAACAGAATACTCTATTAGGCATTAAAATATGTTGAAGAAGGATCATTTTCTCTAATTTGATGGATGGAGGAAAGTGGGTGACAGAAAGAGATAATGTGAGAGGAGACTGGTTTCTACTCAGTGCTAGAGCTTATTTATTTTCTCTAAAGTATCTGAAGGCAATTTTACTCTTTACCATGATTACCACCCTCCTCGTTACATTGTAAATGTACACTCCTAGTGACATAAGCTAGACCTCATGTCTTGTGAACAGATAACCAGCCTAAAAGAGCATCTGCCCTTCCCTGACCCAGGAACTTCTTCACATCATACAGTTTTCCTCCCTCAGTTGACAGTGAAGAATATCTTGTTCAAATGCCTCTTTCTAATTCCTGTTTTTCTTCCCTTTGTCCATAGGTTTGCAGCATGACAAGAGTGTGGCAGCACCTCAGTTCACACAGTCTCCATAAAAACAGCCAAGGAGGAGAATGGATATTTGTAGATCAAGCTGCCTCCAGAGGTGCATAGAAGCTCTGTGAAGTCTGACACTAATTTCTTCATACCCAACTTTGACGCATTTTGCCCACCATTCCCAGAGACTCAGGACCTCCTGGAAAGTTTCCAGATGACCTCATGCACTTTTTTTGCTTAGCTAAAATACTGTTGTGTTACACTCTATTTCCTTTCATAAACACATTTTCCAAAACAAAATGAATAGAAAATATTAATATTTTATTTGAAGACTTCACCTTGTTAAAATTTCAATGTAAAGTTTTGTAGAAAGGTAGCCACCATTGATTTATCATAAACCTGTCATTCCAACTTCATAAATCACAAATATACTCCCCCAGACACCATTTTCTTTAAATAGCAGGGGTTTGTTGTTTGTTGTTTTTTTTAATAAAAGAGCTATAGTAGCCTCAAGAATCTCTATCGAAAGTTAGCCTTTGGAAAATCAGCCGCCCATACAGAGGAGTTAGAAAAAAGTCAGACAGCTTAGTTTGCCTAATCAACAACGTTAAACCTTCATCCTCAATCTTACAACACTTTCAAACTCATTAAAAGAGGAATTGCTTCTGTTTGTCATCTACGAATAGCACCAGCTGATAACACAAAAGATAGAAATCTAAGCAAAGCATCCCTTTTGGGAAGAAAACCACAGCTGCTGTCCAACAACAACACTATTTATCATATTTGATTACTAAAGCAAAACAAAATACAGTGTTTAAAGTGAGTCAACCAATAAACAATCATTACTTACCACTGAAGTACCATCAAGAAATATTTTCATCATAAATATCAGCTGATAAAGAAGACATTTTTATTCTCAACACAAAGCTGTTTCTCAATCAATAGATACTCAATTCATTCTTCAAATCCCACTCCTCCTTCAGCAATAATCGTTTATGAGTGTCTACTATGTGCTTAGTTTTAATTCTTCCTGAAGGATCTGTATTATAACTTTTCATATTCCAAAATGTACCTTTCACATCTGACAGCTCTACATAAAATGCAACTCTTTGTTATGTGAAGTAGTAGTTATATTCTCTCTCTTTTTTTGAGATTTTATCTGTTGATAACAGAGAGAGATAGTGAGAGAGGGAAAACAAGAACAGGGGCGCTTGAGAGGGAGAAGCAGGCTCTCTGCTGGGCAGGGACCCCAATGTGGAGCTCAATCCCTGGACCCTGGGATCATGACCTGAGCTGAAGGCAGATGCTTAACCAACTGAACCATCCAGGTGCCCCATAGTGGTTATATTCTTTAAGTTAATGGTCATATCTTAAAGCCAATCCCCTGAAGAGAAGTCATTTTAAACAAATATGAATTAGCTCCTGCAACACAGATTTCCTACAGCAATAACTGCCTCTTAGTCTTCTATTAAACCAATCCTGAGCTTAAGGCAAGGAAAAACCTCTGAAAATCTCTACCATTCCAAAACCAACTCTGAAGTCCCAGTGACTAAAATGGAATTTGAATAGTTAATTACATTCTATTGACCATGGCAATAACTTTATCAAAATATATGTGTTTGCCAGCGCAGGAAAGCAGGTTGCTTACCTGCTTCCTGACTTTGACTTGCTCTGCCAAAAAGGTTATTATAAAGGTTAGGACATTTCGAGATGACTCCGATGGTGCTGGGAACGTGTAGGTTCAGAATGGTTTCCTGCTTCTACTTGAAGCTTTGTGGAAAGCCATTAAATCTGTAGGAAATGACTGGGGTGAGATGAGTGTGGCTGAAATATGATTATCACTCACCTTGCCCCACAGTAGCATGTCAAGCCAGTTTCACTTCTGAGCTGCTTCACCAAATCCTTGAAATGTACTGAGAGCTTAATTCATTTGTTTGAAGACAAACCTGACCCAAGCCAAGTTCTCAATGCCTTGAAGGCACAGGTTTTCACTGTGTAGTGTAACAAGAATCAATTGGATTGCCTCATTCTTGCTCCTCTGTAATCTTTGTGGGCCTGGGAGCCAGGAATGTGCTTGTTTATATGCTGCCCAGGTGTTTCTGAAGAAGTTAATGCTATTTTTAAAACACTGGTTTAGGATGAAAAAAAAAAATCTACTCCCTAATGGACAAGTAACAGAAACAACCGCTTTACACTGAAAGAGGTCAAATTGGTGTTCAAAGACTCCTAGAAGAAAAAGCTATCAGAACTAGATGATGGATGAAAGATAGATAATAGATACATAGATAGATGATGATAGATGATTGATAGATAGATAGATAGATAGATGATAGATAAATAGAGAGAGATGATGGTGATAGATAGATAGATGATAGATAAAAGAACTGAAGTCTGGCTGAGGCTGACGGCGGAATCAAATCCAATTTAAATCTAGACCAGGTTATGCCAATGTTTCTTTAAAAGTGATACCATCCACTCTACTCAGTTAAATCAGAGATAGGAAGACAGAGAGGAAGAGATGATCCTATAGTATTGAGGTCTTGTACAGAAAGAGATTGAAATGAGAATAAGATTATGAGAAGAATAAAGTAACCTGTGTTCCCCAGAAATAGGCAACTGAAGTATCTCAAAGCAAAGACACGGAATCCCAAATGAGTGGGGCAAAGGCACAGCTGTGCATAATGCCAGCTGTGTCATTCCTCAGAGCTCAGCTGAGTCCTTCTTTTATTTGGAGAAAGTCCCATGCAGCAGGACATACCTGTTCTGTCAACCAAGGTAACAAGCTCTCACTCTGTAGCCCACCTTCACCCTCCCACTTATCTTCCCCTTGATTAGCTCCCTCTTGGAAAGACCTAGTGTAAGCCTGTGCCATTTTTCTGGATGGTAATTAACTAGAAATGTATTGAAATAGACACATGCATTAACTTCACTTTTGAGAATTCAATTTGAACCCCACACTGACTCCTAGGAAGTATCTTAGGGGAGAAGGAAAGACCGTCTTCACCCTTTCTTTTTAAAGTTTTTATTTTTTTTTTAATTTTATTTATTTGACACAGAGAGAGAGAGATCACAAGTAGGTAGAGAGGAAGGCAGAGGTGGAGGGGGAAGCAGGCTCCCTCCCCGGAAGAGAGCCCTCAGGGCTCGATCCCAGGAGCCTGAGATCATGACCTGAGCCAAAGGCAGGGGCCTAACCCACTGAGCCACCCAAGGTGCCCCCATCTCCACCGTTTCAATGGTCTGTCCAGGAATTCCCTTGGAGGAACACTAATACTGAGCCAGTCATTTGGGGATCCAGTCTGTTTTCTTCCTCAGTGGAGTTTCCAATCCAAAACGGTTTTTTGGGGATTTTGTTTGCTGGTTTTGTACAGAACGTGAACTGGATCCTGGCCAAAAACAACCAAGTGGCACTCAGAGACCTCGGAGGATTGGAGATTTATTTCACACCAGCAGGCCCAGAGGAGAGTAATCTCTCAAGGTCTGAGCCCTGACCACAAAGGAAGTAGTTTATACACTTTTACTTCCATATCTGTGCCACTCTGGTGGCCGCAGCCAGTGGGGCTAGGGGAAAGCCTGCTATAGCCCTGGGATGGGGACTGGGATTCCCCTGCTGGATTGGTCAGCCACCTTGGAACACAGATTTTCCTTATCAGTTTCTTTGTTTGATGCACTTATTGTAATACCTGCTCAGCAGGAAGCCTGCTTCCCCCTCTCTCTCTGCCTGCCTCTCTGCCTACTTGTGATCTCTGTCTGTCAAATAAATAAATAAAATCTTTAAATAAATAAATAAATAAATAAAAGTTGTTATTACTCATTGCTAACTGCACATACTTCCCAGAGAAGAATTCCCTCTGATATGTCTGAGAATAACATAGCATCAAACTAACAAGGAAGACTGATGATACACAGATATAGAAAGTGGCTCCAAACACCGTGCACATGAAGGGACGTGACAATGGGGAAAAAGGAGTGAGCTATGCTGTGTTGTACAGCAGTGTTAGCCCTGCTGTACAACCCAGAATATAATCAACATCATTCAACAACTGCTTGGAGGATATGTGGCCACACATCTCCAAAAATCACCACTCCCTACAACCACCACCAACAACCCAAACAAATAAAACAAAAAGATTCCTTTCTTTCCTATGAGTCCTTCCCTGGCTCAGTTTCACCTTTGGAATAAAGCAGAGAATCTGGCTCTAGACAGTGGTCCTGGAAACAGGTCACACTTCTCTTGTCAGTTTCCAACCTCCTTCCAAGTCCCCACTGGGAATTGTTTTGCCCACATCCTGGGGATTGGACCATACTGAGAATATCGTTGTTGAAAATTAACCTGGGTACTGATTCCCTGCAAGTCATTGCTCTCTATGTGAACTAGTTCCTATCTAGCCCCAGTATATCGCCAGCTGTTTGTACTTCCATTCAATAGATAAAATAGGGAGTTGAAGCAGGTCTCTGTCCAACTATCTGTCTCTTTACTTCTCTCTTTTTCCCCCTAAAACTAAAATGCTCACACTAGTTTTTCCAACAGTACATTTTATTAAGCAATAAAAACAAACTCTTAAATTGGTGAGAGATCACAAGAAATCCTAATAGCTAGGTTACTCAAATGGGGGATGCAGGTCCCATACCCTGTTGCACCTCCTCAATCTCCTTGGCATCTTAGAAATACTATTGGTTTAATATATTAAGATGCTTTCCTAAGTGTTAATGATGATAGATATGGGCTCAAATTGCAGGTTGAGAAATGAGAGGTTTGGAGATTTAAAAATAAAGAAGAATGATCTCAGATGTATTATGCAGCAAATATTTACTAAATTCCTGCTGTGTGTGAGGCCTTGTGATAAGAACTTGGGGTACAACAGAGAACCAAGCAAAGATAATGGATTGCTCAGGTAGTAAAGGTTTTATCCAAAGAACTCTAAATACAGGATACATACTTCCACTCCCAGCGTGGACTTTACCAAGGTAATCCTTCAGATTCTTGCTAGAACTATGGCTCTGAAGTGCCCACATACTCCCAGGCCTAGATCCACCATGACAGTGGTTTAAAGAAACTCTTCTCATACTGTAGAGCATCAATGACTGAGGGATCTTTGCAAGTTCCAAGAGTGACATCTTCAGTTTCAAATCAGTGTCATCCTGTAGTGGGACTTTTACTACAGGAGTTTCATTTGTCAGATTGCTATTTTCCTAATGACTTGCCTTACTGTTAAGAATAGTTATCTGGTTAGCATGTTACTATCTTTAGAGGAAAAATACAACATAAATGCCAAACTTCTGGTATGGTTATATCCTCAATGCTATATTCTAACTCTTCGAATTGCCATTCTTAGACTCTTTTGTTTTTCAGGAGCCTGGATTCTAGCCCTTGGTATTTAATCTGTCTCCAGAGCTGTGGGTGAGAGCATATTTTGCCATAAGACAGATCTGAACGCTCTAAGCTTCAGAATTCCTTGAGTTTCATGATCTCATGAGGGGCCGAATGGAATTGCATTCAGTTAAAGTGTTCTCTTGTGACATCTAACTTTCCCTCAGGATGGGTAGCACAGGCCCAGCCTAATACCAGTGGGATTCTGGGGTCCAGGCCTTTATCTTGGCCATGGGTACACAAAGTAACAAAGCACAAGGTAGTTCAAATCCCATCGAAGGAGATGGCAAAACAAGTAAAGCATCACAAAAAATACTCTACGATTCCACTTATATGAGATACCTAGAGGTGTCAAATTCATAAGTACAGAAAGTAGATAGGTGATTGCTATGGGCTAGGGGAAGAAGGGGGATTTGGAGTTATTGTTTAATGGGCAACAAGTTTCAGTTCTGCAAGATTTAAAGAGTTCTATAGATTGTGTTGGTTGCACCACAATGTGAAAATACTTACCACTGTTGAGCAGTACACTTAAAAATGGTTAAGATGAAACTTGATGTCATATTTTTTTTCCCACAGTTTAAGAAGAGAACAGTACAGTTATGTGATAGATCAAAAATATTTTAGTGAGTACAAAATGGAAAGCAGAGCCTTCAACAGTCAGGTTTAGGGCAGACAATGGCTCAGAGCAAAGGCTGCAGAAAGGAACAGAGCCCATGACTGTTTTTGAAATCAAAGTTTTATACTCAAAATATCCTTTTGTTGGAAGCTGATTGTGCAACACTGTCTGGCTGTCCCATTTTAGAGGCACCAGTCACAGTGGCCATATAATGCCTCCCAGACAGCACTAGAGCAGAGGCATAGACCTCAGAAATTCATGATCCCAAACCTGCAAATTCAGCTTCAGAGCACAGCAAAACTTTTCAAGTTGTACTTAATGTATTGTTTGTTTGGGTCTTACCCAACTGGGCAGAAGCCTCAGAAAGGAAAGCATTCTATCCTTGGTTAATGGCCTTCGGGAAGCAGAAAGAGGAGAGGAGAAAAGGATTAAAAGGGCATGGCAAGAGAGAATCAGAGAAAAAGATTGAGTGTTATACTATATCATAAAAGTTTATTGCTTGTTAGAGAGTCTCTGTAATGCTCACGATTTTGCCACTCAAAAATAATCTGGTCACTCCAAATTTAGAACAGGCAATATTTTCAGGCTACAGCCCATTGTAACACCCTCTTGGAAGTGCCAGACTCAAATTGCCAACTCCCTAAAGGCTATTGCCACATAGATGTGCCCTCTGGACCTCAAGCTTAACATTTGTAAAACTGAAAAAACAGACCAGTCTTTTCTTCCTGAGTTCCCTTCCCAGTAATGGCACTAGCATCCTCACAGTCACCCAGGTTTGAACTGTTGGAGTCAAAGAAATTCTCCTTAACCCATACAATGTGTTTGCAAAAGCTCTTCAAGTGGGCTTCAGTGCAATTTGCCGTACCCATCTCCTCTCCCAGGCTCCTGCCATGGCCATAATCCAGCTCCTAACACTAATCTTTTATTTGGTGTGTTGCTAGTGTTTCCTAACTGGTCCCAGCTTATATTATTGCTTTTAACTCCAACTTTTAAAATTTTTTTTAATTTTAACTATAGTGTCGTTGACAGACAGTATTGTATTAGTTTCAAGTGTACAATATAGCAATTCAACAATTCTATATATTTCTCAATGCTCATCAGAATAAGTGTACTCTTAATCCCCTTCACATATTTCACCCAACCTGCCACCCACCTCCCCGCAGTAACCCTCTGTTTGTTGTGTGTATCTAAGAATCTGGTTTTTTGTTTGTTTTTGTTGGTTTGTTTTGTTTCTTAAATTCCACATATAAGTGAAATCATATAGTATTTATATTTCTCTCTGACTGGCTTATTTTTCTTGCATTATACTCTCTAGATCCTTCCATGTTGTTGCAAATGACAGGATTTCATTCTTTTTAGGGTTGAGTAATATTCCATTTAACTCCAACGTTTACTTGCTTATATTCCCTCTTTAAATGCTTCAGTGGCTCCCCAATGTTCACAGACCAAAGGTTAAAATTAGCCTCAATTTCAGGTTTCCACACAACCCTACCAAAATTCCTCCCTTATCTCCATCTTTCCACTACATCTCTTTAGATACTTATGCTGTGTCATACACAACTACCTACTATTATCCAAACATGCTAGGAAATTTTGCACATCAATGTTGCTCCCTCAACTAAAATATTCTTACTATCTTCTCCATCTTTTTCACTTACTGAAATTTTACCTTTATACAATTCAGTCCATATATCATCTCCATGAAACTTACCATAAGCTTTTCCATTGGAATAAATTATTTCTTATTCACACTGAACTGTTTTAAATACCCAATACTATGTACTGAATACCAAGCCATGTGTTTCATCTGTTTTAAACAAATTTTAGGGCACCTGGGTGGCTCAGTTTGTTAAACATCTGTCTTTGCCTCAGGTCATGATCCCAGAGTCCTGGGTTAAACCACCATATCAGGCTCTCTGCTGAGCAGGGAGCCTGCTTCTCCTTCTCCCTCTGCCTGCTGCCCCCCACCCCCACTGCTTGTGCTCTCTCTCTCATTCTGTCAAATAAATAAAATCTTTTAAAATGTTTTAATGAATTTTTAAATTTTTATTTATTTTTAAAATTTCTTTTCAGTGTTCCAGAATTCATTGTTTATGCACCACACCCAGTGCTCCATGCAATAGGTGCCCTCAATAACACCCACCACCAGGCTCACCCACCCTCCCACCCCCCACCCCTCCAAAACCCTCAGATTGTTTTTCAGAATCCACGCTCTCTCATGGTTCATCTCCCCCTCCAATTTCCCCCAACTCCCTTCTCTCCATCTCCCCATGTCCTCCATGTTACTCCTTATGCTTCAAAAATAAGCAAAACCATATAATAATTGACTCTCTCTGCTTGACTTATTTCACTCAGTATAATCTCATCCATTCCCATCCATCTTGATACAAAGACCCCACCAAAAAGGAGAATTTCAGACCAATATCCCTGATGAATATGGATGCCAATATTCTCAACAAGATCTTCACTAATATGATCCAATAGTACATTAAAAAGGTTATCCACCATGACCAGGTGGGATTCATCCCTGGGTTGCAAGGGTGGTTCAACATTTGCAAATCAATCAATGCGAAAGAACAAATCAATAAGAGAAGAGAGAAGAACCACATGGTTTTCTCATTGATGCAGAGAAAGCATTTGACAAAATCCAGCATCCATTCCTGATTAAAACACTTCAAAGTAGGGATAGAGGGAACATTCCTCAACTTCATAAAATCTATCTATGAAAAACCCACAGCGAGGGGCGCCTGGGTGGCTCAATGGATTAAGCCGCTGCCTTCGGCTCAGGTCATGATCCCAGTGTCCTGGGATCGAGCCCCGTATTGGGCTCTCTGCTCAGCGGGGAGCCTGCTTCCCCTTCTCTCTCTGCCTAAATCTCTGCCTACTTGTGATCTCTCTCTGTCAAATAAATAAATAAAATCTTTAAAAAAAAAAAAAAACCCACAGCGAATATTATCCTCAATGGGAAAAAGCTGGCAGCTTTCCATTTGAGATCAGGAACACGACAAGGATGCCCACTCTCACCACTCTTGTTCAACATAGTATTAGAAGTCCTAGCTACAGCAATCAGACAACAAAGAGAAATAAAAAGTATTCAAATTGGCAATCAATGAAACAAGATGAGATTGGGAGGGAGACAAACCCATAAGTGACTCTTAATCTTACAAAACAAACTGAGGGTTGCTGGGGGGAAGGGAGTTGGGTGAAGGGGGGTTGGGGTTATGGACATTGGGGAGGGTATGTGCTTTGGTGAGTGCTGTGAAGTGTGTAAACCTGGCGATTCACAAACCTGTACCCCTGGGGATAAAAATACATGTTTATAAAAAAATTTAAAAATTTTTTTAAAAATGGCAATGAAGAAGTCAAACACTCTCTCTTCACAGATGACACGATACTTTATATGGAAAACCCAAAAGACTCCACCCCCAAACTACTAGAACTCATACGGCAATTCAGTAATGTGGCAGGATACAAAATCAATGTACAGAAATCAGTTGCTTTCTTATACACTAACAATGAAAATACAGAAAGGTAAATTAGAGAAATAATTCCATTTACTACAGTCCCAAGAACCATAAGATACTTGGGAATAAGCCTAACCAAAGAGTTAAGGGATCTGTACTCAAAGAACTACAGAAAATTCATGAAAGACATTGAAGAAGACACATAAAATGGAAGACCATTCCATGCTCATGAATCGGAAGAATAAATATTGTTAATGTATTTTTTAATCCCAGTATAATTAATGTACAGTGTTATATTAGTTTCAGGTGTACAATGTAGTGATTCAACAATTCTATATATTAGTCAGTGCTCATCAAAGAAAGTATACCTTAATCCTCCACCTATTTCACCCATCCCCCCATCTACTTCTCCTCTGGTAACCACTACTTTGTTCTTTATATTTAAGAGTCTGGTTTTTTTTTTTTTATTTGTCTCTTTTTTTAATTTTTTCATTTATTTTGTTTCTTAATTTCCTCATATGATTGAAATCATATGGTATTTATCTTTCTCTGACTAACTTATTTCACTTAGCATTATACCCTCTATATTCATTCATGTTGTTGTAAATGGCAATGTTTCATTATTTTTTATGGCTGAATAGTACTCCATATTACCTAGCTACACCACATCTTCTTTATCCATTGATCTATCAATGAATATTCAGGTTGTTTTCATATCTTGGCTATTGTAAATAATGCTTCAATAAACAGGGGTGCATATATCTTTTTGAAGTAGTGTTTTTGTTTCCTTTGGGTAAATATCAAATAGTGGAATTACTATTTGGTAATTATATTTTTAATTTTAACTTTTTATGCTATCAATTCTTGTATTAAGAAAAAAATTCAAATAAACAACATTACACCACAAGGAGCTAGAAAAAGAAACTTACCTAAAATTTAGTAGAGAAAGGAAATAACAAGGGAAAATCAGAAATAAATAAAATAGATACCAAAATAAACAAGGACATAACATTAGGAGTAATGACTCATTTTTACAAAAAAAAAAAAAAAAGAGAGAGAGAGAGAGAGAAAGAAAGAAATGGTAAACAATACAACAAATACCAGAAATACATAGTGTGATAACAGATTACTATAAGTAATTATAAACAAACCAAATAAATTAGAAAAACCAAGGTAGCTCCTAAAAATGTACAAGTTTCCAAGATTTGGTCATGAATCTTGAATCCAAGAAATTGAAAATCTTCTTAGACCAAAAACAAGAACAGAAGTTTGAATTAAGAATCAAAAATCTCCCAAAACAGAAAAGGCACGGATCCTTTTCTTAAAGACCTTACAGTGAGCTATAAAGAATATATACTCAAGTCTTTGTTATTCTTCCCTATAATCTCCCCAGCAAGATTATAAATTTATTGATAGTAGAAATTACATCTCATTAATCTCTTTTTTGGGTACAGAAATTTTATTTTTTATTTTTTTTAATTTACAAACAAAATCTATATTTATTTTTATTTTTTATTAAGTTCTCTTAGTCAATATATAGTTAATCTCTTTAACCACCATTGTCTGATTTCATAATAGTGGTTTGAATTTGGTAGGTGCTCAGTAAAATTCAACTGATTAAATGATAAAAAGAAGTGAATGAATGAATGAGTGGAATAATTCATCTTTGCATGCCAATTTATTACACATCCTAACCTTTAAAAGCAATGAAACTTAAAGTATTTTCACTTGTATCATTCTCAACCTGAAGCTCAGTTACTTACTTACAAAATTTTAAAATCCAGTGGATTTGCCAAGTTATATTTGAAATCAAACCACATAGGCATCCCAAAAATATCATATAGCTTCCTAAAAGATTTTTTTTATTCCTTTAACACCACTGCTAGTGCTTATTTGCCAGCTTTAGAATATTATATACATCAATGTGGTATGGACATTTCCAAGAATAATGCAGAAAAAAATTACTCTCCTCCCTAGTGTTGAATTACATTTTAATTTGGGTTCTATGGAGATGCTGAATGTGCATGAATTAGCCAGAATCTACTGCTAATACATTCCATTTTTTTTTAGGTAGGCAACTATATAGCTTTGAGGAGAGACAGTGTTAGAAAAAAACTCTGCAAGATCCATTAGAGAATTCTATATCATTTGTCAACATATCCTTAACCAATATTCAAATGATAACAGGAAGAAAAATGCTGGAGCATCTTTGGTGGGTATGATAGATTACTGTTTGGAAGTAGTCTCAACTTCTCTCTGATCCAAATTTGGTCATGTGACTTGTGCAGGCCAAGAGAATAATATCGCATGTAAAGTGACCAAAAGCCTAAAAAGCACATGCACAATTGGCCTTATTCCCTTGCCCTTTTGTCATCCCTCTGAGAAAAGCATTCAAAGATCACATTGATGGCCCAGGAGGAAGAAGCCCAAGGTAAAAGCTGCTCCAGCCAGACCACCACAATTGGGCCCAACCTGGAAAATAACAAGCATATAAGCTAAATAAATGCTATTTTTCTATATCACTTACATTTTGTGGTTGTTTGCAGTGAGGCAATAATATACTGAGCTAATAACCCCCTCCCCTATATCCCTCCAATCTGGTGACAACCTTAATCCTCAGTGTTACTCACAGTCTCATGTCTAATGCTGGACACCTTTGATTTGTCCTCCAGATCTACTCTCTAGCCTACCTCTCTGCCTGCCTCTCTACCTACTTGTGATTTCGCTCTGTCAAATAAATAAATAAATAAAACCTTTTAAAAAAAATATTACTTAAGAGTGTCTACCAGAAAAATGGCTTAAAATTACCAAAATATTTAAGAAAGACAAAATGGTATATAGGAAATAGCAGACAGCAATGAAACTGGGGGAGGGGAATATTTCATTCTATATAAATGCTGAGATATTGTTATAATTCTAATAAAATTAAGAAAGGACTTCTAAAAAATATTTTTAAAAATCCAAACTAAAATTCCAAATGATTTCAACAAAACCTTCAATGAGTAGTGAGGAGTGATGGGGCAGGGCCTTCTTGTAGCTAAAGTTTGGCAGCATTCTACAAACTAGATGCCCTTACTCTGGACTTTGAATCAAGAGCTAGTGACACAGGGAAATAAGAACTACCAGGAACTTTCCCTGGTAGAGTGGCAATTGAAGTAAGATAGACTTTCTGGGGTAGGAGAAATAATAGTACTGGTTTTAATATCCAGTCAGCTCCTTTGGTGCTACTAATAGAGATCGCATGTTTAGAACTTGGCTCTTGTGATAGTGGAGCGATATTCTCACTGGGCCTCTTTCTGGGACATTATATTTGGGCATTGTTCTTGGCTGCTTAGCCTCCAAGCCTGCTTCTTTAATCCTCATTCCAATTCTGGAAGATGAATTACAAAGATGAATTTCTTTGTAAATTGGAATGTTAAATTGAAAGTAAAGACTGAAAAGTACCTAAACACAATTGTCAAAACATTCCTAAGTGAGGACCAAACCAAAGGCAGAAATTTCCAAGCCAGCAGCTGAGAAATGATTCCTCTGCTTAAATTAACCTGAGTTAATTTCTATCCTTTGTAGTTGACACCTAACAGATACAACGACCTTAACCCTGGCCAAAGTTGATTTGTCAGAGGATGGAAAACTCATTCCAATTTGTATGATTATGTAGTTTTGTGTAGCAACCTAATGGCCTAAAACAATAATTTATCTTTCAATGTTTAGTGGATTGCTGGACTCAGGTGGAAAGTGTCACTTGACATCTCTCATGCACTCACAATTACAGATCAGCTGGGCCTGTACTTATCTTATAAGGAAGGGCATTAGAGTAATCAGGAAAATGGCCCTCCAGGCATGTTTATATTGTAATCTCAGGAACCTGTGATTATGTTACCTTACATGGCAAAAGGGACTTTACAAATATGATTAAAACTATGGGCATACAGGGCAGCTGGGTGGCTCAGTTGGTTAAGCATCTGACCCTTGATCTCAGCTCAAGTCTTGATCTCAGGTCATGAGTTCAAGACCTGTGTTGCACTCGACACTGAGGGTAAATTCTACTGTAGAAGAAGAAGAAGAAGAAGAAGAAGAAGAAGAAGAAGAAGAAGAAGAAGAAGAAGAAGAAGAAGAAGAAGAAGAAGAAGACGAGGAGGAGGAGGAGGAGGAGGAGGAGGAGGAGGAGGAAAAAGAAGGAGAAGAAGGAGAAGAAGAAGGAGAAGAGGAGGAGGAGGAGGAAAAAGAAGGAGAAGAAGAAGGAGAAGGAGAAGAAGAAGAAGCATGGACCTTCACATAAGGAAATATCCTGTATCATCCAAGTATGCTTAATGCAATCATATGAGTACTTCAAAATGGAGAAATGTTCCCAGCTCCAGAAAACCAAAAAGATGGCAGTGTGAGAAAGACTTAGTCTGTCATTGCTAGCCTAAAGATAGAGGAAGGGGTCATGAGCTTGGAAAAGGCAAGAAATGGATTCTCTTCTAGGTCCTCCAGAAAGGAATGCAGCCCTACTGACATTTATTTTAGCCTCTTGAAACCCATGTTGGAGTTATGAACAACAGAACTCCAAGCTAATAAATTGGCATTGTTTAAGCCACAAAATGTGTGCCAGTTTGCCACAATGCAATAAGAAACTATTACAGGCATTAATACCAGGAATTATGGCTCAGTGGGAGATCATCTTTGGACACCAGGTACCAAACCTGATCTGTAAGAGTCCTCTCTTAGGAATTTAGAATTAGAACTCAAAGATCATTCACTCTGTTAGAGGAAAGACATTAAACCCAGAAACTGGTAATAATAGCCCATTTTTCTAACATGCACTCTATAAAATCAGAATACACCATTTATAATTTTAAAAATAAACTAATGATAGCAGTACTAATTGAAAAATGAAAGTTCTCACTTAACATTTTGCATTTCTTGTGTTGGACAAAGAGGCTTTCCTAATTTCTTAAACTGTCAGTCTATTTCCTTCAATAATAACATAATTTAATCCTAGAAAAGTCATGTTGCCTTAATAAATTCCTTGGGTAAGAAAGAACTGTATACATATGACTTGGTAAATATGAAATAATATTCAAATATACCTGGAACCAGAATGAGTGAAGCTGAATATCTTGAGAGGAGAGTTTAAGAAACTAAGAATTTATGCATGTGAATTACCTACCTCTATGGAAAGCAACTAATTTGTGCCAACAAATGGGAGTTAGCTAGTTCTACTAGTTCTGCTACTAACTACTAGAACTAGTTATCTCCAGTTATCTCTAGTTATCTAATCTATTAGCCAGATAATAGGTTAGTTACATCTATTAGTTAAATCTCTATTTAAACTAGAGATTAAATATTTAGGAGTATCTTGTACACATCTTTATGTGACTATATATCAAGTCTGATTATAGGACAATACAGTGAAAATTAGCTGAATTTTCAATAATATTCATTTGTTCTGCCTTCTTCAATTGTTCTGTTATTACTACAAGCAAAAAATTGAAATCTAGAGCATTTCATTTATTCAAATAAGAGCATTTGTCCTGTTTCTACTACCAGTTCTTCTTTCTACTCACCAGCATTTCCTTCCTCAGTAAATCTCTAATGAGATGCTTTGCCAAGTTTGTGCTAATGGAAAGCTACATTTTTAATCAGCTTAGAACAAATATAATGTTTAACATAAAGATAGAAAAGAACTGACTTAGAATCTTCCTTTAATATCAGAAAAATTTTGGGAAATGAAGGAAACCCCTTGCTTTTAAATATGCATGTCTCTGTCCTTCCCATTTAGATAGGGGACAGATATAAAAGCACTGAGAAAATGTCAGAAAGTTCCTTCAATAAAACAGACCCAAGCTATTTTTATGGGCAATATTAAATTAACGAAACTTCTGGGTGATCCGAGGAGATAAAGGAGTTCAAACATTATAAATTCACCAACAGTAGTATTTATTACACTTATTACACAATTGGACTGGTTGATTTTTTAATCTTAATAAGAAAAACAAATACACCCCAAGAATTCTTCCACCTATATCATACTCTACTAATTTTATTATTCTAACAGCAAATGTTTTACAGATTGCTTTTCTACTTTACTCCTTTAAAAATATTCTATAGAGGGGGCTGTCTGGGTGGCTCAGTCAGTTAAGTGCCTGCCTTCAGCTCAGGTCATGATCCCAAGGTCCCAGTATGCAGCCCTGTCCAGCTCTCTGCTCACTGGGGAGTCTGCTTCTCCCTCTCCCTTGGCCTGCTGCGCCCCCTTGTGCTCTCCCTCTCTCTGTCAAATAAATAAATAAAATCTTTTAAAAACATTTAAAAAATATTCTATAGACAGCTGAAAAACATCATCAGATTATTTCAAGAAATATTTCAGATTATTTCAAGAAATAATCTCTCTCTTATAACCCCTATGACAAATCACTAAAAAGAAAAGGGGGAGATGGAGGGGGTACGAAATAAGTTGGTCCCTGTTGGTTTCTGTTTCAGTCAGTTGCATGAGAGGGTCTCATTCAAAAGAACTGGAAGTTTCAGAGGCAAGAAGCATGAACTACTCTCAGTCCCCAGCACAGCCAATTGCACACACTGAGTTGACTTCCACCCATGCCTTCTTTTCCATTCTCATTGTACTCTGGATTTAGGTCCTTGTTGTCTCTCTCTCTGAATGATTTTAAAAAGCTCTCAACTTTACCTTCCAGAACAGAGCCATCTTTCACATAGAGCTAAACACCTAAAATCTTGCCTTGAGGATTGGGTTAGTCAGATTTCGAAAACTCTTCCTTGCTGACCCCTGCACTGGTGTCTGTTGCCAACAGATCTATATACTATTAAAGACCCATATAATTTAGACTGAAGGTCTCCTGTCTTAATCCCCTATGTCATTTTGCTGTTCCTCCTTCTTCTCACCTCTAGCCTTACCCCACCACCACCTGAACCTGCTCTGCAGTTTCCACCTTTGCTTACCCTGTTTCCTCTACATAAATCACCTTTCTTATTCACCTCAATGCTTCCAAATTCTACCCTCTCCCTGAAGCTTTGGTCCCCCACTCCCAAGTCAGAAATAATCTCTCCCTTATCTGTGTACTGTGTTATTTCATTTTTATGTTTACCATATCCTCCATCACAGGCTTCCTTATAGTATGGTTATTTGTGCACATGAGGATAGGGATTATGCCTCACCCTTCAAACCACAGAACTTTGCTTATATTAGCCTTGGTCAATAACCTTTTGCTGAATTGAACCTAAAAGAGAAAAAAGAGGGTCAGGAGTAGGGGGAATAATATTCTATTTAAATGAAAGGTTATCATTCTTTTTTTTTAATAAACATATTATGTATTTTTATCGCCAGGGGTACAAGTCTGTGAATCACCAGGTTTACACACTTCACAGCACTCACCATACCACATACCCTCCCCAATGTCCATAACCCCACACCCCTCTCCCAAACCCCCTCCCCCGAGCAACCCTCAGTTTGTTTTGTGAACAAACAAAACAAATTCCATCTTATTTCATTTATTCTTCTCCTACCCCGTAACCCCGCACCCATGTTGCATCTCCACTTCCTTATATCAGGGAGATCATATGATAGTTGTCTTTCTTCGATTGACTTATTTCACTAAGCATGATACCCTCTAGTTCCATCCATGTCGTCGCAAATGGCAAGATTTCATTTCTTTTAATGGCCGCATAGTATTGCATTGTGTATATATACCACCTCTTCTTTATCCATTCCTCTGTTGATGGACATCTAGGTTCTTTCCATAGTTTGGCTGCTGTAGACATTGCTGCTATAAATATTCAGGTGCACGTGCCCCTTAGGATCACTATGTTTGTATCTTTAGGGTAAATACCCAGTAGTGCAATTGCTGGGTCATAGGGTAGTTCTATTTTCAACATTTTGAGAAACTTCCATCTGTTTTCCAGAGTGGTTGCACCACCTTGCATTCCTACCAACAGTGTAGGAGGGTCCTTTTCTCTGCATCCTCACCAGCATCTGTCATTTCCTGACTTATTAATTTCAGCCTATCTGACTGGTGTGAGGTGATATCTCATTGTGGTTTTGATTTGTATTTCCCTGATGCCAAGTGATGTGGAGCACTTTTTCATGTATCTGTTGGCCATTTGGATGTCTTCTTTGGAGAAATGTCTGTTCATGTCTTCTGCCCATTTCTTGATTGGATTATTTGTTCTTTGGGTGTTGAGTTTGCTAAGTTCTTTAGAGATTATGGACACTAGCCCTTTATCTGATATGTTGTTTGCAAATATCTTCTCCCATTCTGTCAGTTGTCTTTTAGTTTTGTTAACTGTTTCCTTTGCTGTGCAAAAGATTTTAATCTTGATGAAATCCCAATAGTTCATTTTTGCCCAAGCTTCCCTTGCCTTTGGCGATGTTCCTAGGAAGAAGTTGCTGTGGCTGAGGTTGAAGAGGTTGTTGCCTGTGTTCTCCTCAAGGATTTTGATGGATTCCTTTCTCACATTGAGGTCCTTCATCCATTTTGAGTCTATTCTCATGTGTGGTGAAAGGGAATGATCCAATTTTATTTTTCTGCATGTGGCTGTCCAATTTGCCAAACACCATTTGTTGAAGAGGCTGTCCTTTTTCCATTGGACATTCTTTCCTGCTTTGTCGAAGATTAGTAGACCATAGAGCTGAGGGTCTATTTCTGGTCTATTTCTATTTCTGGTCTCTATTCTGTTCCATTGATCTATGTGTCTGTTTTATGCCAGTACCATGCTGTCTTGATGACGACAGCTTTGTAAAAGAGCTTAAAGTCCAGAATTGTGATGCCACCAACTCTGGTTTTCTTTTTCAATATTCCTTTGGCTATTCGAGCATCTTTTCTGGTTCCATATACATTTTAGGATTATTTGTTCCCATTTCTTTAAAAAAATGGATGGTATTTTGATGGGAATTGCATTAAATATGTAGATTGCTTTAGGTAGCATAGACATTTTCACAATATTTGTTCTTTCAATCCAGGATCATGGAACATTTTTCCATTTCTTTGTGTCTTCCTCAATTTCTTTCATGAGTACTTTATAGTTTTCTGAGTATAGATTCTGTGCCTCTTTGGTTAGCTTTATTCCTAGGTATCTTATAGTTTTGGGTGCAATTGTAAATGGAATTGACTCCTTGATTTCTTTCTTCTGTTTTGTTGTTGGTGTAAAGAAATGCAACTGATTTCTGTGCATTGATTTTATATCCTGACACTTTATTGAATTCCTGTACAAGTTCTAGCAGATTTGGAGTGGAGTCTTTTGGGTTTTCCACATATAGTATCATATCATCTGCAAAGAGTGGTATTTTGACTTATTCTTTGCCGATTTGGATGCCTTTAATTTCCTTTTGTTGTCTGATTGCTGAGGCTAGGACCTCTACTACTATGTTGAATAGCAGTGGTGATAATGGACATCCTGCCATGTTCCTGACCTTAGTGGAAAAGCTTTCAGTTTTTCTCCATTGAGAATAATATTTGTGGTGAGTTTTTCATAGATGGCTTTGATAATATTGAGGTATGTGCCCTCTATCCCTACATTTTGAAGAGTTTTGATCAGGAAGGGATGTTGTACTTTGTCAAATGCTTTTTCAGCATCTATTGAGAGTGTCATATGGTTCTTGCTCTTTCTTTTATTAATGTGTTGTATCACATTGATTGATTTGTGGATGTTGAACCAACCTTGCAGCCCTGGATAAATCCCACTTGGTCGTGGTGAATAATCCTTTTAATGTACTGTTGAATCCTATTGGCTAATATTTTGGTGAGAATTTTCACATTTGTGTTCATCAAGGATATTGGTCTGTAGTTTTCTTTTTTGATGGGATCCTTGTCTGGTTTTGGGATCAAGGTGATGCTGGTCACATAAAATGAGTTTGGAAGTTTTCCTTCCGTTTCTATTTTTTGGAACAGATTCAGGAAAATAGAAATTAGTTCTTCTTTAAATGATTGGTAGAATTCCCCTGGGAAGCCGTCTGGTCCTGGGCTTTTGTTTGTTTGGAGATTTTTGATGACTGCTTCAATCTCCTTATGGGTTATGGGTCTGTTCAGGTTTTCTATTTCTTCCTGGTTCAGTTGTGGTAGTTTATATGTCTCTAGGAATGCACCCATTTCTTCTAAATTGTCAAATTTGTTGGCATAGAGTTGCTCATAGTATGTTCTTATAATTGTCTGTATTTCTTTGGTGTTAGTTGTGATCTCTCCTCTTTCATTCATGATTTTATTTATTTGGGTCCTTTCTCTTTTCTTTTTGATAAGTCTGGCCAGGGGTTTATCAATCGTATTCACTCTTTCAAAGAACCAGCTCCTAGTTTCATTGATTTGTTCTATTGGTTTTTATTTTTTTTAATTTTTTTATTTTATTTATTTATTTATTTATTTATTTTGTTTCTAGTTCATTGATTTCTGCTCTGATCTTTATTAGTTCCCTTCTCCTGCTGGGTTTAGGGTTTCTTTCTTGTTCTTTCTCTAGCTCCTTTTGGTGTAGGGTTAGGTTGTGTACCTGAGACCTTTCTTGTTTCTTGAGAAAGGCTTGTACTGCTATATATTTTCCTCTCAGGACTGCCTTTGTTGTGTCCCACAGATTTTGAACCATTGTGTTTTCATTATCATTTGTTTCCATGAATTTTTTCAATTCTTCTTTAATTTCCTGGTTGCCCCATTTATTCTTTAGAAGGATGATGTTTAGTATTTGGGTTCTTTCCAAATTTCCTCTTGTAATTGATTTTTACCTTCAGAGCATTGTGGTCTGAAAATATGCAGGGAATGATCCCAATCTTTTGATACTGGTTGAGACCTGATTTAGGACACAGGATGTGATCTATTCTGGAGTATGTTCCATGTGCACTAGAGAAGAATGTGTATTCTGTTGCTTTGGGATGAAATGTTCTGAATATATCTGTGATGTCCATCTGGTCCAGTGTGTCATTTAAGACCTTTATTTCCTTGTTGATCTTTTGCTTGGATGATCTGTCCATTTCAGTGAGGAGAGTGTTAAAGTCCCCTACTATTATTGTATTATTGCTGATGTGTTTCTTTGATTTCGTTATTAATTGGTTTATAGAGGCGGCTGCTCCCACGTTAGGGGCATAGATATTTAAAATTGACAGACCCTTTGAGTATGATATAGTGTCCTTCTTCATCTCTTATTATAGTCTTTGGCTTAAAATCTAACTGATCAGATACAAGTATTGCCACTCCTGCTTTCTTCTGATGTCCATTAACATGGTAAATTGTTTTCCATGCCCTCACTTTAAATCTGGAGGTGTCTTTGGGTCTAAAATGAGTTTCTTGTAGGCAACATATAGATGGGCTTTGTTTTTTTAATCCATTCTGATACCCTGTGTCTTTTGATTGAGGCATTTAGCCCATTAACATTCAGGGTAACTATTGTGCCATTGTATTGCCTGTAAGGTGACTGTT
This sequence comes from Mustela lutreola, assembly GCF_030435805.1. NCBI lineage: Eukaryota > Metazoa > Chordata > Mammalia > Carnivora > Mustelidae > Mustela > Mustela lutreola. The sequence continues at coordinate 175,914,937 of NC_081291.1, read as the reverse complement.
ACTGTATGTTGTCTCTGTTCCTTTCTGATATACCACTTTAGGCTCTCTCTTTGTGTAGAGGACCCCTTTCAATATTTCCTGTAGAGCTAGTTTGGTGTTTGCAAATTCTTTCAGTTTCTGTTTGTCCTGGAAGGTTTTAATCTCTCCTTCTATTTTCTATGATAGCCTAGCTGGATATAGTATTTTGGGCTGCATGTTTTTCTCATTTAGTGCTCTGAATAGATCATGCCAGCTCTTTCTGGCCTGCCAGCTCTCTGTGGATAAGTCTGCTGCCAATCTAATGTTTTTACCATTGTATGTTACAGACTTCTTTTCCCAGGCTGCTTTCAGAATTTTCTCTTTGTCACTAAGACTTGTAAATTTTACTATTAGGTGACGGGATGTAGTCCTATTATTATTGATTTTGAGGGGGTTTTCTGCACCTCCTGGATTTTGATGCTTGTTCCCTTTGCCATATTGGAGAAATTCTTTCAAATAATTCTCTCCAATATACCTTCTGCTCCCCTCTCTTCTTTTTCTTCTGGAATCCCAATTATTCTAATGTTGTTTCATCTTGTGGTGTCACTTATCTCTTGAATTCTCCCCTCATGGTCCAGTAGCTGTTTGTCCCTCTTTTGTTCAGCTTTTTTATTCTCTGTCATTTGGTCTTCTATATAACTAATTCTTTCTTCTGCCTCATTTATCCTACCAATGAGAGCCTCCATTTTTTAATTGCACCTCATCCTAGCAGTGAGAGCCTAAAAATTTGATTGCACCTCATTAATAGCTTTTTTTATTTCAACTTGGTTAGATTTTAGTTCTTTTATTTCTCCAGAGAAGGCTTTTATATCTCCTGAGAGTGTTTCTCTAATATCTTCTATGCCTTTTTCAAGCCCAGCTAGAACCTTGAGAATTGTCATTCTGAACTCTTGATCTGACATATTACCAAAGTCTGTATTGATTAGGCCCCTAGCCTTTGGTACTGCCTCTTGTTCTTTTTGTGGTGAATTTTTTCACCCTGTCATTTTGTCCAGATAAGAGTATATGAAGGAGCAAGTAAAATACAAAAAGGGTTGCAAAGGCCCCAGGAAAATACGCTCTAACCAAATCAAAAAAGACCTCAAATCGTGGGTGGGAGAAAGGGGATAAAAAGAGGTTCAGAAAAAAAAAAAGAAACAATTGAAAAAAGAAAACAAATAAAGAAAAAGTATAAAAAAGAAAAATATATATATATATTAGATAAACTGTTTAAAAACATTAATAAAGGGTAAAAGTTTAAAAAAAATTAGCAGAAGAAGAAAAAAAAATTTTTTTTAAGTTAAATTAATTGCAAGACTAAAGAATCATGGGAAGAAAGCCATGAGTTCCGTGCATTGCTTTCTCTTCCTCTGGAATTCTGCTGCTCTCCTTGGTATTGAACCTGCACTCCTTGGTAGGTGAACTTGGTCCTGACTGGTTTTCTTATTGATCTTCTGGGGGAGGGGCCTGTCCTAGTGATTCTCAAGTGTCTTTGCCTCAGGCGGAATTACACCACCTTTACCAGGGGCTGGGCTGAGTAATCAGCTCGGGTTTGCTTTCAGGAGCTTTTGTTCCTTGAATGCTTTCTGTAGAGTTCCAGAGGATGGGAATGAAAATGGCGGCCTCCCAGTCTCCGGCCCAGAGGAACTGAGGGCTCGGGACCCTACTCCTCAGTGCACCTTCAGAGAATAGCGCCCAATCACTCCCGTCTCCCTGGCCTCTGGCCGCGCTCCGAGCTCACCCAGCCTATGACCGGTTCAAGGGAACTTGGAGCTGAGGGCTCACTCCTCAGCTCTGTCTCTGTAGCTGGCTTTCCTGTTCTAATACCTGGGAGCTCTGCGACACTCAGACATCCCTGATCCTTCTGTGAGCCTGCGGGACCTGGGGCAATGCTGACCCCGTGTGGGCTTCACCCCGGTTTAGCCTCTGGAGCGATGTCCCTCAGTGGAACAGACTTTTAAAAGTCCTGATTTAGTGCTCCGTTGCTCCGCGGCTTGCCTGGAGCCAGCCCCTCCCCACGCGGTCCATCTTCCCATTGTTTTGGATTGAACCAACAAGATTGAAGCAGTGATCAAAAATCTCCCAAAAAACAAGAGCCCAGGACCTGACAGATTCCCCAGGGAATTCTACCAAACATTCAAAGAAGAAATAATACCTATTCTCCTAAAGCTGTTTCAAAAAATAGAAACAAAAGGAAAACTTCCAGACTCTTTTTATGAAGCCAGCATTACCCTGATCCCCAAACCAGACAAAGACACCACCAAAAAGGAGAAATTCAGACCAATATCCCTGAAGATTATGGATGCCAAGATTCTCAACAAAATCCTAGCTAATAGGATTCAACAGTACATTGAAAATATTATCTGCCATGACCAAGTGGGATTTATCCATGGAATGAATGCAAGGGAGGTTCAAAATTCACAAATCAATCAATGTGATAGAAAAAATCAATAAGAGAAGAGAGAAGAACCACATGGTCATCTCAATTGATGCAAAAAAAGCATTTGGGAAGATAAAGAGCATCTGTTCCTGATTAAAATGATTCAAAGTATAGGATAGAGGGAACATTCCTCAACTTCATAAAATCTATGAAAACCCCACAGTGAATATCATCCTCAATGGGGAAAAGCTGACAGCTTTTCTTTTGATATCAGGAACATGACAAGGATGTCCACTCTCACCACTCTTGTTCAACATAGTACTAGAAGTCCTAACAACAGCAATCAGACAACAAAATAAAGAAAAGAAATAAAAGGTATTCAATTGGCAAAGAAGAAGTCAAACACTCTTTCACAGATGACATGATACTTTATATAGAAAACCCAAAAGACTCCCTCCCCAAACTACTAGAACTCATACAGCAACTCAGTAATGTGGCAGGATACAAAATCAATGTACAGGAATCAGTTGCTTTCTTATACACTAACAATGAAAATACAGAAAGGGAAATTAGAGAATCAATTCCATTTACTATAGCGCCAAGAACCATAAGATACCTGGGAATAAACCTAACCAGAGGTAAAGGATCTGTACTCGAGGAACTACAGAACGCTCATGAAAGAAATTGAAGACACAAAGAGATGAAAGACCATTCCATGCTCATGGATCAGAAGAATAAACATTGTTAAAATGTCTATACTGCCTAGAGCAATCTATACTTTCAATGCAATCGCAATCAAAATTTCACCAGCATTTTTCAAAGAGCTAGAACAAAGAATCCTAAAATTTGTACAATTTTTATTTCAAAATCTTTGTTCTGTCCTCCTGGGACTTTTCCAAGTAAAAGCTGGAGGACTGGCTGGAAATGAGTCATGGATTTCACTTGTTTTATTTTTCACACACTGTTCAGGGCAGTGTGGACCAGAACTATTCATATGCATGCCATTAGCCACAGAAATCCTACCTGTGACTCACCATGTGACCATGCTGACAGTTTTTCACCATGTCCATTCCAAGAATATCATGTAAGAAACTGATTCTGTTTACTGGCATCTCCCTGCCAGTGTCTGCTGTGAATCCAAGATATGCCAGCAGACAATACACATAGCTGCCAGAGGTAAAAAACACTGTGTGTTCTGCCCATGAGTGAATGGCTATATAACAGTGGTGAAGGGAACAGGTTCTGGAAATAAATCCTGATGATACCCCCATACTAGCGGTATAATCTGGGGAAAATTACTAAACCTATCTGGGCCTCAGTTTCTTCACCTCCTCAAAGCAGGTAATAACAGTAACTACCTTTTTCCCCCCCACTGGTGGAAATATCTTAAATTTATTATTTAATTTATATATGGAAAATATAATAATTACTAGTCAGAGTTAGAATACTCAATAAATAACAGTTTTCCCTATTACCGTTATTATTTTAATTAATGAAAAGATGTATAAAAGAAGGCACAGCCGAAATCAACAATATAGAGAAGAAATAGATATAATAATTTTTACTTTCATTAGAAACATCTGCACACATAATCCTGAAATCCCAAACAAAAGTAACAAAATCCAGATCTGTATTCATCAGAATTATCTGGCAAAGTTTTCAAGTATCTTTATCAGTAAATGCTGATGTATGACTTTTCATCTCATGCCCCAAGAAGAGCTCTTTATTTATCTAGTGTTTTCTATTCTCCATCAAACCCTGGGTGGGCTAATTAATACAATATCAACTGTCATGCTGCCATTTTTTCCTCCTTCCACCAACAGTCTCTTCAGGGAGAATAAAGAGATGAGAGGGGATACGGAGGTTTGGAAACATCAGTGGTAAACATACACAGAAAATTGACACGCAAACCCAGGCTAAACTGTCATCTGACAACTACTTGCCTGATAGTTGTGCATTGGTTTTGGTGTACAATAAAATGAAGATGCAATGAAAGTCTATGTTTGTATCAGCACAGCATGAGAAGCAGTTATTTGAATTTCTAGAGTTGAATTTCTACAGCTCTTGAGACTATATCTTTATCCCCAAATGGTAAAATAATCAGCAGATTCCATAAAATAGTATTATAAGAAGTCATTTGATTTCTAGAAAAAAAAAATCTTGGCTTTCCTACTGGTATTTGGAAGGCTGTTTTAGAAAAATTTTATTAGCCTGAAAAAGACAGTAAATGAGCATCCCAGCTGTTAGTCCATTAAATAAAGCAATGTGATGTCTTTCTTGTTGTTGTTTTTTTTTTTTTCTGTTTCATTATATATACTTAAGTATCAAGGGCCAAATAGTCCTTCCCAAAATTCAATTTCTAAACTATATTAACTTTAAAGAGCTGTACTTGAGGGGAAAGTGGCAGTGTTTCTAAAGGGACAAGATGTACTAATATATCTTGTAGACTGTCTTTACATGTTTGACTCCCAGACCCATTATTTTTCCACTTCTGGTGTTCCTATCAGAAATATGTCTACCTTCTTAAGAAAACCATTTTTGAAAGTACAGTCAAGAAGATGCCTAATGGTTCTCTAAGTGTCTCACACTCATGTCATGGCTCTTCAAAGAAATGAACAGTAAAGTAGACTTGTTGGGGCCATACAATTAGACATAGTGGTAATATTCATGTGCCAAGGGTTAGAGATGTACAATCTTGAGTCAAGACAACACTTGAGAATACATAGCCCATATTTGATGCATTGTCAGGCCTTTATACCCCAGCAAGCCACAGGAACATGAAGAGTCAAAAAGTTGTGCTCAGGGCACCCGGGTGGCTCAGTGGGTTAAAGCCTCTGCCTTTGGCTCAGGTCATGATCTCCGGGTCCTGGGATCCAGCCCCACTTCAGGCTCTCTGTTCAGCAGGGAGCCTGCTTCCTCCCCTCTCTGTCCGCCTCTCTGCCTACTTGAGATCTCTGTCCGTCAAATAAATAAATAAAATCTTTAAAAAAAAAAAAAAGTTGTGCTCAATAATTTCATTATTACCCAAACAAGTATTAAGTATATCTTATCTTCATAAATATAAAATCAGATGATACCGGAAGTATAAAGTTGTGTGCTGGGACATAGATTTCCTCCATGCTGCTCATATATGTCACTGCCTCATATTCTCTACACTGAATGCCACTGTGTTAGAGGAAACTGGATTTGAATCCAGTCCAGGTCCTTGAATGTGGTAAAAATTAAGTAGTTTAAGAACAGTACAAACTTAAAGCTCATTAATTTCTGTTAATGTCTAACAATATGAAATGATCAATTTATTTTAATTGTCTGGGTGCTTGACTTTTTCTAGGAGAGAGAGATTAGAAAAGGTTGTGAGATCTAATAAAATCATGATGTGCTACTTGGGATTGTTAATGAACCAACCCTTCTCATAAACACAAGAATTATAGTCACATCAGACTCTACTTATATATTGCATAAAACAATTAAAAAAACCTCAAAATTAGTGTCAGTTTCATGTCTGAATATTTTCTTAAAAACAAGCAGTTCACACACAGCTGTAATAGTGGCCAAGTGACTGTTATTTTGAGTTTTGTCAGCAAACACTTTGGAATAATCTGGTACCAGAATGTTTATCACAAATGACCTCATATCCTCTTCTCTATTTCTAGGAACAGGCCATGGGTGAGATACAGTGATGTACAGGGATGAGATACAGTATTAGCACATAGAACAGTCTGAGATTTCTTAATTTTGCTAAGCTCAATGATTGTTACCAGAAAAAGTGAGGAAGAGAATGTGGTGTTTAATTTCACCATCATCTTCTTGTTAAACATCAAAGCAATTCTGTATTAGAAATGCATGTTCTCTCATGAGCTAATGTCTTCTTCCTAAGATGTGGCAGTTGTTCTGCAAACATACCATGAAATGCTTTCCAAGGCATAATAGTAAAGATGTCTCAGTAACTCAACATCTTCAGACAATTTTAGCAGAAAAATAATTGGAAAAGTCAAGCCCCAGTATTGCCAGAATTTACACATGGACTTAAACCTTTGTTCTAATGTAAGAGCTACTTATTGAAGTTGTGGAATGAAAATGAAAAAAATTTCATATTATATGCATTGAATGGTGTACATGCACCTGAGGGTGAAAATTCTAAATACTGTGAAATGCAAACTTCCAAAATTTAAAAGAGGTATATTAAAAACTGCCTTGTTTGATTTACATGCTTTCATGTATGATAAGTTCATATAGCAGTTCAATATAAAACAGTATTAAGTAGTAATAGATATGAAATAAAATATATTTTTTAAATATTTTTTTGAATTGCTAGGATTTATTTTACCCAAATTTTATTTGCACCTATTCTAAAACATTTCTAAAATGAAAAAAATTCTTTTTGGAAAAAAATCTTCTAGCCTTTACTTAATACTTTGTAGATAAATAAATGAATGAATAAAATCTATACTTAAAAACTTTAAAAAATTTAAAAACCTAAAATTTTAAAATAAATAAAATCCTCATATTTGTTAAACTAGCTAAGACAGGAGATGTTGCAATAACCTATTAATGTCTCATAACTTTCCTCAGTCTTTCTCCAGAGGCTCTAGAGGAACATAAATTATGTTACAATCACAAAAAGTATATCGATTTATAATCCATGCCATCCTTCATGAAAAGAACCACATCCTTGAAAACTCACTTTAAGGTTACAACTGATAAAGAGTAAATTATAGAGAAACTTAAATGGGCTTGGAAATCATATTTCAGTTACAATTCTGCCAAAATTCCATGAAAAGACACTTAAAGATAGAGTACCTAAGATTCATCTTTCAGCATCCTTTTACTCAGTTATAAGAGGAAAAGGAGCATCTTGTGCATTTTAGACTTCTATGACTTGATATAAAAGAATCTTCCTCTAATTTAAATAGAAATACTCTTCAAGACAATCACATCTTTCATTTTAATATGCTTACAAATCACTCAAGGATTTTGTTAAAATGAAAATTCTTCTTCTTGCAGGTCTGGAAAAGGACCTAAGATCTTTCCTTTCTAATGATTTCCCAGGGGAAGGGGATGCTGCTGGTCCCAGCCACACTCTGATTGGCAAGATCCTAGATGATATACAGTCACTGACAAACCATGAGCCTGGTGGTGGTTATTAAGGAGGGCACGTATTGCATGGAGCCCTGGGTGTGGTGCATAAACAATGAAGCTTGGAACACTGAAGAAATAAAATTAAGTTTTAGAAAAATAGTCTCTTAAAATCGCCAATACCTCTAGAAACTCTGATTTCAACTCAAGATCCTAGTTGCTTAAGTGAGGAATCTAAATACCATTATATGTATTTTATAAAACTGGCCAAAAATACCCTAAGATCTTCATCAATCATTCTATTAAAAAAAAAGATAACTTAAGCAAAGGACAGATTATATTCAGCTTCTTCTAACTGATAATATTTAGAGATTTCTATAGCACTCAGTAAATCACAGAAGAATCAAAATGAATGTTGTATATGTGTGTATTTTATGTAGCAGGGAGTTAGGGTCATATTTATCCCCTGGATGATATCATTGCCAGCTGGCAAAGCTTAAGAAATCCTGAACAATAGTGTTGCCAGCATTCTGCCCCCACAACCTGGCAGAATGGCAGACAACTTTATCAACAACCCAGGAGGGAAAACAGGCCCCAGCCTGGCCTCCATCACTGTAGTGCCAACTGTAGTCTGAATGTTTGGGCTTCATCAGTAACAGAAGCAGATAGGATCTAAAGATCTAGAGGGAGCAGATGTTACTTTTACTAACAAAACAACCAAAAACAATCTGTGATATTCAGAATGTACATGCACTTTTAAGGCAATGATAGCTCAAGCAATCAGTAATATAAATTCCTCATGATAATTTACTGAATATTATATTCAAAATAACAATAATATCATTAGTAAATGAAAATCATTTTGGGGACACCTAGGTGGTTCATTTGGTTAAGTGTCTGTTGATTTTGGCTCAGATCATGATCTTAGAGTTCGAGACCCATATCAGGCTCTGAGGAGGGGGTAGAGCCTACTTAAGATTCTCTCTCCCTCTCCCTTTGCCCATCCCCCTGCTTATGCATTCCCTCTCTCTCTCACTCTCAAAAAAAAAAAAAAAAGAAAGAAAAGGAAAAAAAAAAAGAAAGGAAGGGGACGCCTGAGTGGCTCAGTTGGTTAAGCAGCTGCCTTCGGCTCAGGTCATGATCACAGTGTCCTGGGATCGAGTCCCACATCGGGCTCCTTGCTCAGCAGGGAGCCTGCTTCTCCCTCTGCCTCTGCCTGCCATTCTGTCTGTCTGTGCTCGCTCTCTCCCCCTCTCTCTCTCTGATAAATAAATAAAATCTTTAAAAAAAAAAAAAAAAAGAAAGGAAGAAAAGAAAAGTCACTTTTATTAAACAAATATGCCATTCAACTGTCTAGAAGGCAAACCATACCAAAAAGATCAGAACAATGAACAGAGCAGCGGATCAGGCAAAATATGTGAAATCCTTCTTTATCTGCATGGTTAGTCAAAGCTGAATAAGATGACACACAATAGAAAGAAAGTTGATGTGAATTTATTGCCTGTAAAGAAAGTTGATGTGAATTTATTGTTCCTTTACTATTTTTACTGAATGAAGTTATGCTAGTGGGTCAATATGGCCCTGCAACTTCTCTATTATTTACCCATCAATTTCCCAAAGACATTGGCTAGAGGTAACAAAAGGGGAATGAAATTAACAAAGAACTTCAAAGAGATAAGTAGCTCAGTCTTGGAAGTTTTGTTCTAGGGATAAAGCTGTTCCAGAGGCAAAGCTGCCCAGAAAGATGAACTAGCTGCACATAGGGACAATATAGTGATATTTAATAATGAGACTTAGCTAAAAAGTAGCTAAGGTACTCATTAGGGTGAAAATTATCAAAAAAAAAAAAAAGGAACAGAGAAAGAAGAAAGAAAGAAAGAAAGAAAATAAATATAAAGAAACAGAGAGAGGAAGAGAGAGTAAGAGGGAGAGAAGAAGGAAGGAAGGAAGGAAGAGAAAGAAAACAGAACAAATGTTGGCAAGCGTGTGAAGAAATTGGAATCCAGATGCATTGCATTGCTACTGGAAATGTAAAAATGGTATAGTCACTGTGGAAACCAGTATGATTATTCCTTAAAAAGTTGAATATAGAAGTATCATATGATTGAGCAATTTCACTTCTGGGTATGTATCCAAAAGAATTGAAAACAAGGACTCCATAGATACTTATATACCAATTTTCATAGCAGAATTATTCACAATAGCCAAAATATGGAAACAATCTAAATGTCCATCAACAGATGAATGGATAAAAAAAAGTATAGGGGGTGTGGGTGTTTGTGTGTACACAACGGAATATTATCAACCCTTAAAAATGAATGAAATGCTAATATATATTACAACATGAATAAACCTTGCAAACATTATGCTAAGAGAAATAAGTCAGACACAGAAGGACAAATGTTGTATCATTCTACTTAAAGTGAGCTACCTAGAATAGGCAAATTTATGGAGACAAAAAGTAGAACAGAAGCACCAGGAGCTAGAGGAGGAGGGACAGGGACCTATTATTTAATGAGTATAGTGTTTCTATCTGGAATGGTGAAAAAGTTCTGAAAATGAATAGCAATGGTGGTTCCACAACAGTGTGAATGTATTTAATGTCACACTTAAAAATAGTTAAAATGGTAAATTTTTTATATATATTTCACTACAATAAAAAATAGGGGAAAAATCATCAAATACTTAACAAATCTGATTTAAAACTTTCCTCTTTTATTCTTCTCCATAAATTAGATGTGTACAATTGTCCAAAATTTTAAAAAGCTAAGAAAGTGGATCTTAAGAGAAAGTGGATCTTAAGCAATGGACACGTGTACTTGGAACCATTTCCTTTGTTTCCTCTTCTCTACTTGATGATTACCTGAACTAATACAAAGTATCACAAGTCAAGCTCTTACTCAGTAAGCTTACAGTATTAAGGGTTTGTCTTGATGTAAAGATTCAGGTAATCTGGGTCTCAGACAAAGCAGAAAGAAGTCTAGAACAAAAAGGGAGGTCCCCACGTCCTTTCCCCTTGTGATGAGCACATGTTCTTAGGCCCAGGGTGATGGATGAGGTCTCCAATGGAGCATTTATGGGGTTCTCTTACAGAGTAAGAGAGCATTTTGTTTATGACACATCTCTGCTTTATACCTGAGCTTTTATGTCTATTTTCAAGGACATCCATAGAAAGGATCCTCCTACAAGCATATATTTTTAGTGTATCTACTTGGAGGTCCAGAATCATTTTGTCTAGGATATTAGTTAGGGTTACCTGCCTTCTTCCCCCAACCCACATGGCACATTCCCTAGTAGTCAGAGGAAAACTAGGTCATAGTCCAGATGCAATAACTCCTTCCTCCTCATTGACCAATTATTCTGACTGCACATGTGAACCAATATATGTGTACTTGTCTTTGAAAATAACCATTTAATGTACAAACATGGTCTGTTATTTCCATGGAAGTTTTCTACCCCTACAGCTTGATGTCTAGACCTCTGTATTAGGACGCTCCCTAAACAAGTGCATCAAAATATCACCTGGTGATAGTGATAAGATGATGGTGATGGTGATAAGGCAGAAAAGACCACTCACTTCCCATGGGTCTCTAAGTCCTCATATAGCTCAACAAGTTCAAATATAAGAAGCTATAGGCAAGGAAAATCTAAAGGAAAGGCAAATTGTTTTCCCATCAGTCACATTTTAGGCCAAAAGAAACTGAAGAATCATTTCTTCAATGCCTCAGCAGAGTTCTCCAGGGTCTGCCTAGCTTACTCCATCTTTCCCATTCTCTTTGGCTAACCTTTCACAGCAGAGTTCTGGCTTTCCACTTCCTTGCTTGGAATCAGGATTCAGATATTTCTTGGCATCCCAGGTCAACCTTGTCTTTAACAAAACACAAATTGCTCTTTGCCTCAAGTCTTTGGTTAAGCCTTAGCTCCTTTTATTCAGGTCCAAATTCTCAAGGACTGAGGCTGGATCAGGAGGAGAAAGTAGATAAAACTCCCAAAGCCTCAGAACTGGTTGGGGCAGCAGCTGCCACCAACCTGACCACCATGAAAAGACTTGGCCATTTTATCATCGTTGCCCTCCATACAAGGTTTCCCCCTGCCCTGTTCCTCCTACCAGAGCAACTCCTTACAAATACAAACAAAAGGGCAGTAGCATGGAGATGCATAGACCCTGATATCTTAAAACCCCCCTCCAAGTTTCCTGATGGTGGTGGTGAGTCTGGACTCTACTATCAGTATCTAAAATTCTGAGATTAACAGTGGTGTCAAGGAGCCATGAGAATGGAGCCAAAGCTGGCACTTCAGGCACGAGTATATAATGTCCCTAATTAATCCCACCTGGCTTCATACATTATCTGAGCAGAAGTGCCTTTGGCATTTTTTGAATCACAGATTTAGATCTGGCTTCTGCTGGTAGCTACAAAGCCCTTTCTTCAGCACATGTAGCACTGCAAGCAGATGGAATAATTTGCTTCTTATAGATGTATGCCCCTGACAAGGGACATCTGCTGAGTGAAATGCAACCAGAAACATAATCATAAACCCCCCAAAAAAATCCTTTTTATATATAGTGCCAAATGCAATTTTTAAACTCTTAAAAATCATGGTAGTTTACACATGAAAGGCACATCACAGCTTACAAAGTATTTTCGCCAATTTTACATTTGAAAGGAAAATAGGGAGTAAATGTCACAACAACTTTAAACTAACAACAACAGAAGAAGACATTAAGTTTGGCTGTATAGGCTTTTCAGAAACTCATAGTGCTAGATAATTCATTTGTGGGAAGAATATGATTTGGTTTCAGCTACAGAATATGTTTTCAAGTGCTACTATGTTGTGATCACACCATCCTTTATAATCTTAATATTTCATATTCAAAAGAAAGCAAAATGGGATTTTCACCTCATTTATATGCATCAGAGAAGTGCAAGAAAACATTTCCATGAAACTTACCATGACAGACAATTTGCTTGATTGCAACAATGTGTTTGATATGGGCTCTGGACACAAAGCAAAACCCAAATTTGGAAATGACAATTAGATGCTTTTGCCAAAGCCTACCAGTGGCTGGTGACCATGACCTGCCTGGTCCTGAGTGCTGGCGTTTTTAGTGCTGGTTTCCTGTGTATGTGTGTGCCCTGCAGGTGTTCTTTGAGTGACTGATTTAGGAGATATTTGGAATTTATGGCCAACTTTGCCCACAACTAGGCTAATATGTCAAATACTGTTGCATGCTGTTTGAATGTTGAGTGGTACCTAGTTTATTCTCCTCGAAATCAAATCACACACTAAGGATGCTATAAGATCTTGGCTACTATTAGTATGACTTCTTTATGAGCAAGAGGAAGAAATACCACAACATACAACATATCCCTCAGAGTCAGGGTGAAAAATGAATCATTCTTTGTCACCTCTTCAAAAAAAGAAGAGGAAAAAAAATTTTTTGAAAGAGGAAAGGAAAAATAGAGATTCCATCCTGTGTGAGTCCACAGAGAGCCTATCTTTTTTGCTAAGAGTTTCATACTTCCTCTAGAGTTCCAGTGTAAGTCAAATCACTTTCCACACTATTTTCCAAAATTTTCAATGTTAATAAGAATTTTAAAACAAAACCAATCTAGGGGAGGAGCAAAATGGTGGAGGAGTAGGAGACCTAAGTATCTTTGGGTCCCAAGAGTTCAGCTAGGTAGTTTTCAAACCATTCCGAACACCTACAAACACAACAGGAGATCAAAGAGAAGAAGAGCAGCAGTTCTAGGAACAGAAAAGCAACCACTTTCTGGAAGGTAGGATGGGCAGAGACGTGAATCCGAAGTGACAAGAAGATAGACCACAGGGGAGGGGCAGGCTCCCGACGAGCAGTAGAGCAGCAGAGCATGAAATTGAAACTTTGAGAAGTCTGTTTCACTGAGGGAAGTCGCACCTGAAGCTAAGCGGGAGGTGGAGCACTTGTGGGGACAGTGTGGTCTCAGGATCCCTGGGGTCACAAAACACCAGGGGTGTCTGAGTGTGGCAGAATTCCTGGGTATTGGAGCAGGGAAGACAGCTGCAGAGACAGAGATGAAGAGGGGGCTTTCAGGTTCAGGTTATCTTAACTGTGATCCAAGACATAGTTGGGCCACTGCTCTTTGAGCTGGGACTCCATAAGTGGCAGATGTGGGGAGACCCCCTCCTTCCTCTTCCAGCAGGAGCATTGTGGGAGTGCACTGTAGGAATCTGCTGGGTTTGGAGGCTCCAAATGGGGGAGTACACAAGAGATAGAAATGCTCAGTCACAAGCTGGATGAGCACGGAGTATGACTGGAAACCAGGGAAACGGGAGTGATTGAATGTTTTTCTCTGAGGGCACACTGAGGAGTGGGGCCCCAAGGTCTCAGCTTATCTGGGCCAGAGATTGGGAGGCCACCATTTTCATTCCTGTCCTCCAAAGCCATACAGAAAGTGTTCAGAGAACAAAAGCTACCAAGAGCAAAACCAAGCAGATTAGCCAGGCCCCCAGCAAGGGCAGTGCAATTTTGCCTCAGGTAAAGACCTTTGAGAATCACTGCAACAAGACCCTCCCCCAGAAGATTAGCAAGAACATCCAGCCAAGACCAAGTTGACTGATCAATGAGAACTGTGGAACTCCAGAGCTAGGGAAATACAATACATAGAATTGATGGCTTTTTCCCCATGATTCTATAGTCTTTCAAAGTTGAATTTTTTAAAGTTTATTTTTTTCTTTTTCTATTCTTTATTAATTTTTCCTCTTTCCTATTTTAACATTTTTTAACTGTTTTATCTTATCAATGTCTTTTTTAAAAATCTTTTTTACTTTACATTGCCATAGTCATATTTAGTCCCTTCATTGTATTTAAACTTATTTTTTGTATACATATAGGTTTCTCTTTCTTTAAAACTTTGGGATACAGCTTCTTCTAACAGATCAAAATATACCCTAAATCTAGCACATGGCTATGTTCTAGTCTCCAGCCTGGTCACATTCTTTCATTTTTCTCTTCTCCTTTCTTTTTTCAACCAACTTCTTGTCTTATCAATTCCTTTTTTAGAATCTTTTTTAATTTTCATTTTTACAATCATATTCCATTCCTCCATTGTGTTTACCTTTATTTTTGTACCTACATGTTTTTCTTTCTTTAAAATTTTGGGAGACAGTTTCTTCTAACAGACAAAGTACACCCAAAATCAATTGTGTGACTCTGTTCCATTCACCAGATTAATTATTTTATTCCTCATTTCTTCTCCCAGTTTTGAGTCTCCTTCAATTTGGTTAGTGTATATATTTCTGGGGTCCTTGCTACCCTTTAATATTTGGTTCTCTCATTCATCTCTTCTCATCTGGATAAAATGATAAGGTGGAAAAACTCACCCCCCAAAAAAGAACAAGGGCCAGTACCAATGGCTAAGGACTTAATCAACATGGACATTAGTCAGATGTCAGAATGAGAGTTCAGATGACATTATCAAGGTGTTAGCTGGCCTTGAAAAAAGGATGGAAGATACTAGAGAATCCCTTTCTGGAGAAATAAAAGAACTGAAATCTAACCAAGTTGAAATCAAAAAAGCTATTAATGAGGTGCAATAGAAAATGGAGGTTTTTACTACTAGGATAAATGAGGCAGAATAGAGAATTAATGATATAGATGACCAAATGATAGAGAATAAAGAAACTGAGAAAAGTAGAAATAAACAACTACTGGACCACAAGGGGAGAATTCAAGAGATAAGGGATATCATAAGATGAAACAATATTAGAATAATTGGGATCCCAGAAGAAGGGGGCAGCTGTAGCAAATTATGCAGAGAACTTCTCTAATTTGGTGAAGGGAAGCAGCATCAAAATTCAGGAGGCACAGAGAACCTCCTTCAAAATCAGTAAAAATAGGTCCATACCCCGTCATCTAATAGTAAAACTTAAAAGTCTCAGTGACAAAGAGAAAATCCTAAAAGCAGCTCAGGACATGAGGTCTATAACATATAATAGTAGAAATATTGGGTTGACAGCAGACCTATTCACAGAGATCTGGCAGGCCAGAAAGGACTGTCATGATATATTCAGAGTACTAAATGAGAAAAATATGCAGGCAAGAATACTATATCCAGCTAGACTATCAGTAAAAATAGAAGGGAGATAAAAACTTTCAGGAAAAACAAAAACTAAAAGAATTTGCAAATGCCAGACATCCCTATAGGAAATATTGAAAGGGGTCCTCTAAGCAAAGAGAGAGCCTAAAAGTAACAGACCAGAGAGGAACAGAGACAATACACAGTAACAGTCACCTTATAGGCAGTACAATGGCAGTAAATTCATGTCTTTAATAGCTACCCTGAATGTGAATGGGCTAAATGCTCCAATCAAAAGATACAGGGTATCAGAATGGATTAAAAAAACAAGACCCATCAATATCCTGTCTGCAGAAAACTCATTTTAGACACAAAGACACCTCCAGATTTAAAGTCAGGAGGTGGAAAACAATTTACCATACTAATCAACATTAAAAGAAAGCTGGGGTGGCAATCCTTATATCAGAGAAATTAGATTTTAGCCAAAGACTATAATAAGACACGAGGAAGGGCATATCATACTTAAAGGGTCTGTCCAAAAAGAAGATCTAACAATTATCTATGCCCCATAGATAATAAATATCTATGCCCCTAATGTGGGAGCAGTCAATTACATAAACCAATTAATAACAAAATCAAAGAAACACATCAACAATAATAGTAGGAGACTTTAACAGCTCCCCCTCACTGAAATGGACTGTTCATCTAAGTACAAAATCAAGAAGGAAATAAAGATTTCAAATGAAACACTTGACCAGATGGACATCATAGATATATATAGAACATACCTTTCCAAAGCAACAGAGTACACATTCTTCTCTAGTGCATCTGGAACATCCTCCAGAATAAATCACATCCTGGGTCAAAAATCAGGCCTCAACCAGTACCAAAGACTGGGATCATTCCCTGCATATTTTCAGACCATAATCTTTGAAACCAAAACTCAACCACAAGAGGAAAGTTTAAAAAAAAACCTCAAATACAGGATGCTAAAGAGCATCCTGCTAAAGAATGAATGGGTCAACCAGGAAATGAAAGAAGAATTTTTTTAAAATTCATGGAAACAAATGAAAATGAAAGCACAACAGTTCAAAAGCTTTGGGATGCAGCAAAGGCAGTCCTGAGAGGAAAGTATATAGCAATACAAGCCTTGCTCAAGAAACAAGAAAGGTCTCAAGTACACAACCTAACACTATAGCTAAAAAAAGCTAGAGAAAGAACAGGAAAAAAAAAAAAAGCCTTATTATTTCTGCAAAAGAGAAATAATAAAGACCAGAACAGAAATCAATGAAATAAAAACCAAAAGCACAGTAGAACAAATCAACAAAACTAGGAGCTGGTTCTTTGAAAGAATTAATAAGATTGATAAACTCCTGGCCAGACTTATCCAAAAGAAAAAAGAAAGGACCCAAAATAATAAAATCATGAATGAAAGAAGAAAGATCACAAACAATACCAAAGAAATACAATTATAAGGACAAATTATGACCAACAAATTTGACAATCTGGCAGAAATGGATGCATTCCTAGAGACATATAAAAACAAAACTGAACCAGGAAGAAATAGAAAGCCTGGACAGACCCTTAACCAGTAATGAGATTGAAGCAGTCATCAAAAACTTCCCAAAAAACAAGAGTCCAAGGCCAGATGGCTTTCCAGGGGAACTCTACCAAATATATTTTTTTAAAGATTTTATTTATATATTTGACAGACAGAGATCACAAGTAGGCAGAGAGACAGGCAGAGAGAGAGAAGGGGAAGCAGGCTCCCTACTGAGCAGAGAGCCTGATGTGGGGCTCGATCCCAGGATCATGACCTGAACTGAAGGCAGAAGCTTTAACCCACTGAGCAACCCAGGCACCCCTCTACCAAATATTTAAAGAATTAAAAACTGTTCTCCTGAAACTGTTCCAAAAAATAGAAATGGAAGGAAAACTTCCAAACTCATTTTATAAGGCCAGTATTACCTTGATCTCAAAACCAAACAAAGACCCCATCAAAAAGGAGAATTTCAGACCAATATCCCTCATCAACATGGGTGCTAAAATCCTCACCAAAATACTAGCCAACAGGATCCAACAGTACATTAAAAGGATTATGTACCACAACCAAGTGGAATTTATTCCTGGGATGCAAGGGTGGTTCAACATTTGCAAATCAATCAATGTGATACAATACAGTAATGAAAGAAAGGACAAGAACCATAAGACACTCTCAATAGGTGCTGAAAAAAGCATTTGACAAAGTATAGCATCCTTTCTTGATCGATACTCTTCATGGTGTAGGGATAGAGGGTACATACTTCAATATCATCAAAGCTGTCTATGAAAAGCTCACAGAAAATTTCATTCTCAATGGGGAAGAACTGAGAGTTTTCCCCTAAGGTCAGGAACAAATCAGGGCTGTCCACTGTCACCACTTCAACATAGTACTGCGAGTCCTAACCTCAGCAATCAGACAACAAAAAGAAATAAAAGGCATCTGAAATGGCAAAGAAGAAGTCAAACTATCACTCTTTGCAGATGATATGATACTTTATGTGGAAAACCCAAAAGACTCCACTCCAAAACTGCTAGAACTCATACAGGAATTCAGAAAAGTGTCAGGATATAAAATCAATGCACAGAAATCAGTTGCATTTCTATACACCAACAGCAAGGCAGAAGAAAGAGAAATTAAGGAGTCAAACCCATTTACAACTGCACCCAACACTGTAAGATACCTAGGAATAAACCTAACCAAAGAGGCAAAGAATCTGTACTCAGAAAACTATAGAGTACTCATGAAAGAAATTGAGGAAGACACAAAGATGGGAAAAAGTTCCATGCTCATGAATTGGAAGAACAAATATCATGAAAATGTCTATGCTACCTAAAGCAATCTACACATTTAATGCAATCCTTATCAAAATACCATCAATATTTTTCAAAGAAATGGAACCAATAATCCAAAGTTTTTATGGAACCAGAAAAGACCCTGCATAGCCAGAGGAATATTGAAAAAGAAAACCAAAGTTTGTGGCATCACAATTCCAGACTTCAAGCTGTATTACAAAGCTGTCATCATCAAGACAATATGGTACTGGCATAAAAACAGACACATAGATCAATGGAACAGAATAGAGAGCCCAGAAATGGACTCTCAACTCTAGGGTCAACCAATCTTTGACAAAGCAGGAAAGAATGTCCAATGAAAAAAATACAGTCTCTTCAACAAATGGTGTTGGGAAAATTGGATAGCCACATGCAGAAAAATGAAATTGGACCATTTCTTTACACTGTACACAAAAGTTGACTCAAAATGGATGAAAGACCTCAATGTGAGACAGGAATCCATCAAAATCCTTGAGGAGAACAGAAGCAGCAACCTCTTTGACCTCAGCCACAGCAACTTCTTCCTAGAAACATCACCAAAGGCAAAATGAACTATTGGTACTTCATCAAGATCAAAAGCTTTGGCACAGCAAAGGAAACAGTCAACAAAACCAAAAGACAACTGACAGAATGAGAGAAGATATTTGCAAACGACATATCAGATAAGGGCTAGTATCCAAACTCAACACCTAAAGAACAAATAATCCAATCAAGAAATGGCATAAGACATGAACAGACATTTCTGCAAAGAAGACATCCAAATGGCCAACAGACACATGAAAAAGTGCTCCACATCACTCGGCATCAGGGAAATACAAATCAAAACCACAATGAGATACCACCTCACACCAGTCAGAGTGGCTTAAATTGACAAGTCAGGAAATGACAGATGCTGGCAAGGATATGGAGAAAGGGGAATGCTCCTGCACTGTTGGTGGAAAGGCAAGCTGGTGCAGCCACTCTAGAAAACAGCATGGAGGTTCCTCAAAAATTTGAAGATAGAGCTACCCTATGACTCAGGAATTGCACTACTGGGTATTTACCCTAAAGATAAAATGTAGTGATCTGAAGGGGCACATGCACCTGAATGTTTATAGCAGCAATGTCCACAATAGTCAAACTATGGAAAGAACCTAGATGTCCATCAACAGATGAATGGATAAAGAAGATGTGGTGTATATGTACAATGGAATATTATGCAGCCATGAAAAAAATGAACTCTTGCCATTTGTAATGATGTGGATAGAATTAGAGGGTATTACATTGAGTGAAATAAGTAAATCAGAGAAAGACAATTGTCATATGATCTCTCTGATATGAGGAATTTGAGAGGCAAGGAGGGGGGTTGTGGGGGGAAGGCAGGGATAAATTAAACAAGTTGGGACTGGGGAGGGAGACAAACCATAAAAAAATCAATCTCAGGAAACAAACTGACGGCTGCTGGAGGGGAGGAGAATGAGTGGGATGGGGTGGCTCAGTATGGACATTGGGGAGGGTATGTGCTTTAAATTGTGTAAGACTGATGATTCACAGACATGTACCTCTGAAGCAAATAATACATTATATGTTAATTTAAAAAAATAAATTTTTAAGATATGCATGAATGTAAAATAAATAAATAAAACCAATCCATTACAGAAAAAGAAACCTTTCCCCCATTATAAAAATTATTATTTAAATGCTATACTAAGCTATCATCTCATCAATTTAGAAAATTTAATTACCTTTGGAAAACTATTGCCTTGAAGTACTTGACATTATACTTAATATGAATAAAGGATATGACAATTGGCTTTCACTGGAAAGAAGAAAGAATTAAGAAGCTAACTCTCTCCAAGAGAGAACAGTAGAATAAATAAGGAGACAAACAGTTAACTTACAACCAAACTTCAACATCAATTTTATAGGTGCCCTTTAAAGGGGTCAATGATGTGATAGGGTTCATGTGGGTTCAGGTATTCCTGCTGTGCTTAATTTCATCTTTGAAATAGTAGATTCATTCAGCATCTAAAAGCAAGTACTAGTGCCAGACACTTTTCTAGCTACCAGGAATAGAGCAGTTCACAAAATGAACAAGGTCTCTGACTTCATGGAGTCTTTAGTGTACTATAATTTAATGTAATTACAATAGAGCATTATGAATATATTGATATCCAAATGTATAAAGCAGTCATCTTGTATGCACCCACAACTCAAACACAGAGTACCCAGCTGTGATCCTCATTTTGGTCACCAACACTTCTTTCCTAAGAATCAAGCCAAAATAACAAAAGTTGCCTCTTTAGCCACAGAGTCAGACTTGAACGAATTTCTGGACCTGTTTTGGCTTTTTCTCTTTGGTCTTATTTTGTATCAGACTATGTCTTCATTGTACCAATCCCCATTTCCCTACTTTGGAGAGCCATCCTCCTCCACTGAGAAAATGCCTCCAGCATCAGGCCAGTGGCAGGAGCACACCAGCTGCTTCTGATAGGCTCAGTGTCCTCAAAACCTTGCTGTCGTTCCCCATTTCATCACATGACTTCTTTGACTTATATTTTCTTAAAAGGATGGTATTTGTTGTGATGAGTACACTAGGTGTTATATGTAAGTGATGAATCACTAAATTCTACTCCTGGGAACAATATTACATTATATGTTAACTAATTGGAATTAAAATAAAAATTTGAAACAAAAGAAGGTAAAAAAGAATAATAATGATGCAAACAATAACCTGGAAATCAAAGTGTTATCTTGCTTCCCCTATAACCTCCATTCAAAACAATTATACAGAATTCTCTGACTGTGGTCCAGCCTGGAGCTTACTGCGACATGGACATCTATGGCCATCTTAGCTTCCTGGGAAAAGGCAATGTGAACCTGGATTTCTTTATTGGGCATGAAGTAATAGGAAAAGCAACACGTAGCATGAAGTGGCCAACTCAGTATGGTATAGTTGAAGACTGCCACTTGCTGGAAAGGTCTATGGAACAAGTGTTCTTTAAATATGTAAAGCAGAATTTGAAAGTCATTGCTTTCTGCTGATTAAACCTCCACTAAATGCTCCCGAAAACAGAATATATTGTTAAAATAACATTCAAGCCCTACAAAACTTCAGGCTTATACAAAGCCATGCCGGCTGCTCTTACATAGGCAGCATCCCGAGCATCAAAACAAGTAAGAAAATTGATAGTGACTGGTGTGGTGACCAGATAGTGAAGATGGTACCACTCCTGTCCTTCCTGGAGCTGAGGGACCTGTGATCTGCAGCTGTGGAGGGCACATTCCAATCACAGGGCAAGTTATAACATATTTCATTCAGCAACTGCTGAGAGGCTGAGAAGTAGGAATTTCTCTAGAGCAATCCCTGGAAACAGCTATGGAAGTAAAGGAGGGCTGTAATTATGTCTGCCCTGATTTAGGAAAAGAATCAGCAAGTATGACACAGGAGAGCCAAGTGGATTAAACAGTCTACTGGAATCAAGGCAATCTCAAAGAAAGAATTTTCCACTGACGTTGGTTATGATGGATCCTTGGGACCTGCATTCTTTTTCATCCAGAATTTGCTAATCCCGACTTCACACAACCTACCCAAAAAGTACTGGATGAAGCAATTCAGAATTATCTGATTGGTGTCAGGGTTCTCTCCACAATAATAATGATGTCCCTGAACTGGATGTGGAAGGACTTGGAGTGCACTTTCCTATTCTGAAGGGAAAAGGTGACCAACTAAAAGATAAATTTCAAAAAGTAGCCTCATGTACGATGCAGGGAATGCATTTAATGCCACTCAACCATACACCTCAGAATAGTTAAAATGGCAAATTTGTGCAATGTTCATGTCTCCACAACCAAAGAAATAAATTTAAGAGAAAACTTTCAGGCAACCTCATGACACTTGCCGTTACCCATTTATGGGGATTTCAGTATAATTAGGACAAGGGATTTCAGTAATTAGGAATTGCTACCATCCTCAACCAAAGGTTTACGTTTTAAGTGCTTTTAGAAGTAAGAAGTTAGTGCATCAGATTAAGTCTAATTACTTGCATTCTTTTTCTTGCTAGAAAATTTCAAGCAAAGACTGCTAGACCAGTTTAAAAGAAAAAAACAAAGGTGATGCTCCCAATACTCAGGTACTATTGCACCAGTTTCAGCCTCTGCTGGAGACTTCTTCCGGGTTCACAAGTCTAAGCAGGTCCCACCGACCCAACAGGTGCAAGACGGAAACAGGGAGCTCCCGCATGTGCACAGTGGTCTGCTTCTAAGGGAGATGTTATGACCTCTCTTACAATCTGTCTTGAGAGAAATGACTGGCAATGCTGAAGCTGAATCACATCTCCACTAGCTGATTTGGGATTGGTTTTAATGAACCAGTTCCCTCTATTTTTTTTCTTTCTTTTCTTTTTTTTTTTTTTTTAAGATTTTATTTATTTATTTGACAGAGATCACAAGTAGGCAGAGAGGCAGGCAGAGAGAGAGAGAGGAGGAAGCAGGCTCCCTGCTCAGCAGACAGCCCCATGTGGGCCTCGATCCCAGGACCCTGGGATCATGACCCGAGCTGAAGGCAGAGGCTTTAACCCACTGAGGCACCCAGGTGCCCCTTCTTTTCTTTTTTCTTTTTTTTTTTTTTGTGGTTTTTGGGGTCTGACTTCTTTCACTTAACATGATTTTTTCAAGGTTCATCCATGTGTAGCATATATCAATACTTCATTCCTTCACACAACCTGTCTTAGTTCAGGCTGCTATAACAAAACAACATAGACTGAGTGGTTTACACAACAAACATTTAGTTCTCATGGTGCTGGAGGCTTGAAAGTCTGATATCAAGGTGCTAGCAGATTTGTTCCTTAGCTTGTAGCTGGCCCCCTTCTCACTGTATCCTGAAATGGTGGAGAGAGGAAGCTCTAGTGTCTCTTCCTTTTCTTATAAGGGCATAATTCCATCATGGGGGCTCATGACTTCATGACCTCATCTAAACTTAATTACTTCCCAAAGTCCCTACCTCCTCATATTAATATAGGACTTCTATACATGAATTTGGGCAGGAGACAAAATTCAGTCCATAACACAACACAATATTATTCCCTCATACAAATTTATTATATTTTATTTATTCATTCCTCAGCTGACTGGCATTTGGGTTGTTTCTGCTCTTTAGCTATTATGAATAATAATGCTATGAACACTTGTGTATATATTTTGTGTGGACACAGGCTTTCAATTTTCTGGAGAATATACTTGGGATTGGAATCACTAGCTCATACAGTAATTGTTTTACCACCTGAGGACTTGTCAGTCTAATTTCCCAAGTGGCTGCACCATTTTACAATCCTACCAGCAATATATGAGGGTTCCAATTTCTCCAAATCATCACTAACACTTTTATTGTCTGTCTTTTATTATAACCATCCATCCTAGTGGGTATGAAGTGGTATCTCATTGTGGCTTTGATTTGCCTTTCCTTAATGACTAATAATGTTGAGCATCTTTTTGTGTGTTTATTGGTCATTTGTATATCTATCTTCTTTGGAGAAATGTCTATTTGAATCTTTGCCCATTTTTAATTGGGTTATTTGTCTTTTGGTTATTGAGTGTAAGAGCTCTTTACATGTTCTGAATATAAATCCCTTATTAAATATATGATTTGTGAGTATCTTATCCCATTCTTTGGATTGTGTTTTTACTTTCTTGATAGCATCCTTAAAAGCACAAAAGGTTTTTTTTATTTTGACTATAAATTGTTTTATTTATTTTTTATTTATTTTCGACATAACAGTATTCATTATTTTTGCACCACACCCAGTGCTCCATGCAATCCGTGCCCTCTATAATACCCACCACCTGGTACCCCAATCTCCCACCCCCACCCCTTCAAAACCCTCAGATTGTTTTTCAGAGGCCATAGTGTCTCATGGTTCACCTCCCCTTCCAATTTCCCCCAACTCCCTTCTCCTCTCTAACTCCCCATGTCCTCCATGCTATTGGTTATGTTCCGCAAATAAGTGAAACCATATGATAACTGACTCTCTCTGCTTGACTTATTTCACTCAGCATAATCTCTATGTTTTCCTAACATGTAATGAATGGTTTCATAAAACTTTATAGCAGGTAGGAAAGTAATTCAGGAGAATATTACAAGAAGAACTTGAGAAACTAAATGATAATTAACTAAAAGTAAAAATATTTTTCATGGGCAGGAAATTAATTACACATAGTTAAAATATAAGAATAAAGTCTCTAATAAGTTTTTACTTCTTTTCATATGTGCAAATGCACATAAAACAGATTGCAAGAAGTTATTTTACAAACACAAGCCAGAGAAAAATGTTTTTTTCATTGTTTGCCTCAAAACCTAAGTGTTATTGAAGGTAAAATAGAATTGATAGCTCGGGTTAATGGACTGGTGTCCATAAATGATACACAGCTATATTTAAAAAGTTATTAGTCTAATATTCTAAACCATGGTTAATGATATTTTATTCATAAAAGTTGCTCTTGTAATAAAACTTTCTGGTTAATTTCTCCCCTCTCATTGGAATCTTTGGTAGTTAAAAAACAAAAAAAGTAAATTCAATACATGTCTGAAACTTTTCCAAGAGTTCATGCAGAGCCTACAAAGTTAACAGTTTATAAATTATCCTTACCTCTAGAAAGAAAACAGACGCAAGAAAATCAGAACCTCTATAGTGTTCACTCCTGCTAAAATACTTCTTCAATGTCCTTTGAGCTATTCATCTCCTTTTTTCCTTTTTTGAGATGTAACTGAAATATGACATTCTATTAGTTTCAGGTATATAGCATAATGGTTTATTATTTGTATATATTGTGAAATTATCACCACAATAAGACTAGTTAACATCTATACCACACATAATTAAAAACTTTTTTCTTGTGATGAGAACATTTAAGATCTACTCTTAGTGACTCTGAAATATACAATATAGTAATTATAGTCACTATGCTGACCATTATACCTCCATGACTTATTTATCTTATAACTGAAAGTTTGTACCTTTTGACCACCTTCACCCATTTCACCCAACCTCCACTCCCCATCACTAATCTGTTCTCTGTATTCTATGAGCTCTGTTCTGGGTGTTTTTTTAGATTCACCTGTAAGTGAGATCATACAGTATTTGTTTTTCTCTGTCTGATCTATTTCTTTTAGCATAATGTCCTCAGGGCCCATTCATATGTTGCAAATGGCAAGATTTCATTCTTTTTTAGGACTGAATGTTTCATTGTGTGTATAGATACCACATCTTCTTTATCCATTCATCTATAGATGGACACTTAGGTTGCTACTATGTCTTAGCTATTGTCAATAATGCTGCAATGAACAAGGGGGTGCACATATATTTTTGAATCAGTGTTTTCATTTCTTTCAGATAAATACCAAAAAGTGGAAATGCCCGATCATATGATATTCAATTTTTAATTTCTTGAGAAATCTCCATATTATTTTCCATGGTGATATATCAATTTACATTCCCATCAATAATGCACAAGGATTGCCTTTTCTCTACATCCTCACCAACACTTGTTATTGCTTGTCATTTTGATAAAAGCCGTTTTAACAGGTGTGAGGTAATACCTCGTTGTGGCCTTACTTCACATTTCACTGACAATTAGTGATGTTGAGCACCTTTTCATGTATCAACTGGACATACAGACATCTTTTTTTTTTTTTAATTTCTTTTCAGCATAACAGTATTCATTGTTCTTGCACCACACCCAGTGCTCCATGCAATACGTGCCCTCCCCAATACCCACCACCTGCTTCCTCCCACCTCCCACCCCCACCCCTTCAAAACCCTCAGGTTGTTTTTCAGGGTCCATAGTCTCTCATGGTTCACCACCCCTTCCAATTTCCCCCAACTCCCTTCTCCTCTCCATCTCCCCATGTCCTCCATGTTATGTGTTATGCTCCACAAATAAGTGAAACCATATGATAATTGACTCTCTCTGCTTGACTTATTTCACTCAGCATAATCTCTTCCAATACCGTCCATGTTGCTACAAAAGTTGGACATTCATCCTTTCTGATAGAGGCATAATACTCCATAGTGTATATAGACCACATCTTCCTTATCCATTTGTCCATCGAAGGGCATCTTGGTTCTTTCCACAGTTTGGCGACCATGGCCACTGCTGCTATAAACATTGGGGTACAGATTGCCCTTCTTTTCACTACATCTGTATCTTTTGGGTAAATACCCAGTAGTGCAATTTCAGGGTCATAGGGAAGCTCTATTTTTAATTTCTTAAGGAATCTCCATACTGTTCTCCAAAGTGTCTGCACCAACTTGCACCAACAGTGTAAGAGGGTTCCCCTTCCTCCACATCATCTCCAACACATGTTGTTTCCTGTCTTGATAATTTTACCCATTCTAACTGGTGTAAGGTGGTATCTCAATGTGGTTTTAATTTGAATCTCCCTAATGGCTAGTGATGATGAACATTTTTTCATGTGTCTGATAGCCATTTGACATACGGACATCTTTGAAAAAAATGTCTATCCATATCCTCTGCCCATATTTTAATCACACTGGCTGTTTTTTTTTTTGTTTTTGCTATTAAATTCTTTATATATTTTGGATATTAACCCCTTATCATATATATGATTTGCATATATTTTCTCCCATTTGGTAGGTTGTCTTTTCATTTTGTTGATGGTTTTCTCTGCTCTCCAGAACCTCTCTGTTTTTTAGTGTAATATTAAACACCAAAATGGCACAAGTTATGGACAAATTTTTTATAATAATACTGTATCACCTATATGATATCATTTGTGTAATGCTAAAGTATCATTTGTATCACACCATTATTGCAAGAATATGAAATTTATCTTTCCTGAGAAAGATGCATTCAGATTTTGGTATACGTTAGTTCTCAATTTATTTCTATTTTTTTCTCAAGAAAAAGGCTGAAACATTAAACGAATCAAAATGTTAAGAACTTCATGTGAAGTCTTACATTAAACCTCAGCTCTAATAAACTAGAGCCACAACTCACACAATTTGTACACCCTCCATTCTCTAGCTGCTTCTGAAAAGAATGGAAATGCTTCTGAGTAACACCCTTTAGTGAGTGAGTTTTGATACTCTCATTGAGTCTCACCTTTCTACTCAGTGTCCTGATTCCATCAAGTTCACCACAGTTTTGTGGCTGGCAGCCCATGCCAGAAATTTACAGGACAATAAAAATCCCTATAGTGGCATGTCATCCTTCCATTTTAGAACAAAACCTCCTTCACCATCTTTAATGTATAGAGTTATGTTCACTTTGTTTATGGTTCTGGAAAGAATAAGGAAATGATAGATGATATGGCAAATTGGTGATCTGTTTCTATCCACCCATCAAGCAGTCATTAATTATGTGTTGTATGTCCAACATATAAACCTAAAACATGATTATTGTCCTTGTGGAGATTGCAACATAGTTGGGAAGTCAAGATGCATACACAAAAACTTTTAGGTAGGAAGAAGCAGGCATCAGGAAGGACATGGTATGGATCTTGCTTGATCTATTGCATAGTACACCCATGTTTTGGTTAACCTTGTTTGCTCCTGATATTAGCTACATTGATTCCAGGTCCTTCCTGATCCTAATTTTCAGGTAACTGAGGAAAAATCTTTTGTCCCTATTACTTCCAGAGCACAATATTCCACTACTAGGTTCTCTGAAAATCTGAGAGGTCATTACTCTATCTATGCACGTTATGCTAGAATGGACCACAGTCCTGCCTTGTGACCTCAGCTTTATGTAGATTTCACCCTGGCTCTGATTTAAGATCCAAATAAGGGTCCGAGAGGGTTAAACTCAAGACCAACCTGGGAAAACTACCCATGATGTACTCAAATCACCTCTTACCCCTGATGATGACCTATAGTTCTTAGGTTAAGCTCATGTACTATATCAGGATTCTCTAGAGAAACTCAACCAATAAGGGGGTTATTATAAGGAATTGACCTATGATTATGGAGGCTAAGAAATCTCAAAATCTGCCAGAGACCCAGGAAAGCCAATGGTATAAATTCCAATCCAAAGGCAGGAGAAGACCATGCCCCAGTTCAGCAAGCAGGCAGAATGATAAAAGGAGGATTTTCTCCTTCCTCAAACTCGGTATTCAGGCCCTCAGTGGATTGGATAATGATGTCCACCCACATTGGAGAGGGCAGTCTACTTTTCTGAGTACAGCAATTTAAATACTAATCTTATCCAGAACATTCTTACAGACACAACCAGAACCAATGTTTAATTGGGTCACCCTATGTTGCAGTCAAAACTGACACAAAAAATTAACCATTGCACACATACACACAAAATTAACCATCATATGTACCCGATTTTTCTTTCCTTCATAATGATTTCTCCCCAGTCTTTAATGCAAATGACCCTATAGGAGCTGAGCCCATGATCTTTCCTCCAAACACATTTATTTTGACTGATAACTGAGATGTTTGAACTAGAATCCTCACTACAATATTTTTTTAGCTTAGGACCTGCCACAATCAGACTTCTCCTATCCATCCAACCTTACTCTCCTTTGTTATCTGCAGTGGGTGATAGTGTCTCCCCCAAAAGATATGTCTAAGTCCTAACCCCTATCAATATGATCTTTTTACGGAAATAACATCTTTACAAAGGATCTTTGGGTAAAATTATTCTGGATTTAAGGTGAGCCCTAAATCCAATTATTGGTGTCCTTGTGGAGAAGGGAGAGGGAAATTTAAGCCATGGAGACACAGTGAAGAAGACATGTGAAGACAGAGGCAGAAACTGGAGTAGTGCATATATGAGCCAAAGAACACCAAGGATTGCTGACAGACACCAGAAGCTAAGAGATGAGCATTGAATGGTTTCTCCCTCAAGACCTTCAGAAAGAACCAACTCTGCCAACACCTTGCTTTCAAACTTCTACCCTCCCTCCAAACTGTGAGAGAATATGTTTCTATTGTTTCAAGCCACCAAATTTATGGTAGTTTGTTACAGCAACCGTAGGGAATGAATATTCTAGCTAATAGTCTCCTCAAAGTTCCTGAAATATATTATTCTCTTTCCTACCTCCATACATCTGTTTAATTATTTTCCCACCCCAAAATGCCATTTCCTTCACCTTTTCATTTATCCTTCCTAGCCTTCAGAGCCTTTCTCAATCCTACCTAGTCCAAGCAACCTTCTCCAGCTGTTCTTACCCACTTATATTCTTAACTGTCTGTATTGATATATATTATATTCTGTCCTTCCCTACAAGTTAAGTTTCTGTGACTTGTTTTCCTAAAGAAAGCAAAACTTCCATGAGTACAGATTCCTATGCTGCACCCATATAACCTTAAACTAGCAAGCAATTGACAAAGATATATTCAATTACTCTGTATTAGTGTATAACCCAAGAGAATGGGGTTCACAGCTACAGCACCACTAATATTAAAAGCAAAATCTCAGTGATCTTACTATAGACTCACTCCCAGGCTGAATCTGCTGTACCCAATTCAAAGAGCATGATTGAGATTTCAGGTCATTCCCCTGAAGCACTACTCAAGTCTAAACTTCCACTCCAAAAGCTGTTACTGTCACCCTATCTTGTTTTGTGAAATAAAAAGGGGAACTATGGAGGTTCCCACAGCAAGACTTTATAATTCCTATAGCATCACAGTAATTACTGATACTGAAGATTATTGGTGCATTTAAGTTGCAGAAGGCAGAGGCTGTTGAAGCTTTGTATCAAAGAAGTAGAAAATAAAATGAATGAACCTGACCTCAAGAAAAGCTTTAAATCCTCCTTCATGATCAAAGCATGAATGAAATACTTTCTTTGAGTAGAATGGTCTTGAATGGATATTTTCAAATTATCATTATATTTCTTCCTTCTTCGGTCCCAAACCATTTAGACAAATTTATCGTCTCTATAACTTCTCACCTTTGTATTTTCAGGACTCCCAAGTAGGAACCTATGACATTCCCTATAAAACACAGGGAACCTGAGGTCTTCAAGTGTGAAGCTAACCTTGCTCCAGGAAAGGACTTAGAAAGGAGTTATGGACCAGTTGTCAGAGATGCCATTAGGACAAGATGCACAGCAGATGTTTCTCCCTCTGGCCTATTCTGTTAATACAGTATGAGCTGTAATGTGACTAAGTGGGTGGGATTGGGAGGACACCATAGAGGACATATTATTGAGACATAAATTCTTCATGGAAGTTTCCCTCTCTGAGTCAGCCTTAGGCCACAACATTGCCTGCCTTCTGTGGTATAATGGAATCCATGTGGTCCATAAAATCTTCCAAGATCTACAAACCAAGCAGTCATTGCCTCTCCCAAATTATCCAAAAATCCAAAGGGGTGTTCCTGGGTGATACAACTCTTCAACTTACCACCAAAACTAGCTAAGCAAAGATTTCGCATCCACACTCCACAAGTCCCACAGAGAAGTCTTCACAATCCATCTGCCCCTCCCACTAACCCAGGTGTCAGTGTTTCTGCGAAGTGCAAGTGCTTCTTCTCTATTTTATGCTTGGTCAGGATAAGTTCCCAGGAAACTGAGTCTCAAAATAGTTGAGTCTCAGCTCTCGTGTTTTCTCTTTCTCTATCTCTGCCTCCATCTTTTCCCTCTCCCTTCCTCTTCCTCTCCCCTTCATGCTTCCCCCCCCCCCTTTCTCTCTCTCTCTCTCACACACACACACACTTGAAGGGCCAGGTTTGGCTCATTATTTCCTTTCCCATAATTCACATTCCTTCAACAGGTTATCAAGCATCAAAAATGTCTTTCCCAAGACACTAGGGGAAAAAAGCACTGGCCTCTTTACATACAGATATGTATAACACACAGGGCCCTCTTGCTGAGTGTGTGGGTACACTACACACATGCACAGAGCTGCAAGGATGGCTGACTAGCACAAATCCCACCAACCACCATCTTGTTGGGTCTTCCAGGTCTTCATAGAAAATTCTATCTCAAAGACCACCAGCCTTTTCCTGAAATCTGGCCTCTACTGTTAACACTCGGGTGTCTGCAAATAATTTTTGTACATTCCAGAATAGTGGTTCTCAACCTGACTGCACATTAAAATCACCTGGAAAATTTTCTCAAAAAGGTCATGCCTGCCTACCCTAAAGATTCTGGTTTAATTAGCCAGGGACATACTTTCAGATCAGGGAATTAAATGTTCCCAGGTAGCTATGATGTATGACCCAGGTCAAGAGGACCTGAGTAGAAGGGAGCAGGTCAGTTCCAGTCTCATTTTACAAATGGTCCACAGCCTTTATGTAAATTCATAATTGCAAATAGACTTGAGAGGCAAGTGAGATGCTAACTACTCTCACCATAAGTATCTTAACCCTGCTTCTGCCCACCCATTACAACTACTTACTTCTCAATTATGGTCAAAAACAAATATAAAAAATATTTTTGTAAGCAACATTGTGTCTCCTTTCATTTACTGTCTCAGCAGGAAGATGTTAACCGTTAGCTTTGTAACAGGTAGTCAAGATAAAAAAATATACCATTAAGGGACGTTAGAATGTGTTCCTCATATAATCACATCTGTTATTCACTCATTGTTATTCAAATTCATATTCAAAGCAGGACAAAGAGTCATAGCTTTCCTATTTTGTGCAACTGTACGCTATTTTAATTAGCAGCAAGCACAGTTAATTATCTGAAAGGTCTTCTATTATTAGAAGCAAATAGTTTCTCCTAAAAATGCTAATAAATAACACCATTACATGACATATGGTCATAAACCTGCTCCAAGTGAGGACAAGTCCAGTTTATCAGATTTTCCTCTGTCTCATAAAGTTCTCCACTCTTTCAGAGCCTGAAATTTAATTGCAAAGAGAAACTATAAACGATGCTGCAGAGTACATGAGGAAGAATTAGCCATCATCTTTATTTATGAGTATTCTAAACAAAGAAGCTAGTAAATATGGATACAGTGAATGTCTCCCAGGCCACACCAACTGGAGGGTAAAAATAGGGTCACCATATGTTATAAACAGGATTTGTTGGGTTTGTTCTCTAACAACTCTGCCAAAACTCTGATCCCCTCAGATAAATCTCAAAGAATGCTGGGAACCTTCAGTGGGTACGAGAACTCTGGTTTGTATTTGCCATGAATAGCTGCCTTTTTTTCTGGCCTGCCCAAGCTCACAAATGTGACAGTGCCTATCTTGGAGGACCACAGGGTTGTGAGCTACACTATCAACAACCTGCTAAAGATGTAGCACCTGTTCTAAGACTGCCATGGCCACACTGTGGCGGTATAGCCTTTACACCTCAAATGGATGCTCTCATACAGGCAATCACCTTCCCCTGGGACTTAAACATGACCCCATGGAATCTGAGCCAGGGAACAATATGGTTGAAAAGCATTTGCTTTATTTAAAATCATCCCTCTTACCCTTCCCCTCTGCTTTGGTCCATTCTCCGAGAATCAAGCAGGTGTCTTCATTTTCTCTTACCATATTTTTTTTAAATTTTTTTTTTTTTAAGATTTTATTTATTTGACAGACAGAGAGACAGCGAGAGGGAATACAAGCAGGGAGAGTGGAAGAGGGAGAAGCAGGCCTCCCACTGAGCAGTGAGCCCAACTCTGGGCTTGATCCCAGGACCCTGGAATCATGACCTGAGCCAAAGTCAGACACTTAATGACTGAGCCATCCAGGCACCCCTCTTACCACATTTTTTAGTGAAGATTCTCCAGTTTACCAATTCACTCCTCCTTACTCATAGTCCTCCATATGTATTCATTCAC
Organism: Mustela lutreola; assembly: GCF_030435805.1. NCBI lineage: Eukaryota > Metazoa > Chordata > Mammalia > Carnivora > Mustelidae > Mustela > Mustela lutreola. The sequence continues at coordinate 175,881,818 of NC_081291.1, read as the reverse complement.
TCATTCATTCATTCATTCATTCACAGCCTATGCTAGACATCATTGAGGATTCAACAATGACCTGGACAGATACAGTCCTCTCCTCACAGACTGAGTGCTACAAGCAAGTTGTACGATAGGGAAGCCCAAGGCGCTGTACACACACAGAGGACAGGCACTTATTTGTGTCATCAAGGAAAGGTGCTCAGAGGAAAGAAATGACCTCAAAACACAAACTTAACAAAAGAGTAGGACCCAGGAAGCCAGGGCAGAGCAGGAACAAGAGGACAAAGAGAGGGTTGGATGATGAAAAGAGGAAGGGGCAATTCCAGGCATAAAGAACGTCATATACAAAGCCCCAGAGGTTAGGTAGAACATATCAAATTCCAAAAATAATCCCAGAAGACTCATTTCCACCAAAATTTTAACTTTCTTCTCCAACAACTTGTAACCACAAGGACTTGATCTCCTTCTTCTTTGAGAAAGTTTTAAATAAGGACAGGGTCTTAAGTCAGATGAAAACAGATTAATGGCAGAATACCTATTAAATTTAAATTTCAGATAAACAACAATAATTTTTGGTGTAAATATGCCTCAAATATCATATGGGATATACTTATACTAAAAAGTATTTGCTGTTTATCTGGAATTCAAATGTAACCGCATCTACTGTATTTTTATATGCTAAGTCTGGCAACTGTAAATCATGAAAATGACCACATTCACTGGAAAATCAATTGGAAAAATAAGAGATAAGATTACAAAAGCAGACATCAATGGTAAAAACATAAAAAATTTAACTCACAGAAAAAAGACTACAACAAGCCAAGCAAATTTCCTTGTCTGAGTTCTAAATAACTAAAACCCATGAGAAGGTTCTACCATAGCAATTAGAGGGTTTACTGCCAGAAGCACTTTATAAAGAGCAGGACTGCAGACAAAGTATCCCTAAAACTGAGACCCCAGCTCCCTAGTAACCACCAGCTCAGGTAATGAACTTGATACCAACAGGAGACCTGAAATCATTGAAAAACAGGGCCAGCCATCCCTAGATTCCTGTTCTCACAGAGCCAAGTGCTGACTGCATCAGGGTTCTTGAGAGCTCTGATGGTGGAAACACATCTAAGTGCCTGTGTGTTTATCTTCATATGTCTCACTATAATGTAGCCCACTGCTCACATTTCAGGTCCAGTCTCAATATATAGGCCTTACCTCTGTCTCAGCAGGAAATGGATGAAAATCAACATGTCCTCGGGGAGATAACAAGTTTATACCTGCAGAAAACAAACAAACAAAACAAATGCGGAATAGGGAGGGGAGAGGTTTTCTGCTTTCTTAGTCCTGATCTAAAGAACAATAGTGTTTGATGAAGAAATTAAATAGAAGGGGGTGGGATTATGGACATTGGGGAGGGTATGTGCTTTGGTGAGTGCTGTGAAGTGTGTAAACCTGGTGATTCACAGACCTGTACCCCTGGGGATAAAAATATATGTTTATAAAAAATAAAAAATTATATTAAAAAAAAAAGAAATTAAATAGAAAGGAGGGGAGTTATAAATAAAATTTAATGGAAAAATTTCTGGGTCTTTAATGCCTCTGTTAGACTGGTTTAGGTCTCTGTGTGTGTCTGTGAGAAAGAGAGAGAAAGAGACAGAGTTCAAGAGATTAATATGGACACAAAGAAAGATTAAAAACAAAATATTTTTATTCTGTTGCAATATCCATAAAATTGTTGACCTTAAGTGGAAATGTACTATATTTGAGGACAGAGAACAAAACCAATAAATTTCATAAAACTGTAGTGAATGCCAGATATTGAAAGTCTTACCAAAGCAGACATCTGCTTCCATCTCTAAGAGACAAAAGAGATATACTCTCTAAAAATAGTATACATATACATATACATGATAGATATGCATATGCATATCTAAAAAAACACAAAAATAAGAAGTTACAAAGTACAAATGCACAGCCCCTCTTTTCAAATCAAGATGCACCTTCCTGGTCTGTAATTCATTTATTCCTCATCCCCAGTCTTCTGCCCCAGACGCTTTAAATTCCACAAGGACCTGAAGGTCTCAGTTTGCACATTCAGTCCTAATCTGAAATTATGGTTTGGAATCCAGCTTTGATTGGTTCAAATGCCTGCAAGCCCCACTTCTCATTCCTTACCCCCTTCAATCCATCCTCTCACCAAGAAACCTAAGTACACTCATCCCCAGGCTTCAGAGAGACAGCCTCTTCTTTTCAAAAGTAAACAGAGCCGTCGGGTGAGTCATGCCAGCTGATCTTCCCATCCAGTTCTTAGTATCACATTAAAATGAAAAACAGGGTTTGCTCGTAAGTTTCATATTCATAAACTTGAATATATATTGTAATGTTTTACATTTAAAAGGTTGGATTCTTTCTGGAGATAGACACAAAATATATTAAGAAAAAAGAAAGTTAAGCTTTGCTTGTATGAAATAATGTAAAATAGAGGTGGGCCATGTTAAAAATTATCTCAGATGGACATTCTAATGAACCAAAATTGCTATGTTTTCAAATAAAATAATCTAAAGCAATGTGAACATTGACTTAAAATAGGTAGTTATTCCCCATCCTTTTCTTTTTTTAAGAAATAGTTTTCTTATTTCAAAAATATTAATGGAAGTTTGGGAAACCAAAAGCACAAAGAAGAATATTTAAATTACCCATAATCCTACCCCTTAGCAGTAACCACCATTAAATAATATGTTGGTATTTAGCCTCCTAGTCTTTTGTTTTGTATTTACATGATGTTCCTATAAAATGAGATCATCCTGTGTTTGTTGTTTAGTAACAACTTTACCAATAAACATATATACAGGCAATATGTTCACATCATTAAAGATACTTCTAAAACACATAGATAATTTTTAAGCACTGTAAATATTTAATTGCTTAAGTAGCAATGCATTAAATTTGACAAATGGAAACACTTGTTATTTTGTGATGTGTCTTAATTTAGAGAGTTTGAGAGTTTAGCTGCTTCCCTCCCACTTTAGTTTTCTCTCTTGCTCATGTTCTCTCTCACTCTTCCCCTCCCCATCAGCAGTAATAAACGTAACATCCCCTTAACTAAACTTTTTGCACATCTAGTTATTTCCTTGACATAAATTCTTAGAAATGTAATTCCTGGATCAAAGGGAATTCATTCTGATTTCTAAACAAATGTTTGTTTTTCTCCTGTTATGTCCCAGGATTAAGCAAGAGCCCCACATGGGTCTTTTCAATAATGCATGCAGTTTACAAGCATGGCTCTCATCGTGTGATGCACTTACAATTTCTAATTCCAACCTCCCAAGTGAAAGATGTTCAGTATATTTAATTATTTTTTAAAGATCAGAATCATTGAATCTCTCTTACGCCGAAAACTCCAGCCATTTCTAGTTCATTAAACTATATCATAAAATTAAATCAATTCATAGGAGGAACTTTACATCATAAAGTTAAGGAGCTAATTCTGTCCCTAAGTAATATGGAAAACTATGTTATTCTTAACTCTAAAGTCAATGAACTGCAGGCACATACAACAACATGAGAGAATCTTATAGGCTTTATGTTGATCAGAAGCTAAACCAAAAAGAGTACATATTTATGATTCCATTTTTGCAAAGTTCAAGAATAAGTGGAACTAACAGGGATAGAAGTCAAAATGATGTTTACTTCTCAGGGTCAAGGAAAATGATATTGACTGGGAAGCCGCCCAAGGAGAGCCATCTTGAGTGTTGGAGATATTTTATCTACTGGTCTGGATGATGGTTACATAGGTATACATAAAAAAAAAAAAAAAAAAACTACGAAAATTTACATGCAGGGCCTGGTGGCTCAGTCAGTTAAGAGTCTGACTCTTGATTTCAGCTCAGGTCATGATCTCAAAGCTGTGAGATTAGCCCTGCATCAGGTTCCATGCTAGATGTGGAGTCTGTTTGAGATTCTCTCTCTCTCTTTCTGTCTCCCTTTGCCCCTCCCCCCATACAAGCTCATGCTCTCTCTCAAATAAATCTTCAACAGAAGAAAAAAATCAATTAAAAAGCTATTATTTACATATAGAAATTGAACAAAACACTTAAAGTTTGTGGACTTTCAATTTACATACTTTATTCTTATATATTATAGCTTATTTTTTTTTTAACTCAAAAAAAAATCTAAGTTCAATATCAAAGATTTACATACTACAGATTATGTTTCCTAGGGCTGATATGATAAAATACCACAAATGAGTGCCTTAAAACATCAGAAATTTATTATGTCACAGTTCTGGGTTCTACAAGTTTGAAACCAAGGTGTCAGCAGGGCCATGTCCCTATAAAATCTGTAGGGTAATCCTTTCCTTGCCTAGCCCTAGCCTCTGACAGTTTGCCAGCAATCTTCGACATTCCCTGGCTTATAGATGCATCTCTCCAATCCTCTATCTTCACATGGCCATGTGCTTATAAGAACACCAGTCATGTTGAATTATGGGCCCACCCTATTTCCATATGACATCATCTAATTATATCTGCAGGCGCCCTGTTTTCAAACAAGGTCACGTTCTCAGGTACTGAGGGGCTAGGACTTCAACATATATTTTGGGAGGATGCAATTCAACCCATTAAATTTCACAGTATTGTTTTTAAGGTTTTATTTATTTATTTGAGAGAGAGAGAGAGAATGGGGGGGGGGGCATAAGAAGGGGGAGGGTCAGAGGGAGAAGCAGACTCCCTGCCAAGCAGGGAGCCTGATGCAGGACTCAATCCCGGGACTCCAGAATCATGACCTGAGGCGAAGGCAGTCACTTAACCAACTGAACCACCCAGGCACCCCACAATATTCTTTTTAAATTGTCTTTCAAAAGCTTGAATTCTGCACCAGGAACCAAAATGAAGAAAATGTTATCTGAAAGAGTTTCTATGAGAGTTGGCAGTGAACAGACTGCCTTTGCAAGGAGATTCCTCAGGAAAGCCTCAGTTAGGACTACAGGTTTGTTTTTAGTTTCCAGAGTATATATCAGAGGGAGGAAATATAATTACTTGTAAATAATTACTCAAAGGGAATTCAAGGATGTCAAGAGAGAGATGAGAATGAGTGCCAACGCAGTGTGGTACTTCTGACATTTCAAGATGTGTTATGCTCATTGTTTTCCTACATCAGCCAGCTGGCTGCCTCAAAGGAAGTTTTGGTGGGACAGAAAACAGAACCAAACAAAGCAAAATCCAGAAATGAGCCTCTCTGGATTTTGCGTTCTAGACTGAGGAGATTAGATGGGCAGACATAACACTTGGACAGCAATTTGAAAGCAAATCTCACCCCTGCCCCTTAGATGTGAGAAGGATTCTTTCAACCTTGGGATATAAGAAAAAGAGAAAGGGGGCCTACTTTCTGATTCCTAAGAGACCCAATGGGATTGGGAGTGTGGTGGTCAGAAGCCAGAGAAGGAATACTACAGCAGAAGAGACCATGGACAGACTCACAGATTTCTCTGCCCAAGGTAAGTTATAGCATCAACTGAGAGAGTTTCAGGGTCCTGGGGCCATGTAGAAAGCCAAGGGTGCTCTCTCTAGAGACCTATGAAAGCCAAGGACCCCATGGGCCCCTTACCCAACACACAGGGGAAAAAAAGTGATTCATTAAATTGATAATGAGATCCAACATAGTTTATCCCCATTTATAAGACATTTAATATAAATAAATGCAAAAGTCAGAAAAACATATCCCTTGTCAGATCATACACAGCAATTTTTGGTTCTCATATCACAGTCACCTAAAAAATCCAGCAAAAGGAGAAAATATTAAATGCTCCAAGAGGGACAGGAACTAAAACTGGGTTTAAGCTGAAACCTGGAACCAATAATTTTGCCTTTTTAAAAATACTTTCTTTAAATACTTTTTAAAAATACTGTTCAGTTCACATCTAAAGAAGAAGGAAAAAAAAGTATTTGATACACTGTCCAGGATATAAGAGCACAAAGGAAACTCAGATCAACAATGACTGATGAAGTCTTGTCCACAAAAATCAATATGGAAGAAGAAAGCAACAGATGGGAAGCAAGAAGAGATGCTGTGAGAAGCATTTCAATGACTAGCAAGGCATGTCTTGCTACTTCTCTTAAATCCATCTGCCAACATTAACCATGCATGACTCCTCAGCTGTAAAAAATAAATTCCACTAACAGAAAGACTTTTAGAAGAACACTGGTTGAAAGTAGACATGTTAGGGCGCCTGGGTGGCTCAGTGGGTTAAGCCTCTGCCTTCGGCTCTAGTCATGATCTCAGGGTCCTGGGATCGAGTCCCATGTTGGGCTATCTGCTCAGCGGGGAGCCTGCTTCCCCCCCCCCTCTCTCTCTGCCTGCCTCTCTGCCTATTTGTGGTCTCTCTCTCTGTCAAATAAATAAAGTCTTTAAAAAAAAAGAAATCAGACATGTTTATACATGCCTATATAAGATTATGCTGTCTCTAGCACACCAAACTGGACTGTATCCATTCAGTTTGCTCATTATTAAGTAGTTCTACCTTCTCGTTATAGCACCACTGAATAGTTCTGCCTTCCACCTGACCTCATAGATGACCATGATTCCTGAGCCAAAATTTGGAAAATCTGATCTGACAGAGAAGTTTTTTTTCTGATTAATGACTTTAATATATATATATATATATATATATATATATATATATTACATTATAATTTATAGGAATAATACATGTATTCCTATAAATGAAGAACAATTATGTCAGATTTAGTTAGAAATTTAATTAATGGTTTTTTGAAAAGAATAAGATTACATTAAATTGAGTCTCAGTTAGGAACCCCAGGACATATGGTCATCATACGAGGATAACTGAGCTTTGTAGAGGAGGGAGCAGCCATAGCCATCATCTGGAAACTGTCCCTTGCTTCTAGCAGCACAGAAGTTTGTCTCAGGAAAATTGATCACCATGTGAACACAGGGTCCAGCTCAGCATCCTGTGCCAAGGAAGACCTGACTATATCATCTGGTGATGATAATGAGAAAAGAAGGATTCCACAGGCTGAAGCAGAGCATTTACTGGGACCCAGTTCCCTTCGACTGCATTCAGATAACCCCAGATCTGCTGTCAGCAGCTCACTACGTGCTCCTTTCCACCCCTAAGTACAGTCGTGCTGTTCCGTGGAAGTCTGAGGTTTCTTTCCAACAGACCTAATCACGAGACGGCCTTTTCTGCATGTTCGCCAGTTCTGTTAGTTACATCTTGTGCCTTGCTTCTCAAATTAATTCATCACCAAATGAACATTTTGGCCAGAGCAAAAAGAGTAAATATTTCCATTTCTAAAATAGTAGAAATCATCACAGAAAATAAACATTATTTCCATTCATTGATTACTCTCCACCATCTGCCAATCCATTTGACTTTTTTTTTCTATTATTTAAATTCACTTACCAACATATAGTATTTGACTTTTCAAATAAATAAGCTGATTTCTTGGTTGAAGATAAAAGTATAACACTTCTTAAATCGTAAAAAACATAATTGAAATTTATCATTCTGGTGCTATCCAGGAGACCTGACAACGTCTGATAAAATATAGATGTGTAGATGTATGGATGAGGAACTTGAGTCACAAAGAGCTTAAGGCAGCAGATCTCAAACTTGAATGTACATCAGAATCATGTTAACATCAGGACCTGTTGACAAATGAAACTCGACTCTAGCATTAAAGATTATTTCAAAGGGTCTGGATGGGAGGGCCAGGAATCTGCTTGCAGGCGGATATAACCTACATATCTAACAGCCACTCCATGTGATTCCAATCTATCTAGAATGCACTATGAAAATATATGGAAATGATCCCCAGGTAGAAATGGCAGAGTCTCAGCTTGGACTTTGAGGACCATGCTGAGAGGCAAGGAAAGTGTCATGACCCGTGGGCCTGACTCTCCCTCCTCTGCTCTGTTTTTCACTGTCAAACTGCCCTCACATTTGCAATGATGCCATCTGGGTTAATGATTATATTGGAATTAAAATTTGAATGGCATGTTGCAAAATATTCCTCACCATTACATACCTCACCATTATTAGGTCCCCATAATAAACATTAGGTACATTTATTATCTTCATTTCACAAGAGATTAAAATGAGGCTCAAAATAGTTAATTTGTCTGAAATCACACAGCATGAAAGTACTACAGCCATATACAAACTCACAGTTTAGGCATATAACCTTACTACTTCCCTGAAGGGGCTAAGTGCAATGGATCAGCTTTTCCTACTTGAAATTTTGCCATCATCAAGTTCATCCAATTTCTCTTCCATCAGTCAATGAGTTGTATTTATTTGGCACCCGCTGTGTGCAGAAGACCAAATACAGGAATTAAAACAGAGGTTCACGATTGCTTTTACAGGTTCAGGGTAGTATTGGATCTTAGCATATTTTTCATTTGTATCACTGTGCTTTTTCACTTCTTCAGAAGCACATCTGGACTTCTATAAAGTGTTCACAGTGGGTTACAAGAAAAAAAATATTTTCCAAATTGCTTCCTGATTTGTATTCAGTTTTTAAAACCCAGCATGGTTTGGGTTGCTATTTAACTCATTCTAAAGCGGAACCAGGGATTCTCTTGAAAATAGAACTTTCACTTACAATTTAAACCCCATTGCAAAATTCAAAGCCTCTTCAACGGAGTGACCTCAAACTAGAGGAAAAAAATATTCTGTACCCCTGAGGCACAAACACCCTCTCCAGAGCTAATCTTGCCACTATCACCCACCATCCCAGTACCAACCCTATCTATTCAGTATAAAAGAATTGGTGGGAGGGAGTAGGAATTTTCCAAAAGTCTGTGGAGAGTGTCTTGGCTTTTCCCATCCCTCCAAGAGAGGGAGGAGCAGTATGGCTAAAAGAGAATGTCTTATAATATGAGGATTTACCCAGCAGTCCTCACTCTGTGGACACTGTGCTGTCTCCCAAACATTTTAGGAAGTTCACAAGGTCAAAACTCATTTCACAAAATCCCAAGGCATTATTTGCCTTCTGAATGTTGGTATTTCCACTGATGATGCAAAAGTAAAAGAGTAAAACCACTAGAACCTTCACAGAAATCAAGATCGTGACACCAAACTTGCTAATAGTCGTGTATTCTTTACCTTCATACACTCACAGAAAGAAATGAAAAAAAGGGTTCACATAAGACTGTCCTTGATAAGTAGTAAAAATTATGAATTTTATTACATCTTGTTGCTTGACTATGTGTCTTTTTAATATTCTGCAAGAAAATGAATAGAAGTACAGTCACACACTTTAGCTTCTTACTCAAGTATATTATCTTCTGGAAAAATACTTATGTGATTGACTTGTGAGCTCAATTAGCTGCTTTTTTATGGAATACTCTTCCTGCTGTAACAAAATATCACAAACTTGGTGTCTTAAAACAACACAAATTTAATATCTCATATTTCCGGAAGTGAGTAGCCTGACACAGATCACCCCGGGCTAAAATTAAGGTGTCAACAGTAAGCAATTTCTAAAAGCTCGAGGTTGGGGGGGGATCTTTTTTTTTTTTTTTTTTTTCATCTAGAATCCATCTGCATTCTTGGTTTGTAGCTTCTTCCTCTATTTTCAAAACTAGACAGATAGCATCTTCAAATCTCCTGCCACTTTCTGTACTTGTGATTACGCTGAGCCCACCCTGATAATTCAGGGCAATCTCCCTATCTCAGAATCTTTAACTGAATCATATTTTCGATGTCTCTTTTGCCATGTAAAGTAGTAGAGTCACAGGTTCCAGGGAACAGGACATCTTCGGGGGGCACATTATTCTTCTTTCTGTTGATATTTTTATTTAAAAGAATGAGTAACAAAAAATTAAAAATAAAAATAAAAGAATGAATAACAAACTATGATTATTCAGACTGGGGTATTTGGCAGGTATTTTCTTTTTTCTTTTTTTTTTTTAATATTTTATTTATTTATTTGAGAGAGAGACAGTGAGAGAGAGCATGAATGAGGAGAAGGTCAGAGAGAGAAGCAGACTCCCCATGGAGCTGGGAGCCCGATGCGGGACTCGATCCCGGGAATCCAGGATCATGACCTGAGCCGAAGGCAGTCGTCCAACCAACTGAGCCACCCAGGCGTCCCTGGCAGGTATTTTCTTAAAATCAATAAAGTAAGCCCACCACTTCTAGGAAAATAGCTCATGGTACTTGCTACCAAAGATAAAATACAAGTAAAAATTAGAATGTTGGAAAACTTGTGTCTACTAAAATGAACTTAATATTTTCTCAATATTTAAGAACTTTTCTAATAAGATTGGTTGTGTGATTTTGTTTTTTTACATTAAATAATGAAACATATCCACCTTTGGAAGAAGTGGATAACTAAATAGTTAACTAAATAGTTACATAGGTAAGTAACTATTCAATGTACAAGAAGTATAATTGGATTTTAATACAGAGTATGAAAAGTTTGCTGGGTTTTTTGTTTTTTTAATATTTATTTATTTATTTGAGAGAAAGACGGAGAGTATGGGCAAGGGAAGAGGCAGAGGGAAAGGGAGAAGCAGGCTCCCTGCTGAGCAAGGAGCCTCATGGGGGACTCAATCCCAGGATTCTGGGATCATGACTTAAGCCAAAGGCCAAGACTCAACTGACTGAGCCACGCAGGCACCCTAAAAAGTTTGCTGATTTGATTTTAAATCCAACATTACAGCCAACCTTTAAGAAACTACCACTTTCAAATTTTAGTGTAGTATTAAAGACTACTCACAATTACCCAAAGAGGCCATTAAACTACATCTCCAAAAATAAAAACAAAAGCTACATCTCCCTTTCCCACTGTGTATCTACATTATGCCAGGTTTTCTTTGCATGTCTCAGTTTTAAAAAATCACAACAAATTAAATACAGAATAAGATTTTAGAATCCAGTTATCATCTATTAAGCCAGGTATTAAAGATATTTCCAAAAATTAAAAAATAAGGCTACTCTGCTTCTTATTGACATTTGCTTGTTTGAGAAAACACTTATTTTCCACTAAAAATAACTGATTACGTTGATGTGCAATGGGTTTGTTATTGTTATTTTTTTCAGTTTCCCAGTTTTAATTTCTAGCATTTAATTATTATTTCTAGTATTTGATTTCTAGTATGTAACTACTGATAGCTATAAGTCACATAAATAAAAGACATTCAGATTCCTGAGAGAGAGAGAGAGAGGATGAATGAAGGGAGGGAGAAAGGGAGCAGAGGGATAAAGGGGAGAGAGACAGACTAGCAGACTCCAGGCTGAATGCTGAGCCCCAGGCAAGCTCCATTTCACGACTCTGAGACCCTGACCCAGAGACCATGGCTTGAGCTGAAATCAAGAGTGTGATATTCAACCAACTAAGCCACCCAGGCAGCCCAGTAACTTGCTGCTTAACGAGGTTTAACAAGGTTTTAAGTGGTTCACCTAAGCCCAAATAGTCTATTGTAAATATTACACTTCATTGTTTACATCTTGAAAATAACAGCCAGGCACTAGAGTGTCCTATGTTCTTAAATCATACAGATTACATTATCTACTCTACAATAAATCTGGGTGTTTTAATATGAAATTCATGTTATTTCCCAGACATCATAGTAACATTGATACTCCACCAGGAAATGACACATTTATCCTGAGGCTCAATATTCCTCCTGAGATGCTGGTATGGTATGAGAGAAAGAGCACCAGGGCATTTGGTTTTGCTCTACCTATATCCGATGATAAAGTCTGTGAACTCAGGAAGATGTTATCCTCCACACATCCAACCTACATATGAGACTATGAAAAATGGAGTGAAGGGTTCAAAATAGAAAAAGGGACTAGCATACTGTAGGTAAAAAGAAAAAGAGAAAACATTTTTTCATTTAAATAATAGATATGCAGATTTTTTTAAGATTTATTTATTTATTTGAGAGAGAGAGCAGGGGAGGGGCAGAGGGAGAGGGAGAGAGAATCCTCAAATGACTCCTTGCTGAGTGCAGAGCTTGATGTGGGGCTCAATCCCAGGACCCTGAAAACATGACCTGAGCCAAAATCAAGAGTCAGGTGCTTAACAGACTGAGCCATCCCGGTATCCCTAAATAATAGATATGCAGATGGACAGCATTTAAAAATTACTCCACTTCTTACTCTTATATAGAGAAAACAGAAGAAATAGTCATCCTTAGTAATAAAAAGCCCATTAAGTCAGTTCTATAAAAATGGTCATGAAAGTAAATAATGTTTTAAGCTCTAGGCTCTATTTCTTATTCCTTTGTCCAAGAACCCAGAGCCTTTGTCCTGTCATCTATTCTAACATCAGCGATACATGTTTCACATCTAAGTACTTGGAGGCTTAAATTTTTACATCATCTCAATCCTTATAGGCCCAAACTTATAAGGTTAATAGCAACAAGGCATTGTGTAGTGAGTTACATATAATTACAACAAGCATGAACTAACACACAGCATATGTCAGCAATATATCCTATACTGAGGCCAAATTTCCTAAAGGTCAATTCTCTGGGGATAGAATTATACCATACTACCGCATAATGCAACATTGCATACTTCTAGTTATGTGTCATCCCCCAAGACATGTGATGTTAATCTTCAGCATTTGATGAGTAAATTTCTGAAATGTATATAATTAATCCTCAGCATATTAAGTGTTAGAAACTTGGCCAATATAAACCTAAACGTATACTCAGCTCTAGCCAAAAATTTTTTGAAAGATTATTTTTATAGACTATTTTTAGACAAAAATAATCAAATAAACTAACGAGCCAGAATAGCAATGGTTTTTCTTCTTCTATCTTCAAAAGCAGGGAATGTTGTCACATGAACAGAGGTGGTATTTTGACTGTCATGCCAGCAGCACATTGTCTTGCATTCTCTTCTCCGCTATGCAGGTTGTAAGCCAGGGTCAGACTTAAAGTCAACCTGAGGCCTGAAGCAGGAGGCCAACCTTCCTTAAGTAGGAGGAAAGAAAATAATATGTGTAATCCCTGCTCCCAGCTGTTGACCAGCTACAGAGTCCAGGCCTGAATACCTTCATAGGGAGAGCTGGCGATCAGCCTGGCCAAGTCCCTGGTGCCATTGTCAATAATGGCCAAAGGCAGGCCTGCCACCAGGGAAGGCAGAGGAGGAATGGGGAGCAACAAGTTCAGTGCTGACTATGTTGTTCCTAGGCAGAAATGTGGAGAAGAAAAGTAGGTCTTCAGGGCATTCCTCCTCTCCTCCCATCCCTTCAATACCCCACCTTGCCCTGCTGGAGACCAAGTACAATATCACTTTATTGAAAGACGATGGAGTAGCTAACATCCACCTCCATAGCAATATATTTCTTTGCTAGGTCTGTCACAGCAAAATATTACAAACTAAGCATTTAAACAACAGAAATTTATTTTCCCATGGTTCTGGAGGCTACAAGTCTGGGACCAACAATTTGGCAGAGTTGGTTCCTTCTGAAGACTATAAAGGAGACTCTACTCCACACCTCTCCCCTAGCTTCCAGTGGTTTACTGGTGATCTTTGGCGTTTCTTGGCCTATAGATGCATCATTCTGATCTCTGCCTTGATATTCACATAGCATCTTCCCTGTGTGTGTGTGTCTGTCCAAATTTTCTCCTCTTATGAGGTCACTTGCTATATTAGATTAAGGCTCCCCCTAATGATTTCATCTTATTTGGCCATTTGCAAACACTCTATTTCCAAATCACACATATTCAGGGACTGGGGATCAGGACTTCAACATCTTTTGGGAGGACATAATTCAACCACAAGCATGCAAGGTAGAAATATTTCTGGTAAAAAGCTGATTCAGACTCTCTGACTCAGTTTAGTGCTTAAGTGTTCCCTTCTCATGAAGTAGAGATTGTCTGAAAAGAGGAGGGAAGAGGGATTCAGAGCCTGGGTTTTTTAAAGTGCAGTCATCTATGTTCTGGAAATATGTAACCCAGTCACTGCCTGGGTTCTAACACCCAGGGTGAAGATTCTTGAGAACATGTTAAATTTAACTGGCTATATCAAAGAAGATGTTGCTACTTCGAGTCAAGAACACTTTACTTGCTTTGTTAAAATGGCAATTACCAGTCTGCCGGGATGTATGTGACTTTGTGCCAGTCCGGGCCTTTTGCCCTCAATTCTATTCTAAGCCTTTCTCTTCTCTGCATTCTATCTCGGGCTTTCTTCCCAGGATCCTGTGGAGCTGGACTCTGGCCACACCAGGCCAATGGGAAGTACTGAGAAACGACCAGTGCAAGAGAAAGGAAGAAGCCTCTCTTCCTCACATGACTTCCAGCAGCTGCCTCTCTTCCAGGACACAAGTTTCCTCTGGACGGGTCCAGCGTTTCTCTAGCTTCTTCCAGGTGACTTGACCTCCTGAGCACACTGCTTCCCCCTTCTGTCCCTCCAGTCTAAGAGTGTTAGTGATTATTCTGGGTTGCCTCACAGACCGCTATTTGATACCAGTTTCGTTATCACTGCTTTAATTAATTGCTGTATTAAATCCCCTCTCTTAGGGAGCCTGGCTGGCTCAGTGGTTTGAGCCTCTGTCTTCAGCTCAGGTCATGGTCTCAGAGTCCTGGGAGCAAGCCCTGCATCAGACTCTCTGCTCAGCAGGGAGCCAGCTTCCCCCTCTCCCTCTGCATGCTGCTCTGCCTACTGGTGATCTCTCTCTCTCTCTCTCTCTCTGTCTAATAAAAAAATAAAATCTTAAAAAAAAATTTTTTTTAATCTCCTCTGTTAGGATCTGAAAGCAATGACATCCCAGTAGCAATGAGCTGTCAATATGTCATCCTCCATTAGAATGAGTCAGAGATCCTTAGAGATATGGCTGATTTTAAGGGCACTACAGGGAAAGAATAAGATGAGCCTGGAATATCTTTTAGGGACAGAATGTAAGAAAGTATTCAAAGAAAGGTGGGAACATGCCCAAAGGACACAGAAGCCAGCTATAAGGGGCCGCCTCTGGCCAAAAAAGGGACAATTTTAACATCAAAATAATAACAGTAACATTATAATTTACTGAATAAATTATGGAACCAAGAATTTATACTGATACTGATTAAGTAAAGTTTGATGATAAACAGGATATTTACATAGTCCCAAAGCAAACTCCCTCCTCAAGTACTTAGTAGCTATAAAGGGGAAAAGATGAGTTTTATGGTAGAGAAATCTGACAGTCTTCTAAGAAAATAATCAAAGTGAACATGCTCAATATTAGGAAAGATAAAAAATGTGTGCCACATGATAAGATGCATGAAGGAGAACACAGCATTGCTTCTGTGTATTTCCACCAAACATTTGTAACCTGAATCTGATCATGAAGAAACATCAAAGCCAAACTGAAGGACACTTTACAAAATAAGTGGCCTTCAAAAGTGAGAGACGTGGTTCTTTCACAGTCTAAATAATAAATAAATAAATAAATAAATCCCTCTGTTGAAAATGTAAAGTTGTTTGTTTTCCTGTTACACTTGATTGATAGCCTTGCCTTCTAAATAGTAAGCTCTCATGGACAGAGAGCTTCCTTATATTTTCTACAACATAAGCCCAACAGCAAGCCTATAGTTAATATCAAGCAAATATTTGTTGATCTGACAACTGTAAGAACTCAGTAGTCCATGTTAGTAAATTACTAAACTCCCACAGGCAAAGCCAGTTAGCCCAACCAAAAAAGTTGGTCTCTAGGTCAATTGTCCATCCTAAGGGCTATGACCACATGCTGACTGCCTGGCTTCATTTCAACTACAGCTTAGGCTTACATTCGCATTGGTTATTAGGGTTTGACAGCATGCTTTTATTTAAACCTCACCTTGTCTTTCTGCCTTCTCAGCAACCTGTGAGATAGGCACAGTGGGTATTTTACCTCTATCATATAGATGGGGACACAGGCTCTCAGACTTTTGAGTGAGTCAGCCCCAACCACCCAGTTAGGAACAAGCAGAGCAGAGATTTGAACTCAGCTTTCCTGATTCCATATCTTTCATACATATGTCTGAGCCTGGAAAGAAGTAGGAAAGCAGTGGGCCTGTGAGGTGACTCATCCAGCCAGTTGGTGCAAAAAGGATTTAAGCAGCTAAGGACGTCAACACTTTTGTCTTCAGATGTGAAGCGCCAAATGGCTATATCATAATGTCTATCTCTTAAAACGAGCTACCTTCTTTTTTGATGCAGAATTTAACAGCATCTTAACTACACAGACTTGAAGACCCTTAAGATGGTAGAAGCAATAATACATTTATATACAACTGTACTGTAAAAACTTCTAGACATCAGAAAGGTGGGTCATGAAAACCTCATCAGTTCTTTTCAGAAATCTGAAAAGGCAACTTCTAATAAATATTCCATAAATTAGAAATAAATAAACAAAGAAATGCAAACATTAGGCTTGCTATTGAGGGGTGCTAGTTACGTAAATACAGTTTGGGAAAAAAAAAAAAAAAACAGGAGCAGGTACAAATACTTTAAATTAGGTTCTGTCTCACATTTTCTTTGTTTTCCAAAATCCCCACAGTGAGCATCTTCTGTTTTCCCATTGGTGTGTTTCCAACATGAATTAGATTACTAAGTGAAAATCTGTTAAATTAATGAACTGATAAATCAATCAAAATAAGAATAATAAACCAAAATGTGGAATCAAATCTGTTGTATTAAAAATTTTACTTCACGGGCGCCTAGGTGGCTCAGTGGGTTAAGCTGCTGCCTTCAGCTCAGGTCATGATCTCAGGGTCCTGGGATCGAGTCCCGCATTGGGCTCTCTGCTCGGCAGGGAGCCTGCTTCCCTCTCTCTCTCTCTGCCTGCCTCTCCATCTACTTGTGATTTCTGTCAAATAAATAAATAAAATCTTTTAAAAAAAAATTTTTACTTCACATACTTTCCTTCATGTTTGCATTTGGAAACCAATACTAGTTTAGATTACCAGACATTCCAATAAGACATTAAAAAACAAAGTTGTAGAAGGTGTTGAGCTGGTATTTAGTACACACTTAATAACTTTACTTGAAAAACAAGGTTTTCAAAAAAGATTAGAGAAGGTAGTCTAGGAATATAGTCAAAGGGTAGAATTTAGAAAAAGAAAAATATAGTCCTGTTTAGCTAGAGTAAAGAATCTAAGCATTGACCTCACCCTTTCTCCTGCTCTCTTAAGTAAAATTAGGTCAGTTTTCAAGGATATGTAGGTCTGACATCAGACTTCCCTGATGTATAGTGCTGGCCCAGGCATGTTGCAAATCCTCTGGGATTAAAAATGGAGCCTGGGGGGATATAGTCCAAGAAAAATGACACCTCCACAAAATAACTTGTTCTCTATATACCATAGATATGTCAGGAAAAAAAAGACAAAAAAGTCATAGAATTTTTGGAAAGGATCTCAGATGCTACCAAATTCAACATCCCCCATCCCCATTCCCATTTACAAATAAGGACACCTATGAGGGCTAGAAATGGTAAGGGACTTGCCCAAGTAGCAGAACTAGGAATAGAACAATATTGTTGAAATTCCAATCTGGGACTCCTCCTGCTTCCCCATAGTTTCTGTAACTTAAATTTAAAACACAAATGAGGTGTAGAACAAGGGTTAGCAAACTTTTTCTGCAAAACACAATATAGTAAATAATTAAAGCTTAGCAGGCCATATGGTTTCATATGGCCACAGCTACTCAGCTCTGCCATTGTAGCATGGAAGTGGCCATAAACAAAACATAAACAAATGAGTGTGCCTTGTTCTAATAAAACTTTATTTACAAAAACAGGCAAGAGTTTGGATTTGGTCTGTAGGCAGTAGTTTATGACCCCTGGTCTACATAAGATAGTAGTGAACATCCTCAAATTTCTGATTCACTGCCTTTTAGAGTCATTGTTCAGCATATGGTATGAATGAGTGTGGAATAAGAGTTGTCTTGATCCATATCCCCAAAATCAATTCTTCCCAATCAATGTCATAAGTTACTAAAATCATGTACTAATACACACACTGAAAGAAAGGGTGCAAGGGTTGGGTGGAAGGGAAGAGAAAGTCTGATGATTAATCCACCACCTCTTTTTCCTCATAGCCATTTAATTGAGAGTTGAGATCAAATCAACTGGCCAAATTTCCTTTTTTTCTCGTATTTAGGGTTTAACTACCTACAAATCTCTGCTGCTCTCTGGTGGTAACATTTAGGCATTAGAAGACATTCCAGAAAAGTTGGGTAAGTGGAATTTAGAAATGGAATTCACAAAATACTTTGGGACATTTTAAGAACCAAGTAAAAGTGAGATAGAGTATTTTTAAATTTACTAGGCAGAATCATAATCAAATCCTTAAAATACTTCTACAAATGGTTTTCCTTGGTCATAAACCCTCATTTTTTTCTACTAGAACAAATACTAGTTTTTCTGACTCTTGAAAGTTCTGTGCTTTTTCTTTCTCTAAAGCAGAAGCATCATAATTTTTGAACCATAACTCAGAAGAAACTTAATTCTTTCAGAATTCCTGGATAGAACACAAAAAGGTACAGCAGAGAGTCAAAGGAGATTAAGTGTCTACCTGGCACTTGGCTGACAGCAAAGGAATTTTTAATGCAAATTACAATTCCAGGTGGTACATGTGTCTGAATGTCAGCAGATTTCACTTTATTTTAGTGCTATAAAGAATATTCTCTATTTTTAATGCCTTAATCACATCAGTGAAGCAGGAAATCCCAACTTCAGTTCTCCCATCACTGAAAACTGCCCTTTGGGGATGGATTGACATTTCATATCAGGCAACAAAGTCAGACCACTGTTTTCATTTCAGTAGGTTTGTGGCTCCTGGTGAATCATCCCGAACAAGGAAGAGGGATTCTAGAAATCAGGGATAAAGAAGTGTAGGAACAATGAGATAGCTTGAATATTCTATGAGAGTGGGATCATGCTTATCCTACCCACTGCAGATAATGCATCCCAGGCACAGCAACTAATACATTGTATATTACTGAGAATATATATTAGAAGTAGAGAAGAAGTAAATCACCAATCAGGTGATAATGGCAGGAAGTAGCATGGCTACTATGGAAGTTTTTTCCAAACTCATACTTCCATATCTCATTTCTCAGTAATATAGCATCACAGAACACTGGGCCTTTTAAGGCTTTTCTTACCCAAACATTCATTTGACAATTTTTGTTCACAATATTCCTACCAAACAGTGGTTGCCCAGCCTCTATTTGAATACATCCAGGGACAGGTAACTTGACATCCACAAAGACATTTTGTGGTTTGCATAGGCAAGGGGAGTTCCAGTGGTTGGTAAGGGTAGAAGAAGGAGATTCTAGATCTGTGCTGTTGCGTGTGGTAGCCACCCAGCACATGTGACTATTGAGTATTTGAAATATGACAAGTTCAAGTTGAGGTGGGTTGTAATTTTGAGGACATTACCAAAAAAAAAGATGTAAAATATTCCATTCATTTTTCATAATCATTACATGATGAAATCATAATATTTTTTATACACTGAGTTAAATAAAAGATACTATTAAAATTAATGGGACGGGTTCTTTTTCCTTTTTAATGTGACTGCTAGAACATTTAAAAGGACATTTATAGTTCATTATATTTCTGTCACCTAGAGAACATATTTTTTCTTTCAATTTAGTAGAATTAAAGTGATGTCCTTAGGAGACCCTGATATGGAAACCCTGGTCTATTTTAGTATAGATATCTTTACAGTTTGAATCCCATTTACTCTTTTTGTGTAAATATTTATATATTCATCTGAAAGAGAGAGAGAATACATGAGTGGGGGAGGGGCAGAGGGAGAGGGATCGAGACAGAGAAAAATTCTCAAGCCTACTCCTCTCTGAGCCCCAGACGGGCTCAATCCCAGGACACTGAGATCACGACCTGAGCTGAAGTCAACAGTCAGACACTCAACCAACTGAGCCACCCAGATCCCCCCCACTTTTACTCTTTTGTGTAAGAAACAAGTAACAGACACTTGTGAAATGGAAATAGTATTTTTCTCTCCACCTCCACAGAAAGCCCTAAACTCATTATGAGACTTTCATAATGACAGACTCCTGTTTTCCTGGAGACAGTATGAAGAACTGCGTCAGTAAATGAAGAATCTTCTAACATATAGAGAATGGTCAGCTTGACAGGACATTACCCCAGACAACAGGCAAAACTTACATTTTATATTATCTGAAGTCATTGCAGCTAACAAGAGGTCAGGAAAAAATGTTCTCAGAACATCTCCCTGATAACAAAACAATAAATCTTAACCAATTATTATAAAATGTACCGTTACTTGACCATATGACCATATGACTATAACCATATATATATATATGAAAGTACCTAAGTACCTATGGTAACCATATATATGGTTACCATAGGTACTTAGGTACTTTCAGTTTATAATACTTGTGATATATATATGTGCATATCCTTGTGATATATATATGTGATATATATATCACAAATATTAATTTATAAGCTGAAAGTATCTAAGTACCTACGGTATATAGGTCAAGCACAATCTTCAAGTAATGTGGTTATTCCATTCCTAAAAATTTATTTGAGTATTGTTTGACATCTTCTTATACTTTAAAATTTGAGCCTTTTTAAAATGGTTGGTTGGACAGTCTTGAGACAAGGGATAAAATATGAAATCATTTCACTTGCTCCTTTTACTCTGTTAAAATGTGTACAGGCTTTATAAGTGACTCCACTAGTTTTAGAGAGGAAGCACAGCTTCCTTACATACCCACACCCACACCCACATATACATACCCACACCCACACACACACACAGACTCAGAAACTAATGACCCAACATCAAGGATTTACTCTTTTCCAATATTCAGATTAAAGAGATTTGGGCTGGGATGAGAGGAGTCTGTATTGATTTGGGCAGGGTCATTTTGTCTCCTTTTTCATAAGCCCTGGAGGATTATCTGCTCCCAAGCTGTTGCTCAGCTATGAGCATTTGGAACAACAGAAATTGGCAACTGATGTGTCAGAACCGTCAACCATAAAAAATGGTTTTAGGCAATATTTGAATTGCCATGTGATCCTAACATAGAAAATAGCATAGGAAATACAAAAATGCATTTTCTGATGTTTATGGTTATTAAACATTGAGTTTAATAACAAAATGATTACAATTGTCTTTGGAGGTTTTTAAGATCAGAGAAAAAATCTTACCTATTTGAGAAGACTATTCCTTTTAAAGACAATGAAATAAATTCTCCAAGCTCCTTCCAGATACACAGATTTATGTCACTATCTCATGCAGCCCTTCAAGGAGTAAGAATTTCTCATCTTCAGATGCCTTTTCTTAGGCGTATTTCTCTCTGTCTTAGGGTGAAGAGTTTGACTGAACAACTGAGTTAAGCATTGTCCTAACAGTATAAGTTCTAGGCATTCCAGGAAATCTACTTTGATTTCCTAAAGAAAAAATAATCATTATTTTAAATGAGTGGGTGAAGAACAGCAGTTTCTCCTTGCCAAGTACACATCTCTTAAATGGACCATTTCTCTGACTGCTTGTAATAATCACAGTGGAAATAGAAGCTTTTCCTCATTCCATTCCATTAGAATTTGTCCCTATACTTACTGAACAATTCTAAAAAGCTTGAAACAATATATATATGGTTCTCAAACAAGGTAACCATCAGAATTACCTACAGGGCTTGTGAAAACACATAGTGCTTGATGCCATTCTCTTAGTTTCCAATCCAGCAAATTTGGGGTTGGGATCTGCAAATATGCATTTCTGACATGTTCCTGTGTGTTACTAATGCTGCTGGTTTAGAGACCAAACTTTGATGATCACTGACCTAGATAGAGATTATTCCAAAAAAGAAGCACAGAAATAAACATGAGCAAGAGCTGTTTTTTCAGAATTTGGATTGACTTTCCCCTCTGATAACCTTTTCAAACAACTTATTGAGGTCACTTGTCAAAATATTAAACCCAAGCATCAAAATATGGTTCAGAAATATGGTTTCTCCATGCTTGCTTAAATAAGTAACTTGCAAATGTGGAGCATAAATTTGACTTGAAACATAGCTTTTTTCCATGGTGATCATTCCTACCAGGGGAAGCCCTGGAAAAATTAACTATATTCTTCAAATTTTAATCAGCATAAAAAATTCTCACTTAATCATTCTGTTACTTTTTGTTTGTTCTCATAATATATACTTTAATTCTTAAATCTACTGTTTCAAGTAACTATAGTTTTTTTGAAACAGTATAAATGCACCTAGGATTTATAGTTAAAATCTGGCCCACCTTGAAAATCTTGTGATTTTCTAAATTATCTCAACCTTGAGGTAGCATTTCAAGATTTCCAGAGGCCTTAAAACACTTATATGACAAGATATTCAAGTTTTCACATTTTAGTTACTAAACATTTATACAAGCTACTACTTAATATTAAGATGACTAGTGTCACCAAATAAGGCTCTAATTAATATTTAAGTAATCTTTCAAAATGGTATTTAGAACAAGTCTTTCACAACACTTGGCCTAGTTCTTCCTGCCAGAAGAATATAATCCCTCATCCTGCAGCTTTTCTATTGTCACAGAGCTCCAAGAAGATGAGATCAAATGGAATAAACTAAAGAGCCAGAGCCAATTCCTGGGGAGAATATACCTTGCCCTCCCTGAAAAGTTAGATGACATAACTCCTCACAGGAGTTGACCGGATGCCATCATGTATGTGAGAAAAACTTTCAGGGGCAGAGGAGTGAAAGAATGCCCTAAGAAACTCTGCTCAGCCACCTGCATCTTTAAAATGCACCTACTCAGCTTCTTCCTAAGTGAAGGTGAAATATTCCCAACTGTATCTCTCTTTAAAGTCTGACTCAAACATCATGTGAATTGAACATATTCAAAGCTGCAAATAAGGCATGGTTATAGATAAATATAACTAAGGCCAAAAAAAAATTGGGGAGAAAAATAGACCAATGAACTTTGTTGACAGCAAACTAAGCCTGAGCCAAAATAGTGATGTAGCTGTCATTAAAAATGAACACTTTCCAGGTAAAGAGATACCACTCTCATTTTACTCAACAGTGGACGGACTACTTCTGGAATGCTGTGGTAATTCTGCAGACTCCATCTGAGAAGAGTCATCAACATATAGGAGAGCCCTTAGAGGTGACCAGGCTGGTAAATGGTCTAAAGTGTATGTCTTTGGAGGAACCCATTTGAAGGAACTTAGAGGGAATGACTGGAGAAGAGGTAGGCATAGGAGGAGGGGCACAAGGACACATGAACGTTCTCTTGAAATATTTGAACAGCTGTCACAAAGGAGATAAATTGAATTTGTTCTTTTTCTCTGAAGATGGAAAGAATAGGAAATTATGGAAGTATCAGAATGGTGAAGAACACAGCTTTGAAATCAGACATTGAATATAAACCTAGGTTCCAGTCACTATTAGATGTGTAAACTTGGGCAAATGAGCCCTGTGAAAAGAAGGATATTAAAAGTAACTACTCTTAGGTAAGGATTAAATGGGGTAACAGAGACAAAGGACTCAGCACAATGCCTGATGAAGGTTCAAGCAATGTTCATTTTAATTAATAAATTAAACAGAGTTGCCTCAAAATGGAATGAGCTGCCTCTGGAAGAGGGTTTTAGCATGAACTAAATGACCATCTGCCAGGATGCTATGCTATGTCCTGCATTGGTTGGAGAAGAACTAGGTAAACTGTAAGGACATTCCAGTGCAAAAATTCTTTACTGTTGTTAACTGGCACTTAACTTATTCTTTCTTGTGCCCCCACAGCACTTTATTCACATACTTATCACAGGATTTATCAGTTTCTCATTGCTAATTAAGAACATGTCTGCCTCCCAGCTAGTCTGTGAGTTCCTCGACATCAGACTATGAATCATTCATTCATCTTTATGTCCTGTTCATCCTTCCCAGTACACTGCACAAAGCAAGCATTCAACTACTTGTTGAATGAAGTTACTCAGGGCTAGGCCTAACCTGGGCTCATGGTTGTTTCTCTACCAGTATAGCAATTCCTCCAGGATAGGGCTGAGTCAATATTTAGCCTAGAAAGTTTTAAAATTCTTGTGATTATGTTAAAATAAATAAATAAATAGTAGAATTCTTGTGATTATGCTGGAAACATTACTCAGTGGATCTCCATGTTCCTGTAGTATTCCAATTACACAGTATCAAGTATATTGTGAATTTCTGAAGTTTGGAAAAATTCTTGACTCCCAACCTATGAATTCCCCTCCTAAACTCATAGACTGTTTGAATCTTTTTATTATGATTATTTAAATTCAATTAGCTAATAAATAGTACATTCATTAATTTCAGATGTAAAGTTCAGTAATTCATCAGTATTGTATAATACTCAGTGCTCATCACATCACATGCTCTCCTTAATACTCATCATCCAATTACTTCACCCCCACTCACTTTCCCTCCAGCAACCTTGTTTGTTTCCTATAGAGTCTCTCATGGTTTTTCTCCCTGTTACTTCCCTCCCTTCCCCTAAGAGCCTCTGTGCTGTTTCTTATATTCCACATATGAGTGAAACCATATGATAATTATCCTTCTTTGACTGACTTATTTCACTCAGTGTAACACCCTCCAGTTCCATCCACATGGATGTAAATAGTAAATATTCATCATTTCAGAGGGCTAAGTAATATTCCATTACATATATATACCATATTTTCCTTATCCATTCACCTGTTCATGGACATCTGAGCTCTCTCCATAGTTTGGCTATTGTGAACACTATTACTATAATCTTGGGAGCAGACAATTATACAAACCAGTTAATTACCAAATTAAAGAAACACATTGGTAACAATACAATAATAGTAGGGGACTTTAACACCCAACTCACAGCAATAGATATATCATCTAAGTAGAATCAATAAGGAAATGAGAATGATATACTAGATCAGAGGCACTTCACAGATATATCCAGAGCATTCCATCCTAAAGCAACAGAACACATATTCTTCTTCAGTGCACATGGAAAGCTCTCCAGAACAGATCACATACTGGGTCACAAATCAGGTCTCAACTGGTACCAAAAGATTGAGATGACTCTCTGTACAATTTTTCAGACTACAGTGTTTTGAAACTTGAACTCAATCATAAGAGGAAATTTGGAAAGGAACTCAAATACTTGGAGGTTAAAGAGCATCCTACTAAAGAGTGAATGAATCAACCAGGAAATTAAAGAAAAAATTTTTTAAAAAATTCATGGAAACTAATGAAAATGAAAACACAATTGTTCAATGACTTTAGGATGCAACAAAGGTAGTTGTAAGAGGGAAGCACATTGCAATACAAGCCTCTCTCAAAAAATTAGGAAAGTCTCAAATACACAAGCTAACCTTATACCTAAAGAAGCTGGAGGGGAAAAAAAAACCAACAACAACAAATAGAGCCTAAATCAAGCAGGAGATGAGAAATAATAAAGATTAGAAGAGAAATCAATGAAATAGAAACCAAAAGAACATTAGAAGAGATCAACAAAACTAGAAGCTGGTTCTTTGAAAGAATTAATAAGATTGATAAACCCCTTTGGATAAGGATCCAAATTAATAAAATCTTTAGTGAAAGAGGAGAGATCACAACCAACACCAAGGAAATAGAAACAATTTTAAGAACATATTGTGAGCAACTATATGCCAAAAAATTAGACAATCTGGAAGAGTTGGATACATTTCTGGAAACTATTATAAACTACCAAAACTGAACCAGGAAGAAATAGAAAACCTGAACAGACCCATTAGCAGCAAGGAAATTGAAGCAGTAATCAAAAATCTCCCAACAAATAAGAGCTCAGGGCCGGATGGTTTCCCAGGGAAATGCTATAAAACATTTAAAGAAGAACAAATACCTTTTCTTCTCATGCTCTTTCAAAAAGTAAAAATGGAAGAAAATTTCCAAACTCCTTCTATGAGCCCAGCATTACCTTGAACTCCGCTCTCAACAAAGTGACGAAGACCCCACCAAAAAGGAGAATTATAGATCAATATCCCTGATGAATATTAATGTCAAAATTCTCACTGAGACACTATCCAATTGGATCCAACACTATAGTAAAAGGATTATTCACCAGGACAAAGTGGAATTTATTCCTGGGCTGTAAGGGTGGTTCAACATTCGCCAGTCAAACAATGTGATATATCATATGAATAAAAGAAAGGACAAGAACCATATGATCCTCTCAATAGATTTAGAAAAAGCATTTGAAAAGTACAGCATCCTTTCTTGATTTCAACTCTTCACAGTGTAGGGATAGAAGAAATATACCTCAATATCATAAAAGCCATCTATGAAAAGCCAACAGCAAATAACCATTCTTAATGAGGAAGAACAGAGAACTTTTCCCTTAAGATCAAGAACATGACAGGAATGCCCATTCTTATCACTGCTGTTCAACATAGTACTAGAGTCCTAGCCTAAGCAATCAGATAACAAAAAGAAATAAAAGACATTCAAATTGGCAATGAAGATGTCAAACAAACTCTTGCTCTTCACAGATGACATGGTACTTTATATGGAAAACCCAAAAGATTCCACTGCAAAATTGCCATCCCACAATAAGGAATTCAGTAAAGTGGCAGGATATAAAATCAATGCACAGAAATCAGTTGCATTTCTACACACTAACAAGACAGAATAAAGGGAAATTATGGAATTGATAGCATTTACGATTGCACCCAAAACCATAAGATCCCTAGGAATAAACCTAACTAAACAGGTAAAGGAACTGTACTCTAAAAGCTACATAACACTTATGAAAGAAATTGAGGAAGCCACAAACAAATGGAAAAACATTCCATGCTCATGAATTAGAAGAATAAATATTGTTAAAATGTCTATGCTACCCAGAACAATATATGCATTCAATGCAATCCCTATCAAAATGCCATCAATATTTCTCATAGAAATGGAACAAATAATCCTAAAATTTGAATGGAACCAGAAAAGACCCTGAATAAATGGAAGAACATTGAAAAAGAAAAGCAAAGTTGGTGGTATCACAATGCTAGATTTCAAGCTGTATTAAAAAGCTGTAATCATCAAGACAGTATTGAACTGGCAGAAAAAAGCAGACATATAGATCAATGGAGCAGAATAGGGAACCCAGAAATGGACTCTCAACTTTATGGTCACCTAATCTTCAACAAAGTAGGAAAGAATATCCAACAGGAAAAGCACAGTCTCTAAAACAAATGGTGCTGTGAAAATTGGACAATCACATGTAGAAGAATGAAACTGGACCATTCTCTTATACCATACACAAAGATAAACTCAAAATGGTTGAAATACCTAAATGTGAAAAAAGGATCCATTAAAATCCTAGAGGAGAACATACACAGCAACCTTCTTGACATTAGTCACAGCAACCTCTTGCTAGATATGTCTCTGAAGGCAAAGGAAACAAAAGCAAAAATGAACTATTGGGACTTCGTCAAGATAAAAAAAAACTTCTGCACAGCAAAGGAAACAGTTCACAGAACCAAAGGACAACTGACAGAATGGGAGAAGATATTTGTAAATGACATATCAGATAAAGGGCTAATATCCAAGATTTATAAAGAACTTATCAAACTCAGCACCCAAGAAACAAATTATCCAGTCAAGAAATGGGCGGAAGATATGAACAGACACTTCTCCAAATAAGACATACAAATGGCCAACAGACATATGAAAAAAATGTTCAACATTACTCATCTTCTGGGAAATAAAAATCAAAACCACAATGAGACACCACCTCATACAAGTCAGAATGGCTAAAATTAACAAGTTAGGAAACAACAAACGTTGACAAGGATTTGGACAAAGAGGAACAATTTCACACTGTTGGTGGGAATGCAAGCTTGTACAGACACTCTGGAAAACAGTATGGAGATTCCTCAAGAAGTTAAAAATAGAGCTACCTTATGACCTAGCAATTGCACTATTAGGCATTTACCCCAAATATACAAATTTAATGATCTGAAGGCTCTTTGAGTTCTTATACATATTCTACACAGTTGCTTTTTCACACCCATGGAAAATTTGTATGCACATCTTCCTTTTTCTGTACCAGAAGTTTCTAAAAGTGGCAAGAGGTATAATACTGCAATCTAGCCATGGTATGTCAAAACTAACAACATCTGCTCATATACCAGAAAAGCATGTTTGCATAATTACCAACTCTAATTCTTCTAGTGCCTAAGCTTTTCCCTGGATAAAACTGAGACATCTTTCAGACTTATTAATCTTTAATATATTTGTCCAAGTACTTACCAAAATATTACTGTTCCTTTGGCCACTCAATAAAAACTTGATGAGTAACTAAATAGTATCCTGATGGCATGACACAGGTAATAGGACAGCTTCCAAATTTGCTGAAATTATAGCCATAGAATATCTTAGGCAATTAGAGCAAGTGTTTCAACTATCATTCATTGCAGAAGAAAAGTTTTAATGCTCTATACACTGAATAAAACCAGTTCTTAACCAAAACTCCCCAAACTAGCTGAAGATTCATTGCCATATCCTGTTAACTCACAGCATGTCATCATGTATCCTAAACATGCTGACAGTGGGTTGGTTTCAATACCACACACTCTGACTGCTCTGGAGTGTGCTGAAGGGGAAGTCTGAAAGCAAAGCCAGTCTTGGCAAAACCTCTTGTTCTTTCACATATTCCAAAGGCAAGAGACTTGGGAGCCCTCAACTCCCCAGTTCTGGCCATGACTGAGTCTGACTTTTACAAATGGCAGAACAACAACTTCCCTTCTGCTTCAAACAGTACGTGCAGCACCAAGAGCACAGAACCTGTTCAAACTGCAAAGACAAGAAAGCATATGTTTTTGATCAGAACTGATTTCCTCTCTAGTAATCTATGATTTCTTTATGATAATCTTAAGGACCACTCTTTTTCTATAAACTGTGTAGGATTTTTTTTGGTGAGGATAATTTAAAAAGCTTTTCATATGACAGTGTTCATCTACATCTCCATCTAACTTCCTAATACTTTATGTCATTTGTTATAATTCTTTGCCCTTTACATCCTTCTTGAGGAATCATCTACCCTTGCAATAGTATCTATATACAGTCTATTACATTTGGCCAGTGATGATCATAAGGAATTTTATATACTTTTCTGACAACTACTGAAAGCATAAGTCAGGAAATGTGAGACAAAATGGTAATCATCCTAAAACATACTGACTCTGTTGATGTCAATTATTTACCATTCCTGAGACATGGTGAATCATTACTAGGCTTAATAGATCTGTGTTCCTGTTCCTTAGTGTAGTGAATTTAGGAGTTTGTGAGTTCAGAGTAGCTTTTGCAAAGTAAAAAAGACTTTCTTAGACAACACTGTTAAGAGAGTATCTTGAATGCAGAGTTCATTTGTCAGGGTCACTTGGATAAACTAATTTGACATTTGTAATGACCCAAAAAAGGCTTGCACAATTATGACATCTCATAGAAAGTAATTGGGCCAAAATTCACAAGACAGTGAACAACGTGTGTTGGAAATGATGTGGAGAAAGGGGAACACTCTTACATTGTTGGTGGAAATGCAAGTTGGTGCAACCACTTTGGAAAACAGTGTGGAGATTCCTTAAGAAATTAAAAATAGAGCTTCCCTGTTACCCTGTAATTGCACTACTGGGTATTTACCTCAAAGATACAGATGTAGTGAAAAGAAGGGCCATCTGTACCCCAGTGTTCATAACAGCAATGACCACAGTCACCAAATTGTGTAAAGAACCAAGATGCCCTTCAATGGACAAATGGATAAGGAAGATGTGGTCCATATATACTATGGAGTATTATGCCTCCATCAGAAAGGAAGAATACCCAACTTTTGTATCAACACAGACAAGACTAGAAGAGATTATGCTGAGTGAAATAAGTCAAGCAGAAAGAGTCAATTATCATATGGTTTCACTTATTTGTGGAGCATAAGGAGATGGAGAGGAGAAGGGAATTGGGGAAAACTGGAGGGGGAAATGAACCATGAGAGACTGTGGACTCTGAAAAACAATATGAGGGTTTTGGAGGGGAATGGAATGGAGGGATGGGTGAACCCGGTGGTGGGTATTATGGAGGGCACACATTGCATGGAGCGCTGGGTGTGGTTCATAAACAATGAATTCTGGAACACTGAAAATAAATTATATAAATAAACAAATAAATAAAATAATTGGGAAAGATCTGACATAAATGTTGCCCTAAAAAGCCAGCAGCATGAACAGAGTACAGGAACTGTAGGATATCTGAAGTTCAATTAAGAAACACCGATCCTTGTTTAAACTGAGCAAAGTTACAGTGCTCTGCTTACAGGTGCAAGAAAGTTTCAAACAGGAAGGAGAGACCACCCTGACAGAGATATGCTCTTTAAAGTCATCAGAATAATGTCAAGAATTTCCATAGACATTCACCAGGCAGTGAGAGATCTAGAATATAGTGAACCACAATGCCAGCACAAAGCTGACTTTGCAACAGTACTCATAAATGTCCATGAGTAAAGTGCAAGTCACTCCTGCAGTGATAAAACCACACAAAGTAAAGATAACTTTTGCATTATTTTTTCACAAGAACCTATATACCAAAAATGTTAAGATCACCAGCTGTTCTCTTTGTAAGAGATTATAAAGCTCCTACTGTTCACCTGGCTAAAACTAAGGATGTGCTTATACAGTACAGCTCCTGCAGATGGAAGGAATTACAAGAGGAATTAGTGCCACGGTGCACATACTAGTAAGGAAGTCTAACTATAGAAACTGGTAACAAATTCCTCAAGGTATTCTAGAAGGAACTCCAAACATAAAAAAGAATGAAAGAGTGCCAGCCCATGAGGATCAACAGCCCCCCACCCTTTATGTGGTCATTCAATTTTTTTTTTCTAAGGGAGGGGGAGAAAAAAAGATAGAAGATTTAAAGGAGAGCCTGGATGTCAACTATACATATCCAGTGGATCACACTGGTTATACTATCAACAAATAATAATGGTAAGTAGGATTGAGGGGAAATGAGCCATCCATAGTAGTATATATATATTTATATTTATATTTAGTAGTATATATATATATATAGTAGTGTGTATATATATACACACTACTATATGGCCTCATTCCAATGAGGAACATTCTGGATTGTTCTTCTTGGGATCTTACAAAGTGGGGTGATGTTCAAGTAGAACAACAAACACGGGACACTGTGATGAACACATGAATATTTCTTAGTCTGTGAGGAGTGTTCACAGTTAAGGAATGCTTCACTTAGAAATTATTTTGCTCCAGTCAATAATAGCCAGGAAACTTCTTAACAAAAAAGAGCAGGAAGAAAAAACTTACCCTGGGGCCAATAGATAGTATAGTTAGTTTAGAGCTGAATTCCTGGTTTAGGCTCAGGTCTTGATCTCAGGATTTTGAGATTGAGCTCTGCATTGGGATCCAAGCTGAGTAGAGTCTGCTTTAGATTTACTTATTTTTTTAGAAAGAGAGAGAGCATGAGCAAGGGGTGGGGGAGAGGAAGAGGGAGAGAGAATCCTCAAGCAGATAAATCTTTTTAAAAATATATATCATACAGCTTATGAAAAAGTCAAGACTTGAGCTCATACCTTCTGAGTATGAATTCTCTGACCCTTTATCTACATTGTGCTCTCTGACCAGTGATGAAACAATTGAAAGGTTTAAGAGGGCTCAATTTAGAAGCAGCCATAGGCTATTTCAAAATATAGATGAAAGCAAGAGATATATTAAACCATAACTAGGCAACCTGTTCTAGTTCCTCAGTACAAAACTAGTTTTTAGGCTTCCTGTTGCTACTCTATTTCTACCATATTTTCCTCTCACAAAAGGCAGGTACTGCCAGGTCAGCATTACCTAATAGGAAAGGTTCTTTTGGCAGTTCTCGGAGGACAATTTCCAAAATGTCAAGAGACTTTCAACTTTAAAATCTGGGTTAGCATATGAGCATGAATATAAACTCCTGTTCCTTACCTCTGACATTTCATCTAATAAAGTTGGAACTGACTTCAGCACCATATGCCAGCAGTCAAGGAGTTCTGCTCATAAATAATGTCCCATACTGAAAAGAATTGCACTCAGATTGACAAAGAAGCTTTTGTGGCTATCACAGAAGGCAAGAATTTCCAAAATAATCCTAATATCAAGCCTTTACATTTTCCCTATCATCAAACTATTAGTAGGTCTTTTTTCTAAAAACAGGCTTTTTCTGTCACTTCTGCTACTCCATAGGTTGCTGTGGAGTCTTTTACTCAGTGTCCATGAATACCTGTTTACACAAAAGCCTGAAATGGTAGAATGGTTTGCTGATGCCACTGACATTGCCATATTAAGAGCAGTACTTTGCTGGAAGTTTTTACATTTAAAAAAAAAAATAACTGTCCAACTTATCTTTGTAAACTGATCAAATCATTGGTTTATTGTCTCATATCTGAAGCTGGGTGTGGATAGAGGAATCCTGAAGAAAAACTGGTGGAGAAATTTAAATTTCCACAGAGACTGAGCATGAATCACCTTTCAATAAAGGGTGTCCTTTATGGGAAATCATATGGTTATCCAAAGAGCTGCTGTTTCCAGCCTGTTCTGAAATTGTTCATATGAATGTAATATCCTTAAACTACTGACCTGAAATTGATTTTGATATGAAAAGACTATAAATCACTGTAAATCATGTGAGGCCACTCACAATAGTCCGTGAAATACAAGTACATTTCTGGGTACATTGACCAAAGAAATATGATAAAAAAAAAAAAATGCAACATCCATTTGGAAAAATCATTCCAGGTGAAAAAACTGATTGCATAAGACTCCTACTCAAAAGAGCTTGAAACAAGCCTGATTCCATTTTGTAAAACCCAGGAAGAAGGTGAGATGATATTTTTGCTTTTTATGTACATTCTGTTTTTGTTTCTTTTTTGTTTGTTTTTTTACTTTTTATTATGACCATTTTAAAACATACTTACTTAAAGGTAGGGAAACAAGTACAATAAACCCCAGTGTGCAAGCACCAGTCATAACATTTGAGTTGCTAATATTTTAACTTCTTTGCTTCTCAAATGAGGAATTCAAACTGAGAGAGGTAACCTAACAAACATCACAGTTATATTGTGGCTGATCCGTGGGTCCATGACTGAAAGTGAAGTCCTAACTATCCCTACTCCCAGAACAGTGTCTCCCTCCAACTTATAGCTCTTGCCATTTGTTATACATGGATTGGTCAGACACTTTCATTTCTAATAGAAGTCTATATTTATTCACAGACACACAGACATACACACACACACACCCCAGATCAGGAAATTTATCTGAACTGCCTCTATTGTATCTCTCCATCACCAGGAAAAGAGCCAGTATGGAATTTAAATGTACAGGAGCAAGATGGCAGAGGAGTAGGAGACTCAACATCATCAGGTCCCAGGAGCTCAGCTAGATAGTTATCAAACCATTCTGAACACCTACATACTCAACAGGAGATTGGAGAAGAGCAACAATTCTAGGAACAGAAAAGTGACCACTTTCTGGAAGGTAGGATGTGGGGAGAAATGAATCCAAGGTAACATACAGGAAGAAAGACCATGGGAGGAGGGGCTGGCTCCTGGCAAGTGAGACAGCAGCAGAGGACAAAATCAGAACTTTTAGAAGTCTGCTTCCCGAGGGATGTCTCTCCTGAAGCTAAGCAGGGGAAGAAGCCTTAACAGGGACAGTGTGGTCTCAGGACCCGCAGGGTCACAGAAAAACTGGGGGTGCCTGAGCTCCCAGGGATTGGAGAGGAGAAGCTAACTGCAGAGACAGATCTGAGATGCACTCTCAGCTGGGGGTTACCTTAAACTGTGATCCAAGGTACAGTTGGGCCAATGCTCTTCAAGCAGGGGCCCTGCAGATGGCAGATCCAGGAGACCCAATCCTTCCTCCTGTGGGAGGAGTGGCACAGGAGCACACAGCAGGAATCTGCTGGGTTTGGAAACTCCAAGCAGGGTTGTGTGACAGAGACATAAATGCTCAGTCACAGGCCAGGTGAGCACAGAGCACGGCCAGAGACCAGAGATGGGAGGGACTGACTGCTTTTCTCTGAGGACATACTGAAGAGTGGAGCCCTGAGGTCTCACCTCCTATGGGACTGAACATTGGGAGGCCGCCATCTTCATTCCCATCCTCCAAAGCTG
Organism: Mustela lutreola; assembly: GCF_030435805.1. Taxonomy (NCBI): domain Eukaryota; kingdom Metazoa; phylum Chordata; class Mammalia; order Carnivora; family Mustelidae; genus Mustela; species Mustela lutreola. The sequence goes on along the minus strand of NC_081291.1, from coordinate 175,847,694 downwards.
TACAGAAAGCATTCAGGGAACAAAAGCTCCTGAGAGCAAACCCGAGCAGGTTAGTCTGGCCCCTGGTAAGGGCAGTACAGTTCCACCTTGGGCAAAGACATTTGAGAATCAATGCAACAGTCCCCTCCCCCAGAAGATCAACAAGAATATCCAGCCAAGACCAAATTCATCAATCAATGAGAACTGCAAAACCTCAGAAATACAGAAATACAGATTATGGAATTCATGGCTTTTTTTCCCCCATGATTTGTCTTTCAAAGTTAAATTTCTTAAATTCTATTTTTTCTTATTCTATTTTTCTTATTCTACTTTTAAAAATGTGTCCTCTTTCTTATTTTAACCTTTTTAAACCATTTTATCTTATGAATACCTTTTTAAAAGTCTTTTTAAATTTTTATTCCTATACTATCCCTTTATTGTATTCAGCCTTATTTTTTGTATACATATAGGTTTTTCTTTCTTTAAAATTTTGGGATACAATTTCTTCTAATAGATCAAAATGTACCCTAAATCTAGCTTTCTTCTAGTTTCTGGCTTTCTTCTAGTTTCACATTCTTTCCTTTTTTTTTTTTCTTTTTTCAACCAAGTACTTATCAATTCCTTTTTTAGAAGTTCTTTTAATTTTCATCTTTACAGTTAAATTCCATCCCTTCAGTGTGTTTGCCCTTATTTTTGTATACATACATATAAGTATTTCTTTCTTTAAAATTTTGGGAGGCATTTTCTTCTGACAGACAAAAATACAACCAAAACCAAGTGTTTGGCTCTGTTCTATTCACCAGTTTAATTTTTTTTCTTCATTTCTTCTCCCACTTTTGGGACTGTTCCAGTTTGCTTAGTGTTTATTTTTCTGGGGTCATTGCTTCCCTTTTGGTATTTGGATCTCTAATTCATCTATTCTTATTTGGATAAAATGACAATGCAGAAAACCTCACCTCAAAAAAAAAAAAAAAAAAAAAAAAAGCAGTACCAATGGCTAAGGACCTAATCAATACAGACATTAGAAAGATGTCAGAACTAAAGTTCAGAATGGTGATTATCAAGGTGCTAGCTGGGCTTGAAAAAAGTGGGAAGATATTAGAGAATCCCTTTCTGGAGAAATAAAAGAACAAAAATCTAAACAAGGTGAAATCAAAAAAGCTATTAATGAGGTGCAATAAAAAATGGAGGCTCTTACTGCTAGGATAAATGAGGCAGAAGACAGAATTAGTGATATAGAAGACCAAATGACAGAATAAAGAAGCGGAGAATAACTAAGATAAACAACTACTGGACCACAAGGGGAGAATTCGAGAGATAAGTGATATCATAAGATGAAACAATATTAGACTAATTGGGATCCCAGGAGAAGGGGGGGACAGAAGGTATACTGGAGCAAATTATGCAGAGAATTTCCCTAATTTGGTGAAGGGAACCAGCATCAAAATGCAGGAGGCACAAAGAACTTCCCTCAAAATCAATAAAAATAGGTCCACACCCTGTCATCTAATAGTAAAACTTAAAAGTCTCAGTGACAAAGAGAAAATCCTGAAAGCAGTTCAGGACACGAGATCTACAACATATAATAGTAGAAATATTAGGTTGACAGCAGATCTATCCACCTCTGTGGATATCATGCCAGAAAGGACTGGCATGATATATTCAGAGCACTAAATGAGAAAAATATGCAGCCAAGAATACTATATCCAGCTAGACTATCACTAAAAATAGAAGGGAGATAAAAAAACCTTTCAGGAAAAACAAAAACTAAAAGAATTTGCAAATGCCAGACATCCCTACAGGAAATATTGAAAGGGGTCCTCTAAGCAAAGAGACAGCCTAAAAGTAAGAGACCAGAAAGGAACAGAGACAATACACAGTAACAGTCACCTTTAAGGCAATACAATGGCAATAAATTCATATCTTTCGATAGTTACACTGAATGTAAATGGGATAAATATCCCAATCAAAAGACACAGGGTATCAGCATGGATTAAAAATAATAATAATAATAAGACCTATTGGTATGCTGTATGCAAGAAACTCATTTTAGACCTAAAGACACCTCCAGATTTAAAATCAGGAGGTGAAAACAATTTACCACACTAATGGACATCAAAAGAAAACTGAGGCAGCAATCCTTATATCAGAGAAATTCGATTTTAAACCAAAGACTATAATAAGAGATGAGGAAGGACACTATAACATACTTAAAGGTTTTGTCCAACAAGATCTAACAATTGTAGATATCTATGCCCTTAACATGGGAGCAGCCAACTATAAAAACCAATTAATAACAAAATCAAAGAACCACATCAACACTAATATAATAATAGTAGAGGACTTTAATATCCCCCTCACTGAAATGGAAAGATCATCCAAGCAAAAGATCAGTAAGGAAATAAAAGCTTTAAAAGACACTCTTGACTAGATGGACATCACAGATAATTCAGAACATTTCATCCCAAAGCAACAGAATACACATTCTTCTCTAGGGTACATGAAGCATTCTCCAGAATAGATCACATCCTGGATCACAAATCAGGTCTCAACCAATCTCAAAAGATTGGGATCATTCCCTGCATATTTCCAGACAACAATCCATTGAAAATAGAACTGAACCACAAGAAGAAAGTTGGAAAAAACTCATTTCTCATTTCTCTACACCAACAGCAACAGCAATTTACAATTGCACCCAAAACCATAAGATATCTGGGAATAAAACTAACCAAAGAGGCTAAGAATCTATACTCAGATGGAGGCAAAAGCACATCCAATTAAAGAATGAATGGGTCAACTAGGAAACTGAAGATGAATTTAAAAGATTCATGGAAACAAATGAAAATGAAAGCACAACTGTTCAAAATCTTTGGAGCACAGCAAAGGTGGTCTTGAGAGGAAAGGGATCTCAATTATTCTTTGGGATATTTCTTCTGGGATCTCAATTATTCTTTCTCAAGAACCAATAAAGGTCTGAAGTACACAGTTTAAACCTATCTGTAACAGAGCTAAAGAAACAACAGCAAAGAAAGCTTAAATCCAGCAGAAGAGGAAATAATAAATATCAGAGCAGATATCAAGGAAATAGAAACCAAAAGCACAGTAGAACAAATCAACAAATCTAGGAGCTGGTTCATGGAAAGAGTTGATAAGATTGATAAACCCTCTGGCCAAATTTATCAAAAAGAAAAGAAAAAGGACTCAAATTATTAAAATCATGAATAAAAGAGCAGAGATCACAACCAACACCAAAGAAATACAAACAATTACAAGAACATGTTATGAGCAACATTACACCAGCAAATTTGACAATCTGGCAGAAATGGGTGCATTCCTAGAGACCTATAAACTACTGCAACTGAACCAGGAAGAAATAGAAAACCTGAACAGACCCATAACCAGTAAGGAGATTGAAGCAGTCATCAAAAATCTCCAACAAACAAGAGCCCAAGCCCAGATGACTTCCCAGGGGAATTCTACCAAACAGTTAAAGAAGAATTAATAACTAATCTCCTGAAACTGTTTCCAAAAAATAGAAATGGAAGTAAAACTTCCAAACTCGTTTTATGAGGCCAGCATTACCTTGATCCCAAACCAGACAAAGACCCCATAAAAAAGAGAATGACAGACCAATATCTTTGATGAACATGGATGCAAAAATTCTTACCAAAATACTAGCCAACAGAATGCAACAGTACATTAAAAGGATTATACACCACAACCAAGTGGGATTTATTCTTGGTTTGCAAGTTCAGTTCAACATTCACAAATCAATCAATGTGATACAATACAGTCATAAAAGAAAGGACAAGAACCATAAGATACTCTCAATAGAAGCTGAAAAAGCATTTGACAAAGTATAGCATCCTTTCGTGATCAAAACTCTTCACAGTGTAGGGATAAAGGATATATACTTCAATATCACCAAAACCATCTATGAAAAGCCCACAGCAAATATCTGGGAGAAAAAAGAGCTTTTCCCCTAAGGACAGGAACAAAGCAGAGCTGTACACTATCAACACTGCTATTCAACGTGGTACTGGAAATCCTAGCCTTAGAAATCAGACAACAAAAAGAAATAAAAGGCATCTGAAATGGCAAAGAAAAAGTCAAACTATCACTCTTTGCAGATGATACAATACCTTATGAGGGAAACCCAAAAGACTCCACTCCAAAACTGTTAGAACTCATACAGGAATTCAGAAAAGTGTCAGGATATAAAATCAATGCACAGAAATCAGTTGCATTTCTATACACCAACAGCAAGACAGAAGAAAGAGAAATTAAGGAGTCAAACCCATTTACAATTGCACCCAAAACTATAAGATACCTGGGAATAAACCTAACCAAAGAGGCTAAGAATCTATACTCAGAAAACTATAAAGTACTCATGAAAGAAATTGAGGAAGACACAAAGAAATGGGAAAACGTTCCATGCTCCTGGATTGGAAGAACAAATATTGTGAAAATGTCTATGCTACCTAAAGCAATCTACACATTTATTGGCATCAGGGAAATACAAATCAAAACCACAATGAGATATCACCTCACACCAGTCAGAATGGCTAAAATTAATAAGTCAGGAAATGACAGAAGCTGGCAAGGATGCAGAGAAAGGGTAACCCTCTTACATTGTTGGTGGGAATACAAGCTGGTGTAGCCACTCTGGAAAACAGAATGGGTAAAACAGTATGGAGGTTCCTCAAAAAGTTGAAAATAGAGCTACCCTACAACCTAGCAATTGAACTACTGGGTATTTATCCTAAGGATACAAATGTAGTGATCTGAAGGGGCATGTCACCTGAATGTTTATAGCAGCACTGTCCAAAATAACCAAACTATGGAAAGTACCTAGAAATCCATCAGCAGAGGAATGGTTAAAGAATATGATATATAGATATAGATAGATGATATAGATATAGATATATAGATATAGATATATAAATACACACACACACACACACACACACACACACACACACACACTGGAATAGTATGCAACCATCAAAAAGACCAGAATCTTGGGCACCTGGGTGGGTCAGTGGGTTAAGCTTCTACCTTTGGCTCAGGTCATGGTCTCAGGGTCCTGAAATGGAGCCCCACATCAGGCTCTCTGCTCAGCAGGGAGCCTGCTTCCCCCTCTCTCTCTCTGTCTGCCTCTCTGCCTACCTGTATTTTTTGTTTTGTTTTGTTTTTGTTTTTTGGGTTTTCCAGAGGTCAGTATCTTTTTTTTTTTTTTACTTGTGATCCCTCTCTCTCTCTGTCAAATAAGTGAATAAAAATCCTAATTAAAAAAAAAAAAAAACAGAATCTTGCCATTTGCAATGATGTGGCTGGAACTAGAGGGTATTACGTTAAGTGAAATTAAGTCAATCAGAGAAAGACAATTATCATATGATCTCTCTGATACGTGGAACTTGAGAGGCAGGGAATGGGGTGGTAGGGAACATAGGAGGTGAAAAATGGAACAAGATGGGACTGGAGAGGGAGATAAACCTAAGAGACTCTTAATCCCAGGAAACAAATTGATGGTTGCTAGGATATGGGAGGGGAGGGATAGGGTGGCTGGGTAATGGACACTGGGGAGGGTATGGGCTATGGTGAGTGCTGTGAATTGTGGAAGGCTGATGATTCACAGACCTGTATCCCTGAAGCAAAGAAAGAAAGAAAGAGAGGAGTCAATATGAATGAAAAGTATAGAAGACTAAGGACATCCTGGTCTGAATGGTGAGAACACCTTTGCCAAATAAATTATCCAAAATGCCTATGTTCAGCAGCAGGAGTTAGTTCCAGTGACTTATAATAAAAGTTTCTTAACAGCTCTTTTTTTAAAAAATTGTTTATTTATTTGACAGAGATCACAAGTAGGCAGAGAGGCAGGCAGAGAGAGAGGGAGGAAGCAGGCTCCCCACTGAGCAGAGAGCCTATGTGGGACTTAATCCCAGGACCCTGGGATCACGACCCGAGCTGAAGGCAGAGGTGTAACCCACTGAGCCACCCAGGCACCCTTAACAGGGGTCTTAAATATCTTCTCCCAGATATGGCTGAAAATCTTTAACACAAATCAGAATACATTGTTCTGCTTTTTTGTTTGGTTTTGTGTTGTTGTTGTTTGTTTTGTTTTTTAATTTTTAATTTTTTATAAACATATAATATATTTTCCCCCAGGGGTACAGGTCTGTGAATCACCAGGTTTACACACTTCACAACACTCACCATAGCACATACACTCGGCAATGTCCATAACCCCACCCCCCCTTCTCCCAACCCTCCTCACCCCAGCAACCCTGTTTGTTTTGTAAGATTGAGAGTCACTTATGGTTTGTCTCCCTCCCAATCCTATCTTGTTTTATTTATTCTTCTCCTACCCCCTTAACCCCCATGTTGCATCTCCACTTCCTTATATCAGGGAGATCATACGATAGTTGTCTTTCTCCGCTTGACTTATTTCGCTAAGCATGATACCCTCTAGTTCCATCCATGTTGTCGCAAATGGCAAGATTTCATTTCTTTTGATGGCTGCATAGTATTCCATTCATCTGTTGATGGACATCTAGGTTCTTTCCATAGTTTGGCTATTGTAGACATTGCTGCTATAAACATTCGGGTGCACGTGCCTCTTTGGGTCACTACGTTTGTATCTTTAGGATATTTACCCAGTAGTGCAATTGCTGGGTCATAGGGTAGTTCTATTTTCAAAATTTTGAGGAACCTTCATCTGTTTTCCAGAGTGGTTGCACCAGCTTGCATTCTCACCAACAGTGTAGGAGGGTTCCCCTTTCCCGCATCCTCACCAGCATCTGTCATTTCCTGACTTGTTAATTTTAGCCATTCTGACTGGTGTGAGGTGATATCTCATTGTGGTTTTGATTTGTATTTCCCTAATGCCGAGTGATGTGGAGCACTTTTTCATGTGTCTCTTGGCCATCTGGATGTCTGCTTTGGAGAAATGTCTGTTCATGTCCTCTGCCCATTTCTTGATTGGATTATTTGTTCTTTGGGTGTTGAGTTTGATAAGTTCTTTATAGATTTTGGACACTAGCCCTTTATCTGATATGTCATTTTCAAATATCTTCTCCCATTCTGTCAGTTGTCTTTTGGTTTTGTAAACTGTTTCCTTTGCTGTGCAAAAGTTTTTGATCTTAATAAAATCCCAAGAGTTCATTTTTTCCCTTGCTTCCCTTGCCTTTGGCGATGTTCCTAGGAAGATGTTCCTGCATCTAAGATCAAAGAGGTTCTGCCTGTGTTCTCCTCAGGGATTTTGATGGATTCCTTTCTCACATTGAGGTCTTTCATCCATTTTGAGTCTATTTTTGTGTATGGTATAAGGAAATGTCCTGTTTCATTTTTCTGCATGTGGCTGTCCAATTTTCCAAATACCATTTGTTGAAGAGGTTGTCTTTTTTCCATTGGACATTCTTTCCTGCTTTGTTGAAGATTGGTTGGCCCTAGAGTTGAGGGTCTATATCTGGGCTCTCTATTCTATTCCATTGATCTATGTGTCTGTTTTTGTGCCAGTACCACACTGTCTTGATGATGACAGCTTTGTAATAGAGCTTGAAGTACGGAATTGTGATGCCACCAACTTTGGTTTTCTTTTTCAATATTCCTTTGGCTATTCGAGGTATTTTCTGGTTCCATATAAATTTTAGGATTGTTTGTTCCACTTATTTGAACAAAAAAATGGATGGTATTTTGACAGGAATTGCATTAAATGTGTAGATTGCTTTAGGTAGCATAGACATTTTCACAATATTTGTTCTTCCAATCCAGGAGCATGGAATGTTTTCCCATTTCTTTGTGTCTTCCTCAATTTCTTTCATGAGTACTTTATAGTTTTCTGAGTAGAGATTCTTAGCCCCTTTGGTTAGCTTTATTCCTAGGTATCTTATAGTTTTGGGTGCAATTGTAAATGGGTTTGACTCCTTAACTTCTCTTTCTTTTGTCTTGCTGTTGGTGTATAGAAATGCAACTGATTTCTGTGCATTGATTTTATATCCTGACACTTTACTGAATTCCTGTACAAGTTCTAGCAGTTTGGGAGTGGAGTCCTTTGGGTTTCCCACATAAAGTATCATATCATCTGTGAAGAGTGATAGTTTGACTTCTTCTTTGCCAATTTGGATGCCTGTAATTTCCTTTTGCTGTCTGATTGCTGAGGCTAGGACTTCTAGTACTATGTTGAATAGCAGTGGTGATAATGGACATCCCTGCTGTGTTCCTGACCTTAGCAGAAAAAGCTTTCAGTTTTTCTCCATTGAGAATTATATTTGCAGTGGGTTTTTCATAGATGGCTTTGATAATACTGAGGTACGTGTCCTCTATCCCTACACTTTGAAGAGTTTTGATCAGGAAGGGATGCTGTAATTTGTCAAATGCTTTTCCAGCATCTATTGAGAATATCATATCGTTCTTGTTCTTTCTTTTATTAATGTGTTGTATAACATTGATTGATGTGGATGTTGGACCAACCTTTCAGCCCTGGAATAAATCCCACTTGGTCGTGGTGAATAATCCTTTTAATGTACTGTTGAATCCTATTGGCTAGTATTTTGGTGAGAATTTTCGCATCTGTGTTCATCAAGGATATTGGTCTGTAGCTTTCTTTTTTGATGGGATCCTTGTCTGGTTTGGGGATCAAGGTGATGCTGGCCTCACAAAATGAGTTTGGAAGTTCTCCTTCCAATTTCTATCTTTTGGAACAGATTCAGGAGAATAGGAATAAGTTCTTCTTTAAATGATTGGTAGAATTCCCCCGGGAAGCTGTCTGGTCCTGGGCTTTTGTTTGTTTGGAGATTTTTGATGACTGTTTCAATCTCCTTACGGGTTATGGGTCTGTTCAGGTTTTCTATTTCTTCCTGGTTCAGTTGTGGTAGTTTATATGTCTCTAGGAATACATCCATTTCTTCCAGATTGTCAAATTTGTTGGCGTAGAGTTTCTCATAGTATGTTCTTATAATTGTCTGTATTTCTTTGGTGTTAGTTGTGATCTCTCCTCTTTCATTCATGATTTTATTTATTTGGGTCCTTTCTCTTTTCTTTTTGATAAGTCTGGCCAGGGATTTATCAATCTTATTCATTCTTTCAAAGAACCAGCTCCTAGTTTTATTGATTTGTTCTATTGGGGTTTTGTTGTTGTTGTTGTTGTTGTTGTTTCTATTTCATTGATTTCTGCTCTGATCTTTATGATTTCTCTTCTCCTGCTGGGTTTAGGGTTTCTTTCTTGTTCTTTCTCTAGATCCTTTAGGTGTAGGGTTAGGTTGTGTACCTGAGACCTTTCTTGTTTCTTGAGAAAGGCTTGTACCGCTATATATTTTCCTCTCAGGACTGCCTTTGTTGTGTCCCACAGATTTTGAACCATTGTGTTTTCATTATCATTTGTTTTTATGAATTTTTTCAATTCTTCTTTAATTTCCTGGTTGCCCCATTCATTCTTTAGAAGGATGATGTTTAGTATTTGGGTTCTTTCCAAATTTCCTCTTGTAATTGATTTCTACCTTAAGAGCATTGTGGTCTGAAAATATGCAGGGAATGATCCCAATCTTTTGATACTGGTTGAGACCTGATTTAGGACCCAGGATGTGATCTATTCTGGAGAATGTTCCATGTGCACTAGAGAAGATGTGTATTCTGTTGCTTTGGGATGAAATGTTCTGAATATATCTGTGATGTCCATCTGGTCCAGTGTGTCATTTAAGACCTTTATTTCCTTGTTGATCTTTTACTTGGATGATCTGTCCATTTCAGTGAGGGGAGTGTTAAAGTCCCCTACTATTATTGTACCATTGTTGATGTGTTTCTTTGATTTTGTTATTAATTGGTTTATATAGTTGGCTGCTCCCACGTTGGGGGCACAGATATTTAAAATTGTTAGATCTTCTTGTTGGACAGATCCTTTGAGTATGATATAGTGTCCTTCCTCATCTCTTATTATAGTCTTTGGCTTAAAATCTAATTGATCTAAGGATTGCCACTCCTGCTTTCTTCTGATGTCCATTAACATGGTAAATTGTTTTCCACACCCTCACTTTAAATCTGGAGGTGTCTTTGGGTCTAAAATGAGTTTCTTGTAGGCAACATATAGATGGGTTTGTTTTTTTTATCCATTCTGATACCCTGTGTCTTTTGATTGGGGCATTTAGCCCATTAACATTCAGGGTAACTATCAAGAGATATGAATTTAGTGCCATTTTATTGCCTATAAGGTGACTGTTACTGTATATTGTCTCTGTTCCTTTCTGATATACTACTTTAGGCTCTCTCTTTGTGTAGAGGACCCCTTTCAATATTTCCTGTAAAGCTGGTTTGGTGTTTGAAAATTCTTTCAGTTTCTGTTTGTCCTGGAAGGTTTTAATCTCTCATTCTATTTTCTATGATAGCCTAACTGGATATAGTATTCTTGGCTGCATGTTTTTCCCATTTAGTGCTCTGAATAGATATTGCCAGCTCTTTCTGGCCTGCCAGCTCTCTGTGGATAAGTCTGCTGCCAATCTAATGTTTTTACCGTTGTATGTTACAAACTTATTTTCCCAGGCTGCTTTCAGGATTTTCTCTTTGTCACTAAGACTTGTAAATTTTACTATTAGGTGATGGGGTGTGGACCTATTATTATTGATTTTGAGGGGGTTCTCTGCACCTCCTGGATTTTGATGCTTATTCCCTTTGCCATATTGTGGAAATTCTCTCCAATAATTCTCTCCAGTATACCTTCTGCTCCCCTCTCTCTTTCTTCTTCTTCTGGAATCCCAATTATTCTAATGTTGTTTCGTCTTATGGTGTCACTTATCTCTTGAATTCTCCCCTCGTGGTCCAGTAGCTGTTTGTCCCTCTTTTGCTCAGCTTCTTTATCCTCTGTCATTTGGTCTTCTATATCACTAATTCTTTCTTCTGCCTCATTTATCCTAGCAATGAGAGCCTCCATTTTTTAATAGCACCTCATTAATAGCCTTTTTGATTTCAACTTTGTTAGATTTTAGTTTTTTATTTCTCCAGAAAGGGCTTTTATATATCCCGACAGGGTTTTTCTAATATCTTCCATGCCTTTTTCAAGCCCGGCTAGAAACTTGAGAATCGTCATTCTGAACTCTAGATCTGACATATCACCAATATCTGTATTGATTAGGTCCCTAGCCTTCGGTACTGCCTCTTGTTCTTTTTTTTTTTTTTTTTTTTTTGTGGTGAATTTTTCTGCCTAGTCATTTTGTCCAGATAAGAGTATATGAAGGAGCAAGTAAAAATACTAAAAGTGTGGCAAAGACCCCAGGAAAATATGATTTAACCAAATCAGAAGAGGTCCCAAATCGTGAGGGGGGAGAAAGGGGATAAAAAGAGGTTCAGAAAGAAAAGAAAAAAAAAGAAAACGAATAAAGAAAAAATATAAAAAAGAAAAAATATATATTTATATTAGATAAACTAGTTTAAAAACGAAAAGAAGAAAAGGGTAAAAGTTTTAAAAAATTTAGCAGAAGAAGAGAAAAAAAATTGAAAAAGAAAAAAAATTAACTGCAAGACTAAAGTATCATGGGGAGAAAGCCATGAGTTCCGTGCTTTGCTTTCTCCTCCTCTGGAATTCTGCTGCTCTCTTTGGTATTGAAACTGCACTCCTTGGTAGGTGAACTTGGTCCTGGCTGGATTTCTTGTTGATCTTCTGGGGGAGGGACCTGTTGTAGTGATTCCCAAGTGTCTTTTCTCCAGGCGGAATTGTACCACCCTTACCAAGGACTGGACTGAGTAATCCACTCTGGTTTGCTTTCAGGAGGTTTTGTTCCCTGAATGCTTTCCGTAGAGTTCTGGAGGATGGGAATAAAAATGGCGGCCTTCTGGTCTCCGGTCCAGAGGAGCTGAGAGCCCGGGGCCCCACTCCTCAGTGCGCCCTCAGAGAACATCGCCCAATTACTCCCGTCTCCCTGGCCTCTGGCCGCGCTCCAAGCTCACCGAGCCTGCGACTGGTTCAAGGTATCCCCAAGCTGAGAGCTCCCTCCTCGGCTCTGTCTCTATAGCCGGCTTTCCCATTCTAAAATATTTATTTATTTGACAGACTGAGATCACAAGTAGGCAGAGAGGCAGGCAGAGAAAGGGAGGGAAGCAGGCTCTCCACTGAGCAGAGAGCCCAATGCAAGGCTCAATCCCAGGACCCTGAGATCATGACCCCAGCCGAAGGCAGAGGCTTAACCCACTGAGCCACCCAGGCGCCCCGGCTTTCCCATTCCAATACCTGCAAGCTCTGTGACACTCAGACACCCCCAATCTTTCCGTGACCCTGCGGGACCTGAGGCCACGCTGACCCCGCGTGGGCTTCACCCCAGTTTGACCTCTGGAGCTATGTCCCTCAGTGGAACAGACTTTTAAAAGTCCTGATTTAGTACTCCCTTGCTCCGCTGCTTGCCGGGAGCCGGCCCCCACCCCCCGCAGTCTATCTTCCCGTCACTTTGGATTCACTTCTTCGCCAGTCCTTCCTTTCAGAAAGTGGTTGATTTTGTTTCTAGAATTGCTGTTCTTCTTCTCTTCGATCTCCCGTTGGATTTGTAGGTGTTTGTAATCTTTAGATAAGTTATCTAGCTGATCTCCTGCTACCTGAAGTAGTCTCAGCCTGCTACTTCTCCGCCATCCTGACTCCTCCCCCATTGTTCTGATTTTGGCTACATCTACTATTTTCTTTTTTTTTTTTCTTTAAGATTTTATTTATTTATTTGACAGAGCGGGAGAGATCACAAGTTGGCAGAGAGGCAGAGAGAGAGAGAGTGGGAAGCAGTCTCCCTGCTGAACAGAGAGCCCGATGTGGGGCTCAATGCCAGGACCCTGAGACCATGGCCTGAGCTAAAGGCAGAGGTTTAATACACTGCGTCACCCAGGTGCCCCTATTTTCTTATTTTTAACACAGGACACCAGAAACTATGAAATCAAATAAAGGTAAAGCTATTTCATTATAATTAAGTTCCTAGGTCTTGTGTTACTCACCCCATTCTTTAAATCAAACCAAACTACCCATGCAACATTCAGCCAGCCACTGATAAAAGCAAATCATAGGCAATCCTAATCTGGAATCCCCTTGTTTTATTCCTACCTTGCTCTTGCTCCACTCTGTCTTTTGCTCCACTTCAGTCTCCCACCCTTCTCTTTACATTTGCACTCTATGAATGACTTTGTCTTAACCAATTTAGTATCTTTGTTGCTCCTCAAAGTATCACTTTGTTCTTTGGATTCACTTGACCCTAAGGTTCTCAATTCACTCTTCTTGCCATTTCTTTGGAACACAAATCCCTACAAAGAAGGATTTAGGACTATGTCATATGAGGTCAATGCTGCAGACAGGTTAGTGTGTGGTGATGCCATGTTTGTGGGCTGTTTAGTCATTATTCCCTCCCAAGGAAACTTGGCTACCATTGCTATTCGATGATGCTTTTTCACTTAGACCAACTGAGAGCTCATCTCATCCACAAACATGAAAAAAGAAATCATTTTTTCCTGCCTTTTATGACTTGCATGTAGCCGGGATACTTGGTGCCCCTCTCATGCTCATCTAAAAACCTAGGATGGTGTTTAAAATGGATTCTGACTTTTTTGTTAAAAAAAATTAATCTTGGGGCACCTGGGCAGCTCAGTGGGTTAAAGCCTCTGCCTTCGGCTCAGGTCATGATCCCGGGGTCCTGGGATCGAGCCCCGCAACGGGCTCTCTGCTCAACAGGGAGCCTGCTTCCTCCTCTGTCTCTGCCTGCCTCTCTGCCTACTTGTGATCATTTGTCTGTCAAATAAATAAATAAAATCTTTTAAAAAATTAATCTTGTTAATTTCTTTGCCAAGGAGTTCAAAATTAGTAGTTTTACTTCTCTTAAAATGTATGCAATTATATGTTACAGTGTTTAAGACAAAATTATCCAAAGTAATGTTTACATCTCTCTCCCATGTTCTACAATGCAACTCAACCCTTTAAAATTAAGACACACTAATCTATTAATTTTTAGTCATTTCTTATTCCTTTGACATCTACTGTTAAAGAGTAAATAATCCAGTAAAGAAATATATGGTCAAGGCTCTAAAAAAATACACTAACCCACTATAAGAAAGGCATGGATCTGGATGTTTGTATATACACATGTGAGTATGTGTGCCTTCACGGGTGCATAGATATGTATATACATGTTTTGGAAGTGGAAATTGACTAGTGTTGATTTATTCTCTCAAATTCCTAATCTCTGATGTTAAGGACATGAATTTGTAAACAATTAGGAGCAAGGTATGTTGCCAAAGAGCAGAGCAAAATGAACTGGTCCACATGGGAACAACAGGAAACAAAACTCATGATCTTTGTCTTGGTAAAATTATGCTAATTAATTCATTAGGTTGGAACATAAATAGTTCATTAATCTTAGAAGAAAATCTTGTATCTTTCGAAAGTAACCTGTTAACTCACTATTCCTCACACTCAAACTCATCATCTAGCACTCTCATATCAGCAAAACCTCAGCAGCTGAGGGAGCCAAGGGAGAAATAGAAATTATTTCTAAAGTTGGACATATAATCCTTTATGCCATAAAATAAAATACAATCTAAGCATCCCCATTTCTATTTAAAAACCCCAAAATGTTTATGGTGCCCAGAACTTGAAATTTAAGAGTTATCTAATTTTTTTTCTTTTCCTTTACTCTATATCTAGGCATTCTTTAAATCTTGTCAACTTTTCCCATATAAAATTTCTTCAATGCATTCATTTCTATAAAATCTTCCACATTCCTACCCTCATAATGTCATGCCTAAACTATGACAACCACCATTGAACTGGCCTCCTTATGTCCATTCCTTTTGTATTCTAATATTATATAGGCATACCTTGAAGATATTGTAGGTTTGGTTCCAGACCACCACAATACAGCAAATACCACAATAAAGTCAAATGAATTTCCCACTGCATATAAAATTTATGTTTACACTATACTATAGTCTCCTGAGTGTACAATAGCACTATGTCTAAAAAACAATGTGCATACCTTCATTTAAAAGTACTTCATTGTTATGAAATACTAACCATCGGGGTGTCTGGGAGGCTCAATTGTTTAAATGTCAGACTCTTGATCTCAGCTCAGGTCTTGATCTCATGATGGTGAGTTCAAGCCCCATACTGGGCTCCACACTGGGTGGGCATAGAGCCTACTTAAAAAAAAAAAAAGATTCTAACCATCATCTGAGCTTTCAATGAACCATAGTCTTTTTGCTGGTGGAGGTCTTGCCTCAATGTTGATGGCTGCTGACTGACCAGGATGGTAGTTACTGAAGGCTGTGGCAATTTCTTAGTATAAGACAACAATAAAGTTTGCCATATCAATTGACACTTCCTTTCACTTGACATTTAGAGGCCATGGCACAGTTATTAATTGGCCTAGATTCAATACAGTGTCTCAGGGAATAGGGAGGCTTGAGGAGAGGAAGAGTGATGGGGAAACTGCTGGTCATTAGAACAGTCAAAATTTGTCACTGAAGTTCCCCATGTTATATGGGCATGGTTCATGATGCCCTGAAACAATTACAATACTAACATCAAAGATCACTTATCACAGACCACCATAACAAATATGACAATCATTAAAAAGCTTGAAATACTGCAGGAGTTACCAAAATGTGACACAGAGACATGAAATGAGCAAATGCTGTTGGAAAATGGTGCCACCCGAATTGCTCCAAGCAGGGTCATCATCAACCTTCGATTAGCAAAAAAATACATTATCTGCAAACCCCCATAAAGTGAAGTACAATAATATGCCTGTAAATCACAGTGACAGGAAAGAAAAACAAAGTCCCCCAAGGTCTGCCATCAGGATGTTTCTTACCTCCAAGAGCTTCCTGTTGTCCATCAGAGTAAATTTACCATGGTCTGTCTGGTGTTCCCACACCTTACAGCCGCAGTACCTCCCACCCATCTAAATGTACCCCCTCACTGCTTCCCAGCCTGAACGCTCTACCCTGATAGGCCAGTCTCCTCTCATGCTGCAGCTACTCTCACCCTATCACCTGTAAAGTCTGCTAGAACCTAAATTCAACCCAGGACTAACCATCCTGGCTCAGCCTATTGACCCCACAATGAATCCTCTCTTCCTCTGACTCTCCTGAGCCATAGAAATAACCTGCTCCATCCAGTCATGTACTTGATTATATTCTCTGTGTTTGAGTTCTGTCTTCCCAACTAGATTCCAAGAGGAAGGATGCTTCATGCATCTTTGACTTTCCCACAACAAGGTGTTAAAGGTTTCAATAGAGACTTTTATTAAAAAGTATTTTCCTAAACATTACAGTAAAGCGATAAACTGGAACAACACCCAAAAGTTTATAACTCGGAATAAAAATTAAGAATATTTTTAAAGAATGCTAGTAAAAATTTACTTTTTAATAATAATCTTATACTCGAGTAAAAAGTGACCAAATATCATAAAACTAACTTGTACTAACTCATCTTTGGTTTTTAAAATAATAAATTAAAAGATATCCTGGCCAAATTCACTTAAGCCAAAGTCTTAGCAAAAGAGGTGAGTGGAAAGTCAAGCCTGGACATGCTCTCGTGCTGACGGCTGACAGCCCCTCCATGCCAGGCCAGCAGGAGACCCGGTCTGGAGAACACCCTTGCAGTCAGTCCAAGAACCTGCTTTGCAGATACTATAAGCAGACTGGCCAAATGGAAAGAAGGTTCTATGACTTGATTGCCAAGAAAGCATGATAAGAAAAAAACTTGAAACCTCAATTAAATAAATAAATCTACAACTCTTTCTTAGGAAATATTCAGAAATTCAGAAAATACAATGGTATTCCTTCCATTAGTCATTCTGGCAATTATTAAAAACAGAAATAACCTAAAATAAATCACAATATGTGAATGGCTAACATAACTTTTGGTAGAGCGATCTCAGCACTCTCAAAGCAAGTGGCCAAATAGGTCACCCAGACAAGTGAAGTGGGCTAGGTGGTGGGAAATCTCCTGATATTAAATATTTTGTCAACTAATTCAAATATTTGTTAATATTGCAAAGTCCAAACAGTTGGCCCACACACAGCCAGCTTGCTACCTCTGATCTACATGGTAGAATGTTTTTGATATGCTATTAAAGAATTTTTAATGAAAATGCTCTTTGCATAATAGTAGGTTAAAAGAGGAAAGAATACTAGCAGGAAAGACATCCAAATAATAGCTGTCTCTGGAAGGAAACTATGGATTATTTGTTTTCTTTACACTTTTCAATATTTTTCCAAATTTTCCTCAAATGAAGATTTATAATACTCCAAATTTTTTTAAGATTTTATTTATTTATTTGAGAGTGGGGACAGAGAGAGAATGCTCACAAAAGCAGGGGGAGGGAGAAGCTGTCTCCCCGCTGAGCAGGGGCTCAGTGTGAGCCTAATGCAATCTCCATCCCAGCTTGAGCCAAAGGCAGACGCCCAACTAACTGAGCCATCCAGGTGCCCCTATTACTCTGTATTTTTAAAAACTATCTTAAAGAAGGAAAAATACACTTTCTCAGCCCTTCCTTTGTGTCCAACATTAATGTCACAGCATTAATTGGGTGATGTCTCTAAAACTTGGCAACTCAGAAAACTTGGCATCTCGTTTATTATTCTTCAATCAGTCATGTTAAATTTTGGGTCTAAATTACTATGAAGTCCCACAATTTTGAATAGCATTAAGACTAATTTAACAGGGTCTCTGGGTGGCTCAGTGATTCAAAGCCTCTGCCTTCGGCTCAGGTCATGATCCCAGGGTCCTGGGATGGAGCCACGGATTGGGCTCTCTGCTCAGCAGGGAGCCTGCTTCCTCCTCTCTCTCTGCCTGCCTCTCTGCCTGCTTGTGATCTCTGTCTGTCAAATAAATAAATAAAATCTTTTAAAAAAAAAAAAAGACTAATTTAACACTATGAACAGATTGCAAACATTGCTGAAGGCAGATACAAAAATAATGTATATAAAGCACTTGGCCCCAAACACACTCAGTAAATGGTAACTTTAAAAATAAGGTATTCATGGGGCGCCTGGGTGGCTCAGTGGATTAAGCATCTGCCTTTGGCTCAGGTCAGGATCCCAAGGTCCTGGGATGGAGCCCCATATTGGGCTCCCTGCTCGGTAGGGAGTCTGCCTCTCCCTCTGTCCTTTCCTCTCACTTGTGTTCTCTCCATCTCTCTCAAATAAAATAAATAAAATCTTTTAAAAAGGGGCACCTGGGTGACTCAGTCATTAGTTGTTTGCCTTTGGCTCAGGTCATGATCCCAGGATCCTGGGATCGAGCCCCACATCAGGCTCCCTGCTGCCCGGGAAACCTGCTACTCTTTCTTCCACTCCCCCTGCTTGTGTTTCCTCTCTCACTGTGTCTCTGTCAAATAAATAAATAAAATATTTCTTTAAAATCTTTTGAAAAATAAGGTATTCATAATTAGTAGGGAATAGAGATGTCTCATTGCGAATGCAAACTGAAAATAAGCAACTGCATGGCTTTTTTGAGAGCAGCATTCAATAGGAACAAGCAACAACAGGCCTTCAAGAATAAAGGCAGGAAGAAGTTTGTAAAACAAATAAATACCAACAAATATAATGCCTATTAACATAAATGGATCAATCTTTTTAAAAAAGAGCTACAAGATGTATTAGGCAGTTTGCTTTTTACACCATTGATTAGATGTTGATTTATGTTCATTTTTCAGTAAAATGCCCAGAGGTTATTACAATTATAAGGCAGAATTTTGTGTATATATGGGATCTTCCCAATCACATTTTAATGCATTTGGTAGGATTTTCATTTAGACTAATTTACAAAATAAAGAACTCTTAGACTAAATCAATGGCCTTCTGCAAATTTCAGAATTGACAATTCAGAATAGCTAAGTAACTCAATGACCAGCACCACAGGGTGCTACCTGGGAAACCAGGCACCCTTGATTTTCATTGTCATTTTCACACTAATGATCCTTGTCCTCACCTCCCAGCCTCAGTTAGGCTCTTCCAATGCCTGCTTGTGTAGCAGAGCCCAGGCAGCACCAAGGGAGAAATTCTTGTCTCTCAGGAGCCAATTTTTAAAAGATTTTACTTATTTATTTGACAGAGAGAGAGAGAGCACAAGTAGGCAGAGCGGCAGACAGAGGCAGAGGGAAAAACAGGCTCCCTTCTGAGCAGGGAGCCCAATGTGAGGCTCAATCCCAGAACTCGGGGATCATGACCTGAGCCAAAGGCAGACATTCAACCGAATGAGCCACCCAGGTGCCCCTCTCAGGAGCCATTTAAATCCAGAAGCAGGAACAGGAAATTTCTTCACATTGCGGGCACCCTTGCTAGACTGTTCCTTTGTTCATTGACGTCTTTTTCTTTCATCTGCTATGGGCTCTTCTATCTTGGACCCTGATTTGGACCTCAGAGCTCCAATGATGGACTTCTGCATTTTGCAGCAACTTCTGGCTAACATTGACTTGACTTTAGAAATAACTGCCATTGGCTTGTCTGTCTTGATGCTAACCTCAGCCCATCCTAAGTTTGCAACCATTATCTGTGCCTTCGTTATTAGCCTTTATGGACCTTTTGCCACCTCCTCCCCACCACCATCACCACCATGTGTGTCTCAGATTCTGACCGGCATAGTTGAGTTCAAATCATGTCCCTGATCGCTGCCATCTTCTCTTTGCCCAAGTCCCCAACCCCTGGTTATCAGAATCCAGCAATAAACTATGATTTTAACTCCTTTGGGGAAGCCTAGGTCAAATATGGCCAGAACTTTATTTAAAGTGTTTATCATAGTCTACTTTTTCTTCTTCTCTTTTTCTTCCCTATTTAGCCAATGTTTATTAATTATTCCAGTGTTTATTTTCTATTCTGCACCCTTCTAAAACTCTCTGGAGAAAAGGCGTTTAGAGACTTGTAAGAACATCCCTGGGAATGAGTAAGATTAGACCCTGGATAATCCTCAGATAATCAGGCAACTTTTCATGAAGCAATTTTGCCCAAAGTTACATTTATGTTTCGATTACTCAAATATAGAAGCTATTTTGCATGCTCTAAACCCAGATATATGAATAGGAGGAAACCTACCTATCTGTTAGAAAGGAATAAAATTTAACCATGGCTAAAGGAAAGTCGCCATCTTTTTCAATAATTCCAGAATCACATAGGACACCCAAACTAGTAGCAGACCAAAGAGAGGCATATGAAAGAGAACAATAACTTTACTTTAAAAAAAAAAAAAAACATAATACTAGGAAGGTAAATTTGATGACAATACTGACATGTAGACCTGCTGATTTTATTTAGTGTTCATCTTAAAAGTGACCAGTTTCAGGGCTAGGGGAAAAGATGTCATATTATTCATCTGCCACACCTCTACTAGCTACTTTAACAACAGATTGCACTGTCAGTCTCTGTTTCCAGCCACTCAGCCCAACATGCCCTCCCATCCACTTGGCACTGTGTAGGCCAGCCTCGGACACAAGTTCTCTGTGACGGTGATGAGTGTGGAGCAGACACTGAGCTCACATAGTAACCATGAGTACACACAGATCACTGTGGCCAGGGAAGAAGAGGATGCCATAGCTAGAAGCCATCAGCAACTCAAAACATGCAGAGGGTCAAGAAGTCACATTAAGACGAGGTGGGGATGGAGACATTACATGTGCCCATCAACACAAAAGTACCTCCCACCTCACTGGTGGCTGAGATGGGAGTTAGGTTTTCAGACCTGGGTGGCTTGTGAGCTCTGTACATGGTCTAAATTTTGGCAAATGGATTAATACTGGAAAATCAGGTCTCATGACTACCTCTGTTGGCTAGAATTACAGCATTTTCCAGTCTCCTAGATAATAAAAAGAAACTTCAAATGGAGTTCTCAAGGTATTTTACTTCCTTTTCTGGTTCTGAGGAATAGTTTTATAACCTGGGAATGGCAATAGTATTGCCCCTTAAATCAATATAAAAGTTGAGAGGTTAAAAACATTGTGTTTCAAGAGCCCTTTGTGGCTCAGTTGGTTGAGTCCAACTGTTAATTTCGGCTCAGGTCATGATCTCAGGGTTATGAGATAGAGTCTCACGTCGGGCTCCATGCTGGGCATGGAACCTGCTTAAGATACTCTCTCTTTCCCTCTCCCTTTACCCCTCTCCCCCCAAAATATTGTGTTTCAATTCACATAAGTCTGCGATAAAAGATGGCCTCAACAATGAACATTTTAGGTAATAATTTTACCCAATCATCTGTTCTAAATTAAATAGCATTAGTGCCAAAATGTTTTTAACACAATTAGAAGGAAACTCTGGAGTAACTGAATTGTAACATATTTATCTCTGCAGGTTGTCATGTAGCTCTCATCTTTTCCCGGTAAGTTCTGGAACAGACAGCAGGGATCTGGCTCTTGCTTGGTACACTGCTGAGCCATCCCAAGTGATCCTCACTGTGAGGTCCTGATGTAAATGTATAGATAAGGGCAGCACAGTGTATCATAGGCCTGTGTCAGGAAGAAATGATTAAATACCATCAATCAATGTGGCTCCTACCTGGGCCCTGAAGAAATTCCGGCAAAGCCAGTGTGTTTATAACATGTCTCCTAACATTACTGGATTTCCATTTCTATTCTCTCCACCTTGCTTTAATAAAACTGAGAGAAATCATCTGATTTTATAGATCTTTCCAAAATATCAACTATGTATTTTTAAGTCAAAATTAATTTAAGATGATTCTCAAAGTAGAATAATGTTTAAACCTGTTCATTAATGGAAAGTCCATTTAAGCTTGCAGCTTTTCAATTCCAAGTTAAATGCTGATTTTGAAACATCACTGGCAAATCTGAAAGTAAAATAAGAAAAAGTGAAGCAATGGAAAATTTTCCTGGCTCACAGTATTGAACAGAAGGTATTTCCAACCCTCAACATGTGTTTTAGAGCTTTCTTTTTGAGGAAGAGAGATCATTACACTACTGTCATGGAGAGCACTTCATAAGGAAAATAAATCTCTCTAGAAATAAGTTATCTTTACATTAACATTTTTAAGAGAAAGAGGAACATCTTAAAGGTGCAGTTCCAACCCAACACTCTCTTCATGTGGATACTTTGAAGAATCTAACCTGGCTCTGCAAACAGGCCATTAAATCCATTTTCCCAACGGAGACTGCAATGTAAATTACTGATTGATTATTCATCTAAAATGAAATTATCACTAAATGGTAGAATGTGACCTAGATACTTATTTTATCTGAGGTATTCCAAATCCAAATAGCATAAAAAAAGGAAAAGAATCATTTTTTTCTTTAGTTTCTATCATCAGGCTTCTCTTATTTACAGTAAGTAAGGTATTAAGACAGCAAAAAGCACAGATTTTTTGAGGAAATTTCACAGGAGTTTTCTCCATAAAAAGTTAAGTGGAAAAATGGTGCCCATGGTAAAATTTTTTAAAGGGTAGGGAAAGGGGCATCATAACTACTAATTTATAAGAATCATTTGGAGATTAAACTCATGTCTGTTTTTTCAAATAAGTACAATTTAATTTTTCCTCAAACTTCAAAAAATTTTGAATCTGTTTTATTTTCTGTGACTTCAGAGCAATAGCAATTTAAAATCTGAATCATGGATCATGAATCATGAATCACCTGGGTGGCTCAGTGTGTTAAGTTCTCTGCATTGGGCTCGGGTCATGGTCCCAGGGTCCTGGGATCGAGCCCCGCATCGGGCTCTCTGCTCAGCAGGGAGCCTGCTTCCTCCTCTCTCTCTGCCTGCCTCTCTGCCTGCTTGTGATCTCTCTGTCAAATAAATAAATAAAATCTTAAAAAATTAAAAAAAAAATCTGAATCATAAATGTGTTTCCTTCATTCATTATAGGGAATGAAATATTTAACTTTTGATGCTATCACATAAGCAGCAATATGACTCTAAGTATTTACAAATGATCTGACACTGAGCAAAACGAATACCTGCCCCTTTAGGAGCATGGAGCCAAATAGATGCTTCCAAGAACTTATATCATATATGGGAAATATGACCTGGAGGAATCTGGCATGAAGCTTTCTCACTTCAGGAGTTTTCCTTTGGAGCACAGAGACACCAGCCACTTTGCTAGGATTTAGTTATGAATTTTCCCCTATGGTGAACATGGGGAACCTGAGAGGAAATAACAAAATCAGTTGCTGCTATGTGCAGGATAAGCATGATTAATTAAATTAATTAAAATTAATTAATTTTAAAGGCATAGCATCACTTTCAAAAGATATGATTACAAGAACATAAATAAAACTGGCAGGTTTAACCAACTTATCCCTCTCTCTGGTAGTGCTTTGTTGTGGTTGGTTGGTTTGAAGAAAGGCAAGAACTGAGTCACATCTTGCTCCCTAGTGCCTTTATTTTATTCTGCTCTGTGCAATAAAGAAATAAATAAGAAATCAGATCATTTTTTAAAAACACCTGTATTTTAAGATTAAACAATGTTTTCTATATGCATTATGCTCCCAAATCTATCAATACAAAGTAAAGTCAAATTTTTATTCCTACAAACTTGTCTCTGCAAGCTCCCTGATCTTCACTCCCTCACCAACCACACACAAGAAGCTTGTATCTACTATGCTAGCACATTCCTTACTCTTTTTTAAAATTTTATATTTTTTCGGTGTTCCAAGATCCATTGTTTATGCACCACACCCAGTGCTCCATGCAATCTGTGCCCTCTCTAATACCCACCACCTGGTTCACCCAACCTCCCACCCCCCGCCCTTTCAAACCCCTCAGATGGTTTTTCAGAGTCCATAGTCTCTTGACACGCTTATGGTTACTTTAAAATCTCTATAAACCATTTCTTTCCAAACAGTTTGTAAACCCCTCCCAGGTCCACCTAATTTGTTCCCAAGATACAAATTAATCATTTGCTTGCTAGTCATAAAATAGGTACCTACATATACCCCACTATCTAAGCCAATTGAGTTAATATTTACTGTAGACAAACTGTCTACAGTAGGCAAACCATTCTTTGTCTTCATGAATAACAAATTAGCAAGATATGACTCTAACATTAAAGAATTCAGTTTAGTGGAAAGTCAGTGACACAAATTTTAAAAATTATAAAAACATTAATGAATAATGGAATAAAAGCGTGTACATGGTACAGAAAAGGGTTTTCTGAGACTCATTCAAACACCCACCTGCTAAAAATATGCATATTCTTCCCCAAATCTGCCATGGTGTGTGCAATATTGACAATAAGAGTTATTCATTTGGAAACATGAACTATATCCAGAAAGCCCACATACCATTTTGTTGTTACTTAGAAAATCATGATTCCTTGGGGCACCTGGGTGGCTCAGTTGGTTAAGCATCCAACTCTGATTTTCTGCTCAGGTCATGATCTCAGGGTCCTGGGACTGATCCCCAACATAGGGCTCTGCTCTCAGTGCAGAGCCTGGTTCAAATTCTTCCCTCTCTCCCTCTGCCCCTCCCTGCTCACCTGCTATCTTTCTCTCAAATAAATAAATAAAATCTTTTTTAAAAATCATGATTCCTTAACAGCTATTATTATCTTAGCACAGATTTATTTGCACCAAAATAAGAAGGGAGAGGTTGGGGCAGAGGGGAAAGACACAGGGAACCAGGGTGGCTCAGTCAGTTGAGCTTTCATCTTTCAGTTTTAGCTCAGGTCAGGATCTCAGGGTCATGAGATTGAACCCTGCATTGGGATTCCCACTTGGTGAGAAATCGGCTTGAGATTCTCTCTCTCTCTCCTCCCTTCTGCCCCCCCACCCCACCCAAGCATGCCCTCTAAAATAAATAAATAAATAAATAAATAAATCTTTTTCTTTTCTCTCTCTTTTTTTTTTAAAGATTTTATTATTTATTTGACAGAGAGAGATCACAAGTACGCAGAGAGGCAGGCAGAGAGAGAGAGGAGGAAGCAGGCTCCCTGCTGAGCAGAGAGCCGGATGCGGGACTCGATCCCAAGACCCTGAGATCATGACCTGAGCCGAAGGCAGCGGCTTAACCCACTCTCTTTTCTTTTTTTAAGTGGGGGACACAAAACATGTGTGTATGTTGGTGAAAAGATAATTTAAAGTTTAGTTCATGGAACAGAGTCCAATAAGAACTAGCTCATTTGGGATATATACTGAAGGACCTAGAAAGCTGACCAGCATCACAAGGCCAAGAGCTAACAGTGACTAGGGCTTATCCTGAACAAAGCTTATTAAAAACAGAGTTATTACTCACTGTTTCTCCTAATTAGTAACTAAAACTAGGTCACTAATTAATCAGTTAACGGGCATTTTTATTAGACACATTTCTCCCTATTTGTGTTTTTATAATTCAGTCTTTGGAATCAAATTAAGACCACTTTCCTCTTTCCAAGATTGATTTAGAACTTCCTCATGCCCTGTTGCCAGAAAGTGAAGATGAAAATGTAGGAAAGAAAGAGACTGAAAATTGAGGTTTCTGATGCTGCTGCTTTTGGTGGTAGCTGATTTTCCTTCTGCCTTTCCCATGCAGGATTGATTTGGACTGCTAACACCATATTTATGTATTATCTGTTCTTTTTAGACAGGTCACCAATTCCTTCTCTAGTTACAGAACAGCTGGTACTAGCTACATCCCCCAGCAATCTTTCTTTAACCAACTCCATTGGTTTTCTTTCCATCCCTACCTTAAGCAAATGAGGAAAAAAACAAAAGCTTCTAGAGAGTCAGGTTGTTCAACTACATTATAATCACTCTATGGTAACCAAGAGGAGGGGGAGGGGGAGCTGCCAACCCATAATAATAACTAGATACTGGAGAAGAAAAAACAAAGAAGTAGGAATAAAATCAAGTAAACCCTATACTTGTTTTATTAAGTACTAAATGAGACTTTAGGGCACATAAATGTGAACAAACATCCTTAAACATTGCCATGGTAGAAATTGAGTCTTATTAATCAAACAAATTCCCCTTCATCCAGACCCATGAAAACAGTAATTGTGAATGTACACTCAGTTATGAAGGCTATATGTACAATACTCCAAAGCACTTTATCAATCCAAAAAGTGTGAATTATTTACCATATACTTTTAGTGCTAACTGCATTTTATTGTTTTCAAGTAAGGTGATATTTTTATTAAATACTCTATTACTAGGTTAATGAGTATGTTCCCAAAACTATACAACCCAAAGGAGAGTTAATTCCTTATACTTTTTAAGATTTTTTTAAAAGATTTTATTTATTTATTTGAGAGAGAGAGAGCATGAGAAGGGGGAGGGACAGAGGGAGAAGCAGACTCCCTGCCAAGCAGGGAGCCCCATCTGGGACTCGATTCCGGGACTCCAGGATCATGATCTGAGCTGAAGGCAGTCACTTAGCCACCTGAGCCACCCAGGCGCCCAAGTCCTTATACTTTTAAATGAACATTCCATTAAATTGCCTCAGAGAAAGCTCTTTTAAAAAGAAGCTCTTTCAATGTCCTCTGCCCCGTTAGAGCAATAGCTCCTTTAGCCCTATGGATTGTCACCTTGGAAGCTGCATTCTCTGATCTTTCCCACTGTGGTTCAGCTATAGCAAGAGTAGGGCAAAGTCATTATCCCTGACATGTAGGAGTTCCCTTATTCTTCCATTTAATAGGTGTGAAGCAGACATTCATGTAGGGCTGAATGATTTGTGCTTACACAAAAAGGTCATATAAAAGGGAGAGCCAGAGACATGTCAGCATTCTCAAATTCCCACTTTACTGCTTAGCCTCTAGAAAACAACAATCTTCTTTAGCTCTTTTAATTTGTGCTTCTCCTATGTTCCAGGTGGTGACTTGCCCCAGACTCCTTTTATGCCCATCTAGAACTCTGCCAGCAAGCAGACATTCAAACTGTTGCAGTCTAGTGTTAATGTGTGATAAAGACAAATTTTCTTTTCATTTAACACAAATAAGTTTAGGAAAAAAGTTTGAAACACAAGAAGGTTAAACAGAAATCTTTGAAAGTTTCAGAAATAAAATTAAGCATTTAGTAGTGGCAAATATCATTAACATTTATAATGCTTTAAAGATAATTAATTATCAATTCCTTTCAAATGAGTCCAGTAGAAAATGTCCAAGCAGTGGCTTGTGTCTACTCTGAACTCGTAGAAAATCCATTAAGTGAGTAGGGAATGAAAAGGAATACCGAGATACAGGAACGTTCATACCAACACACAACATACATACTTTGCAAACTAGCTGGATATCTTCTAGACTTTCAATAGTTTTACTATGCCATGTACTCAGAGATTTAGTTTTGGATATCTCCATAATGAGTGACATTGGCAATCATCAAGTTAAGAAAAAAAATACATGAATTAAGTATTTTATCTTATAGTCAGTCTAATCTGGTTAAATCTGATCAGAAAGAAATCAAAATGTTCAAGATTATTTTTGGCAAACATGAAGACATCTAACATAAAATAACTATATCAATAATAAGCTATTTGTATATGCAATTTGATATTAATAGTGAAGATTATTTGGCCCTCTCCTTGCACCCTCCAAAGCTACCCACTCGAAAATTTACTAGAGAGAAAGAGGAAAACTTCCATTTTCAATTAAGATTTATATAATATGTGGATGTTTCCTACCTATATAATTTTAAAAATTTTAATTGCAGTAAAAGTCCTGTCATGTTTCATGTAAGCAGGAATGAATTTAGACACAAACTATTACATAAGAAGAAGCAATGTAAACAAGCTAACCTATACTATGTGAGGTAGTTAGTGCTGCTTTCCCAATTAATATATCAGGAACTAGAAAAATCCAGGACTTGCCTAGGACAACATGAGATAGCAGAAGAAGAGCCAAGGAGCCCATTAGTTCGACTTAGTCCACCCACCAATCAGCAAACTATATTAACAGTGCTGTGACTTTGACCAATGCCCACTCCTCCCTGTCCATATGATCAAATTCATCTGCAGTCTAACAGGAACCCATTAAACACTATACATATGTATTGCCTTTGACAACCAAAAAAAAAAAAAAAATAGGATACTGACATACTTAACAATAATGTGGTCTTGATTCACATGCTGAGGAAATTCAAAACTCTGGTAGAAAAAGTACAAGCCTAATTCTATACTATCGCAAAAATGTTGGTTTTCCTTCAGCAGTCTAACTGCCAAAAATACTTAATGTTTTTTATTTAAATGAGTGTCTGACTACAAACTTTATAAAACTAATTCAAAGGCTTTTCATTCCACAATATTCTAACAATAACAGACATACTACCAAATATTCACTTACTAACCCTGCCTTCTCCTGAAAGAGTCTTGCCTTATTTTCCTCCAGGGAAACCTGAACCACTGTTTCTGAGTCACACCTTCAGAGATTCAGAAGCAGACCCCAAATCCAGCCCCAATTCTCGGGTCATTATTTTCCTTGTAGAATACTTCCCAGAACTCATACCATTTTCAGTTTCTTTAAATAAAACTTTTGGTCTTTGTAGGTATAAAAATTGCCATATTTCTTACTATATTCTAAAATTTTAAGCTGGAAAAAAAATTGGTCTCCAAACTTAATTTTTTGAGTAGAAAATTCTTCTTCTTCCAACAGAGTTTAAAATCCAGGTTAATTATATGACAGAGGTAGCAAGGGATCTCCATCTTCTCTAGGCCTCTGATCAGTTTCAAAATAGAAGTTTTGGTTAAAGCTCTTCCCTGCCATGAAAAAACAAAAACAAAAAACAGAGAACAATTAATGGAAAAAGCAAGAATGCCCTGTAATGCACTTTTGTTACAATACACCACCAAACTATGTTCCTAAGATCACTAATACTTTCTATTTTCTTTCCTTGCAGGGAAGTTTTCCTGGGCTTTGCCAAGTTAAAAAACAAATAAGACAAACAAACAAAAACAGCAACAACAAAAAGAAACCCCACTCTGTGAAGACGCTGTCAAGCTTTTATGAATTCTAAATCAAGCCTACTTTTTCTTGGGATACTCGTAGATGCTGAGACTACGTGAAATTGAAAATGTCATATGGACGGCAGGCCTAACATTTTTGCAATGCTGTCTTCCCTCAGTGAACATCCCTCTTAAGGTTACAGTGTCTGCATGGGTTTTCTTCTGTTTCACAGGATCTTTTTGTTTAAATCTTCTTTGTTACATTGATTTTTTTTTTTTTTTTTTGGTATATTTCTTTTTTTTTTTCTTTTTCATTTCTATTTCCATGGCAGATAGTTACCATAAGGAACTGTAGCATGTAGTTAATCTGTGTGTCCCTAATTAGGCTCTCCTGAATCCTTTCTTTTGATGTCCTAGTCTAGATGAAATATGTTTTTAACTCAGGGAGCACATTCAAGGCTCTAAAGAGCTTAAAAATAGTCTTAGGCAACATCAATCATGTTCTTTCTATTGGATACCACTGAAATGGAGCAATAGGCCATCTGCTGGCTGGAGATTCAGGGAGGAGTAGAAGTCCTGGTCTTTAAAAGGCAGACTCCTGGGGCGCCTGGGTGGCTCAGTGGGTTGGGCCACTGCCTTCAGCTCAGGCCCTGATCTCAGGGTCCTGGGATCAAGTCCTGCATCGGGCTCTCTGCTCAGCAGGGAGCCTGCTTCCCTTCCTCTCTCTCTGCCTGCCTCTCTGCTTACTTGTGATCTCTCTGTCAAATAAATAAATAAAATCTAAAAAAAAAAAAAAAAAAGGTAGACTCCCAGTAATATTGCTCTAACAGCATTCAGCAAGGTTGACAATGGGGCCAAGTCAGTGTTCAGAGATTTTTTTTTTTTTTTGCATTTCTTTTTTATTTTATTTTTATTTATTTATTTTTAAATTTTTTTCAGATGTTTAGAGATTTTTAAAGGAGTCTCCAGCATGTACATGGAATTAATAAGCATCTTCTTCATGGAGATGCAACATGGGTGGTTTGCAGAGTAGGAAAAGAATAAATGAAACAAGATGGGATTGGGAGGGAGACAAACCATAAGAGACTCCTAATCTCGCAGAACAAACTGAGGGTTGCTGGGAGGTGGGGGGTCAGGAGAGGGTGGTGGGGTTATGGACATTGGTGAGGTGTGCTGTGATGAGTGCTATGAAGTGTGTAAACCTGGTGATTCACAGACCTGTACCCCTGGGGCTAAAAATACATTATATGTTTATTAAAAAATAAATAAATGAGCAACTTCTTCAGTTCCCTTAGGTTACAGTTAATCAGAACCATGAGTGAGGGGCTGCCTATTGGAACGAAGGGATTCAGAGCATAGGGGCAGGGGCTCCCATCAGAGCTCTGTGTGATCATGAGCTTTCATCAATTTCTTCTGTAAGCATGCATGAATTGCTCTGGTTTTTCTCTTCTAAAAGCCAGATGAGGATATCTGGCCTCGGTGGAACCCATACATAAGGAGGTACCTTTATGAGGGCAACAGGACCAAAAATCAAAGCCAAATTATATCTCACCCACTATACTCAACTAATGTCTATAATGGTCTCTTTACAAGATAGTTTATTTTTATAACCTAGGGCTGGTTATGGATCCTGGGGAACAAAGAAAAATAATTACAGACACTTGCCCAAAATGCACTCTGAGAAAAGCAAATGGAAAGAGATAGAGGGAAATGTAAGATGAACTTTATAAGGACAAAATGTATACCTTAATGAGATTTGTGTAATTCAAAGCATACTGACAAGTGTCTACAAAGACAGAAATGGAAAGATACATCAAAATATGTGAGGATTTATGGCTGTTCAAATGCTTTTCTTAGAAACTGTCTATGAAAAATACTGCATAGCATTAAATCACATGTGATATCTGTGGTAACAAGAGAGAAAATATGAACAGCCCAGGCATCTCTAGACCAGAACAGTGTCTTAGTTTTAAATCTTCTCTGCCATTTGCTATCATTATGGTCTTAAGTCCCTTCATCTCTCCGAGGCTTCCTCTCCCCATTTGTAAAATTAAATACAGGGGTGCCTAGGAGGCTTAGTAGGTTAAGCATCTGCCTTCAGCTCAGGTCATGATCCCCAAGTCCTGGGATCGGCCCCACATCGGGCTCCCTGCTGAGCAGGGGGTCTGTTTCTCCCTCTGCCCTCCCCCACCCTCAGATGCACTCTCTCTCGCTGCCTCCTCCTTGTTCTCTCAAATAAATCAATAAAATCTTTTTAAAAATTTAAATACAAGACGTTCAACTTAAAAAGCCATTATGAAGAATAAATGAAGTAATCCGTGTGGAAGCATATGAACTGTAAAGAGCTCAACAAACATCGGTTATCCCCGGAACCCACGTCATGTGGACAAGAATTATGTACTCACGCGGGTGCCCCTACTAGAAGGCACCCTGCAAGGAACCTGAGAAGAAGACTATATCAGATGCTTACATTTGATGTTCTCTCACGAAAGCTACAAACTCAGGATCACTGGCATACAGTTCTAGAATTCTCATTCTTTCTTGAATTTCCTTAGAAAAGAAAAAAAGACCATACATTGCATTAGAAAAACCTCAACAGCACTTTAGGAGTTCTAGCTTTCTGGCCTATCCAGGGGAGAGTTATAGGAAAGAATGGCCTTTTCAGAGAGATGGGGGTTTGGATATTGCTGGAATCACTCTTAAAAACCCAGAGATATATTCCTAAGGAAGGGAGGGAGGAGAGAGAAAGCATTTGCTAATAATGCAAAAAGAAGCCACTGGGTGGGAAATGAGTTACGGCTCAGAATTATATATCCCCTGCATACCACATCACCTGGAAGATACCATGAGGAAAGAAACTGATCATGAAATATTTTTCATCCTTTCCTGAAACCCATGTACATGCATACACACACATGTGTGCATGCACACACACACACACACACACACACACACACACACACACCAGCAGAGCAGCAACAGAAAAGCAGTTTCCTACCTCGCTGGAAAGCCCACTGGTCTCATACATTTGCTGGATTTCTTCCCTGCTCAGACCACCAATCATTTCTCCACCTGCAAAACTAGAGAAGGGGTGCTGAGGATAGGGTCCCTCATACTGCTCGGGTCCAGCCACATGGCTTTCATACACAGGATTGTACTTCACAGCATTTTCAATGGATGAGAGGCTGTCAGGTTGCCTGCTGGAACCACAAAAAGGAAAGGATGGTTGGTTCAGGTTCTTCAGACGCTCAACTACTTAGAAGACTATTTACCTGCGGTAAGATTTCTGTTGAGCAAGAAAAAGAGGTGAACTGGATACAAATGTAGGAATGTGACTATGAGAAATATCCAGATCAGGTGTTGTCATTATCATCTCCCCAACTACATGGCAAGGGCCCTAAGGAATTACTGTTTCACGTATCATCCATCTTTATTTGCCCCACAGTGTTTATTAATAAATATTAATGAGGAAATATGTCTGTCAACAGATAGCATATCATTAAATGAATACAGCTCCATCATTCCCTGAGTATGTAAATCAAAATCAGTATGTAACCATGTAACCACACAGAGAATTGGTAGAAAATAAACGTAGAGAGACCTTAGTGAAATTCAATTCAGAGCTACAAATATGTACTCAGCATTGATTATGTGCCTAGGGTTATCACAGATGCTGATGACATGAAGACTTTGGTGGAACTCTGTCCTGAATGAGATTATACTCTAATGCAAAGTGAGTCAGTAAAAAGTTTAAGAACAATGATGGAAGTATGTCCTCCTGGGTACTCTAGGCACTTAGGAGAGGCAACTTCTTAGCCATGCCAGAGGTCGAGGGAAGGTAACGAACCTGAAGCGTAGCCCTTATAGACTCTAGAAACACAGAAGCAAAGTACAAGCGGGGATCTCAATCACATAACAACTAAAAGGTCTCTGAATCCCTAGCCTCCTAAGTTGAGCAAGTTTTATTTCTCCTATTAATGAAGCTACTAAACAGAGAACCAGATTTCAGTTCTTGTCAGACTCTTAGCCAGATTTAAAATCTGGCTAATTATGGGGTGCCTGGGTGGCTCAGTCAATTGAGTCTCTGACTCTTGGTTTCAGCTTAGGTTATGATCTCATGGGTGGTGAGATCTAGCCCCATCATGGCCTCTGTGCTCAGTGGGGAGTCTCCTTGAGGATTCTCTCCCTCTGCTCCTCTACCCAGTCATGCATGTGCTTGCACACTCTCTCTCAAATAAACAAATACATCTTTTTTAAAAAATAATAAATACATTGAAGTCTGGCTAATTACCACTGGAATGAACTAAAAGGAACAAACTAATAAATGTGGTCCTCACACAAGGGCCTCACCTCATGTCCATCACCCTTCTAACCACTTCCCACCAGGAAAGAGGCATTTTGGCCACATTCAACAATGCCACTCCTTAAGTGTGCCTTGAGATTCATGGATTCCTGCGACTTTGCTCATGCTCATTCAATTAGCCACCCCCAGAGCAAATATCTACTCTTATTTCTGGCTAAATATCATAACTATCATTAAAACTTCTAAGACTCTCTTCTCAGGCAAAAGCAATTTATCCCTCATCTTATTCATACCAGCGCTTATGTTTGTTTCTAATCTAACACCCTTTCAGGCCAGGGACCATGTTTTTATTCAACTTTATAGCTCTCCTCCACCCAGATCATTATCCAATATTTGGCATATAAGAAGTACAAAATAAATGACTAAAAGGAACATTTTACTCCATTAGAGAGCAATTTATCTTATTTACCTGATGGGCCTCTCTGTTTCTCTCCTATCATAATGAGCCTGAAGAGTCCTGACAAAGAAGAAGACAAAAGCAGAAGAGACGAGGACAAGCCCAACCACCGAGGCAATGGTGACGCCTATGACCAAGGGCTCAGACACAAACTCCTCACAGTGCTCACCTCGGTACCACCAATTCTCACCCACCCGGCATCTGTAATGACAAGTGACAAAGTCCAAAAACAGAATCACTGTGTTGAAAACGACAATGGCAGAACCTTTGGCGGGACTGGGGAAAGGTAACAAAATAAAGGCTGACCAAGTGAAGCTTCAGTACAGAAGTGAACATAAAAGGGGTGCCTGGGTGGCTTAGTCAGTTAAGCATCTGCCTTCAGCTCAGGTCATGATCCCAGGGTCCTGGGATGGAACCTCACAGTGGGCCTTCTGCTCAGTGGGGAACCTGCTTCTCCCTCTCCCTGCCACTCTGCCTACTTGTGATCTCTCTCCAGAAATAAATAAATAAAATCTTTTAAAAATTTTTTTAAAAAGAAGTGAACATAATAGATTCAATGATCATACAATTTAAGGTTGTGAATAGTGCTTTGTACAGACCCAGTATGTCCTCCCTGACTATTTGTAAATAACTAAATAAAAGATTGGGTAGATGTAAAGTGTTCTAATTAAATTCCTTACTTATACTTAACAAAAAACAGACCTAGAAAGGAAAGTGACTGAGATCACACAATTAGTCAGCAACAGCTCTGGGTCTAGAACCCAGGTCTCTAAACTCCTAGTGTTCTTTCACCATACTGCAGAGATGCCTGCAACACCCAGGCTCCAGACTTGTGCAAACGTGTCTTAAATTCTGAGAACAGCAAGGGCTCAGACACAAACTCCTCACAGTGCTCACCTCGGTGCTGGAATCACCATTATCTCTGAAAATAAAAAGACTATTTTTCCTTTGAGTTTTCTAGCTAAACTTTGTACTTTTTTGAACAGAAGAGTCTGGATCATTCCCACTTATATCCTCTGGGTCTGGCATCTATAATATTTGCACATCTTGACATCCATAAACTGTCTTCTTATTCATGTTTCCCTGCTCGTTCTCAGCATTCTCTCCTTTTACAACCATGTGACTAGTTGTTGTATGGTTCAGAGGCTGATTTGTTTAAGGAAAATGACCGGGGAGAATGGCTAGGCTACCCAAATCTGTTCATCTGTCTGCTGGAGTTTCTGTAGTTCTGCCTTATTAAAAAATGGACCTAAGTTACTTAAAATATATTTGTTACAACTTCAAAGGCTTTAAATACTTGCTTTTCTTTATTTTCAAACATTCAGTAGGACCAAGAGAAAGCCACAGGCATTAAGAAAATATCCAAGTTGGGACACCTGGGTGGCTCAGTTGGTTGAGCCACTGCCTTCAGCTCAGGTCATGATCCCAGCATCCTGGGATCAAGTCCCACATCGTGCTCCTTGCTCAGTGGGAGCTTGCTTCTCCGTCTGCCTCTGCCTGCCACTCTGTCTGCCCATGCTCACTCTGACAAATAAATAAATAAAATCTTTAAAAAAAAAAAGAAAGAAAGAAAATATCCAAGTAGACAATAAAATTTCACAGTGTAAAGTATTATCTTAGCCTAAACCTAATTTGAGTATAAATTGCCTTATCATCACCACTAAGAACCAACACAAAGGTCTCCAACTACTTCAAGTATTCTAATTAAGACACATTTAAATAATGTTTTTCTTACAGCATCTTAAAAGTATAAAAATAAAATAACCAACCGATCTGGGTATAATTGAGCCCTATTAATTGACCCACTCTCCACATGAGAACTAGAGGGCATCCATCTATTGCCTAGATAAAACTTCTATAATAAATATTGTTGTGATTATCCTAAAATCATAGGTGTAGACTCATCTTCTTCATCCAAGAAGTATCTATATGGAGGAAGTATCCATAACCTTGGGAAACCAAAATCTCTAACTACAACATACCGACAAATGGCCCCATGTCCAGGCATAATGTCACATTTTCCATCATTCAAGCAGAAGTCAGGCTGTAGATCACAGAGACTCTGACAAGGTAGTTCTTCCACACTTAGGTACCCAGGGAAGCATCTACACTCTGCTTCTCCACTCCAGGGGTTGACTACACACTCAGAAAATTCATTGCATGCCTGAAACTTGCAAAGGTTGGCTTGATCACCTAAAACATTTAAAAAAAAAAAAAAAACCCACTAGCGAATGAAACAAGAAAAGGCAAAACACAGGAACGAGTACATGAAGTCCCTCCAGTAACACTAACCCCCTCCAAAGTAACAAGGGACACCCCCCTTCCTGAAACATTAAAATACACCATCACCACTAATACCACAAAAAAATTCTGACTCATCCTTGGATTGATGAGCTGTTGTTAAATATCTCTAAAAATCCAGAGCCAAAGCATAAAACTCAATGATCTGGGTAAGCTTTTTCATTGTTTATCAAGGGAGCAGGAGGACACTTTAAAACCTATGCCATGTAGTTGTCAATCTAAATTGAACACAGTTTTCATATACCCTTCATCTGCACCAACCCTAACCTACCACAGGCTACCTCTATTCTATATGTGATGCTAAATGCCCTATCCCATAGTGAGAACATGGAACAGGAGACAAAGCCCAGACATTGATAGGAGCCTCAGGAGTGTGTATAACCCAATAAGAGCAGCTAAGAACATTTGAGATTTGTGGAAGCCAATGTTAGAAAAATATATCAGCCCTGGACCTCCTCGGGCCATTCTTAACAATATTTTGATTTCAGTACCTTTATTTTTCTTTGATTAGGTGAGAATAAAAATAAAAATTTTAAAAAATTAGGACAATAAGTGATCAAAAATCATGTAAGACATTGACCATGATGGGTCTTTCATCCCACTTGGTTTCATTATATGCTGTTCACTGGTGAATGGCAACCTGTGAATGGCAAACAGTGACAAGGATACAAAAGACAGATGAAATAGGTGGAAAAAATCCATAGGCTCATCTAGATGAAACACGTGATGTTTAGCCTAAATAAATAAATAAATAAATAGCATAGCATAGTCTGTTTCCAGAGAATCTAATATGGTTTTAAGAATTGCTGATTTTCTTGCTATTCTGGAGATTAAAGATACTTGGCACAAAGGCTTTAAAGCAAAAAAAAAAAAAAAAAAAGAAAAAGAAAAAGAAAAAGAAAGAAAGAAAAAAAGTTTCTTGAATATGAGGATTTTAGCCAAGAAGTTAGTTTCACTAGATAATACTGGAGGAAAAGAGGGACCAGACCTTGTGGCTGTTGAACCAGGAAGCCACTGAAATATTTCAAGCAGGAAAGTGAAATAATCTGATGTTTTAGAAAGAGTACCCTGGCTGCTATCTGGGAGAAGGGATAGGGGAGAAGTAGTAGGGAAACTGGTTCAAATGTGGGCTGATGAATGATTGGCCTAGACTAGCAGCAGTGGAGAAAGAAGTACACAGATTTGAGATATATTTAGAATATTCAGAACCAACATAAGTTTGGGGGTAATAGAAACAGGTATCAGAATGACTTCCTAGGTTTCTGATTTAAGTAGCTCAATGGACATGACTTCCATTTCTCAAGATGGTGAAGCTGACTAAAGGATTAGACTTAGTTAAAAGAGGGAGAGATATGGAAAACAAGAGCTCATTCTTGGATATCTTAGGTTCAATATACATAGGATGATACATCTAAACTGAGATCATCAAATACATAGTTATATTTTGATTCTGGAGCTCAGAAGATAAGTCTGATTTGCAAATAAAAATTAAAAAGTAAAAAAATCTTTTTTGCAAAAAAAAAAAGAATTATTGACATTTATATAAGACTTACAACAATGGAAATGGATAAAATACCTTAGGAAAATAATATAGAAGGAAAGAAAGCCAAAAATCATTTGAGCTTGGCAACTTTAGAGATGCAGCCAGAGCAGATCCAGTGGATAAGTAAAAGAGAGAGTTAGCGCTAGACAGAATAGGTAGAAAAGGGAATGGGAGGTAAACAAGATAATGTGTGTGAACAACCTTTTAAAAAAGAGAATAAGCAAAACTAATGACCAAAAACTATACGTTGGCTAATTGAACATAATAAGAAGAAATTAAAATTTTAAAAAATAAAAATACATTTACTATTATATTCTCTAAAAAAAAATAAGAATGATATTGATGTCCTATGAAAAGATCATTTAATAATTACCAAGATGTGAATATTTTACCTGACATAGTATCCTTTTCCCTTCAAGTAATAAATTCACCTTGACTCAGTATAAAGGAAAATACACAAGAATAATCACTGGATTCCACTTAGAAACCACAATAGTATTCAATACCATTACCTGATTCTACATCAAGGGAGAATTTATCAATAGCCAAGTTCATGGTCTGGTAGGCAGTGGTGCAAAAGTCTTCCAGAATCATGTATACAGCATTGTTGACATTAAGAGGGACAGACTTCATGAACTTCATTCGGCTGTTTACAACAATACTGCCATTTCTAAAGTTCAGGATTTCTAAATTCTGGAATCCTGTGAGATTTGACTGGAGATAGGGAACCAGCTACAATACAAGAAAAGTAGTCAGTTTACAAGGTTTTGCATTTTGTTCAAAATATACCAACCCCCACTCAAAAAAAAAGGATGAGCCCCTCCCCTACTTTTCCAAACTATATTCTATTTACATTATTTAAACTGTTCATCCGTAATAGTATAAATTTTGAGTTATTTGAGAGTGAGAGATTTTCCCAGTGCTATTTAGGAACCAATGGAACTGACAGTTTTAGACACCCAGAGAGTTTACTCTCTCTGTTTCACTAAAGAATCACAACAGTGTATCAAAAGTACGTACAAAATACTGGTCTTACAGTAACATGTGAAAAAAAAAAATTTTTAAGCTTGTTTCAGTTCCATAATTCATGGAATTCAATCTTCAGTATCTAAGTTTCTACATCACCCTTGTGCCATGTTGGTGTTTTCCATTTCTTAGTATCTAACTTATTGTTTTTCTACCTACCCTAGGCCATGACACTATTTGTAAATCAATGTTCACAGCAGACCACACTTTCATTGGATCTTATGTGTTTAGGGAAAAGAGAGTTAGTTCATAAATGATTATTCACTAATGCCCAAGTTCCACTTCTAGTGCTTACCAGTTCCAAAAATCTTTGTTCCAGTGCTTTATACTCCAAAGAGTTTTTATTAAACAGATCTTCTGAAAACATCATGTTTGTCACTCGGAGGCTAAAGAAAACCAACAAAGCTCCTGCAGTCTGGGTATGACTCAAGTCACCTCCTTCCGTGGGCTGTGCCACAATAGCCCTCTCTGTGGAGTGGACATTTGTAGACATTTCCACATAACTACCAACCTTGCCATTTTCCTCTGGGATTAGCTCAGACTGATAGTAATCTGTGCCTATCCGGTCCAGTTCTAATGAAATATCCTGAACACCCATAATTACTTCATCCTCTAGCAGGGTGGAGCTGGTGGTTGGAGACAATTTGGTAGACTGTGTTATGGAAGATTTCAACCAGAGCTTGTCAGTAGTCTGTGGTGTACTTGCCAACGTGTCTCTGAACAATTTCCCTAAGGAAGAAGTTCTTGCCCAAACTACATCTGATTCTGGCAATACAGTCCCCAACTGTTGCATGTCTGGCTTCATTACTGAAATCTCATTATCAAACCATTCATGGTTGGATGACTCTGTAGTTTGTTCCATATCCTCCTTTAGAAACGGTAGATCTGGTTTATCAGTAGAAGCAGAGATTGCTATAGATGTCAGTAGGAGAGGTGCTTTGGTAACCGGGTAATAATCAATGTCAGGTACCTCTGATATTTGTTTGGAGAGAACTAGAGATGCAGACTGAGTTGTAGTTTCTGCAGAGATGGGCACAGTAGGCCCACCAATGAGTTCTTCCTCTGCAAATTTTGTGGATTTATCAAAATGCCCATATTTTAAATAGTCAATACTTTGTCCTGTAGAATCTATTTTGTCATCTAGAACTAATTTCTCATCTATAACCTCAGTTGGCAAAAGTGACTCCTGATCTTCAAGCCATGACTTAGACGGTGGTTCAGAACTCTTCTCTAATGAAGTCTCATTCCATGGCCAAGTAATCTGATCTACCATTTGCCCAGACCCTGAGCCTAAACCACTTTCAAATATAAACTCTTTTTCTATGGATGTGTCTGGCATCAAAGTGCTCACTTCTAATTGGCCTTTGTCTTTGGAGGCCAAAGAGTCCAAACCAGAAGATATAGTTACTTCTTTAGCAAGAAGATCTAAAGTAACAGAGGAAGTCAGATATGGTGAGGATGTCAAAGACACTCCAGAATCTTCCACAGATGGTATTGTTTCCTTTGGCACTGGCTGAGTGAATGGACTTGAAGGCAGTGGCTGAACAGAAAGAAAATCTTCTGACCCTTCAACTTTGATTAATCCTAAAAATAAAATCTTCCATTAATTAATCTACAGAGTTGCCAAAATGTATTCCCAGTTCTCCTAATAAAGCTGGCTACTTGTGTTTTTTCTCATTAAGTTAGGAGATTCAGTTGCTTATTTTTACTCCGATAAATTAGCAAGCAAGAAGATCTCATTATGTCTGTGTGATATGGTACAATCATCATGAATATAGCCCCCATCCCTGAGTATAACAAGATCTCAGCTATTGAACTGATTCATCTTCAAACACTTGATGTATTTACTCCATGGAAATGAAGAACTGCTGGTTACCATACTGACAACAACGACTGAATCTAGTAAAAACTAAGGGAGAAAATCCCTTAGGAAATTTTGTCTTTCAATTCCCATTTCCCTTATTGTCCAGTCACTTCTAAATTCACCCAATGTTTAAAATCCTGAACTCATTATTTATATCTTTGTTCAACTTCTTCTTTCACTATATACTCCATTCATAAGTCACATTTTTCTTTTCCTCCACTACATTTAAATTACCCACTTGATTTTCATTTCTTAGTCTCTGCTGTAGCTACCCTAGTTCAGTTCTCCCTTACTAAAAGCTACTATAATAATCTTCTTTGATTTTATTCATTTACCTTACACTATTCAAGTAAAGTAGTTCTTTAATAGTAATCTAATTAAATTATGTATCCTTTAATAAGATGTTCAAAATATCTATTAATTGATAGCCATCCCAGCCCACCAAGTTCATTTCTTATTATTTACCTATTTGGAGTCTCCATTCCAACCAATTAAATCTGACCAGTCCCTCTCTCATATGACTTCCCCAAGCCATTTCCTCCTAATAGATGCTACTATGTTTTTCTATTAACCTTAGTCTCTTTCTCTCTTCAAAACCCTGTCATCTGATATAATAAAGTATAAAACTGTGAAAAGTAATTAGAATCCCTTACCATCTTCTAGTAGGTGAGATCCAGAAGTCCTTTCGTTAGAAACCACAGGCAAGCCAGTCTGAAACACTGCTGGGGTGACAGAATGAAGAGTCAAGCTGCTAACGTCTAAAACCTCTGGGGAAGAACTGAGGCCCACCTTCGAGGGAAAGGCTAATTTGGGTGTAGACACTAAATCACCCAAAGGGCTCTCTGACCAGAGTTCCCTGCCAGTGGTTGAGGGAGGACCAGAGCTGAAATCAAGTGGTGAAATACTGCTGGTGGTAGTTTCATCTGCTGAGGGCCATTCAGCTTGAAGGGTATTATCCTGGGGGGAAAAAAAGGCTAAATCATATCATAGATAAAAGAAACATATAAAAATGATTTCAAATATCACCTATGTATACACATTCCCAGATTTTCTAAGGACACAGAGACAATGTAATATTGTTGGGGAGGAGGATGGGAACATGGCCTCTAGAATCAAACAGAGCTATCATCAAACCCTTATTCAACCCACATACTAGTTTAGAAATCTAGAAAAAAGACATGAACCTCTTGAATCACATCTGTAAATTGGGGAGAGATGAGATAATATATTCAAAAGATTCCAAAGTAAGTTTGTGGAAAAAATATTATTTCTCTGCTTTAGATGTCCCTTTTTCTGTCTTTTTAGCTTAAATACTCTACATAATTACTAATATCTATAATTTGATGTCAAAGACCTAAGCACATTTCCCACAGCAGGAAAGAACAGTTAGCAATTTTATTAATCATTCCAAAAGGTATTTAACTATGTAAGGTTTTTCATTTTGGTAAGAAATGTCACCACATCAAAATGTGATCTGTACCTCAAAAGAATGGCAATATCTATGAAATGGTATCCCACTTACAAAATACAACTTTCTCTTTCTAGTGACTTTTTATTAATATGGTAATAGAGTACTAATCTTACCTTAAAATTTAACTTGAGGAATAGAAAAGTAGACAGAAACACAATCCTCGAACATGCTAATTATGTAACCATATAAAGACAAATCTAAACAAAAAAGTTGAGTGGTGATACTAATAGGTAAAATGGCCATGGCATTTGGTGATAATTTTTATACTTCAATCTATGCTGAGTTATAAACAACAAAAAATAAAAAGTGCCATATGTAAAGAAGAAATTCATAAAATATTTCCTGGGTGAAAACTAAAAAAGGGGCGCCTGGGTGGCTCAGTGGGTTAGGCCGCT
This sequence comes from Mustela lutreola, assembly GCF_030435805.1. NCBI lineage: Eukaryota > Metazoa > Chordata > Mammalia > Carnivora > Mustelidae > Mustela > Mustela lutreola. Next base: position 175,805,555 of record NC_081291.1, on the reverse strand, counting down.
GCCTTCGGCTCAGGTCATGATCTCAGGGTCCTGGGATCGAGGCCCGCATCGGGCTCTCTGCTCAGCAGGGAGCCTGCTTCCTCCTCTCTCTCTGCCTGCCTCTCTGCCTGCTTGTGATTTCTCTCTGTCAAATAAATAAATAAAATCTTTAAAAAAAAAAAAAAAAAAAAACTAAAAAAGGAAAATAGAAAAGAAGAATCATTCTTTATTCTAAATAGCATTAAAATAACATAAAAGCTTTTAAAAAACCCAATGTCCAAGCCTCACACCCCAGAGATCCTAACTTAATTGCTTGTGGATAGGACCCAGACGTGGTACTTTAAAAATACTCCCATAGAGGATACGGGCTGATCATGTTCTGCTGATAGTATTACATGCTGGGTCTCTAAAATACTTCTTTAGTTGCTGAATTGTTATATTTTCTATCAGGTAGACCCTATAAGAAATTTCCTGGTGTTGGGTCCAAGACGTTGGCATAGGAAGATACTGAACACACTTCCTCCTATGGACACAACAAATCTACAATTACATATGGAATAATTTTCTCTGAAAAAATCCTAAAAAGTAGATGAACAGCATCTCCACAACAAAAAAGAGCCACACTGAGTTTGGTAGGAGAGGCAGAGATACGCTCTCACTAAAAACCCCACCCAAAGAGTTACAATCCACAATCAGAATGAAATCTTAAAAATATGGAACTTCCCCCCCAAGGAGCAAGGAGTTTACACCCCACATTAGGCACCCCAACTCTTGGGTCCTGCACCTAAGAGACCAGCCCCCAAAACATAAAACCATCAGGGATTATGTCCAGAACTGTAGGGAATGGAGAACCTGCCCTTAAGGATTCACTAACAGACCTGCTTGCCCCAGGACCCAGTGCAAAAGCAGCAATATGTTTGTTTGTTTGTTTGTTTGTTTGTTTCAGAGGGAACTTTTAATATTTTTTAAGTAAAATATAGTTAACAATGTTATATTAGTTTTAGTATAAAAAATAGTGATTCTACAATTCTATACATTATGCTATGTTTACCACAAATATAGCTACAATCTGTCACCATACAATACTATTAAGATATCATTGACCATATTCCCTATACTGTGCATTCATCCTCATGACTTACTCATCCCATAGCTGGAAGACTTCCTTCTCTCTGATAACCACCTGTAGCCCTACCATCCTCTCTCTGATAACCACCAATTTGTTCTCTGTATTTATGAGTCTGTTTCTGTTTTTTGTTTATTTGTTCTTTTACATATGCGTATATGTGTGCATTTAGATTCCACATAAAGTGAAATCATATGGTAGTTGTCTTTCTCTGTATAACTTACTTCACTTAGCATAATACCTTCTAGGTCCAACCAAGTTATTGCAAATGGCAAGAGCTCATTCTTGTTATGGCTGAATAACATTCCATGGCATATATATACACATACCACATCTTATTTATTCATCTTTTGATGGACACTTAGATTGCTCCATATCTTGGCTATTGGAAATAATGCTTCTATAAACGTGGGGGTGAATTATCTTTTTGAATTAGTATTTTCATTTTCTTTGAGTAAATACCCAGTATTGGAATTACCAGATTTTATGGTATTAAAAGCAGAAGTTTGAAAAGTGCCTAGACCATATGTGAAGGAGACACACTAATCCTAAAGCAAATGCCAAAAAGAAAGGAACCTGTTAGGGCTTTCTCTAAAGACAGAAGCACTGGCAGGTACAATTTTTGCAATCCCACTGTACCTTACTAACACTGGTGCAGATAAGTGCCATTTTGGCAATCACCCTCCAACCTCCTAGCACATGTAGGACTCCCAACCCACATCACAGCACATCACAACCAGCCAGGCCATCACCACCCCACACCCCATGTCACAGTCAAGTCTTAGCCAGCCAAACAAGTGCCACATCCTCCCCAGCTCCCAGCTCCTGCCAAAAATATATCACAGACAGGCTAGGCAAGAACCCCACCCAACCACTCCACCACAGCTCAGCCACACCACAGTCAGAGGATGCACACAGCCCCCACAGGGGAAACTCAGGGAGCCCCTGGTTCTAGTGGCCAGAAGGGGGCTGTGTTTCTGACCCCCATGGGTCATCCCCTACATAATACCACTACCCCAAGACTCCTACAACAGAGGTAGCTGTTTTGTCTAATACACAGAAACAAACACAGAATCAATTAAAATGAGGAGACAGAAAAATATGTTCCAAATGAAAGAATAAGACAAAACCTCAGAAAAAGACCTTAATGAAATGGAGATAAATAATCTACCTGATAAAGAGTTCAAAATAACTTTCATAAAGATGCTTACCAAACTCAGGAGAAGAAGGGATGTGCACAGAAAGAACTTCAACAGAGAGAAAACATAAGAAAATACCAAACGTAAGTCAGAACTGAAAAATTCAATAACTACACTGAAAAGTACATTACAGGGGTTCAAAAGCAAATTGGAAGAAGCAGAAAAACAGATCAGCAAGCTAGAAAACAAAGCAATGGAACTCACCCAGACAGAGCAACAAAAAGAAAAAATAATTTTAACAAGCAAAAATCCCTTAAAGGACCTGTGGGGCAACATCAAATAGAATAATACACACATTATAGAGGCCCGAGAAAGAGAAGAGAGAGAAGAGGCAGAAAACTTATTTGAATAAATAATGGCTGAAAAATTTCCTATTCTAGGAAGGAAATAGACATCTAGGCTCAGGAAGCACAGAGAGTTCCAAAAAAAATGAATTCAAAGAGCTCTACATCAAGACACACTATAACTAAAATATCAAAAGACAAAGATAAGGAAACACTCCTAAATCCAGCATAAGGAAAAAGAACTTACTACATGCAAGGGAAACCCATAAGGCTATCAGTAGATTTTTTTTTAGCAGCAACTCTGCAAGCCAGAAAGTGGTGGCATGAAATTCTCAAAGTACTTTAGGGAAAGAATATTCACCCACAGTGAGATTATTATTCAGAACAGAGGTAGAATTCTCCAGCTAAGCAAAAGCTAAAGGAGTTCATCACCACTAAACAGGCCTTACAAGAAATATTAAAGAGACTTCTTTCAGCTGAAAAGAAATGATACTGATTAATGACAAGAAACCATGCAAAAGTAAAAATCTCATAGCAAAAGTTAAACATATTATAAAAGGAATAATCACTTATAAAGCTAGTAAAAAAGACAAAAGTAGTAAAATTAACTAAAACTATGCAGCCACTTTGGAGAACAGTGTGGAGATTCCTCAAGAAATTAAAAATAGAACTTCCCTATGACCCTGCAATTGCACTACTGGGTATTTACCCCAAAGATACAGATGGATTGAAAAGAAGGGCCATCTGTACCCCAATGTTTATAGCAGCAGTGGCCATGGTCGCCAAACTGTGGAAAGAACCAAGATGCCCTTCAACGGACAAATGGATAAGGAAGATGTGGTCCATGTACACTATGGAGTATTATGCCTCCATGAGAAAGGATGAATACCCAACTTTGTAGCAACATGGATGGGACTGGAAGAGATTATGCTGAGTGAAATAAGTCAAGCAGAAAGAGTCAATTATCATATGGTTTCACTTATTTGTGGAGCATAACAAATAGCATGGAGGACATGGGGAGTTAGAGAGGAGAAGGGAGTTGGGGGAAACTGGAAGGGGAAATGAACCATGAGAGACTGTGGACTCTGAAAAACAATCTGAGGGTTTTGAAGGGGTGGGGGGTGGGAGGTTGGGGGATCCAGGTGGTAGGTATTGGAGAGGGCATGGATTGCATGGAGCACTGGGTGTGGTACAAAAATAATGAATACTGTTACACTGAAATAATAAAAAATTAAAAAAAAAACTTTCAAGTAAATATTAAAAAAAAAAAAGAAAGAAAGAAAATTATGGACTTGAACTATACTTTAGACCAAATGGACCTAACAAACATGGAGGACCAGATGGTTTCACTGATATTATACCAAACATTTAAAGAAAAACTAATGCTAGTCCTTCCCAAACTCTCCCCAAAAATCAAACAGGAATGAACACTCCCAAACTGATTTTACAAAGCCAGCATTACCCTGATAGAAAAACCAGACAAAGATACAAGAAAATAAAATGACAGACCAATATCCCTGATTAACATAATGTAAAAATTGCCCCCCAAAATTAGCAAACTGAATTCAAAGCTAATTGGAAGAATAATCCACCAGGATCAGGTGAGGACTTATCCCTTGGATAGAAGGACAATTCAAAACTTACAAATCAATAAATGTGATATGTCACATTAATGAAATGAAGAAAAAGGGGCACCTGGGTGGCTCAGTGGGTTAAGCCTCTGCCTTCAGCTCAGGTCATGATCTCAGGGTCCTGGGATGGAGCCCCACATCACTCTCTCTGCTCAGCAGGAAGCCTGCTTCCCCCTCCCTCTCTCTGCCTGCCTCTCTGCCTCCTTGTGATCTCTCTCTCTCTCTCTCTGTCAAAATTAAATTAAAATTAAATTAAAGAATAAAAAAATCATACAATCATCTCTATAGATACAGAAATTATTTGACAAAATTCAGAGTCCTTTCATGATAAAAATCCTCAACAAACTGGGTACAGAAGTAACATATCTCAACATAATAAAGGCCATGAATGACAAACCCACAGCAAATATCATAACCCAGTTTGAAAGGCTGAAGCTTTCTTATTAAGATGAAGAATAAGACAATTGTCTCACTCTTACATCTTATTTAATATAACATTAGAGGTCCCAGCAAGGGCAATTAGGCAAGGAAAATAAATAAAAGTTATTCAAATCAGAAAGGAAGAGGTAAAGTGGTCTATTCCAGAGGGCACGATCCTATGTATATAAAATACTAAATAAATTTAAAAAAAAAAAAAACTGTTAGAATTGGAACACCTGGGTGGCTCAGTTGGTTAAGCATCTGACTCGGTTTCAGCTCAGGTCATAATCTCGGGGCTGTGAGACTGAGCCCCACAACAGGCTCTGTAGAGATCAAGCCCCACAGTGATCTCTGTACTCAGCAGGGAGTCTGCTTGAGATTCTCTCCCTCTCCCACTGCTCTTCCCCCCAATCATGCTCTCTCTCTAAAATAAATAATATTTTTTTAAACTGCTAGAACTAATCAATGAATTAAGTAAAGTTACAGGATACAGTAGGATCAATGTACAGATACCAATTACAGGAGTCTGGTGGGTGCTCTCTAGTACCACAGCCTTTTGCACTCTGCATGCACTGCCGGACCGGGGTCTGACCAGTCACTCCCCACCCATGCCTTAGAAAGTTCTGCATGGGTGCTAGCCAGCAGTCTTTTGGACCAGCCAAGGGTCTGGACGCTCCCAGCCAGTGCCTGAAGGTTCTCAGCCCAGTCTCTAACTGGACTCCTCAGCAGCAGCAGCCACTGTGCCATTGAGCGAACCAGCAACATGGGCCTGGTCCCAGACAGCAGTCCTGGCAAAGGCACCACCGAAAGTGGACTCCCTAGATCAATATTGTTTATGGTATTGGCACGGTATTGACACGGAGGTGCAGAGACAAGTGGGCCCTTCAGGTGACCCCTGAGACAGTGGCTGGGGACACGCACAGCCTGTGAGAGGTTGTGTGGTTCAGCGGGGTTTGTGGAGGGGGAGTCTCTGTGTTCTGGACCACCCAGAGGGGAGCAGGCTGAGGCTTCTCTCTGAGATGGAGGTCTGGGTGCAGTCTGCTTTCCACTAAACCTTCTAAAGGCCACAAAAAGCCATCAAAAACAAAAACAAAAACCTCCAGAGAACAAAAGCCTGAAAAACCAGTCTCAACAGAGCCCAGCCCATTGATAGGAAGCAGGAGGACTCAACCCAAGTAAGACTGCCTGAAAACCCAAGCAAGACTGCCTGAAAAAACCCCAGAAAGCCAGCCAAAAGAATGAGGGGACAACCACCACAAGATCCCCATAAAACTATAAAACCCCAATATCAGGAGAAAACAATATATTAAGCTCCCAGTATTGCCCTAAAACCTGTATATTTCAGAGATACAGCTTTTTTTTTTTAATTCATTCTCACAATTCTTGCTTTTAATTTCTTTAACCTAACTACCATTACAATTAGAGGTTTAATAAAACATACTCCATAATAATGTTTTAACTTGAACTTTTTTCATACATATACCTGTGTTTTTATTTTTCTTTTCTTTTTTTAAAAAAATACATATATATATATATATATGTGTGTGTGTGTGTGTGTGTGTGTGTATGTAAGCTTCAGAGTAATCCTTTTTCCCTATTCAATACTACGCTTATATATAAACTAGTTTTAATCTCCCTTTATCTCTGGAAAGTTGAGTCCTTTAAAAAAGATAACAAGATACATCCAGGAAGAACCAAAATAAACTTCCTTACCCACATCTAGGATTTATATCCACCCTCCCATCTTTTTCTTCTGACAGTGTTTCTGTGTATTTGTTTCTGTTCTGATATTATATAAATCTTATTCTTGGGGTTCATTTTGACTGGGTTTTTTTTTTTCTTGTCAATTACTTTTGTCAGTCTTTTTGTTCGTCTATTTTTGTTTATATACCTTATAAATCTTACTTTGGGGGCTCATTCTGCCTGGGTTGTCTTTTTTTTTTTTTTTCTGTCTTTCTCTTTGTCTATTTTTTTTTTCTTTTTTCTTTCTTTTTGGTGGTGACTTCCAATTGCTCTTCTGAAGTGTTCCAGGGTGAACCTTCCCTGGATCATGGTTGATATATTCAGCAATAAATACCCTCAGCCATCTCTCACCAAAATGACTAGGAGGAGGAACACCCAACAGAATAAAAACTCAGAGACTGTGCCCTCTCCATCAGAACTATTGGATATAGACATAAACAGTATGTCAGAAAGGGAATTTAGGGTAACAGTTATCCAGGCAATAGCTAGGTTGGAGAAACCCATTAGTGACAACATAGAATCTCTAAGGGCAGCAGTGAGAGCCACCAGGGAGGAAGTTAAAAAAGCTATCAATGAGACTGAATCTAATCTAACTACTCTAACAGCTAGGGTAACAGAGGCAGAAGATAGAATTAGTGATCTAGAGGACAAAATGATAGAGAAAAAGGATCAGAAGGCATAGAACAAACAGCTTAGAAGCCATGAAAACAGAATTAGGGAAATAAATGATGCCATGAAATATTCCAACGTCAGAATTATTGGGGTCCTGAGGGGGTGGAAGAAGACAGAAGACTAGAAGATATAATTGAACAAATTCTGGGTGAAAATTTTCCCAATCTGGGGAATGGAACCACTGTTCATGTCCTAGAGGTAGAAAGAACACCCCCCTTCCCCAGATCAATGAGTCTAGAAAGACCTCGAGGCACTGAAACTGATGAATCATAATTTTAGACAGGAGGTTCTGAGGGCAGCTGGGGGAAGAGTTTCCTTATGTATAGAGAAAGGTCCATAAGAATAATGTCAGACCTGTCCACAGAAACCTGGCAAGCCAGAAAGGGCTGGCAAGACATATTTAGGTCACTAAATGAGAATAATATGCAGCCAAGAATACTTTATCCAGTAAGGTTGACATTCAAAATGGATGGAGAGATAAAGATCTTCCAAGACCAACAAGGTTTAAAAGAGTATGTGACCACCAAGCTGGCACTACAAAAAATATTAAGGGGTCTTCTATAAAAGAAGAAAGAACCCAAGAGTGACACAGAACAGAAATTTACAGAGACAATCTATAGAAACAGGAAACATGATGTTAATAAAAAACATCTTTCAATAATCACTCTCAATATGAACGGCCTAAACGCTCCCATAAAATGGCACAGGACTGCAGACTGAATAAAACAACATCCATATGCTCTCTATGAAAGACCCATTTGGAGCCTAAAGATACATCCAGACTGAAAGTGAAGGGATGGAGAACCATCCTTCCTGCCAATGGGCCTCAAAAGAAAACTGGGGTAGTGACTCTCATATCAGATAAATAAGATTTTAAACTAAAGACTGTAGCCAGAGATACAGAAGGACACCACCTCACTCTTAAGGGGTCTATCCACCAATAAGATCTAACAATTATAAATATTTATGCCCCCAACATGGGAAAGCCAACTACGTAAGCCAACTGTTAATCAAAATAAAGAGTCATATTGATATGAATACATTAATAGTAGGGGATCTTAACATACCACTCTTAGTAACAGACAGATCATCCAAGCAGAAAATCAATAAAGAAGCAAGAGCTTTGAATGACACATTGGACCAGATGGACCTAATAGATATATACAGAACACTTCATCCTAAAACAACAAAACATTCATTCTTCTCAAGCACGCATGGAACTTTCCCAGAGTAGACCATATACTGGGTCACAAATCATGGCTCAATGATACCAAAAGATTGAGATTATTCCCTGCATATTCTCAGACCAAAATGCTTTGAAACTGGAGCTAAACCACAAGAAAAAGTTTGGAAGGAATTCAAACACTTGTAAGAGTGTTTGGAGATTCCTTAAGCCAAAGACCACACTGCTTAAGAATGTTTGGATCAACCGGGAAATCAAAAAAGAACTTAAACAATTCACTGAAACCAATAAGAATGAAGACACATTGGTGCAAAACCTGTAGGATACGGCAAAGGCAGTCTTAAGGGGGGGAAGTACATAGCCATTCAAGCCTCACTCAAAAAAAAATTGAAAAATCCAGAATACACCAGCTCTCTTTACACCTTAAAGAACTGGAAAATCAACAACAAATTAAGCTAATCCCACACACAAGAAGGGAAATAATCAAGATTAAAGCAGAGATCAAGGAGATAGAAACCAGAGATACAAAAGAACACATCAATGAAACCAGAAGGTGGTTTTTTGAAAGAATCAGTAAAATTGATAAACCAGTGGCCAAACTAATCAAAAGAAAAGAGAGGATCCAAATTAATAAAATTATGAATGAAAGGGGGAAATCACGAAGAACACAAAGGAAATAGAAACAATCACCAGAAATTATTATCAACAGCCATATGCCAATACGTTAAGCTTCCAAAACTGAATCAGGAATAAATTGACAACCTGAACAAGCCAATATCTAGTAAAAAGATTGAAGCAGTGATTAAAAAAAAAAAGAAAGAAAGAAAAGAAAAAAAAACCTCCCCCCAAAAACAAGAGCCCAGGACCTGACAGATTCCCTGGGGAATTATACCAAACATTCAAAGAAGAAATAATACCTATTCTCCTGAAGCTATTTCAGAAAATAGAAACAGAAGGAAAACTTCTAGACTCTTTCTATGAAGCCAGCATTATCCTGACCTCCAAACCAGGCAAAGACCCCATCAAAAAGGAGAATTTCAATATTCCTGATGAATATGGATGCCAAGATTCTCAACAAGATACTAACTAATAGGATTCAACAGTACATTGAAAAGATTATCCACCATGACCAGGTGGAATTTACCCCTGGGATGCAAGGGTGGTTCAACATTTGCAAATCAACCAATGTGATAGGATGAATCAATAAGAGAAGAGAAAAGAACCACATGGTCCTCTCAACTGGTGCAGAAAAAGCATTTGACAAGATAAACAGTATCTGTTCCTGATTAAAATGTTTCAAACTATAGGGAAAGAGGGAACATTCCTCAACTTCATAAAATCCATCTATGAAAAACCCACAGTGAATACATCCTCAATGGGGAAAAGCTGACAGCCTTCCCTTTGAAATCAGGAATATGACAAGGATGTCCACTCTCACCACTCTTGTTCAACATAGTACTAGAAGTCCTAGCAATAGCAATCAGACAACAGAAAGAAATAAAAGGTATTCAACTGGCAAAGAAGTCAAACTCTCTCTCTTCAAAGATGACATGATACTTTATATGGAAAACCCAAAAGACTCCATACCCAAACTACTAGAACTCATTCAGCAATTCAGTAATGTGGCAGGATACAAAATCAATGTACAAAAACCAGTTGCTTTCTTATACACTAACAATGAAAATATGGAAAGGGAAATTAGAGAATCAATTCCATTTACTATAGCACCAAGAACCATAAGATACCTGGGAATAAACCTAACCAAAGAGGTAAAGGATCCATACTCAAGAAACTACAAAACACTCGTGAAAGAAATTGAAGACACAAAAAGATGGAAAAGCATTCCATGCTCATGGATTGGAAGAATAAACATTGTGAAAATGTCTATATGACCTAGAGCAATCTATACATTCAATGCCATCCTGATCAAAATTCCACTGGCATTTTTCAAAGAGCAGGAACAAAGAATCCAAAAATTTGTATGGAAACAGAAGAGACCCTGAATTGCTAAGGAAATATTGAAAAAGAAAAACAAAACTGGGGGCATCACATTGCCTGATTTCAAGCCTTACTACAAAGCTATGATCACCAAGACAGCATGGTACTGGTACAAAAAAAGACACACAGACCAGTGAAACAGAGTAGAGAGCCTAGATATGGACCCACAACTCTCTGATCAATTAATTAATCTTCGACAAAGCAGGTAAAAATATCCAGTGGTAAAAAGACAGTCTCTTCAATAAATGGTGCTGGGAAAATTTGACAGTTATGTATAGAAGAATGAAATTTGACCATTCTCTTACACCATACACAAAGATAAACTCGAAATGGAAAAAAGACCTCAACGTGTGGCAGGAATCTATCAAAATCCTAGAGAAGAATATAGGCAGTATTATTCGACATCAGCCACTGCATCTTCTTCCAAGACATATCTCCAAAGGCAAGGGAAACAAAAGCAAAAGTGAACTTTTGGGACTTCATCAAGATCAAAAGCTTCTGCAAAGCAAAGGTAACAGTCAACAGACAAAGAGGCAACCCAGAGAATGGGAGAAGTTATTCGCAAATGACACTACCAACAAAGGGCTGATATCCAAGATCTATACAGAACTCCTCAAACTCAACCCACACAAAACAGATAATCACATCAAAAAAATGGTCAGAAGACATGAACAGATGCTTCTCCAAAGAAGACATACAAATGGCTAACAGACACTTAGAAAAATTTTCATCATTATTAGCCATCAGAAAGATTCAAATCAAAACCACATTGGGATACCACATTACACCAGTTAGAATGGCCCAAAATTAACAGGACAAGAAATAACATGTGTTGGAGAGGATGTAGAGAAAGAGGAACCCTCTTACACTGTTGGTGGGAATGCAAGTTGGTACAGCCACTTTGGAAAACAGTGTGGAGATTCCTTAAAATTAAAAATAGCGCTACCCTATGACCCTGAAACTGCACTACTGGGTATCTACCCCAAAGATACAGATGTAGTGAAAAGTAGGGCCATCAGCACCCCTATGTTCATAGCAGCAATAGCCAAGGTCACCAAACTGTGGAAAGAGCCAATATGCCCTTCTACAGATGAATGGATAAGGAAGATATGGTCCATATACACTATGGAGTCTTATGCCTCCTAGCAGAAAGGATGAATACCCAACTTTGTATCAACATTGATGGGACTGGAGGAGATTATACTGAGTGAAATAAGTCAAGCAGAGAAAGTCAATTATCACATGGTTTCACTTACTTGTGGAGCATAAAGAATAACATGGAGGATATTGGGAGTTGGAAAGGAGAAGTGAGTTGGGGGAAATCGGAGGAGGAGATGAACCATGGGAGACTGTGGACTCTGAGAAACAAACTGCAGGTTTTGGAGGGGAGGAGGGTGGGGGGTTGGGTGAGCCTGGTGGTGGGTATTGGGAAGTGCACGTATTGCATGGAGCACTGGGTGTGGTGCATGAACAATGAATCTTGAAACACTGGAAAAATAATTTGATTAAAAAAAATAAAAATTAAAAAAAATTAAAATGGGCAGAGGATTTGAATAGATATTTTTCCAAAAAGACCTACAAATGGCCGTAAGTATATAAAAAGATGTTCAAAGATGTTAATTGTCAGGGAAATGCAAATCAAAACCACAATGAGACATTACCTCACACCTGTCAAAATTGCTAATATCAAAAAGGCAAGAGATAATAGGTGTGGCGATGATATGGGAAAAAGAGACCCTGTTCATATTGGTGGGAATATACAGCTATTATGGTAAACAACAGAGAGTTTCCTCAAAAAATTAAAAATAAAACCACCATATGATAGAGTAATCTCATTTCTGGATACATACACAAAGGAAATGAAATCAGTATATCAAAGAGATACCAACACCCCTTTGTTCACTCCAGCATTATTCACAATAGCCAAGATATGAAAACAACCTAAGTATCTATCAGAGGATGAATGGTAATAGAAGATGCGGTGCACACACACACACACACACACACACACACACACACACACAGGAATACTTTTCACCCATGAGGAAGAAGGAAATCCTGCAGTTTGTGACAACATGGATGGATCTTAAGGATATTATGCTAAGTGATATGAACTAGACAGAGAAAGACAAATACTGCCTGATGTGACTTATATGTGGAATCTAAAAAAGTGGAACTCTCATAAATAGAGACAAGAATAATGATTTCCATGGGTGGGGGGGGGGGGTTGGGGAAGTGAGGAGATGTGGGTCCCAGGGTACAACATCCAGTTATAAGATGAATAAGTTCTGGAAATCTAATGTTAAACATGGTGACTATAATTAACAATGCTGTATTACATACTTGAAAATTGCTAAGAGAGATCTTAAATGTTTTCACCACAAAAAAAAAAAAAAAAGAAAAAGAAAAAGAAAAGGTAATTATGTGAGGTGATGAAGTGTTAACTAACCCTACCATGGTAATCATTTCCCAATAAGTGTACCAAATCATCATGTACACCTTAAACTTATATAATATTATATCACAGTAAACTTGGGAAGGAAAAAAAGAATGGTCCCAATGGAAAGAGCAAGAGTTCAGTTCCAGATAAATGAAAAGTCAACAAATTGAAGTCCAGAGTGGGAAAGGAAAACAAATTAAGAAAAATTACCAGCTTTTGTCTTGCCCAAAACTCAGGTTCTTAAAAGACTTTCCTTTGGTTTATAAATCTTATATTAGGAAAAGAGGTATGATATTGTAATTTATAAATATATATATCTGGTTTTAGTGTCTATAATTCCTGGCTCACAGATCCCAAAACCCTTGGAATTGCCTAAGTGTTGAGAGTTATTAAAGTGTCTTTTGTTATGTTAATGGAGTAACTTTTAGAGGGCACTTATGGATGGGTACTTGTTGCCAATAAAGCCAACCATGTAATTAAGGGGTTGGAATTTCCAGTCCCACCCTGGGACCTCCATGGAGGCGAGAGGGGCTAGAGGTTGAATTAGTTACCAATGGCTGATGATTTAATTGATCATACTTCTCTAAGGAAGCCTCCATAAAAATCCAAGGATAGAGTCCAAAGAGCCTGGCTTAGTGAACACCTAGAGAAGCCTGAGAGCAGCATACCTGGTGAGGGCTTGCAAGCTCTGCACCCCTTACACATACCTTGTCCTATGCATCTCTTCTATCAGGCTGTTCTGAATTTTATCTTTTATAACAAATCAGTAATTTGGTAAATAAAATGTTTGAGTTCTGTGAGCCATCCTAGCAAATTAACCAAACTTGAGAAAGAGGTCATGGGAACCTGTGATTTATAGCTGGTTGGTCAAAAGCACAGGTAGCAATGTAGGCTTGCAACAACTGGTGTCTGAAGTGGAAGTGGACAGGGAGGTACAGTCTTACAGAACTGAACCTTTAACCTGTGGAATCTGATGCTATCTCTGAGGAGATATTGTCAGAATTGAATTGAATCCTTGAACACCCAGCTGGTGTCTGGAGAATTACATGGTGCTGTGTGGGAACACTCCCACCTCACATATTGAAAACTGACTCTCAGAACCATGTTAGGGGGGTGAGTGTGTGCAAATATGTGAATAAAACAGACATGTCACATTTTAGAATAGGAATCTTTTTTTTTTTAAGATTTTATTTATTTATTTGACAGAAAGAGATCACAAGTAGGCAGAGAGGCAGGCACAGAGACAGGGGGAAGCAGGCTCCCTGCTGAGTGGAGAGCCCGATGCGGGGCTCAATCCCAGGACCCTGAGATCATGACCTGAGCCGAAGGCAGAGTCTTTAACCCACTGAGCCACCCAGGCACCCCTAGAATAGGAATCATGAATCATGTAGTTTAACCTTGCCTAATGAAGATAAGAAACTGAGTCTCATGGAAGTGAAATGCCCACAGTCACAGAAAATTGAGAAAAAAAATCAGAACTACACTCCTGAGTTTCTAGAGTTCTCAGTCCCAGTGCTTTGCCCACTATACCAGACTGTTCATTGAAAGATATGTATAAGTATACATCACCAGAAGGCGAAAGGATTCCCAGAGGAGAAACTAGAACAGCCTTGGCAGTCCATTCTTACTCAGGTTAGCCTATGTCCACAGGTCTGTAAGACCCAGGTAAACAGAGCAAAGAGAGAGAGGAAAGCCCATTTTCTAATATGTAAATATCTACTATGTTGAATATGGAGGTTGTATAGACTGAAAACATTTTTCCTTCCCGTTTCTTTTTCTAGTGTCTAAAACCACAAATGCATTCAAGGAGAAGCAGGAAGGCCATTTGCTCAATGCCAAGTTTGTTCCACAAAAAATTAATTAGGATGATGACAATCATACCATACCTGGGAATTCACTCTAAAACCACATCTAGAGATGTGTTAAAACCATACATTCATCCAGCTGAGTCAGACATATTTATACCCTTTCAAATTCTACATGTGAATTTTTTCAAAATGCCAAGTGAAATGTTTAAGCACTTTAACCTGTGTTGAAAAAATTGAGTTTTATCAGACAGATCTTATGACTTGACACACGTTAGGAAAACAGCCCCATCCTTAATGAAAAAGAAATTCTCCAACAATATACACAATTTCAGTATATCTACAAATGAAATGCCTTTTCATTCCATGAAAATCAAAAGTAATACAGAATATCTCTAATAAAAGTCAAGTCATAAATAGGCCACATAAAAAGTGAAAGTAGGCAACTTGATTTTTTTTTTTTTTTTTTTTAAATCAGAGAAAGACAGCACGAGTGGGAGGACAGGGCACAAAGGCAGAGGGAGAGACAATCTCAAATAGACTCCTCCACCCTGAGTGGGAGCCTGAGGTGGGGCTCCAATTTAGGACCCTGAGATTGTGAACCGAGATGAAACTAAGAGTCAGACGCTTAACTGACTGAACTACCACAACCTGACTTTTTAAATAAGGATGACCTTCTACTCCAAATAAGTGCCCTCTAAAAAATGGCATGGCAATGAAGCTTTGTCATACATTGCGAAAGGTATAACATCTATATGCCAGTAATAGCACTTCATTTATTTTTATGGGAATAGATGTTCCCATAGTAACAAATTCAACTCAAGAATTCTTTTAGTTTGGTGTAGCACATTAACTTACATTAACTTCACTTCTGTGAATGCCAATTGAAAAGCCTGCTAGTGCTATAGAAAGCATACTGTGCAACATGCGATTTTCCAAGTTAGGATGCCAAAAGGTGTCAAATTCAATATCCCAACATTTTTACCTCAATTTCTAAAAATCAAATCTGTAAAAAAAATTTAACCTCCTTTCTATAAAAGAACAAAATCTTAACAGTTTGCCACCCAAAAAGAAGGAAAATCAATAGCCACACACTTCTAATTAATCATTCTTTTTCTTCATGTCTAATTATCGTCCATTAACAATCCCACTGTCTCCTCAAACTGTCACTGAACGCCCCCACAGTTAGCACTATTCAAAAAGCTGAGGGGTTGGCTTTTATGCAAATGGAGCCAAATTGCAGACACCACGTGAGCCCGTTTAGTCAGTGCTTATCTTCATTAAAGGACAAGGCCCTTTCAACCAAACCTTAACTACTTTAACTACTGCAACAGGGAGACATCAGCCTAAGAATACCAGATCTTCCTGGTTTTCAAAAGAAGTTGGAAATCTACATTTTCTTGCAAAAATATCTTAATTGTTATATGTTAGCTTTTAAAAAAATTTGGCCCCAGGGGGGTGCTTGGATGGCTCAATCATTCAGTGTCTGCCTTTGGTTTAGGTCAAGAGCCCAGCTTCCTGGGATTGAGCCCTGCATCAGGCTCCCTGTGCAGCAGGAAGTCTGCTTCTTCCTCTCCCACTCCTTCTGCTTGTGCTCCTTCTCTTGCTGTCTGTCAAATAAATAAATTAAATCTTAAAAAAAAAAAAATTGGCTCCAAAGTACATGCTTACAGCTGGATCCAGCTGGCTGGTTTCCAGCTTGCAACCTCTGGCTCATATAGAAATTCCTATCTTTACAACATCATTCTGTGGTTAGAGAAGCCTGAGACGAATAGGGTGAGGACTGAAGACTAGTGGTGCCATGTTTACAGCGAATCACCATCCTCTGCCACTGCATTCAGGATGGACTCCTACCACTGCATCACCTTACCTGTGGAAAAGTCTGTCTACCAGACTGGAAACTTCATAAGGGCAAACCCACACCTTTATTCATCTTAGTTTCCCCAGCATTTGGCATGTGAAAAGCACATGATAAATACTTTTGAAGGAATGAATAAGTGATTGAATAAATAAACACCAAATAATGTAATTTCTAGTGTCAATCCCCACTACCTTCTTTCTCCAATATGGAACTCTGTGAAAGGAGTATTTCTAATGACACCACATTTCAATACTGAGCTGCTCTATAATGAAGTATAAGAAATGGCTGCTTGTATTAATGGCTAAGTGAATTTGGGGTCGACTTTGCAAATGTTCATTGCAAGATTAAAGTCAAGAAACAGGTATTTCAAAAAGCGTCTGTGAGACAGAAAAGTCTCAGGGGAATAGGAGTAGGGAATGTAGAAGGGAGTCCCCCTACTCTATGTGGTAACAAAAGATTCACAAATGCTTTGTACCCAGGTCGTGTCTCAGGGTACTAGATGCCTCTCTATGGGTGAAGTGACAAGTGGAGGGGTTTGAAGGGGATAAAGGATCACCCAAGAGAGCTGGGTGGTAAAAACAAAAAGGAACATTCACTCCATGATGTTTCTGTGCAAATGGGAATGTTTTCAGTACAGATTAAAAGGAGTCCTGATTTTGAATCCCTGTCATTTGTCGGCTGGCTGCTATTTTTATTCTTTCTTTCTCCCATACACACGCTATTCTATATGCTTTGGAGTCTGACATTTTTCTTCAATACAATCTTCAGAACACAAATCTATACTCTATGTACCTATGTACATCGATTTATAGTCTTGGCTATAAAAACTACTTCTGAGTAACTTTTAGAGAACAACTCAGTAGGTACTTATAATTTAATTATTACCAAATAATCATAAACCATAAGTAAGGTTTATACCACATGTAGAGCTTGGCAATTAACCAGTGCAGACTTCATTTAATTACAGCAGAAGGCTTAAATTTTCTGAACCAATACTTCGGACTCTGGAGCTGACAACTGTAAATAATGTTCCAAGGATGATGTAAGAAAATATTTGAAATAGGAACAGCTCAGGAAATTCACGATGCCAAAGTAAGCAGGTGAGTGTATAAAGAAGAGAAGTTTGAAGGCCTGATTCTAGGCATAAAACATAGAAACATACTTACCAGAATGGATGGTGGGGTTGACGGAAGACTTGAGCTTTGGGTGTTCCAAACTAGGTCTTCAGTTTCAGGAAGTAAAACTCCTCTCACTGAAGAAAGAACATTTTTAATTGAGGCAATATTGTATATGAGCTTCAGGGACAACTAAAAACCAGGCTGTTCCTTTTTAATAGTTTAGATCTTGGCACAACAGATAAGGGAGACTTGCTTAGAAAATGGTGGGTTTTTTCTTAATTTTTCTTTAAAGATTTTATTTATTTATTTCACACACACAGAGAGAGAGAGAGATCATAAATAGGCAGAGATGCAGGCAGAAAGAGAGGGGGAAGCAGGCTCCCTCTTGAGCAAAGAGCCAGATGTGGGGCTCGATCCCAGGACCCTGAGATCATGACCTGAGCCGAAAGCAGAGGCTTAACCCACTCAACCACCCAGGTGCCCCATAAAGTGTTGTTATTTTATTCAGATATTTTACTTATACTGAGATAGGGAAACTGAAAGACTCCATAAAAATCTGCTTTTCCCTCTTTTTCCTGCTTCTGTTCTTACTAGGACCTGTACTCTCACTTTACACATGCCTCATGGAACAGTATATGTCCTCCTTGTAAGGGACAAGAAGTTAACGATTTTTTTAGAGTCTTCCAGCACAACAGATAACATCAAAGGAAGGGCCATGGGAGAATGACGTGACAAGGCCATCGTATGCGTATTCCAGACCACAGGCACCAAACATCTCAATGCCAAGACTTCCTGGCTCTCGGGAATAGGAGGCTTATGAAGGACATCTGGAACACTGTCCTTGTTCTAGCTGGTTCCCAGATGCCTGAGAGGACATGTACACCAGACTACAGTCCTCACTAAAAACCCCAGACCCCAAGTAAAGACATAACTGTCTCCCTTTCCAAGTTTCCCAGATACTGTGTTTGTATCTGCTCTCTCTATATATATCTTCAATAAACTCTGCTCTCTCCCTTCCTGCAGCTTGTGCTTGATGTTTATCCTGCATGTCACCAAGGACGCTCTTGGCTGTTACTGTGGGGCCCTCTCTGGGTCCTTGAACCTGGCCTGCCGGCATTAGTATTAACAAAATCTATCTGATTTATAAGACTCCAACAAAAAATATTCTCATTATTACATTTAAGACGTTCCTATATTATTTCTTTTTCTTCCTTCAAGCATTATTTACTCTTTTCAAGATTCCTGTAAAGCAGATATTTTTAAGTTGGTTTTTTTTTTTTGTCATTTTAATAAGGATGTTAAACTGAACTTCCAACTTATTTGCTTGATACTAAGAATTATAAAAAATTATTTCCTCGGGCGCCTGGGTGGTTCAGTTGGTTAAGTGGCTACCTTTGGCTCAGGTCATGATCCCAGGGTCCTGGGCTTGAGCCCTGCATCAGGCTCCCTGCTCCACAGAGAGCCTGCATCTTTCTCTCCCTCTGCTTTGCTTACTTGTGTTCTCTATCTCTCTGTCAAAGAAATAAATAAAATCTTTAAAAAAAAAAAAAAAAGATTTCCTCTTTGACAGAAAGTATCTTTGAAAAATGGGTTAGGACACCAGAGAGTTTACCTCTATACCAATATTAAAGAGCAATAAAGGTAAGATAGCAGAATATATAACATAATTCAACAAAGGCTTACTGAATCCTTGCTAGTTACTACAGACTTTGATAAAGTTGAGACTATAAACATTAATAAAGTCAAGCTTCTCCTATGCAAGTATTCCCTATGTCAGAGAGATACATACAAATTATAAAATGATGTGAGTGGCATATATACAATGTATGGGATACAAAGAAGAAACTGATTTGCCTGAAGGGGAAAGGGAATCTATAAAAGCTAAAGAAAGAAAAATAAGGATTGCCACGATTTGATCTGGTGTATGCACTAAAAACAGAAGCAGAATCTCTCTTTATTCAGCTGTTAAAAGGGATCAATGAGAAGCAAAAACCCCTATTTGACTTAAGTATTTTCCAAAACTCTTTTTCAGTTGTGTATTCAGCTATCTTGTCCTCTATAGAAAATAAGTACCATGGATCAAGGATTATCTATCTTTAAGAAATGATGACCAGGTTACCTAGAAAGCAACAGCCATTCAGAATTCTGAGTTGGCATGACAATAGAAATAGATTTAGACACAAAATTTTGTGCAACTGAAACATACATCTAATGAGAGATCAATACACCTGAATTAGTTTCTCCTGTATATCCTAAAGTTTTGTTAAATTTGCGTAGAAATTCTCAATTGCTAAACTCCTTTTTAGGACACCTTGTAGAAGTTAGCTCTACAACCATAAAAAGAAGACCTTCCTAAGCTGTTTGTGGATTTAGTTTCCTAAACAATCTCACTTTTCCTGTTGCATACCTTAATCTCCATGCCATCCACCACTACCCTCGTTAATAACCTTAGTGTTAGTAACTTCTGCTCAGTTTAGTTTCCCATCTCCTTCAGGTCATGACCTCCCAGCTTCATTTTTTTCTCAGATCCCAATATCCAGATTTCTAGAACCTTCTGCCTACTTGCTGTCCCCTTAGGTAGCTCCCAGCTAGTCTATACCAGCTTTGCCAAAAGAACTTCAGCAATTTCAGATTATAACAAGCCTTCTTTCACTATTTTATCTGGCTGAGGTATTCCAACAAGATTCCGCAACAAGAAAGAAGTATATGAGAAAGTAAGCCCAGGATATCTGCACTGCTCCAAAATACAAAGGTTCTTTCATGTTTTAGAACTGATAGCCCACTATCACTATCATCTACGAAGAAAGAGTTTCTCCACTTTAGGAGCCATTGGTTAAGCTTTCTGGCTCTTGTTTTCTGTTCAGGTCGTGATCTCAAGGTGGTAAGATAAAGCCCCATACTCAGTGGGGAGTCTGCTTCAGATTCTCTCTCGTCTCCTTCTTCCTCTCCCCCAATTTATGCTCTCTTTAAAATAAATAAATAAATAGCTAGATGAATAAATAAATAAATAGTTTCTCCATTTCAAAGTCCTATATAGCCCATATGACATCCAGGCCACTTTGGGGCTCTGTTTCAGCACATTATCGTTTTAAGGAAACATCAGTCTCGCAGCCAAAATAATTGAAAAGCAATTTAAAGTTTTAGTGAAGCCCTCAAAAAAAATCTTCTTTAGGAAGTAAGGAATTATACATAGTAAAATTTCATTAAAGCTTTTCTCTCTCTTTCTCTCTCGTCTGTATTTGTGTTTGTTTATTTATACACACACACACAGGCCTAGGTGATAACTACCTGAAAAGATACAGATTCTTTTCTCTTAAGAAAATGTGGGAATCAAAGAGACTATAAAAATGCATCATTGTTAGTATTGTCTCTCATTCATGGGTTTTCCTGTTTGGTAGCTGGTACATTTCCCATGCAATCATTTCAGTAAAATATACTCCATGAACATCTTAAAAGCTAAACGACCCATGAAAGAAGATGTCATAAAGAAATAAACATGAAGGAGTAGGTAATTTAATAGGACATCATGTCCCTGTTGAGTTAAACTGTTACAACACCAGTAACCGGACTCTTTTTTCTTTTTTTAAAGATTTTATTTATTTATTTGACACAGAGAGAGAGAGAGACCACATGCAGACAGAGAGGCAGGCAGAGAGAGGGGGGAAACTGGCTCCCTGCTGAGCAGAGAGCCTGAGACAGGACTTGAACCCAGCACCCTGAGATCATGACCTGAGCCAAAGGCAGAGGCTTAACCCACTGAGCCACCCAGGCACCCCAGTAAACCAGATTCTTAGTAAACTTTAGTCTGAGATTAACTAGATCCCTTTTTAGCCTCTAAATCCCAAGTACTCAAACCCTCCTTGATGAACCCTTGATTTCAGATCATAACTGGATCTTTCCAGTTATCCAAATTCAAACTTAGGACTGAATTCTCCGGGATTCTGCCTATCAACCAGTATCAGTTCTTCTTTGACCAAGATCTTCCCTGAGCTTCTCTGAGCTGCTCTTTTGTCCCCTGCTCTCTGGTTTTTAAGTCTTAACACCAGTCAATTTGCCTGTGGAGAATTACTGTGTTGGTTGCCCCAGCAGCACTATAACCTGTTCCAATTCATGCTTGCAGATTCTACTTCTCTTTTTCTTATAAGCTGCTCCCATTTCCCTAAACTATTTCTAATAAAATACCATGTTGTTCCCTATTTCCCCCACTGTTTATGGCCTTTTGTCTACCAATACTCCTAAGAGCTCCTGATTGATCTATCCCAAATAGCTGCATGGCTAAAGCTCCATTCATACCAGGATGGCTCCTTTCTCATGCAATCTAGAGAATGCTCAGAACCACAGATATTTAAGGAAATGGGTTTTCACCAGAGTATACTGGAAAAGAAACTAAAGCTGTACAAGGACTTTTTGATGGTTATCAACTCACCGTTGATAAGCTGAAGGGAGTCAGGATCTGGATTCAAAGAGGAGTTCCCCATCAAAAAATTCTGATGCAGTGTCTCAGCAATATAATCTCTGAAGTTACTAATTGCATAAACAGCAGTGGGTTTATCATCCAGTTCCACAAGACCATGGTTTTCCACTTTGTTGGAATGAAGGCTAATCAGGTCCCAGGTGGTATTGCTGATAGCCTCACCATTGAAGGTAACTGCATAATGAACATCTATGCCACTATGGATGGAAAGAGAGGACAGATTAGGCCCTGCTAAGGAAGCACAAAGAAAGGAGCTTTGAAACCATGGAGTACAAACACTACACCTGATGGGGGGCTGGGGGAGGTTCAAAAAGCATGGATTCCACAACCATTCTCTGCAGACCCTGGACAACCTTTTGCCATCCCTTCCTGCTTCCGAGAGAACAGAGGTTCATAGCTCTCAACCCTTTATTATATGATGTAAACCTGTTCTTCTCCCTGCTTCTTTCCTCCTTCAGAGCCAACAGTTCCTCTCCACTAATAGCCAGCCTCCTTCTTTCCCTATTAGCATTTCTCTTCCCAGATTTAAAAAAACAAAACAAAATCTTCTAACTACATCCAACAAGGGGTAATCCTCTCATCTCTCTTTCTTATTGTTGTTGTATAGATTATGTACTCCACGATTAGAGGTGGGTCCTGAAGCAATGAAGAAGCTTAATTACTAAATTACTAAAACATAGTTATTGGGAAGGAAAATATGAAATACTTGGAAATAAAGCAAATTAATGACTTGTGATTTTTTTAAATATCATGCTAGAATGTTTTCTAATATGACAGTTATCTAAGTCTCTCAGGAGATGGAATTTTGTTTGATAGTCCAGACAATTTACAGTCCTGTAAAGTTTGAAACTAAACTGTAATAAAACTATTAAGAAGTTATCTGGGGTTTTTCTAGCCTGGTAGCAATGATGACTCCAAAGTTTATGATTTTACTACCCTAAACCTTTCCCAAATTGACCAAATAAATTTCTGTTTTTCAAATGCTCTATTAACTAGCTTTCATTTTTCCACTGGCTCCTTCACTAATGAGCTGAATAAAACCTTAGTGAGCTAACAAATAACTGTCTGAGACTGGGCTTTTTTACTATTTACCTTTCCATAAGCAAACAAAGAGATTTCTTAGAATAAAGGGTAGAGTAAAAATACATAAATTGTAGTTGACATGCCATTTGATATTTTCTTAAATAATCATTTTGGAGAAATGACACTAGACTGAAATTTTTAAGCCAATAAAAATACTCCTTCTAGACTCTCAGATTTCTCTAACAACTAAAAGCTAACATTTTAACAGTGCTTACCATGTGACAGGTATTTCATATGCTTTATCTCATTTAATCTTCGTAATAACCCTGTGAAGGTTTTATTATCTTCAGATTATTATTAAAGAAACTGAGCTTTAAAGAAGTTACAAGACTTGCCTAAAATTTTAAAACTTGTAAGTGGTAGAGTCAAGATTCAAACACAGATCACCCTGACTCCAGCACCTGATTTCTGAACTACTATGCTACACTCTCAGCAGGTTTATTTAAACTATTACCCAAAAAATCCATTATGCTCAAAAGATTCATTATGCTTAAAAAATTCATTATGCTCAAAATATTCATCATTTGCTCTAGTCATCACCCTGGCTTCCCACCAGTCTGTGATGAGACACAGCCATCAGAAGTGGACCCAGCAAGTCACACCAAGATACTTCTGGAAGACAGAAGAACACTACTTTCCCAAAGATAAACACTCAAGAAAGACAGGCAATGGAAACGATTTGCTTCCTTCAGAGATTCTGTAGGAGTAAAATGACTCCCGAATCAAAGCATACAAATAATTTAAGTACTTCTCCCTTTGAACTTCCTTATACATCATTATATATAATCAAAGAATATACGGCTTCTGTGATTTTGTAAAAAGATTTTGTTTAAAGTGACTGCCTTTCAGTCTCTCCTTGAGTTTCCATCTCCAGTGTTCAGCATGGTACCTGGCACTGAGGGGCCCCCAGTACCTACTAAATAAATAGAAATCTAAACTCGTCTGAATATAAAAAGAAAACTACAGTCTAATTAAGGTATTCACAAATCTGAACAAAAAGTATCAACATAAGAATGAGCTCATTGAGTCTAGGAAAAGGGATTAGTCAATTAATTTATTTCACTATTTAGTAGAAATCTTCAGGCCAATGTATTGTGGCTTCCTTATAAAAAGAGATCTCTAGCCACAACAGGCTAGCACGTCTTGATGATACTGGCCATTAAAATCACCCAACTTCCAGGCACCTGGGTGACTTAGTTAAGCAGCTAAAGGTCTGCCTTTGGCTCAGGTCCTAATCCCAGGGTCCTGAAATGGAGCCTCTGCTCAGTAAGGAGCCTGCTTCTCTCTCAAATATGGGTAAATAAAATCTTTTAAAAAAAAAAAAAATCACCCAACTTCTTTCCTCTTATTTCAAGCTTGCAAAGGAAACTTTTGCAAAGTCCCTACAGAAGTTTCTGTAGGGAAAGAATGCATAAGCCAGACAATGCAATAATTGGTCAGTTGGCAGATCTCTTGCCTTAAATAAATCAGTTGGCATCCCAGACAATGCATCATACCTTATGATTTAGTAAGCATGAATTGGTCTTAAGAGACCTGTCCTTCCTGAGAGTACAGGACCTGTCCTGAGCCTGCTTCCTGCAGATTCATACCCTGAACTATAGAGGACACCATGAAAGTGACATCCCTCCCCAGCCATACAAGTAGCCAGGCCTCTTTGATGTTTTTGGCCTAATCTGAGTAACTTCCACAAGGTTTTCCTCCCAGATCTGATAAGCTACCACTTCTAATGGGGTGGTTTAGGGGGCTTTAAATATAGTAACTGAGTATTTTGACATCCTAATGCTCTACAAAGTGGTAAGACATCAGCTTGTTGTCTAGAACTTCTTTCAGTCTCTTAATTTTTCATGTCAGAATATATTGCTTCATGGGTAATTCCTGATCTTCTTTTGTAAAGACATAAATTCAGAAAAATATGCTAAAATAACCAAAATGATGGCCCTGAGGAAGAATAAAACAGTAAGAGAGACACCTACTGGTCAGAACTTGCCACACAGTATGTGTCCCAAGCCTCCAGCACAAAGCTTGGCTCATAGTAGTTCAATTAATATTTGTGAAAATAAAAAAAAAAAAAATGGTCAATTTTATTCGCTAATGCAGGCAGATAAGGGAACTAAATTTGTGCCACTTAAATGACAGTATGATACTCCCTACTTAATCTGAAAAATTTTGTCTCTGAATACCAAAGTCTCTAAAGTTTTCACCCTAAAAAGCATGCATTATCCTCATACATTTGTGACATCTGAGTAATCATTTTTTAAAAGATTTTATTTATTTATTTATTTGAGAGAGGTAGAGAGAACAAGCAGAAGGAGGGGCAGAGAGAGAGGGAGAAACAGTGCTTGCTAAGCAGGGAGCCTGATGAGGGGCTGGATCCCAGGACCTTGAGATCATAACTTGAACTGAAGGCAGTAGCTTAACCAACTGACCCATCCAGGTGCCCAATGCATAATCATTTTAGAGATATTACTTCATAACCAGAACCCAATCCTGAAGAAGTGCATGTTCTTTCTAAACTCTGGATAGACCATGACTATATCTCCAGAAAGGTGAGCTTCTTGGGGTCTTTGCACAACCTATTTCATGCTAAGACAGAAAGCACTAATAAAGGAAAAAATGGAGAAAAATGTCTGTGCCACTTAGCACTTGAGTTCATTCCCATGCTATGCAGAAAATTAGACAAGGAGAATCAGAGCTTCACTGAGACTCTACCATGTTCCTTTCATGACTTTTAAATATCACAGGGAGAAGATTAAGAGAAATGTTCCTGGATCAAGAAATCTGAGCAAATTAAGTAGTATGGGTTAGATTACTGGCCTTATCCTTTATTGACAAAATATAATCCACCTCCCAACATTTCCCTTAGACATATAAAAATAACACCTCTATTGTAGTCTACCTTGTTTAGCGAGGATAAATTCATTAAAGAAGATAAAATGCCTCAGAGATATACTGCAATTCACCACCATGTTTTTGTCCTGGGAAGAGAACTCAAAGAAATGCTGAAGGTATCAGGAAACCATCTATCTTCGGAGCCAAGAATGTCCCTATGACCCAAAACAGACTGAGTTCTGGCATGGTAAATGTAGCAGAGAGACATCTCAGGATGAGGGACAGAATAAAAGAAAGTCAAGAGCCCAAGGAAGTACATAAGAAGCAGAATGCACATTGGAAGACAAAACATAATCTGATTAAAGAAAGCTGTCTGCTCTCCACACTCAGCACCTCCAAGTTAACCAGCCGCCACTGTATTACCATCTTTCATCTTCTAAACTAGACTAACCCAGCTGCTATATAAAAGAAAATTTCCCTTTCTGACAGCTATTTCCAGAAACATCAATCACGTGGAGGTGAAATTTATCCTTTCTCATTCTCTTAACTCAAATGCCCTGATTGGCTGTGTGACATATGCAGATTTTCAATGTAAGAAATAATAGTATCATTCTTCATTTTACCAAAATAAAGATATTTCAGAGAAACTCAGATATCCTATAAAATTTCTTCTTACAAAGCCTGGAGCTGAAGTTTTGAAGTATACCAGACAGATGCATTACTGACTCACTTCAAATGGGTAATCTACTAACTTAAAATAATGTGTCCACCTGGAGAGGTACAAAGCAAATAGAAAATTCCATATGGATATAAATGCTTACAGAGAGGGAGAAAGAGAGTGGTTATGTATTATATAAATAGACTATTTCTGTGCCACACATTTATTCATCCACAGTCCAGAATACAAGTATACCAAAATGTTAGGAATCAATTCCATCAACAGGGTAATAACTGACAATACTGAACAATTTTGTTAACCTAGGTTAATAATTCTCTCATAAAATCCAATATCTTCATATTGGTATCTGTGTCCCTATAGAGGACTTAGCACTCAGTCACTGGATATCATTCTTTTGGTCATAACATGACCAAAAACTCTCATAACCCTGACCAAAAATCTCAGGGTTAAACATGAGAGTTTGGGTTGTTTTAATATTCTAATCATGCCAGGAAGGCAACAACTAAACAATCAGGCCTTTCGGTTGAGTACTGATCATCAACACATATACCTATAACATATACACACAAAACAGTTTACATACACTTAAAATACAGAAACCAAAATTCTGAGTATCTTGGTCAAAATATCTGAAACCTCCTAGTTATATAACTTATGGCAAATCAGTTTGTCGGTCTTGGGCAAAATATCCTCACTTCCAGAAGGAGAATGAATATTAATCCTCATTTTCACTACTCAAGGGGATATTAAGAAAATAAAATGAAAAAATAAGAAAGAACCAGTAATTTGACAGATCTCTGAAAGCACTTTTCATTAGATTCTGTGTTCCTAGAGGAAATAAACCGAGTTATTAATTTTTGTAGGTATAGGGTTTGTCCAATTAGTAGGCACTTAGTAAACACTTACTTAAATAACATAAATAAAAATGAGGAAGTCAGAAAGCTTTTTTCAAATAAAAAATATTACGATGAGGTAGTATTACTGTATGTCTAAACACATCCATAGTTTACACATAAATTTGCTTCATGAATTCTATTTAAACATATCAATCTTGTAAGAGAAAATGAATTTTAAATAAATTTGAATCCAAAAACCAAAAGTGACAAGCAACCTCCAGAAAGGGTATTGACTATGTTTTTATATTATGCCTTTTCTAAGAAATTCCAGAGAGCAGCTGTTTTTGCAAATAAACTACAACAGAGATCAGCTCTCTCCCTCTCATATACCACTTAAAGTGACACTTGATTATATTATTGAATGACAGACATAGTACCTTGAGAGTGTTTACATTACTGGTGGGTTTTATTCCTGTTTTAAATTAAGTGTAACTCAAATACTTAACAGGCGACAGTCTATGACAGTCTATGACTACAGCCTTCGACCTAAATCCAGCCCAGGGTCTATGAGTTCACAGATTTTATATTTTTAAGTAGTTGAAAAAATAAAAACAAGAACAATATTTTGGACATGTGAAAATTACATGAAATTCAGATTTCAGTTTCCATAAATTTTTATTGGAATATAGACATGCTCATTCATTTTCAGTGTATTATCTATATTTATATTCATCTGATGGCTGAGTTAAGTGGTTGCAACAGAGAAGAAATGGCCTAAAAAGCTTAAAATATTTACTAACTGACCCTTAAGTAAAAACGTTTGCCAACCCCCGATCTGTAAGGAGATGGATGCTAATTTTGAAAGTTATAAAAGAATTGAGCCATGCTCCCTTGGACCTAGGGCTACCGAATTTTCTAAACTATCTTTTCAATCAGTGGACTGTATGAAAAGTACCAAAAAGTACTCTACCTGCCATTTTCCTTGGGGGACCTGAAAATAAAAATTGAACATGTTAAGTAGAGTTTAAGACAGTTATAATTGTCACATCATTCATCAAAGTGCAAGTTCTTAATCTATTTCCTCTACAATGTTTCTTTAAATCAAAATGTTTGCCTAGTATTAGATGTTGACAAACTGATGTACACTGAAAGTAGCAAACAAAAGGGGAGACCAGATTTTATTTTAAAACCGACAACTTACTATCTTTAAACTGACAATATTTACTATCTTTAAACCATTCATATAAGGTTTTCTCTTTGTAAATAATTTTTTTTTCAGTAGATCCGCAGACAACTCCAGTTGCTGGTATTTAGCAAAATTAGGAAACTTTTTTTTTTTTTTTTTGGTAGACAATGTGTCATGTAATTTAAAATAAAAGAAAATTGGATGTTATACAGAAAGATACTAAGGGACCCGGAAAGGTCAGGACTGAACACAGGGTATTGTATGGCCTTTAATATTTATTTATTTTATGTAGCAGACAATAGATCTTCCCATGTGCCAGAAAACTGTGCTAAGTGTTTTATAAAAATTCATTCATTCATTCATTGAATCGTCATTAAGATTATTAAGGACCATTAGAGTCCCCATTTTACAGGAAAGAAACTAAGGAACAAAGAAGCTACATAATTTACCCAGCATTTCAAAAGTATTTTTGGTAAATCAGAATTAATAGTAAATTCTCTTTTTTACATAAATGAAACTTTTAAAATGTGTAATTTATCTAAAATCATCCAGCCAGAAGTGCCAAAAGCAGGATTTCAACCCAGGGAAGTTGGTTCCAAAGGCCATGTTGCCTTTTATGTGCTGCCAGATGAGAGAGGTCTTCAAGGGCTTCACATTCTTGGGTTCTCCTATGAGCTTTAGTCAAACTGGAGGCGGTATTCTATGAGAAGTGCTAAGGTTGAACTGGGGACAGGTCAGGGTATGAGAGTAGGTGGTGGGTCAATTTACCATGCTTGCCCTCTGCCCTGCACAGATAACTAGCTGAGTGTCTTTGGGTAAATTATTGAAATTCCCTGTGCTCTGGTGTCCTTATTGGAACAACAACAACAAACAAACAAACAAAAAAAGAAGATACTAATAACTATCTCATAGCATGGTTGCTGGGAATAAATGAGTTATATAGATATGATCCTGGCATACTGTAACTACTATGTAAGTGCTTGCTAGTATTTCTGG
Source organism: Mustela lutreola (assembly GCF_030435805.1). NCBI lineage: Eukaryota > Metazoa > Chordata > Mammalia > Carnivora > Mustelidae > Mustela > Mustela lutreola. Next base: position 175,776,013 of record NC_081291.1, on the reverse strand, counting down.
TAAACCCCGAAGTTGTGATTAGAGAATATGCCAAAGGTAAGATGTAGGCCCAATGGAGATTATGCTTTGAAGTTACACGGTTCCCTTACTCATGCTCCCCTGAATGCAACAGCTGGGTCACAACTATTCTCCAAATGCTCCAAACCTTCCCAGTACTGAGTCTGGCATGGGGTTTAAGAGTAAGAGCTGTAAAGGCAGCAACCAGGTGTCAAAATCCCTCTCCCACCGCTAATTTACAAACTTTCTGACTTCAGGCTAATACTTCATCCTTTTAAACCTGTTTGCTCTCTGCAAAATGAGTATTAATAATAATATTTATTCTGATTAAGTTAGCTCAGGAATATAAAGTCCCTGATACAAAGCATTCACTCAGAAAACACTGACAAGTATTATGCTGTTTTAAGCAGAGAAGAGATGTCTTAAAAAGAGGCCTCTGATTTACTTAGAACTGTTATGTTTGAAATGAAGACAAATGCATCCCCTCCAGAATGGCCTTACAGTAAGATGTCAAAGTCACCTCAGCAGAACACTGACAAGATTTAGTAGGAAGCCAAGATAATCTCTAATGTGACTTCAGGCTCCCCTCATTGCCAAGGAAAAGCAGCGTAACTTGTCAACGGCAAGCTGGGAACATGAATTCTGAAGTTCTTATCTGCCCAACAACAGATCTAGTAGGTCTCCTTGAATATATTCTTTTGCCTTTTTCTAATTCAGTTTCCTCTCCTGAAAAACTATCATTAACAAAACACATTTACCAGAAATAGTATTGAATTACAACATTTATTTGTTTTTAGAGCATACATAATAAACACAAAAAGATATTACATTGAAATAAAGAGTGCTACTAAATATGCACATTTTTAGAATCTATTTACCTAAAGTCAAGTACACGAATGTCCTTATAGCCTGGTAGCCCAGTAAATGCATTTTCAACCTGTTAAAAATAAAAATAAAGTTTATAGCTATGTAGAAATGTGGAAAAGCACATAGAAAATACCGTTTTTAAGAGTTGACTATAAAATGCACTGTTTATAACTAGTAGAAGCTTATATACATATACAGATACATCGTAGGCAGAAAGTTACATAAGAAAATTATAATAGCTTACCATTTTAGAAAATAGTTTTTAACACAACACTGTCATATTTTTCTTTTACATTTTTGTCTTTTAAAGTTTTAATGTATTTTAATATTAATTTTTTTCCAAATTATGAAAAGCAACTTCTTACTGGCAAAGCACTGCTTTTTCCCTTATGGGATAAAATGTAGAAAAAAAAACACATTAGTCTCAAGAACAACAACCAAAAAAAGCTTTAACAACATTTTTAAATATAATTGTTTGGATTAGAAATCTGGCCACAGCATACACACTGACAAACAGTCATGTGTTCATTTTCTGTGAGTGTGAAGTATCTGATGGCATCTGTTTCCTGTTCCTACCAGACAAGGGGAACTGCAAGCCAAGTCCACAAGCTAAAAGCTCAGCCCCCAGGAGAGAGGCCCTGTTGACCGGGTGTCATGAGGAAGGTTATGAAGCTTTGACCAGGTAATTCAACTGGCCAAAAGATCAATTTATGGGGCGCTGAGGTGGCTTAGTCATTAGTGTCTGCCTTCGGCTGGGGTCACGATCCTGGGGTCCTGGAATCAAACCCCACATCAGGCTACCTGCTTGGCAGGAAGCCTGCTTCTCCCTCTGTTACTCCCCCTGTTTGTATTCCCTCTCTTACTGTGTCTTTCTCTGTCAAATAAATAAATAAACTCTTTTGTTTTTTAAAAGATCAATTTATAAAACATCTACAGGAACCAGTTTTATCACTGAGCCTTTAAAATCCAGCCATGTAAATCAAGATGAGCTTAGTGACTGGAGAGAGGGAAAGAATGCTAACTGGATTACAAATCTAAAAATAGTCCGGTGATGCATAAAAACATATTTTAACAACATTGAACACTTAGCCCACACTTCAGAAGGTGACAGTCTCAGCAGATAAGTCACTACGGAGCCAACATCAGAATAAGGAAAGAAGTTGTTAGTGGACTGTCGAGCCATCTCTGGGAATCTGCTTTTAAAACCAAGTCTTAATATAATCGGGAAAGTGGGATTAAAAAAAAAAAAAAATGGCTCACTGAAGATCTCAATGTCTTAAGGATAAAGAATCCAAACCCAAGTAACTCTTTACTTATGATGATTTGCCTTGTTTTATTCTCTTAGAGGAAAGAGAGAAATGCCATAATTCTTGTAGGAAGAAAGTGGAGATGGAATCTTGCAGGACAGGAATCCAAAAATGAGTTTTTCTCAGTTGTTTCTTCTGGCAAAATAACTGCATATAAGCCTTGTTTTATAGAACTAATACTGCCCTGCCCACCAAGCATATAGGTTTTCATAAGATTAAAATGAATGTACCTGAAAGAATTCCATTAATTGCAAAATGTTAAACAACTGTCTGTTGTTATTATTATTGCTAGACCCATCTCATTTTGAGTTTTATCATCTCTTGAGTCTAACCACGTACAAGTATTCTAATTCATCACATCTAATTAGCTACTGTACAGCTGTCCAGTTGGAAGAATCATTCCACTTTATTAACATCAAGATTAATAATACATATTATTTATTAAATGACTTCTATGTGCCTGGTGCTTTATAATATTACTCCTCATCTTTGAAATGTCAAGAGATACAAGTTTTCCCAATTTCATATATGGGAAAATTGAGATAGATGTCAACTAACTTGCCCAGGGTCATATATTTGGTAAATAACTAAATCAGAATGTATTCAATCCAAATCTTTCTAACACCAAAGCCAATATTCTTCCCAATGAATTACATGCCTCTTCTTCCTCCGTCTCGATAAAAAAGTTATAGAATTGAGACCAGGACTGGGAAAACTGTGAAGCTCACTTTAACTTTTCACCTGAACTAAAATTAAGGTGATTCTATATGGTATAAAGGAAGGAACACTTGGAAAGGAAGGAGGAGACTTGATTTTCCTTTCTACTCTTAGAGGTTGAAATGACTATGAATAATTTACTTGGCCTCCTGGCCTCATTTGTACAGTGGAGATCCTTACCCACATGGTTGCTGTGAGCTTACAGATTGAAAGCAACAGGTTAGACCATAGGCACTATTCAAGGACACTGTGTTAATACTGTGGCTATCATCAGCTATCAATGCTCCTAACCTTTCTTGCTTACTTTTCTCTTTCTGACATCATACATGGTGTTGTCCCAAGCTTATCTTACCCTTTTCATAAAGAAAAAAGTAATAGCTCCTGAACCACAATCCTCTCCAATCAGGCTTTCTTTTTCCCTGAATATCTTCCCATATTATTGCCTAGGAAATAATATTAAAGGAGCAGTCCCTATAACTGCAATCCGCAGGGAGAGAGTTAGAGGGACCCCCTTCAATCTGCATGAAACACAGAACCTTTCAGAGACAAAATCTCTAACTCAGCTGCTTTACACAGGAAGTGGCTGTTGGTATTCATTTCATTGTAAGTAAGGGGACAGGGCTGTAGAGACATGCCAAAGAAACCATTACGTGATAGACCCAGACCTTTCATGACCCCCAAATCACCTCAAGCCAAGAGCTATCTACCTCATAAAGTCTCTGCTGGAGATGTTTTTGAGACTGTTTCTTAGACTTCCTCTAAATACACAGTCATTTAGTGCAATTGTTTATCTAAACACTCAGGCTCACTAAGTTTCCTTAACTGCAAGAGCACAGAGAACCAGACAGCTAATCTAAGACATCTGATGCCAGGTGGCCACTGGCCTGGCTGACATTTCTTCTACAAACCATACAGCCTTGCAACTTGGCCACACAGATAGGAAAAATAATCCTCTGGCTTACAAGCCCTACGTCGGATGGCTGCAGTGATGCTGTTTGGCTGAGAGATGCACATTTCTTTTTCTCCTCTAGACATAGTGTCTAGGGAAGGAAATGAGTCCAATGCAATGGAATTGAAAAACTCAGGCGAGGAGAACCCCATCAAGAGGGAAGGAAAAGAAGTAAACAGGAAGGAATGCTGTGCCCTGTCACTGGACAGAAAGGGAAGATGGGCACTCAATGCCCTACTACACCAGAGCAAAGGTGCACAAGAAGTGGGCCAAGTACAGATCATTTTTGACTGAAAGAATCCTGACTTCAAGTCCCATGTAGAATTCTTCCAGAAATTAAAGTTGCAGGATAGTCTAAGGCATGATTCTTTAAAGAAAGACCTTTTTAAAAACACCTCCAACCGGAGAACAGAGATAGGAGGGAACTTTACATTTCACCAGATACTCTTTTGTCCTTTTGAACTCGGTACTGTGTACTTATGTGTTGACTGCCCCAAATTTTTCAGTTTAGAAAAAGAATTTTAATTGGAAATTAAAACAAATTAAATTTAATGATCCTTCAAGAAAAACAATACAATGTGTGTAGTTCCTTAAACATACTAATTTCTCTAAATACTGTCAAGTCAAAACCATGCCATTGAACACATTCTTCTTTGGCTATGCAGCAGAAGTTTGGAAACAGTATCTATTTGTTAGCAGATGGTAAAGGTGTGTTAGATTTTGCTTCAATTAAATAAACTCATCTGCCTTTCTGTGACCTTTTTAGAGTGTTCTGAAGAAATAGCTAAGTCGCAGCCCTCTGAAGCAAATAGAAAAGCTTAATTCCTTAACCTACCTTTAACCAGTCTTGTGACTATGGGAAATTTACAACCCCAGGAAAGTGTCTTGTTAATTAGAAAGAGAGAGAGAAAGGAAGGAAGGAAGGAAGGAAGGAAGGAAGGAAGGAAGGAAGGAAGGGAGGGAAAGAAAGAAGAGAAAAAAGAAAAGAAAAGAAGGAAAAACAAACCCAAAATCATCTACCTCTGAAATAAACTCTTCCACAAGGTGCTGGTGGTGGAAGTTGGAAGGATCCTGTAGTTCTTCCCTGTATTGCTCTCCCAGAAGGTGTATACTGAATTCTGCAATCTGCTCAGTTGCTGGTTTTGTGGATTCTTCTATCACATTCTCAATTTCATTGCTAATCTGGATTTTTAGAGAAAAAACAATAAATGTCGATGTTTACTCATGAAATCAACAAATATCTACTGATCAGTACATATTAGACACTGTGTCAAAAGAAACTTCTAATGATGACCTTTTATACAATATTTGACTTTGGAACTAATAGGATGGACTTTAAGACATAGGAAAACATTAAAATTGCCATGCATTTGTACATTCCTTTGAACACACAATGGCTACTTCAAGGAAAGACAGAAAACCTTCAAAGTTGACCATTTTCTATCACATTATCTGTGAGTTTAAAAAGAGTTGACTATGCTAATAGTATCATCTAAAAATAGCCTAGGAGTATTGTTCTCAAACTTTTTGGTCTTAGGACCCGTTTAGACTCTTAAAAATCATTCAAAACACAAAGAAATGTGGTTTTTGTGGATTTTATCCATAGATATTTATCAGACAAAAAATTGAAGGGGAAATTTTAAAAATATTTATTAATTCATTTAAAAAATAATACATTCCTCATGCTATAGAAAGGAAAAACATTTTGCAAAATAAAAATGAATGAGAAGAGTAACACTGTTTATATTTTTATAAGTTCTTTAATTTGGTTGGCTTAATAAGAAGACTGGATTTTCGTATCTGTTTCCACATTCCATCAGTTATAATACACTGCTTTAGTTGAAATACATGAAGAAAAGTATTAGGGAAGGGAGAATTACATTAACAACCTTTTCAAATAATTGTGGAGATTCTTTTTAGATAGTACACCAAATTCAACAAGTTGTGGTTTCTTAAAGATTAGTGACTACATGGAAGTTGAAACTGTATCAATAATCTTTTTGTACTCTGTAACATTAAAATCCAGGTCTTCTAGTGGCCAAAGCTCCAACAATTTGAACAAAATAAATAATGGATTATAATCCAAAGAATAAAATAAGTATCCATGGATTCATATTGATAGAAATACATGATTTAATAAATAAATGGGAAGCGACAACAGTGTCTTAAAGAAGAATTCCAATTAGTAAATGTAGAATGAGGGAAAGAAAATATCACTACTACAACACTACCGTAAGAACTGCTATGTGGAAGATATACTTGAGCTAATCCACCCTCCATTGTGATACACAAGGGGTTGGAATGGAAGACTTCCTAGCCTAAGGGGTCCTGGCAAGACAATGGCAGAGTCAGGAAGAGACTACAGAGACTTTCTTTCAGTGTATCATTTTTTATCCTTGATATATCATATAATCAGAGACCTTCAAAATTTCAGACTGGGAAAGAACCTCAAAGATCCTACTATTCCTTTGGATGCCTGAATTCTCTCTAGAATATCCCTGACAAATGGTTACTCATCCTGTTTAAATGGCTCTGATGAGAGTCCTGATCTTCAAAGGCAGACCATTACATTTCAAAACAAAAACAAAACAAAACAAAACACAAGCTCTTGGGGCACCTGGGTGGCTCAGCCAATTAAGCATCTGTGTTGGTTCAGGTCGTGTCCTGGGATACTGGGATGGAGCCCCACATCAGGCTCCCTGCTCCAGTGGAGCATCTGCTGCTCCCTCTCCCTCTGCCTCTGCCCCCTCCTAGTGCCCTCTATCTCTCTCTATCTCTCTCTCTCTCTCAAATAAAGATATAAATCTAAAAACAAAACAAACAAAAAAAAGCTCTCATGTTTGGAGAGCTCTTCAATTTTTTTTCTTTCTTCTTTGCCCTTTACAACTTGGTTCCTGTTTTGCTTTTCCAGCCCCGTCTCCTTCCCCGCCCCCCCCCACCCCCGCACCTTTCACTATCCTCTCCAGCCAAGCTAAATTCCTATTTGTAGACTGAGGAATGTGCTAATTCTCTCTGGCCTAAGTAGTACTCTTCCCTTTGTTTTGAGACCTCAGGCCAAGACCTTTCCCCTTTCTCTTCTACTGGTAACTTCTATTCAACCTCAACTCAGACCTCACCCGCACCAGAAAACTTCTCAGAAGAGCCCCTCAAAACTGACCCAATGCTCCTGATGTTCTCCTATTTCATTCTGCATTTACCCTATCATAGCACATAGCACAAGGTAATTATACTGTTTGTTTACTCATCAGTATGCCTCCTGAAAGAGTAACTGGCACATTATCAGGCACTCATATCTGGGGGCATTTTTATTAAGGTATAATTGACATATAACATACATTAGTTTCAGGTGTACAATGTGATGATTCAATATTCATATGTATTGCAAGATGAACACTACAGTAAACCCAGCTAACATCCATCACCATACACAGTTACAAACTTCTTTTTCTTGTGATGAGAATTTTCAAGATCCACTCTCCTAACTACTTTCAAATATGCAACACATACTTTTAACTATAGTTACCATGATATACACTACATTCCCATGATTTATTCATTTCATAACTAGAAATTTATATCTTTTGACACATTTTACCCATTTCATCCTCTTCTACCCAAAATTCTTAATATTAAGTCCAAATATCTTTCCCTATAAGCTCCACCACTGATCTGTTCTGTTATCTAAGACATATAAAAACTGTAGTCACAAGAGAGCCCTTCAAATGAGTAAAACCACCTATCAGAACTTCCCTGACTTCTCTAGATCTTCTCCTCCAGACATTTCTCAGGGTCTTGATACCTTCCTTAGAGTGTGGAATACACAAGTCAGGTCTGATCAATTAAAATATGATAGGATACCACCACCTCCCTTATCATAGATTCTGTATTTCTATAAATGCAACCTAAAATTACACTAGCTTTACTAGTTTCACCCCAGTAACTGCATCCTACTACTGATTCATACAGAAACTAACATCAACACAAACTCTTAGTCTTATGGAATTTTATATAAAACTTTGCATTTTTGATATTGAGTTTTATCTTGCTAACTTTTATCTTGCTTAACAGAGACTCCATTTGCCATACAATTATAAAAGAAATATCCTTAGTAATTTTGCTGCTACAGAAGACCTTAAGTGATGAATAATTATTTTTTAAAAGTTTTTAAGGCATAGCTGGTTTATAAGAAAGTAAAGAAAATGCCAAGGGGTCTGGAAAAACAGGTTAGAAAAATCCAGAGACGTGAATGAGTATTGTGTGAATACATGGTATATCCCCTGATACTTTGTAATCTAGGCTTTAGTTTTATATACCACAAAGGGATAGGATAAAAAGTAAAAGGTGTGTACATGTTGAAAGGTCAGATCAAAGACCCCCAAATAATAGTGAAGATGATGGCTGCGTTTGTGGTGAGCATCGAATAAGGGCAGACTTGTCAAATCACTACTACGCCACAAACCTGAAACTAATGTAATGCTGTGTATCAACCATACTTCAATTTAAAAAAAAAAAAAAAAAGGCTCCCCATAAAGCAAGGATTCTGAAAACTCAACAGACAATTTGAATAACAAATCAAACTAAGCTGAAGGAAGAATTAGTAAACTGGTACCTGAAGAATTAGGAAACACATACCTGAATCTAATGCAGAGAGACAAAGAAATAGAAATATTAAAGAGTGGTTAACAAACATAAGGGGGAAAAGGAGGAGGCCAGAGTTTCTAGCACACAAGATAATAGCTAAGAATCTCTCCTATACCATTTGTGAAACTGCAGAATGCCAAATGCCATATAGTATACCAGTATATATATTTGTAGTATATATACTATAGTACATACTATAGTGTACCTATGTAAAAGTATATATAAGTCATGTGTATGTGCACGAACGTGTGTGCACGCGCGCACATATGGTGGTATAATATATAGTATTTCACAAAAAAATGGGTATAGGAGTATAATTATTTATTTTGCCTTGGATTTGCTGTACTTCCTTAATGTAAAGCCTTACAAGTACTATAAATTCTAAGAAACGTTCAGCTGTTACGTCTTATGATTAGATGTATATAGACAGAGAGGAGACAGAGATAGATCTTAAAAGTAGACAAAGAAAACAGCCAGAGGGAAACTGATACACAAGTGAAAAACAACTGAACTGACAGTTCTCAGTAGCAACAACAAATCGTAGAATATAGTGAAATAAAAACATGACCAAAAAAAAAAAAAATCCTCAGTCTAGAATTTAGTACAGATTTATAATTTCTTTCTAGAATAAGGAGATAATAAAGAAATTTTCAGATGATCAAAATCTCAAAATGAACAAATGAGAGACTCTTACTAAAGTAATATCAAGAGTATATATTTCCAAAAGAAAATTATCCTAACAGATAGATCTAAAGTGCAAAAAAGAATTTTAAGAAAATAAAATAATAAACTTCCATGTAAATGTAAAATAGATTTTATCCAAAACAAATATAACACAGTCCAAAAAAAAAAGAAAGAACAAATATAGGGACTCCAGGTGGCTCAGCCTGTTGAGCATCCAATGTTGAGCATCTGACCCTTGATTTCAGTTCAGGTCATGACATCAGGGTCTCGGGGCTCTGAGATTGGTGCAGAGTCTGCTTGTCACTCCCCCTGAGTTCCTCCCGCTTCTCTCTCTCTCACCCAAATAAAGAAATAAAATCTTTTTTTTTTAATTTTTAAAAAGAACAAATATAATACAATCTAATTTGTGGGATTGAAAAGAAAGAATTAAAAGAGAGAAAGAAAGAAAAAAATATCAAAAAATAGAATATAAAGCAGTAGGGTGATTATTTGAATTACAATGTTCTAATATTCTTGCATTGCTTAAGATAAGGATGAAGATTTTGAAAAACTTAAATTTTGCTAGATTATACATTACAACTTATGGGGTAACTTCCAGGATAAATATTTTATATATATAATATAAATATTATAAATACTACACATAATAATATATATATTACATAACTTATAGGGAAACTACTAACAAAACAGAAATAAAGTATATCATTTCTATAACAGCAGATGGAAAATGTACTAGGGAAAAATCTGAACTGTAAGAGTGAAGCTTTAGGCTTCATCTTGAACTAGACATACAAGCAATCTAATTCTTGTTAGGGATCTATACTGTTTTGTTTTCTTACTCATTCTATAAGTTGGCTTCAAATAGTCTTCTCTTTTGGATATTAATATTCCAATTGATTGTATATAAGTCTTTTACTTCTATTACAGGGAATTCTATTTCATTCTATGAATATTTCCAGACCTAAACCCACAACTATTTTGCTTCAAGTTCAGAACCACAGGATCACTTTTTACTCATTCATTCATAAATATTTATTGAATGACAGTATTTCCCAGTGCCATCTACTCTGGAGAAAGTTTATAGAAGGTGAATGTATGGATTCCAGCATCCACTCATGGATCCCACATTACTACCACCCTTATAAGGTGACAGAGAAAGTGGTGGGGCAGAGTGGAGTGACTTAACTGCATTTCATATAAATTAAAATGTCTAACCTGGAAAGAAAAGGTAAAAGGTAACTAAATTAGACATTTCTAGTGAATGTGTTCAATCATAGTTTATACTACATTAAGTAATCTAAAATTATGAACCCCAAATTTTAGTAATTCATGTTTAACAAAATTTCTAACAAAATATTTCCAGCTTCCTGGGCAGCCTTAGTACTTTTAAAAAAACATTTCTCAGGGCACCTGGGTGGCTCAGTAGGTTAAAGCCTCTGCCTTTGGTTCAGGTTATGATCCCAGGGTCCTGGGATCGAGCCCTGCATCAGGCTCTCTGCTGAGCAGGGAGCCTGCTTCCTCCTCTCTCTCTCTGCCTATTTGTGATCTCTGTCTATCAAATAAATAAATAAAATCTTTAAAAAAAAAAAAAGAAGAAAGAAAGAAAAGAAAAAGAGAAAAAATATTTTTAAAAAACTCTTTTTAAATGCATCATTATTAAGCACAGTATTTCTTGATTTTTCAGCTACATAAAATCTATACCCTTTTCCTCTGAAGAAGAGAAGACTAAGTCCTGATCTATTATGGGATAGAAGAACATAGGCAAAAACCCCATGGTAAATTATGTCACATAGCCCACAAGAGACAGTGAGTTTACCATGATGACAATTCTCCAGGCTCCAAGTCATTTCATTTACAACTTGAAGCTCTCTTGCAAAGCAGATTGATTTGGCTCTCCAAGGATTTTTAGATTCTTTTTAATACACTGGTTTTAGAATCCACAATATTTCCGTAAAGGAAACCACATGAAGTCTTGTGTAGTTTGGCAATGGAATATAAGTCTCCCTTAACCCCTGTTCTCCACGTCAGAAATGAAATAACAAAACACAGCATCACTCACACTCTCCTCAGGCCTCTCCTTGCTGCTCTCTGAGGTACCTTCAGAGGTAGTCACCTCTGGATATGGAGCACTGAGAACAGCACCTGAGTAGAAAAACAAAGTCAGTATATGAATTCAGAATCATATCAGGAAATACCAATCTGACTTCAAAACCATTTCTGTAAGTCATTTGCTTTTTCATCCTGGAAATTCAGTACATTCAAACCTTAAGACACATTTGCATAGAGTCTCCTAGAACAGAATATAACTCATTCATTCATTCAATGGCATTTAATGAGCCTAGAATATGTCAGCCACTAAGCAATTGCTAAGGATACAGACAAAATTTTTTTCCTTAAAGAGCTATCTATTAAAGGGGACAGATACTGAAAAAAGTTAATAGCACCTTGGTGAGTCCTGTGAAGTGTGTAAGCCTAATGATTCACATACCTATACCCCTGCGGCTAATAATAAATTATATGTTAATTTAAAAAAGAAAAAATACCACCAGACAGGAGAAGTGGGTGATGGTTGGGAGACTGGCTATGAATTGATAATTGTTGAAGCTGGCCTCGTTGTATAATTCTATTTTTTGCAATGTTTGAAATTTCTAAGAAACAAAATTTTTTAAAAAAAAATTAAAAATGAAGAAAGCACCTACCAATTCATAGGAGATATAGAGATCAAAGGAACATGTTAAAGTACCCCACAGAATACAATCTGAAAAATCCTCATTCTGAGAAACTTTCAGGACAAATGACAAATGGTGGCGCTGCTGACATAGGTAGTGGTTACAGTGTTTGCCTTAAAGTAATTCTTTAGGTCATACATTTGTTTTAAGTAGCTTTCTGATTTTTATTAGACTTAATAATTAAATATCTTTAAGTACTCACAACATAGTGCCATAGAGTAAATGAAAACACAGTTACTTCTTCTTGAGATTCTTGAACAACACATAAGGAAAGAGAAACCTAGTATTTTTTAAATGTGAGCTGAAATGTGTGCTTGCTTGCAAGATGATCTTAAGCCATAAATAATTTAAAAAGAAAAGTGAAGCCTGATGATTCACAGACCTGCACCCCTGGGGCAAATAATGCATTATACATTAATTAAAAAAAAAAAAACAACAACAAAGAACAGTGAATAAATGTACAAGAGCATACCTCCCGATGTTGAGGTATCACCAACAGGAAACGGAGATGATAATTCAGGGCTAAGGTTAAAAAAGACGTTTAAAGTTAATAAAGATGATAGAAATATGTGAATATATTTTGAATTCTGTTTTCCAAAAAAGGAATTCACTACATCTCCAAACCTGGTTCCCAAACCCAAGTAAGTACTTATTTAACAAAGTTTAAAAATAATAGTCTTCATAATTCACTTATTTTACATTTATTGATTTTTGCTCAAGTAGAATCACCCTACATAAAGTACTCCCCTACTTACTATTCTATCAGCCTGTTTGATTTTTTCTCAGTTATTATCAGTATGTGAAATTATGTGTCGACTTATCTATCTACTTCTTTATTTCTGTCTCCAATCTCTTAATCCTCTAGAATGGCATTGGCATGGTAGTCACTGGACATATGTGTTAATTTAAGTAAATTAAATAATTTAAATAATTTAAATTTATTAAAGTAATTTATTTAAGTAATTTAAATAAAGTTCAAAATTCTGATCCTCCTTCACACTAGCCACATTTCAAGTGCTCCATAGTCACATGTGCCTAATGGCTCCCATATGGAACAGCATAGTAAAGAATATTTCCATCATCACAGAAAGTTCTATTCAACAGGACTGCTGTAAGAATATAAATTCTATGAGAATAGGAACCTTGCCTGCCATATTCTTATTCTACCTCCAGCCTAAACTAGTACCTGCCATTTAGTAGGCACTAAACAGATATTTTTAGAATGAAAGAATAAACAAATATTATTAGCCAAGGAGTGGACAAGACATCTGGCATACAGCTGTGGATAAACCCATGATCTATTAAAGTCGCAGTGTTACAGGAGATAGGCAATAAATAAATGATTACAAATGTAACAAGTAATGCAGGCAGGAGACTACTGTTGCTAAGGAAAAAAATATAAGCTCAGATCTCATGTCATTGGAGAGATCATAGAAGTCATAATATTTTTTATATAAAGAGAGTCAAGCTTAGAGAAATGACTTGCTGTAGGCCACAGAGCTAACAGGCTGCAAGTCACACAGCGATCCTTTAACCATGCTGCTTTGCAACTACAAGAGAAGATCAAAAGGTAATCTGAGCAGCACTAAGGTGGCTCAGTCATTTGTCTGCCTTCAGCTCAGGTCATGATCCCAGAGTACTGGGATCAAATCCTGGGACTAAGCCCGGAGTCAGTCTCCCAGCTCAGTGAGAGTCTGCTTCTCCCTCTCCCACTGCCCCTCCTGCTTAAATAAATAAATAAACTTTTTTTTTTTTTTAAGATAATCTGAGAAGTCCCTTCTAAAGGAAAGAAAGTGGATTTCTCCAAGTCCAAATTTCCACTTAATCCAAAAATATAAAATTTAAAGTGTAGTAATTTTAAGAAGTTTTATTTGTTTCAAAGTTTTATTTATTTAAGCAATCTCTACACCAAACGTGGGGCTCAAACTCATGACCCCAAAATGAAGATTCACATGCCCTCTGACTAAGCCAGCTAGAGGCCCCTTAAGAAGTACAAAACTTGAAAATTTGTGATATGTTCTAAGGGAAAAGGGATGTTCTGTTAACCTTTTACAAAGGAGTTCCTTGGTGATTCCATCTGTTGGATGGTGATTACATTACTATTTTTTAATTTATTTTTTATTTATTTTCAGCATAACAGTATTCATTATTTTTTCACTATGCCCAGTGCTCCATTCAATCCGTGCCCTCTATAATACCCACCACAAAACATATCTATTAAAAGTTGAAAACTACCTTCAGCTTTATACTAGTGAGCTTCCTAAGGTGATTCAATTATAGGCAAAAATATCTCCATCATAAGAAGCGCATAGGTAGCTCAGTCAGTTAAGTGTCTGCCTTCAGCTCAGGTCATGATCTCAGGGTCCTGGGATCCAGCCCTGCATTTCCCTCCCCTGCTCTCCGTTCATTCTCTCTCCCTCTCTCTTTCTCTCTGTGTCTCTCTCAAATGAATAAATAAAAATCTTTAAAAAAAATGTCTCCACAACAGACTTGCCAATATGCCAATGAGTCCCATCTTCAGACAACTCTTTTAAATTGCCCTATTGCTCTCTAAATTATGTCATGGTGGTGGGACAGGAGATTACTCAAAGCCACCAGATAAACACAGCATAAATGCTGAAGCATCAATTTTACTTGAAGCATAGGCAGGTGAGGAATAAGTAAGAACTGATGTATAATTCAAAACATTTTTATATTAAAACAAATATTATTACATTGTGGAATTGAATATAAAGTTAAAATTAAAATTAAGATATTAAATATGGGGGCGCCTGGGTGGCTCAGTGGGTTAAGCCTCTGCCTTCGGCTCAGGTCATGGTCTCAGGGTTCTGGGATCGAGCCCTGCATCGGGCTCTCTGCTCGGCGGGGAGCCTGCTTCGCCCTCTCTCTCTGCCTGCCTCTCTGCCTACTTGTAATCTCTCTCTCTGTCAAATAAATGAATTTAAAAAAAAAACTAAAAAAAAAGAAATTAAATATGATAATTCAAAGATATTTTATCATTAGAACTGGACTGGGGAAGTCAACTAGGATCATGTTCCCCAAACTCCCAGGCTTTGGTAAAAAAAAATTGAGAAACTGGGGCACTTGGCTGGCTCAGTTGGTAGAACATGCAACTCTTGATCTCAGGGCTGTGAATTCCAACCCCACAGTGGGTATAGAAATTACTTTAAAAATTTAAAAATCTTTTAAAAAGAGAAAAGAAAGAAAATTTGAGAAATTGAGTTTCAAAAAATCTCATAAAGATTTTTCTTCTTTTAAAAAATACTATCTAGAAAGAATAACATATTAAACCCTTACAACAAAACTATCACTTTTTGTTATTTAGAAGCATTTGCAAGAAATTGTTTCTCAGTGAGCTGTCTGTCATCTAGAAAAACCCAAGAAATACGATATCTGGGTAAGTCATTATGATGAGGGATGAATGGAGAAAGGGCCTAGATGATGAGAAACTATCAAGAGACTTCTCAGGTTGCAGGGAGTAGAGCTAAAATAAATAAGATTCAAATGCATTTGAGACAGATATTAACATAATTAGATCTGAAAAGAGTCTATCAGTTGTCCACAAGGCATAATGCCTTGCCAATACCTTCATTTAATAGAAGAAAAAATAAAGTCCAAATGAATAAAGCAATTTTTCCTGGATGACACAATGATTTGATATGGCCCAAGGCCTAAAATTCCTAACCATATCTAGTTACCTTTTCAACAATAACAATAGCAAGAAGGAGTACCACTAAATTTATCATGTGTCAAGCATTGTCTTAAGTGTTTCTTCTTGGTTAACTCATTTAATTCCAGCAACAATCTTAAAGGGAAAATACTATTATCCTCATTTATACATAAGAGGAAACTAATATTAGAAGAGGTTAAGAACTTGTTCAGAGTCACATGGCTAGACAATGGAGGAGCTATGATGTAAAACAGGCCCATCGGATTCCAGAAACCTCTCTCTCACTCATCTTAATTCCTCACAACATGGCCTTTACGTGAGCCATATTGACTAGAAGGGCAACCAACATGGTTTCACTTGGTTGTAATAATAATGGCCTACATAAACTTAAAAACCTAAAAGCCAAAGTATATAAGGGCCCAGAAAAAGAAAGGGAAACCCAGTAAAAGTTGGAGAGCTCTGGAGAGCAACCAGACATGAAGAGCAAAAAGGTCAAAGTAAGACAGAGGGGCCAAAGCATAACACAGTAACTGGAACAGGAAGTTGGGATGACATGGCAAAGTAACAAGACCTCACCAGGTTTCAGTCAAATTATCCCCCACATCAAGATCACATTTGTTAAATAAGTCACAGGGATAAAGATAAATAACAGTAAATATAGTCAATAATATAACAATAACTTTGGTGACAGAAGGTAACCACACTTACGGTGGTAAGAATTTTATAATGTATAAAATTGTTGAATAACTATGTTATACACCTAAAACTAATATAATATTATATATCAACTATGCTTCACTTAAAAATAAAATTTTTTAATTTAAGAAGAGAATTACTGCAACTAAAAATAAGTAAAAAAGTTAAATTTCAGATACTTCTCTAAGGAAGTATTCACAACAGAGAAGTTTGTTTACTTCAGTAGAACTAGATTTCACTTACTAAATTCAGAATAACATTTTAACGATGGTAAGTAGGCAATGATCAGTAATTCAAATCTCTTGTCTAACAGTCCAATGCTTAATCCCTCATTTTCCCACTCTCCTTTCAAAAAACAGTGAAAAAAAAAAAAAAAAACACTTAACAAGAATCCTTTCAACATGTTCTCATTAGGTATGCCTCCTGCAGGGATCCCCTAAAATGTCACAACAGAACAAGGACACAAAGTTGCATTGAGTTTGGAGACAGAAATACTACTCCATTTCTAGGCCAAACCACAAATGTGAAATTGTTCAGCTAAGACCTTTAGCTTAATACCAGCAGCGAACAACCTTCTACTTTTCCTATCAGAATTCAGGTGAGATGGTACCAAAAGATATCAGAGACACACTGAGCATAAGTTTAAAAACAAGCCAAGCATAATTTCCAATCTAGATTACTACTTCCCTTGACAATTTTCTTTACTTTGCTTTACTCTTGAATCTGTTAACTGTGATCAGCACAGGACAACAAAAGAACTCAAGGCACAGGGCCAGGAATCCTGGGTACTGGTCCCAGAAGTATCATTAACTTTGTTATGCCTTAGAAAAATATCTCAGTTCCTCTGGGCCACAAGAACTTAATCTCGAAAACAAGAATACTTCCCTACACTACCAATTTCCCAAAGGTATGATGGAAACTAAATAAAATATTATATATGCAGAAGCATTATAAAAATATGAGAGATTAAACAAATATAAGAGATAACAGAGAGTAATGGAATAGGGACACATGTCCCAAACCGAGTAGCACATCTGCTTAAAAAACACATTATTTGGCTTTGCGACAGACATCCTCAACGACAAAAGTAAGTTAATTGAGGTACCAAAAAAAAAAAAAAAAAAAAAAAAGCCAAAGAACAATCTTTACACCAAGAATATCACCAGAGACCTGCTAATAAACTTGAATAATCGAGCAGAAACTCAGTTATTCATTTAACAACATTTCAGTGAGCACATATCCCAGGTGGTGGTTTGTACTGGTTTTTGAGACTTCACAGTAAGTCCAGATGGTATGAGGTTAAGCATGGACTGGAGCTGAGTGGAGAGGCTTTCAAGACACCCAGCTATAACATACTGCAAATGCTGGAGAAGGGCCTTTTGTAAATAGGTAACATGAGAGAGACTTGAGTGTGTTCAAATGCTAATAAGGAGTTAGTAATGGGAGAAGCTGAAGACTTAAGAAAAACAGAAACACTGATAGGGAGATGTGTAAGAGGTAAAGCGGGATGTAAGGTCCTAAGTGAGCTGGAAAAAAAAATTTTTTTATTTTTTATAAACATATATTTTTATCCCCAGGGGTACAGGTCTGTGAATCGTCAGGTTTACACACTTCACAGCACTCACCAAAGCACATATCCTCCCCAATGTCCATAACCCCACCCCCCAGCAACCCTCAGTTTGTTTTGTGAGATTAAGAGTCACTTATGGTTTGTCTCCCTCCCAATCCCATCTTGTTTCATTGATTCTTCTCCTACCCACTTAAGCCCCCATGTTGCATCACCACTTCCTCATATCAGGGAGATCATATGATAGTTGTCTTTCTCTGCTTGACTTATTTCGCTAAGCATGATACGCTCTAGTTCCATCCATGTTGTCGCAAATGGCAAGATTTCATTTCTTTTGATGGCTGCATAGTATTCCATTGTGTATATGTACCACATCTTCTTTATCCATTCATCTGTTGATGGACATCTAGGTTCTTTCCATAGTTTGGCTATTGTGGACATTGCTGCTATAAACATTCGGGTGCACGTGCCCCTTGGATCACTACGTTTGTATCTTTAGGGTGAATACCCAGTAGTGCAATTGCTGGGTCATAAGGCAGTTCTATTTTCAACATTTTGAGGAACCTCCATGCTGTTTTCCAGAGTGGTTGCACCAGTTTGCATTCCCACCAACAGTGTAGGAGGGTTCCCCTTTCTCCACATCCTCGCTAGCTTCTCTCATTTCCTGACTTGTTGATTTTAGCCATTCTGACTGGTGTGAGATGATATCTCACTGTGGTTTTGATTTGTATTTCCCTAATGCTGAGTGATATGGAGCACTTTTTCATGTGTCTGTTGGCCATCTGGATGTCTTCTTTGCAGAAATGTCTGTTCATGTCCTCTGCCCATTTCTTGATTGGATTAACTTAGCAAACTCAACACCCAAAGAACAAATAATCCAATCAAAAAAAAGATTTTTCTTAAGACACAGGGCAAATGATTATATGGGAAGCTTAAAGGGATAGAAAACAAGAGTATTTGGTCCAAATCATATGTCAGTAGGTGGGTCAGAGTTCATAAAGAAGCAGCAATTTAAATCAAAGAAAAAAAGTATGATAAGTGCAATAATAGCCCCTCAAAGACAGCCACATCCTACTCGCCAGAACCTGTGAATATGTTAAGTTACGTACATAGGGGAATTTAGGTTGCTAATCAGTTGGCCTTAAAATAGGCAATGTAACCAGGTTTATCTAGGTGGATCTAGCATAATCAGAAGGATCCTTAAATGTGGAAGAAAGGTGCAGAAGAGTGTCAGAGTGATGAAATGGGAGAAAGACTTGACCAGCCATTACTAGCTTTGGAGATGGAAGGGAGTCATGACCCAAGTAATGTGGGTAGTTTCTAGAAGCTGGAAAGGCAAGAAAACAGATTCTCCCCTATATCTTCCAGAAAGGAATGCAAACCTGGCAACAGCTTAGGACCCATGTCAGATTTCTGAATGACATAACTGTAGGGGAAATTTGTGTTGTTTACTATGAAGTCTGTGGTAATTTGCTAGAGCAGCAATAAAACCCAACATGAGAATCTCAGAGAATACAATAGTAATCTCAAAAAAAAATCATAAAAATAAATTTGAATATAGAAAAATGATGGGCAAATTAAAGGTTTCAGTGGATCACTGTAATACTCAAGCGGGAGAAAGATGGGCTTAGTGAATTCTTAGGGAACTCCCAGGGTTTAGCTCCCACTGCTACCTAACCCGAGGTCACCCTTTTCAGCAACTACCACGGTTGGCAGTTCTCACCCCAGCCCAACCTGGTCTGCTTTAGTTACATGGGAAAGATGCTTTAGAGTTTAAAATTCTCAAAATTCACTTATATTTTCATATGTTATTTTTATACATAATTTTCTAAGAATAGCAAATAATATTTTGAGTCCCTTATTATACCTAGTACAGACAGTGCCTTACCAATATAAGTATATAATCCAGTCAGTCCTGCTATGATGCTTATTCATGAATTTGTTTGAATGTGATTAACACAGTAGGAGACAACTGACCATAGCGCAAAATTTCTCCTTTTCCTATACATAATCTCACTGTGAGAAATACTAGGTAGCTACGGAAAAATGTACCCAGTTGACGTGAGACCCACAGAAAGACACAAAACTACACATACTATACCTTAAGCCTCTTCCAGCTACCCAACTGGGTGTGTGGTAAGTGTGTGATAAGCCAACCCAACCCCATACAGTGTTATGACCGTCCTACTTAAGATAACCTACTTAAGATAACCCTCCTTCCACCACTTTATAATAACCCACAGGCTCTACACTTGCTAACATCCACCTCCCAAGTAAACCTCAGAGCTTCCTCCAGCTTTAATGCCATGAGAACAAGCTTCTTAACCATATAATAGGTAGAAAACGTGCTATCATTTTCATTAGGTACTACCATGATGATTACTAGGACTGGTGGGACTCTCCAGAGTATTTAGTTCACTGCCTGTGTGTTTAATGGCAATCACAAGGAACTACCAAACTCTGTTTTTCAGGGGTGAAGAGTCAACACCCAAGAAACCACATGGCCCTATGTACCCCAATATTCATAGCAGCAATGGCTACAACTGCCAAACTGTGGAAAGAGCCAAGATGCCTGTCAACAAAAGAATGGATAAAGAAGATATGGCCCATATATACAATGGAATATTATGCCTCCATCAGAAAGGATGAATATCCAACTTTTGTATCAGCACGGACAGGACTGGAGGAGATTATGCTGAGTGAAATAAGTCAAGCAGAGAGAGTCAATTATCATATGGTTTCACTCTCTTGTGGAGCATAAGGAATAACATGGAGGACATTAGGAGAAGGAAAGGAAAAGTGAATTGGGGTAAATCAGAGGGGGAGATGAACCATGAGAGACTATGGGCTCTGAAAAACAATCTGAGGGTTTTGAAGGGGCAGGGGATGGGAGGTCAGGGTACCAGGGGGTGGGTATTATAGAGGGCACAGATTGCATGGAGCACTGGGTGTGGTGCAAAAATAATGAATATTGTTATGCTGAAAATAAATTAAAAATAAATTAAAAAAAAAAAGAAAGAAACCACATGGCCCAACATCTAAGTGGGTGCTCAATCCCAGGCCCCACCAGAGACTCAGTGATAACATTAGCTCTATGAACAAGTGAGATCACACAGAATACCCTTCCCTCCTGTTTACTCAAGTTTGATTTGATACCCCACTAGCACCCACCTGTAAACCCCAACTATGCTTTTGCCTGGACTCTGCTGCCCAGTTTGGATCTCTAGACACTGACTCACCTAACTGGCTTTTCAGTATGTTTTCCTAATTTGAAGAAAAATTCTGGACTCTGACCAGGATTTTATGCCATAATAATGTTTTCTATAGAATTACCTACATACTGGCACAATCTTGATACTTTGAGTATGGATAGAATTGAAATCATTAATCCTTATACACTCAAAATCTCACATCTTCCATGAGCTGTTTTGTACCACTATTGCTCAGGAGGCAGAAATGACCTTAATCCTAAGACTAAAGGCTAATAGAGCTAAGAATCCTAATATTGGAGGATTCATCAAGGTTGTTTTATTCCTATACTTCAAGCTCATAATCATCATTTCTCTGTAAAGTGATCCATACCACCGACCACCATTTAATAAACTATCTGCCACAAAGGTGTACCATTTCGTAACATTTTTACTCTTAGACCACAGCCTCAACAAAAGTAGATCATTCCATATTCCGCTTCCAGAAATCTGTTTTCTCACCCAAGAGAAAGGAAAAAGTCTGCCTCCCGGCAAGGTCAGAAAATAAACAAGCACAGTGGCTGTGACGGAAGTCTTGAAAGGAAAGTGGCCTCAACATGCAGAAAAGCATTTGGGGTTAACCCACAGCCCTGGTCATTGCAGGAACTGGCAAGAAAATAGAAAAGGGCCGTTAAATTTGGTGTGAATCTTGGAGTAGGCATGACATGTTTCTGTTGCCAAACATGAAATTAGGGGGGAAAAAGACACTCACCTGCTTACAGTTTCCTTGGTATATGTCAGTTTCTAAGGAAAACAAAAATAAAAATGACTCTATGAGTTCATGACAGTTATTAAGCAGTAAACAGAATTTATTGCATAGAAAACACTAATACCCTAACATTACGTTGTTAGTCTATAAATCTATGCTGTTATTTTCTATGGTTAGACAAATAGTTAAAGCAAGGTACTAACAATGCCAGGTTTGTTTTAGGACTATGGGAATGTCCTGGCACTCAGCCTCTGTTTATGTTTCCAAAAGTTCTTGTGCTTTTTCTTAATGGGCACAGATTAACAGACTTCACTTGTTAATCATTCCAAAAAGATCTACAAATTGGAGATTGGAGAATTCTACTTCAACCTTCCATGGACTTAGAATCAAAGTTTTTTTATGATCTAATACATTTATAGAAAATCTTAAACCAGAATAATATAAATACGTGGATAAAATAAATGCTAAATCTGTTTATCCAGAATTCAGACAAAAAGATATATTGTACCAATAATTGGATTATTCTTCTGGGGCATTCCAAAGCAAATTGTTCCTAAGTTTCCTCTAAATTAATGGTTTTATTCTGAGACCAACATAATAAAAAGAACACTAACTTAGAAGACCTAGTTTCAAGTCCCATTTTCTCTTGCTTCGTAACAGAGGCAAAACCCAAAATCCTTCAATTTCTCATCTATAAAATGGAAAGACTATTATTCCAAATAACTCTCATGATATTTATAAATAACCTATTGCTCTCCTTATACTACAAAATCTCCTAGAATAATCTCAGCCACTCTAAATGCTTTCAATTACCACCTTGGGCCTGGTGACTCCTACAAGCTGTGTTTATAACCCAGACCACTCTCTTTGGCTTCATACCTAAATGTCAACCAATTCACATTTCACAGGTGGTTCAAAACAACATATTCAAAAGTGAACTCAATCTCCCACCTCATCTACAAAACTGCTTCTCTCCCCAAGTTCTTGTTCTTAGTCATCCAAACTATCAACAAGGAGGTTTCCAGGCCATTCCCTTAAACCTCTCCTACTCCCATCCAACCTATCAGAGTCCTGCTAATCTTTTTCCCTATTTGTATCCCTCATGCTTCCTGTATCTCGTGTCTAGCTAGGACCCTCAGTTCCTCGGGCATGGGGTAGTAAGGGTAGTAACTAGTCCCCCTGATCCCTCTACATCCTATGGTGTATAGAAACCATAATGACCTTTTTAAAATTCAAAACTGTCAAGTCAGCCTGTGACTCACCAACTTACAATCCCTCAATGATTTCCTATCATCCACAGAGTTTTCTACTCTTCCAGTCTGATCTCCTATCACTTCTAATCTACCCTTCTGGTAGAGTGGCCCTCATCATTCCCTACAAACATTTGGCTTATGCTGTCCCCTCTGCTTGAACTGTTTCTCCCAAACTTCTCCTCATTCAGCTAACTTGTACTTGTTATTTAAGACTCAATTCAGGTGATGTAACACCCACTTTGTTTGCATGTTTTATTACATAGTCATTGAAAGTATACTTCCAATGCATTCTAATCTTCCCTTCTGAAAAGTTCCACTTGTGAAAAATACCTTCCAATGTAACATCACATGCTCATGTATGGTAATACTAACTTTATATCCTATGTATTTGCTGCTCTATCAACTGGTCCTATAACCTGGGCACAGTTGAGATGGCAACAGTAATATAAGTGTAAATATGTGTGTGTGTGTATTTTTTTACCGAACAGTTACTCCATATTAGCAAATTTGCCAATATTCCATATGACCAAATTTAGCAGTTTGCAAAACTGGTAATTACTGAGAAGGGAGGCCGAATGGTAAACAGAAAAAATATAAACATTTTTAAAAAGAGAAGCAGGTCTGAATTTAAGCTCCAGCCCATCTGGTTTTGTATTCTAGAATAAGAAATAACTCTGATGCTTAATGTGCTTATCTATAAATTGAGGATATTAGTACCTCCTTGTAGGGTTGTTGTTTATTAAATATAATGTTTTAATGGGCTTAATATGTGGCCTGGTACATGGTATATACTAAGCAACTGGTAGCTATTCTCATAATTATTAATATTGAACATTTCAAAATGTGACAGAGGACTCTCTCTCTCAAGTAAATAAGTAAATAAAAATATATTTTTTTAAATGTGACAGAATTGAGGAGCCTGGGCAGCTCAGTCAGTTAAGTGTCTGTCTTTAGCTCATGATCCCTGGGGTCCTGAGATGGAGGCCTGCATCGGAGCCCCTGCTCAGCAAGGAGACTGCTCCACCCTCTTCCTCTGCCTCCTTCCCTGGCTTTTGCTCTCTCTCTCTCTCTTGCTTTTGCTCACTCTCAAATAAGTAAATAAAATCTTTTTTAAAAAAGTAAATAAATTTAAAAAATTTTTAATGGGACAGAAGAAAAAAATGTAACACCTTGACTTAAAATGTGAGGTACCATGATTAAAAGTTGAATGTATTTTAAAACCACAAAAACCTGCACAACGTTGAAATGTTTATAACCCTGCAAGATTTGTCTTGGGTCCACCCATATTTATCAGACCATATTTCTGTTCCCAATTTGCTTCTAGTTAATGAGATCATCCCAATGTAGGGCCAAATGTTGAAAGAATGTCTCTACTAAAAATAAAATTCTTAAAGTAAAAAGAATCAGATGATATATTGTATTACTTTAAGATGTTCTAATCCAATTTTACTAGACTCGAAATAAAAGCTCAGAGTTATCCAGTCAATAATTCTTTCTTCAGTCTCTCTAAGGTATATAATACTTAAAGCAAGTATTTAAGATAATATTTGTAAAAGTTTCTAATTATTTGCAACAAATAGGAAAAAGACATTGCAATTAGTGCTTATACACTTTTATTTCAACAAATATCTATCGCATAGTTATTTTATCACAGGAATGCAAAATGACAAATAATGACACAATCCTTGCTCTTCAGCTCATAGTCTAGTAGAAGAAATCACACATATAACTAATAATAATAAAATGCAAGTGGTACAACATTAAAGAATTATGGGAGCTCAAAGAATTATGGGAGTTAAATCTATGAGACTGGGGTTGATTCGTCATAAGGCAGGTTATATCTCAACTGAGGACAGGTAGGACTCAAACTGATGGACAAGGATAGATATAGGGCATATCAGCCTGAATGAGTGACTTACCACATATATCTAACCAGCTTCATTTTCTTATGAATACATGCATGCTATAGGAAAAGGGGACGGTGAGAGGCATCTGGGTTGCTCTGTCAGTTAAGTGTCTGTCTCTTGATTTTGGCTCAGATCATGATCTCAGGATCGTGAGATCAAGCCCAAGTGGTGTTCCACACTCAGTGAGAAGTCTGTTTGGGATTCCCTCCCTCTTCCTCTGCCCCTCCTCCCACTTGTGCTCTCTCTCTCTAAAATAAGTAAATCATTTTAAAAAGAGAGAGAGAAGAAGAGTGTTGGCAGGCAGGTTATTTGTCTATGTGCATGCTTATTTATCCTTTGCTAAGAATAAACTAAGTCTAAAAGAAGAAGAACAAGTAAGCAAGTTCACTAATTAGAATTATATTTATATTTAACATTTACTTAACAAACTACAACTTCTATCCTAACTAGGGTCATTGGTAGGTACTCCAAATTGATAGTGTGCAAAATTTTGTCAAGAATGCTAGACTCTTACAGATTTATATTCTTAGCCTAAACCATTGCTGAATATTATTTCCAAATATTTACATTTATAAACATAAGCCTGAGGCTCTTACTGGGTTAACAATGTTTGTTGTAACAGCCAGAGCTAGGGATATAAAGACTAGGCTATGCTCTATGACAGCTCACTCAAATAGCCTAGTTCAACAACAAAAAGTAAAGTAGGGATTTGGCATTTGCTCTTTCTACCTTCAGGCTTTAACTGTGTATAAGTGCTCCTACAATAGCCCAGCTATTCTTCCCTTGTTAGTACCCTTACCTTCATAATTAAACTTCTATGTTCCATGGACTGACTAAAATTTGTGCCCATGTCAAATATAGTTGTGGTTCCATCCTCACACAAATTCATCCAGTAATGATATTCCTCACGCCCAGGCAGTCGATCCCAAAATGTCCTGAAGGCTTCCCAAACAGCTTCCTGACATACTGGAAAACAGACAGAGAAGTACTTTATGGAAAATCAATGCACTTTGAGGTTCTCACAAAATCATGAATCTGTTTATTCAGATTCCCAAGACATTTGTCCATACTGTGCTTTCTGGAGGAGCACGGGAATGATTCTCAGTCAAAGCTCTTCTGTTGATACATGTCCAGTTTAAACTTTTCAGATATGAAGAGAATTTGAACTCCCCACTCCTCTCCCTTACAAATAGGCTCACATCAAATAGGCAGGGTATTTTTCCCATCTTTCAAAAAAAAAAATCCATGTTTATGTTTTATAAAAGTGGAATAGATATGAGAATACTTCAATAGGTGGAAGAATAAATAAGATCCATATGATGGAATATTATTTTTTTAAGATTTTATTTATTTATGAGAGAGAGAGAGGGAGAGAGAGCGAGCACAGGCAGACAGAATGGCAGGCAGAGGCAGAGGGAGAAGCAGGCTCCCTCCTGAGCAAGGAGCCCGATGTGGCACTCGATCCCAGGACGCTGATGGAATATTACTCAGTGACAAAAAGAAATGAGGCTCCAAGCAATGAAAAGACACAGTGAATTCTTAAAAGCATATTTCTAAGTAAAGGAAGCCAATCTGAAAAAGCTATATACTATATGATTCCAATGATATGATATTCTGGAAAAGGCAAAATTATGAAAATTGTGAAAAGATCAGTGGTTCCCAGGATTGTGGGGAGAGAGAGATAAAGACATGGAGCACAGTGATATTTTTTAGGGTAGGACACTGTAATAGTGGATATATGTCATTATACATTTCTCAAAACCCACCAACTGTACAACACAATCAGCATAAACTGCACATAAACTATGAGCTTCAGTTAAGAATGATGTGTCAAGGGCACCTGGGTGGCTCAGTTGGTTAAGCAACTGCCTTCAGCTCAGGTCATGATCCTGGAGTCCTGGGATCAATTCTCACATCAAAGCCCCTTCTCAACAGGGAGTCTGCTTTTTCTGCTGACCCCTCTCCTCTCATGCGTGCGCTCTTTCTCTCTCTCTCTCAAATAAATAAAAAGTCTTAAAAAAAAAAAAAAAAAAGAATGATGTGCAAGGGGCTCCTGGGTGGCTCAGTCAGTTAAGTGTCTGCCTTCTGCTCAGGTCATGATCCCAGTGTCCTGGGATGGAGCCTCCCATGAGGCTCCTTGGTTGGTGGGGAGCCTGTTCTCCCTCTCCTCCCTGCTTGTGTTCCCTCTCACTATCTCTGTCTCTCTCTCTTTCTCAAATAAATAAATAAAATCTTAAAAAAAAAAAAAAAAGAAGATGAAGAATGGGTCTATATTGGCTCATCAATTGTAACAAATGTACTACACTAAATGTGTGTGTGGAAGAGTAACAGTATAAGTAACTCTCTGGACTTTCAGCTGAATTTTTCTGTAAATCTGAAACTTCTTTAAAAGTTAAAATATGGGGGGACGCCTGGGTGGCTCAGTGGGTTAAGCCGCTGCCTTCGGCTCAGGTCATGATCTCAGGGTCCTGGGATCGAGCCCTGCATCTGGCTCTCTGCTCAGCAGGGAGCCTGCTTCCTCCTCTCTCTCTGCCTGCCTCTCTGTCTGCTTGTGATCTCTCTCTGTCAAATAAATAAAAAAAATCTTTAAAAAAAAATAATAATTAAAAAAAAAAAGTTAAAATATGGGGTGCCTGGGTGGTTCAGTGGGCTAAGCCTCTGCTTTCGGCTCAGGTCATGATCGAGCCCCAAATCGGGCTCTCTGCACAGTGGAGAACCTGCTTCCCCCTCTCTCTCTGCCTGCCTCTCTGCCAACTTGTGATTGCTGTTGAATCAAAAAACAAAAATCTTAAAAAAAAAAAAAAAAAGTTAAAGTCTATTAAAAAAAAATCGGAGCAGAGAATAAACTGGTGATTGCCAGAGGGGTTGGGGATGAGGGGATGAATAAAATGGGTAAAGGGTAGTGAGATATACAGGGTTCCATTTATGGGATCAATAAGTCACAGGAATAAAAGGAACAGTATAAGGAACACAGCCAATGGTATTGTAATAGCATTGTATGGTAACAAATGGTAGTGACGCTTAATAGTGAGCACAGCATAATACAGAAACTTGTCTAATCACTATGTTGTAACCTGAAACTAATGTAACATTGTACGTCAATTATACTATAAAGAAATTTTTTTAAAGATAAGAGAACTAAAAATATTAAAATGATCTTCCAGAGAAAGGTACTGCTATATTAAAATAAAAAATAATTCAATCTATCTGCTAAATTATTCCAAAGGATCAAATCTGAAAGGATGCTAAACAGGTTGTCTGCACATTTTGTATAGAACTATCCTGCAGTCATTTCATTGGCTAAATGCCAGACACTGTGGACAACAGACAGACTGAGATGGGAGGGAAGAGGAACAGAGTGCTGAGGGAGAAAGATTGATGCAAATGCATAGAGATCAAGACCATTATTTTTCATTCCAAGAAAACTGAAGGCGTACCCAATAGCATATTAAGGTAAAGTCCCTGAACTCACAGAGTCAGAAAGTCTAACTGAATACTAGCACTAGCCGCACCGTGTACTAGCTTCATAACCAGGGGTAACTTACCTAGCCATTTAAGGCTTCAATGTACTCATCTCTCTTATTTAACTAGATGAATCATTACTGCCTTACCTATCTACCTTTGAGAGTTTTATAAAGTCCTTAGTGCTGCATGAATATTAGTGTTATCATCATAATGGATTCTGTTTGTCTCATATTTTTTTGATAGAAGAAGATAGTCTAAGCCAAAAAAAAAAAAAATTACACTTTAACAGAGAGGAAAATATATGAATATTTAAAGTTCCTCTAACAGTTGATTTTTTAGGGTTAAAATGAAACTTTGGTTGCAAACTTAGTTTTCTCTTTCAGTGAACTAACTGCAAACTGCATCCTTATAACTGCTCTTCAGAACTTCTGATATTACAGAATTCAGAAGAATCCAGCCATGGTTGACTGAGGAAGAGCTGACCACCTGTAGATTCAGAATTCTTCCTCGCTTCTTAAAAATTTCACATGAAAATTTAGTGCCCACTAGAAGACAATGCAAAGGTCAATGTCTCAATTGGCAAAATAAATAATTTTTTTGTTGTCACAAAAAATGAATGTCTATAAGGTCTAGTTATGAAAAAAATCATACAAAGAAATTATAAAAAATATTATAAGACTGAGTGTATATCTATAAGGAAAGAAAAATAAATCTCAATAATTTATTTATAATATACACAAAAAATAATTTGAAATATGAAAGCTAATATTACAAAGTTCCTAAAAGAAAACACAGAAGAATATGTATAACTTGACGACAGGCAAAGATTTCATAGATAGGACAGAGAAAGCAACAACTACAAAAGGAAAAAAAAAGAAATTAGAATTTATCAAAACAATTACTCATCAAATAAAATTAAAAATAGATAGGCAGGGGTGACTGGGTGGCTCGGTCATTAAGCATCTGCCTTCAGCTCAAGTCATGATCCCAGGGTCCTGGGAATGAGCCCTGATCAGCAGGAAGCCAGCTTTTCCCTCTCCTTCTGCTTGTGTCCCCTCTCTCGCTGTGTTTCTCTCCATCAAATAAACATACAAAATCTTTTAAAAAAAGAAATGGATAGGCAAGCCATACCTCTGGCAGAAAATATTCAAAATATATATATCTCCCACAGAACCAGTATTTAGGATATGTAAAGAATTTCTACAACTCTAATAAAAAGGCAAACAATCTAATTTTCAAAACATGTAAAAGACTGGAACAAACATTTTACAAAGGAAATATATGTATATGTGAAAAAGCGCTATCATTCACCTTCAGAAAAATGCAAAATAAGTCATCCACACATGAATCACTAACATTAAGATGGTAGTATCACTAAACTGATCTACAGATCTAAAGCGATCCTATCTGAACACAAGTTGACTTCTTTATAGAAATTGACAAGCTAATTCTAAAATTCATATAGAATTATAATAAACCTAGAATAACTAAAATAATTTTGAAAAAGAACAAATAGATAAACTGGACTTTATCAAAATCAAAAACTTTAGTGCATAGAAGACACCACCAAGAAAGTGAAAAGAGAAACCACAGAATAAGAAAAAATACTTTCAAATAATTTACCTGATAAGAAACCTGTATCTAGAATATATAAAGAATGGTTACAACTCAATAATTTTTTAAAAACTGAAAAAAGGGAAGGATTCAAAGATATTTTTCAAAAAAATATATTCAAATGACAA
Source organism: Mustela lutreola (assembly GCF_030435805.1). NCBI lineage: Eukaryota > Metazoa > Chordata > Mammalia > Carnivora > Mustelidae > Mustela > Mustela lutreola. Next base: position 175,745,862 of record NC_081291.1, on the reverse strand, counting down.
AAGCAAATAAAATAATGTTTAATGTTACTAATCATTAAAGAAATGCAAATCAAAACCAGGGAATACTATTTCACACATACTAAGATGGTGGTGATTTTTTTTTTTTTAAAGGAAAATCATAGTGCTAGCAAAGATAGAGAAATAAGAATCTCACACATCACCGTTAGGAAATTGAGATGATACAGCTACTTTAGATAAAGTATTACTGGCAGTTCCTCATACAGTTAAACATAAAGTTTAACTTTATGTTTAACTTTATGTTTATGTTTAACATATAACCCAGAAATTCTACTTGTAAGTATACACTTAAATAACTGAAAACACCCCAAATGCCCAACAACTGACAAATGGATAAATGAAATATGGTATAGCCATATAAGGAAATACTATTATTTGGCCATAAAAAATAAACTAGTAATGTATGCTACAACATGAATGAAGTTGAAAACATTATGCAAAGTGAAAGAAGTCAGTCACAAAAGACCACACATTATATTATCACATTTATCTGACATCCTTAATAGATAACTCTATAGAAATAAAAAGCAGATTTGTGGTTGCTTAGACCTCAGAAGAGGGACAGAGGAAATAAAGGGTTAGAGAGTAATGACTAAAGGGTATGAGGTTTCTTTCTGAGGTGATGAAAGGTTCTTAAACTCAGTTTAATAATGGTTGCACATTTCTGTGAATATACTAGAAAACCATTGAATTCTTTACATTAAATGGATGAATTGTATGGTATGTGAATTATGTCTCAATAAAATTATAAAAGTAATTCTTTCCAGAAAAGTAATATATCCTTAATTTATCCAATGGCTTTCCATTTGTGAGCTATCTGACAAGAATGTCCAATTAACAAACATGAAATACAGAATTCAGAACATGTACATTTAAATAGAGGAGGAGAACTGGGTGAGGACAGGGTTGGGGGTAGCCTAGAGCCCTCATGCAGCTTAGAGAGAGAGAAAACCCACATAGGACACTGCAGCCAGTAGAATGAAGAGTAAAATCAGCACATCCCAGGAAAAGAGGTACTAAGAAGGGCAAAACTTTACCAGAGACAATTGCCACACACTTTGCTATGGCCTAGAAGTAGACCTGTTCCGAAATGCCAACCTTGTCAAACAATTTTCATATCCTCTTTAGTGACTGTTGAAGATTTTTGAGAAAACAGGTGATCTACAAATGCCTCTCTTGTGGCAGAGAAAGCCTGCCCTGCAAACTGCTGGAGGAAGGCAAAATGTAATGGCAATACTCTGAAGAAAGAAATGCTGCATTTAATCTGTCTTTAATCCTGTTAACTAGGACTCAGGCTGTGCATATTACTCAGTACGTAGGAATCCAGTATGGAACAAAGTCTTTCTTTAAGGTATTTTCCTCTCAAAATCATGGTGTCCAAAGCATATGGAACATTTTGGTACAATAAGGCAAGAAATAAAAGGCATATAAATTGGAAGATAAGAAGTAAAATTATCTTTATTTGCAAATAAAATAATAATCTACGTAGAAAACCTTAAGGAATACACAAAAACTACTAGAGCTAATAAGTGAATTTAGCAAGTTACACAATAAAAGGTCAATATAAAAAAAGTGGTTGTATGCCTATATACTAGCAAGGAACAATCAGAAACTAAAATAACATTAACAATGGCATGAAAAAAGTAAACTAAATCTGATAAAAAGGATGTGTAAGACCAATACACTGAAAATTATAAAAAGTTGCCAGGAGAAATTGAAGAGGACCTAAATAAATGGAGGGATATATCACGTTCATAGATCATTATTGTTAAGATGACAATTCTTTCCAAATTGACTAACAGATTCACCTCAATTCCAATCAAAATTCCAGCAGCCCTTTTGTATAAGTTGGAAAGTTGATTCTAATATTTATATGAAAAACAAAGGACCTCACATCACCAAGCAAATCTGAAAGAAAAGAAGAAAGTTGAAGAACTTTTCCTATTAAAGGCTTATTATAATCAAGACAGTATGGTATTGGCATAAAAATAGACAAAGAGATCAGTGGAAAAGAATGAAGACTATAGAGGTAGACCCACCATAGACAGAAGATTGATTTCCAACAAATGTGCAAAAGCAAGAAAGGATAAATTTTTTATGGCCTCATGTTTGTATTTATTTATGTATTTTTTGCATTTTGTTTTTTATTTTTCATTATGATCAGTTAGCCAACATATTGTATAAGTTTTTGTTGTAGTGTTCAATGATTCATTAGTTGCCTAAATCTCATCCCAACACTTGAGTAATTTTTTTTTAAGATTTTATTTATTTATTTAGAGAGAGCACATGAGCAGGGGGAGGGGCAGAGGGAAAGGGAGCGAGAGACTCTCAAGCAGACTCCATGCCCAGCATGGAGCTAGAGTGGGGCTCAATTCCATGAACCTGAAATCATGACCTGAGCTTAAATCAAAAGTCAGATGCTTACCTGAGCCACGCAGGTGCCCCAAGGATAATCTTTTTAAATAAGTGCTGCTGGAACAACTGTCTTTGCATATGCAAAATTTTAACTTTGATCAATATACACCATATATAAAAATTAACTCAAAGTAGATCATAGACCTAAATACAAAACCTAAAAATTATAAAATGTCTATAGGGAAAGATAGGAGAAAATACTTGTCACTTTGGGTTAAGCAAACTTAGATATAACACTGAAGGCAAGGATAATCCAAAAGAAAAAAAAAAAGATAAATTGAACTTCATCAAAATTTAAAATTTTTCTTTGTCAAGAGACATTATTAAGAAAAAAAAACCACACATTGGGTGAAACTGTATGCAAAACATATAAAAACATATATCTGACAAAGAACTTGTATTTGGAATACATTAAGAACTCTTACAATTCTATAAGACAAATGACCCAATCATTTGGGTTGTCACCAAAAATGATACACAAATGGTGAATGAGTACATGAAAAAGGTGCTCAACATCATTAGCCATTAAAAAAATGAATATTAAAACCACAGTAAGAGATCACTTCATATTCACTAGAATGGTTACAGTTCAAAAAGACTGACTAGGGGCGCCTGGGTGGCTCAGTGGGTTAAAGTCTCTGCCTTTGGCTCAGGTCATGATCCGAGGGTCCGGGGATCGAGCCCCACATCAGGCTCTCTGCTGAGCGGGAGGCATGCTTCCTCCTCTCTCTCTCTGCCTGCCTCTCTGTCTACTTGTAATCTCTGTCTGTCAAATAAATAAATAAAATCTTTAAAAAAAAAAAAAAAAAAAGACTGACTATACCGAGTATTGCAAGAATGTGGAAAACTGGAAATCTATTACATATTATGTGGTACAGCCACATTGGAAAACATTTTAGAAATGTCACAAAAAGCTAAACATATAAGGCCCAGCCATTCCACTCCTATTAACCAATAGAAAGAAAACATATGTTCACACAAAAACTTAAAAACAAATGTTCGTAACAGCTTTCTTTATAATCACCATTAGCTGAAAACAACTGAACTATCCCAAAATGTGATATATCCCTAAAATAGAAGACTACTCAACAATAAAAGGTAACAAACTACTGATACACAAAAAGAATCATAGATGAGTCTCAAAATAATTACACTGAGCCAGATTTAAAAAGTGTACATATTTTACATTCATATATAAAAGTGTGGAAAATGCTAACAATTCATAGTGATAAAAAAAAAAAAACAGATTAGCGATTGCCTCAGTACCAGGATAAAGGGAAGTGCTAAGGGAGGGAGAGATTACAAAGGCAAATGAGAAAATATTTGGAGGTAACTGATAAATTCATTTTCTTAACTGCAAGATGATTTCAAGGGTAAATACATTTTTCAAAACTAATCAAATAGTATAATTCAAGTACACAGCTCATAATCCTTCAATGTATACATTAATAAAGCTGTATTTTAAAACTGCAACTACACGTGGAATTTTTTAAATGTGAGGATACTACTAACTGCATTCAATTCCAAGCACCCTCAATGTCTGTTTAGTTTTACAAATCATTAGGTTAAATGCAGTTGCTTCTTGCTATGAAGAACTTTGTAACAAACTTGAAGATATTTTTCAAGTTTTCAATTTTACAAATCATTAGATTAAATGCAGTCGCTTCTTGCTATGAAGAACTTTGTAACAAACTTGAAGATATTTTTCAAGTTTGTTACACCAACTAGCAACTGAAGCCAGACAGTCTATGAAGGAAAAATTGGGCAAACCATTAAATTGAATTAGCTTAGTTGGACATTGAATGATCTCTCCCTCTAAGTTCCAAACATTTTGTTCTGAGTGCATAACCTCAATTATATCTACAAAATCTCTTTACAACCTATGCTGAAATATTCATTTTTCCTAATTTTCAAAAACACATTTATTCTTTACAAATGACAGTAACAACTGTACCAACATTGGTACCATCTTGATCTGCTTGTGCCAACGCTTTCAGCTCTGTGAGGTCCCTTTCCAATGATTCCATTCATAAGATCTGTATTTGAAAATCAATTATTTAGGAATGCTTTTCATTTTGTTGGCTTCTTTTTCAATAGTATCTCTTAAATTTAAAAACATAAGAAATTAAAAGATATAACCACAATTATTCTTTTTTTTTTTGCTGATCTGTTCCTATTTTTCATTTTATTTCATTTAAATTCAATTAATTAACATATACTCTATTAATAGTTTCAGGGTAGAGTTCAGTGATTCATCAGTTGCATATAGCACCCAGCGCTCATTATATCAAGTGCCTTCCTTAATGCCCATCACCCAGTTATAACATCCCCCCACTCACCTCCCTTCCAGCAACCCTCACATTGTTTCCTATAGTTAAGAGTCTCTTATAGTTTGTCTCCTCTCTGATTTCATCTTTTATTTTTCCTGCCCTTCCCCTATGGTCCTCTGTTTTGTTTCTTAAATTCCACATATGAGTGAAATCATATAACTGTCTTTCTCTAACTTATTTCACTCCCTTAAGACTCTCTAGCTCCATCTACATTATTGTAAATAGTAAGATTTCATTTTTTTTCTTTAATAATTTTTTATTTTTTTATAAACATATATTTTTATCCCCAGGGGTACAGGTCTGTGAATCACCAGGTTTACACACTTCACAGCACTCACCAAAGCACATACCCTCCCCAATGTCCATAATCCCTCCCCCTTCTCCCAAACCCCCTCCCCCCAGCAACCCTCAGTCTGTTTTGTGAGATTAAGAGTCACTTATGGTTTGTCTAAGATTTCATTTTTTGATGGCTGAGCAATATTCCAATGTGTGTGTGTGTGTGTGTGTGTGTATCACATCTTCTTTATCCATTCATCTGTCCATGGACATCTGGGCTCTTTCCATAGTTTGGCTATTGTGGACATTGCTACTATAACACTGGGGTGCAGGTGCCCCTTTGGATCACTATGTTTGTACCCTATACCTAGCAGTACAAATTCTGGGTCCTAGGTTATCTCTATTTAACTTTTTGAGGAACCTCCATACTCTTTTCCAGAGAGGCTGTACCAGCTTGCATTCCCACCAGCAGTGTAAGAGGGTTCCCCTTCTCCACATCCTTGCCAACATTTGTTGTTTCCTGACTTGATATAACCACATTTCTTTTTTTTTTTAAGTGGTTATATCAAGATTTTATTTATATATTTATTTATCTAGCTATCTATTAGAGACAGAGCGCACTAGCAGGTGGAGTGGCAGGCAGAGGGAGAAGCAGAGCCTGATGTGGGACTTGATCCCAGGATCCCAGGGTCATGGCCTGAGCTGAAGGCAGACACTTAACCAACTGAGCCACCCAGGCATCCCCATAACCACATTTCTTAAGTGGTTATTTACTCTTCACTATTTAACCAACAGCTATATAGATACTCTGATCTATTTATTTTAAAAGTAAAAATCCAGGTAGTAGAAATCATATTTTGTTAAGTTATAAACTGACATTCTCATTCATCTTCAATCCTTTATTCTCTTTCCACCCTCTTTAGAATTTGCCACTTCTGGCACATACCCCATACACAAAGGCTCAGTCAATAGATTTCCATTAAAAAGGTAAAAGGAAAGCTTATTACTTAGTAATGTTTGATAGTACCAACATAAAATTAAGAAATATAAATACCTGCTTTTAAAAAAGGTGTTAATAGAGTGCCACTTTTTTTTTTTAATTTAGCACTGTGTTGATACTGTGGTTTTAAGCCTTTTTTTTTTTTTTAAAGATCTTATTTATTTATTTGACAGAGAGAGATCACAAGTAGGCAGAGAGGCAGGCAGAGAGAGAGGAAGGGAAGCAGGCCCCCTGCTGAGCAGAGAGCCCGATGTGGGACTCGATCCCAGGACCCTGAGATCATGACCTGAGCCGAAGGCAGCGCGGCCTAACCCACTGAGCCACCCAGGCGCCCAATAGAGTGCCACTTTAATAAAAAAATTTAAATATATAAATATATGTAATATCTGGTATTAATTTTTTATTTTAAAAACAATTGCTTAGACAGTATTATGCTAAGTGAAATAAGTCAGTCAGACAAAGATAAATACTGCATGGTTTCACTCATATGTGGAATTTAAGGAACAAAACAAATGAGCAAAGGTTAAAATAGAAAAAGGCCAACCAAGAAACAGACTCTTTTTTTTTTTTTTTTTTTTTTTAAGATTTCATCCACTTATCTGACAGAGAGAGAGATCACAAGTAGGCAGAGAAGCAGAGACAGAGAGAGGAGGAAAGCTGGCTCCACACCGAACAGAGAGCCTGATGCGGGGCTCGATCCCAGGACCCTGGCATCATGACCCAAGCCAAAGGCAGAGGCTTAACCCACTGAGCCACTCAGGCACCCCAAGAAACAGACTCTTGAGAGAAAAAAATGAGGGCTGCTGGAGGGGAAGCGGGGGGGATGAGTTAAATATGTGTTGGCGATTAAGGACTGCACTTGTTATGATGAGCACCAGGTGTGGTATATAAATGTTAAATCCCTCAACTTGTGTACTTGAAACTAATAATGCACTGTATTTGACTAACTGGAATTTAAATAAAAACTAAAAAATACTTTCTTTGAAAAAATATATAAAAATAAAAAGACTTAAAGTTTGGTGAGGGAGGAGAAGTGAAAGGACAAGAGAGAGGAAAGTAAAAAAGAAGATAAAGCAGCAGCTTAGACTGAAGATCCATATAGCCCAGGGCATGGAAAATGTGTGTTCAATAAACATTTGTTGAATAAATACATAAATGAGCAAGTCCGATTTCCCTGCTGTCTAATCATCTACCTCTACTTTAGTTTGCTAGCATCACACCCATCTTATGGCTTTTTATTGTCTCCTGAGCAGCAAAAAGTGTGAGATTCCCTCGAAACTCAGAGACATACTATGGTCAATTAAGCTATTTTGGTTAGTAAGTACAGAACTTATACACATAATAAAAAAGGATTTGATCAAGGATAATACTGTTTAGTTAAAAATAAAATCCTGGGTACAGTTAGTCAAGCATCCCATAGACTCTTTGTTTTGGCTCAGGTTGTGATCTCAGGGTCATGAGATAGAGCCTTGCATCAGGCTCCGGCTCAGTGTGGAGTCTATTTGAGACTATCTCTGCCTCTCCCTCTGCCAGTCCTCCCCGCAACCCCTCACCCCCACCTCTGCATGCTTGCTGTCTCTATCTCTAAATAAATAAATAAAATCTTAATAATAAATAAATAAATAAAATCTTAATGATAAATGAATAAATAAATAAAATCCTAGTTAATTGCTTTCAGGTCCACTGTGAGAAGTGCCATCATTTTAGACATGATAAGGTTTATGTATACCAACCAGAGACTTATCATCATGAATCTGCAGAATGTCTGCACTATAAAATATAGAAATTTATTATATTTTCATGTATATAAAGTAACTAATTATCCAAATAGGTAAGTATGCCATGGACAATACATTTTGCGGGTATATTTAAACAAATTACTGAATGATGAAGGAAAAATAATTAAATTTTCCAATAACATAAACTGGTATTTTTGACATGCTTAAAAGGCTTTAGCCATTTCCACTCTTAAACTTTCCTCTGAATCTGTATAAATACTATACTTTGAGCAAGTCCCTTTCCCATAGCTAATACAAAGATAATATTTGGCTCAGTATGTCTAAATTATCACAGACTTTGAATTTTTACAAGATACGACACACATGTTAGAACTATGTTTGAATTGCATCATGAAGCCCCAAGGTTTAGATGCTCACTTACCTCGTACTTTAAAATATTTCACATGGTTTGCCACAACCTCGGTCACACTTTCACCCAGACAGGTTTTCACACCATGAGGAAACAGAATAGATCGCCTTCTTCTCAGCAACCACTGTTTCTCAGTTTCTCTGTGGTCCAGAGGTAGTTTCCTTTCAGTAGAAGGAGAAGTGTCTGTGGATTCTGAGTCAGTCAGGAAAAAAGAAACTGTACTCTTGGGTTCTTGGATATCTTCTAAAGACATGTAGGTTTGTGCTACAGAGTGAAAGCATAGACAAGTCTTCTGATAATGAACAAAGATACAGTATGAAAGGTAACAAATAAAAACTGACTTTTGTGCCGTATTTCAATTTCAAAGTCATGATCAGACTACAGACATGTATGCCTCAAGAGTGGAGGAGTGAGCTGTCAATTTCTTTTCCATCTAACTCCTACTCCTTTATTTCAAGATTCTTGGTTATTGAAATAACTATATATCCAATTGCAACACAAGAAATAAGAGGAAGTAAGTCCGAAGTAGAAATTACTAAAGAAAAAAAACAAAATTATTGGAGAGATTTTAAAAGTTTAAATGAAGCAATAACAAACACTAAAATAATAGCATTTGGTTCAACTTCTTACAACAGTTGTATCATATAATATTATTTTAAAAGAGATTATAATACAAATATAAGGAAAAAATATATAGATTTTTAAATACCTGTTAATGATGTAAGGTTTCCTTCTATCACGACAAATATCAAAATACCCAGAGAAATCTTCCCCAAATGAGGAAACATAATCATTTGGGCCAAAATCAAAGGAAATGAGAAGAAACCAAAATCCTTAACTTGAACACCCGAAAAGACTTGAAACTTTCAGTAACAAATTATTATAAGAAAAGTCTAACATTTAAGAGTTTATATTTGAGAAATGACAAACATTCCAAAACCATTATAAATTAGCTAAATAAAAACGGTGTCCTTTCAAAATACCTGTCACTTCTTTCCTGAAATAACCAGCACAGCTACGAAAGCGGAAGAGATAAGCTAATTAGAACAGATGGGGAGAGACAATTTCTTTATTCTAATCTACCCAGCTAAGCTCTTTACGGCTCTTTCTTTGCCTTTAACAAAGAGTCCACTTAAAAATACTCTTTCACGTATGATTCACAGTTTCACAATTTTTATGAATCTAGTGGTTGAACATGACAGATTCACAAATTCTCTGGGGTCTTCTAGGGTCTATGATTTGTTTTTTTTTTTTTTTTTTTTTTTTTAAGATTCATTTATTTATTTATTTTGAGAGAGAGAGAGAGTGGGGGTGGGATGGAGGCAGAGGGAGAGAGAGTCCCGAGCAGAACTCCAAGCTGAATGCAGAGCTCAACTCCGGACTTGATCTCACCACCCTGAGCTCACAACCTGAGCCAAAACTAAGAGTCAGAAGTTCAACCAACTGCGACACTCAGGTGCCCCTAGGACTTATGATCTGTAAGCAAAAGATTTACAAGCCCAAACTGACTATACCTATCTACTTCAGAAATACAGAGCTAGGTACAAAACTAACTTTAGCTAGTTTTCCTGGAACTATTTCTTTTTGGCATAATTACTATCATGTAAATTTTTCTCCTTCATAAAAAATTTGAAAATCAGGGATGCCTGGGTGGCTGAGTCGGTTGTGTCTGCCTTCAGCCCAGGTCATGATCATCGTGCTCCTTGTTCAGAAGATAGCCAGCTTCTCCCTCTGCCTGCTGCTCCCTTTGCTTGTGCTCTCTCTGACAAGTAAATAAAATCTATTTAAAAAAAAAAGAAATTTAAAAATCTTTGGTTATAACCACTTAACGTCATCTTCTGTATTTATAAAATGGGATAGGAATAGTAAACCTAACCCATGATGGGTTATTGTGAGGATTAAGTTAGTAAATACACAGAAAATGCTTAGAATATTGCCTGATACATACTAAGCATACAATAAAAATGATAGCCACATGATAACTGTGTTAGCTAGTAAACATGAGGCCCGGTGTATTTATGTACATGAGGAACTCCTAGCCAAGAAAGGGTATCTTTAAGGGGGGTGGGGTTATGGACATTGGGGAGGGTAGGTGCTTTGGTGAGTGCTGTGAAGTGTGTAAACCTGGCGATTCACAGACCTGTACCCCTGGGGATAAAAATATATGTTTATAAAAAATAAAAAATTTTAAAAAAAAAGAAAGGGTATCTTTTACCACAATAGGACCAGATAAAATTCTTTGTATTAGGACAGTTGTTTTTATCAAATAAACCTAGTAGAAAGCAATTAAATTCATCAAAGTCCCTGGGAAAGCTAGGATTTACTATCAAATAGCACTGGATTTACATCTTACATCATGTACCTCTAGTGAAGTTTTCTGGGGGCGGGGGGGAGGGGACTGTTTGGTAAAGATCTAAAGCACATTTCTCTTGAGAAACCTAAAGTAGTCCTGACCCCAATTTCTTCAGTCCCCAAAAGGGATGCACTCAGTTGTAAAAGAAGAGACCAGCTGGGTGGGTGTAGACCATACCAACATAAGGAAGCCTGATACCCACAAAAGCCTGTCTTTTATTGGCCTCTAGGCAAAGTTTCCAAATTTCTCTAAGGACAAGTTCAGTTACAAGGGACTCTATAGAAGGAAGGAAAAAACACATGTTTTCCAATACCATTTTATATACTTCTGGTCAAGCAGGCTTTCAAAGTATGCATGTCTACTCACAGTTCTCCCATACCAGGCATAGTTCAACAATTAGAGGTCATTTTCACAATTAAAAAAAAATATTGAATACAAATGATATTTTATATTTCTTTTAGCCCAGTACATTTCTAAAGAAACACTAGTGATAAGAAAGAAAACTCAAGATAATTTGCTATGAAGAAAAGGCTTAAGCTTGGTGTTAAGCCAAAAGCAATTACAGCATAAGTGAATAACTTTATGATTAAAAAGTAGGTGACACTGGAAGATGAGGACAGCACATAGACTGGAACCAGATTAGAAAGGGCTCTGTATGAGCCCTTTTTTTCCCCCATAACATAAAAAGAAAACAAGCTGATTATAAGAGGCACTAAACTTTTTCTAAGTCTTGCTTAGATAGGAGTCAAACAAACCAAAAAAAAAGCTCCTCCCTTTTTTTCCCATATTTTTTCCCATAACATAAAAAGAAAACAAGCTGAGGCATTAAACTTTTTCTAAGTCTTGCTTAGATAGGAGGCAAACAAACAAACAAAAAAAAAACTACTCCTTTTTTTTATCCCAAGAGTTGTAAATTAAAAATAGTACTATCTTCTCTGAAAAGACTTTCCCTGTCCAGTGACAACCCTCTTACTATCTTTCTACCACTTCTCACTCACACACACACACACACACACACACACAACTAGGATAAACTCTCTCCTGAGCTTCCAAGAAAGTCTATTACAGTTTTTACCAGGAATATTAAAACTATTCATATGTTCATTTCTCCCACTTGACTATAAATGACTCAAGAACAAAAGCTGGGGTTCATTTTTTTGTACCTAGCAAATTGCCTACTAATAGATACTCTAAAAATGTTTCCTGAATGAACAAATTAACTATATGCCTGTTAAAGAAGAAAGAAAAATTAATCTAAGCATCAGTTATATGATATGAACTGGAAATCATAAATTTGAAAATTTATTTCTAAGAATGGCTCATGTTTCTTAAGAAAAGAATATTACGCCTTGATTTAATGAATTGGAAACGTGTTTAATATAAAATGTTGATAATCAACGCATCATTTCCACATGAATTTAGGAAAATGAATTTTAAACAATCTTCAAAACATGATAAAGGACAGTGGTACCTTTGAAAAACATACAAACAAAAAGTTAAGAAATCACAAGAAGATGTATTACACACTTGCTTTCCCAAAATTAGATGTATGAAATAATTAATAGTCTTTTTAAAAAGTCCCCTCCCATACACACACAAGTTGGGAATGAAAACATGTAATTATAACCATCTTTATAAGAAATCTCCAAAAGACAAATATCTTTAACAATATAAAGATGATGACAAGATTAACAAAAACTCAAAAACACTGAGGATTAACTGACAAATTCAAATACACATGATTTTGAAATAAAGTGTTCCAACTTTTAGCTTTATCTTAAATTGCCTTTGCTTCACTGCTTTATATACAGTTGACAATATAAATCCAAGAGATGCTTAAAACAGAAGATCAAAATAACTCTTAGAAAACGTGTTTCTTATCTGAGAAAATACAGTATCATTGTCCCCTCAAAATTTTCCTGATAACATCAAAAGCTTGTGAAGTCTTTAACCATGTAATACCACCATCATCACATGAATTCAAAACTGTTACCTGAACATTTAATAAAAACTTGAGCTCCATGGGGATCATAGATCTCTAAAAACTACAATTTAAAAATATAAAAGCAATTCTAGCAATCTGGCTTTTGCAGATGAATACTGGGTAAAGAGTTATAAAATTATATATTTAGTTCTAACAATTAATAAATAAGATTTTGAGGGTATTTTTAATTAAAGTTATGAGGACACCCATTTTATCTTCTACACTTACAGAAACTGTATACATACATTCTAAGGTATCAGAATAGAAGTCAATATTGATAAAGCTATACCTCAAATAAACTAATTGAGCTACATATGTAATTTTTATAAATCTGTTTTGGACAGTTAAAATTTTTTTGTTCCAAATTTCATTCTGAATGAATGAACTAAATTCTCAGATCCCCACATACGACATCAAAAGAAAAAGAAAACATATACAATTTACAGCAGAGTAACGGTTCCATTCAGCAACTGAGAAAAAAAAGCTGCGCTTTGAAAGAGTCAATTTTTATCATCTTCCTAACATTGTGTCTTCTTTTACACTATACAGAAGGGATGCCGTAAATGGCATTTTCTGAAGCCTTAATACTAAATTCTTCTTTAAAAAAATACACAGTATTCATACTGCATGCTTGAGCTGCAAAGAAGAGAATTACAATATAATGTGACTTGCCAACAAACTTGACAAGCACTGGGGCTGGCACCAGGGAGGACCTAACTCCCCTCAACTCCCAGTTATATGGAAGTACAGATCACATAGTTTTATTATCTACAAAAACATTCCCACATTTACATATGCTATTGCATAATCAGAAACATTTAATCAGAAAAATATCAAATATTTATGAAATTTTAATCTCTATCTAATAAGTTTATCTATACCAACCCATTTTCCACTGCATCTATGAGATCTCAACAATCTAATAATATATCTTATATATTTTAGATACTGTTCAATGACTTATAAAACTACCACAAGTTATTTTCTTCTCTGTGAGCTGACTAACACAAATGCTGATAAGCGGCTTTCCAGTAATCTTATAGAACATCTGTGTCATGTTTGTACAGATTAACTAGCTACTGCTGCCCTTCTGTTGCTGTAAATGAAGTTTCAAAATGAGCTCTCGAATATCTTCCCGCTTGGTCTTTATTACATGACGAGGAAACCATTTCTCCAAATGAATTGGAAGTTCAAAATTAACAATAGGATCCTAATGAAAGAAAAGAAAGAATGCAATCACTTTAGCAGTACAATTCAAATTTGTTTTTATTTCATTTTACAAGAAATGAGAAATTGCTAGCTTTTTAAAATAACGGCTTTACTGAGATATAATTCATATAATACATAATTCACCTAAACCTATGTATTACCATTCCTCCCCAACTATATGAAAAGTTCTAACTATATACTATAATCCTTATATGCTAAAAGTGCATTCAGTACTAGTCAAAAATACTCTACTCCTATACCCATTTTCATAAACACCACACCAAAAAATGGGGCTGGCTGCCAGGACAACCAACAATGCAATTAGAGGGCTAGAACTTCCAGTCTCAACCCCCCCGCCTACAGATAGTGGAGAGGGGCTTCACAAATAATGTTGGTAATGACTGAAGTAATGAGTAAACAGTTTAAAAAGCAAACAGTGACTCCTTGCTTTTAAAATTTCTTCCTTAATACAGCTACTTATAGTATCACTGATGAGCTAGAAAGTTTAACACTCATGCTTATTTTTGTATTTATCTAGCTTATGGTTTTCTGAGCTTCTTGAGTATATGGGTCTTCCATTTTTTTTTTTTTTTAAGATTTTATTTATTTATTTAAGAGAGAGAATGAGTGCTTGCACAGAAGGAAAGTGAGGGGGAGAGTGAGAGGGAGAAGCAGACCTCCTACTGAGCAAGGAGCCTGTCGCAGGACTCAATCACAGGACCCTGAAACCATGACCTGAGCAAAAGGCAGACGCTTAACCGACTGAGCCACCCCGGTGCCCCAATATATGGGCCTTTTAGTTTTGAAATTTTTTCTTCACATTTTTGTCTGCCTTTCTCTCTCCCAACCTAATCCTTCTGGAACTCTAATTACATGTAAATTACATTTTTTGACCTGTATCACACTTGTCTTTTATATTCTGATCTCTATGTTTTTTTTTCTCTTTGAAATATAGTGGAATTCCTTCCATTGCCCTTTTTTTTTAAAGTTCTAATCCTGTCTTCTGCTGCATCCAAGTCTACTACTAAACCCAACTAATAAGTTCGTTTTACTTTTTCTTCTAAGTTTTTATTTATATTCCCCTTAGCTAACATACAGTGTAATATTAGTTTCAAGTGCAGGATTTAGTGATTCACCACATATCTACAACACCCAATGCTTATCATAGAAATGCCAGTAAGTTCTTAATTTCAGATATATTATTCTGCATTTTCAGCTCTAGAATATCCACTTGATTTTTTAGTAGATTCCATCTCTATCCATTTTGTTCATCTTTGACTGTTTTCTCTAACATATTATTCAAACCATTTAAAAATTCTTCTCTGTTAAATAACTCCAATATCTGGATTATATGTGGTTTAATTATTTTCTTTCTTGATTAACTGTAATATTTTCTTGCTCACCCAGTAATTTGTGATTATATCCTACTAATTGTGAATAAAAAATTTATTTACATCTTTACATACCTTAAAAAAGCTCTCCACATATTGCAGTAAATATACTCCACAATCACTGCTATTATCTTGTTTAGGAACTTTAGGGCATAGGTCCACCATGTTTGTTTTGCTGAATTCACGATGAGTTTTTCGTTTAACTTCCCATTCTACCTCTAAATACCTTGAATCATCAAAAAGTAGAGTGATTCTAGTAGAAATCCCTTTACTATTACTATTCAACACAAAGAAAAACATTTGCTGCCAGATGTGTTGCCTCAAGTCAAAGTTCCAAATTTAACAGTACAAGTGTTTTAAGGCTTTAAGTGTTACTACTTAAAATTATCTGAGTTTCAGACTAAAATCTAGACTTTTTTCAACAACTCAACTTCATAACTCATATACATAAACTCATTTATATTATGAAGTAAACTGATAAATTATCTTAAAACTCTAGCTGGAAGCTATTTCCAGATCCTATAGTAAATTACAAAATTATACACATACACACACACACACACAAACACACACACGTGCACACACAAGTAATAAAAATATGAAAAAGTTCTTATTTTTTCTAAAATGATATTTTTGATAATCACTAATATCTGCAATGTTCCTTTGTAAAATTACACTTACTGTTCAGTTATGAATGCAAATTCTGAATTTTCTTTCAATATATACAAGTTAATATTTGAGAAATATTAATACTTGAATATTAACATACATGGGGATATATATGATTGATTATGTTTGTAGACTTCATCTAAATACGTAGTAAAATACAATTCATGGCATAGTCTTTTCAGTAATTCTTACAGTAACTTCAAAATTATTGAGATTTTAGGTAACAGAATGAGGGTAAAACTGTCATTACTTACTCTCGTAAATTCTGAACTGTGTTTTGTATAGAAGCAGCTTTCAAGGAATCTAGTATGAGAATGCATGGCCTATGAAAAGCAAAAAAAGAAATCAAGGTGTACATATCTGCATATGGAGTAAATTTAAATATCTGAAAAAACTATTATTACAGCATAGCATGTACCTACCTTTTACACATTTTCTTTGGTACTGATGGATTTGTCTCTGTACTCTGAAATAATAGGCATTTTTATGACTTTACAATTAAAACCAATTTCAATAAAATAATATGCAGTTACTCTTTAAAATGTTTGAAATACTCTGAAATTCAAATTTCAAGTAAGAGCTCTTTTCATCATCTAAAGTGAACCAACATCATTTTTTTCAAAAATTCACTGATTTATGTTCTTACACTGGTGAGAGTATCTTATATATACACTTTTACATGTGGCCTCAAGAAGTTATGGCACTTTAACATGGCCTAAAAACAACCTAGAATTCTAACTACTTCTATTTAGAGTCCCCATCTTAAGCAAAGATAAACAAGTTAATTTAATCTACCCTTATCTACATTTTCTAACTCAACATATGCTGTTGGTGGAGACAAATTTGAGAAACAACAGATCAAACTTCAAGCAGATTTCTTTAATGAAATCTTCTCAGTACCTTTATTATTCTAATGTAACCGTGAATCTTTAAGAGAGGACTAAGACATAGGATTTACCCAACTGACCTTATAATCCTTTTATCATAATCTGCATCTTAGAACAAGTGTTCCCAGGAACCTAATTTGGAAGGCTGTTTCTTTCTTCTACTTCTTTTTTTTAAGATTTTATTTATTTATTTGAGGGAGAGAAAGAGACTGTGGGGAGGTGAGGGAAAAAGGAAGGGCTTGATCCCAGCACCCTGGGATTGTGACCAGAGCTGAAGGTAGATGCTTAACCAACTAAGCCACCCAGCCACTCCTGGGAAGCCTGTTTCTATAAGCAAGAAGAAACTCCCCAATCATGTCACTGTTACAGCAGAAAAGGAAACTTCCTTTCTTTTGCCCACCCTATACCGGTAAGGGTAAAGAAATAAGCCTATGCCAGGATAGCAAGGCTACTGCTCTCTGTACCTACCAAAAAAAAAAAAAAAAATCACTAGGTGGTTACTTTGGTCAATTAAGACACCAAAACTAGACCATGCATGCCAGTTTGGAGGACTATAAAAGAAAAGTTAACAAAACACAAAAAGGTGGAGCCTAAACAACATATGACTAAACAACCAATGGGACAACAAAGCAATCAAAGAGGAAATCAAAAATATACATGGAGACAAATGAAAATGAAAACAAAACAGTCCAAAATCTTTGGGATGCTACAAAAGCAGTTCTAAGAAGTTAGTTTATAGCAATATAGGCCTACCTCAAATAAACAAAATTTCAAATAAACAATCTAACTTTACACCTAAAGAAACTAGAAAAGAAAGAGCTAACAAAGCCCAAAGCTAGAAGGAAGGAAATAATAAAAATCAGGGTGGAAAGGTGGTGGGTATTAGAGAGGGTACGGATTGCATGGAGCACTGGGTGTCGTGCAAAAACAATGAATACTGTTATGCTGAAAATAAATAAATACATAAATTTAAAAATAAAAAAATAAAAACAAAACAAAATTCTTTCATCGTTTTAATAAAAAAAAGGAAATTAATTAAATTAAAACTAAAAAGAAAAACAACAGAAAAGATTAATGAAACCAAGAGCTGGGTCTTTGAAAATAGAAACATAATGATAAACCTTTACCCATAATCATCAAGAAAAAAGAAAGACAATTCAAATAAAATCAGAAATGAAAGATGAGACGTAACAACACCCAATAAATATGAAGGATTATGAAAACTTACATGCCAATAAATTGGAAAACCTACAAGAAATGAATAAATTCCCAGAAAGACACAATCTTCCGATACTGAATCAGAAAGAAATAGAAAATCTGAACAGACCAATTACTAGTAATGAAACTAAATCAGTAATCAAAAAGTTGATGACCAGATAGATTCATAGATGATTCTACTGGACATTTAAAAAAGAGTTAGGGAAACCAGGGTGGCTTGGTCAGTTAAACAATCAACTCTTGGTTTCAGCACAGCTTATGATCTCAGGATCATGAAATCAAGCCCCACATTGGGTTCTGCACTCAGTGTGGAGTCTGCTTATCCTTCTCTTTCTGCTCCTCTCCCTGCTTGCTCTCTTTCTCAAAAATAAATAAATAACTAAAAAAAAAAATAAAGAAGAGTTAGTATCTACTCTCCTCAAACTATACCCAAAAAATAGAAGGAAAGCTTCCAAACTCATTCTATGAGGCTAGCATTACTTTGATTCTGAAACCAAAGACACCACAAAAAAAGAAAACTACAAGCCAATATCTCTGATGAATACAGATGCAAAAATCATCAACAAAATACTAACAAACTGAATTTAACACTACATTAAAAAAATCATTCACCTCAATTAAGTGGAATTTATTCCAGGTATGCAAGGATGGTTCAGTATCCACAAATCAACCAAGGTAACACATCCCTCTAACAAATTAAAGGATAAAAACCATATGATCATCTTAATAGATGTGGAAAAAGCACTGGACAAAATTCAACATCCACTCATGGTGAACACTCTTTATGATGAACACTCTCAACAAAGTGGGCTTAGAGGGAACTTAGCTCAACAACATCATAAATTTCATGTATGATGGCCCATAGCTAACAACATACTTATGGGGAAAGCTTCTCCTCTAAGACCAGGAACAACGATGCTCATTCTCACCACTTTTATTCAACATAGTACTAGAAATCCAACAATCAGACAAGAAGAGAAATAAAAAGCAACCAAACTGGTAAGGTAAAAGTAAAACTGTCAGATGACACACTATATACAGAAAAACATTAAGACTGTACCAAAAAACTATTAGAATTCATAAATGAAAACAGTAAAGTTGCAAGATAAAAATTAAAATACAGAAATTGGTGCATTTCTATACACTAATATCAAAATAGCAGAAATAGAAACTAAGAAAACAACTCATTTATTATACCAAAACACTCACGCACAAAAATTTAGGAATAAACAACCTCACAGGTGAAAGATCTATACTCTAAAAATGTAAAATACTCATGAAAGATATTGAAGACAAATAAACAAGTGGAAAGACATAACATGTTCACAGATCTGGAGAATCAACGTTGTTAAAATGTCCATACCACACAAAGTACTCCTCAGATTCAAAGCAATCCCTATCAAAATACCAATATTATTTTTCAAAGAACTAGTAAAAATAATCCTAAAATGGAGCCACAAAAGATCCCAAATAATCAAAGCAATCTTGAGAAAGAAGAACAAAGTTGGAGGTACCTTAACCTCAGATTTCAAGCTATACTACAAAGATACAGTGATCAAAACAGTATAGTCCTGCCACAGAAGAGACACACAGATCAATGGAATAGGTTAGAGAGCCCAGGAATAAACCCACACCCACATGGTCAATTAATCTATAACAAAGAAGGCAAGAATATACAATGAACAAAAGATAGCCTCTTCAATTAAATGGTGTCAAGAAAACTGGACAGCTATGTGCAAAAGAATGAAACTGGATCACTTTCTTACACCATATACAAAATTCAATTCAAAATTAAAGACCTAAATGTGAGATCTGAAACCATAAACCTACTTCAAGAAAACACAGGCAGTACTCTTGGACATCAGCCTTAGCAACATTTTTCGAGATCTGTCTCCTTAGGCAAGGGAAACCAAAACAAAAAGATACTATTGGGACTACATCAAAACAAAAAGCTTTTGTACAGCAAAACAAACCATCAACAAAATGAAAAGGCAACCTAACGAATGTGAGAAGATATTTGCCAAAGACAGATCTGATAAGGGTTAATTTCCAAAATACATAGAGAGCTTATACAATTTAACACACACACTTAAGTCCAATTAAAGATGGGCAAAGGATCTGAATAGACATAAGACCTACAGATGACCAACAAACACAAGAAAAAATTTCTACATCACTAATCATTAGGGAAATGTAAATGAAAAGCACAATGAAATACTACCTTACACCTGCCAGAAGGGACTAAATCAAAAAGACAAAAATAACAAGTGTTGGGGAGAATGTGAAGAAAAAGAAATCCGCATAAACTGTTAGTGAGAATGTAAATTGGTTTTCTACAGCCACTGTGAAAAACAATACAGTTTCCTCAAAAAATTAGAAAAAGAAATTCCATACAATCCAATAATTCCACCACTTGGTGTTTATCCAAAGAAAGTGAAAACACGTATTTGAAAAGATATGTGCACCATAATGTTTATTGCAGTATTATTTACAATAGCCAAGATATGAAAGCAGTCCAAGTGCCCATCAACAGATGAATGGATAAAGAAGATGTACACACACACATACACACACACACACAGAGGAGTATTAGAAATAAAAAAGAATGAAAGTCTGTTATTGGCAATGATGTGGAGGGAGCTAGAGGCTATTACACTAAGTGAAATATGTCAGATTGAGAAAGACAAATACCATAAGATTTCACTCATATGTGAAATCTAAAAAAACAAATTAATAAACAAAAAGCAGAATCAGACCTATAAATACAGAGAACATAGAGAAATACAGAGGGGCAGAGCATCAGGGGATGGACAAAATGGGTGAAAGGGGAGTGGGAGAGTCAGGCTTCAGTAATGGAATAAATAATCATAGATATAAAAGTCACAGCATAAGGAATATGATCAGTGACACTGCAATAGCACTGTATAGTGAAGATGGTGGCTATACACCTGCAGTAAACGTAGCATAACATTTAAAATTGTCAAATCACTATGTTGTACATCTGAAACTAATGTAGTACTGTATGTCAAACTACACCCAAAAAAATAATTTTAAAATATATATTTTTTTATATAACATATATAAATATATATTGAATATATATATTTAGGTTTAGATTACTAATTACACTAGCTTAAAAAAATGCTAACATGATGAAGAATAAAAGTACATCTGAAGGTGCGTTTGGATGGCTTGGATGGTGGGAATCTGCTCTTGGCTCTGGTCATGACCTCCAGGTCCTGGGATCGAGCCCCACATCAAGCTCCTGGCTGGCTCAGTGTGGACCCTAATTCTCCCTCTCCCTCTCTCTGTCTCTCTCAAATGAATAAATTAAAAAAAAAAAAAACTTAAAAAAAAATACTCTGAAAAGGAACCAACCAAAATGAACTAACAAATTACTGAATAAACAAATAAAAATAGTTAAAATAAGCTACAAAAATGCAAGAAGAATGATAATTTCTCTTATTCTGTTTCCTATCCCCATAAAAATATATCAAAGAACCATAAAACAACACATTTATTATGGCCCAACAATATCCATCATATATAATACTACATGTAGAAAACCCAAAGACTCCAAAGACTCCACTCCAAAACTGCTAGAACTTGTACAGGAATTCAGTAAAGTGTCAGAATATAAAATCAGTGCACAGAAATCAGTTGCATTTCTTTACACCAACAACAAGACAGAAGAATGAGAAATTAAGGAGTCAATCCCATTTACAATTGCACTCGAAACCGTAAGATACCTAAACCTAACCAAAAAGGCAAAGAATCTGTACTCAGAAAACTATAAAGTATTCATGAAAGAAATTGAGGAAGACACAAAGAAATGGAAAAATGTTCCATGCTCATGGATTGGAAGAACAAATATTGTGAAATGTCTATGCTACCTAAAGCAATCTACACATTTAATGCAATCCCTATCAATATACAATCAACTTTTTTCAAAGGAATGGAACAAATAATCCTAAAATTTATATGGAAGCAGAAAAGACTTCAAATAGCCAGAGGAATATTGAAAAAGAAAGCCAGAGTTGGGGGCATCTCAATCCAGACTTCAAGCTCTATTACAAAGCTGTCATCATCAAGACAGCATGGTACTGGCACAAAAACAGACACACAGATCAATGGAACAGAATAGAGAACCAGAAATAGACCCTCAACTCTAGGGTCAACTAATCTTCGACAAAGCAGGAAAGAATGTCCAATGGAAAAAAGACAGTCTCTTCAACAAATAGTGTTGGGGAAATTGAACAGCCACATGCAGAAAAATGAAATTGGACCACTTCCTTACACCACACATGAAAATAGACTCAAAATGGATGAAAGACCTCAATGTGAGAAAGGAATCCATCAAAATCCTTGAGGAGAACACAGGCAGCAGCCTCTTCGACCTCAGCCATAGCAACTTCTTCCTAGGAACGTCACCAAAGGCAAGGGAAGCAAGGGCAAAAATGAACTATTGGGATTTCATCAAGATCAAAAGCTTTTGCACAGCAAAGGAAACAGTTAACAAAACCAGAAGACAACTGACAGAATGGGAGAAGATATTTGCAAACAACATATCAGATAAAGGGCTAGTATCCAAAATCTATAAAGAGCTTAGCAAACTCAACACCCAAGAACAAATAATCTAATCAAGAAATGGGCAGAAGACATGAACAGACATTTCTGCAAAGACATCCAAATGGCCAACAGACACATGAAAAAATGCTCCACATCACTTGGCATCAGGGAAATACAAATCAAAACCACAATGAGATACCACCTCACACCAGTCAGAATGGCTAAAATTAACAAGTCAGGAAATGACAGATGCTGACGAGGATGCAGAGAAAGGGGAACCCTCCTACACTGTTGGTGTGAATGCAAGCTGGTGCAGCCACTCTGCAAAACAGTATATGGATTCCTCAAAAAGTTGAAAATAGAGCTACCCTATGACCCCAGCAATTGCACTACTGGGTATTTACCCTAAAGATACAAACGTAGTCATCCAAAGAGGCATGTGCACCCAAATGTTTATAACAGCAATGTCCACAATAGCCGAACTATGGAAAGAACCTAGATGTCCATCAACAGATGAATGGATAAAGAAGATGTGGTATATATATACAATGGAATACTAAGCAGTCATTAATAGAAATGAAATCTTGCCATTTGCAATGACGTGGATGGAACTAGAGGGTACTATGCTTAGCGAAATAAGTCAATCAGAGAAAGACAACCATCATATGATCTCCCTGATATGAGAAAGTAGAGATGCAACATGGGGGATTTGGGGGGTAGGAAAAGAATAAATGAAACAAGATGGGATCGGGAGGGAGACAAACCATACAAGATTCTTAATCTCGCAGAACAAACTGAGAGTTGCTGGGGAGCGGGGGGCGGTTGGGAGAGGGTGATGGGGGTATGGACATTGTGGGGGGTATGTACTGTGCTGAGTGCTATGAAGTGTGTAAACCTGGCAATTCACAGACCTGTACCCCTGGGGTTAAAAATATATGTTTATAAAAAAAAATTTTTAATTTAAAAAAAATCAATATCCATCATAATCCATACCTCCACTATGCCCTATTTTATAGATAAAATTATTACATTCAAGGGTTTTCCCTCTTTTATACCTAAAAGAATATACTTACTTGGGAATCTTCTGTGCCCAAAGACAGTGTTGAAGCAGTATGTAGATCATTATCTGGTTAGAAATAATAAAGCAGTTATAAGTGTTTATTTATGTCTAATGCAAAATATTTAGATGTGGTTTGGGTCAGTATTAATGATAATGGCTATTAATAATTCTGCTTACTGTTTAGACTACAGCTATTAAAAACATAATTTTCATTTTTTTTCTCAAAAAAGTGAGCTTATTTGCATACTTAATTAAGATTTGTGTTGTAACATAAGAAAAATCATGGAAAAATTTTAAGAGACCTGATATTACCTAGTCAATTTACTAGTGTTAACAAGAATTGTTTTCATTTGTTAAGAAAAAAATGCAAGATTTCACCACTAAAAATATTAAAATAAATGAATTTAGTAAAGCTGCAGGACACAAAATTAATATACATAAATTTGTTGCAGTTCTATAAACTAATAACACATAGCAGAATGAGAAATTAAGAAAATAATTCCACATACATTTGTACCAAAAATAATAAAATACTCAAGAATAAATTTAACCGAGGAGGCAAAAGACCTAAACTGGTCTATGCCTGCAGATCCATAACATGAATTCTTAGTCATGTTAGCAAAATTACAAAATTACAAAATTACAAAAAGTGCTACAATAAAACTTGACATAACAGTATAAATTAAGAATTACATGAGGTTGGGCATCTATTTTGAAAATTTCAGATTTCTTATTCTTTCTTCTAATAAATGTCATGATAAAAAACTGTCATGAAGTATCTTTTAACTTTATATTGTTCACTATAATTATTTTGTTGTTGTCATTATTATTAAAAACACTACATTAAGTTTACCACCTGTTGTTTTGTTGTCATGTTGAGACTGCTGAACTTGGGAGTGCTCGGATAATGTTTGTGGAAAATCTTCATATATAGCTTCTTCTAACCATGGAAAGCAAATGACTGCAAGGTACCAGTGAGATCTGTTGAAAAGAAATACAATCTTAATAACACAAAATCCAAACAATGCAAAAGAATGTGCTCAGGACCTACAGCTGAGAAAGTGGGTATGACAATTTTCATACCAATTCTGAAAAAGCCCATTGTAATATTTGACACAATATGGAATACACATTCCAAAAGTAATTCAATAAGCAGAAAGACTACTTAGGGTAAAATCTGAGCTATTTCAAATTTATTTATTTCATCCAATCAGTGCTTCCTACTGAGAAACTGCTTTAATAAATAGACACTCACAACATCAACTTTTTTCTATTTGTGCTTGAAGAGCTTGTTCTCTTAAATATTTTAAGATTCATCCCAAAACCTTTTGATCTTTTATACAGAAAATCTTTTGAGTCCAAGAAAAACTCAATGTCTAAGTCATTATAGTCTTGTGAGTATCTGTCATTTTTTTTCCACTATATTTACAATATAGCCACTGTCAAATCAAAATTTAAGTTAAGTAACTCATAGTTCTAGCCATTTCTTTGGAAAAAATTAAAAATAATACCTGTAACTTACATACCCATAAGAAAAAATATTTTTTTTCTGTATGCTCCAATTTTGTTTTTAAATAATCTGAAATACTCACGACTCATTTACAGGCACAAAAATGTAATCTTTGTTAAAGATGTTTATGTGACGAGTCCATGTTCTTACTCTTTTATGTCTTCTCTGTGCCATTCTGAGAATATGAAAGATTTTTACATATAAAAAATTTAAACTTTAAGATACAGATTTCAAGAGTCATTTTCATACACTGAAAAAATGCTAGAGTCAGTTTACTTAACCATCCTCTTTAAGATACATAATATTTAAAACACATTAAGATATATAATATTCACCCCTTTTCATTAAGCCTAGTTTGTTCTTAATCCTAATCACATTTATAAATAATAATATAAAAAGAATAAAAGCAATTTATAAAATGTTTTATAGATTTCAAAAGTAGTTCGGCAACTAAAAATAGCTATACTTATTTATTCAATTTAGCTTCATGTGGACATGATAAGAATCTTAAGAGACTCATTTAAATGTTTTATATGTGATGAGGGAGGTATCAAAACTTAATGGAAGAGGAGGAATGAGGCATATATTCTTAGATTTTTTTAAAGACGACATTCATCTACTTCCATTTCATATATAAGGAAATTATAAGATAATGAGTTAAACATAGCCACCATTCATCCATCTTCCATTGTGTTTCTGCAATAAATATTAGTTTTCTATGAGCAATTAATAAAAATCACCCACACTACCTTTATGGAATTTATAAAGTAATGAGGGCAGAAAACAACTACAACAAATAACTAAAGTATAAATGTCATAAGGATTATAAAGAAATTACGTTAGAGCATTTAGAAAAGCCATCTAGAAAAGAATCAGGACAGAGAAATACTTATCTTTTCTTTATCAGGAAAGCTAAGGAAGGATGATATCAAACCAAGTTTGAATATCAAAAAAAGTTTCAGGAAAGAGGTGGTATTTAACAGTGACATAAAAGAGATGGTATGTGACTTCTGGCTCAGTCCCTTCAAGAACCTCTTTTTTATGCACCGAATGAAACAAATCATTAAGTTCTTCTTTATTTATTTTTTTAAAGTTCCAAGTAATATAGGAATCAGACTTCTCTGACCCATCCCTATTCATCTGAATATCTAACCAAACTCAGAGGGATAAATATTAGGAAGGAGATGGAATCTAGAATGAGCTGAAAACAAGTGGCAGAAATTAGATACAATGTAATTAACTTTATAAAATAATCAGAAGTCCTATGTTTACAGCATTTTCTTATTTCAGAATGACCCAACCATTCCAGTGATTATAAACAATTATTTTCAACTAGTGCATAGCCTATTAATCTGTTTTTCCATTTGAAAATCTTAAAGATGGGGCACCTGGGTGGCTCAGTCAGTTAAGCATCTGACTTTGGGTCAGGTCATGATCTCGGGGTTCTAGGATTGAGCCCAGCTTCATGTCCAGCTCCTCACTCAGCAGGCAGTCTGCTTGTCCCTCTGTCCCTCCCTCTGCTCGTGCTCTTTCTCTTTAATAAATGAATAAATTCTTTAAAAAAAAAGAAAATCTTAAAGATAGAAAAATGGTTTTCTTTTTTTGTTATATTGGTGTTGGTTTCCTGACTATGCTAACCTTATGTGATCGGTAACTTATGAGACACTGCATGGGGCAAGGAGAACAGGACAGAATATGAGGAACATAATATAATCACTTATTCTCAGTTCCTAACTCTTTGGAAAATGAATATGTTCAATTAAATGTCTAACACTTCTCTTCCCATTCAGTAAGATACATTATTATTCTCTTGAGATCCTACTATGTACCAAGCACTGAGCAAAAGGCACTGAGGAAAGGGTAGAAAATAAGACAGATGTAGTTCATGACCTCATGAAATTTAATTTTAGGACAAGCAAACAAATGATTAGAGATCATGTTATGAAACAAAAAAGTGCTAAGAGAAAAAATTTCATCAGAAAATAGGAAAGAGCTTCACATATTTAAAAATTTAAAGGAAGCAGGTTAAGATGAATGAAGTAGGATAAGTGAGTGGAAAGAATATCATGAGATGTGTATAGGAGATGGACAGAAGCCAGATCTGTCAGCATCTCATAATCCATAGTAATGAGTTTGTGAATCATTTAGTCTGAGATTTCCTAACACTAGTAGTATGAGCATCTTATCAGGGATTTATTTACCATTAAGGTTTATATCCCTTTTGGGGGAAAAGGAGTAGCAAGACGGCAGAAGAGCAGGAGACCTAAATTTCATCTGGTCCCAGGAATTCAGCTACATAGTTGTCAAACCATTCTGAACACTTGCAAATTCAATAGGAAATTGAAGAGAAGAATAATTCTATGGACAGAAAAGCTACTACTTTCTGGAAGGTAGGACATGTGGAGAAGTGAACCCGAGGTGATATACCAGAAGACAGACCACTGAGGGAGGGGCCAGCTCCCAGCAAGCGGCAGAGCAGTGGAGCACAAAATCAAAACTTTTAGAAGTCTGCTCCAGTGACGGACATCGCTCCAGAAGCTAAGCAGGCGGTGGAGCCCTCGCTAGGACAGTGTGGCCTCAGGACACAGGACCCTTGGGGTTACAGTAAGACCAGGGGTGCCTGAGTGCCACAAGCTCCCAGGTAAGCAGGAAAGCCAGCTGCAAAGACAGAGCCAAGGAGTGGGCTCTCAGCTTGGGATTCCCACTAACCGTGATCTGAGGCATAGTGGTACCACTGCTCTTGGAGCAGGGAGCCCAAAAGTGGCAGATCTGGGGAGACCCCACCCTTCCTATCCCAGGGAGAGGGGCATGGATTCACACTGCAATAATCTGCTGGGTTGGGAGACTCCAAACGAGGCCGTGTGCCACACACAGAAATTCCCGGTAACAGGCTGGGTGAGCTCACAGTGCAGCCAGAGATCAGGGAGACAGGAGTGATTGACTGCTTTTCTCTGAGGGTGCACTAAGAAGTAGGACCCCGAGCTCTCAGCAACTCCGGGTGGGAAACTGGGAAGCCACCATCTTCATTCTCATCCTCCAAAGCTGTATGGAAAGTGTTCAGAGAAGAAAAACTACCAAGAGCGAAACAGAACATACCACTTAGCCTGACCTGACTAGGGCAGTACTACTCCACCTCAGTAATCAAAATTACTGATCAATGAGAACAGCAAAACAACAGTGCTAGAAGAACGGAGCACATTAAATTCATGGCTGTTTCCCCATGATTACTTCGTCTTCTGAAGTTAAATTTTTAAAAATTTTCGTTATTTTTTTCTTCCTCTATTTTTTGTTAATTGTTCCTATTTCCTATTTTAAACTATTTTATAAATACCTTTTTAAAAATTCTTTTAAAATTTTCATTGTTATAGTCATATTCTATCCCTTCATTCTATTTAACTTTATTTTTTGTATGCATATAGGTTTTTCTTTCTTTAAAATTTTGGGATAGAGTTTCTTCTTAAAGACCAAAATAGACCCTAAATCTAGCTTACAGCTTTCTTCTAGTCTCCAGTCTGATCACATTCTTTTTTTTTTTTTTCAACCAACTTCTTACTTACCAATTCCTTTTTTAAAATATTTTATAATATTTCAAGGAGGAAACAAGATGGTGGAAAAGTAGCAGGCTGAGACTATTTCAGATAGCAGGAGATCAGCTAGATAGCTTATCTAAAGATTGCAAACACCTACAAATCCAACGGCAGACTGAAGAGAAGAAGAACAGCAATTCTAGAAACAGAAAATCAACCACTTTCTGAAAGCATATTTTCCTGGGGTTGTTGCCACCCTTTTAGTATTTTACTTGCTCCTTCATATACTCTTATCTGGACAAAATGACAAGGCAGAAAAACTCACCACAAAAAAAAGAACAAGAGGCAGTACCGAAAGCTAGGGACCTAATCAGTGCAGACATTGGTAATATGTCAGATCTAGAGTTCAGAATGACGATTCTCAAGGTTCTAGCCGGGCTCGAAAAAGGCATGGAAGATATTAGAGAAACCCTCTCGGGAGATATAAAAGCCCTTTCTGGAGAAATAAAAGAACTAAAATCTAACCAAGTTGAAATCAAAAAGCTATTAATGAGGTGCAATTAAAAACTGGAGGCTCTCACTGCTAGGATAAATGAGGCAGAAGAAAGAACTAGCGATATAGAAGACCAAATGACAGAGAATAAAGAAGCTGAACAAAAGAGGGACAAACAGCTACTGGACCATGAGGGGAGAATTCGAGAGATAAGTGACACCATAAGACGAAACAACATTAGAATAATTGGGATTCCAGAAGAAGAAGAAAGAGAGAGGGGAGCAGAAGGTATACTGGAGAGAATTATTGGAGAGAATTTCCCCAATATGGCAGAGGGAACAAGCATCAAAATCCAGGAGGTGCAGAGAACGCCCCTCAAAATCAATAATAATAGGTTCACACCCCGTCACCTAATAGTAAAATTTATAAGTCTTAGTGACAATGAGAAAATCCTGAAAGCAGCTCGGGAAAAGAAGTCTGTAACATACAATGGTAAAAATATTAGATTGGCAGCAGACTTATCCAGAGACCTGGCAGGCCAGAAAGAGCAGGCATGATATTTTCAGAGCACTAAATGAGAAAAACATGCAGACAAGAATACTATGTCCAGCTAGGCTATCATTGAAAATAGAAGGAGAGATTAAAAGCTTCCAGGACAAACAAAAACTGAAAGAATTTGCAAACACCAAACCAGCTCTACAGGAAATATTGAAAGGGGTCCTCTAAGCAAAGAGAGAGCCTAAAAGTAGTTAATCAGAAAGGAACAGAGACAATATACAGCAACAGTCACCTTACAGGCAATACAATGGCACTAAATTCATATCTCTCAATAGTTACCCTGAATGTTAATGGGTTAAATCCCCCAATCAAAAGACACAGGGTATCAGAATGGATAAAAAAACAAAACCCATCTATATGTTGCCTACAAGAAACTCATTTTAAACCCAAAGACACCTCCAGATTTAAAGTAAGGGGGTGGAAAAGAATTTACCATGCTAATGGACATCAGAAGAAAGCGGGAGTGGCAATCCTTATATCAGATCAATTAGATTTTAAGGCAAAGACTATAATAAGAGATGAGGAAGGGCACTATATCATACTCAAAGGATCTGTCCAACAAGAAGATCTAACAATTTTAAATATCTATGCCCCAACGTGGGAGCAGCCAACTATATAAACCAATTAATAACAAAATCAAAGAAACACATCAATAATAATACAATAATAGTTGGGGACTTTAACACTCCCCTCACTGAAATGTACAGATCATCCAAGCAAAAGATCAACAATGACACATTGGACCAGATGGACATCACAGAATGTTTTAAGCAGCAATGTCTACAATAGCCAAACTATGGAAAGAATCTAGATGTCCATCAACAGATGAATGGATAAAGAAGATATGGTATATATACACAATGGAATACTATGCAGTCATCAAAAGAAATGAAATCTTGCCATTTGCGATGACATGGATGGAACTAGAGCGTATCATGCTTAGCGAAATAAGTCAAGTGGAGAAAGACAACTATCCTATCATCTCCCTGATATGTGGAAGTGGAGATGCAACATGGGGGCTTAAGTGGGTAGGAGAAGAATCAATGAAACAAGATGGGATTGGGAGGGAGACAAACCATAAGTGACTCTTAATCTCACAAGACAAACTGAGGGTTGCAGGGGGGAGGGGTTGCAAGGAGAAGGGGGTTGGGGTTATGGACATTGGGAAGGGTATGTGCTATGGTGAGTGCTGTGAAGTGTGTAAACCTGTTGATTCACAGACCTGTACCCCTGGGGATAAAAATATATGTTCATAAAAAAAAATTAAAAATTAAAACTAAAAATATATATATATATTTTTTAACTTTTTTTTAACTTTCATCTTAACAGTCATATTCCATCACTTCATCATGTTTACCTACATATTTTTTTTCTTTCTTTCTTTCTTTCTCTCAAATTTTGGGAGGCAGTTTCTTCTAACAGACAAAAATACACCCAAACGAACTGTGTGGCTCTGTTATATTCATCAGGCCAATCATATATTTTTTTCCCTTTCTTCTCCCACTGGATTCAGGTTTTCTCTGATATGGTTACTGTATTATTTTTTCTGGAGTCATTGTTACCATTTTAGCATTTTGTTCTCTCATTCATCTATTCTGCTCTAGATAAAATGACAAGGTGGAAAAACTCACCTCCAAAAGAGAACAAGAGGCAATACTGACTGTGAGGACCTAATCAATACGCATTAGTAAGATGTCAAAACTAAAGTTAGAAAATAATTATAAAAATGCCAGCTGGGCTTGAAAAAAGCATAGAAGATACTATCTCTTTCTGAAGAAATAAAATCCCATTCTGGAGAAATAAAATAACTAAAATCTAAACAAGTTGAAATCACAAAAGCTATTAATGAGGTGCAATCAAAAATGGAGGCTCTGGCTGCTAGGATAATTGGGGCAGAAGAGAAAATTAGTGATATAGAAGACCAAATGATGGAGAATAAGGAAGCTGAGAAAAAGAGAGATAAACAACTACTGAATCACAAGGGGAGAATTCAAGAGATAAGTGATACCATACGACAAAACAATATTAGAATAATTGGGAACTAAGAAGAAGAAGAAAGAGAGAGGCAGAAGGTATATTGGAGCAAATTACAGGGGAGAACTTCCCTAGTTTGGGGAAGGAAATAAGCATCAAAATGCAGGAGGCATAGAGAACTTGCCCTCAAAATCAATAAAAGTAGGTCAACACCCCATCATTTAATAATAAAACTTACAAGTCCCAGTGACAAAGAGAAAATCCTGAAAACAACTCAGGACAAGAGGTCTGTAACCTACAATGATAGAAATAGTAGACTGACAGGAGACCTACCCGCAGAGACCAGGCAGGCCAGAAAGGACTGGCATGATATATTCAGAGCACTAAACGTGAAAAATATGCAACCAGGAATATTATACCCATCCAGGCTGGCAATGAAAATAAAAGGACAGATAAAAAGCTTCCAGGACAAATGAAAACTAAAAGAATTTGCAAACACCAAACCAGCCCTACAGGAAATACTGAAAGGGGTCCTCTAAGCCAAGAAAGAGCCTAAAAGTAACAGACCAGAAATGAATATACAGACAATATACAGTAACAGTCACCTTACAGGCAATACAATGTCACTTAATTCACATCTTTCAATAGTTACTCTGAATGTAAATGGGCTAAATTCCCCAATGAAAAGACAGAGGGTATCAGCAAACATTTAAAAAAAAAAAAAAAAGACCCATTGATATGCTGTCTGCAAGAAACTCATTTTAGAACCAAAGACACCTCCAGATTTAAAGTGAAGGGATGGAAGACAATTTACCATGCTAATAGGACATCAAAAGAAAGCTGGGGTAGCAATCCTTATATCAAACAAATTTGATTTTAAGCAAAAGACCATAATAAGAGATGAAGAAGGCCACTATATCATATTAAAGGGTCTGTCCAACAAGAAGATTAGACAATTTTAAAAATCTATGGCACTAACATGGGAGCAGCAAACTATATAAATCAATTAATAACAAAATCAAAGAAACACATCAACAATAATACAACAATAGGCGGGGACTATAACAACTCCTTACTGAAATGGACAGATCATCTAAGCAAAAGATGAACAAGGAAATAAAGGCTTTAAATGACACACTGGACCAGAGAGACATCACAGATAATTCAGAACATTCCATCTCAAAGCAACAGAATACACATTCTTCTCTAGTGCACATGGAACAATCTCCAAAATAGATCACCTTCTGGGTCACAAATCGGGTCTCAGCCAGTACCAAAAGACTGGGATCATTCCCAGCATATTTTCAGACTACAATGCTTTGAAACTAGAACTCAACCACAAGAGGAAAGTTAGAATGAACTCAAATACATGGAGGCTAAAGACCATCTTACTAAAAGAATGAATGGGTCAAACAGGAAATTAAAGAATTTAAAAAATATCTGGAAATAAATTAAAATGAAAACACACTGTACAAAATCTTTGAGACACAGCAAAGGTGTCCTGAGAGGAAAGTATATAGCAATACAAGCCATTCTCAAGAAACAAGAAAGGTCTCAAGTATACAACCTAACCCTACACCTAAATAAACTGGAGAAAGAACAATACAGAAAGCCTAAACCCAACAGGAGAAGAGAAATAATAAAGACCAGAGCAGAAATCAATGAAACAGAAACAAAAACAAAAACAACAACAACAAAAAAGTACCAGTAGAACAGATCAACACAACTAGGAGCTGGTCCTTGGAAGAATTTAAAGACTGATAAACTCCTGGCCAGACTT
This sequence comes from Mustela lutreola, assembly GCF_030435805.1. NCBI lineage: Eukaryota > Metazoa > Chordata > Mammalia > Carnivora > Mustelidae > Mustela > Mustela lutreola. The sequence goes on along the minus strand of NC_081291.1, from coordinate 175,712,493 downwards.
ATCAAAAAGAAAAGAGAAAGGACCCACATTAACAAAATATGAATGAAAGAGGAGAGATCACAACGAACACCAAAGAAATACAAACAATTATAAGAACATATTATGAGCAACTATATACCAGCAAATAAGATAATCTGGAAGAAATGCGGGCATTCCTAGAGACATAGAAACTACCAAAACTCAACCAGGAAGAAATAGAAAACCTGAACAGACCCATAACCAGTAAGGAGACTGAAGCAGTCATCAAAAATCTCCCAACAAACATGAGCCCAAGACCACATGGCTTCCCAGGGGAATTCTACCAAACATTTTAAGAATTAATATCTATTCTCTTGAAACTGTTCGAAAAAATAGAAATGGAAGGAAAATTTCCAAACTCATTTTATGGGACCAGAATTACCTTGATCCCAAAACCAGACAAAGTCCCTATAAAAAGGAAAATTACAGACCAATATCCCTTATCAACATGGATGCAAAAATTCTCACCAAAATAGTAGCGAACAGGATTCAACAGTACATTAAAAGGATTATGCACCATGGCCAAGTGGGATTTACTTCTGGGCTTCAAGGTTGGTTCAACATCCTCAAAACAATCAATGTGATACAATACATTAATAAAAGATATTTTATGATACTCTCAATAGATACTGAAAAAGCATTTGACAAAATACAGCATCCTTTCTTGATCAAAAATCTTCACAGTGTAGGGACAGAGGGTACGTACCTCAATATCATCAAAGCTATCTATGAAAAACACCACAGCAAATATCATTCTCAATGGAGGAAAAACAGAGCTTTTCCCCTAGGGTCAAACACAGCAGAGCTGTCCGCTCTCACCACTGCTATTCAACATAATACTAGAAGTCCTAGCCTCAGCAGTCAGACAACAAGAAGAAATAAAAGGCATCTGAGTCAGCAAAAAGGAAGTCAAACTCTCACTCCAGGCAGATATGATACTTTATGTGGAAAACCTGAAAGACTCCACTCCAAAACTGCTAGAACTCATACAGGAATTCAGTTAAGTGGCAGGATACAACATCAATGCACAGAAATCATTTGCATTTCTTACAACAACGGCAAGAAAGAAGAAAGAGAAATTAAGGAGTCAATTCCATTTACAATTGCACCCAAAACCTTAAGATCCCCAGGAATAAATCTAACCAAAGAGGCAAAGAATCTGTACTCAGAAAACTATGGAGTACTCAGGAAAGAAATTGAGGAAGACACAAAGAAATGGAAAAATGTTCCACACTCATGATTCAGGACAAATATTATGAAAATGTCTATGCTACCTAGAGCAATCTACAGATTTAATGCAATCCCTATCAAAATACCATCAACTTTTTTCAAAGAAATGGAACAAATAAACTTAAAATTTATATGGAACCAGAAAAGACCTTGAATAGCCAGAGGAATGTTGAAAGTTGGCAGCATCACAATTCCAGACTTCAAGCTCTATTACAAAGCTGTAATTATCAAGATAGTATGGTACTGGCACAAAAACAGACACATTGGTCAATGTAACAGAATAGAGAGTCCAGAAATAGACCCTCAACTCTAGGGTCAACTAATCTTCGACAAAGCAGTTAAGAATGTCCAATGGAAAAAAGATAGTCTCTTCAACAAATGGTGTTGGGAAAATGGGACAGTCACATGCAGAAGAATGAAACTGTACCATTTCCTTACACCACACACAAAAATAGACTCAAAATGGATGAAAGACCTCAATGTGAGACAGGAATCCTTCAAAATCCTTGAGGAAAACACAGGAAGCAACCTCTTCGACCTAAGCCACAGTAATTTTTTCCTAGAAACATCACCAAAGGCAGGAGAATCAAGGACAAAAGAACTACTGGAACTTCATCAAGATCAAAAGCTTTTGCACAACAAAGGAAACAGTCAATAAAACCAAAAGGCAACTGACAAAATGGAAGAAGATATTTGCAAATGACATATCAGACAAAGGGCTAGTGTCCAAAATTTATAAAGAACTTAGCAAACTCAACACCCAAAGAATAATCCAATCAAGAAATGGGTATAAGACATGAACAGACATTTCTGCAAAGACATCCAAATGGCCAACAGACACATGAGAAAATGTACAACATCACTCAGCATCAGGGAAATACAAATCAAAACCACAATGAGATACCACCTCACACCAGTCAGAATGGCTAAAATTAACCAGTCAGGAAATGACAGGTGTCAGTGAGGATGCAGAGAAAGGGTACTCTCTTACACTGTTGGTGGGAATACAAGCTGGTATAGCCACTCTGCAAAACAGCATGGAGATTCCTCAAAAAGTTGAAAATAGAGCTACTCTATGACCCAGCAACTGCAGTACTGGGTTTATACCCTAAAGATGTAAATGTTGTGATCTGAAGGGGCACATGCACCTGAATGTTCATGGCAATCCATAGTAGCCAAACTATGGAAAGACCCACAATAGTCCACAATATCTACAACAGCCAAACTATGGAAAGAGCCTAGATATCCAACATCATATGAATGGATAAAGAAGATGTGAGATAGATAGATAGATAGATAGACACACAACACACACGCACACACACACAATGGAATACTATGCAGCCATCAAAAAATGAAATCTTGCTATCTGCAACAACATGGATGGAATTAGAGGGTATTATGCTAAGCAAAATAAGTCAGTCAGTGAAAGGCAATTATCATATGATCTCACGGATATGAGGAATTTGAGAAACAAGACAGAGAGGATAATAGGGGAAGGGAGGGAAAAATGAAAGATGAAACCAAAGAAAGAGACAAACCATTAAGAGACTCTTAATCTCAGGAAACAAACTGAGGGTTGCTGGAGGGGAAGAGAGTAGGAGGGATGGGGTGCTTGGGTAATGGACACTAGGGAGAGTATGTGCTATGGTGAGTGCAGTGCATTGTATAAGACTGATGAATCATAGACCTGTACCCCTGAAACAAACAATACATTATATGCTAATTTTTAAAAAAATTTTTTTAAAGGTTTGTATCCCTTATCACTTTGATTCTGGGCTTTTTAATTTTTTTACTGATTTATAGAAATTCTTTGTGTGAATACTAATAACATATATATCTGGCCAAGCATTAGTATGAATTTTTGTCCAGGAGAGAGATACAAACACACACAGGCATACACACACAGTTGATCCTTGAACAATGAGGAGTTTAGTGGCACCCACACTCCCAATGGAGTTGAAAATCCATGTATGTAACTTTTGACTCCCCAAAATGTTAACCACTAAGGGTCTCATGTTGATCAGAAGCCTTACCAATAACATAAAATCAATTAACACATATTTTGCATGTTATATGTATTTTATCATGTACTGTATTATATAATGTACTATTAAAATAATATAGTAAGTTAGAGAAAATAATAAATAAATAAGAAATAAATAAATAGATGGTATCTAAAAGAAGTTATCAAGAAAACCATAAGGAAAACACATTTACAGTATTTACAGTTAATACATATACTGTACCTATTAAAAAAATCTGCATATAAGGGCACCACATGTTTCAAACCCGTGTTGTTCCAGGGTCATCTGTGTGTGTGTGTGTGTGTATGTGTGTATAATATACTAAGTATAGTAATATCTAAGCTTAGTATCATATATATATATATATATATATATATATCTTACTCTGGATATGCCACTTATGTGTCTTTGTTTTATATTCCTTTTATATATGATCAAACATATAATATCAAATTTTAATTTTTAAAAATTATCCTAAAATTTAAAACTACAACAGATCCTACCTGCTTTCATTTCATCAGTTTCTAGGTGGTTATGCCAAACACTGACTAGTAATTTTATAAAAAAATGTAAGATTAAAAGCATGGTACTAACCATGAATTTCTATATACATAAAACAGAACAGGAAGGCATCAAAAATGTTTAATATCAATGTATTTAATAAACTTTCCCCTTCCAAATATCCCTCCCCATTAATTTTGACTGTAAGCCAAATTATGTAAACATAGTATTTTGTATAATTTACAGTAGTTTAACTGAAGAATAGTATTTTGGTGACAGTTTGACCAGAAAATCAAAAGTCACTATATTTTAAGACAGATAAAAATGTAATGTAGGGGGGCGCCTGGGTGGCTCAGTGGTTTAAGCCTCTGCCTTCGGCTCAGGTCATGATCTCAGGGTCCTGAGATCGAGCCCCATATCGGGCTCTCTGCTCAGCGGGGAGCCTGCTTCCTCCTCTCTCTCTGCCTGCCTCTCTGCCTACTTGTGATCTCTCTCTATCAAATAAATAAATAAAATCTTTAAAAAAAAATGTAATGTAGGTGCGCCTGGGTGGCTCGGTGGGTTAAGCCTCTGCCTTCAGCTCAGGTCATGATCTCAGGGTCCTGGGATCGAGCCCTGCGTGGGGCTCTCTGCTCAGCAGGGAGCCCGCTTTGCCCTGTCTCTCTGCCTGCCTCTCTGCCTACTTGTGATCTCTCTCTCTCTCTGTCAAATAAATAAATAAAATCTTTTTTTAAAAAATGTAATGTAGAGAATTGTCTATAGTGATGATAAAGAAAGTGCAAAGCCAAAAAGAGAGCAGAGAGGCAACAAGAGACTAGCATAGGAGGAAATTACTATACCCCTACACTAAAGGGCAAAGAGGAAGAAGCAGTAGCAACTCCACATAGGAGCTGGCATTCTTACAGATCTGTTCATTGAAAGACACAATCCACAGAGGAAATAGAGCCACTGCCAAATCACTACCTAAGGCAAAGAGGGTAACCTGACTTTTTCCCTCCTTGCCCTCCAACTTCTAGTGTCCCCACAGAACGTGCACTTGGAAATGCAGCCTGTAAAAGTCAGCCTCCTGTTTCAGGGAACAGAACAGTGGAAGGGTAAGAAGCATATCTTAGAGCAAAAAAACCTGCATAAGTGGTAATACTGCTCACTCCAGGAAATAATGTAACAAGTTTTTTCACTTAGAAACATCAAAATAGCATATTTTCCTCTTAAAACTTAAGTACATAGAAAGTATGACTTACGAAAGATTTGGATTGTCTTCTGTTAAATTATTTTCCTTTCTTGTCAAGCATTTATAGAAAAAGCTACTAAAAATGTGACTTCGTTCAACAAGTTCATCTGATGCCTTCTCCAATAAAAGATACCTGTAAAACAGCAACACCACAAAAGAAAGTTGTTTTTAGATTTCTACCTGGTCTTCTTCCAGTTATCTTATGTATTCCAGAAATCTTCGTTTTTATGACCAATTAGAGTCAAAGTCATCTTGCAATTTGCTCTGATTTCAGTATTTTTGGTTCGTTCATTACCTCATCTCCCATCAAGACTGCTTAAAGCAGAAATTGCCTGCTGATTCTTTTACTTGCTTAACATGTATTATCAAATTCCTAACATATACCAAGCACCATATGTACACTAACATATAAAATAAGTGGGGGGAAGTAGCTGTCACCATATAGCTTACAATAAATACAAAGGAGAGTATAGAAGGAAAGATTAATCAAATACTGAAACCATGACACTCCTATAATAAATCTAGAAAAATTTTAATTACTATGAGATATGACTACCCTATAAATCCTTAGTCCATTTCTACTAAAAGAATTCTTCAATATAAGCTTATAATTCAATGATTTAGTGCTTAAACCCTTCATAATTAGAGAATTTTGCTATTCTTAATAGCTTATACAGGTTCAAAAATGACCTTGTAATCGCTCTTTTTAAAAAGCACAAAAGACTAACACAACTTGAAATTTTTTAATGTGGTTATGGGAAGGCTTTGCTACATGGAAGGAGACAAAAAGGATGCTTCTGATGTGCTAGAAATGGTATCTTGATCTGAATGATGATTATGTGGGTGCATATATATGTGAACATTCATTCGTTGTACACTTATAATTTATGTACTTTACTACTTACAAGTAATTCATTAATTTAAAAAATAAATAGAAAGTTGTTTAAAAAATAAAGTTAGAATCCCCTCTGAAAGGAAGTCGATGAGAGAGACATACAGGCAATTCAGTGAAAAGGAAGTATAGAAAAGTACTACTGGAAATAAATTAGAAATAAAATTGTATTAGTTAATTCCAATAAAACATAAAAAAACTAAGAATATGATTCAGTTCACCTCACCAAATATAAGCTTGACACTATTATACGGATACAAAAATAAATAAGATGTAAGAGCATAAGGAGAAGGAGAATGATCATAATATCATCAACTAACTTTAAAATCAGGCAAAATATTTTAAGTACTACAAAAGATGTAAATGAAGTATTATGGGAGTTAGTAATATCTGTTTAGAAGATCAGGAGAAGTTTCAGGAAGGTATCACTTGAGAGAAACCTTGAAAGAGGAATAAAACTTTAAAAGATTGAGATAAAGAGGAAAGTGTTCAGAATCGGGACAAACAGTGCATTAAGGCAGAAGAGTAAATTATTTATAATTCAATATTTTTGGACTATGTAATACATACAGGGTTATTAGTAAATGGCTAAAAAGATAGTGTCAAATTATTAAGGCTCTCGAATGCCAAAGTGTCTGAACTCATTTTGACAGGTAGTAAGAAATTAATATATATTTTTAATGGGAATTGCATTCATAGAATACCTTAAGAAGAATATTGCTGATCATAATATACTTAATGGACAGGAAAACAGAGATAAAGGATACAAGGAAAAACATTAGAAAAACAGAAAAAGGGGCACTTGGGTGGCTCAGTCATTGAGCAGCTGCTTTTGGTTCAGGGCATGATCCCAGACTCCTAGGATCGGGCCCTGCATCTGCTTTGCCCTCTCCCTCTGCCTGCTGCTCCCCCTACTTGTGTGCATGCACGCTCTCTCGCGCCCTCTCTCTCTCTCTCTCTTCTTTGACAAATAAATAAAATAAAATAAAAGACAGAATAACAATCCAGGTAAGAGGTACTAGAAAATCATGACATGATGATAGAAGAAAAAGAATAAATGAATTTAGAGACAGAATCTAATAAAATTGGAAAATGAAACAAGACAAAACCAGAGAGGGAGACAAACCATAAGAGACTCTTAATCTAAGGAAACAAACTGGGGTTGCTGGAGGGGAAGAGGGTGGAAGGGATGGGGTGCCTGGGTGATGAACACTGCGAAGGGTATGTGTTGTGGTGAGTGTTGTATATTGTGTAAAACTGATGAGTCACAGACCTGGACCCCTAAAAGAAATAATACATTCTATGTTAATATAAAAAAAGAAGAAAAAATAAAGTTGGCAACTGAGTATATAGAGGGGGAAGGGAGAGTAAAGAGTAATTGATAATGGAGACTTCTGCTTCCAGCCAAGATGGAATAACAGAAGCCAGATTAACCCTCCTGGATGAAAGAAGCAATAAATAAATAAATAAATAATCAGACAAAATATATATGAATCAATAGTTCTCAGAACACTGGACACCAGGCAACAAAGAACAATGATTTTTGAGAAAGGGGAAATAAACACGGTGAGTTCCACTAATGCACCAGCTTAATATGTTGTCCAGCCTGTAGCATGGGACTGAGTAACCCAGGTGACAGACTACAAGTTGAGGAGACACTGAAAGATGGTAGAGACCAAGGCAGATAGAATTTGCAGATCAGAATACTGAAAAAGGAAAAGCTGTAGTTAAAGAAAATTCCAGACATCTGCAGAGAATCCTCCTTGAATATGCAGAATTTTCATCACCACATGCATGTAAGGAAAAGGCTAGGGAGAGAACTACCTGAAAAGATTAGAGGGAATGGTAGCTAGCCACAAAAATAGTGCCTATTCTTTCCAAACAGACTGGAAAACCTCATAATTCATGAGGCCCTGGTAGAAGATTATTTAACTAAGGCTAGTATTATTAGTTAAACAAGAGGGTTCAGGTAAGATGAAGCTTACCTTCCTATCTATTCCTTCAGCTTGGCTCTACAAAAAGTTGAAAATTATTTTTTAATGGAATAGTGGTATGGGTTTTTTAAATGACAGGTAACTCTTACAGTGCTTAAAGACACAAGAGATCACTACAGAATTGCTTCTTTTCCCTTCCCAAAGTGACCTGTAATTTTTAAAGTATTTCTTTCATCACAGAAATATAATGAAGAAATATAAATCTGAAGTAAACAAATGAACAAAAATGAAAATAAACAAAAAAATAGTAACTCTTCTGGAGTACATAGCATCTTCAAGAGATAAAGGAATGAAACTGAAGTCAACTATAGAAAATGCTGTAAGCAAAAATCTTTGAATTCTTGGCAGGTTACTTTTAGTTAGAGTTAAAAAAAAAACTTCAGTGATAGACATGTGGTTTAAGATTCAAATCAAAATTGATAAATGAGAAGATCATTCATCACTGTACTTACTTAAGGTAGAAATCAATGATTACATCATTAAGAAACTCTCCTTCTTCTAAGCACTCCAGATCTTCATTAGTTACTCCTAATCCCCCTTTTGTAGGTGGTGGAGGATATACAATCAACCTTAAAAAGTAAAACTAAAGTTTAAACATATTGTAGTGAAAATTCCAGTATATAACAGTATATAACAAAGAAATTTGTTATATAGAACACTAATAGGGCTATGTATTCAATAACTAAAGTGTATGGAGTAAAAATAACTGACAGTTATTTTCCTTCTTTATTTTCACAAGGTACTAATAGTACTTTCACTGTCTTTTCATTTCCAATCCCATGTGGGGCTAGTATCATATTCACCTAATCAATACCTTATATATCACAATCAGTTGTAATACCATCAAAGATATCTCTCTTCTGTACAATGTTTAACTTTCAACAAACTGATGTAATAAACAATAAAAGATTTTCCTAAGCTCCACTTTCCAGCTCTAATTTTGAATCCCCAAGATTAGTTCCTTTCCATTTAGAAGCCAACAGTCAAAAATTATGTTCTCCTACTGGTGGCTAGTCCACAGCAACAGCAGAGCAATAAAGAAATAACATGGGAGCAGAGAAGGCAGGTTTCCTATAACAAAGTGCTTACAATGTAAAACTAAAGAGAATATAAAGGAAACAAGTAATTATAACACAAGCAGAAAGAAGAAGAAAACAGAGAGCCACTAATTAGGCATCTTTTTTCTGATATCTTCTCTTAAATCTCAGAAACATGAGCAGTTCTGAGTTTCTAGGTATAATCTTGGAATATACATGATAGTCATCATTTGCATGAATATAGTCAACAATAAAAATATAATAATATGTGTATCTTAAACCAGAAATAATGTGTGCATCTTGACTTCAAAACGAAGTCACCTGTAATTGACTTAATCTTGGCAAGCAAAGCACCTAAATTATATAAAAATATGTGAAATTTTAAATGCTAATATAAAAGTTACTATTTTATGGGCTATTTTCTATTCTGTTCTTTCATTTGTTGTTGTTTTTTTTTCTTAACAGAAAAAAGGAATCATACATAGGAAGAGAAATCACCCTCAAATGCAGAGACTCCCTATTCTGGCCACCATGACAAGACATATATAAGATGAAATATGAATAAAGTAGCAACTTATGAAAAGGAAGTTCTAATAAACTTCAAAGTACATTAAATTGAGTTACACCTCAGTTAAGCAACCCCACTTTTCCTACCATATATTCAGATATGGTATATTGGTATATGATAACTGATTTTATGACTATATAGTCATAAAAACCATATACTGCACTCTAGTATTTTCAACAAATATTTTAATCTTACCAAATTTGACATTATGGTTGCCATCTTACTGACATAAAACTAAACGAAATGGCACTGACTGTTTTCTCAATAAATTTTTTTAATTTTCTCAAAAAAAAATATTACTTCTATTACTATCAATGTAAAAGCAAAACTCAAAACATTTAAAAAGGTAAACTACTGTCAAATCAATATTATATAACTGAAACTATTGTAATATTGTTTGTCAGTTATACCCCAATTAAGAAGAAAAAGGTAAATTATTTAAAATCAGCAACATGAGTGAAAACTACAAATATGTCTACCTATTACAAACAGGTATGACACAGTACATACTTCTGAACAGGCCCAGTGTGCCTGACTTCTCGCCATTCTTCATCTGGATTAGATGTAATAGAAAGTGAGTAGCAACCACTACTTTGCTTCTGCAGGAAGGTGTAAGTAGGTTTGGCTGTATCTGTATTTGAAGGCTGACAAAAAATGGCAAAGAAAAGGTTTTCTTATAGATACATAAAAACGCATTAACTCTCAAAGAATGAAGTCAAAACCTAGACTAATTTTTAAAAATACGACTAAAAGAAATCAGTATCAATGAGTTATATCTATACATTTAGAATTTCTCCAAAGATATTGTGAAATCAAGATAATACTTTTGATCAAAAGATACTATACATACAGGGTTACCTGGGTGGCTCAGTCGGTTAAGCATCCAACTCTTGATAAACTCACATCATGATCTCGGGGTTGTGAGAGTGAGCCCCTGTTGAGCTCCATGCTCAACAGGGAATCTACTTGAGATTCTTTCTCACCATCTGCCCCTCCCCATATTCACATGCAACCCCTCTCTAATAAATAAGTATATCTTTAAAAAAAAAATAAAGATATTGTCCATACAATGGTCAAAGGTTAACCTGAAGTGTTACTTATAGATATGGGCACTAGAATTAAAGAAAAATGTGAACACTTTTCAGTTCAAAATGAACAAAAGATATAATAGCTAGAACAAATAAAATTTAAGAGATAAAAAGTTCATATTTGCCATAGCAAACTCGAAAAAACTTTTCTCTCTAGAGGTATTTGGCAGAGATATACAAGCCTTTTCCAGATTCCCCTAATACTAACATCTTATATAACCACAGTTACAACCATCAAAACTAAGAAATTAACACATTATAAGCTAAATTGTAGACTTTATTCTGATATCACTAGTGTTTCTACCAGTATCTTTTTTCTGTATGAGAATCCTACAATTCCTGTTTTTCCCTTTCATGACCTTGATATTTTCAAGAGTATTGGTCAGTTATTTTATAACTGGGTTTGTCTGATTCTTCCCGTAAGTAGATTGAGGTTACACAATATTGGGAAGAATACCAGAGAAGTCATGTACCCTTCTCAGTGCATGATGTGACAGTATCTTATTCCTGGTGATGTCTGCCGCATTTCTCCACTGTAAAGTTACTTTATGATTAATAAATATTTTGGCTGAGAGAATTTAAGATTATGTACATATCCTTTTTCTCCTTAAGTTCTTACCATTAAATTTAGTATCTCTTGGTGGACCTTGCCTGCAACAACATTAACTATGGTGGCTTTCTATTTCTTATTCCTTTTACATCTATTAATTCAAATACTTTCCTAAGAAAAAATTATCAATTATCCACCATCAGTACTTATTTTTCACTCATTAGTTCAGGTATTTATTTGTATTAATACAGATTTATGGGTATTTATTACATTCTTTGGTAACAATCACATTATCATTATTGGTTTTATTGATCCAACTGTTCCTAGCTGTGGGGCACCTGGCTGGCTCAGTTCGTGGTGCATGCCACTCTTGATCTCAGCACTGAGTGTGAGCCCCATGTTGGGAGTCAAGTTTACTTTAAAATTAAATTAAATTAAAAATGTTCTAGCTTTGGTATTGGGAGTTCTTTCAGGTTGGTTCCTGTGCTCTTCTGACCAAACACAGCATTTTCAGATCACTCTATTTTCAGTGAAAAAATTTTTACTGAACTCTGCCAATTATATAAATCATATGCTTACCTGAGATACTGATTTCCTCTTCATTTCTTCAGCAGCAACAGCAGGAAAAGAACAAGTTGAAGCACAATAATAATGAATAAAAGAACTTTCTTTTGAAGAGAGGTTCTGAAACAAAGGAAGTGCCTGAACCCAAGATAATGGATAAGAAAGCTCTAATTCTCCATTGGTTGTACTTATTTCTGTCATAATATCTTTCAATTTCAATTCTTCTCTTTGTGAAATAGGACTGTGTAGCTCAAGGAAAATGAATTCACTGGATTTTGCTATAAAAGAAATAAGAAACCAATTTTTATCAGTAGTGTTATTTTTCAAGGGGATTAAAATTAAAATAATTTAATCATTAATGACAGTATTTTGTATATTAGTTAATAACTCAGGCAAATTAAATCCCTAAATAGGCCATTAGTAACTGAGATTCAAGACTCACAAATTTTAAACTCTTCCTGCATTAAAAGGGAAACTCCACAATGGTATTGGTTGCTGTATCTATACTATCTGGCATTTAGTATTAGTAAACATTTATTAAGGAATTTATGAGTAAATGAATAAATAATAACTAAGCATTTAATTATTTTTCTCTACCATCCTCCATTTGTCAAATCTACCAATTAAAAAAGTATTCTGATCAAACACTTCCTTCAAAATCATTTTGTTTCATCAATCATTTCAACAATGGTCTCAGATGACATTCATTCCCCCATAATATTATAAATGGCTAGTTTTATTTCCCCAACTTCTCTATTTAATCATAAATTTTCCCAATTAACTTGGAGTAGGACATCAAAATAAGCACAGTAGTCCTCCTTTATCCATGGTTTCATTTTCCACAGTTACAGTCACCCACGGTCAACCACCACAGTCCTGAAGCAGACGATCTTCCTTCTGGCCTATCGCCATCGTGTCTGTGGTAGGCTCTCACTACATCAAAATGCCTATGTCATTCACCTCATTTCAACTCATCACATAAGCATTTTATCTTCTCACACCATCACAAGAAGGGTAAGTACAATATAATAAGGTATTTTGAGAAAGACCACATTCATTTAACTTTTTATTACAGTATATTGTTACAATTATTTTGTTATTGGTTATTATTAATCTCTTACTATATCTAACTTATATATTAAATTTTCTCATAGGTACACATGTAGAGGGAAATAACATAGTATGTATAGATTTCAGTACTATATGTCATTTCAGGCATCTATGGGGGAGTCTTGGAACATATCCTCTATGTATAAAGGAAGGGACTACTGTAATATTAAAGGTATAAAATTCAGTTCACTACTTACCACATTTTATATGCAAAGGAATACAGAGGGCAAGGTAGAAAGATCAAAGAGGCAAAAACAAACCTTACTAATTTGATTTATGCAATTCTAAGCTAGACTCTTCAGAAGTTGAAAACTAAGCAAAGTTGGGAGATATTTAAAATACATTCAAATACACAGTTTTGGGAGCATTCTCCCAAAAGTATTCAATCCAGTCTTAGAAAAATGATATATTTAAGTAAAGAGAGTTTTCTGAAAAACTCAAGAAAATATTGAAGATAAAAGACCTCTATATTTTATTTAACGTTGCCACTGATTACTGTCACAAGTTATTAGAAAACAAGGGCAAGAAACTCGTAAGAAAGACAGCCGAGGATGGCAACTGACTTAGGATAAGGCATCCCTTTTATTTTAAAAGATAATTTCTCTTGGTTGAGTAAAATTATCAGGAGAAATTATGTAGAATAAATAATTTTTCTTGCATAACATTAAGGGTTAAAATCTCTTTTAATTCAATGAACTTAATTTCAACTCAATGAAATAATCACATTCTATTAAATTACTTTAGAAGAAAACAACTTTATTTACAGGACTTCTCAGGTTATTCCAAAATTTACAAATTATGTCATACTCACATTGCTGGCTTAATATGGAGTTTTCTAGCTGGGTCTGAATCTCTTGAAGATAATTTGCAGAGACCCAGAGGAAAAGGATAGCATGACTCCTTTTACTGTGATCATCGTCCTTATTTTTCCATAACCCAAACCTCTTTAAATGTGTGGCATCCACTAGCAATGAAACCTCATTCAAGGATACTAAAACCAAAAGAAGATAACATTAGGAATACAACACTTACACACTTTATGACTCTTCTTGAAAACACGATGTTCTTCAAAAAGAATGATATGTGAAATTTTACAAAAGTATTATTTTCCAGTACAGAAAAAAGGCCAAGGGGCACCTGGGTTGCTCAGTGGGTTAAAGGCTCTGCCTTCGGCTCAAGTCATGAGCCCAGGGTCCTGGGATCAAGCCCTGCATCGGGCTCTCTGCTCAGTAGGGAGCCTGCTTCCTTCTCTCTCTGCCTGCCTCTCTGGCCTACTTGTGATCTGTCTGTCAAATAAATAAAACCTTAAAAAAAAAAAAAAGGCCAAGAAGAAGAAGAAGAGGAGGAGGAGGAAGAAGAAGATGGGTGCATAAACAGTTAATTTTGGATCATTGAAAAAAAAATTAAATTAAATTAAATTTTTAAAAAAGAAGACAATGACAATGACAACTATCTGATCTATGCAGAAAAATAGGCATAATATAACTTAGAAAATTATGTATTTCTATTTTGGTCAATACCATCAACCAAGACCTCAAATGTTATCATTTATTCCTCTGTTTCTTCTCCCAAAATATCTGCATTCCACTATATAGACTAGCTAATATCAAAAGACTCTCAAAGATATTATGAGCTTTTGAATGGTCTCAGATAGTATTTCTTATAAAATTCTTTCAGGTTTAAAAAAATAAATAACTAAACTAAAATTCTTCCAGGTTTTACTTCTCAAAATTTCTAGGTCTTCCTCCTAGTAAGCTAAAAGAAACTTCTATGAGGATTTTTTCTTAATTCAAATAAACATAGAAAAGTAGTATAAAGAAGTCCTGAAAGTCATCCAGTCCAACTTTAAGAAAACAAGCATCTGAACTAGTAGGAATACAAGTATCGGTTAAGTACAAACTCAAGATGAATACCTATTTGAAACAAACCTCTTACTATTCCTACCCGCACTGTATCCTAGCAAGTCAAAATCTAGTTCTCCACCTTTGACACCTGGATCACATCAGAGCCTATTAGAAATGCAGAGTATCAGGCTGCACTCTAGATGTACTCAATCAGATTATCTGGCTTACCAAAAAAACAAAACAAACAAACAAAACACAAAACACAAAAAAACCAGGTGATTCATATCACTCAATACTGAAGTTTGAAAAGCATTTTACAATAAGCATTCAAATACTTAACTAGTCATCTTTATGTTCTCACACCATTCTATTTTTTAACTTTTTCTTATAATCAACTGATCCACTTTAAACATCGTCTTTCTTTCTTTAATATTTCCTCCTTTTGCTTATTCCTTCCTTCCCTTATTCCATTTCTTCATGTCTTTTCCTGCTCCTTTTCTGTATTTCTATTTTTCCTCTGTGCTTGTTTGCATGTTTGCCTGCCTACTTATACTATTTCACTACTCCTTTTAAAAACATTTTACATAACTTCTTTTCCTTTCAAACTCTGTTACTACCTCTTATTTATTGGCATTTTCTTGGATAATCCTTTTTAAAATTGCTTCTATCAATCAATCTATATCTATCCATCTATTTATGTTTTATATTTACTCCTCACATACCTGACTACTTTTCCTATCTAGCTGTCACCATTCATCAATCTTATTTTATCGTACTATTTTAGCTGAGTTCTTTTTAGATTTCTTTCCCCACTATCCACAATTGTACTTAATTTTCTTACTAGCTCCTTCTTTCAAACCCTTCTTTCCATCTCTTACTCCCACATTCTTTATTTCTTTTGTATTTACTCTTTCCTACAGACTTATCATTTTAAACTTCCTTTTTTCCTTACTTCCTACTTTTGTCCCTTCCTTTTTCTTCCCTCTTTAATATTTTTTTCTATATCTTTTCTCAGCCCAATCTAATCACCATCCTTTTCTTTCTCTATTCTTTTTATTTTATTTTATTTTATTTTACTTTTTCAGTGTTCCAGAGTTCATTGTTTATGCACCACACCTAGTGCTCCATGCGATACGTGCCCTCCGTAATACCCACGACCAGGCTCACCTAACCTCCCACCTCCCTCCCCTCCAAAACCCTGTTTGTTTCTCAGACTCCACAGTCTTTCTCTATTCTTAACCTGCCTGTAACCTGCTTACCTTTCTTCTTACTTCCTTTTCATCCTTCATTCATCTTTCTCTCTACCTTCCTCTTTCCTTCTTTCATTCCTCCCTCTTTCTCCTTCTTCCTTCCATTTTTCCTTACTTGTGTTTTTAAATATTTTTCTATTCCTCGCTCTTTTGTTCCCTTTCTCTTTGCATTTATTTTGTCCAGTCTTTCCTACTGGCTTATGCCCTTTAAAGTCCAATCTGTCTCTCCCTATCACTATCTCTCTCTCTACCTAGCTACCCTACTTTATTTTACTGTCTTTTTTTTTTACACTGACTATGACTTTTCTCTTTTTTTCCAGCTTTACTGGGATACAATTATATAACACTGTATAAGTTTAAGCTGTCTAATGTTAATATAATACACGTATTTACTGCAAAACAATTACCACTGAAGCATTGGCTTCCATCACTTCCATCACTACCATTTTTTTTCATGATGAGAACATGTAAGATGGACTATCTTAGCAATTTTCAAGTACATAATACAGTATTATTAACTGTAATCACCACTGTGTACATTATTGACCTTACACCCGGAAGTATATACTCCTTGTACAACATCTTCCCATTTCCTCCATGTCCCAGTCCCTGGTAACCTCCACATTAGTCTCTATTTCTGTGAGTCAGCTTTTTTAGATTCCACATATAAGCATATCATGCAGTATTTGTCTTTCTCCATCTGGCTTTTTTCAGTTACTCTAATGCCCTCAATGTCCTGCATGTTCTCACAAATGGGAAGATTTCATTCTTTCTCAAGACTAATATTCCATTATATATATAAACCACACTTTTATCCACCGTCAACAAACAGGCGGTTTCCATATTTTGGCTACTGTGGGTAATGCAGGATGCATACATCTCTTCAAGATCCTGTTTGCATTTCTTTTGGATATATACCCAGAAGTAGGATTGCTGGATCATATAGCAGTTCTAATTTTAATTTCTTGAGGAACCTACAGAGCGTTTTCCATAGTAACTACAGCAGTTTACAGTATCACCAACAAGGTACAAGGGTACGCCATTTCCCCAAATCCTTATCAACACTTGTTGAATTCTGGTCATTCTGTTGATGGCCATTCTAACAGGTATGAGGGGCTATCTCATTGTGGTTTTCA
Organism: Mustela lutreola; assembly: GCF_030435805.1. Lineage (NCBI taxonomy): Eukaryota > Metazoa > Chordata > Mammalia > Carnivora > Mustelidae > Mustela > Mustela lutreola. Next base: position 175,695,453 of record NC_081291.1, on the reverse strand, counting down.
TTTGCATTTTTGTGATGATTAGTGATACTGAGCATTTTTTCATGTGCTTATTTGCCATTTGTATGTTTTCTTTGGAAAAAATGTGTATTCACATTCACATTTCTTCCTCTGCCTAATTTTTTTTTAAGTATGATCATTCTTTTTATTTTGTTTTTTTTGTTGTTGTTGTTGTTTTGGGTTTTTTTTTTTTTGCCTTTTATTTTTTAAATTAATATATAATGTATTATTTGTTTCAGGGGTACAGGTCTGTGACTCATCAGTCTTACGCAACACACAGCGCTCACCACAACACAGACCCTCGCCAATGTCCCTCATCCAGGCACCCCATCCCTCCTACCCGCCCCCCTCCAGCAACCCTCAGTTTGTTTCCTGAGATTAAGAGTCTCTTATGGTTTGTCTCCCTCTCTGATTAGTCTTGTTACATTTTTCCCTCCCTTCCCCTATGATCTTTTGTCTATTTTCTCAAATCCCTCATACCAGTAAGATCATATGATAATCGTCTTTCTCTGATTGACTTATTTCGCTTAACATAATACCCTCTAGTTCCATCCTTGTGATTGCAAATGGCAAGATTTCTTTTTTTTTTTTTTTTGATGGCTTCCTCTGCCTGATTTTTAATCAGACTTTTGCTTTTGAATTCTCAGAGTTCTTTATATATTTTGGATACTGGCCCTTTCTTAGATATGTGGTTTGCAAATATTTTCTCCCGTTCCCTAGGATGCTTTTTCATTTTGCTAATGGTTTCCTTTGCTATGCAGAAGCTTTTTAGTATGGTGGTGTTCAACCTGTTTATTTTAGCTTTTGTTGCCTCTGCTTTTAAAGTCAAAAAAAAAAAAAAAATTGCCAAGACTGATGCGAAAAAAACTTAACCCCTAATGTTGTTTGTTTTTTTTTTCCTAAGAGTTTTATAGTTTTCCATCTTACACATAAGGCTTTAATCTAGTTTGAGTTGATTTTTGCATATAGTAAACATGGGATTCCAGTTTCATTCTTTTGCTTGTGGCTATCCAGCTTTCCCAACACCAGTTATTGAGACATAGTATGCGTTTATTTCTGGGTTCTCAATTCTGTTCCACTGTTCTCTGTGTCTATCTATTTTTACACCAGTACAAAATTGTTTTGATTACTATAGCTTTTTAATATAGTCTAAAACCAGGAAGTGTGATGACCCCAGCCATGTTCTCAGGACTGTTTTGGCTATTTGAGATCTTTTGTTGTTCCAGAGAGATTTTAGAATTTTTTCTCTATGAAAAATGTAATTAAAATTTTGATAGGTATTATAATGATCCTGCAGATCACCTTGGGTAGTATGGACATTTTATTAACATTAGTTCTTCTAATTCATGGGCACTGTAACTCCCCCATTCCAAAAACTGTCAGTGAAACTGGCAGCAAAGACAGACTAAATTACAAGAGTAGGAACCTTCAGAAAACTTAGCACTTCTTCCTCACACAGCTCATAATCCCAAATAACTGATACTATTTCTGTGAAATATAGACAGCTACTACTAATCCAAATGTACCAACCTTTTAGTATAAAAGCATAATTTTCTTTACAAAGACTGCTTGAGAAAGTTTCCCTTTTTAAAAAAGGAGATTTAACACCACCATTAAGGAAAATAGACCTCACTACCAAATTTTCCCCAACACTTGGTTTATTTTGTTACAGGACTATGGAAAAAACTGAAAGCAGGAGTTGCCTATCATTTTTCCTACCCACTATTAGGGATCTTAGTAAGAGAACCCTAATTTTATCTAGGAGGCAAGATATTCAGCTTTTAGAGACTCCATTTCCTAGCTTTCTTTGCAAGTAGATGTGTCATCATATGACTATATTCTACCTAAAAAAATGTAAGGTGGCATGCACATCCAAGAAGGCTCCTTAAAAAGGCAAGAGATAGGTGGTATGTGCGCTTTTTTACCATTTTCCCCTTCCTCCTGCTTTCTACCTAGAACACAAACATGATGACTGAAATATGAGCAGCCAGTTGTCCATGAAACAAACTTAAGGATGAAAGTCGTATGTCAGGAATGACACAGTAAAAAAACAAAAGTGACTGGGCCTCTGAAGACCAAAGAAACACTGTATCAGCCCTGTTCAGCCTATCTCTTGATTTCTTCTTCATGAAGGAAAATTAAGTTATTTTCTTTAAGTCACAGCCAAACATAATAGATAATATAAATATATAAATTAATATTTCCCTGAGCTACTGTAGGAAAAGAATAAGCATTTAGACTTCTACATTCCCTGTCTATTAAAACCTTTCATATGCATGCCTCGTTTTAAAGATTTTTATGGGGCGCCTTGGTGGTTCAGTCTGCTAAGGGTCTGACTTCGGCTCAGGTCATGATTTCAACATGGAGTCCCATGTTGGGTTCTGCACTCAGCAGGGAATCTGTTCTCTGGGAGACTCCCTCTCCCCCTGCCCTTTCCTCCCATTCATGCTCTGAAATAAGTCAGAGAAAGACAAATATCACATAACATCACTTACATGTAAAATTTAAAAAAAAAAAAAAAAACACAAGTTCATGGATACAGAGATCAGATTACTGGCTGCCAAAGGCAGGGTGTGGGTGGGCAAAATGGGTAATGGGGACAAAAGGTACAAACTTAACAGTTATAAATAAGTCATGGGGATGTAATATACAGCATGGTGACTACAGTTACTGTATTACAAATGTGAAAGTCACTAAGTGAGATCTTAAAAGTCATCAATCACAATAGGAAAAAAAACCTTTTGCAACTATGTATGGGGAGGATGTTAACTAGACAGATATTAGGGATCATTGTACAATATACACAAATAACAAAACATGTTGTACATCTGAAACCAGTATCATGTTACATGTTAATTATACCTCAATTTAAAAAAAAAAAAAAAGGATATGGGAGGAGCGTTGTTACATAGATATTTAACTATAGATTACTATACTTTCTTCTAGGAATTATTATTTTCTTTTAAATCAGGTCTTTGTTTCTTCTAAATGTTATATTATTCCATAATAACTTATTAAAATATCCTAATTAGGAATATCAATTTGTTTATTCTGTGCCTTGTCTTATATATTCTTACTAATATAACTTCCTAATTATTAGATTATTGTAATATATAGCTGTGGATTCCATATGTGGCTCTGCGGGGAGTCCAATTAAAGTTACTTCAATCACATCTTCAGTCTTGGAACAGAAGCTTCCTCTCTTCCATAGTCAATCTGTAAAGTGCTATTTGTGTCTATTTTTCTTCCTCATTTTTTTCATAATTCAATCTCTACAGAGACTATTCTCTTTTGCTTCTTACTTGTTTTCTTGGTGTCATTATTATTCTGAAAGGATTTTAGTTGGGGAGAAAATAGAAAATGTTCTGAGTCTCTGTATATTGCAAGTATAGTTTCCAATCTATTGTGCCTTACTCAAATAAGAAATGGTATAAAAAAATTTCTCCTAACCCCTATGCAAAACCATTTTACATGTTTGTATGCAACATTATAAATTTTCCTTACAGTTCCTATTTTCATACATTTCATCACACCAAAATCTTCTTGCTATCAAAACTTTATTTCTGTTACTTTGAGTCTCTTAATATTACTAGTCATTAAAACAATAGTTATAAAATATATTCAAATAGTCTAATAAAATGTTTTAACTTCTTTTAAAGCTGATTTTAAAAAGTGTTAACACGGGGCGCCTGGGTGGCTCAGTGGGTTAAGCCGCTGCCTTCGGCTCAGGTCGTGATCTCAGGGTCCTGGGATCAAGTTCCGCATCGGGCTCTCTGCTCAGCGGGGAGCCTGCTTCCCTCTCTCTCTCTCTGCCTGTCTCTCTGTCTACTGTGAGCTCTCTCTGTCAAATAAATAAATAAAATCTTTAAAAAAAAAAGTGTTAACTTGAAATATATTAATTGGGGAAGGTATGTGCTATGGTGAGAAATATATTAATTGGGGAGGGTATGTGCTATGGTGAGAAAAAAATTATAATAAAAGGAATCAAACTTGAAATACATTATTAACCTTAGTTTTACTTAATTTCTATACTGAAAAAATTATGGAAATCTGGCTACAGAAAGGTTTCAGAGTTTTTGCTATTTTATGTTCAAAATTACAGTGAAAAGAAATCATAAAGACAATGACAGCTTACCTTGAAATGGGATCTTAACATACTTTGTCGTGAACTAAAGGAAACATAAAAAAGCAAAAAATGAGTTACCGGTCAATATGTTACTATTCAAAATTTTTCAGGTTTTTTTGTTTTTTGTTTTTTGTTTTTTTCTTTTTCAAACCACAAGCATGTATTCAAAGTCTATACTAAAAGTGCTCAAGGGGCGCCTGGCTTGCTCAGTCCATAGAGCATGCAACTCTTAATCCTGGGGTTGTGAGTTCAAGCCCCACGTTAGGTGTACAAATAATTTTTTTTAGGTGTACAAATAAATTTAAATTTTATTTTAAAATATTCAAAAAAAAGTGTTTAAGCCTTTTTAAAAATAAGCCAAGAAAATATCTCACTGTAAAGACTTAGCTGGGGTTTTCTTGGTAAAGACCTAATTTTATTGAAGAACCCTGAGCATATAATTTAACTCTCAATATGTTCATTTATTAAAAACCAGTAAGACTTTACTTAATGTATCTTTTATAAATGTTTCCTGAATATTATGAAAGGTATAAGACAAAGTCCCAAGAAACTGCCAAGAGAACCCCAAGGTGTCAGTGACTTTGGTAAATAAACCACAAAACAGGGTTTGATTCTTGGCTTTGTTGACATTCCCAGCATTCATCTTTCCATGTTACAAATTCACTTCTAACTGAAAGTGCAGCACAGTTTTTGTTCTTTCTGGTCCTTCTGTGCCAGGACACTAATTTTCTCTAGGAATTTTTGTATATATCTGACCTTAAGTACTGCTTTTATAACAAACTTTCAAGGTCATGGAGCACCTAAAATCTTAAATGTTCCATCTAAAATAGGCTTTTAAATTCATTTTTCCAGTAATGTCAAAATGAATTCAAGGCTATTTATTTATTCTTCAGTTGGGTTTCTCTTCTGATCAATACATTTATGAAATTGTTTACCACATCAGGGGTATAGTCTGTGAGCACAAAACAAAATTAAAAATGGTCTTGGTACATGGCTACCTAAATTAACTACCAACAGAATTCCAAATAAGTAGCAAACAATGTCCAGTGAAACCATGAGATTATTGTGACTCATTTCTTTTTCCAATTTAAAAATTATTTCATATTGCAGTTTAATACATATAAAATTCATATTTCAGAGTCTAAGTCAGCCACTAAAGCAAAATTCAGCCAGAAGTCCATATGAATTAAAAGCTGAGTTTGGGATTCAAATCGTGTCTCTACCACTTATACACAAAGTAAGTAGGTAAATTTAGGTTAATTACTGAACCTAAATTCAATAAGCTCTTATCTAAGGCTGAAATCTTTCAAAAGGAACTATTATCATTAGACACTAACATCTGATTAAGTATATTATCTAATTTAGTCAAATGCACCTTATTATTCTGTCACTTTCACACAATTGCTATATATATTTGGTGTATATTTTCCCTTGCCAAATTCTGAACGTATTTACTAAATATTTAATCTCATAAAATATATCTCATCAAATGTAAATAATTAGTTATAGAAAATGAGTATAAGGAATTTTGCTTTTGAGATTTTATAGACAGTACTACAAATTTATGAACTAGAATAGTGTATCTATATATCTTGGCCTCTACTTTGTCATTATTTTTTCATTCTTCCACAGTAAGTATTCTTGTCCTATATCAAATCTTTCAGCAAGGATCTGATAATTATTTATATCTTTGTATGATGACTAAGCCAACATGTAACCTCTCCCAAAGGCAAAGCCCTATTCCCAGCAAAAACTTAATCCCCAGTTAGGAAGATAAGACAGATATTTTTGTAAGAGTAAGATAAACCCAGTTCTCTGAAATCATACCATACCTATTTTATAACTTCTTAAAAATGGCCAGTACAGTTCTCTGAACACAATGTTTACTTAATAAACAACCGCCCTACTATCAACAAAGCTGAGAAACAAAAAAATGAAGTGTTTACATCTATTGCAGCATTCTCTACACTAAAAAAAAAAAATAGTAAAGGTCAAACTATAAAAAAATGAGCTCTAATTTATGTAAATAGCTTCCCAATATAGGTATTTTTTTTAGTTTAGCTAAAATGTAACTATCATGAGAGTGAGAACAGTATCTCCAGTTAATCTACAACGATACATTAGTTGAGACTCATTAAATATCTGGAAAATGACTGAGTTTAATTCTCTTACTTACTCCCCCACAAAAAAGTTCTTTCATTTCTCTGTTACAAAACATTATGAACTGTATCTGAAAAAGGAATATATAAGAAGTCTTTTGGATCCTTGAAAGTTTTAAGACTTTTACCTTTTTCTCTCCCCTTTTCATGTTATTTATTGTTTTTATATGTTAAATTTGCTTATGCTCTCTCCTTAGTCACATACTGTTTTAATATTTACAGAATTCCTCTAGGTCTTTCTTCATATACACATATTTTACCTGTATATATTTGCTTTGCTTTACTAAATCACTTTACTTTAATTAGACATTTAAGTTTTTATTTCAATTATAAGAATTGTTCCAACAAACATGAAACAAATTTTGAAAACCTACTTTATGACATTTATTGAATATCTGCACTCCCCTACTACTTCTAATAGTAAATATTGGGGCAACCGAAATGTTTCAACAGTCAGGAGTTACGGACAACCCAAGTACCCCAAAATAGATATATGAACTAACTTAATAATGGTAAGTTACAAAACAGCATATATGTCATATACTTCTGCTTTAAACATAATATGCATATCTAATATGAAGAATATGGAATTATATTGACAGCAGAGTTGATGTCAAATATTTCTGGATAAGCAAGATTATAGATATTCTTTAAATTTTTCTTAAAATAAAATAGTTTCTTTACTCAATTATAATTTTTTGTTTGGTCTTATTTTTTGCCCACAAGTCCACCTAAGTATGATATACAGTTAATAACATTAACTAATAAAAACCCACTGCTGAATATTTATGTTGGACTTTCTCCACTGACTACTCAATTATTATCATATATTTATATTGTTTAGCTTTTCACCATTACAAACAACTTAAAAGAAGAAAAAATGATTAAACTGAATCTAAAATAAAAAAGTAAAATGGGAGGGGAAGGGAGAAACATTATAAAAAGTGAATGAAATTCCTTAAAAGAAAATAAAGTGTAAAACCATCCCAGGCATGCCCAAATCATTAATATCTAAAAGCTACTGATCAGAGAATATTAAACAAAATTGCTCTTGTGTTTTCAATCAAAGCAATTTTAACTATATTACAAGCTACCATTATTTGTAGATCCCAGGTTTTGCTGTTTGTATACATGAATTAGGCCATCCTCCCACATAGTCACCAAGTAAACATCTACTTTATGTCTTAAATCATGTGCCTTCCCTGTGAAGTCTTCCGGGATTCCTCCAGACAGATATTCCCATATGCACCCTTCTTGTACATATTTCCATTTAACATTTTATCATAATGTAAATATCTATTTATGTGTCTGTCTCTTCAATTAGACTACAAATTCCATGAAAGGAGAGTGTATGTCTTACCATTTTATTTTTCTCGGCCCTATCCCTAACATACTGACATATTAATAAAACTTTTGGGAGAATACCTGAGTTATAATCTGACATAATCAATGCAATTCAACTAGCATTTCACATGCTTATTTAGGATTGAACCATTTATGGAAGGTGTAAAAGCAAATAAAAACATGGCTCTTCACCACAAGAAGCTTAAAGGCCAATGGAGAAGTTCAGGCAAAAATATAAACAATTATAAACCCACAGAATAAATCTTACAACAGATGTACAAACAAAGTGCTCTAAGTATACAATAAAGGAAGAAGTTAGTTCTGGCTAGAAGAGAGGAATCAGGAAAGGTTTCCTGGAAGAGGAAATATTTCAGATAAGCCTAAAAGGATGGTTAGAATTTTAACAGCAGAAATAGTAAGAAAATACAGAGACATGAGTAAAATACAATCTAGGAATTACTCCTGGAGATCTTTAAAGAAATTTGGGAATTTGAAGAACTCAGTTTACAATTTAAAGCAGCAAAATGGGATTTCTTCTTTTTGCTCTCAACTATACCCTGAATAAAAATTGACTTTACCACCAAGTAAGTTTAAGAACTCAATGAGTATCAATACTGCATATTATCTTTTTCATACATGATCTTCATTAAAATAGCTGTGTCAAAGATATAATTTTAGGATGTTCCCTTATGATTTTAGGATTTCCTCCAGTTAAGGTCATGTCTCAAAGTAGGTATAATGACATATTCAAAGTGTCCCATATAAAATTAATCTCAATTCCATTTTCATTTGTATTTTTAAAAAAGACAATCTGTAAATGTCTTGTCCATAATCCAAAACTGAAAAAACAAAAATTAAATATACTTACTGTAACACAACCTTTAGAAGCTCCTTTTATTTTACCAATATAAACAGAAGTAAATATAAAATCCAGTTGCAGGTCCATCTCATTACTAGGTATAATACAGGAAATGTTTTCCATGACAGGATTATATGGACATAATTCAGATGAAGCCTAACAGGAATAAATTATAAAATGCATATAACCCTAAATATTACACAAATGCTGACAATGATTTTCAAAGTCAAATACTTCTTTAAATTGCTATTAATGAATTTGTGAAAGATTTTATACTGTACTTGTAAAGAAATCATTATCTATATTTTTTCTTAAAAAGCATTATGATTTACCTTGAAAAAACTACTCCTAATAATTGAATCTTAAATTAATTACATAGGCCTAAGCTCTAGAAATATATCTTTCTCTGCATCAAAGCCATAATTTCAAACTTAATATTCCCTAATAGGTTTTATCCAATTTTAGCTCAACAGAAATATATTAAGATTTATATAGTACCTTAGTACAAAATGAGTTTCTAAATATATTATCTCTTTTAATCACAACACCCTGTGAGGTAGTTTGGGTTCTGGTTATTTTTTTTCCATTTCATAAGTAAAACTAATAGATGTTTCGATTGGTTAAGTGACTTGCAAAGGTCATGAAGTTGGTGTGAAGCAACATTAAGTCAAATCCAGGTTTCTACCTGCAGGTCAAGGGTTATTTCAACCATGTAAAATTGTTTCATACACCACGATGATGCTCTTAGGTAATGCACTTGAAGGCATGTAAGTGCCTAAGAACCATCTGTTATATCAAATACAGAGAAAAAAGAATTATATTGTTTAGCTTTATGTTCTTTATGTTATATTGTTTACTCTATGTTCTATGTCTGAAAATAACTAACCAGTTGCCCAAAACCTCAAAAATTATACCACTTCCACTCAAACAACTATAGAACTCTGCTTTTAAATTACAATACACTATTGGGAAGTATTAGCAGCAGCTGTTTCCTACAATCTCTTCTGAACTTTAAACTGCTTTCAAATGTCTTTTTCAACTCCACATTTGGCTAGCCTTTGTGCACTATTCCCCTTTAACCCTAACATCACTAACGACCAAATAAATGACCACTACAGCAACTACGCACGTGTACTTACTCTTCTTCTACCTCTAGAAAATGTGATTAATCCTCATGTGAAACATGTAGCACCCATTATTCTTAACCCAGCTCACAATGCCATTTATCTGCCTAATAAAAAATCTTTATCATTATCTTTTATTGCTCACTCTAAAATTCTTCTTATCCCTTAAAGAACAGATAACAAATCAACTACAGGGACTCTAATCAATCAGACTAATAACTGTGTGTGTGTTTTAAGTGATAAAATGAGAAGACAGGATAAAAAGAATTCCTTTTTGGGGCCTCAAATTTTGCAAAGACTAAACTAAGTGCTTCCTAAAAATGGCCAACCCATGTTTCTCATAACTTCATTTAAAACTGGAAACAAGGAAAGGTGTAGAGATGTTAAGGTATGCTGCCCTATAGGTCTTAGTAGGTCTTCACATTATTTTCTGCCTGGGTTGTAATCATATTCCATCAGTTCTACAAAAAGTGTTATTTTCTTACGATATGATCATTCATACTGCATTATGAATTTACATGCTGCCCAGGAAACTATAATTCATTGAGACATTTGAACTCATTATCAATAATGACATGGTTTTTATTACCAATACAACTAAGACATCAAGTAGGCTACTGGCCCAATCAAGCAAAAATGGTTACATTTTTACAAAATTTCCCAACACAGGTGCTAAGCTGATCTCTATATAGAGCACCAAGGCAATAAAAACACCAGTGAAACAATAATCAGACCACCATATTTTTTTTTTTATAGAACTGACCCTATTCTTCATCACACCTTAGAGAATAACAGCTTCTGACATTATTAAAAAATAAACCAACAAAAGTTTTACCATAATTCTACACTGGTGGTCACTGATAATCATTTCTTTAAAATAGGATATTAAAAGGATGATAATAAGAATACTGACAATAAATGATTTGAACCTCACTTTAGAGCTATACTTTCTAAAATACTACGTCAAAACACAACTGGCTGACATTAAGCCAACAAGGCACTTCCATTTGTTATCTTCTGTAAGAAGGAAAAGACAAAGGACTTACCAAACTGCTAGGTTTGTGACACTATTCTAAATGCTTTCATATGTTATTTCCTTTAATACTCAAAATAATTTTGTGAGGTAGATATTATCAACCTCATTTAACATATAAGTTAACTAAGACTTAAAGAAGTGACTTGCCCAAATGACAGAGGTGAGATTTGAACACAGGTCTGTGATCTCCAGAAACCATGGTCTTTCCTCTACATAATCCTACCTTAATTGCATGTGAGGAAAAGGAATAAGTTCAGGTAGCCACACTACTGGAAGACCGGACAGATAAATATGCGAAACTGTTCAATTCTAGGAAATGTTTTGATAAAGTAGTTAAATGTCTAATCAGAATCATTTTTTAAAAAAAGAAAAAGTATGCAAGTCATAGAATATTTAGACTGAAAAAATATAAATGACCAAAAAAAATTCTTTCACTTCAATAAAATTACATATTTTCAAACCAATATGAAAATTATCTCAAATTTAAACTAGGAAATCTGTAATTTTTATTATAATATTCTGCTTGATGAAAGAAACAGTTGTTAGTCAGTAGTACATATTTCACTGCTAATTATGAGAAAGCAGAAATAAATTACCTGTACAGATTCACATGTAATCAATGGAAGTTCTGACAATGCTGATTCAGAAGTATTATTTTCATTAGTAATGACATGGTCTTGCTTAGGTTGTAATTTAAGAATTTCTGAACTTTTATGTTCAACAGGTCCTTCTTCATCACTGGAAACAACAACTAAAAAGAAACAATTGTTTTTTAAATGTGTCACAATAAACACACTTCAAAAAGAAAACTTTCTAATTCATGCAATATACCTTTAATAATCCCATTAAAATTTAATCATCTAACTTTGTCCAACTTAGAAGCTGGACCACCATTCATTATCTGATTTATACTAGTTATATACAATATTTCCATATCAGTGCTATTGTTTAGCAGTTACCTGCAACCTTACTTTCTGGAGGATGAAGATACTTAAAAATGGATAAAGCCATGAGAAAGAACTTAGGGAAAAGTTCTGGCGAGAATAATAAAAATGTATTGTTCCAGCACTCTAAACTGTACTTAAAAAATTAAATTTAAAATTAAAATTTTTAAAAATAAATTGTACTTTAATGCTTGTTACATTAGTTGCTTCCAGGAGGAAGCAAAAAAAGGTTTTGTGTACCATGTGAGTATATCACATACTTGAACATTAATTAAATCAAAATTAATGATAATTATTATATAGCACCTAAACTCTGCATTTCAACTTCATCAACCAACAATAATAATGGCTCTTCTGGAATCCTTCTTAAAAACTACTGAGATGAGGGACTCCTGTGTGGCTCAGTTGACTCAGCGCCCAAGTATTGGTTTTGGCTCAGTTCATGATCTCCTGGGTCATGGTATTGAGCATCTCAGCACATGCCCAGAGGGGAGTCTGCTTGAAGAGTCTCTCCCTCTGCCCCTCCCCCAACATGTGTGTACACGTGTGTAAGCATGTTCTCTCTAAAATCAATAAGCAAATCTTTAAAAAAAATTACTCAGATAAACTATATTTCACAATTCTAAAAAAACAAAAACAAAAACAAAAAAAAACCCTACTTCCAAGTAAACTGTATTGTTTACCTAAACCATTACAAAATTTATAAACAAAGTCCCAAAACCCCAAGTTTTCTTTTCCTCAAGTTAATATATTCCACAAGGATGTCATAAACAGCTAACACCTCAGCAAAATTTGAGAGGTAAAATAAAACAACTAAGTAAAGCAGAGAAAATTTAAAAACATTATTATCCTACTGTTACTTACTTGGTTCAACTGATATCAGAGATTGGTTCCCCTCATTGTGTTCACTTAAAACGGGTTTTTCTATTGTATTCAACTCATCCTTCTCAAGCAGGGTAGAATTCCCCACAGTATCAGTGGAAAGAGAGCTCTCAAAAGTTTCAGTGGTTGAACAGTCAGAGGTACTTTTGGGAGCAGCACTCAAAGCCAACTCCTGACTATTAAGTAAGGATAGTTTAGCAATATCAGTTTCTACAGGTTCAGGTGTAATTTCTTCAAGCACTTTTGAGTCTTGATGATAGTTTTCACTTGGCTTCTCAAATTCAGCAGATGCTGCTGAGTCATTTTCTTGTATTTTCTGAACATAAATGCATACAGAAAATTAGCATTAGTCAGATTTGGCTAAAGAATTTTTGAAAGTTTAAATTCTTAAAGGAGAATATAAAAGTAAAAATATCATTTCTATAACAAAGGAATAGGAAACTACATAATTATATTATATTACTATTGCCAGGGTCTCCCAAGTAAAAAGACAGAATTTGGTCTGTCTGATCAGACATCCAAACATTTTTTTAAATGCTGTGATGTGGAAAATCCCATATTTACAAGTGGTTCAGATGGTCTCCCACAACCTAGTCAACTTTAGAATAAGAAAAATGTTTTTTACAGTTTTATTTTGTAAAAGTAATAAAGCTAAATGACATCATGTGACTTTATCAACAAAAGCATAAAAGTAAAAACTTAAGAGGCTAACAATTTGAAAAAACTATCAAATCAATCACTGCCTTCACATCTCTATCACCATTTAAATCTAAACCTGTAATTCAAAGTTACTGAAAAGTCCTTAAAAGGCCTTGTGAATTAAAGGGAGTAAAAATATTCTCTTCTTTTACTTCTATGAACTGTTCACTAAGTTTTGAAAATAGTGTGTGTTAATAAGTATGGTAATTCTTCACTTTCAACGAATTCCCTAAATCCTAGGTAGAGTCTTAAAGAAGTTGGTAAGTAAATTACTACTAAAAGAAATTTGGTAATAATTTTACTCAGTGTGTGAAAAAGCAATTGCCTGGACAGTATGAATGGAGCATTAATAAAATCTGGTCAAAATAAGGGAAAATAAAAGAGAACAAGTCCACCAGATATCTACCAAAGAAGTGCTATCAGAGAAGAGTATTTTTAACTTTACTTGTTCATAACATCTGAAATTTGTTTCAATAGCTATATTACTAAAAAACATTTAAGTTATTTTTCAAAAATCAGAGAATCAAAAAAATAGTCAAAAAATAGAAAGAAATCTAAAGATAAAAATAGATTGTTATAAGAACATTATTTGGTCACAGTCAATTCATTTTTGTCATAGAATAAATTATTTCATATGATATCTAAATACCTCTACTTACTATCTGTTCTGCTGACTCATACAAAGCAGAAGTAGAATTATGAGAACCAGGCAAATTACTTCTAAGCCTTTTCTTTCTCTTCCTGGAAGTCAGGGCAGGTTCCACTTTTGAATCAGAAAATGTATCATCTTTATTTCTGCTCCCATCTTCAAGATGATCACAACCTCTACTTCCACTACTGAGCTCTTAAAAAATAAAAGAAACAAAAATATAGCCAAACAGTAAGGAAAGAATCCCTTTTAAAAGAGCTCGGATAAACATCATCAAAATTGCTGTACAACTTCCAAAACTAATCTAAAAAAAATTCACCATTACACTTTCATACTGACATGGATGAATGTAAAGAAATACCCTATTTTAAGTTGCCTACACAAAGTAAATGTTCATTGTACAATAAATACAAAGTGAGGAAAATATATATAAAAGGAGTATTCTTTAGTAACCAAAGCAAAACAAGCTATATTTTTCCTTTTCCTACAATTACATGTGATTGTAATACAAAAAGAGGGGGAAGTGACAGTAAAGTTTAGAAAATTCACAGTTTAAAACATCTTGATAATTCACTGTGATTTTAGTAATTAGTTGTCTTTTTAAAATTTAAATGTTATATACATGTATGTATTTTTTTAAGTGAAAAGAGACAGTACTTATGAGTATTAACCACTGCTCTTTTAAAAGGAGCCAAGGGGAAAAAAATAAAAATAAAAAAAATAAGTAAAAGGAGCCAAGAGACACCTGGGTGGCTCAGTAGGTTAAGCATCTGCCTTCAGCTCAGGTCATGACTTCAGATTGAGTAACATTGGGCTCCTTGCTCAGTAGCAAGCCTGCTTCTCCCTCAGCCTGCTGCTCCCTCTGCTTGTTCTTTCTCTCTCTCTCTCTCTGACAAATAAATAAAATCTTTAAAAATATGAATGAATGAATGAAGGAAGGAAGGAAGGAATGAAGGCAAAACATTTAACCTCAACAGCAGAATATAATGTGTGATCATTCACAAAGCTATCAATTTAATTCAGTTTCTATTTAAAAATCAAGATCTCATTTTAAGTATCCAATAAATCTACTCCCCTATAGATAAAGAAATGTTCCCTTCTGTAAATCAACAAAACATTATTTAAAACCTATGTCAATTATTACTAAAAATGCTTAGTATTTCAGTTATCAAATATATGTACTATACAAAAATACCTTCCAAAAGGTTCTACCTTACTAACTAAAGGTCCTCCTGAATTCTACTGCTTTCTGAATCTACATACTCAAAGTATATGTAAACAGAGTCTCAAGGCAGCTTCTTTGAATTTATAACTTATAATATGTAACACTTACTGGCCTGACCTCTCTGTTCACTCAAAATTCTTCAATACTACCCACCTTCTCTTCAAACTGTTCTTGCCCTTATTCTTGCTGCATAGACACCTAATAACTGACATTCACAGTATCTCTTGTCATTCTTTAAAAGGCAGGCATTGGTTAGGATTGAGAGCAAAATGCCAAGATGGTCAACAGTCTTCCAATTTCCAAAGAAAATACTCTTTGCTCTCTCCCCCAGAAAAATAAAATATCCTCCTAAACATAGTATTTTGAAAAGCACAATTGCTTTTGTTTGCGGGGCGGGGGAGTAAACTTTGTAAACTGGAAAGGGAGTCAAATACAATTTCTACATACAACTTCTCTATCAAACTACATTTTCTAAAAATAAATACTACAGCAAAAAGACTGAGGAAATGAAAGGGGCTTGAGAAAAACCCTATTATACAGGAGTTTTTGCTCAGTTTCTTTGCTTTTCAAACATCAGCCAAGACTATCTCATGGAAAATAAGAATAAGTTAGATAGGGCTTGGCATTATAAAAATAGGATTCTACCTACATAATATATACAATTTTACTCACACATTTCACTATATGTAAAATTAAAGAAATGACAAATTCTTGTAAACTAAAGAATATTAAATATTTCCAATACGGGGTGCCTGGGTGGCTCAATCAGTACAGCATATGACTCTTGATCTTGGGATTGTGAGTTTGAGCCCCAAGTTAGCCTCTTAGTTAGAAATTACTTAAAAATAAAATCTTTAAAATACGTGTGTGGGGGGGGGGGGCACCTGGGTGGTTCAGTTGGTTGAGCAGCTGCCTTTGGCTCAGGTCATGATCCTGGACTTCCAGGATCGAGTCCCGCATCGGGCTCCTAGCTTCTTGGGGAGTCTGCTTCTCCCTCTGAGCTTCTCCTCTCTCATGCTCTCTCTCACTCATTCTCTCTCAAATAAATAAATCAAATCTTTAAAAAAAAATACTTGTGTGTATATGTTTGTATAGTACCAATATATTATTTTCATAAAAGCAAATTCTATAAGGCAAACAGTACACTACGAAAGAATGGTACACTTGGAGTTGAATTCAGAATTCCCATTAATTTATGGGCTTATGTTAAAAAACAGGTATGGGGTTTTTTAACTGACGGTGCCTAAATGGCTCAGTCAGTTAAGTGTCCAAATCTTGATTCTGGCTCAGGGTCATGAGACTGAGACCCACATCAGGCACTAGGCATGCAGCCCACTTAAGATTCTCTTTCTCTCTTTCTCCCCCTATTTGTTCTCTCTCTCAAAAAAATTTTTTTGATAAAAAATAAATATTAAAAAAGACTCTCCTTCTCCCTTTTCTCTTCCCCCTTTTCCCTCTCTAAAAAACAAAACAAAACAAAAACTGGTATTGGA
The DNA here is from genome assembly GCF_030435805.1 of Mustela lutreola. Lineage (NCBI taxonomy): Eukaryota > Metazoa > Chordata > Mammalia > Carnivora > Mustelidae > Mustela > Mustela lutreola. The sequence goes on along the minus strand of NC_081291.1, from coordinate 175,678,916 downwards.
CACAAATACCCATAAGATGGAAACAAGTTTCCATCTTATGGTGAGTGAGTTTCAATCAAGTTTCAATAGCTACTTTTCTTAAAAAAAACTTTATCTCTCAAGAGAACTTCAGGGGTACTAAGGAACTATAAAGTGTTTCTGGTTTTTTTTTTTTTAATCATGCATTTTTTCCCCCTGCTATGTCTAAAATTCCACTGTGACTTTGAAGTAATACTGAAAGGTAGAAATCAGAAGCTTTTTATTCAACTATTCCTATTCTATCCAGGAAATCAGTAAAATGTGAGGGTTTACCAATGGTGTCTAGAAAGTACGTGAATGGAGACCACTTGTCCAAATACTTTTTATTTGGTTATTAATGAGAATATTTTGGGGAAAAGTACAATTCATAAGAAAATAAATGTCTTTCATTATGTGTAGCTAGTGCTTAGTGACCAATTGAAAGATTACATCTACAGTTACAATGTTTTCTCTACATTGCCCTTGTAAGAGCTGAAGCTGGTTATTAGTCTAGTTTCTTTTTAAGATTTCCTCTTCTATGAAAAAAGGCTACTAGGGGCACCTGGGTGGCTCAGTGGGTTAAAGCCTCTGCCTTCCGCTCAGGTCATGATCCCAGGGTCCTGGATCGAGCCCTGCCTCAGGCTCTCTGCTCAGCAGGGAGTCTGCTTCCCCTACCCCCTGCCTGCCTCTCTGCCTACCTGTGATCTCTGTCTGTCAAATAAATAAATAAAATCTTTTTTTTTAAAAGGCTACTAAAAATTGTAAATAGCTGTGTTTCAAATAAAGTATAAAGAATTTTTGCATAGTGTCATTAAAAAAAATCTTTTCTAGTGAATAATTTATAAAATCATTCAGAAAACAAAATATCTCAACTAGTTTCAAGTAATCAGTAATCCAAGAGACCCTTAAAGATGTTAGTTCCACATCTGACTAATGTAATAAACTGTTTTGGTGCGAATTTTTGTAAAATTATTTTAAAATCTTAAAAGAAAGACAAAAAGGAGAAAAGAGGTCAGTTCATTAACCCTACATGCAAGGAGGCCTAAAAAGAATTTTCAGAAGTCTGGGATGTATTTACCTTTAAATTTGCTAATAGTGGCTTGTATTGGCATCCTCCTAGAGTTGAGAGAAATTCTAATGAATAAAGAATGTATGTCATAGGAGGATAGACAGTGGGAAGCTAACAATAATAATCGAGTTAGCAGTGATATGAATTACCAGACATATCCATGTAAACAACACTTACAAATAGCTGAACTAACGTTCTAAGTGTATAGCTGTATATCCAGCCCCAACAATAACAACAAAAAGAAATAATATTCAAATTTAACTTATAGATTCAGTAAATAAATCTAGAAATGTATACCATAGTGTACAAATAACAAATTTAGCAATTTTCTTTGTGTTGCTAAATGTACCTCCCTCTACTTTCACAAATCCTTTAAATGTAAGATTAAATAAAGTTAACCATAACTTAAAAATTATTAGAAATGCAAAAGATAAAAATTCAAATGAGAACAAATTTTCAAGGTTCACAAACCTTTAGGTTGAGCATCAGACATTACAAGAGAAATGCCATCGTCTCTTTGCTTTTCTTTAGGGTGTGAAGCCTGCTTTGCATAATTATTATCTACTGTCTTACTTGATTGGGAACCCCTGCAAAAGAAAATATTATGTTCATCTCTTCTATATCCAAATGAATTAAAAAGCCAGTTGACTTATATTCAAGATAAAAATCCAGTTTTACAGGTTACATATACAGTCGCATATAGCGGCATATATAATCTGCACAGAAGAAAGAATATTGAACTAAGATTTGAGAAGTAAGTTCTCTTCCCTATTTTACCATTAAATTTTCCCTATTCTTTTGTGGGGAAAAAAAAAATATGGACACCACGGGATTGGGCACATGCAAAATGAGCAAAAGAATGATACAGGTATTAAATACATCAAAGAGGTTTAAAAAGTAAAAATTCCATGAAGAGAAGTACATGATAAGCACCTCTATATGTAATCAAAAAATAACCCAAAGGGAATTGTTTATATGTTTCAAGCATGGTTCACATATTAAAAATTAAGTACAAAATAAAGTTTGGAGTAATAAATTTTACCCTCAGAAGGAATAATTTATATTATTAGGTACCTATTAAATATATAAAATAGGGCGCCTGGGTGGCTCAGTGGTTAGGCCGCTGCCTTCGGCTCAGGTCATGATCTCAGGGTCCTGGGATCGAGTCCCGCATTGGGCTCTCTGCGGGGAGCCTGCTTCCTCCTCTCTCTCTCTCTGCCTGCCTCTCTGTGCCTGCCTCTCTGCCTACTTGTGATTTCTCTCTGTCGAATAAATAAATAAAATCTTTAAAAAAAAAATTCTTACTACTTTATTTAAAAAAAATAAATAAAAATAAATAAATAAATATATATATATATAAAATAGAAGGTTGTATGAAAAACAAGTTTTGATATAATGAGCACAATATTACTATAAATGAAAACTTAATACAATATTAGTAAGAGATTTCAGCACCCCACTTTGAGCAATGGATAAATCATCCAGACCCAAAAAAAAAAAAAAATCAAGAAAACGTTGGACTAAAACCATACATTAGACTAACTAGACTGAAAATGCATCTACAGAACATGCCATCCAATAACACCAAAATATATAATTCTTCTCAAATGTATACAGAACATTCATAATCATATGATTATGAATTATTAATCATATGATATACCACAAAAAAAGTCTTAGCAAGTTTAATAAGATTGAAATCATACCAACTATCTTTAAGCACAAAAAAATAATAAACTAAAAATCAGTAACAGGAAAAAGCTAGAATATTCACAAATATATGTAGATTAAACAATATGCTCCTGAACAAGTTGTCAAAGAAAAAAGCAAAAAGGAGATCAAAAGATAACTTGAAGCAAATGAAAATTTAAGTAGAACATTTCAAAGTTTACTGAATACTGCAAAAAACAATTCTAAGAAGGAAATATGTAGTGATAAATGCCTAAATTAAGAAACAAAAACTCCAATAAACAACCTTCCTTTACACCTCATGAAACTAAAAAAAGAACTAAGGCCAAAGTTAGCAGAAAGAAGGAAATAAAGATCAGAGCAGAAATAAGAAAAACAATAGAAAAGATCAATTTCTTCTGTTAATTCTTGTTAATTTTGGGTGGCTTAAGTGGTTAAGCATCCAACTGTTGGTTTTAGCTCAGGTCATGATTTCATGGGTCACAGGATCAAGTCCCACACTGGGCTCCATGCTCAGTGGGGAATCTGTCTGAGATTCTCTCCCTTGCCGCCTCCCCCCCTTGAGCATAAAACTCTCTCTCAAAAAATAAATCTTTAAAAATACTGGGACGCCTGGGTGGCTCAGTGGGTTAAAGCCTCTGCCTTCGGCTCAGGTCGTGATCCCAGGGTCCTGGGATCGAGTCCCGCATCGGGCTCTCTGCTTGGCAGGGAGCCTGCTTCCTCCTCTCTCTGCCTGCCTCTCTGCCTCCTTGTGATTTCTGTCTATCAAATAAATAAATAAATCTTTAAAAATACATATAAAAAAAGAAGATCAACACAAGTAAAACCTAGTTTTTTGAAAAGATAAACAAAACTGCCACACATTCTAATTTCAAACTATATTACAAGGCTATAGTAATTAAAATAGTATGGTATGGCATATAAAGAGACTCACAGGTCAAAGAAACAGAATTGAGAGCCAGAAATAAATCCACACATACATGGCCAATTAATTTATGGCAAAGGAGACAAGAATATACAATAGGGAAAGGAGATTCTCTTCAATTAATAGCATTGAAAAAATAGTTACATGCAAAAGAATGAAACTGGACCCCCATCTTACACCATACATAAAAAAATGAATTAAAAATTTAAAACATTAAAACTGCTGTACTTCTTGTTTTCACCAAAAAATAAAAATAAAGTTCTGTGTTGTCTAGGCTAATAAAAGGTTGGGAAATAAAAAAAAAAAAAAAAAAAAAATACTGTAAGCCATCTAACTCCTAGAAGAAAACATGGGGGTAGGCTCATTAATATCAGTCTTGGCAATGATTTTTTGGAATTAATACCAAAACAAAGGTCATAAAAGCACAATGAACAAGTGAGACTACATCAAACTGAGTAAGGAACAGGCAAGGCTAGGTAGGAAGAGACAAGAAGGGAACTCATGTCCGGGCTCACAGAAATCCCAGATGTGGAGAAATGTTACAGATGAGATATTAACCAAGGAGAAGGGAACACATTCATTGTTCTAAACAGAGACAAAATAGGCTCATGATATTTACCAGTCCACCATTTTGGTTTAAATATAGACAAGATATTCTCATGAAACTTAGAAACCCACCATGTATTGACTAATTTACCAAGTTCCCTGGTTAGTTTTTTATAAAAGACTGGCCATAACAGCCCTCAGTGACAACCCATTCCAGATCCTTCTCCCTCTAGAGAGCTTTTTTCTTTCCTTTCTGTTCTCATCTTCACTTTATAAACCTTCACTTCACTTCACTCTTTTGTGTCCACCAGATTCATTCTTCTACTCTTTGATACAAGAACCTTGCAACCCTACAACAAAACCAAAAACTTCTGCTCAGCAAATGAACCCATCATCAAAATGAAAAGGCAATACATGGAATGGGAGAAAATATTTACAAACCATATATCTAATAAGGGGTTAATACCCAAAATATATAAAGGACTCCTACAACTCAATAGAAAACTTTCCATTAAAAAAACCAGGCAGAGGGGAGTGCCTGGGTAGCTCAGCTGGTTAAGCACTTGACTCTGGATCTCAGTTCAGGTCTTGATTTTGGGGTGCTGAGTTCAAGCCCCACTATAGGCTCTATGCTGGGCATGGAGCCTACTTTAAAAAAAAAAATGAGCAGAGGAACTGAATAGACATTTTTCCAAAGACATACACATGGCCAACTGGAACATGAAAAGGAGTGTAACATCATTAATCATCAGAGAAATGTAAATTAAAACCACAATGAAATATCACCTCATATCCATCAGAATGATTATCAAAAAAACAAAAACAACAACAACAAAAAAGTGGTAACACACATTGCAAGAATGTAGAGAAAACATAACCCCTGAGCACTCTTGATGGGAATGTGGGAATGTAAACTGGTGCAGATACTGTAGAAAATACTATGGAGTTCCTCAAAAATTCAAAAATAGAACAGCCATATGATCCAGATATTCCACTTCTGGATATTTATGTTCAGAATCAAAATCATTATCTCAAAAAGATATATGCACCCCCATGTTCAGTGCAGCACTACTGCAATAGCCAAGACATGGAAACAACCTAAGTGTCCACTGACAGATAAAATGAATGTCAAAAATATGATACATACACACAGGAATATTATTCAGCCACAAAAAAAGAGAAGTCCTCCATTTGCAAGAACATGGATGGGACCTGAGGACATTATGCTAAGTGAAATAAGTCAGAAAGAGACAAATACTGTATGATCTCACTTATATGTGAGAACTTAAAAGAAAAAAAAAAAAACAGGGAGTGGCCAACAGCCTGCAGATAAACATACCTAAGTCTTATGTAACTACTGCAATAAATCCTTCATCCATGACTCTCCATCTGTCAGAAAAACATAGTACAATAGTAGGAAACACAAAGAGAATAAAAAAAAACTACCAGACATGGATGGACGAGCTCAGAACCAGATCAACAAAACAACTCCTACATTTCAACTGCTACAATATTTAAACTGCTACATTTCAGGATACCTCTCAGGCAATTCCTTGCTCTTCCTCCTGCAAAAACAATGATCCTAGTCTCCCTTCTCCCTAGTCTCCTGGGTCCTCCTCACCCTGGTATGATGCCAACACCCAATGGGGGGACCCTCCCATGCCAATGATGGACCCTCATCCTCCTGGGATGATGCCAGTGTACCTGCTTCTGGAATGAGGCTACCTCTGGGAAGCCACATGCCCATGATGCCTGGGCCCTCCTATACATCCCATGATGGTGCCCACTTGGTCAGGAATGACTCAAACAGACAGATAAGGAGAGATGGGAACCTCTTTATATCTATTTTATGTTACTTGTTCTACTTCACCAGAAGATCATGGTATTGTGACTTTGGGTGTTTTCTAACAGCAAGACAAGAAAGACTTGCTCCCCCTTTCTATCAAAGAGAATAGTTTTTACAGGGGAGTTAGTAGGAGGAAAAAAAAAGTAGTTTTCATTTGTATTGTGAAATGTGAAAATAAAATTGTCAACTCTTTTAGTTAAAAAAAAAAAAAAACCACTTGGGGGCACCTGGGTGGCTCAGTGGGTTAAGCCTCTGCCTTCGGTTCAGGTCATGATCCCAGGGTCCTGGGATCGAGCCCCGCATCGGGCTCTCTGCTCTGCGGGGAGCCTGCTTCCTCCTCTCTCTCTGCCTGCTTCTCTGCCTACTTGTGATCTCTGTCAGATAAATAAAGAAAAAATCTTTAAAAAAAAAAACAAACACTTAAATACAGTCAACAGATTGGTAATTGCAGAGGATGGGGAGGTTGGAGAGAAGTGGGTGCAAATGGATGAAGGTGGTAAGAAGGTACAAGTTTCTAGTTGTAAGGCAAGTGCTAGAGTATAATGTACATGCAATATGGTGACTATAACAATAGGGCATTGTACATTTGAATGTTGCTAAGACATTAGACCTTAGAAGTTCTCATTACAAGAAAAAAGTAACTATACAAGCTGATGTTAATTAGATTTACAATGTTAATTATTTCACAATACAGACATATATCAAATCGCTATGTTGTACACCTAAAGCTAATACAATGTTTTGTCAATGATATGTCAACAAAATTAATTTTTTAAAATAAATTGATAGAAACCATTGGGAAAACAATTTAGTACTAATTAAAATAGCCAAAAAATGAATGAAATATTTACACACAATACTTTCACTCACAGTAGTTTTTAATAAAACTCATGGCAGTAGAAAAATCTGTGAAATAAAAAACTATATAAAATTATTAACTATATCATTTTCTAATAATGAAATATATTATATAATAATTGCTGCATTTAAAAAAAAATCAGGTACCAAGAATAAATCTAGTATCCCTGTACAGTAAACTATAAAACATACAAATGACCACAGGAGAATTGTGGAGTAGGAAGCACCTACCATCTTGCCGCCTAGACAATGGCCACACTGGCAGAATCTGTCTGATATAACTGTTTTGGTATTCCAGAGTTTATTGAAAGCTGCAACTACTAGTCAAGAGGATCAACAGTAAATTGCAGTTAATTTCAGTCAATCTGAGCTGCAAAGTTAGTAGCAGTGACCCAGTCACCTACCACTAGGAATAAAGCAAGCAGCAAAGCCCAAGTTCCTAAAATAGGCTGTACAGCTTACAATTACCAAGGTAAGCAAGAAGGACCTTATTCTCCAAATACCGATAATCTGTATTCTCATTAACGATGGCGGTTTCTGCTCATGGATGAGGCGACATAGAGAAAGGCAGCCATTGTTGCAACAACCACCACCAATGTTACAACACATTTCCCATATAGCTAAAAGCACTTCCGGGAGACTTAAAGGGCTAGCACCTATTTTGTTTTATCTATACCTCCTTTATTTTTCCCATTTTCTCCTTTTGGGAACCAAATTTTTAAGGATTACAGTATTATAAAATAATCACATATACAAAGGAATTCAAAAAGTCACAAAAATACTAGGGAAAGGCATAAACTCAGAAAAGACCTGGGAAGATTTTATGTTTACATATCAAGCTGATGTGTGGGAACAGAAATAATGAAAAACAGCAATTAAAAAAAAAGAAGGAAAAAAGGGAAGAAAAAAAAACAGCAAACCCTTGGGAAAGGGAAGAATCTGATTTCCTGACTTACTATAAGATTCAACAAACAAACAAACAAACATACCACAAGGCATATAAACAAACAGGATCCATGGGATGATTCAAAGAGAAAAAAAACAAAAAAACAAAAGAACATGTCCCTGGGGAAAAAAATCCAGAAAGCAGACTCAATAGACAAAGACATTATAACAACCATCTTAAAGCTTCTCAAAAAGCTAAAAGTCTTGTACAAAGTCAAAAAAGTGATCTATGAATAAATGGAAATATTAAAAGATGAAACATATTAATAAACTAAAAGGAAATTCTGGAACTAAAAAGTATAATAACTAAAATGAAAAACTCATGGGGCACCTGGCTGGGTCAGTTGGGAAAACATGCAACTCTTGATTTTGGGGTCATGAGTTCAAGCCCATGTTGGCTATAGAGATTACTTAAACTTTAAAATAAATAAATAAAATGAAAAATTCATTAAGAGACTCAAAAGCAGATTTGAGCAGGCAGAAGAAATAGTCCCTGGATTTAAGGAAAGGGAAAAGAAATAAAGATAACTTGAAGATATGATCATAGAAATTATCAAATCTGAGGGACAAAAAAAATTTGAGAAAAGTCAACAGAGCCTAAGGGACCTGTGGGACACCAACAAGTAGACCAATATATGCAACACTGGTACCTCAGAGGGAGAAAAAATAAAGGAGCAGAGAAATTACTAAAATAAATAATCACCAAAAAATTTTCCAAATTTGATGAAAGACATGAATACAAACATCCAAGAAGTCCGAGGGACTACAAGCAGAATAAACTCAATGAGACCTGTACCAAGAAACATTAATGATCAAGTTGTCAGAAGATACAGGCAAAGGGAGAATCTTGAAGTTACCAAGAGAGAAGGAACTCCTCATATAACAGCGATACTCCATGCACTCTCTCATCAGTAACCATGATGGCCAGAAAGCATGGGCATATTAAAGTACTGAAGGAGATAAGTGTCAACCAGAAATCCTGTATCTGGCAAAACTATCTTCTTCTTCTTCTTCCTTAAGTTATAAAGTTAGGTTGATGATTTGAGATATTTCTTCTTTTTTTAATGCAAGCATCTACAGCTATATATTTTTCCTTTGGCATTGCTTTTGCTGCATCCCATGTTTTTATTTTCATTCATTCCTAAGCATTTTTTAATTTCCTTGTGATTTATTCTTAGACCGACTGGTTGCTTTAGGTGTGTTTATTTCCACCAATTTTTGAGTCTTCCAGTTTTCCTTCCATTAATGATTTCTAACTTCATGCCATATAGTTAGAGAAGAATGGGAGAAAATATTTGAAAATCATATTTCTGGTAAGATATTAATATTTGGCATGTAGAGAGAACTACTAAAACTCAAAAGTAAAACATAACGTGATTCATTAAAGGGCAAAGGACTTGAATAGACATTTCTCCAAAGAAGATACATGAATGGCCAATAAGCACATGAAAAGATGTTCAGCATCACCAATCATTACAAAGTCCATATCAAAACCACAATGAGATATCACACCACACCCATTAGGACAGCTATTACATAAAAAAGAGAAGAATGAGTTTTAACGAGGATGTGGAAAAACTGGGACCCTTTGCACTGCTAATGCAATGTAAAATGGTATGGCTGCTATAGAAAATAGCACAGTGGTTCCTAAAAAGATTACTATTAGAATTACCATATGATCCAAAAATTCCACGTTTGTGTAGATATGCAAAAGAACTGAAAGTAGAGGTAGAGACACTTGTACACCAATGTTTATAACAGTGTTAGTCACAATAGCCAAAAGGTGAAAGCAACCCAACCCCCCAAAGAAATTTATACCAGATTCCAGAAAAAAAAGGAATCAGAACTTCAATTAGGAAAATAACCTCTAGGCAGTTGTTCTGAATCTGATATCTCATATAAATCACCACAAATTAAAATACCACCTAGCTAACCTATTTCTATACTTGAGACTGAAGAGGTCTTTCCAAGGATAAACTAACATATTCTACAGAATAAAATTTTAAATTTATAAACTACAGAAGATACTATGATCAAAGTAAAATTGATAAGTAGGAAACTTCAAGAGATTTTTACAACGTGTTATATAACAGAGTTAATAACTTTAATAAGTTCTTTAATAAGTTCTTACAAGTCAATAAGAAACAGATGGAACACCCCAATACATACAAAGACTAAGTGAAAACTCACATAAATAGAAAATCCATCTTCACTAAAAATAAAAAATGACTGAAATGAAAGCAATTTCATATGAACAGTTATATTTATTTTTGCCAACAGGTTATCAAAAAAACTTTTCAATGATAACATTTAATTCTGGTTAGAATATTAAAAAATGACACTATAAGAATTTATAAAAAATTTTTTATATGTTTATAAAAAATAAAAAATTTTTTAAAAATTATAAATCAAGAGAAAAAAGGAAATTAAAAGGAAAAAAAGAGAAAAAGAGAAGAGAAAAAAAGAATTTATAAAAAATTTTTTAAAAAGAGTTTATAAAAATAAATACACAAACTTACTGTGGCAATGCTAAACAAATAAAAAATGAAAAATATCTGAATGCCCATTCATAAGGGAGCACATATTTATAAAAGTAGATACATCTCTACGTATTGATTGGCAAACTACCAAACTACCAAATTACAAGAGAAAAGCAAATTTTCTCATTTACTCTCCAGCATTCCTAGACATTATCATGTTATTTTACAAATGAGGTAAAACTGAGGCATAGAGAAAGAAGTTAAGCAAATAGATTGAGATAAAATTCAACACCATACTATATACATTGTACAGGTATATCATTTACCACAGTGTAATATCATAATAAACAGGTAATAAATATTAGTTAAAAGTTTTTAAAAGAGTAATAGAAAGTTTAATAAATATATGTATTTTCAAATAATAAGTTGCTATCTAGAAAAAATAAACATGCTACTTCAAAGAGACCATTTTAATTCAGATTTCCTTTTCAGCCTTGGTGTTTTCTAACTATTCCTTTATTTTTGGCATAAAACACAGTATTTTTTTCCTGCATAAATTCCATTCAAGTTGTCATTATAGTCAACAATAACAGTTGTGAACACTAAAGATAGGCTAAGATTAAAATAAGATCTTTAGCCTTCACAAAACATTTTTCCTCAGGTTTCATCGAGGGCATAAGTGCTAGATTTTCAGAGAAAACTTCCTCATTTTCAGTCATAGCTCCCATTATCCTACACACCAATTTTTAGTTGTTAATTGACACTATATCTTTGTAACGAAGAGTTGGCATATTTACTACATTCTTCACAATAATGGCAATAACAATAATGTGAGAATATCATGTCTCCTCAGAAGATCTATCATATTTCTTCTTCCTGATTCTAAGATAGGCAGGCAGGGAGGAGGCTGGCTGCAAGAGTCCCATCCTTGAGCATACCCTGTGTTCATGCTATATTCAGTTTAAATCAGGCACATATACTAAAGTCATGGTACAGTCATATTTGCAATTTATTTCCATGGTTTAAGGAATATAATACTCCTCCTTAAGCCAAACGGTAATACTAGGGTGGCTGTGACAACTGCCTTGGCAGCACTGGTAATAGTAACAGGGGTGGCAGTGATCTCGGAATCCCATACTGGCATCCTCACCATTGAGGACTTCAGGAGCATCAACTACAGCACCAGTAATGGTACTTTTGATAGTACCATCAATAAGAGAAACACAAAAATAATGACCACCATTTATTAATCACTTACTAAGTTTTTGGCATAATATTAAGAACTTTACATAGTTAGCTCCTTAAATCTGCACAATAATCTTATAAGATTTGTTACTACCCCTGTTTTAAAGATAAAATAAGTGACTTGCCCAAGGTAAATCAGCACGTTTGCAATACTGCTAAGATCTGAATCCAGATGTCTGGCTCCAAATTCTATGCCTATTCTAAATGTAACAATCAAAAAAAACTACCACCAAGAGAATGAATTTTCAGAGCCCACATCAAAAAAAATAATAATAAATAAATAAATAAATAAATAAATAAATAAAATAAGACAAAAGCAACTTCAGATTTCCATTTCTCTTACTGGCTCAGTAAGCTACAGTTGTTAGTAGAATTCGGCTATCTCGAACCATTTTTTGAGGAATTCATTCAGCCATTCACTCAACAAATAGTTCCTGAGTACTAAGTGCCAATTCTAGAAACTTGACAGTTCTAGAATCTTGACATAAACATGGTGAATACAGTAAGATGGAGAGAGACAGACAAATGGATGGTCAGACTGATAGACGGCCAGATAGACAAATAGCACAGAGGTGGAAGAGGAACAGAAAACTGTCAGAGGAATAGATTTCAGTTATATCAAATAAATTAAAATACTGAAATAGGTACTCAATTTTCATTAAAAGTCTGCATCTATTTTCCCAAAACACAAGTACAGTATATTGTACTTTTTTGAAACTGATTATTAGCCACAGACTGCTGGTTCCAACAGCCATCTCAAGCCACCTGGGGACAAAAGTCATACTAGCCACCAGAGCACATTTGCCTCACTTTTCACAATAACACATCTATGGGGGAAGAATAGAGGCTCATTAGAATAAATATTTAAGTAAAGTTATCACTAAACATACCTTTCAGTTAAAAAGGAGTTCTTGTGAGGATTTAGATTTTGACAAGATTCTAGGCTGTCATCTGATGATGAAGAAAGCTGCTCTGATTGCAAGTTGTCTGTATCACCCAAACTGGCCTCAGTTACAGATGAGGTCTTTATGTATTTTCTTCCTAACTCCGTTCCCAGGACATTCGTCAATATAACTCTGGGTATCCTGTCACACAAAATAACAAACACTGTACTGTACTGAAGTTTGCAGTAAAAAAAAAAAAAATGTATTCTAGGAAGTTGACTTTTCAAACATTTTAATCTTAGCACAAGCTATTAGAACTATATCACTCTAGAAATCAACCCATAAATACACTGTATGAACACATCTTTTTATATTTCTAGAACTACTTGTGTCTTACAAATTGACACAGATTAGCCTGCCACAATAATGGCTTCACTGTACTAATGGATGTTATTGGGGTGCTTAAAATTTTAACCAATTTTTCTCAAAAATTCTTTCTTTTTTCCAGTATTTATAAAAAAGAGACTACTACAAACAAATTCAAGAAATCTTTATTCTTCTCATTCAACAGAAAGTCCTTGATAAATTACATATTAGTAATTGGCAAATGAGAAATGCTAAATCTAACGGGAAAGAAATCATTCAGAATGCATCAATGGTAATGATAGATTCCATAAGTGAAACCGCACACATACTGGTGGTAATATATATGCTTTATTTAACAGCACCAAGGAAAGAGCCAATAAATCAAATGTCTAGAAAATTAAAGGATATTTTTTAAAGCTCCAAACTTTTTAAAATTGGTGGGGTTCACATCAAATGTACTATATCAAAGCCTGGTATCTTCTTAAACAGAAGAGGATAAATATAATCTTTTCTTGGTTAGCCAATAGTTATTATGTAACAACTGATACACTTCGCCACACCACAATTATGCCCTAAAGCAATTATTTCGCCCTGAACTGACCAACCCAAACCAAATTACTGGGATGTTTTTGTTCTTGTTACTGCATTTTTTTTTTTAAGTTTTCTTATCTCCTCTTTACCAGATATTCTCCTTGACTGTTATCAATATATCACTTGCAGCACTTTACTGACCCTTTATGAGAAACAATAGAAAACACTTAGAAAGGGCCTGAGTATTTCTGTTTAAATGAAATGTGAGCTTCCCTGTACTCTGTCATATTTGCTGTAGTGCCTAGAGGTTTTTTCACTTATTTTTACGACATAGAAACATTATGTTCTTTTCACACTATGCTCCAGACAGCATGGAATTTCAGATCTTAGGAAAACTTTAAAATAATTTGAGTCTGCTCTTTATTTTAAACAGGTGGAACTCAAAGCTCAGAAAAGTTAAATGGCTGAAGGTATAACTCTTCCTAGTAGAAGAACCTGGGCCTATTATCTTTTGGTTTCTTTATTTTATTCCATTACACGTATCCTTAATACTAAGTTGCCAAAGGATCCAGTTAACTGGGCTTTTCTATAGATACTGCAGGAAATCTTTGAAAGTATGCATTTCTAGCACAATCTCCACAAAAAAAGTACTGCAATGATTAAGTAGTATATATGAAGTAAAAGCAAAGTGTAGTCATAAATACAACTCCCTAAACTAAGAGTTTGAGTGAAGAAAGAAGGGGAAAAAAAATCTGTTATCTAGTACAAACACTAATTATGAGGGAGGGAAGGCAGAGATAGTTTTCTACTTCTCATATGATTTAAATCTCTAAGGATACTAGTTATTACTGTCTGCTTTGTGTATTTGATGCCTGACAGAAACCTCCTTAAAATCCTCAATGTGATGTGGGAATGGAGGCAATATAGGACCAGCAAGGAGTCTCAAGATTTTTTTCATCTCACCTCACACTAGAAATTGCTATGAAATAAATCACTAAAAAAACTTCAACTATAGTTTAATGAAAACTCATCTGTGTTTCTCAGTAGTTTAGGGAAAATACAGAAATATTAGCACAGATAATTTTACTCAGGTTAGAACTCTTTCCAAATAAATACCTTAATGCAAATAAATTTTACTTATTTTTAGGATATGAGAGAATCTGATATATTGATAACTTATTTTAAGAATTGATAACATACTCTTTTTACAGTCCCCTATCACTACTGAATTCTAAAATATGGCTTATAATAAAAATAATCTAAAAACTGTAGTATTTCAGTAAATAGAAAATTCAGGGCACATAAGGAGATACATCAAAGAAATGTCAGCTCTCAGTTAGCATCTCTGTTTAAATGCCTGACTGTAACATGTTTAAGTATGTTTTAAAATGCTGAGTCCCTAAAAAGAGCTCTCTCTCCAAAAAAGAGAGATGGAGTCCATAAAAGATTACTTTATACAAAGTGTTGAAGAGAATAATCAGCAACAAAAAGTACAAATATCAGCAAGCAAATGGCAAATTTTAAAGATCAGAATTCTCTTCTCAGTAATAAATGATCACCATATTCTTACACAGTTTATTTTGCCACTAGATTTAAAGAAAGCAAAAAGCAAAGAAAATATGAAAAAAAGAACTCTAGAGGATAAACAAGACCTTTAAGTTAAACAAACAGATTAAAGTCTTTCCTAAAAGAGAAAAATATCAAAATTTACCCAAAAGCCATCTGAAAAGATAATACACCAAGACTGCAGTAGAATCTGCAACTCTAAAGCACAAGCACCCTAGGGGGCCTTTTAAGCTATTAGAAGGTTTAAGGCACTATCTCAGCAGCAGTATATCTTTCAATAAGATAGCACTCTATTATAATGTAAACAAAATGTCACAAGAAAAAAATTAAAGATAAGTAGAATATTTAAAGGTCAATAATTTAGATATCATTTAAAAAGTAATAAAATCTAATTCCTGTGTTACTTATGAAATAAGTTAAATTTCAGAAGAGTAAAAAGCACTGAGGTACAGGAATTAAGACCAATGACTCTAGAGTCAGACAAAAACAGGTCCACGTTCTGATTTCAGCACATAATAATACACCTTAGTCAAGTTTTTACCATAATTTTTCCTCTTAGCATTGACATTCTCATCTCTAAAATTAAGAGAAAATCTATCTTACAAAGTTGTTAAGATGAAATGAAATATTAGATGTAAAGCAGTTAGTATGGCACACAGTAAGTATATAGTACAAGGAAACTCACTTTAATTTTCCTATTATTGAAGTCCTCCTAAAAAGTCATAAACTATTCTTTCAAATGGTGCTTAATTGTCCTAATTTATCATACTCTGCAATCTTGATGAAAACGTTAGAAAAGTATATAACTAAATAGTTAGCAATGCCTATAGCACACCAAGATTTTCATAACACACAGCCATAGCACAAACATCTTTCATCAACTATTTGCAACTCACGTAATTTGGGTATCTTGAAGAAACAGAACTCTGTGAGAGCCTTACAGAATACAAATCTATATACTGATGTCTAAGTTCATAATACCTAAACTATCTTTGATATAGAACTATATAAGTTAGGACTGCCATAGAAATTTCATGGCTAGTCAGAATTTCAAAAGATTCTTAATTTTCACAAGAAATATATAAAGGTATATACTTTATCTTTCATACTAAGTCAATATGGAAGAAAGGACTAAAAAATGGTCATTTCACAGTCTATCCAATTTTTTTCTTCAGTATGTAAGTAGTAACAGTAAGTAAAATAAAATTACATTTTTTAAGTTGATTTACTAATATTATGAAATCATATTTCAAAATATAATATGCTAAACCAAAGCAGAAACAAATTTTGTAATGCAGTGAGATGAAGCATAAAGTATACTGGCCTGAGAATTAATGCCATTTATTGATTGTTTCTCTGCATGGTTATTTTCTCTGATTCTTAATTTTTTAAGTTATAAATTGTGGAGTCCTTACCTGCGTAAGTAGCAAGATATGTAAGATTCAAATAATTTAATAAATGAGAAAAGTTGGTAAGAGCTATTAATATAAACATGTTAAAAGCAAATTTTTAAAGAGATGCAACCTTTTTTGAACGACAACATAATTACATCTGGTAAGAAAACTATAATATAGCAAGCAAAAAAATTATAATACTAATTTAGTTTTCATTTTGTTGTCACTTAGATGAATACCTTTCAAAAACTGTATTATGTAACATTTTAATAAGGTTCTTATAAATCCACTCTTAGATGATACAATTCAAAATGTATTACGTTTCTTAAGCTATGTAGAGAAAACAATTTTAACTGCTGAATATTTCTTAAAAGTGATTCATAGATATTCTAAATTTGCTCTTTTCTTTTACTAAGCTAAATTTTAAATGAATAAATTATCACTCAACTAATACCAGCTTAAAGAAAACTTAAGGTGATAGGAATACTACAGTATCCAAAAAATCTTACCATCACAATATCTAAATTATGTATTCTCTTAAAACTTCAAACATGTAGATATAAGAGAAAAATTAATAAATATAATTAGGGATAGTCCAAGAACTGGAACCTAACTTTTCTTAATGGAATAGGGGTATATGTCCTGACATAAAAGGCAACATAACCATTTTAGATCCTAAAGTACAAATAAAATTTCTAAAAAAAATGTTATTTTGGTGTGACTGAATAATATTGGTTTACTTAATAGCTGAACTTTAAGATGAAATTAAAAACCAAAAATAAACTTTCCTCTGTTTCATCTCTCTGAAATAATGAAATTCTAGCTAAGTAAACATGAAAATAAGACAAAAAGCATCACGTCAAGGTTAAGCAACAACTGAAGAAAAGAATAAGTCTCCTATTCCACACAGCAAGTCCTATACAGAAAATGTTACCCAAACCCATTACTCAAAACTATTCTCCAGTTCTTATTTAAGCTTGTAATATCTCTTTTCTTGGTTGTCACCAAAATTACACAGCAAATAACTAGTTCTAATGGATGAAAATACATTTCTATCAAAGAGACAGATGTAACTCTGTTGAGAAGCAACCTCTCCCTTGAATTCAGCAAAAATTGATTGAGCATTTACTTATGTGCCCAGCAATGTGCCAGGTATTAGTATTAGAGTAAAAATAATAAAATGTAGTTGCTGCCTTTATGAAGCTAATATCAGGGAGGAAGAGAAATTAAATATAATATAGGGTGATAAGTGCTATGATATATGACCAGGCTGCTTAACAAGACAAAAAAAAAAAAAAAAATGGATTAAACACAAATTAGGGTGTGGAATCAAGGACACTGTCCCAAAAAGATGGCATATGAGTTCAATGTTAAAGACTAAAAGATGTCAGTAAAAGGGAAAAGGAGAATTGTTTCCAAAATAAGAGAACAAACAGCATGAACTCAGAGGTATAAAACAGGACTATACATTCATTGAGCTACCACTAGTTCCCTAGAGATTAAAGCTCAGTTATCATAATATGGAGCAGACAGACACAAAGCTAGAGATAGGCAAAGGTGAGATCATTAAGGACCTTGTATGCTAAGCTAAGGAGTTTGAGCTTTATCCTGATGGTTATGTTGAGCCACAGATGGATAGATGTTAAACTAAGAACAGAAAGTAGCATCTGCCTTTGAGAATGAGTAACTTAGCAACAATATAGAGAAATAATAATCAAGAACACCAAACACAGGAAGCCCAATACTATCATGGTAATAAAGGCACAAAATTATCAGGGCTTGACTGGGGCAGTGGCAACAAAAATGGAGAAGAGATCATTTCAAGATATATTTAGGAAGCAAAAACAACTACATATGAAAAATGACTAGCTATAAAGGATATGAAAGAAAAAAAATAAATAAAGGATAAGAAAGAAAGAGGTGTCATATACTCAGACAGGGGATACAGAAATAGGAATAAGTCTAAGAAGAAAGATAACACATTCATTCAAACTCCATATACTCCATATACAATTCCTTTAAAAAGTATGAAACAAAACTGGTCTTATTTTATAAATTAAACTGTACACATATCATTAAAAATCTATGGGTAATATTTCAATATCACCTCCTTTCCATAAAAATGCATGTAAAATACAAGAAAGCTCACAAAGTCAAAAGTGGTAAAGACTCAGATTAATATTTAATAGGTATGCTAAAGATAAAGAAAATAAAAACTGAACTATTCTGTAAACTCTGTTAAGACATAAATAGATAAATAGGGACGCCTGGGTGGCTCAGTTGGTTAAGCAGCTGCCTTCGGCTCGGGTCATGATCCCAGCGTCCTGGGATCGAGTCCCACATCGGGCTCTTTGCTCAGCAGGGAGCCTGCTTCTCCCTCTGCCTCTGCCTGCCATTCTGTCTGCCTGTGCTTGCTCTCTCCCCCTCTCTCTCTCTGATAAATAAAAAAAAAAAAAAAAAAAAAAAAAAAAATTAAAAAAAAAAAAAAGACATAAATAGATAAATATATATACCTTCATTTTCTCCATCTTTAGCATACCTTTCACATGTTATTTTATCTAGGTCCGTTATCTATCTATCTATCTATCTATATATGTATCTTCATTTTATATCATAAATGAATCTCTAAAAACATGTATATGTGAATCAAATTATAAAGTAAGTTAAATGTACTAAAGATACTTGGCTTTAAAAATAATTTTATGTCAACTTACTTAATGAAGTGTAAAACTATCATTAATTTTGTAAAGTAGATTGTCAGCTTTAAGATTTGCTTTCAAGTGGGGTACACCTGTATATGCAGATCTTCTTAAAAATCATTCCCAACAATCTTAACAATTTTAAGATTATTGGACTTCTACTATTTTAAATGTGGTAGGTTGAACAAAATCAATACTGAACAACATACCTTTTAGATAAATTAAGGCTTTGGTGAAGAAGTTCTAATTTTTGACATGTCTCTAGGCTGTCAACAGATGTCGAAGGCAATGAGTCTGATTGCACCTTGTTGGCATCACATAAATTAGCATCGTTTCTAGGTAGGGTCTTTCTGAATTTTCGTCCTAAATCCGTCCATAGGACATTCGTCAACACAACTTTGAGTTGCCTGTTACACACATAAATAATTAATACATAAAGTACTAAACATTGTATAATACATGAAGTAATCACAAATTATACCAAAACAAAACCTCCAAAAGTTCTCAATTTCAGTTCTTCAGTCAATTAACTAGAGTAATAAATAGGTAAAATATGTGCTTAACCATTCTCAAATATATATTAATAAGTCTATTTACTTTTACTGGACTTTTCTTCATAATTCTCTCTGGTATACTACAAGTGTGGCCACACACACATACATATAGCTGTTGGAATCCATGATAACCCACCTGCGCCTATTTATACTTTTAGTGAAACAATACACATACGCATAACTCACAAGAGGCAACCACTTCCTGCACTATAATTGTGTTTTTAGTATTTGTTGATTAGGAAAGCATTATTAAAAGTAAAGGTAAGAGGCACCTAGATGGCTCAGTCTGTTAAGCGTCTGACTCTTGATTTTGCCTCAGGTCATGATCTCAGGGTTGTGGAATCAACCCCACATGGGGCTCCTCATTCAGTGAGAGTCTGTTTGAGATTCTGGCACTCTCCCTCTGCCCCTCACCCTGCTCTCATGCGCTCACACTCTCTCTCTAAAAATAAATGAAATCTCTAAAACTAAAGGTGAAATACTACATCGTCTATAGTCTTAAGTCTACATAGTCTTATGTCTTCATAGTCTTAAGATACAAGCTTAATTTTACCTTATTTCAACAAATAAGTCAATTTAAAACATTTGCTTTTACTGTACCTATACCCTTTTCAAAGGTATAACTGATAAATGCAAGGAGCTTCAGCTTTTTGCCTCATTACATTTTAGCCATTACTCCATTCAATATATCTTTTGCTGATAATAAGAGAATAGTTCTTGCAGTAGTGTGGACAGGCTACCAAATGGACTCAAAACAACATCAAATGAGAAATGTCTGAAAGCGGGCGTTGGGGTGGCTCAGTCGGTTGGGCATCTGCCTTCAGTTCAGGTCATGATCCCGGATCCTCAGATAGAGCCCCACATCAGGCTCCTGAGCAGGAAGCCTGCTTCTCCCTTTCCCTCTGCCTGCCACTCCACCTGCTTGTGCACTCTCTCTCTCTCTCTGTCAAATTAATAAAACCTTAAAAAAAAAAAAAAGAATGAAATGTCTAAGAGAATTGGAAATGTTTAATCATAAGAGTGTCTATTCTATTCCCCAGAACCCATTTTAGGCATTGTTTCTTTAACAAATGTAAGAATATTAAAAAACTGAAGTGCCTGACTGGCTCAGCTAGTGGGATATGCGACATGATCTTGGGGTTGTAAGTTTGAGGACCACTGAGTGTAGAGATTACTTAAAAATCATTAAAAATAACAATAATAATAATAATAATAATATTAAGAAACAAAGCAAAGTGCTCATATATTTTAAAGATAAAACAGATCTTGGGGTGCCTAGCTGGCTCAGTTGGTAAAGCATGTGATTCCCAACTTTGGGGTCATGAGTTCAAGTCCCACACTGGGCCTAGAGTTTACTTAAAAAAAATAAATAAAAGATAAACTAGGTTTCAAAGAGATCACTTGTTTGTAGCTGCCACTTTGGGCTATCTTCAGACCGTTTGGAAGACCAGTATAAGTTTTCAGGGAAACCTTCATAGAATGCACTGAAACTCCAAATATTTTGAGTTAAAAAAAATTGTTTTTTAATCTACAGGTTTTAGAATTATCATTAAATAATAAAGAGATGAGTGACATGTCTATGAATAAATACTAATAATTCATTCTTCATTCAACAAATACTTACCAAGTACCTTCTAGTCAAACAACTGTACAAGCAGAATCTAGAGATTCAGCAATAAACAAGATGGTTACAGTGCCTGCCTTCATGGAGCTTACATTCTAGAGAACAATTACCCAATTAATTACTTAATTACAAGTATGATAAATGATAAGAAGTTGAAGTATAGATACTGTACTTATTCTGAATTAGGTCATGGGAGGTTTTACCTGGAATATGACCTTTGAGTTGAAGCTAGCCACTATCCAAAAGAAACAGGTGGAATGAGTGTCACTCATCTCTAAAGAGAAGTCCAAAAGGAGGACAAAATGCAAATGCGCTGATATGAGTAAAGCTAGTTGAAGAAAATCAGACTTACCTGGCTCAACTGCTCAGACTGAAGAGGAAATTGTACAAGACAGGGATGGACAGTGAGGCAAGACTGATGAACTATATCAATGATTTGAGATTTTATGTCAAGAACAATAGAAATTCACTAGTTTTAACAAGAGAATGATGGGCTCACAGCTTGCATTATTAAAAGATCACTCTGATCTCTTATTAAGAATGAAATGGAAGCACTAAGTTTAAGGGTTATAAAAATGAATTTAGAGGGGTAACAATGACTTTATCAGGGGCAGTTTAGTGGAATCGTAGGAGCAGAAACCAGAACACAATGGAATGAGTAAATGGAAAAGGAGGAAAGGGGAACAGCAAATGTAGGCAGTTGACATAAGACTGAAAGGGGGATACAGAACAAGAGCTGAGGACAAGCAAAGATGCGAGAAAAGTTTTCTTAGTCATTGGTTCATTAGTTAGTTAGCTTAAGACAAAAGACATCTGTGTAAATTTAAGTGCCTAGGGAAGAGGTCAACAGAATAGGAGAGGCTGAAGATAAAAAGAGACAAATAATTAACACAGTAAATTTCTCAAGAAATGATGTAAGAGCTAATATTTTTTTAACATGCACTATATACCATGCACTATGCTAACCATTTTATAATGAGTTACTTCATTTACACCTCACAATTACTCTATGGGGTACAATGGTAATTCTTCTGCAATTAAGACTAATATAGAATGATTAATAATTAAGCCCAAAGTAAAATGTAAATAGTGAAAGTGGGATCGAAAACCATACACTCTCAACTCTACTGCCAGCACTCCTAACTGCTCCACTATGACAGTTTACGATGGAAGAAGAGGCACCCCTTTCCTTCTTCCAGGAATTAAAAGGAACCAAGATCACCTTTTCAAAGTGATAGAAAAGTAAAGGAACAAAGGCTTGGGAAGAGAAAGATTTCAAATCATCACTGTGGAGAGGGAAAACACAAGCTGATTAGAAAAACACAGTAGGATTATCTTGCAGTTTAGGCATCCAGTGAGATTAATAACCATGAATTTACAATGACACAAATATACTCTGTTTTGTGATATATTTTCCACAACTGCTCAGCCACCATAGTGTCAGCCCAATGCAAAAAAGATAATTAGCTTCACAGGTGATTATTAACTACAAAAGACAAAGGCACCTTTATAATAGTAAGATTCCAACAGCCACCACCTTAACCAATGATCAAATGTAGAATCACCAACAGGTGGACAAGCAAACCTTATGTGTCCTCTGATATGATGCAATAAGCAAATGACATCAGCTATGAAGTATTCTTATCAAAAATCTAAGGTGAATCTAAACCATGAGGACAAACCTAAATGAATCATAAAAGTCTAGAATATAGCACATTATATAAGACAACTGCTTAAACTCTTCAAAAAAGTGTCAGGATTTTTAATAAAAAAGACAGACAGTGGTATTCTAAGATTAAGAGGCCAATGAGACTTAATAACCAAAATACACGATGCACAAACTTCAACTTGATCCTATATATTAAAAAGTAATAAAATAGGGGTGCCTGTGTGGCTCAATTGGTTAAGTGTTCAACTCTTCATTTCAGCTCAGGTCATGATCTCAGGGTTGTGAGATTGAGCCCCACCTTGTGCTCCACACTGAGCATGGGATCTCCGTGCTGCTTAAGATTCTCTCTCTCCCTCTCCCTCTCCCCTTCCTCCCAGCCCTCTCTTTCCCTCTCTAAAAAAAAAGTAATAAATTTTTCGAAGTAATAAAAAAAAATTGTGGGGACATTTAGGGAATTCTGATTAATTCTACAATCTACATTAGATTACAAATGAAATTACTATTAAATTTCTTCATAATATATTGTGGTAATGTGTAAGAAAATGTCCTTGTTCTTAGGAAACACAGGTTGAAATGCTATGTCTGCTACTTCCAAATGGTTCTAGGAAAAATGTGTATTATATTTCTATCTCTACATGTGTATATGTGATATGCAATTACATACATATATGGAAAGGCTAAAAGAAGGCAAGTGTGGATAAAAGTTAAGAATTGGTGAATCTAGATGAGGGATTTATATGAGTGTTTATAACTCTTGACAAAATAATCCCATGTCTGGAATCCTATACTAAGAAAAGTATGAAAAATGGGAAAAGTTTATGCACAGAGTATTCTTCATGGTATAATTTATAAAAGCAGTAAACTAAAATTAACATTCAATGCTCAGAAACAGCAGAATGGTTAAGTAAACCAGGATAAAGCCACTTTAGCAAATGATACTCATTAATCTTCTACTTTAAATTTTAAGGTAGCCAGCTATCTCTGTTTTTTTTTTTTTTTCTACTTGTCTTCATTTGTTTTCTTTTTTTTTTTTTTTTTTAAGATTTATTTATGAGAGAAAGAGAGAGAGTGGGAGGAACAGAGGGTGAGGGAGGGAGGACCTCATGTGGACTCCTGCTGAGTGCAGAGCCCAAGGTAGGGCAAAGCCCCTCTGGGGAAAATATTTATTTTATGTTTGTATATTTGGTTTTGTTGTGATTGTAATTTGGCTGACTAGTAACACCCTAAAGCATGAGTCAGAACAATTTTTTAATTAAATATTTTTACCTTAATATTTTCTTTTTTCCCCAAAATATTAAGGAAAAAAATGTTTAATTTCTACATTTAAATGCCGTAAAATTTCTATGGATATTGGAAAAGAAATTAAGAGTAAAGAACAACATTCAAATCATGCAAAATAAAACCTAAACTTTATATTTTAGAAACCACACTTAAGTAGAAATACTATGCCAATAAAAAGTAAGAAAGTCAAGAGAAACTTTTTTTAAGATTTTATTTATTTGTCAGAGAGAGCACAAGCAGGAGGAGCAGCAGGCAAAGGGAGATGTAGGCTCCCCACTGAGAAAGGACCCCAACAGGGGACTCAATCCCAGGACCCTGGGATCATGACCTGAGCTGAAGCAGACACTTAACTGACTGAGCCACCCAGGCATCCTTGCAAGTTAAAGGACAGAAAAGGAGTTGTAACTGCAAAGACACAAGAGAACTTCTGGGGTAGTTTTCTATTCTGTGTGGTGGTTACCAAAGTATATTTGCCTTATAAAAAACTTTTAAATTACAATAAATAATTTATTGTTTACCTTTTATTTCTTTTTGGTAGGTGCATTACATTTTACAGTATAAATAAGAATAGAGAACACCTAAACAGAGAACTCCATCTAACCCAACATTGTATATCACATTCCTGCTAAAGTAATTGCCTAGGCTTTTTTAAAGCACCCAGTTATCTATTTACGAAATATCCCTCTCTAAGCTGTCAACCATGATACTATTAATTTACAATTGACTTTTGAAGAACATGGGTTTGAATTGTGCAGGCCCACTTACATGAGGATTTTTTTGGATGAATATAGTACAGTACTGTAATTGTATTCTTCCTTTCCTTATGATTTTAGTAACACTATCTTTTCTCAAGGTTACTTTAAGAATACAGTACATAGGGGTGCCTGGGTGGCTCAGTGGGTTAAAGCCTCTGCTTTCGGCTCAGGTCATGATCCCAACGTCCTGGGATGGAGCCCTGCACTGGGCTCTCTGCTCAGCAGGGAGCCTGCTTCCCCTCTTTCTCTCTCTCTGCCTGCCTCTCTGTCTGCTTGTGATCTGTCAAATAAATAAATAAAATCTTAAAAAAAAAAAAGAAAAGAATACAGTATATAATACATAGATCATACAAAATATATGTTAACTGTTTATGTTTTTGGTCAACAATTGGCTATGAGTAGTTCAATTTTGAAGTCCAAAGTTAAATGCAATGGAACACTACATCAAAAACTAGTGATGTACTGTATGGTGACTAACATAACATAATAAAAAAATTAAAAATGGAAATTAAATGCAGATTTTGACTGAGCAAGGGAGTTGGCAAGACTAAACCCCACATTGCTCAAGGATCAAATCTAATTTCATTTACAGGGGGAAATAATCACTGATGTATGTACTCAGAGTCTAAAAAATATTACACCTAGAAATAAAAATAACTATAATTTTTCTAGAGTACTATTTATATATTTGAAAACCTCTAATTGTAGGAAAATAACATAACTACAGCAGGAATTTTTTTTTTTTTTTGGCCTATGAACAAAACACGTACACTAGGTTTTCTTAAAAAGTATAAATTTTGTGTTCGGGTGGCAGGGCAGAAGGACCACCTAGGTGGCTCAATCAGTTAAACATCTGATATCAGCTCAGGTCATGATCACAGGGTCCTAGGATGGAGCCCGTTTCCTCCCTTTCTCTCCACCCCTCCCCTCCACTCCTGCTCACTCTCTCTCTCTCTCAAATAAATAAATAAAATCTTTTTAATTCAAAATTTTTAATTACAATTTTTAACAAAAGCAGTTTACTCAATGAATATATGAGTTAGCTATATAATTGGGCTAAAAAAAAATTGAGAAATCAGAAAAAATAATCATTCTCCAAAACTTGGAGTCCTATTTTTTGGTTCTGGAAACTAGCCAGAATAAAAGCAGTGTTTTAGTTTCTCTTTTCATAATTTGAGAGCATTTCTTATCCTTCAAAAACAGTGGCTATAGGAAATAAGAATATGCCACCCCAAAATATGTCACTTTGGCACAGGGACTGTTTTGAACTGAAGAAAACTGAGAAACAGCAAAGGCCAAAAAATAAAAAATCTTTGCCCGTCCACCACTTGCCTAAACGCAGGCTTAGACTATTCATCACTAGCAATTCTTATGAGCTCAGAGATAGAATCTATATAACAAGCCTAAACCTTATTTTCCATTAACTTCCTTCATATTTTTACTTTCCCACCGTTTGCCTTTCTTGGAAGTCTTTAAACTTTTTTGTCTTCTCACTTTTCCAGAAATTTATTATTCATTGTTAGACGCTACATAAGCCCAAGTTGTAATTACCCCTTTGAGTTACTCATCACAGCATTTCTCCTTCATAGATGCACATTCCATGTGGTAGTAAACTCTATGTTTGTCTAATAAATCTATATTTTGTTAGTCTAATTTGCAGGGCATCAGAGAACTGAGAAGGGTAGAGAAAAAGGCTTTTTCTCTACATGGACAAAATATTTGAATACTTCACAAGAAAAAGACATGAATGGCCAATATGTATATGCAAAGATGTTCAATATTATTTATCTTGTGTTTCTGATCTTTAAAAAAAAGGTTCCTTTTAAATTCTTAATCTCACAAAACAAACTGACGGTTGTTGGGGGTGGGGGGGTTATGGACACTGGGGAGGGTATGTGCTACGGTGACTGCTGTGAAGTGTGTAAACCTGGCGATTCACAGACCTGTACCCCGGGGGACAAAAATATATTATATGTTTATAAAAAAAAATAAAAAATTTAAAGAAAAAGGTTTCTCTTTTAAAAAGGGGGACAAGGGGCGCCTGGGTGGCTCAGTGGGTTAAAGCCTCTGCCTTCAGCTCAGGTCATGATCTCAGGGTCCTGGGATCGAGCCCCGCATCGGGCTCTCTGCTCATCGGGGAGCCTGCCTCCCCCTCTCTCTCTGCCTGCCTCTCTGCCTACTTGTGATTTCTGTCTGTCAAATAAATAAATAAATAAATAACCTTTAAAAAGGGGGACAGGAGCAAAAAATTTCTGTAGACATATTGGAGAAGGTAATAAGGCCAATAAGTACAAGAAAATATGCTCCATATTGTTATTCACCAAGCAAAAGCAATTAAAACCACAATAAAATACCACTGCACATTTATAACAAGGGAGAGTGTGGAGGAAGTAAATTTTTCCTACACTGCTGGTGGGAATATGAAATGCACCATCACTTTTAGAAAACAGTTTGACAGTTTCTTACAAAATTAAAAATGCACTTTCATTGATTCAGCAATCCAGCTCCTAGGTATTTATCCCAAAGATTGAAAAAATAACCACACAGGCATTTATAAATGAATATTCACAGCAGCTTTAGTAGGAAAAAACTGAAAACAATCCAAATGTCCACCAAGAGTTGAATGGATTTAAAAGGGCTAAAAACATGTCACCCCAAAATATGCCATGTTGGGATATAACTCTGAGCTAAAGCCACTTGAGAAATAGCAAGTGCAGGAAAGGCTCTCTGACCTTCCCCTTTCTAAAGGTGGTCCTAAAATTTCCCATGAGAAAGGTGCCTTTTCTATACCAGGAAGACATCCTTATCACTGCAGACTGGGAGGAGACACCAAAACAGATTTACACAAACAAAGCTACAAATAATGACCTTTATCTCCCATTAGTTTCCCCCATATACTTCTCACATTCCCACAATTTATGTGCCTAGAAACATAAACCCTTCTTTTGTCTTGTCACTACACAAATTTATTGTTCCTTGTTAAAAAGATATATGGGTTGGGATGCATGGGTGGCTCAGTTGGTTAAGCAACTGCCTTCAGCTCAGGTCATGATCCTGGAGTCCCAAGATCAGTCCTGCACCGGGCTCCCTACTCAGCAGGGAATCTGCATCTCCCTCTGACCCTCCCTGCCCATGCTCTCTCTTATTCTCTCTCAAATAAATAAATAAAAATCTTTAAAAATAAATAAAAATTTCTTTAAAAAAAATAAAAGATATACAGGTTGTCAATCCTAACCATGTCTTTAGGTCTTCATTTTTCCTAAGAGCTTCCAATGTGCACTTTCTAAAAGATCAAATAATATTTGTATGTTTTTTTCCTGTTGATCTGTCTTATCAGCTTAATTCAAAGGCCTAGCCAAAGAACCTAAGAGGGTAATATGAACAGTGAGGAAAAAAAAAAAAAAATAGACACTGGGGTATCTGGCTGGCTCAGTCAATAGAGCATGCCACTCTTGATCTCATGACTGTAAGTTCAAGCCACATACTGGGAGTAGAGACTATTTAAAAATAAAATATTTTAAAAAACAAGAGACAAAAAAGAATATATATACTTTGTTTTCATAGATTTCCAACTCTAGAAAGCAAACCTACAAATCTACAGTGACAATAGATCAGTAAGTAGGATTAGAGGTGGGTGGGCTTGAGGGGTAAGTGGGAAAGGGTACATGGAAAGTCTCTGGGGAATTGGGTATGTTCACAGATTGTGGTGGTAATGGTAACACAGGTATAGAAATTTGTTAAAGTTCATCAAAACCGGGGTGCCCAGATGGTGCAGTCGATTAAGCATCTGATTCTTGGTTCCCGGCCAGGTCATTATCTTAGGGTCGTGAGATAGAGCTCTGAATGGGGGTCCAGGCTCAGCCTGGAGTCTGCTTGGGATTCTCTCTCCCTCTTCCTCAGCCCTTCTGACACAACCCCCCCGCCCCAGGGAGTACATTCTCTCTCTAAATAAATAAATAAATAATAAATCTTTTTTCAAAATGTCATCAAAATACACACATGTGTGTACTTTATTAGATATAAAATGTACATCAATAAAGGGATTAAAAGACATTAAGAGGGATGCATAGGTGGCTTAGTCAGTTAAATGTCTGCCTTTGGCTCAAGTTATGATCTCAGGGTTCTGGGATCCAGCCTGGCATCAGGATCCCTGCTCAGCAGGGAGTCTGCTTCTCCCTCTCACTCTGCCTTCTCCGCACCTGCTCATACTCTGCCTCTGTCCCTCTCTCTCAAATAAACAAAATGTTTAACAAATAAAAAATAAAAGCCATTAAGAACAAACAAAAATATTTATATTGTCTTTAGAAAATGAATCTACCTATTTGGTTTTCCTCATCAAAGCCAAATTAAATGAATCAAATGAGTAAATTTTTATTAATTTATATAAGTATACTTTGCTAAAATTTGGATTGAAAAACTCATTAGAGTAAGTTCAAGGGCTTTAAAGAATCATCATCACCACAGTATGCCTTGGAATCCACCTTTCCAGTGTATGAATTTGTTACCTGGCAATTGCCCAAGTGCCTTAGGAAGCACCTTTTAAAGGAGAAAAGTATTTAAGCTGATACTTTGAAATTAAAACACTGGTACTTAATATACACATAGGACTACACTGATTTGGACTTTGAGGAAACTACAACCGACTGAATAATTTTAATCCATAATCCAGATAGTTACCACAATAAATTACATGTCTTTTCCATATTCCCCTTTCTTACTGTCTTAGTCCATTCCAGCTCCTTTAACAAAAATACCATAGACTGGGTAGCTTAACAAAAAACAAATATTTCTCACAGCTCTGGAGGTTAGGGAGTCCAAGATCAAGGCACCAGCAGGTTCGATTTGTGGTAAAAGCTTCATGGTTCACAGGTGGCCATCTTCCCACTACATCTTCACATGGTAGAAGAGATGAGAGAACTGCCTGGGGTCTCCTATTCATGAGAGCTCCACCCTCATCACCAAATCACCTCCCAAAGGCCTCCCATTTCCTAACACCATTACACTAGTGGTAAGGATTAGGATTTTAACATAGACACAAACATTCAATCCATAACATATACCTAATTTCAGCAATACTTTAAGCTTCTTTATCACATATTAATGACAATTCTTTTTTCCCTGAGGCTGCTCTTAGTAAACAGTTCCATCTTATTTCAATTGCATCTAGCACCAGCTTCACAGACATGAAACCTGCACAGCATACATATGCCATGCTTGTTTTAAAGCTCTGCTGTTGCTATCTTGAAATTCTTAATAATTTTATGTTCATACCTCTATTTTGTAAGTGAAAGTCACAAAACAATAATGCATGCACATGAACAGAGAAAATATTCACCACAGGCATGTCCAACCTTTCCTAGCTACTCCATTCACATATAATATTTTAGATGTCCATGAGCAAAAAATTCTGTTCTATTCAACATATGTGGGAGTTCCATGACATTCAAAGTGAGAAAAAGGTAAGCAGAGGCACTAAAAGTCCTGAGGCCACATTTTTTTCATTCAGTCTAATAAATGGTTCCGAGAGGAAAAAAGAAAAAAAAGAAGAATGGCATCTAAGAAACACAAATGACTAAGGCGCCCTATTGTATCCTTTCTTACTTCGGTTAATTCCCTGTGTTAGCCAAACACTTACACTGAAAATGATGACACAGCA
Organism: Mustela lutreola; assembly: GCF_030435805.1. Taxonomy (NCBI): domain Eukaryota; kingdom Metazoa; phylum Chordata; class Mammalia; order Carnivora; family Mustelidae; genus Mustela; species Mustela lutreola. Next base: position 175,648,337 of record NC_081291.1, on the reverse strand, counting down.
GGAAAAGGAATGATAGGGCAACTCTTAGTTCCTTTTTTACTTTCATTCATTCTTTATACATTATTATGCCAAAAATAGAAAGTTTTGATAGAATGTAGATTTATCAAAAAGTGATAAAAAGCTGCTAAGTTTAGTTTTGTGCAATATTTCTACTCTTCTGATAAGAACAAAATATATATATATATTTATATAGATATTTTCACAGTTTATATCCATATAAACTATGAAATATAAATTGTACAACTTCAGTAATTGTACATACTGGTTCGATGCTCATATCCATATTTTAAAAAGAATTAAACAGTATAAAGGTGAACAGCAAGATTCATCGTAATAATTTAATATTTTTCTTTTTCTTTACTTAAAACAGCACAGATATCAATAAAATACACCATGGTAAGTTGAGAAAGAGACAATGAAAGAAAGAAAAATATTTTATAGTTTAGCACTATGATATAATGGGAAATATATATTTGGTCTTTTATTCTCTGGTAAATACATCAAGATGCAAAGGGAGGTAACATATCCAAAAAGGTCATGGAAGCTCCACACCCCCAGCCCAAACCCTGTCCTATAGAACTCTTCTGTTTGGCTGTTCTTGTATTGTATCCTTTATAATGAACCTATAAATGTAAATAAAATGTCTTGAGTTTTGTGAGTCATTCTAATAAATTATCAAACCTGAAAAGGAAGTCATGGAAATGCCCAATTTATAGCCAGCCAGTGAGAAATACCAGGGACAACCTGAGACTTTCGCTGGCATATGAAATAAATGCAGTCTTGTGGGACTGAGCCCTTAAATTGTGAGATCTGATGCTAATTCACCAGAGTGTCAGAACTGAATAGCACTACATCCAGCTATACCTGGAAAGTTGGAAAATGGTACTGGAAAAAACACATGCATTTTGGTGTAAGAAGTGTTGTGAGTAAAAACACTTCATAAGTACCTTTATTTAATTGCATTTTTTCTTTTTTCTTTTTTTTTTTTTTTTTAAACAAGGGACCCTGCACTTCCATTTTGTCCAAGGTGCTACAAACTATAGCTGGTCTTACTTGCACAGTAACATTAACAGAAGAAAGGAATCCAGACAGAACCACTGTTCCAGGCCCCACACCTTTTCAGATGACATCAAAATCAACACAACCATTGAGACAGATCTAAAATAATAAAATAATTCTAATGTGTCATATGTCTTATTAGAAATTATTAGAGATATGATTTAAATTGTCTCATTTAATGTGTTACGGTCCTAGACCTACTGTAATACTTGATAACAAACTCATAATGTTGGAGAATAGAGCAAACATCTGGCATAAAGATCACTTTAACCAAAGACAACTGAGAAGGAGCAGATAGGAGAAAACCTCTCTGAATTACGCTGATACCAAAACTAGACAAAGACATTGCAAAAAAAGAAAGGCCAAGATCTGTGATAAACACAGATACAAAAATGCTCAACAAAATATTAAAAAACGGTGTTTGACAATACACTAAAAGGATCATTCACTATTCAAGTAGAATTTATTCCAGGGATGCTCGGAAGGTTCAATAATTGCAAACCCATCGATGTGACACATCACATTACTGTGGTATCTCTCCCAATCGAATGGGAGCCCCCAAATGTGTGGCAACCCACATGGGTGGAAGCTGGTGGTACAGGCAGTGAAGGGATTCACCTGAGGCAAAACAAAGGCAAGAGATGTTTATTAAATACAAAACAAGGGAGCCACAAACAGGACAGCAAATCAGAGACTATCCGCAATGAGACAGTGAGAGAGGACTGTATTTAAAGGCAGAAAGTGGGGTGTGTGGGTGGCTCAATCAGTTGGGCATCTGCCTTTCACTCAGGTCATGATCCTGGAATCTTGGGATTAAGCCCCGCACTGGGTGGGGTGTGAGCTTCTCCCTCTGCCCTTCCTCACATTTGTACTCTCTTTCTCTTAGACTTTCTCTCTCTCAAACAGGTAAGAAAAAAAAATCTTAAAATATATATATATATATATAAAAATAAAAAATAAATAAAGGTGGAATGTATGAGATATATGGAATTTTCCTCTTTTTGTTACCTGTGCCTGGTTTTAAGTAGCCCACTGGCTAGTTAGGGCCTACTGATATTTTGAGGTGGGTCAAGTGATGGGCCTGTCTACATTCAGCCAAGGGGTTGGGGGTCACGATGGGCCCCTTTGCCTTAATCAAGTTTCCATTGCTCAAGCCTATTATCTAAAAGTATTATAAGCGGAAAACAAGTATTATAAGAGGAAAACAAAAACCATATGATCAGCTCAATAGGTGCAGAAAAAGCATTTGACAAATACAACATCTATTCAAAATAAAAACTCTCAACAAAATTGGTATAGAAAAAACATACTTCAACATATTAAAGACCATATATAAAAAACCCACAGCTAACATCATATTCAATGGTGAAAAACTATTATTTTTTCCTGTAAAATTAGGAATACGATAAGAATGCCCACTCACACTGCTTTTATTTAACACAGTACTGCAAGTCCTAGCTGCAACAATCAGAGAAGAAATAAAAGGCATCCAAATTGGTACGGAAGAAGTTAAACTGTCATTATTTGAAGGTAATGAAATTATATATAGAAAACCCTAAAGACTCCATTAAAAAACTATTAGAATTGATAAATAAATTCAGTCAAGTTGCAGAATACAAAAATCAACACACAGAAATCTATTGTGTTTCTATACATTAATAACAAAGTAGCAAAAGAGAAATTGAGAAAACAATCCCATTTCTAATTACACCAAAAAGAATTAAATACCTAGGAATAAACTCAACCAAGTAGGTGAAAGACCTCTACTTTGCAAACTGTAAGATACTGATGAAAGAAATTGATGACACAAACAAATGGAATGTTTGTGATGATACAAACAAATGGAAAGATACACCAGGCTCACAGATTGGAAGAATTAATATTGTTAAGTTGTCCATGCTACCCAAAGAAATCTGCAGATCCAATGCATACCTATCAAAAAACAATTATATTTTTCACAGAACTGGAACAAATAGTCCCAAAATTTATATAGAAGTACAAAAAATATCTAATAGACAAACTGACTTTGAGAAAGAACACAGCTGGAGTATTACAATCTCAGATTTCAGAATATATTACACAAAGACACAATAATCAAAACAATATGGGCTGGCACAAAAACAGACACACAGATTCATGAAATAGCATATAGATCCTAGAAACATATCCATGCCTATATGTTCGATTAATCTAGACAAAGGAAACAAGAATACAAAATGGGGAAAAAAGTCTTTGGACTAAATGGTTCTGAGGAAACTGGACATTTTCTTACACCACACACAAAAATTAACTCTAAGTGGATTAAAAATCTAAACGTGAGACCTGAAACCATAAAACACCTGCAAGAAAACATAGGCAATAATATTTTGGACATTGGTCTTAGCAGCCTATTTATGGATATGTCTCCTCAGGCAAGGAAAACAAAAGCAAAAATAAACAACTAGGACTATGCCAAAATACAAAGCTTTTGCACAACAAAGAAAACCATCTACAAAATAAAAAGGCAATCTACTTAATGCAAGAAGATATTTGCAAATGATATACCTGATAAGGAGTTAACATTGGGTTATATAACTCAACACACCAAAATATCCAATTTTAAAAAGAGCAAAGGGGGCACTTGGGTAGCTCAGTTGGTTAAGCATCTGACTTGGGCTCAGGTTATGATCTCAGGGTCCTGGGATCAAGCCCCATGGCAGGATACCCACTCATCAGGGAGTCTCTTGTCTCTCTCCCTCTGCTCCTCCCCTTGCACATGTTCTCTTTCTCAAATAAATAATTTTTTTTCAAATGGGCAGAGGACCTAAATAGCCTTTTTCCTAAGAAGCCATACAGGTGGCAAACATACGCAGAGATACTCAACATCACTGATCATTAGAGAAATGCATGGTAAGCCTGGGTGTCTCAATGGGTTAAGCCTCTGCCTTCTGCTCAGGTCATGATTTCCGGGTCCTGGAATCTAGCCCTGCATCGGGCTCTCTGCACAGCAGGGAGCCTGCTTCCCCCTCTCTCTCTGCCTGCCTTTCTGCCTACTTGTGATCTCTGTCTGTCAAATAAATAAATAAATAAATCTTTTAAAAAAATCATTAGAGAACTATGAATCAAAACCACAATGAAACCACCCCACACCAGTCAGAATGGCTAATAACAAAAAAACAAGTAATAAGTGTTGGTGAAGATGTAGAGAAAAGGGAACCCTTGTGCACTGTTCATAGGAATGGATATTATTGCAACCACTGCGAAAAACAGTATGGAGGGTCCTCAAAAAATTAAAAATAGAAATACCATATGATCCAGTAATTCTACCACTGGGTACTTCCCCAAAGAAAATGAATTTGAAAAGATATATGCACTCCTATGTTTATTGCAGCACTATTTACAAAACCCAAGATATGATAGCAATTTATGTATTCACCAATAGATGAATGGACAAAAAAGATGTGGGGTGTGTGTGTGTGTGTGTGTGTGTGTGCAACAGAATATTACTCAGTCATAGAAGAATGAGATCTTGCTATGTGCAACAATGTGGATTTACCTAGTGTATTATGCTACATGAAATAAGTCAAAGACAGACCAATACTATATGATTTCACCTACATACTGAATCTAAAAAACAAAATCAACAGACTCTAAAATACAAAGAACAAACTGGTGGCTGTCACAGGGGAGATGGGATGGGAGGAGGAGTGAAACAAATGAAGTGGTTTAAGAGGTACAAACTTCAGTTATAAAATAAGTAAGTCCAAAGAAGAAAATACGACCTAAACAGCACAGTAATATAATGATGTAATAACATTGTATGGTGACTACACTTATAGCGTGAACACTGGGAAAAAAATAATAAAGAAAAGCTCTCTACCATCCCCCTACTTGCCTAGAAACAGGGCATAATTTATTAAGGTATCTCCCTTTCCTGTACCAGGAAAGGCAGAATTCTTACTCACCAAGACACAATTCTAGATTCTGACTAGCCCAGAAACAGATACCAAGAACTATCCACATAACAAACCTTACCAAATAACCTTTATCTTCCATTTGTTTCCCCCATATATTTACTTCCCATTTTATTTTATGTATGGGCTTGCAGCCCCTAAAAACCTAAACGCTTTTTACTTTGTCCTACTTTTGTTTTTTAAAGATTTTATTTATGTATTTGCCAAAGACCGAGAGAGCACAAGCAGGGGGAACAGCAGGCAGAGGGAGAAGCAGACTCTGCTGAGCAAGGAGTCCAATGCAGAACTCGATCCCAAGACTCTGGGATCATAACCTGAGCCAAAGGCAGACACTTAACCAACTGAGCCACCCAGGCGTCCCCCTACTGTTCTTTGTTAAGACACTATATAAATGTCAACTTCTGGGGTACCTGAGTGGCTCAGACCGTTAAGTGTCTGTCTTCATCTCAGGTCATGATCCTGGAGTCCTGGGATGAGTCCCGTACTTGGCTCCATGCTTTGCTAAGAGCCTGCTTCTCCCATTCCCTCTGGCTGCTGCTCCCCCTGCTTGTGTTCTCTCTGCCAAATAAATAAAATCTTTAAAAAAATAAAAAATAAACCTCAAATTCTGACCTCCCCGCCCCATGATTTAATCATTGAGTTCTTCCACATGTATAGTGATGCATATGTTAATAAACTCTTTCTCTCCCATTTTTTTTTTAAGATTTGATTCATTTATTTGTCAGAGAGAGAATACATAAGCACAAGCAGGGAGAGCAGCAGGCAGAGGGAGAAGCAGGCTCACCATAGAGCAGGGAGCCCAGTGTGGGACTCAATCCCAGGATGCTGAGATCATGACTTAAACCAAAGTCAGATGCTTAATGAGCCAACCAGGTATCCTTGTTCCCCCCCACCATTAATCTGTCTTTTCTCAGTTTATTTACAGGCCTAGCCACTGAATCTAAGTTGCTACAGGAATTTTTTCCTCCCCTAAACTTCATACACGATTTACTGAATTGCGTGTCTCCACTGATCTATAGGAACATAATTCTTGTTAACCAAACTGTGGTTAAAGCTGTCAATTTTGCCCCAGACCTATGAATTTTGACCTCCTCTCAGCCTGAGCCAGCATACAACCCCCCCCCTAGAATAGAACTGACCTCAAGCTAAAACATTTTTTTATCTATTATACCATCCCAATGGTTGCTCATTTCTACTTCCCCAAATCCAGTATTTCAAGCCTTGTTTACTTCTCCCTAAAAAAGAAAAGGCTTGGGGCGCCTGGGTGGCTCAGTGGGTTAAAGCCTCTGTCTTCAGCTCAGGTCATGATCCCAGGGTCCAGGGATCGAGCCCCGCATTAGGCTCTCTGCTTGGCAGGGAGCCTGCTTTCCCCTCTCTCTCTGCCTGCCTCTCTGTACTTGTGATCTTTGTCTGTCAAATAAATAAATAAAAATCTTAAAAAATAATAAAAAATAAAAAAATTAAAAATAAATCAAAGGGCATATTCAATTTAAAATAATTCAATGAATTTTTATTTAGTAATTTTTAATAATTTAATAATTTAATTATTAAATGAAGGTTTTATTTACAAATAAAAAATTTTATTTATTTTTATTTTATTTTCTATTGTTTTATTGTTTATTACTCTGAGATACATTATAAACAAATTCATGAAAGACAGAGACTCTTGAAAGCAGCAAAAAAAAAGTGATTTGTCACATATGAGAAATGTTCAAAAAGATAGGAAAATTTCTCATCAAAAATTCTGGAGGCTAGAAGGCTGTGGACTGACATATTCAAACTTCTAAAAGAAAAAAACCCCACCAACCAACAATCTTATATTAAGTAAAACTGTGCTTCAAGAGTAGAGAGATATTAAGACATGCCCAAACAAAAGCTGCTAGTTGGTTACCATAAGGACTGCCTTGCAAGAAATGCTCAAGGAAATCTTGTAAGAAGAAACAAAAAGCTACAGAGTTACTCAATACCATATGAGGAAATAAAAATCTCAGTAAAAGTAAATATATGAGCAACTGTCTAACTTTGGTTTGAAATGACACTTTTTGCTTTCCATATGATTTAAATGACTAATATATTTTTTAAAAAATGAGTCTAAATGCTACTATTATTCCAATTTTGGTTTATAACTGCAAATTTTGTTCCTTACATAATATAAAGGAAAATGCATTTAAAATAATTATTAGTTTCTGTTTTTGAGGATACATAAAGATGTCATTTTTTGAAATCAAAAATTAAAAGAGGAGATAAAACTTTAAGAAATTTTTTATATGTTTTACATGTTAGTTTTTACATATTATTCAAGTGAAACAAATAGATTCAAACTAGAGTACTACAACTTTATAATGCTAAATGTAGTGCTCATGGTAACCACAAAGAAAATAGCTATACAAGAGGAATTAAGAAGGGAATTTAAGGTGGGAGCAGGTCCCAGGAGTTCAGCTAGATAGTTATCAAACCATTCTGAACACCTACAAACTCAACAGGAGATAAGAAGAGAAAAAGATCAGCAAATCTAGGAACATAAAATCCACCACTTTCCAGAAAGTACAACGTGCAGAGCCGTGAATCTGAAGCGATGGGAAGATAGGCCTGGGGGATAGGGGGGTGGTGGCCTCCTGGCAAGTAAGAGAGCAGCGGAGCACAAAATCAAAACATTTAGAAGTCAGCTCCACTGAGGAACATTGCTGAGGCTAAACAGGAGGTGGAGCCCTCATGGGGACAGTATGGTCTCAGGACCCACGGGATCACAGAAAGACAGGGAGTATCTGAGTGTGGCAGAGATCCCAAGTATTGGAACAAGGAAGCTGGCTATAGAGACGCAGCCGAGGAGTGCACTCTCAGTTCAGGGTTACCTTAAACCATGACCCAAGTCACAGTCATGCCACTGCTCTTCAAGGAGGGACCCAACAAGTGGCAGATTCGGAAAGACCCCCTCCTTCCTCCTTCGGGAGGAACAGCAGGGACTGCACCACAGGAATCTGCTGGGTTTGAGACTCCAAACAGGGCTGTAAGCCACAGATAAAAACAGAGGGCTACAAGCTGGGAGAGCACAGAGTGCGGCAGCAGACCGGGGAGATGGGACGAATTGACTGCTTTTCTCTGAGGGCGCATTGAGGAGTAGGGCCCTGTGGTCTCAGCACATCCAGGCCAGAGAGTGGGAGGCCATGATTTTCATTCCCATTCTCCAAAGCGGTACAGAAAGTGTTCAGGAAAAAAAGCTACCAGGAGCAAAACCAAGCAGATTAGCCTGGCCCCCAGCAAGGGTGGGGCAATTCCACCTCAAGGAAAGATCTTTGAGAATCACTGCAACAGGCCCCTTCCCTAGAAGATTAGCAACACCATCCAGCCAAGACCAAGTTGACTGATCAATGAGAACTGTGGAACTCCTGAAGAGGAAAATACAATACATAGAATTCATGGCTTTTTTTCCATGATTCTATAGTCTGTCAAAGTTAAATTTTTTAAAGTTTACTTTTTTCTTATTCTATTTCTTATCAATTTTTCCTCTTTCCTATTTTAACATTTTTACTATTATATCGTATCAATACCTTTTAAAAAATCTTTTTTTATTTTGCATTGTCATAGTCATATTCTGTCCACTGCATTTAAACTTATTTTTTGTATACATACAGGTTTTTCTTTAAAATTTCAGGATACAGTTTCTTCTAATAGATCAAAATATACTCTAAATCTAGCACATGGCTGTATTCTATTCGCCAGCCTGGTCACATTGTTTCCTTCTTTTCTTCCCCTTTCTTTTTGTCAACCAAATTCTTGCCTTATAAACTCCTTTTTTAGAAACTTTTTTTTAAATTTACATCTTTATTCATACCCCAAACCTTCATTGTGTTTACCTTTATTTTATATATATATATATATATATTTTTTTTTAAGATTTTATTTATTTATTTGACAGAGAGAGATTACAAGTAGGCAGAGAGGCAGGCAGAGAGAGAAGAGGAAGCAGGCTCCCTGCTGAGCAGAGAGCCCGATGTGGGGCTCGATCCCAGGACCCTGAGATCATGACCTGAGCTGAAGGCAGTGGCTTTACCCGCTGAGCCACCCAGGCGCCCCTATATTTTTTTTTTTTTTTAAATTTTGGGAGGCAGCTTCTTCTAACAGACAAAAATACACCCAAAACCAAGTGTGTGGCTCTGTTCTATTCACCAGTTTAATTTTTTTTTTCCTCATTTCTTCTCCCAGTTTCGAGTCTGTTCCAATCTGGTTATAACAGAGAATTTCTGTAATTTGGCAAAGGGAACAAGCATCAAAATCCAGGACGCACAGAGAACGCCTCTCAAAATCAGTAAGAATAGATCCATACCCCATCTTCTAATAGTAGAACTAAAAAGTCTCATGTCAAAGAGAAAATCCTGAAAGCAGCAGAACATGAGGTCTGTAACATACAATGGCAGAAATATTAGATTGGCAGCAGACCTATCCACAGAGACCTGACAGGGCAGAAAGGACTGGCATGATATATTCAGAGCACTAAATTAGAAAAATATGCAGCCAAGAATACTATATCCAGCTACACTGTCTCTGAAAATAGAAAGAGAGATAAAAAGCTTGCAGGACAAACAAAAACTAAAAGAATTTGCAAACACCAAACCATCCCTACAGGAAATATTGAAAGGGGTCCTCTACACAAAGAAAGAGCCTAAAAGTAACAAACCAGAAACGAACGGAGACAATATACAATAACAGTCACCTTACAGGCAATAGAATGGCACTAAATTCATATCTTTCTTTTTTTAAATATTTTATTAACTTATTTGACAGAGAGAGAGATCACAAGCAGGCAGAGAGACAGGCAGAGAGAGGGGAGGAAGTAGGCTCCCTGCTGAGCAGAGAGCCTGATGCAGGGCTCAATCCCAGGATCCTGGGATCATGACCTGAGCTGAAGGCAGAGGCTTAACCCACTGAGCCACCCAGGCATCCCTGAATTCATATCTTTCAATAGCTACCCTGAATGTAAATGGGCTAAATGTCCCAATCAAAAGACACACGGTATCAGGATGGATTAAAAAAATATATATATCCATTGATATGGTGTCTGCAAGAAACTCATTTTAGACCCAAAGACACCTCCAGGTTTAAAGTGAGGAGGTAGAAAGCAATTTACCATGCTAGTGGACATCAAAAGAAACCTGGGGTGGCAATCCTTATATCAGACAAATTAGATTTTAAGCCAAAGACTATAATAAGAGATGAAGGACACTATATCCTATTTAAAGGGTCTGTCCAACAAGATCTAACAATTTTAAACATCTATGCCCCTAACATGGGAGCAGCCAATTTTATAAACCAATTAATAACAAAATCAAAGAAACACATTAACAGTAATAGCAGGAGACTTTAACACCCCCCTCAATGAAATGGACAAATCATCTAAGCAAAAGATCAACAAGGAAATAAAGGTTTAAATGACACACTGTACCAGATGGACATCATATATACCAAACATTCCATCCCAAAGCAATATAATACAGATTATTCTCTAGGGCACATGGGACAATCTCCAAAATAGGTCACATCCTGGGTCACAAATCAGGTCTCAACCAGTACCAAAAGACTGGGATCATTCCTTGCATATTTCCATACCACAATACTTTGAACCTAGCATTCAACCACAAGAAGAAACTTGGAAAGAGCTCAAATACATGGAGGCTGGGTGCCTGGGTGGCTCAGTGGGTTAAGCCGCTGCCTTCGGCTCAGGTCATGATCTCAGGGTCCTGGGATCGAGTCCCGCGTCAGGCTCTCTGCTCGGCAGGGAGCTTGCTTCTCTCTCTCTCTCTCTCTCTCTCTCTCTGCCTGCCTTTCTGTCTACTTGTGATCTGTCAAATATAAATAAATAAATCTTTAAGAAAAAAAATACATGGAGGCTAAAGCACATCCTACTGAAAAATGAATGGGTCAAGCAGGAAATTAAATAATAATTGAAAAAATTCATGGAAACAAATGAAAATGAAAACACAACTCTTCAAAATCATTGGGATGCAGCAAAGGTGGTCCTGAGAGGAAAGTTAACAGCAATACAAGCCTTTCTCAAGAAACAAGAAAGGTCTCAAGTATACAACCTAACCCTATACCTAAAGGAGCTGGAGAAAAAACAGCAAAGGAAGCCTAAACCCAGCAGGAGAAGAGAAATAATAAAGACCAGAGAAGAAATCAATGAAATAGAAACCAAAAGCACAGTGAGAACAAATCAATGAAACTAAGAGCTGGTTCGCTGAAAGAATTAATAAGACTGATAAACCCCTGGCCAGACTTATCAAAAAGAGAAAGGACCCAAATTAATAAAATCATGAATGAAAGAGAAGAGATCACAACCACCACGAAAGAAAGAAAATTACAAGAACATATTATGAGCAACTATACGCCAGCAAATTTGATAATCTGGAAGAAATGGAGGTATTCCTAGAGACATATAAACTACCAAAAGTAAACCAGGAAAAAATAGAAAACCTGAACAGACCCATAACCAGTAAGGAGATTGAAGCAGTGATCAAAAATCTCCAAACAAACAGCTCCCCAGGGGAATTCCGCCAAGAATTAAAAGAAGAATTAATACCTATTCTCCTGAAACTTTCCAAAAAATAGAACTTCTGTACTCCTTTTATGAGGCCAGCAATACCTTGATCCCAAAACTAGACAAAGACCCCATCAAAAAGGAGAATTACAGATCAATATCCTTGATGAACGGATGCAAAAATTCTCACCAAAATACTAGCCAATAGGACCCAACAGTACATTAAAAGGATTATTCATCATGACTAAGTGGGATTTATTCCTGGGCTGCAAGGTTGGTTCAACATCTGCAAATCAATGTGATACAATACATTACTAAAAGAACAAGAACAATATGATACTCTCAATAGACGCTGAAAAAGCATTTGACAAAGTACGGCATCCTTTCCTGATCAAAACTCTTCACGGGGCGCCTGGGTGGCTCAGTGGGTTAAAGCCTCTGCCTTCAGCTCAGGCCATGATCCCAGGGTCCTGGGATTGAGCACAACATCAGGCTCTCTGCTCAGCGGGGAGCCTGCTCCCTCCTCTCTCCCTGCCTGCCTCTCTGCCTACTTGTAATCTCTCTCTGTCAAATAAATAAATAAAATCTTTAAAAAAAAAAAAAAAACTCTTCAAAGTGTAAGGATAGAAGATACTTTCCTCGATATCATCAAAGTGATCTATGAAAAACCCCTAGAGAGTATCTCAATGGGGAAAAACTGAGAGCTTTGCCCCTAAGGTCAGGAACATGGCAGGCCTATCCACTATTACCACTGCTATTCAACATAGTACTACAAGTCCTAGCCTCAGCAATCAGACAACAAAAAGAAATTAAAGGCATCCAAATCAGTAAAGAAGTTAAACTATCACTCTTTGCAGATGATATGATACTTTCTGTGGAAAACTCAAAAGACTCCACTTCAAAACAGCTAGAACTCATACAGAATCCAGTAAAGTGTCAGGATATAAAAATCAATGCACAGAAATCAGTTGCATTTCTATACACTGAAAGCAAGACAAAAGAAAGAGTAATTAAGGAGTCGATCCCATTTACAACTGCACCCAAAACCATAAGATACCTAAGAATAAAACTTACCAAAGATGTTTTCTGTACTCAGAAAACTATAAAATACTCATGAAAGAAATCGAGGAAGACACAAAGAAATGGGAAAATATTCCATGCTCATGGATTGGAAGAAGAAATAATGTGAAAGTCTATGCTACCTAAAGCAATCTACACGTTTAACATAATCCCTATCAAAATACCACCAATTTTTTCAAGGAAATGGAACAACTAATCCAAAATTTTTTATGGAACCAAAAAAGATCCCAAATGGCCAGAGGAATATTGGAAAAAAAAAACCAAAGTTGGTGGCCTCACAATTCCAGATTTCAAACTCCATTACAAGGCTGTCATCATCAAGACATTATGGTACTGGCACAAAAACAGACACCACAGGTCAATGGAACAGAGTAAAGAGCCTATAAATAGACCCTCAACTCCAGGGTCAAATAATCTTCAGCAAATCAAGAAAGAATGTTCAATGGAAAAAAATAATCTCTTCAACAAATGGTGTTGGGAAAATTTGACAGCCATATGCAGAAGAATGAAACGGGACCATTTCCTTACACAACATGCATAAATAGACTCAAAATGGATGAAAGACCTCAATGTGAAACAGGAATCCTTCAAAATCCTTGAGGAGAACACAGGCAGCAACCTCTTCATTCTAAGCTATAGCAACTTCATCCTAGATGTTGCCAGCAGCAAGGGAAGCAAAGGCAAGAATGAACCATTGAGACTTCATCAAGACAAAAGCTTTTGCATAGCAAAGGAAACAGTCAACAAAACCAAAAGACACCTGACAGAATGGGAGAAGATATTCACAAATGACATATCAGATAAAGGGCTAGTATCCAAAATCTATAAAGAACTTAGCAAACTCAACACCCAAAGAACAAATAATCCAATCAAGAAATGGGCAGAAGACTGAACAAACATTTCTGCAAAGAAGACATCCAAATGGCCAACAGACACATGAAAAAGTGCTCAACATTACTGGGCATCAGGGAAATACACATCAAAACCACAGTGAGATACCGCCTCACACCAGTCAGAATGGCTAAAATTAACAAGTTGTTAGCGAGGATGCAGAGAAAGAGGAACCCTCCTACACTGTTGGTGGGGATGCAGGCTGGTGCAGCCACTTTGGAAAACAGTATGGAGGGTCCTTAAAAAGTTGAACATAGAGCTACCCTATGACCCAGCAATCGCACAACTGGGTAGTACATATGTAGTAATCCGAAGGGGCTCACGCAACCGAATGTTTACAGCAGCAATGTCCACAACAGCCAAACTATGGAAACAACCTAGACGTCCATCAACAGACTGGATAAAGAAGTAGTATATATAGACAATGGAATACTATGCAGCCAACAAAAGAAATGAAATCTTGCCATTTGCAATGACATGGATGGAACTAGAGGGTATTATGCTGAGTGAAATAAGTCAATCAGAGAAAGACAATTATCATATGATCTCGCTGATATGAGGAATTTGAGAGGCAGGGTGGGGGAATGTGAGGGGTAGGGAAGGAAAAAATGAAACAAGATGGTATGGGAGGGAGACAAACCATAAGAGACTCTTAATCTCACAAAACAAACTGAGGTTTGCCAGGGGCTGGGGTGATATGGATAGGGTGGCTGCATGACGGACATTGGGGAGGGTATGTGCTATGGTGGGTGCTATGAATTGTGTAAGCCTGATGATTCACAGACCTGTACCCCTGAGGCAAATAATACATTATGTGTTAATTTAAAAAGTAAAAATAAATTTAAAAAAATTTTTTAAAGAAAAGAATTTAAGCATCTCCCTATTAAAAAAATCAACAAAACAAAAGAGAAAAATGCAAGAAAGTTAAGACAAATAAAAAAACCTATAAGACATGGAAAACAAAGAGCAAAATAACAGAAATAAGTCACACCTTATCAATACTTACTTTAAATGTAAATGGATTAAACTCCCCAATCTAAAGATAGTGGTAGAATAATTTTTTTTAAAGTGATTCAAGTATGTACTGTCCACACAAGTGTCACATTAGATCCAAAGTCATAAATAGTTTAAAAGTGAAAGGATGGAAAAAGATATTCCATGCAAATACTACCAAAAGAGAGGAAGGCTATCAGACAAAATATACTTTAAATCAAAAAGCATTATAAGAGAAAAGAAAGTAATTCTGTATTAATACAAGTTATAATACAGCTAGATGAAATATCCATTATAAACATTTACACACCTAATAATAGACCATTAAAATATATAAAGCATGAATTAACAGAAGACAAAAATAGTTCTACAGTAATAGCTGGGAGACTTCGATGCCCCATTCTCAATAATGGATAATACAATCTGACAGAAGACAACAAATTTGAGGATTTAAAAGACATAATAAACCTACTGGATCTAATGGACACACACAAAACAATCTGAACAGGAACAACAGGAGAATACATACATAGGACATTCTTCAAGACAGACCATATTCTAGGAACAAATTAAGTCTCAACAGATTTAGAAATATGAAAACTCACAAATCTGTTGAAATTAAACAATACACTCTTAAATAGCCAATGCTTCAAAGAAGAAATCACAAAAGAAGTTAGAAAATACTTAAGAGATGAATGAAAACAAAACAACATACAAAAGAAATCTGCAAAACAGGGGCGCCTGGGTGGCTCAGTTGGTTAAGCATCTGCCTTTGGCTCAGGTCATGATCCTAGGGGTCCTGGGATCAAGCCCTGCATCCAGTTTCTTGCTCAGCAGGGAGCCTGCCTCTCCCTCTGCCACTCCCCCTGCTTGTGCTCTCTCACTCTCTCTTTGTCAAATAAATAAATAAAATCTGAGTGAAATAAGTCAAGCAGAGAAAGTCAATTATCATATGGTTTCACTTATTTGTGGAGCATAACAAATAACATAGAGAACATGGGGAGATGGAGAGAAGAGAGTTGAGGGAAATTGGAAGGGGAGATGAACCATGAGAGACTATGGACTCTGAAAAACAACCTGAGGGTTTTGAAGGGGTGGGGGGTGGGAAGTTGGGAGAACCAGGTGGTGGGTATTAGGGAGGGCATGTATTGCATGGAGCACTGGGTGTGGTGCAAAAACAATGAATACTGTTACGCTGAAAAGAAATTTTTAAAAAATTCACAAAACACAACAAAAGCACTAGTAATATGAGGTATTACCTTATAAAAAATAAAGACCTCAAATCAACTACCAAATTTTACAATTTAAGGAACTAGAAGAAGAAAAAAATAAATTCAAAACTAACAGAAAAAAGAAATCATAAAGAGCAGAGCAAATAACATACAGAAGAAAACAGAAAAGATTAATGAAACCAGTAGTTGGTTCTTTAAAAAAATCAACAAACATGGCAAACTTTAGCAAAATGAGTGAAGAAAAAAAGCAAGATGATGCAAATTACTAAAATCAAAAATTAAAGTGGGGACATTGCTAATGATTCCACAAAAATACAAAGGATTATTATTGAGTACTATGAACTGTATGTCAACAAATTGGATAATGTAGACGAAATGTACAAATACCTAAAAATAGAAAACCTAGACTGAATCACAAAGAAAAAGAAAATCTGACTTGACCTAAAATTAGTAAGAAGATTGAATCAGTAACCAAAAACCTCCCAACAAAGAAAAGCCCTACCCCTGATGGTTTCACTGGTAAATTCCAAAATTTTATGAGTAAGGGCAATCATTCTAAACTTTTCCCAAAAATGGAAGCTAAAAGAACAATTCTAACTTATTCTATGAGGACAGCATTACCCTGATACTGAAGCTAGACAAAGACACCACAAGGAAAGAAAACTAAAGACCTTACGAACATTGACTCAAAATTCCTCAAAAAATAATAACAAACCAAAGTCAGTAGCAAATTAAAAACATTTTACACCATGGCCAAGTGGGATTTACTCCTATAATGCAAGAATGGTTCAACATACAGAAATTTATCAATATAAAGACCACAGTAAGAGAATGAATAGAAAAAAGACATATGATCATCCCAACTAATACAAAAAATTTTGGCAAAGTTCAGTATCTTTTCATGATGAAAACACTTAACCAGGGCTGGAAGGAAACTACTTCAACATAATAAAGACCATACATGAAAAATCCAAGCAAACATCATACTTAGTGGTGAAAGACTAAAATCTTTTCCTGTAAGATCAGGAACAAGAAAATGATTCCCATTTTTGCTATTTCTACTCAACACAGTACATAGCCAATGAGACCAAAAAAGAAAGAATAAAGGCACCAAAACTGAAAAGGATTAAGTAAAAAGACTTCTATTTTTTCTTCTATTTTTTCACTCCTTTTTAGAGATGGTATCATCTTATTCATAGAAAACCCGAAGAATTCCACAAAAAGACTGTTACATAAATGAACCAAATAAGGTGGCAGGATACAAACTCAACACAAAAATCAGCTGCATACCTATACATTTAACAATGAAAAATCTGAAAGGAAATGTAAACAATTCCATTTATAATAGCATCAAAAAGAAGAAGCTTTAGGAATTAACTTAACCAAGGAGGCAAAAGACACATAAAATGAAAACTACAAAACACGGCTAGAAGAAATTAAAGACATGAATAAATGTAATCACATTACATGCTCATGAATAGGAAAGCTAAATGTTAAGATGTAAATACTACTCAAAGCAATCTATAGGTTTAATGCAACTGTATCAAAAAATTTTAAAAAAACCTATCCCAAAACTCTTATGGAACTTTAGGGACTCCATAGCCAAAACAATCTTGAAAAAGAAGAACAAAGCTGGAGAACTTACACTTCTTTATTTCAAAACTTAATATAAAGCTACAGTAATCAAAACAGTGTGGTATTGGCATAAGAAACATATAGATCAATAGAACGGAATAGAGAACTGAGAAATAAACTCTATATAGCAAATGTTTTTAATTTTTTTAAACAGGCTCCACACCTATCATGGAGCCCAATGTGGGGCTTGAACTCACAACACTGAGATCAAGACCTGAGCTGAAATCAAGAGTCAAATGTTTAACTGACTGAGCCATACAGGTATCCCTATATAGTAAATGTTTTTTAGCAAGAGTGCCAAGACCATTCAATGGGGGAAAGGACAGCATTTTCAAAAATGGTGCTGGGAAAACTGGATATAAACATGCCAAAGAATGAAGTTGGACTTCTACTCAACTCTATATACAAATAACAACACAAAATGGATTAAAGAACTAAATGCAAGAGCTAAAATTATAAAACTCATAAAGGAAACATATGGGAAAATCTTCATGACCATAGCAATGAATTTGGCACTGATTTCTTGAATATAACATCAAAAGCACAGGAAACACAAAACAAACTACTTTATGAAGATTAAGGATTTTAAGCATCTCAAGAAACTATGAACAAAAGTAGGAAGGCAACCCACAAAATGGGATAAAATATTTGTAAGTCATGTATTTGATAAGGCATTAATATTCTGAA
Source organism: Mustela lutreola (assembly GCF_030435805.1). Classification (NCBI taxonomy): domain Eukaryota; kingdom Metazoa; phylum Chordata; class Mammalia; order Carnivora; family Mustelidae; genus Mustela; species Mustela lutreola. The sequence goes on along the minus strand of NC_081291.1, from coordinate 175,630,275 downwards.
TATAGAGACAATTAAAACTCAACAGCAACAAAAAACCTGCCCAAGTCAGCAAAAAACTGGAATAAACATTTCTCCAAAGAAGATATACAAATGCTTAATAAGCACAAGGAAAGATATTTAACATCACTAATTATTTGGGAAACACAAATCAAAAACACAACCACCTATTACTTCACACCATTAGGATGGCTATTATGAAAAAATTAAAAGTGTTGATAAAGATGCAGAAAAAGTGGAACCCCTGCATACAACTAGTGGCAATGTAAAATGGTGCATCTGCTATGGAAAAGAGCACAGTGAATAAAAAATAAAAAACAAAAAACAGAATTACTACAAGATCCAGCAATCCTACTTTGGGGTATCTATCCCAGTTTCAAAGAACGGAAAACAGGGTTTTGACAATATATTTGTATACCCCCATTAACAGTGGCATTATTCACAATAGTAAAAATGTGGAAGCAACATAAGTGTCCACTGACAGATGAATGGCTAAGCAAAACTGTGGTGTGTGTGTGTGTGTGTGTGTGTGTGTGTGTGTGTGTGTGTGTGTGTGGAGAGAGAGAGAGAAAGAGAGGGCATACACACACACAATATAATGTTAACCAGCTTTAAAAGGAAATAAATTCTGACATGTTGCAACATAAATAAACTTGGGGATATTATGCCAAGTAAAATAAGCTAACCACAAATAAATAATCAATGATTCCACTTACATGAGGCACTTTAAAGTACTCAAATCCATATGAAGTAGAATGTTGGTTGCTAGGGGCTGAAGGATAAGGGAGAAATTGGTAGTCACCATTTAATGGGTATACAGTTTAAGTAGTACAAGATGAAGAGTTGTTAGAGATGGATGGCATTGATGTTAGTACAACATTATAAGTGTATTTAAAACCACTAAACTATAAGAAAATAATTAAAAAAGCAAGCTATGAATGGCATATTAAAAATTAATAATAAATAAACATGAGAAAATATTTAATTAAAAAAAATAAATAAAACCACTAAACTGGGGTGCCTGGGCGGCTCAGTGGGTTAAGCTTCTGCCTTTGGTTCGGGTCATGGTCTCGGGGTCCTGGGATCGAGCCCCGCATTGGGCTCTCTGCTTGGCAAGGGGCCTGCTTCCTCCTCTCTCTCTGCCTACTTGTGATCTCTGTCTGTCAAATAAATAAAATCCTTAAAAATAATTTTTTAAAAAACCACTAAACTACACATTTAAAAATGGTTAAGATGGGGAGTGTCTGGGTGATACAGTCACTTAAGTAACCAACTGTTGGTTTCACCTCAGAGTTGTAAGTTGAGCACCCTTTGCTCAGCAGGGAACCTGCTTCTCCCTCTGCCTGCTGCTTCCCCTGCTTGTGTACTCACTGACTCTCTGATAGGTAAATGAATAGATAGATAGACAGATAGATGAATAGATAGATATCTTTTTGAAAAATAATAGTAAGATGAGCCCCGCATCAGGCTCCATTTTGAGCACAGATCTGCTTAAGACTCTCTCCCTCTGCTCCTCCCCACCATGTGCTCTTTCTTTTTCTCTCTGTCTCTCAAATAAATAATTCTTTTTATTAATGGTTAAGATGGCAAATTTTGTGTTTTGTGAATTTTACAATAAAAAAAGCAGTATCTTGGTGCCTGGGTGGCTCAGTGGGTTAAGCCGTTGCCTTCGGCTCAGGTCATGATCTCAGGGTCCTGGGATCGAGTCCCGCATCGGGCTCTCTGCTCAGCAGGGAGCCTGCTTCCTTCTCTCTCTCTCTCTGCCTGCCTCTCAGTATACTTGTGATTTCTCTCTGTCAAATAAATAAATAAAATCTTTAAAAAAAAAAAAAGATTTAAAAAAAATTTTAAAAAGCAGTATCTGTCAAAAATTATAAAAACTTATACTTCAAATTGACACATACTCTTCTAGTAAATGATATACCAATAAAGTTTATCTTTAAAAAAACAAACAAACAAACAAAAAGAACAAATAGAAAACCAGAATAGTTCTATAATCAGAAGCTGCTCACACACAAAAAAAGGCAACACAAAATAATGAGGAAGGACTGAATTTTTAAGAAGCAATAAAGAATGAGAAAAAGGAAACTGACAGATTGCCAGTTTATTTCCTCAAGAAAAGAAATCACTGGTCCCAAAAGAAGCTCAATTCCTCTCGCACATTCAAATTGTTTTTGGGGGGTTGAATTGTGCCCCAGAAAAAAAGACAGTCTAAACTCCTAACCCCAGTATCTCAGAATGTTACTTTACTTGGAAATATTGTCTTTACAGAGGTAATGAAGTTAAAATGACATCAACAAGTTAGGCCATAATACATTATGATTGGAGTTCTTATAAAACCTACAAAGTAGGGATGCCTGGATGGCTCGGTCAGTTAATCGCCTGCCTTTGGCTCAGGTCAAGATCCCAGGGTCCTGGGATTGAGTCCCTCAGTACGCTCCTTGCTCAGCAAAGAGCCTGCAGCTCCCTTTGCCTGCCACTCCTCCTGCTTCAACTCTCGTACACACTCTCTCACACTCTCTCTCTGGCAAATAAATAAATAAATAAAATCTTCAAAACAAAAAAAACCACTGGAAATTGAACACAGAAACAGAAATACACAAAGAGAAAGACAACATGAAGACACCCGGAGAGAATATGTAAACAAAAAAGATTGCAGTGATGCATCCAAAACACAAGGAATGCCTGAAGAAGAGAGGAGAGAGACAAGAACAGGTTCTCCCTGATGCCTTCACTAGATCAGTGCTCTGTGCTCACTTCAGCAGCACATACACAAGACCAATGCTCTAACCCCTGAGCTACGGAGCCTCCGAGATGGCTTTAGAGGAAGCATGGCCCTACTGACATTTTCACATGAATTCTGAGTGGATTAAACAATCTAGTCAAAAGGCAGAGACTGCCAGAACAGATGAAAAGTCAAGATCTGCCACGTTGTTCCCCTTAAAAATTCTTATGTTAAAATCCTAAACCCCCAAAGTGATAGTATTGGAGGGGGCCCTTTCAGAAGTGATTAGATCATGAGAGTGGAATCCTATAAATAGCACTCTTATAAAGGAGGCCTAAGAGAGACCCTTTCCACCCTTTGAGGATACAATGAAAAGATGGCTATTTGCACAAAGCAAGAAGCCCTCATATACAATGAAGCTTCTAGGGCTTTGATAGTGATCTTCCCTGCCACTAGAACTATGAAAAATAAATATTTGTTGTTTGTAAGCCTCCCAGTCTATGGTACTTTGTTATATAGCAGCTCAAATTGCCAGGACAAGATCCAACTAAATGCTCTCAATGAGACAATTTGGATTGAAAGAAATAGGTTCAAAGTGAAAAGGTGAAAAAAGGTATACCATGCAAACACCAATCTTAAGACAAATGCAGTATATCAATATCAGACACAATAGACCTTAAAACAAACAAAAATAGAGATAATGTGGGACATTTCATTGATAAAAGGGTTAATTCATCAGAAAGATACACCAATTACAAATATCCATACACTTAATAACAGGACAACAAAATACATTAAACAAAAACTGATAAAACAAAAGAGAGAAATTCAACAGTAATGGTTCGATACTTCAAAACACTTGACAATTTTTAGAAATACTAGAATGAACATCATCGAGGATAACAGGAGCCTTGAATAACAGTATCAACTAATTCAACCTAACAGACCGCTACAGAACACTCCACCAAACAGGAAGAGAATACACATTCTTCTCAAATACACAAAATATTCTGCAAAAAGACTCAAGACCATATGTGATGCCATAAAATAAAGCTCAATAAATTCACAAGAAAGGTGGGCTGCCTGAGTAACTCAGTTGGTTAGGTGTCTATCTTCGGCTTAGGTCATGATCCTGGAGTCCCGGTATCAAGTCCCATGTCAAGCTCCCTGTTCAGCAGGGAGTCTGCTTCTCCCTCTGTGCCTCCCCCTGCTCATACTCTCTCTCTCTCTCTCTCGCGCTAATAAATAAATGAAATCTTTTTTTAAAATTTGTAAGAAAGGAAATCATACAAAATGTTCTCAGACCCCAATGAAATTCAATTAAAAACTAACAACAGACAAGTCAGTCACGGTAACATACTATAGAGCTCAGTGACTATAGTTAATAACACTGTATTGTATATTTGAAAATGTCTAAGAGAGTGGGAGTAAATCTCAAAAGTTCTCATCACAAGGAAAAAAGAAATGTTAAACTGTGCACGCAGAAGGACCAACTAGACTTACTGTGGTGATCATTTCTCAATATATACAAATACTGGATCATTACATTGTATACCTGAAAATAATATAATGTTGTATCAATTATATCTCAATAAAAAATTAACAGAAGAAAATCTTTGAAATTTAAAAATATGCCAAAAATAAATTATATACACTTTCATAACAAATAGGTCCAAAAAATCTTACCTATCAGAAAATACTTTCAAGATTAATGAAAAGAACATCACAACATACCAAAATTTATGAGATATAACTAGCTAATATGTAATATAGCTCAGGGGAAATTTAAAACTATAAACGTCTATGTTAGAAAAGGAGACAAATCTCAAATCAATAAACTTACAATACACCTTAAAATTTAGAAAAAGAAGTACAAACTATTTCCAAAATAAGAACAAGGGAAAAAAAGATTATAGTAGAAATAAATAAAATAAAATACAAAAAACCAATAAGAAGAATTGATGAAATCAAAAGTTGGTTCACTGAAAAGATCAACAGCATTAACAAATCTTTAGGAAGACTGAACAGAAAAAGAGAAAGAAGACGCAAATTAGTAAATCAGTAATGGAAAAGAGATCATTAACTATATTACAGTAATTAAAAAGATTATGAGAGAATATTTTGAATGAGCATATGTCAATAAATTAGACAACTTATAAAACGCACAAATTCCTAGAAAGGCACAGCTACCAAAACTGACATTAAAAAAAAGAATATCTTAATAGAGCTACAACAAATAAAAATTTATAGTTGTAATGTGAAAACTTCATACAAACACACACACATGCAAAATGCTAATGACCAGATAGCTCATTGGTGCATTTGATCAAACAGTCAAAGAAAAACTGGCTCAGACAAAAGAGATTGTGACTATTCATCTCAGGGCTGTGGGTTCAAGCCCCACGTTGGGTGTAGAGATTACTTAAAAATACAATCTTAGGGACACCTGGGTGGCTCGGTCAGTTGAGTATCTGCCTTCAGCCCAAGTCATCATCCTGGAGTCCTAGGATAGAGTCCCACATCCAGCTCCTTGCTCAGCAGGGAGCCTGCTTCTCCCTCTGCCTGCTGCTCCCCCTGCTTGTGTTCGCTAGCGCTCTCTCTCTGACAAATAAGTAAAACTGTTAATAAAAAAATAAAATTTAAAAAATACAATCTTAGGGGCGCCTGGGTGGCTCAGTGGATTGGGCCGCTGCCTTCGGCTCAGGTCGTGATCTCAGGGTCCTGGGATCGAGTCCCGCATCGGGCTCTCTGCTCGGCAGGGAGCCTGCTTCCCTCTCTCTCTCTGGCTGCCTCTCTATCTACTTGTGATTTCTCTCTGTCAAATAAATAAATCTTTAAAAAAAAAAAATAAATAAAAAAAAAATAAAAAATACAATCTTAAAAACAAAACATTTAAAGAAAAATTAATATTGACCCTCCAAAAATTCTTCCAGAGAAACAAAAGGAAGAGAGAACACTTCCAACTCATTCTTTAAGGCCTGTATTAACCTGATTCCAAAGCCAGACAGAGAGAACTTAAGAAAACAGCAGTTAGGGGCAGCTGGGTGGCTTAGTGGGTTAGGCCTCTGCCTCCAGCTCAGGTCATGATCTCAGGGTCCTAAGATGGAACCTGCATACGGCTCTCTGCTCAGCAGGGAGCCTGCTTCCCTCTCTCTCTGCCTTCCTCCCTGCCTGCTTGTGATCTCTCTCTCTCTCTGTCAAATAAATAAATAAAATCTTTAAAAAAAAGAAAACAGCAGTTAAATTTCTCTTCTTAATGCAAATGTAAACATATTCAACAAAATCCTAACAAACTGAATCCAGCAACATATAAATTGGATAATAAATTAGGATCAAGTGGGATTTGTCCCAAGAATCAAAGTTAGTTTAAGATTTTAAAATAAAGTTATATTATTATTTTATTAATACATTGTGTCAATAAAGGATACAAATTATATAATATGAATGCAGAAAAGGCATTTGACAAAATCCAACACACATTCATGATAAAAAGTCTCCAACAAATTAGTAGAAAGGAACTTCCTCATCATGAAAATGGATAGGTATTAGTCTATCTTGGTTACTATAACAAAATATTATAAAGTGGGTGACTTATAAACAACATTCATTTCTCATGGCTCTGGAGACTAAGTTCAAGATGAGGGTGCCAGCCAGCATGGTCAGGCTCTGGTAAAAGCCCTCTTCTAGACTGCAGATTGCTAACTTCTCACTGTGTCCTCACATGATGGAAGAAACTAGGAAGCTCTGTGAGATCTCTTATTTAGGCAGGAATCCCATTCATGAGTGCTCCACCCTCATGAGTTAAACAACCTCCTAAGGACCCCATCTCCAAATTCCATCACACTGGGCATTAGAATATCTTTCTTTTTTATTGTTTTATGTTATCACCATACAGTACATCATTAGTTTTTGATGTAGTGTTCCATGATTCCTTGTTTGTGTGTAACACCCAGTGCTTCATGCAATCCATGCCCTCCTTAATACCTACCATCAGGCTCATCCATCCCCCCACCGCCCTCCCTTCTAAAACCCTCTGTTTGTTTCCCAGGGTCCATAGTCTCTCATGATTCATTTCCCACTCCGATTTCTCCCCCTTTGTTTTTCCCTTCTCCTAATGTCTTCCATGCTATTCCTTATGTTCCACAAATATGTGAAACCATATGATAACTGACTTTCTCTGTTTGACTTATTTCACTTAACATAATCGCCTCCAGTCCCATCCATGTTGATCCAATAGCTGGGAATGTCAACATAAACATTTTGAGGGGACACAGACACTCAAACGACAGCAAAGCATCTAAGAAAAATCTGGCTGACATGATACTAATGGTAAATAATGGTAATGATAATGGTAAAATACTAACTTTTTGCTCTGAGAGTGGGGGAAAAAAGAAAGATGTCCATTCTCACCACTTCTATTCCACATTGTACTAGATGTTCTAGCCAGGACAATTAAGCAAAGAAAGAATATTAAAGGCCTCCAATTGGAAATAAAGAAGTAAAACTGTCTTTATGAACAAAACTCCAAGCAATCTACAAAACACTTCTAGAATTAGTAAGACACAGTCACAGCATATTATAAATCAGTTCCTATACACTAACAATGAACAGTGTGAAAATAAAATTTAAAAAAAATTCTAGTCACAAGAGCATCAAGAAGAAAATAAATAACCAAACACTGTAGAAATAAATTAAAAAGGATCTAAATAAATGGGAAGATATTCATGTCCATGAATCAGAGGACTTTTAAATATTAAGTCAAATATGGCCAAAATCCCCAAATTAGTCTACAGATTCAACACATCCTCTATCAAAATTCTTGTTGGCTTTTTTGTTAAAATTGGCAATCTGATTCTAAAATTCAACAAGAAATACAAGGAACCCAAAACAATCTTGAAAAATGTAATAAAGTTGGAAGTCTCTCACTTCCCGATTTCCAAACTCAATGCCAAGTTGTAGTAATCGAGACATAGTGGTACTGGCATAAGAACAGATACATAGGTCAATGGAATATAATTCTAAACCCAGCAATAAATCTTTATATTTATAGTCAATTGATTTTCAACAAAGTACCCAAAAAATTGGTACCCATTCAACCAATGGTACTGGGACAACTGCATATTCACAAACAAAAATATAAATTTGGATGCCTATCTCATATCATATCCAAAAACTAACTCCAAATGGATAAAAGACCTAAATCTAATAGGTAGAATCTTAAAACTCTTAGAAGAAAACCCAAGATTAAATCACTATAACCTCAAATTAGGAAACAGTTTCCTAAGACAACAAAAGCACAGCAACAAAAGAAAAATATATAAGTGAGAGTTTTTTTTTTTTTTTAAGATTTTATTTATTTGTCAGAGAGAGCGAGTGAGAGCGAGCACAGGCAGACAGAGTGGAAGGCAGAGTCAGACGGAGAAGCAGGCTCCCTGCGGAGAAAGGAGCCTGATATGGGACTCGATCCCAGGACGCTGGGATCACGACCCGAGCCGAAGGCAGCTGCCCAACCAACTGAGCCACCCAGGCGTCCCATAAGTGAGAGTTTTTTTAAATGAAAAAATTTCTGTGCTTCAAAAGACACTATCAACATCAAGAAAGTGAAACACTGAGTGGGAGAAAATGTTTGCAAATCATATATCTGATAAAGACTTGTAGGGACGCCTGGGTGGCTCAGTCGGTTAAGCAGCTGCCTTGGGCTCAGGACCGTGATCCCAAAGTCCTCAGATTGAATCCCGCATCAGGCTCCTTGCTCAGTGGAAAGACTGCTTCTCCCTCTGCCTCTGCCTGCCACTCTGCCTGCGTGCTCTCTCTCTCTCTGACAAATAAATAAATAAAATCTTAAAAAAAAAAAAAAAAAGACCTGTATACAGACTATAAAAATAATTCTTACAACTCAACAAAAATGGAAACAACACAATTTTAAAATGGTAAAGGATCTAAATAGACTACTCTCCAAAAAAGATAAAAAATGACCAACAACCACATAAAAAAATAACATCATTAGGAAATACAAATCAAAACTACAATGAGGTACCATTTCACACCCATAGGGACATCTATGGAAGGAAGGAAGGGAGAGAGAAAGGGAGAGAATTAACTATTGGTAAGGATATGGAATCATATCCAATATGTTTTTCATTTCCTACAGACAATTAACTTGAAAAGGGAGAATAAGACTAAGTACCTCAGAAAGTCCTTTGACATAAATTTAAGAACTCCAAGACTAATGTCTTCTAATTCATGTGATCTCCCAGTAACTGTAATTTTTACTTTACTACTCATTTTTTCATTCATTCACTATTCTAAATAAGAAAATTCAACGCTCTTTTGCACAATAACAGCTTTTTAATCATTAACAGACGTCCAATCCTAAAGTGCTCTAAATTTCCTTTAACTGTAATACAATCCCCCAAATATTTAATTCTAGTATAACCATAATTCACTAACAATATGACTAGTCCCAGAATTGCTAAGTTGAGCATCCTTCTTACTGCAGACCACAAATGATGAATCAAGCATTATAATCAGTCTATATTTAACTCTTGTTTTATCAGCTAAAGTTTATCAAGATGTTCCAAATGCACAAAAACAAGGAGTTAAAATGACATAGAATCACAGAAAGTCCAAGCTTGAAGAGAAACAGAATTGAATCTTGAATTCAGTCTTTGTATTTCAAAAGAATGGTAACTGAGACCCAAAGAGGTTAGATGAATCACCCATGGTCACACTATTTATACACAATATAAGTCCATCTTATGTCATGCACACATTATCTTACCTTTCTGGTGATGTTTTAGAAGTGACAGGACGTCCACGGACACCTTTTCTACTTTTATGGTCTAGAGATAGGACCTTATTTCTTAGGCTTCTTTTCCACTGGGGGGGAAAAAAATGGAATTTAATACTAAGTATGACAATATAACAATTACAAGTCACTTAAATTTCCTTTTATTTAGAAATTCGAGATAAACAGCCAAATAGGGCACAAAAGAAAAAAAGTGCAATCCACAAAACCCCCTGGCTCTTTTGCTAGTACAGAAATATAAGTCCACCAAAAAATAGGAGGATATTTTAAAATGTCAAGGTAAGTTTAGTTAGGAAATGCAACATTTTGAGGCTCCAAAGCTTACATAATCATATGATTTTGTAAGACAAAAGGAAATAAAAATTATTATATACCAAGTTAAATGGGGTCTGTGATTTTGAAGTTGCATTTATAACAACTGGAAGGGATTACAACTGGTTCCCTATGAATTGCTAAACGGAAAATTTTAGGAAAGAGTCACACATTTTACTAAGAGGGTTTAGATTTAATCTGACTAGACCCAAAAATTAAAATTATTTAATACAAAAGAATATGAATCTAGACAAGTAAATTATTTATCTTCTCTGCATTTGTTTCCTTCTCTCCATTAGTTCCCTTACCATTAAAATGGACATAATAGTCGCTATCTCACAAGGACAGAAGATAATACATATGTATTAAGTTTAAAACACTGTTTTCCTTAAAGAGATTTGTACACCTGTGCTTATAGCAGCACTATTCACAAAAGTTAAAAGGTAGAAGTGATTCAAGTATCCCATCAGTAAAAAAAAAAAAAAAAATGGATACAATGAAATATTGTTCAGTCTTTTTTTTATTCAGTCTTAAAAAGTTAACTTTCACACATGCCACAACATGGATAACCCTTGATGACTGTCGGAGAACAAAAAATATATATATTGGTCTCTGCCCCATTTCCTGGCATAGAGCTCCTAAAACCCTTACAATTTCCTGGATTGTTATAATATTCTTTTGTTATAATATTTGATCCTTGATCCCCATTCCTAACATAGGCCTCCTGAAACCCTTGTAATTTCTTGGGTGATAGGAGTGTCTTTTGTACTAAAGAGGTTGTTCAGGGCACCTGGGTGGCTCAGTGGGCTGGGGCCTCTGCCTTAGGCTCAGGCCATGTTCCCGGGGTCCTGGGATCGAGCCCCCAGTCGGACCCTCTGCTCAGCGGGGACCTGCTTCCTCCTCTCTCTCTCTCTGCCTGCCTCTCTGCCTACTTGTGATCTGTCAAATAAATAAATAAAATAAAATAAAATAAAATAAAAGAGGTTATTCTGGGTGGGCTCCTGGAAGGCTCCTGGATGAGGGTTGGTCACCAAAAAGACTAAGCCATAATTAGAAATTTGGAATTTTTAGCCTCACCCTCCATTCTCTAGAGAGGGGGAAAGAGCTGAAAACAGACTTGGTAAGTTATACCCACATGAGGAAGCTTCCATAAAAATCCCAACAGTATGGGGTTCAGAGTAATTTCAGGTTGGTGAACACATCCACATACCACACCCGTGAACTGCACAAGGACAGAGGCTTCTGCACTGGAGACCCTCCCAGACCTCATCCTGTGTTATCTCTTCATCTAGCTGTTCAATTGTATTCTTTACTATATTCTTTAATAAACTGATAAATGTAAGTATTTTCCTGAGTTCTCCCAGCATCTCTAGCATAAAGTAATCAAACCTGATGGGGTAGCTGGGAGAACCTCAGATTTATAGCCACTCGATCACAAGCACAGGTGACAGGTGGACTTCTGGCTGGCATCTGAAGTAGGATGGAAGCATTCTTCCTGGACCAAGCCCTTAACTTGTGGGGTCTGACACTACTTTCAAGCAGTGTCATAACTGAATTAAATTATAGAATACCCAGCTGGTGTCACAGAGCATTGCTTGGTAGGGGAAAATCCACACATAACTGGTGTCAAAAGTATTGTAAATATGATAGTAGTGTAAGAGTAAATCAGACAACAAAAATATTATTCCCACCAAAGAGGGGGCAAAAAAGAATGAGAGTTTTCAACTATTACAAAAATAAGATGAACTCAGAGAGGCAAACTAGAGATAACTTTAATAGGAGGGAGATTTATTAAAATGTCATTAACTCTAAATTCTTGAATCCTACCATAACCAAGGGTAACCTGAAGTATATCCACAGATGTTAGCAAATGAAAATAAAATTCACTTAGACTTTGATCATTTGTTTCTTATAGTTAATATCACATTAAAATATTTGCATATTTTCTCTTTTTAAAAAATTAGTTAAGAATTGTAGGCTGGGTTAATAATTTGTATTTTTCACAGTTATGATTTTTCTTTTAGTCTATGAACCTATTATATGCTCTCTCTGAAAAATAAAAAATCAGATAACAAAGAATTCTCCTACAAACTTATTTTGAATGGGAATTTATTTCCATACATAATCTGAAAGCTACCTGACCACAAATAGGAAAGTTAAGATAGCATGAATTTTATTTTAAATATAAAAAAGGCTTTTAGAAAGAGAAAAAAAAAACTTTGTTCACAGACAGGATCAAAGCATTCAGTAACATAAACTTATCCCTCTCATTCTAACAAGGACACCAAAATAAAATATTATGCTAATGAAAATAAAATGGCCAAAAAATAAAATAAAATAAAATGGCCCACAATAACTACTAGAATTTCTCTGGGACAAAATCAACTCCACATGCATTCTAAGTGGTGTGGGACTCACAATCTCAACAGAGTGCTTCCTTAGATACTAAAAAGGGACCAAAGTTGTATCTTGAGGAAAATGCTGACTTTGTTTACAACTACTTACCCCTGTCACAGCTTATTGTAATAAAAATGTATGACGACTTTCCAACCAATTGAGATTATTGGTCTGGATTTAACTTTATATCAGAATTTCAACTCTATTGACTCTTCTTCCAGTTTCCAAAGTAAACAATATGTAATGAAAACACATAAAAAAAAATAAACTGAAATTATTTGCTAACCAGTATCTACTGAGCCACTGGATGAATTATGGGGGAAGGTCTGGAGAATCCTGTATACTCTTCAATGACGTTTTCCCCAAACAACCTACATGACTACAGGAAAATATATAACCAGGAAATTAACAATGAGACAATTTGTGACTTTATTAAGATTTCACCTGTTTTATATGCAAACATTTGTGTATGTGTGCATTTTTAGTTCAGTGCTATTTTATCATATGTGCACATCTGTGTAACCACAACCAAAGTCAAGATACAGAATAGTTAAGCTACACATATCCTTTCTGCTACCATTTTATAAACACAGCTTGCCACCCTCCCTTCCATTAACTCCTAGCCTCTAAAGGCCCTGAGAGTTTTCCTAGCAAATCAGACATTTCAGTAAGAAAATGAATGCAATATTCTCTATTCCATTAACTAGAAGTGAACAATTCCCCATTCATTCTATAATATAAGTACTGCATTGATAATGAATCCACAGAATGGCAGTACCAGAAGAAAAAAACCTAAAAACCAACATCTCCAATAAACATAAACAAAAACACTCAACAAAAAAATTAGCAGATCAAAACAAGTAATACATGAAAAGAATAATACAATACAGGCAGTTAAGATTTATTCTAGGGCAGAAAGGTGGTTTAATATTCAAAGATGAATCCAAAGCAAAAAAAAAAAAAAAAGACCCACTATACACTGAACACAATATGAAATGTCAAGGGATACAGATATGCCATTCTAACACAGATGAAAAGAAAGATAGAGTAGTTATACTGTCCAGAAAAGGAAAAATTATCAATGTAGAGGGATAAAGAGAAATACTACATAATGTTAAAAGGGGTCAATTCTCCAAGAAGACATAACAATCTTTAATATCTATGTGCTCAACAATAGAGCACCAAAATATATAAGGCAAAAATTGATAAAAATACAAAGACAAATAAAAGAATCAACAATTATAACTGAAGACTTTAATACCACTCCATCAGAAACAGATCCAGCAGGCAGAAAGCAGGAAATAGTAAGGACAGAGTAAAACTGAACAACACCATCAATCAACTGTATTCAATTAACATTTATGAATACTTGTAGTGTATAAACAATGAATTTTGGAACACACACACAAAAAAACTTAATTTAATTTAAAAATTGACTCAATAAATTATACTGAGTGCCTACTACATGCTAGGCACTTGGTTTCCAAATTTAAAAAATTAAGAGAATAGGGGCGCCTGGGTGGCTCACTGGGTTAAAGCCTCTGCCTTCGGCTCAGGTCATGATTTCAGGGTCCTGGGATCAAGCCCCGCATCGGGCTCTCTGCTCAGCAGAGAGCCTGCTCCCTCCTCTCCCTCTGCCTGCTTCTCTGCCTACTTGTGATCTCTGTCAAATAAATAAATAAAATCTTTTTAAAAAAATTAAGAGAATATACATTCTTCTCAAGCTTGTACACTAAGAGGGGAATTTATTGCATTGGATATATCTATTTTAAAAGAAGAGACAATTTGGGGAGCCTGGGTAGCTCAGTCGACTACACAGCTGCCCTCAGCTCAGGTCATGATCCCAGGGTCCTAGGGTCAAGTCCCACATTGTGCTCTCTACTCAGTGGGGAGTCTGCTTCTCCCTCTGCCCTGCCCCCCTTCATATGTACTCTCTCTTGCTCTCTCTCAAATAAATAATAAAATAAAATCTTATGGTGGGAATGCAAGCTGGTACAGCCGCTCTGAAAAACAGTATGGAAGTTCCTCAAAAAGTTGAACATAGAGTACCTTATGACTCAGTAATTGCACTATTGGGTATTTACCCTAAAGATAAAAATGTAGTGATCTGAAGGGGCACGTGTACCCCAATGTTGATAGCAACAATGTCCACAATAGCCAAACTATGGAAAGAACCTAGATGTCCATCAACAGATGAATGGATAAAGAAAATGTGGAATATATATACAATGGAATACTATGCAGCCATCAAAAGAAAAGAAATCTTGCCATTTGCAATACATGGATGGAACTAGGGGGTATTGTGCTGAGCGAAATAAGTCAATCAGAGGAAGACAATTATCATATGATCTCCCTAATATGAGGAATTTGAGAAGCAGAGCGGGGACTTGTGGGAGGTAGGGGAAAAAAATGAAATAAGATGGGATCGGGAGGGAGACAAACCATAAGAGATTCTTAATCTCACAAAACAAACTGAGGGTTTTGGCAGGGGTAGGGAGAGGGTTGTTGGATTATGGACGTTGGGGGTATGTGATATGGTGAGTGCTATGAGATGTGTAAGCATGACAATTCACAGGGGCAAATAATACATTATATACTAATAAAAATAATTAATAAAAAAAAAACTTTAAGAAAATTAAAAACAGGGGCACCTGGGTGACTCAGTGGGTTAAAGCCTCTGCCTTCGGCTCAGGTCATGATCCCAGGGTCCTGGGATTGAGCCCCACATTGGGCTTTCTGCTCAGCAGGGAGCCTGCTTCTCTTCCTTTCTCTCTGACTGCCTCTCTGCCTACTTGTGATCTCTGTCTGTCAAATAAATAAATAAATAATCTTAAAAAAAAAAAGAAAATTAAAAACAGAAAAATAAAATCTTAAAAAAATAATAATTTTTTTTTTTTTTTTTAGAGAGAGAGATCACAAGTAGGCAGAGAAGCAGGCAGAGAGAGGGGGAAGCAGGCTCACTGCTGAGCAGAGAGCCCAATGCGGGGCTCGATCTCAGGACCCTGAGACCACGACCTGAACCGAAGGCAGAGGCTTAACCAACTGAGCCACCCAGGCGCTTCAAAAATAAAATAATTTTTAAAAAGAGACAATTCTAAAATAAATAAGCTAAACTTCTAGCTTTGGAAAGTAAAAAACAAAGAGCAAATTAACTCCAAAGTAGCAGATAAAATGAAAAATAAAACAGAAATTGATGAAATTGAAAACAAGAAATCAATAGAGGAAAACTTTCAAAACCAAAAGTTGCTTCTTAAAAAAACCAATAAAACTGACAAAACTCAACCCAGGTTAACGAAGGAAAAAAAAAAAAACACTAATTACTAATATGAGAAATGAAAGAGAGGTAATCACTACTAATCCCATGCACACTATATAAAAATAATAAAGAAATGCTATAAACAATTCTACTCACATATATGATAACCCAGATGAAATGAACCAATACTTTGAAGACAAAATCTACCAAAACTTACACAATGAGAATTACCTAATCTGAACAGGCTCATATCTATTAAAGAAATTGAATCAATATTTAACACCATCTAAAACAGAAAGCACTGGACCCAGACTGGCTCACTGGTTAAGTCTACTAAACATTTAAAGAAACCACTTACACCAATTCTCAACAACTTCTTCCAGAAAACAGAAGCAGAGGAACATTTCCAAAGTCGTTCTATAAAGACAGCATTATCTTAACATCAAAACCAGAAAAATATAAGATAGTGAAACCATACAATCTCTCTTAGAAATACAGATGCAGAAATCTCAAAAGTATCAAATCCAACAATGGGCAAAAATAATTATACATCATGAACAAGTAGGATTTATTTCAAATATGTGATGCTGGATAATGGATTGGAAAATTCATTGATGTCAACAAGCTAAATAAGAAAAATCCAATGATCATATCAATAGATACAGAAAAAAGCATATGACAAACTCTAAAAGCCATTTATGATTTTTTTAAAGAGAATTCCAGCAAAGGAGCAATAGAGGGGAATATTCTCAATCTAATAAAGAACATCTACAGTAAACCTACAGAAAATATACTTAATGGTGAGAAACCAGATGCTTCCACATCAAAAACAAAGCGAGGATGTATCCTTTCAACACTCCTCTTCAGCTTCATACTGGAAGTCCAAGATAATGCTTTAAGATAAGTAAAGGAAATAAAAATACAGATTGGGAGAAAAAAATAAAACTTTTATTTAAGGTGACATAACTGTCTATGTAGAAAATCCCAAAGAATCAATTTTTTTAAAAAAATCAACTCCTTCAACAAATAAGCCATTATAGCCATGGTGCAGGAAACAAGATATTTTTACAAAAGTCAATTACTTTCTTCTTTTAAATTAACATTGCAATCTAAAGTTAAAAACAATACTATTGGGATGCCGGGGTGGCTTATTCATTGCACGTCTGCCTTCGGCTCAGGTCATGATCCCACAGTCCCGGAATCGAGCCCCACATTGGGCTCCCTGCTCAGCGGGAAGCCTGCTTTCCCTCTCCCACTCCCCCTGCTTGTGTTCCTGCTCTTGCTGTCTCTCTCTCTGTCAAATAAATAAATAAAATCTTTTTTTAAAAATCTACATTAGCACAAAAAATATATATATATGTGCAAATCAAAAAAAAAAAACCACACACATAAAATCTATACGACAAAAAACACAAAACTGTATTAAAAGGTATCAAAGATCTAAATAGGGGGTGTCTGAGTGGCTCAGAAAGTTAAGCCTCTGCCTTCAGCTCAGGTCATGGTCTCAGGGTCCTGGGATCGAGCCCCACATCAGGCTCTCTGCTCAGTGGGGAGCCTGCTTCCTCCTCTCTCTCTGCCTGCCTCTCTGCCTACTTAGGATCTCTGTCAAATAAATAAAATCTTTTAAAAAATCTAAATAGACATTTCATGTACATGGATAGGAAGACTCAATATTCCAATGCTGTCTTCCCAACTTGATCTATAAAGTCAACACAAATCAATAACCCAGAAAGTTAGTTTGTGGATGTTGACAAAATGATTCTAAATTTTAAACAGAAAGACAAAGACCCAGAATAGCCAATACAATGTTGAAGAAAAACAAACTCAGGAAACTGAGTCCCAACATCAAGACTTATTACAAAGCTACAAAACGATAAACAAATAGATCAATGGAACAGAATAAAGCACTAAGAAATAGATCCACATAATGAAATCAACTGATCTATGACATGGGAACAATGGCAATTTAATACAGAAAGGCTATTATTTTCAACAAATGGTGCTAATATCTATGTAGAAACAAATAGAGACATAACTCTTACACCTTTCACAAAAATTAATGCAAAATGGGCCAACAGATCTAAATTTAAAATGCAAAACTATAAAATTCCTAAAAGCAACACCAGCAAAAACCTAGGTGACCTTGGGTTAGGCAAGTACTTCTTAAATATAATACCTAAACAACCATCCAAGAAGAAAAAAAAAATGACAATTTGGGCTTCACTGAAATTAAAACTTCTATTTTACAAAAGTCCATTAAGGGAATGAAAAGATAACACAAAAACTAGGAAAAAAAAATTTACAGAACACATATCTGATAAAAAGACCAGTATCCAAAATATACAATAGACTCCTAAAATTCAAAAATAAGAGAACAATCCAATTTTAAGAAGAGCCAAAGATCAAGGGGTGCCTGGGTGGCTCAGTCGGTTGGGCGACTGCCTTCATCTCAGGTCATGATCTCAGGGTCCTGGGATCAAGTCCCGCATCGGGCTTCTCACTCAATGGGGAGTCTGCTTCTCCCTCTCTCTCTGCCTGCTGCTCTGCCTACTTGTGGTCTCTCTCTGTCTTTCTAATAAATAAATAAAATCTTTAAGGAAAAAAAAAAAAAGAAGAGCCAAAGATCTGAAGGCACACCTCACCAAAGAAGATACACAGCTTCCAAATATTCATATGAAAAGAAACTCAAGAAAACATATCACAAACTGCAAGTTAAAACAAGATACCACTATATATGTATTAGGATTGCCAAAACACAAAACACTGACAATACCAAATGTCAACTAGAATGTGGAGCATCAGAAAATCCCATTAGATGCAGGTGGGAATGCAATATGGTACAACCATTTTGGAAGACAGTTTAGCAATTCCTGACAAAACTAAATACACACTTAACATACAATCCAACAACTGCAATCCTTGGTATTTAGTGAAACAATTCAGAAACATGTCCACACAAAAACTTGCACATAAATGTTTACTGTGTCTTTATTCATAATTGCCAAAACTTGAAAGCAACCAAGATATCTTTCAACAGGTGATGGGTAAACAAACTGTGCTACATCCACTTAATGGAAATTATTCAGCACTAAAAACAAGGAACAGTGGGATAGGCTGCGCATGTGTGGAGGCAAGGGACATATGGAAACTACTTTCTACTCAATTTGCTGCAAACCTAAAGCTCTAAGAAATAGTCTTATAAAAAATTTTTTATTTTTTTAAAGATTTATTTATTTTTGTGAGGGAAATAGAGAGAATGCATGGGTAGGTGGAAAGACAGAGGGAGAGGGAGAAAAGAAGCAGACTTCCTGCTGAGCGAGGAGCCTGATGTGATGAGCTTAATCTCAGAACCTTGAGATCATGACCTAAGCCAAAAACAAGCTGGATGCTTAACTCAGTCACCAAGGTGCCCCCCATAAATTCTTTTTTTTAAAGAAACGAGCTATCAAGCCACAAAAAAAGACATTAATGAAGGTAAAATCATATTGCTAAGTGGAAGAAGACAATCTAAAAGGGCTGTATGATTCCATGTGACATTATAGAAAAAGTGAAACTGAACATTATTAAAAAGATCAGTGGAGCACAAAAGATTTTTTTTTTAAGATTTTTTTAAAGATTTTATTTATTTATTTCTCAGAAAGAGAGAGAGAAAGCACACAAGCAGGCAGAGAGGCAGGCAGAGGCAGAGAGAGAGGCAGGCTCCCTGCTGAGCAAGGAGCCCGATGCAGGACTCGATCCCAGGACCCTGGAATCATGACCTGAGCCGAAGGCAGCGGCTCAACCCACTGAGCCACCCAGGCGCCCCTCAAAAGATTTTTTTAACAGTGAAATTATTCTGTATCAGATTGTAATGGCAGATACATGCCATTATACACTGTCTAAACACAGAATATACTAGACAAAATGTGAACCCTAATGTAAACTATGGACTTCAACCAACAATAATCTACCAGGGATAGTTTCAGTTCAAAATGACATTGTAGGGGGACCTGGGATGCTCAGCTGGGTAAGCATCTGCCTTCGGCTCAGGTCACGATCCCAGGGTCTGGGGATCAAGCCCCACATTGGGCTCCTTGCTCAGTGGAGAGTCTGTTTCTCCCTCTCCCTCTGCTGTTCCTCCTGCTTATTCTCGCTCTCCCACTCAAATAAATAAATTAAATTAAATTTAAAAATTTTAATGACAATGTACAAGGAGCCTGAAATCACTTCCTCCCACAGACATACCATCTATATTTACATATGGAACAACTCCCTCTGAAAAAACCCAGAAACTAGCTGAACAACTCCTCTAAATATTACAGGATTGGGAAAAAGCATTGAAACATGCAGGAGAAGCTGAGATAATCTAACCATAAACACCACCCCTGGCAAAATGGAACACAACCAGGAGAGAATTGAGAACTCCTAGCTTCGCCTAAGGTACAAAGGATTTGGACCCTACAACTGGCACCCTAACTGGGATTGAGCACCGTACTTGGCTCCCTGCTCAGTGGGGAGTCTGCTTCTTCCTTTCCCACTGCTCCTCCCTACCACTCATGCTCTCTCTGCCTCTCACACTCACTCTCAAATAAACATATAAAATCTTTTAAAGGAAAGAAAATTACGGACCAATATCCCTGATAAAAATAGATACAAAATTCCTCAATAAAATATTAGCAAATCCAATTCAACCATACAAAAGAATCATACACCATGATCAAATAGGATTTATTCTAGGGATGCAAGGAAGGTTCAGCATCCACCAATCAGTGAAGGTGATACACCCCATTAACAAAATAAAAGTAAAACACATCATCTCAACAGATGCAGAAAAAGCATCTGACAAAATTCAACATCCATTCTTTAATAAAAACTCTCAATGAAGTAAACTCTCAATGAGAGTTTAATAAAAACTCTCAATGAATGTACCTAAATATAATAAAGGTCATATATCATAGTGCACACTGCTTATCATACTCAATCGTGAAAAGCTGAAAGTTTTTCCTCTAAAATCAGGAAGAAGACAAGGATTCCAACTCTACCCACTTTAACAGAATACTAACCAAATCTTGCAATTAGGCAAAAAATAAATAAATAAAAGACAACCAAATCAAAAGGAAGTAAAATTGTCTCTATTCACAGGTGACATGATATTATATATAGAAAAGCTTAAAGATGCCACCAAAAATCTTGAATTTAGGATGGACCGTGAGGGCCTAATGCTAACTGAAATAAGTCAGACCGAAAACAAACAAACGAACAAATACTGTATGAATTCACTCACAGGAGGAATCTAAGGGAAAAAAAAAAAACACCAAACTTATAAAAAGAACAAATTTGTAGTTACCAGAGTTGGAGAGTGGGCAAAGTGAGTGAAAGGGGTCAAAAAGTACAAACATTAAGTTACAAGATAAATAAGTCCCAGGAGATCGAGTCCCACATCGGACTCTCTGCTCAGCGGAGAGCCTGCTTCCCTCTCTCTCTCTCTCTGCCTGCCTCTCCATCTACTTGTGATTTCTCTCTGTCAAATAAATAAATAAAATCTTTAAAAAAAAAAAAAAAAAATAAGTCCCAGGAATGTAATATACAGCATGGTGATTTACTTAACAATATTGATTATTTACCTGAAAGTTGCTAAGAGATGTTAAAAGTCTCATCAAGAGAAAACTATTACTGGGGTACCTGGGTGGCTCAGTGGGTTAAAGCCTCTGCCTTCAGCCCAGGTCATGATGTCAGGGTCCTGGGATCGAGCCCCACATTGGGCTCTCTGCTCGGTGGGAAGCCTGCTTCCCCCTTTCTCTCTGCCTGCCTCTCTGCCTACCTATGATCTCTCTCTCTCTGTCAAATAAATAAATAAAATCTTTAAGAAATATATAAGAAAACTATTACTATGTGTTAACAGATATTAGCTAATCATTCTGCAATATAAACATATATCAAATTATTATATTGTATACCTAAAGCTAATACAATGTTATAGGTCAATTATATCCAAGAAATAATAATATCTTATCAGTACTGGCTTATCAACTGTAACAAATATACCACATTGATGCAAAGATATTAATAAAGGAAAGTATGTGGGAGTAATAGGGGAAGGGGAATTGAGGGGCATATGGGTATTGCTGGTACTACCCCTTCAATTTTTCTGTAAAGCTAAAATTACTCTAAAAATAAAATCCATTAACTAAAAAAATTAACAAACTGACTATATCAAGTGCTAAGAAAAATACAGAGCACCCAGAACTCTCCACACATTGCTGGTGAGAATGCAAAATGGTACAAACTCTCTGAAAAACGGTTTGTCAATTAATATACACTTATCATATGACCCAGGAATCCCACTCTTAAATATTTACCCAGAGAAACTAAAATTTATGCTCACAAAAAAAAAAAAAAAATGCAAACACTTATAGGAACTTTATTCCTAATGCCCAAAATCTGGAAACAACCCATATGTCCCTTAATGATACACACAAAACATGAATGAATTTCAATGACATTATGCTAAATAAAAAGTCATTCTCAAAACATTATACACTAGGATTCCATTTTATGTGACATTCTGGAAAATGTAGAGGTATAGCTACAGAAAACAACATTACCAAGGGTTAAAAGTGGGAACAGAGTATAATTACAAAGGAGACAGCACCAGGGGATTTTCTGGAGTAATGGGACAGCATAATATCTTCATTGTCATGATACTTATATGAATCTATAAAGATCCTGTAATTCAGAACTGTACACTAAGGAAAAAAACACAAACACACACACACACCCTTTTATTATGGTGATGGCTGCAAAAGCATATACATTTGTCAAAGTTCAAAGAAGAATTAAAATGGATTAATTTAATTGCAAAAAATTAACTCTCAATAAAATTTATTTTAAAAGAGCAAAAAAACTGAACACACACTTCCCAAAAAAGATATATTATAGCCAATCAACATATGAAAATGTCTTAATACCATTAGTCATCAGGAAAATGCAAATTAAAACTAAGCCCAAAAGTCCATCAACAGAAGAATTAAATAAACAAACTGTGTTATAGCCACAAAATGAAATACTACTTAGTAATAAAAAGGAACAAACTACTGATAGATGCAAAACAGGGATGGATTTCAACATTTTACTGAGCAAAAGAAGCAAAATACGAAAGAGTATTGTATGAACATATATACAAATTATTATTTATGTAGGCAGATGCATTTTTTTTCTTCAAAGAGATGAAAAAAACTATTAATGGTGGTTGCCATTAGGAAAAAGGAACAGAGAAAGAGTATTTATTTATTTCACCGATACCTTTCTATACACCCCAAATATTCTAACCTTAAGCAATTTTTTCCTTTTTTATCTCAACACAAGTCATCTTTTTTTTTTTAAAGATTTTATTTATTTATTTGACAGAGATCACAAGTAGTCAGAGAACCAGGCAGAGAGAGAGAGGAGGAAGCAGGTTCCCTGCTGAGCAGAGAGCTTGATGCGGGGCTTAATCCCAGAACCCTGGGATCATGACCTGAGCTGAAGGCAGAGGCTTTAACCCACTGAGCCACCCAGGCACCCCAGCATAAGTCATCTTATCTCATTTATTATTTCTGGTTTTTGTGCCTTGTATAAGAAACAAATGTATTATGACAGTCAAATTTTTAAATAATGTTAAAGCAACTACTATTAATGACAAATCTTTCCTCTGAGAACGAGTTAGAATAGATGGTTAATTTTTCTCGTCTGTACATAAAAACATATTCAACATGACTTAAAATTTGCTATCCTAAAATGCTAATGTTATGAACTGAATTGTGCTTCTCCTGCCAATTTCATATATTAAAGTCCTCACTGTCAATATGACTATATGTGGAAATGGGGCCTTTACAAAGTTAATTAAGTTTAAATGAGGTCGTAAGGGTAGGGACTTAATCCAACAGGACTGGCATCCTTATAAGAAGAGAAGTACCAGAAATGTGAGTATATAGAAAAAAAGGTCATAGGAAGAAACAGCAAGAAAATGACCATCTATAAACCAAAGAGAAAAGGCTTACAGAAACCAGCCCTACTGGCACCTTAATCGTGGACTTCAGCCTCCAGAACTATTGGAAAATAAATTTCTGATTTTTAGCCACCCAGTCTGTGATACTTTCTTATGTTAGCCTAGCAGATTAATACAGGCTCAAATGGACAAACTGGAAAATCTGAGAAAAATTCTATTTTTAAAAAATGACCATGAGGGGAGGAGTCAAGATCACAGAGAAGTAGCAGGCTGATATTATATCAGGTAGCAGGAGATCACCTAGATAGTTTATCAAACCATTCCAAACACATACAATTCTAACAGGAGATGAAAGAGGAGAAGAGCAGCAATTCTAGAAACAGAAAATGGACCACTTTCTGAAAGGCAGGACCTGCGGAGAAGTGAATCCAAAGCAATGGGAAGAAAGACCGCGGGGTGACAGGCCAGCTCCCAGAAAGCGGCAGAGCAGTGGAGCACAAAATCAGAACTTTTTTGTTTTTTTTCATTTATTTAACAGAGAGAGAGAGTTCACAAGTAGGCGGAGAGGCAAACATGGAGAGAGGGGGAGAAAGCAGGCTCCCTGATGAGCAGAGAGCCCGATGCGGGGCTTGATCCCAGGACCCTGAGATCATGACCTGAGCCAAAGGTAGAGGGTTAACGCACTGAGCCACCCAGATGCCCCCAAAATCAGAACTTTTAAAAGTCGGCTCCACTGAAGGACATTGCTCCAAAGGCTAAGCTGGGGTGAAGCCCATGCACAGACAGCGTGGTCTCGGGTCCCACGGGGTCACAGAAGGATTGGGGGTGTGTGAGTGTCACAGAGCTCACAGGTATTAGAGAAGGGAAGCTGGCTACAGAGACAGAGCTGAGGAGAGAGCGCTCAACTCAGGGTTACCTTAAACTGTGATCCGTGGCACACAATAAAACCCTTAAATGACACACTGGATCAGATGGACATCACAGATATATACAGAACATTCCATCCCAAAGCAACAGAATATACATTCTTCTCTAGTTCACATGGAACATTCTCCAGAATAGATCATATCCTGGGTCACAAATCAGGTCTCAACCATTATCAAAAGATTGGGATCATTCCCTGCATATTTCAGACCACAATGCTCTGAAGCTAGAACTCAATCACAAGAGGAAATTTGGGAAGAACCCAAACACATGAAGACTAAACAGCATCCTTCTAAAGAATCAATGGGTCAACCAGGAAATTAAAGAAGAATTGAAAACATTCATGGAAACAAATGATAATGAAAACATAATGGTTCAAAATCTGTGGGACACAACAAAGGCAGTCCTGAGAGGAAAATATATAGCAATACAAGCCTTTCTCAAGAAACAAGAAAGGTCTCAAATATACAACCTAACCCTACACCTAAAGGAGCTGTAGAAAGAACAACAAAGAAACCTAAACCCAGCAGGAGAAGAGAAATAATAAAGATCAGAGCAGAAACCAAAAAAACAACAACAAATCAAGGAAACTAGGAGCTGGTTCTTTAAAGAATTAATAAGATTGATAAATCCCTGGCCAAACTTATCAAAAAGAAAAGAGAAAGGACCCAAATAAATAAAATCATGAATGAAAGAGGAGAGATCACAACCAACACCAAAGAAACACAAACAATTATAAGAACATATTATGAGCAATTCTATGCCAGAAAATTTGACAATCTGGAAGACACGGATGCATTCCTAGAGAAACAGAAATTACTAAAACTCAACCAGGAAGAAAAAGAAAACCTGAACAGACCCATAACCAGTAACGAGGTTGAAGCATTCACCAAAAATCTCCAAACAAACAAGAGACCAGGGACAGTTGGCTTCCCAGGGGAATTTTACCAAACATTTACAGAAGAATTAATTCCTCTTTTCCTGAAACTGTTCCAAAAAATAGAAATAGAAGTAAAAGTTCCAAACTCATTTTATGAGGCCAGCATTACCTTGATCCCAAAACCAGACAAGGATCCCATCAAAAAAGAGAATTACAGACCAATATCCTTGATGAACATATATGTGAAAATTCTCACCAAAATACTAGCAATAGGATCCAACAGTACATTCAAAGGATTATTGACCACGACCAAGTAAGATTTATTCCAGGGCTGTAAGGTTGGTTCGACATCCGTAAATCAATCAATGTGATACAATACATTAATAAAAGAAAGAACAAGAACCATATGATACTCTCAATACATGCTGAAAAAGCATTTGACAAACCACAGCATCCTTTCCTGATCAAAACTCTTCAAAGTGTAGGGATAGAGGGTACATACCTCAATATCATCAAAGCCATCTATGAAGAACCCACAGCAAATATCATTCTCAATGGAGAAAAAACTGAGAGCTTTTCCACTAAGGTCAGGAACACGGCAGGGATGTCCATTATCACCACTGCTATTCAACATAGTACTAGAAGTCCTAGCCTCAGCAATCAGACAACAAAAGGAAATTAGAGGCATCCAAATTGGCAAAGAAGAAGTCAAACTATCACTCTTTGCAGATGATATGATACTATATGTGGAAACCCAAAAGACTCCACTCCAAATCTGCTAGAACTTGTACAGGAATTCAGTTAAGTTTCAGGATATAAAATCAATGCACAGAAATCAGCTGCATTTCTTTACACCAACAACAAGACAGAAGAAATAGAAAGGAGTCAATCCCATTTACAATAGCACCCAAAACCATAAGATACCTAGGAATAAACCTAACTGAAGAGGCAAAGAATCTATACTCAGAAAACTATAAAGTACTCCTGAAAGAAATTGAGGAAGACACAAATAAATGGGAAAATGTTCCATGCTCATGGATTGGAAGAACAAATATTGTGAAAATGTCTATGCTACCTAAAGCAATCTACACGTTTAATGCAATCCCTGTCAAAATCCCATCCATTTTTTTTTTCAAAGAAATGGAACAAATAATCCTAAAATTCATTTGGAACCAGAAAAGATATCAAATAGCCAGAGGAATATTAAAAAGGAAAGCCAAAGTTGGTAGCATCACAATTCCAGACTTCAAGCTCTATTATAAAGCTGTCATCATCAAGGTAGTATGGTACTGGCACAAAAAGAGACATACAGATCAATGGAACAGAATAGAAAGCCCAGAAATTGACTCTTAGCTCTATGGTCAACTAATATTCAACAAAGCAGGAAAAATGTCCAATGGAAAAAAAGTCTCTTCAACAAATGGTGTTGGGAAAATTGGACAGCCACATGCAAAAAAATGAATCTGGACCATTTCCTTACACCACACATGAAAACAGACTCAAAATGGATGAAGGACCTCAATGTGAGAAAAGAATCCATCAAAATCCTTAAGGAAAACACAGGCAGCAACCTCTTTGACCTCCCTCAGCCGCAGTAACTTCTTTCTAGGAACATCGCCAAAGGCAAGGGAAACAAGGGCAAAAATGAACTATTGGGATTTCATCAAGATCAAAAGCTTTTGCACAGCAAAGGTCAACAAAGCCAAAAGACAACTGACATAATGGGAGAAGATATTTGCAAATGACATATCAGGTAAAGGGCTAGTATCCAAAATCTATAAAGAACTTGGCAAATTCAACACCCAAAGAACAAATAATCCAATCAAGAAATGGGCAGAGGACATGAACAGACATTTTTTTTTTTAAAAGACTTTATTTATTTATTTGACAGAGAGAGAACACAAGTAGGCAGAGAGGCAGGCAGAGAGAGAGAGGAGGAAGCAGGCTCCCTGCTGAGCAGAGAGCCTGATGCGGGGCTCGATCCCAGGACCCTGAGATCATGACCTGAGCCGAAGGCAGCGGCTTAACCCACTGAGCCACCCAGGCGCCCCTGAACAGACATTTCTGCAAAGAAGACATCCAGATGGCCAACAGACACATGAAAAAGTGCTCCACATCACTCAGCATCAGGGAAATACAAATGAAAACCACAATGAGATACCACCTCACACCAGTCAGAGTGGCTAAAATTAACAAGTCAGGAAATGACAGATGCTGGCGAGGATGCGGAGAAAAGGAAACCCTCCTCCACTCTTGGTGGGAATGCAAGCTGGTGCAGCCACTCTGGAAAACAGCATGGAAGTTCCTCAAAAAGTTGAACATAGAGCTACCCTATGACTCAGCAATTGCACTACTGGGTATTTACCTTAAAGATAAAAATGTAGCGATCCGAAGGGGCACATGCACCTGAATGTTTATAGCAGTGATGTCCACAATAGCCAAACTATGGAAAGAACCTAGATGTCCATCAACAGACGAATGGATAAAGAAGATGTGGTATATATACAATGGAATACTATGCAGCCATCAAAAGAAATGAAATCTTACCATTTGTGACATGGATGGAACTAGAGGGTATTATACTTAACAAAATAAGTCAATCAGAGAAAGACAATTTTCTTTTCTCTTTTTTTTTTTAATTTATTTATTTGACAGACAGAAATCACAAGTAGGCAGAGAGGCAGGCAGAGAGAGAGGGGGAAGCAGGCTCCCCGCTGAGCAGAGAGCCCAACGTGGGGCTCAACCCTAGGACCCCAGGATCATGACCTGAGCCGAAGGCAGAGGCTTTAACCCACTGAGCCACTCAGGCGCCCCGGAGAAAGACAATTTTCATATGAGCTCCCTGATATGAGGAAGTTGAGAGGCAACGTGGGGGGTTTGAGGGGTAGGAAAAGAATAAATGAAGCAAGATGGGATTGGGAGGGAGACAAACCATAAGAGATTCTTAATCTCACAAAACAAACTGAGGGCTGCCGGTGGGAGGGGGATAGGGAGAAGGTGGTGGGGTTATGGACATTGGGGAAGGTATGTGCTATGAAGTGTGTAAACCTGGTGATACACAGACCTATACCCCCGGGGCTAATAATACATTATATGTTAATAAAAAAATTTTTTTTTAATGACCATGAGTTGTACCAGCACAAGGAAAAATATTTAAAATGTGCCATCTTGGGGGCACCTGGGTGGCTCAGTCAGTTAAGCATCTGTCTTTGGCTTAGGTAATGATTCCAGTGTCCTGGTATCGAGACCCGCTTCCGGCTCCCAGCTCAAGAGGACGCCTACTTCACCCTCTCCCTGTGTCTGCCCCATCCCCTGCCTGTGCACCCTGTCCCTCTCTCTCTTTTTCTCTCTCTCTCAAACAAATGAAATCTTTAGGAAAAAAAAAAGTGCCATCTTAAGCCTTATTCATGAAAGTTCCATAATAATGCTTAATAGCAATAAAATCAAAGTCCAGATTTATAATTAGAGTACCTTTTTAAAGTATAGTTCCACCACATTTTAAGATATATCCTCTCAAATTTACAAAACAAGAGCAAAAGAGCAAATGATTCCAATAAGCTTAATATTCTCATAAATTTAAAATATCTTTTCCAATAATGAGATTTAAATTTCAAGAAAATAATCATACAAAGTAAGGTATACTTAAACTAAAGAAGACCCTAATCTCAAAGCATCACTTCAACAAATACCAGAAATAAACAAATTAAAAACTACAAATAATATAAGAAAACCCCAGCAAGAATATATAAGAAAACGAAAATTCAGTTTTATTAAAATATTTTAAACACACCAAACAACACTATGTACTTAAAAGAAATTAGTTTTTATTTACCCCCTGCAAAGGGAGATCCCAGTGTTCTGAGCTTCTTAATTTGGACAGTGGTGACTGAACATGAACATCTTCTGGTTTCGCATTTAACATCTGTGTTATCTGAAATCAGAATGAGAAAATAATTGATTTAACTGAAATATAAATAAGAATTGAATCATGTTAATCGAACTAACAGGACCATTATATTAACCCGCCTTAATATTTTGCTATTAGTGTTTTGGGTTTTTTATTTGTTTGTCTGTTTTTAAATTTTTTATTTTTTATAAACATATTATATTTTTATCCCCAGGTCTGTGAATCGCCAGGTTTACACACTTCACAGCACTCACCAAAGCACATACCCCCCCCCCAATGTCCATAACCCCACCCCCCTTCTCCCAACCCCCCTACCTCCAGCAACACTCAGTTTGTTTTGTGAGATTAAGAGTCATTTATGGTTTGTCTCCCTCCCAATCCCATCTTGTTTCATTTATTCTTCTCCTACCCCCTCAAGCCCCCATGTTGCATCACCACTTCCTCATATCAGGGAGAATAAGTCAAGCGGGTTTTTTGTTTTTTTAAATAAGCACTACACCTAACGTGAGGCTTGAACTCATGACCCCCAAATCAAGAGTCGTATGATCTAATGGCTGAGCCAACCACATGCCCCATTTGGCAATTAGTTTTATTATTTTTGTTTTGCAATTAGTTTTAAAGAGTTTTAAATTCAGTGCTTAATTTACAGACAGCTAAATATAATTTTATTTTAAAAACCTCTTATTCAGATGTCTGGGTGGCTTGGTCGGTTAAGCGTCTGCCTTCGGCTCAGGTCATGATCCCCTGGTGCTGGGCTCCCTGCTCAGTGGGGAGTGTGGTTCTCCCTCTACCCCTCCCCCTGCTTGTTCTCTCTCTCTCTCTCTCTCTCTTGCGTGCACGCACGTATGCACAAAAATAAGTAAATAAATCTTTAAGAATAAATAAATAAAAATTTAAAACCTCTCATTCAGTATTAAGGTAGATAAATTAAGTATCCCAATAGCCCCCTAACCATCTCTTACCCATAGTCTCTACCTCTTCTCATCTTTCAAATGCTATCCCCATAGTTCTCTAATATGCAAATCTAATGATCATTACATTTAACAAACAACAATGGCACCTGCTACTTACAGATAAAACTCTTTAACAATCTGCGATCTTTAATATCACCCACATATCACCAACTCTACATCCCAACCACACCATTTACTCAACTTCCTTCAAACATGCATTATTTTATATATTTAGACCTTTGTATGTACTGCTTCCTTTGTATGTATGTATGAATTCCCCTTCCCTCTATTTTTCCCTTATTAAATACTTCAGATTCAGCTCAAAATTATTCTTCTATCCACACAACTGTCACTCCTACACCAAAGCATTCCTTTCTCTAGGTAATAGTACTTGGTACATTTCTATTATGTTACTTATATTATATGTATCAAACTATATTATAAATATTTGTCTACATGTCCCTCTTCTCCAGGCTGTGGAGGTCTTTAAAAGAGAGTGCTCTGGGTGCCAGGATGACTCAGTCAGTTAAGCATCTGCGTTCAGCTCAGTTTGTGATCTCGGGGTCCTGGGATTGAGTCCCATAACCAGGTTCCTGCTCAACTTAACGTCTTGCTTCTCCCCCTGCTTCTGCTCCTCCCCACTGCCCATGGGTACTCTCTCTCTCACACTCTTGTTCTCTCTCAAATAAATATATTTTTTTTTAATTAAAAATAGGGGTGCTATGGTGGCTCAGTCATTACGTGGCCGCCTTCAGCCCAGGTCATGATCCCAGGATTCTGGGATCAAGCCCCACATCGGGCTCCCTGCTTAGTGGGAAGCCTGCTTCTCCCTCTCCCACTTCCCCTTCTTGTGTTCCCTCTCTCACTCTCTCCCTCTGCAAATAAATAAAATCTTTTTTTAAAAAAATTTTTTAAATAAAATAAAGAGAGTACCCTGACCTAGTAGACTTTATATCTCCAAAGTGTATGGCTCATGATGTGCTGAATAAACAAATGAATGTATGGACTGTAACCACAAGTTTGAAATCATTTGTTTAGAACTTAAATAACTTAAATTTCACATTAAAGTTATAAACAATAGTTAAGTATCAAATTCAGCCTACAAAATATAATATATAATAAATACCACATCAACTATAATCAGTAACAATCCATAAAATAATTTCAGTGAGAGTAGAGCATAAGTCAAGAGGACAAAATAAATTTGAAGAAAGGATATCCCAACCCTTATTTCACTAGCACCTATGAATTGATCCTCTTAGGTACTAATAACTTAATTATCTATATCTAATCTGTATAAAAAGGTACCTGTTTTTAATTCTTCATCTGCAAAAGACAGTATTATCTCTAAATTATTTCCTTTATATTCTTAATTAGGGAACAACAATTGCTTCCTCAAAGGTAAGGGCTTCAGGCTGTTCACACCCATGGATTCTTTGTGAGCAGGTTAGTTAGCCTACATTGGATTTTATAGCATACTCTGTTTTCCAGAAATAGCCACACCAATATTCCACACCCCACATGCTCTTCTTCCGATGTGCTACTGACAGTCCTCTAACATCAGGTACAGTCTACATTCCTCCCCCTTGAATCTGGGCAGGACTGTGATGTCCAAGGCTAAATCATTAAAGGCAATACTTGTATTTTTTTAGCCTGGTCTCACATGCTTGTGTATTCTCCCTTCCTCTTTTTTTTTCCCCCTCTTTCTCTTAGTATACATATCCCAGGAGAACTGAACCAATGAGTAAAAAAATCCTGGACATCCTTAAGCCTCTATAATGGAGAGATTTAAAAAGACACAGATATACACCAAGATGCTGATTCTTCTCAGAACAGGTATCAAGATAAGTGAGTGAGCGAACCTTTACAAGCCCTGGCCTCCAAGCCAACCTAGCTAACTCCCAAGTAAAACAAAGAAAAGTTCTCTCCAATTGAACCCTTCCCAGACTGATGATTCCTGAGCAAAGTAAGTTCAAGCCACTAAGTTCGGGAGGTTATTTGTTACATGGCCCTAGTAATAACCTAAAAATTTACTCAGTTCAAACTTGAAGGATGGGGCACCTGGGTGGCTCAGTCAGTTATGTGTCTGACTTCAACTTAGCTCATGATTTCAGGGTCTTGGGATCCAGCCCTATAAGGTTCCCAACTCAGTAGCAAGTCTTTTTCTTCCCTGGATTGCTCTGCCCCTCTCCCCTACCCAGGTCCATTAGCTTACTCTATCTCTCACTCTCAAAAAAATATTTTTGTAAGAAGAGCTAAAAAAAAAAAAACCTTGAAGGACAGCAACTAAGATTTGGAAAAAGGAAGAGCTGGTTATGCATGTTGAGTATTCTGTAAAATCAGTTTCTTATAAAATATTCCTTATGTCTGGGGCACCTGGGTGACTCAGTTGGTAAGCAGCTACCTTCGGTTTAGGTCATGATCCCGGGGTCCTGGGATCAAGCCCTGCATCATCAGGCTCTCTGCTCAGCGGGAAGCCTGCTTCTCTTCCTCTCCCATTCTCTTGCTTGTGTTCCCTCTCTCACTCTCTCTCTGTTTCAAATAAATAAAATCTTTAAAAAAACATTTTCCTTATGTCTTCCATGGAAGATTTTATATTACCTTTTCACAATAATTTATGTTCAATCACTTTACCTATGAATGGATTAGATTCAGTATCAATGAATGAATTATTTACTCTAGTAAATACTGATGCATACTTCCATTAGGATGGACACAAAACATAATCTATCCTATTTTCAAAAAAGGTAGTTCTCTATTCCTCCAAAGTATAGACATATGAAATCTGGATGTTTATTAATACTCTATATACTAATATCAGAAGCTTTGAAAATCGAAGTATAAAAATAAATAAATAATAAATAATGAAAATCCAAGTATATATAAAAATTATGAACAGAGATATATATTCTATATTACTTTTAATATAGAAAAACCAGAAACAATAATAAATGAATAATTAAACAAATTTATGGCAAAACTAAACCAAATCAGATACTATTCAATTGTTATTAAATAACATGTTCCAGAAGATTAATAATATTAAGGAATTATTTTGGGGGCACCTGGCTGGCTCAGTCAGAAAAGCATGCAACTCCTGGAGCACTGGGTGTGGTGCAAAAACAATGAATTCTGTTATGCTGAAAAGAAATTAAAAATAAATAAATAAAAATAAAAGCATGCAACTCTTGATCTCAGGGTCATGAGTCTGAGCCCCACATTGGGTGTAGAGATCACTAAAAATATATATATATATATAAATTAAAATTTAGAAAAAAAGAAATTATTTTGAATATAAGTATAAAAGAAAAACATATAGAGAATGATCTTTCTTTCATAAGACAAAATAAAATACCCATGAGTAGAAATAAAATATGAAAGGTTATATACAAAAATATTTAACAGTAATTATCTCTAGTGAGTTAAGAGGTGATTTTTATTTTCATGTTCTCTTAGTTTCCAAATTTTTTTTAATAAGAATACAATGCAATTATTAAAGGCAAGGGGAAAATATTAATACTTAAAGCTCCAGAAAAACCTCACCTATAGCTTCCTGATTAATAAATTACAGATTTAAATCTCTCACTCTAATACTGTATATGAATATAGAAGCAGATTTCACGTACAACTAACTACTGTCAATATTTTCTACACTCACTTTTTTCTTAATGATTAATTTAAAAAAAATAATGGAAGCCTTTTTGCAACAATCTCATCTATTCTTAGACAAATTTTAATCATGGTCTCAGCTGTGCTGTGTACAATCAACAAAGATTCTAAGCTATTCATGATTCTGCAAAGCCTATAATTCCATTTACAAAAATCCAAATGGAGTCCTAATACTCTCAAGTATTTTCAATAGTCTTCTAATACTTTAAAAAGTCAAACTGAATTTTTTAAGGCAAAAATGGGTTCTAAATCCCCCTTCAAGTTATATTTAAATACATTATCAGAACTCTAATAACTTCCCAAAAAAAGCTCAAGAACATTTGTTTTATTTATTAATGTTCAAATGTAATACTAAATAAGCCCTTCAGCAGATCAAGTCACACAGCTACTTTTAGGTACACTTTATACATAATTCATTATAGTATAGCCTTCAAAAGAGAATGCTATCAAAAGCAGATAATCCAGGGGGGAAAAAATATACTGGAATCCACTGACAAGCTATTTATTATAAACATATGCTCTTTAATTTGTTTAGACTGAAATGACCTCTGCCATGTTTTTAACAGAGAACTTCAAAAGTTTAATCTATTACTTGTTCAAATACTACATCAGTACGAAGCTATTACTTAAGGAAAATTGGGAGTCTGCCAAAAGGTATAACCAGGACTTACCAAAGAATAAAAGTCTTAATTTTCAATATTCAGAATAGAGTAGCAACTTCCCATGTATAAATCCAAAAACTGTGGATCTCCACAAAGTATTCACACTCTTACTTCACATTTATCAAGAGATCAGTCTTCAATTAATGTGAATTCAGCTATCAAAAGGCCAGAAATAATTTAGTAGATAATTATGTTCCAGAGATTTAGCTACAAGGATAATGACTACAGCGCTGTTCCGTTTTTTGTTTTGTTTTTTTTTTTAATTAAAAGCAACTCAAGTGGCACCTGGCTGGCTCAGTCACTAGGGCATGTGACTCCTGATCTCAGGGTCATGAGTTTAGTCCCATATTGGACATAGAGTTTACTCAAAACAAGCAAACAAACAAAAAACCTCAAAACAATGATAGGATATTAGTCAAATTAACTGTGATATACCCATATAACTGAATACAATGTAGTCATTAAAAATGTTTGCCATGGTTTCCCTGATACTTATGTCTAGTATAGTGTCAAATACATGTTAAATATTCAGTAAGTATCTACCCAGAAATGCTTTAAATTAGATTTCAGAAAATGATGTTCACAATATGTAGTTAAGTAGAAAAAGCAAATTATAAAACAGTACTCTGTGATTTTCTATTTTTAAATATTTAAATATGTGTTTATTACAGATGGGGCACCTGGGTGGCTCAGTGGAAAAGCATCTGTCTTCGGCCCAGGTCATGATCCCAGAGTCCTTGGATCGAGTCCCACATCAGGCTCCCTGCTCAGTGGGAAGACTGCTTCTCCCTCTCCCACTCCCCCTGCTTGTGTTCCCTCTCTGCTGTGTGTGTGTGTCTCTCTCTCTCTAATAAATGAAATCTTTAAAAAAAATAAATAAATATGTGTTTATTACAGATGGATATACAGAGAGAAAAACTAGAAAGATATACATCCAAGCATTAATTTTGGTTCCATCTGAGTGGTCTCCTTTTCCCTTAACTCAATTTCCTAATTTATCTCCAACAAACTGCTTTTGCTTTAGAAATATTTTTGAAATACTTTAAACACAAAATGTATTGGGGTCTTGGCCCTATACCCATCAAAGCTCTAATCCTTTCAGTAATTTATATCCATAGCTACTTTGATAGAAAAAACAATAATATAAATCACTAATAAAAATTTAGTATGCTAATTTTTAAGAAATTCCACATTTTTTTAAGATTTTATTTATTTACTTAACAGAGAGAGAGAGATCACAAGTAGGCAGAGAGGCAGGCAGAGAGAGGAGGAAGCAGGCCCCCTGATGAGCAGAGAGCCAGTTGTGGGGCTTGATCCCAGGACCTTGAGATCATGACCTGAGCCAAAGGCAGAGGCTCAACCCACTGAGCCACTCAGGCGCCCCAGAAATTCTACATTTTTAAATGCAATAGTATAACTTCATGTGCAGATTATAGTTGAACAAATAAGTAAATATATGATAGATAATAAGAGAAAAAAAGTTAAAATAAAAAAGGGGAAAAGGCTAGAATAAACTCTGTGGTGCTGGATTAGAATCCAAAGTCTCGGTACTGGGGCACCTGGGTAGTTCAGTTGGTTAGGTGTGTACCTTCAGCTCATCATTTTTATCCCAGGGTTCTGGGATTGAGTCCCACATTAGGCTCCATGCTCAGCCAGGAGCCTGCTTCTCCATCTCCCTCTGTCTGCTGCTCTGCCTACCTATCTATGTTCATTCTCTCTCTGTCAAACAAACAAATAAAATCTTAAAAAAAAAAATTATCAGGGGATGCCTAGGTGGCTCAGTCAGTTGGGCCACTGCCTTTGGCTCGGGATCAATTCCCGCAAGGGGCTCCTTGCTCCACAGGGAGACTGCTTCTCTCTCTGCCTCTGCGAGCCACTGTGCCTGCCACTCTGCCTGCTTATGCGTGTACGCTCTTGCTCTCTCTCTCTCTCTCTGACAAATAAATAAATAAAATCTTTTAAAAAAATTATCAGTACTAAACTCATGGTTTTTCATAGATGTAAGATAAATACAGAAATACAGAGATATGTGTATCTGTATGGATTAGTATACAAAAATTTTTCTAGTCTTCTCTAGTGAGAGCCTAGAAACAATGACACCTCACAAGCAATGAGTACACCTAGTACCCAGACCTGGATTTCTAAATACTATTCTTCAATGAAAGAACCAGGGCTCCCTGAAATGTATCATGGAGTACCAGAAAATAGTGCAAAAAAAATAAAAGGGCGGGGGGGAGCACGTTAAAAGGGCACAGGATCCAAACTGAAAGATCTTCCAATACCTACGCTAAACATTTTGTTTCAATCAGAAAAGCTAATAATGCTATAATAAATTATAACCCATAGAATAAATACCCTTGAGTCCATATTAATAAAAATAGGTAATTGAATAAATAAATAAGAAGAAAAGAGGGGCAGATCTCCGTTACAGGTGAACTTCAATTAATAAATGCAGAGGGAATAAGGGAAATAGAAAATCACTAACAATATCATATACACAACTTTTGCAGGGCAGATCCACTGCTACATGGTAAAATAGTGGGTGAAAGTTTAAGAAACAGTATATCTGCACAGATTCAAAGTATCTCTCCCAAGATATCTATTTATTACAAAGTAAAGGAGTAACTTTACAACAGAATGACCAGATAGTAGCCATCTTAAGCAGGTAGTCAAGAATGACATCACCAGTAATAAGACCTATCATTATTGTATATTGTGTACTCCTGACAGGATACAGTAAGAAGGGCATATCATGTGATATCCTTTCTAAAAATCCATAACTTTAATCTAATCCAAAGAAACCTGGCTGGCTCAGTTGGAAGAGCATTAGACTCTTGATCTTGGGGTTGTGAGTTCAAGCCCCACATTGGGTATAGAAATCACTTTTTAAGAAGGAAAAAGGAGTGCCTGGGTGGCTCAATGGGTTAAGCCTCTGCCTTCAGCCCAGGTCATGATCTCAGGGTCCTGGGATTGAGCCCACATTGGGCTCTCTGCTCAGCAGGGAGCCTGCTTCCCCCCTCTCCCTCTCTGCTGCTCTGCCTACTTGTGATCTCTCTCTCTGTCAAATAAATAGATAAAAATCTTTTTTAAAAAAAGAAAAGAAAAAGAAAAAAGGGAGACCAGAGACAAACCCAAAGAATATTTCTTTTCTGATTGAAACAAAATGTTTAGTGTAGACAAACCGAAGAATATTCAACAAAATACTGACAAAATCATAGTACTCTAAAAATGTCATGATCATTAAAAAACAAAGACTGAAGAACTGTCATAGAATTAAGGAAATCAAGGAGATATGATGCCTAATGCAAAGTGCAATCCTGGAATCGAAAAACAGTATTAGTTAAAAAAAAAAAAAACCTGAAGAAATCCAAATAATGTCTGTAGCTTAAAGTACTGTACCAAAGTTAATTTCTTAAATTTTGGTCATTATACTGTGGTTATATAGATATTAACACTAGGGGAAACTGAGTGAAGGGTAGATGTGAATGCTATACTATTTCTGTAAATTTTCTATAAATCTAAAGTTATTTGAAAATAAAAAGTTAGGGGCGCCTGGGTGGCTCAGTGGGTTAAGGCCACTGCCTTCGGCTCAGGTCATGATCCCAGCGTCCTGGGATGAAGCCCTAGGTCGGGCTTCCTGCTCAGCGGGGAGCCTGCTTTCTCCTCTCTTTCTGCCTGCCTCTCTGCCTACTTGTGATCTCTGCCTGTCAAATAAATAAATAAAATCTTTAAAAAAAAAAAAAAAAGAAAGAAAGAAAAGAAAAAGTTAAAAAAAAATACTGTCATACATCGAAAAACAAGAAAGAGAAATATATTATGAATATCTAATGGTGGACTTTCAACTGCATGAAGCAGCAACTGAAAACAGAGCATTTCACTTCATTAGAGGTATTAAACACAAAAGAAGAGGTAGTCAACAGAGGTATTTAAAACTGGGTATGACAGCAATGTAGGAATTTATTTTTACTCCCCCTCACTTACAGCACTTAAGCCAAATCCAGAATTTTGAAAGAAATCATACCCAGAAATGTGAAATAAGCCAAGGTAGAAGAGTACCTAAAGACATGCTCTGTTTAGTCTTGTCTGTATGCTCTTGATTCCCTCCCACAGCCCTCATTATGATTTCTTCACTTTAATCCATGAAATATGCCAAATTAAAGTTCTCTGTGCCAAATTAAAAGTCCTCCATGCATAATCTGGAATGCTTCAGAAAAAAGTGTCTAATGAATTATGAGGTATATCAGGGAACTACGGTGTTTA
Organism: Mustela lutreola; assembly: GCF_030435805.1. NCBI lineage: Eukaryota > Metazoa > Chordata > Mammalia > Carnivora > Mustelidae > Mustela > Mustela lutreola. Next base: position 175,591,559 of record NC_081291.1, on the reverse strand, counting down.
AATCACAAAATTCTAGGGAAAAAAGATAATCTTTCTAAAAAGAAACTAAATTTTTGAAACACTTCCAACATAAGTAGAAAATTCACTTTGCTTCTTTTGTAACTATTCGCATACACAGAAGGAAGGAAGGAAGGAAGGGGGAGAAAGAGAGAGAGAAAGAAAGAAAGGAGGGAGGGAGGGAGGGGAAGGGGAAGAGAAGGGAAGGGAGAAAGAAAAGAAGGGAAGGAAGAAATTTTAATAGGTATTTCAATCAGTAATTTTCAGCACATGACTTGAACACTTTCCTCTATCTACAGTAAAAAAATGAATGAATGTGAGGTATGCTAATATGTCCAGTTATCAAAGAAATACAGAAATGCTTTATACATTTATGTTTTATACAAAATCTAAAACAAGGCCTAGAAATTATACTGACACATCTTACAATGATTTAAACAAGGCAGATCCCAGAAAGTGTTTTTCTTTGTTAACCTTTTAATTAATTAGGATATGCCATTCCCTGCAAAACACTAATTAGTTAAGGTTTTATAAAATTTTCTTTAAGTTTTTATTAAAAAGACAAATAAAATACTTTCACTATTGGTAACTCTAAAGATAATGTATAGATTAAAAGCAAAACTAATGCATACCTTATGTAACTCAGAAGATGAAGACTTTTTCCTTTTTCCTTCTGTGACAATTTCTACAAAGACATGGTAAAAATTATCATTTAACATCTAAATGAAATAAACAATGTGATAAAACAAATCCTTTCATAGCCATCCTTTGTTTTAAAGTAACTTGTTAGAGTTAGAATTTACATTTATACATTTTACAGAACCTAACAGACTAAACATAAAGGTCAAAAAATAATCAGAAGAATAGCAAATTCTCACAAAATGCCTTCATTAAATAATATATGTATGATGACAATAGAAAAAATAAGAAAATGCTCTAAGAACTAAATAAGATATTCCCTAGCAAAAGTCCAATAGGTGTTTAATAAATGCTGGTTGAACCATATGATCAGATAAACATTTGTAATAGGGGAGGTTGCAGGTAGGAAGGGTTAAACAAAAGGTAAGAGGTATGTTTAGAATATTCTACAAAAGGACTTCCAGTTCTACTACATACCTAGGCATCTCGGCTACTAGGAAGAGTTTAACTGTCTCCTCAGCAACATTTTTGAAACTTCCTGTGGATTTTTCCTTTATGATTCTTTCATTCAATCAGCAAATATTTACTGAATGTCTATTATGTGCCTGGCATGTTTGGCAGTAGGGATAGTGTAATAAGCAAATTAAACACAGTCTAAGCTTTTTAGGAACTTATAATTTACTGGAATATATCACAGATTCCATAATAAAATTTAACAGTTCAAATCCATCCATATCTGGTCACTTACTTAAAAAAAGATATCACTACAATTAGGTAAGAAAGAGATGATCTTTACAGTAAGTAATGCTGAAGCAATCTGATAACCAAAAGGGAAAATAAATAAAACTTGACCTCTAGGGACGCCTGGGTGGCTCAATTGGTTAAGCAGCTGCCTTCCGCTCAGGTCATGATCCCAGCGTCCTGGGATCGAGTCCCACATCGGGCTTCTTGCTCAGGAGGGAGCCTGCTTCTCCCTCTGCCTCTGCCTTCCATTCTGTCTGCCTGTGCTCGCTCTCTCCCCCCCCTCTCTCTGATAAATAAATAAAATCTTTAAAAAAAAAAAAAAAAAACTTGACCTCTACCTCACACTATAAACAAAAGTTCATTTTAAAGGGATCATAGATTTAAATGCCAAAGATAAAAGAAATAAAGCTTCTAAAACAAAAAGGGGGTTATAACTTCATGATCTTAGGGTAGGCAAAAATTTCTCAAACAAGACACAATTAGCATTAGCCCTAAAGGAAAAGATTAATAAACTTAACTTCATTAAAACTCATCAAACCTCATCATTAAGAGAGTAAGAAGGCAAGCCACAGACTGGAAGATTATTATTTATAATACATTTATCCACATACAGTATGGTGACAGTTAATAATACTATATAATACATACATCTGTCAAAGGACCCAAACAAAAATTATAAAGAACTACAAAGCAAAGGCAAGACAACAAATCTTCAAGATGGGCAAAAGCCTTGAAATGAGAGTACGTGAGGAGAGAAAGAATACTGACTAGAACAGGATACAAATAAGCCTTCTGAGATGCTGGAAATGTTCTATGTCTTGATTTAGGTGACTGTTACACAGTATTTTTATACAAGTACAAAAAGTCACCAAACTATACTAAAGATATGTGTACCACGCTGTACTACTTCAACTTAAAGACAAAACAAAAAAAGCTTTAAAAACTACAATTACAACAAATGGACTATACTTTATTCAAAAATCTATACAGCTGCAATAATTTCTCTAAGTTCATAATACATAGCAGCAAGATAATATAATAATATATAATTATATATTTTATTAATTGTTATAATATATGTTGTATATACAATAATTAATATAATATTAATATCGCATATAATTATATTAATTGTAATTTATAGATTAATACTCCCAAACTGACTCATGAGTTAAAAATGTATCTATCAAAAAAAAATGCATCTATCCTGTTTTACAGCATGTTTCCTTATGTCCTTTAAAATTAATATTCTTGTGACTTCCCACAATTTTAGGGTTTTTATAATTGAGCTATACCATCTTATACTACATTGGTTTGGGGGCATTTAAAGAAACATATGATATGCCTCTTGGGATTATCTGGTATAGTATGGTACTCAAAAGTTAACAATTTTAAAGTTTGACAACCTAAATTTCTATCCTGGCTTACTTATGACTTTTGAGACTCTAAAACAAAGGAGAACATCCAACTTTTCAATAAAGATTAAAGTGAGCTAGCCTATATCATTTAGCATATGTCTGGCATATAGTAGTACAAAATGAATGGTAATGATTACTTTAACAGTTTATATTGAAATATTACTCTTTAAGAGACCTCAGTGTGTTGGTATTAGCACACAGGAAAATCTAATTATTCTCTTTCTAAATAAATGAGTCAAACAATTGAAAAATGTGACTTTTTCCTAAGTAGATTGTGGAAGCACTCACTCACTCATTTACTCCACAAGCATTTAGTTAAGATAATGATGGTTACCATTGCTGCCACTAGGCTAAGTATGCAAATAGTCTTTATGAAAGCCTTCTTAGATCAGTAACAGTATTATTACCATTTTACAGATGAAAAATTTATGTCTGAAGAATCCAAGTAACTTTCCCAAAGTCATCATGTTGATTCATTACTGGTCTAATACCAGAGGTAGCCATCTTTTTTTTTTTTAAGATTTTATTTATTTATTTGACAGAGAGACACACAGCGAGAGAGGGAACACAAGCAGGAGGAGTGGGAAAGGGAGAAGCAGGCTCTCCGCTGAGCAGGGAGACTGATGCGGGGCTTCATCCCAAGAGTGTGGGATCATGACCTGAGCCCAAGGCAGATGCTTAGCTGACTGAGCCACCCAGGCACCCCCAGAGGTAGCTTTCTTAACCAGTACACTCCAGGCATGTTGGATGCTTTGGGGATATAAGATTAATAAGACAGTCCCTGTGTCAGAGTTAACAGAGTAACAGCAGAAGTTAAAACAATTTAGGAAGCTAAAATATATGATAGAAACTAGTATAAATATCATGTAAGAGGTGCTAAGACCCATGTAAGTTCAGAAATAGATATGATTTGTTTTAAGTTTGAGCTAATTAGGATATAGTTCTTGGAAAGACATAACTGAACTGAGCTTTGAAGATTTAGATAATGAGCAAATTTTAGATAGGCAGAAATGGATGAAAGAACAGTACATTCCAGGTGCACGCAAGAGGTGAGTTATCATTATTAGGAAATACAAAGTAGGATAAAGCAGCTCATATTAGCCTTCCAAATTATTAAAGACTCCTATTAGAGTTACCCACCTCAAAGGCAGTTTTAAGACAACAACATAACAAAGCTCCAATCTGGATCTTTGAAGCTACAAATCCTACCCATAACCCATTCCCTGAGTTACCATGTCTCTCTTATCTACTTTTGAATTCTCTGTCTTCTATCATGAGACCTGGGAATCACATTCACCACCCTAGATGTCAGTCCCCACAGCCTATTGTCTTGCTGGTCTCTCATGTTTTATGTATTCAGTTCTACCCGTCATCCACATTCTTCTCCATCTAAATTTTGCCCACTAAATTCCTTTCCAGAATCAGTATAACATTCTTAAATTCTGAATCTTTTCCTGTAGCATTTCCTCCACCTTAGTTTACCTGAATCCTAGATTTTTACTGCTATACTAATTTTTTTAAAGTTCTCTCAAGATTCTTCTCACACTTATAAAATCAGAATTATGGATTAACAATTTATTCCTCCTCCCACCACCACTTCCAATTAATATTTTATCTTTATTCCAATAATTCTCCTTTAAAATTCCCCTAAGTTGATTATATTACCTTAACTATATTTGTGATTCCCATGTACTGACCAATATCCTCTCCAACATTCCCAGAATTCTGATATTTAATCCATAGTTTTCTTCTCTATCTCTAAAATTTACCATCATTATGAAGCTCTAAAACTTCCATAAATCAACTCCCTCAAAACAAGAGACACTTTAATTTACTCCACAAACTTCTACATATCCTCATTTCAGCAACATATATTTGTGAATGGATTTAAGGAATATCGTTATACTTCTCAAGTACTCAGAAGTGAACTTCATTCTACAACCCATAGTTCTTTGACCTTTCATTTCCTCACTCACAGTGAACCCATCTTTTGCCCCATGTCTTGTCCTACCCTTTAACCTTAATTAAAACTAAATTCATTTTTTTTCCAAATTCTTGCTGCTAGATTCCATAGCACTGCTGAAGAAAGTCACATAATAGTAACTGCAACTACTACTACTACTAGCAGTAGTAGTAGTACTACAAAACTTACACTTATTAGTAGTAGTAGTACTACCAAACTTACACTTGTTTCAGTGACTTTCAAAATTACTTAACAATTTCTTTATTCATGCCTAATTGACCACCTAGTCCATTTTGAGCTACCAATACCACTTGACAGTCCTTTTTCCAAAGATTATTTTTCCTTACTTTGCATAGAAGCATGACTCTAATAGCCTTAACTTCTCAAAATTCTATGTATTTTTATCCATCTTCCCTTTCTGCACATCTCAAGAAGCTATCTTTCTTTTTTTTTCTTTTTAATTAAATTAAATTTTATCTTATTTCAGTATTCCAAAATTCATTGTTCATGCACCACACCCAGTGCTCCATGCAATATGTGCCCTCCTTAATACCCACCACCAGGATCACCCAATCCCCCACCCCCACCCTCCAAAACCCTCAGTTTGTTTCTCAGAGTCCACAGTCTCTCATGGTTTGTCTCCCGCTCTGAAAGGAATCTCCATACTGTATACTGTTTTTCAAAGTGGCTACACCAACTTGCATTCCCACCAACAGTATAAGAGGTTTCCCCTTTCTCCACATCCTCTCCAACATTTGTTGTTTCCTTTCTTGTTGGAGAAATTTTTCAAAAATTAAAGAATGTAGAAGATTTCTCTCATGTGTCCAGCATAGCAAATCTATGGACTATAATCACAAAACAAGGTGTGAGGGACAAAGAAATCACTATGTGTGGATGTAATATATATATATATATATATATATATATATATATATATATTATATATATATATATAATATATACACACACATATAATATAATGTATATTATAATATAATTTAATATATATTATATATACACACATGTATATATAATGCATAATCTCACTATACACACACACAATCTACATTTTTATTTTTCCTCTTATGAAATACAAGTACAACTTTTAAAGAATTTTTTTTAAAAAAACTAAAAAAAAAGCTATCTTTCTATTCCAATCTCCCCGTTTCTTCTGAAACCTCACCCCATCAGTTACCTCCTACTTACTATCTTTCTCTCTCTACTCACACCTTTCCCACTACCTGCCAACTTGATTTAAGTCTCTAGAGTCTAATGAAAAAAAATTCCTTTCTACCTTATTTCCTACTCCAACTTGTTTCAGAAATTTTTTTTACATCCTATTTTCCTTGTTTCATTCAGCCTCTTAAGATCTGGCTTTTGTCCCTACTACAACCAGTGGTCAAAGTGACCCCCTAACTGCCAAAGTCGGGACCCTCACACTATTTTACCTCTAATCTACATTGCTTTTCACGCTCCTGCCTTGCTTCCCAAACCTCTCTTTCCTGATTTGCCTATCTGCCTACCAATGTCTTTTCCTCCCTACTTTGAAGACTTTTCTCAATCTATATCATCTGTGTGTAAATCTATTCATTCCCATGGCTTCAGATAACATCTACACAAATAATGTAGTTTTTAATCATGATTAATTACAAATTCTGATATTGAACTTCAATCATGGCTCATTACACTTACAATGCAAAATATGTAGACATCGCCTGAGCCTACTGAAAAAAGCTGTATCAGCATGTGACACTCAGATCCTCAAGATGACACTGGACAGAGGGAAGAGTTTCAAAATCAAGCACGTTTGAACAGTGCCTGCTCAGTTACTCTCCTGAAGAGGCACAATGTACAACAGCAAAAAGCTCTAAAACTCCTGCAATAAATAAAATTTTCTTATAACTATAGTTCTCAATCATATTTGTCCAGAGAAACTTATTTTTCCCAAGTAAGACTACCTAATGTCCTGTGGCAGTAAAAGAAGATAAAATTACATATTTTGTAATTAGAAAGACCAGATTTTGAATCTTAGCTGTTTCTTACTTGCTATTGATAATGGCTATTTACCCTCCCTAAAATCCAGTTTTCTCCTCTGTAAATCAGAAATAATAACCGCCTTATGAGGCTTCTGAAAGAACTAAAGTTTGTAAAATTCTCAGTACATTGCCTGCTACTGAAGTACTCAAAAAAAAATATGTATCCTTAACTTAAATGAGAGCACCTGTGCTAGCAAGATGGCAGAGGAGTAGAAGACCTAAATTTCATATGGTCCCAGGTATTCAGCTAGATAGTTATCAAACCATTCTGAACACCTATGAACTCAACAGGAGATCAAAGAAAAGAATAGCAGCAACTCTATGAACAGAAAAGCAACAACTTTCTGGAAGGTGGGACATGCAGAGAAGTGAATCTGAGGCAATACACTGAAAGATAGACTGCAGGGTGGGAGAAAGCCTCCATCAGCCAGCTACCAGCCAAGCGATAGAGCAGCAGCACAAAAATCAGAACTTTTAGAAGTCTGCTCTGGGGAGGGAGGTTGCTCCAGTGGCTAAGCAGGGGTAGAATCCTTCCTGGGACAGTGTGGTTTCAGGACCCTCGGGGTCAAAGAAAGACTGAGGGTGCCTGAGTGTGGCAGAGCTCCCACGTATTGAAGTGGGGAAGCTGACTGTAGTGAGCCAAGGAGTGAGTTCTCAGCTCAGGGTTGCCATAATCCGTGATCTGCAGCACAGTTCAGCCCAACAAGTGGCAGATCCAGGAAGACTCTGCTTCTTCCCCTGGGAGGAGTGGCATGAAGCACAGCACAGAAATCTGCTGGGTCTGAAGACTCCAAATGGGGTCATGTGCCAGAAATAGAAATGCTCTGTCACAATCCAGGTGAGCACAGAGTGTGGTCGGAGACCAAAGAAGCAGGAGTGATTAACTGCTTTTCTCTAGGGTGCACTAAGGATTGGAGTGCAACCTCTCAGCTCCTCGGGGACTAGAGATTGGGAGGCTGCCATTTTCATTTTTTCCCTCTAAAGCTGCATGAAAAGCCTTCAGGGAACAAAAGCTATCAAGAGCAAACCCAAAGTACTTAGCCTTGTCCCTGGCCATGGTGGTGCAATTCCTCCTGGACCAAAGACATTGGAGAATCACTGCAACAGGCCCCTCCCCAAGACAATCAGCAAGAACATCAAGCCAAGACCAAGTTTACTGATTAATGAGAACTGCAAAACTCTAGCACTAAGGAACTACAGTACATAGAATTCATGGCTTTTTTCCCATGATTCTTTAGTCTTTCAAAGTTAATTTTTAAATTTTATTTTTTATTTTCTATTTCATTTTTCTTTGAGCTTTTCTTCTTTTTCAATGAGCTTATCAATTCCAATTTTAAAATATTTTTTAATTTTCATTTTTAAAGTCATATTCTACCCCTTCATTGTATTTAACCTTATTTTTTGTGTAAATATAAGTTTTTCTTTCTTTAAAATTTTGGGATGCAGTTGCTTTTAACAGGCCAAATTATACCCTAAATCTAGTATATGACTTTGTTCTATTCACCCATCTGATTACATTCTCTCCTTTTTATTTTTTTCAATTTTTTTCAATTTTTTCAATTTTCCTTCTTTCTTTTTTCAACCAACTTAATCTTATTGATTCATTTTTTTAAATCTTTTTTAATTTTCATTTTTACAATCATAACCCATCCCTTCATTGTATTTACCCTGATTTGGGGTATTTTTAAGTTTTTCTTTCTTTAAAATTTTAAGAGGTAGTTTCTTCTAGCACACCAAAATTCAACCAAAATCTAGTGTGTGGCTCTGTTCTTTCCAACAGCCTGATTATATTCCTTTTTTTTTTCTTTCCCTCCAGTTTTGGGGTCTTCTGATTTGTTTAGTGTATATTTTTCTGGGGTCATTGTTTCCCTTTTAGCATTTTGTTCTCTCATTCATCTATTTTTCTCTGGACAAAATGACAAAATGGAAAAACTCACTTCAGGGGAAAAAAAAAAAAGCAAGAGGCAGTACCAACTGCCAGTGACCTAATTGACATGGACATTAGTAAACTATCAGAATTAGAGTTCAGAACGACAATTATAAAGATACTAGCTGGGCTTAAAAAAAAGCACAGAAGATACTAGAGAATCCTTCTCTGGAGAAATAAAACCTAACCAAGTTGAAATCAAAAAAGCTATCAATGAAATGCAACCAAAAAGGTAGGCTCTAACTGCTAAGATAAGTAAGGCAGAAAAGAGCATCAGTGATATAGAAGACCAAATAATGGAGAATAAAGAAGCTCAGACAAAGAGAGATAAATAATTACTGGGTCACTATGGGAGAAGTCAAGAGAGAAATGATACCATAAAGCAAAACAGTATTAGAATAATCAGGATCCCAGAAGAAGAACAATGAGACAGAAGGGCAGAAGATATATTGGAGCAAATTATAGTAGAGAACTTCCCTAATGTCAGGAAGAAAATAGGAATCAAATTCCAGGAGACACACAGAACCCCCCTCAAAATCAGTAACAGGTCAACACCCAAATCTAATAGTAAAATTTTAAAATCTCAGAGACAAAGAGAAAATTCCGAAAGCAACTCAAGAAAAGAGGTCTGTACCCTATAACAGTAGAAACATTAACTTGGCAGCAGACCTATCTACAGAAAACTGGCAGGCCAGAAAGGACTGGCATGATATATTCAGGGCACTAAACGAGAAAAATATGCACCCAAGAATACTATATCCAGCTAGGCTGTCATTAAAAATAGAAGGAGAGATAAAAAACTTCCAGAACAAACAAAAACTAAGAGTTTGCAATCAACAAACCAGCCTTACAAGAAATCTTAAAAGGAGTCCTCTAAACAAAGAGAGAGCCTAAAAGTAGCATAGATCAGAAAGAAACAGAGACATTAACAGTCACCTTACAGGCAATACAATGGCACTAAATTCATATTTTTCAATAGTTACCTGAATGTGAATGGGCTAAATGCCCCAATCAAAAGACACAGGGTATCAGAATGGATAAAAAAACAAGATCCATCGATATGCTATCTGCAGGAAACTCCTTTTAGACCCAAAGACACCTCCAGATTTAAAGTGAGGGGGTAGAAAACAACTTCCCATGCTAATGGACAAAGAAGAAAACTGATGAGGCAATCTTTATATCAGACGAATTAGAATTTAAACCAAAGATTATAATAAGAGATGAGAAGGACACTATATCATACTTAAAGGGTCTATCCAAAAAGAAGATCTAACAATTTTATATATCTATGCCCCTAACATGGGAGCAGCCAATTATATAACCCAATAAACAACAAAATCAAAACAACACATCAACAATCATACAATAACAGTAGTGGACTTTAACATCCCCCTCACTTTTGAAAGGGACAGATCATCTAACCAAAAGATCAATAAGGAAATAAGGGCTTTAAATGACACACTGAACCAGATGGATTTCACAGATATATTCAGAACATTCCATCCCAAAGCAATAGAATACACATTCTTCTCTAATGCACATGGAACATTCTCCAGACAGATCACACCCTGGGTCAAAAATCAGTCTCAATCAGTACCAAAAGATTGGGATCATTTCCTGCATATTTTCAGACCACAATGCTTTGAAACTAGGACTCAACCACAAGATGAAAGTTGGAAAGTTCAAAAACGTGGAAGCTAGACCACCTTACTAAAGAATAAATGGGTCAAATACGAAATTAAAGAAGAATTTATAAAAATTCATGGAAACATACGAAAATGAAAACACTACTGTTCAAAATCATTGGGATGCAGCAAAGGCAGTCCTAAGAGGAAAGTATATAGCAGTACACGCCTTTCTCAAGAAACAAAAAAAGGTCTCAAGTACACAATTTAATCCTACACCTAAAGGAGATGGAGAAAGAATAGCATATAAAGCCTAAACCCAGCACGAGAAGGGAAATAATAAAGATCAGAGCAGAAATCAATGAAATAGAAACCAAAAGAACAGTAGAACAGTTCAACAAAACTAAGAGCTGATTCCTTCAAGGAATTAATAAGATTGATAAACTCCTGACCAGACTTATCAAAAACAATAGAGAAAGGTCCTAAATTAATAAAATCACAAGTGAAAGAGGAAAGATCACAACTAATACCAAAGAACTACAATTATAAGAACATATTATGAGCAACTATATGTCAACAAATCAGACAATCTGGCAGAAATGGATGCATTACTATAGACACATAAGCCACCAAAACTGAACCAGGAAGAAACAGAAAACTTTAACAGGCCCATAACCCATAAGGAGATTGAAGTGTCATCAAAAAATCTCCCAACAAACAAGACCCCAGAGCCAGACAATTTCTCAGGGAAATTCTACCAAACATTTAAAGAATTATTACCTATTCTTCTGAAACTGTTCCCAAAAAATAGGAATGGAAGGAAAACTTCCAAACTCATTTCATGAGGCCAGCATTACCTTGATCCCAAAACCAGACAAAGTCCCCATCAAAAAAGAGAATTACAGAGAAATACCCCTCATCAACATGGATGCTAAAATCCTCACCACAATACTAGCCTTTTAATATACTAGCAGTATATTAAAAGGATTATTCACCATAATCAAGTAGGATTTATTCCTGGACTGCAAGCTTAGTTCAACATCTGCAAATCAATCAATATGATACACAACATTAATAAAGGAAAGAAAAAGAACTATATGATACTCTCAATAGATGAGCATTTGACAAAGTTAACCATGCTTTCTTAATTAACTCTTCAAAGTATAGGGATAGAGGGTACATACCTTGATATCATAAAAGCCAACTATGAAAAACCCACAGCAAATATCATTCTCAATGGGGAAAAACTGAAAACTTTTCCCCTAAGGTCAGGAATACGGCAGGAATGTCCACTCTGACCACAGCTTTTCAATATAGTACTATAAGTCCTACCTCAGCAAAAAGACAACAAGAAATAAAAGGCATCCGAATCAGCAAAGAAGAAGTCAAACTCTCACTCTTTGCAGATGATATGATATTTTATGTGGAAAACCCAGAAGATTCCATCCCAAAACTTCTAAAATTCATACAGGAATTCAGTAAAGTCGCAGGGTACAAAATCAATGCACAGAAATCAGTGCATTTCTATACACCAACAGTAAGACAGAAGAAAGATAAATTAAGGAGTCGATTCCATTTATAATTGCACCCAGAACCATAAGATATCTAGGAATAAATCTAGCCAAAGAGGCAAAGAATCTGTACTCAGAAAACTATAAAGTACTCATGGAAGAAATTGAGGAAGACACAAAGAAATGGAAAAACGTTCCATGCTCATGAATTGGGAGAACAAATATTGTGAAAATGTCTATGCTACCTAAAGCAATCTACACATTTAACGTAATCCCTATCAAAATACCATCAACTTTTTTCACAGAAATGGAACAAATAATCCTAAAATTTGTATGGAACCAAAAAAGACCTCAAATTGCCAGAGGAATGTTGAAAAGAAAAACAAAACTGGTGGCATCACAATTCCAGACTTCAAGCTCTATTACAAAGCTGTCATTATCAAGACAGTATGGTACTGGCACAAAAACAGACACATAGATCAGTGGAACAGAACAGAGAACCCAGAAATGGACCCTCACAGCTATGGTCAACTAATCTTCAACAAAGCAGGAAAGAATGTCCAATGGAAAAAAGACAGTCTCTTCAACAAATGGTATTGGGAAAATTGGACAGCCACATGCAGAAGAATGAAAAGGGACCACTTCCTTACACCACACACAAAGATAGACTCAAAATGGATGAAAGATCTCAATGTGAGACAGGAATCCTTCAAAATCCTTGAGAACACAGGCAGCAACCTCAGCTGTAGCAACTTCTTCCTAGAAACATTGCCAAAGGCAAGGGAAGCAAAGACAAAAATGAACTACTGGGACTTCATCAAGATCAAAAGCTTTTGCACAGCAAAGGAAACAGTCAACAAAACCAAAAGACAGCTGACAGAATAGGAGAAGATATTTGTTAATGACAGATAAAGGGCTAGTATCCAAAATCTATAAAGAACTTAGCAAATTCAACATGTAAAGAACAAATAATACAACCAGGAAATGGGCAAAAGGCATGAACAGACATTTCTGCAAAGAAGACATCCAGATGGCCAACAGACACATGAAAAAGTGCTCCACATCACTCCGCAACAGGGAAATACAATCAAAACCACAATGGGGGCGCCTGGATGGCTCAGTCGTTAAGCGTCTGCCTTCAGCTCAGGTCACGATCCCAAGATCCTGGGATCCAGCCCCACATCAGGCTCCCTGCTCCAAGGGAGAGCCTGTTTCTTCCTCTCCCACTCCCCTGCCTGTGTTCACTTTCTCTCTGTCAAATAAATAAATAAAATCCTAAAAAAAAAAAAAAAAAAAAAAAAAGGAAAGGAGAAAGAAACCACAATGAGATACTACCTCACACCAGTCAGAATGGCTAAAACTATCAAGTCAGGAAACAACAGACCTTGGCGAGAATGCGGAGAGAGGGGAACCCTCCTACAGTATTGGGGGGAATGCAACCTGGTGCAGCCACATTGGAAAACAGTATGGAGGTTCCTCAAAAAGTTGAAAAAAGAGCTACCCCATGACCCAACAATTGCACTACTGGGTATTTACCCCAAGGATACAAATATAGTGATCTGAATGGGCACCTGCACCCCTGTTTATAGCAACAATGTCCACATTTGGCAAACTATGGAAAGACACCAGATGTCCATCGATAGTTGATGGATAAAGAATACGTGGTACACACAAACACACACACAGGAATATTACACAGCCATCAAGAAAATGAAATCTTGCCATTTGCAATGTGGACAGATAGAAGAGTATTATGCTAAGCAAAATAAATCAGTCAGAGAAAGACAATTATCATATGATCCGGCTGACACGTGGAATTTGAGAAAGAAGGCAGAGGATCATGGGAGAAGAGAAGAAAAAATGAAATGGGACCAAACCAGAGAAGGAGACAAACCATAAGAGACTTTCAGTCTCAGGAAACAAACTGAGGGTTATGGAGTGGAAGGCAGGGGTGGTGGGATAGGTGGCTGGGTGATGGATCTTAGGGAGGGTATGTAAGCACTATGAATTGTGTAAGACTGGTGAATCACAAACCTGTACCCTTGAAGCAAATAATACATTACAGGTTAATAAAAATAATTTAAAAATAAAAAAAAAGAGGGGTCCCTGGGTGGATCCATGGTTAAGTGTCTTCCTTCAGCTCAGGTCATGATCCCAGGGTCCTGAGATCAAGCCCCATATTGGTCTCCTACAGAGCAGGGAGCCTGCTTCTTCCTCTCCCACTCTTCCTGCTCGTGTTCCCTCTCTCACTATGTCTCTCTCTGTCAAATAAATACATAAACCTTTAAAAAATAAATAAATAAAAAATAAAAATAAAAAAGAATGTAAAAGAGTCTACACAGATTTTCAAGGATGTTGCCTGAAGCAATAAATTGAAAACCTGAAATTCACTTGAACTATCCTGTTTAATTCAAAATTTCATCTGAAAATTGTTATCTATGACTTTACTATACTTTTATTGTTGTTAAAAGTTTCTAATGGCCATTCTCACTTGAGTGACCCACATATTTAATTATTTTATTCAGCTGTTAGTAGACCAGTCTCTGGTGCCAGATTTTTTAACCTGTGTCCCATTTAGTTTACTGATTTTGATATGCAGTGAACTTGGAAGTAAGGTATTCATGCTTATTGGGGTTACAAATAATTCTAAAATACAGATTCAATATATTCTGAAAAAAAGTATGAGAAGCTTCTCATGGGTGAACTTTAGCAATAGATTTTGTAATTTCACCTCTCAGTGTTCAGAGGTGTTTTGTGCTTAATTCCTGATTCCATGGCCACATTCCAGAAAAGTAAGGTAATCAGAGATTTTGTAATTCTTTTACTTATGACATTTTTCCTTTAATTTAAAAATATTTACCAATTCATGGGAATGCAAGCTTGTGCAACCACTCTGGAAAATAGCATGGAGGTTCCTCAAAAAGTTGAAAAGAGAGCTACCCTAGGACCCAGCAATTGCACTACTGGGTATTTACCCTAAAGATACAAATGTAGTGATCCAAAGGGGCACGTGCACCCCAATATTTATAGCAGTGATGTCCAAAATAGCCAAACTATGGAAAGAACCTAGATGTCCATCAACAGATAAATGGATAAAGAAGAGGTGGTATATATATACAATGGAATACTATGCAGCCATCAAAAGAAATGAAATCTTGCCATTTGCGATGACCTGGATGGAACTAGAGGGTATTATGCTTAGAGAAGTAAGTCAATCAGAGAAAGACAACTATCATATGATCTCCCTGATAGGAGGAAGTGGAGATGCAACGTGGGGGGGTTTGGGGGGTAAGAAAAGAATAAATGAAATAAGATGGGATTGGGAGGGAGACAAACCATAAGAGACTCTTAATCTCACAAAACAAACTGAGGGTTGCCAGGAGGAGAAGGGTAGGGAGAGGGTGACTGGGTTATAAACATTGGGGAGGGTATGTGCTATGCTGAGTGCTGTGAAGTGTGTAAACCTGGCGATTCACAGACCTGTACACCTGGGGCTAATAATACATTATGTGTTTATAAAAAAATTTTTTTAATTATTTTAAAAAATTTACCAATTCATTTAAAAACAATAAACTCGGCCTCTTCCACCGGCCCGATGAGCTGCAGCGGCTCCGGCGCGGACCCCGAGGCGGCGCCGGGCTCCGCTGCCTCGGCCCCGGGCCCGGCGCCCGCGGTCTCGGCCCCCGCAGCATTGCCCGCCGGCACCGCTGCGGAGAATAAGGCCAGCCCCGCGGGGACTGCAGGGGGACCTGGGGCTGGAGCTGCGGCAGGGGGCACGGGACCCGTGGCGGCGCGGGCCGGGGAGCCGGCCGAGCGGCGCGGGGCGGCTCCGGTGTCGGCTGGCGGCGCGGCGCCCCCGGAGGGGGCCATGTCTAACGGGGTTTATGTACTGCCGAGCGCGGCCAACGGAGACGTGAAGCCGGTGGTGTCCAGCACGCCTCTGGTGGATTTCCTGATGCAGCTGGAGGATTATACGCCTACGATTCCAGACGCAGTGACTGGTTACTACCTGAACCGTGCTGGCTTTGAGGCTTCGGACCCACGCATAATTCGGCTCATCTCGCTAGCTGCCCAGAAATTCATCTCAGATATTGCCAACGATGCCCTACAGCACTGCAAAATGAAGGGCACAGCTTCTGGCAGCTCCCGAAGCAAGAGCAAGGACCGCAAGTACACTCTAACCATGGAGGACTTGACCCCTGCCCTCAGCGAGTATGGCATCAATGTGAAGAAGCCGCACTATTTCACCTGAGCCACCCAACCTAAATGTACTTGTCTGTCCCCTTGTCCCCACACCAGCCTGTTTTCATAATAAACTTTATTGTGACAGGCAAAAAAAAAAAAAATAAATAAATAAAAAATAAAAAAATAAAAAAAATAAAAACAATAAACTCATTGCATGCTAGCATGACTAAGGTTTTTTATGAAAAATAACTATTTTTTAAAAAATACTGAGGAGATGGGGTGCCTGGGTGGCTCAGTCGGTTTAGTGTCTGCCTTCAGCTCAGGTCATGATCTCAGGGTCCTGGGATCCAGCCCCACAACAGGCTTCCTGCTCAGCAGGGAGCCTGCTTCTCCCTCTCCCTCTGTCCCTCCCTTTTGCTTGTGCTCTCTCACTCTCCCTCTCTCTCAGTCTCTGACATAAATAAATAAAATCTTAAAAATTAAAAATATAGGGATGCCTGGGTGGCTCAGTTGGTTGGACGACTGCCTTCGGCTCAGGTCATGATCCCGGAGTTCCGGGATCGAGTCCCGCATCGGGCTCCCAGCTGCATGGGGAGTCTGCTTCTCCCTCTGACCTTCTCCTCACTCATGCTCTCTCTCACTGTCTCTCTCTCTCTCAAATAAATAAATAAAATCTTTTTTAAAAAATTAAAAATATATATTAAAAAATAAAAATACTGAGAAGAATGGCATTATTTTACCTACTAGCAAATCTCTTTAATTAATGTTTGACTTAATAAAAGACAACTGTTTTGGGACACCTGGGTGGCTCAGTCAGTTAAGCATCTACCTTCAGCTCACATCAGGATCCCAGGGTGTTGGGATGGAGTCCAGCATTGGGCTCCTTGCTCAGCAGGGAGCCTGCTTCCCCCCTGCCTGCCACTCTCCCTGTTTGTGTTCTTGCTCTCTCTCTCTCTCTGTCTCCTCGACAAATAAATAAATAAAACCTTTTAAAAAAAGACAACTGGTTTCCCTATCTGCTTCTGCATTCAATTTGTCATGATATACGTCATGCAGACTCTGGAAAACTCTACTGTACATATGCAGGAGAATAAGAGGAAAAGGCAAACAACGTCTTAGAATTATTGTAAAAGTTTTGACCTCACAGACTCAGTAGGGTCTCAGGAAACCCAGAGGCCTCTAGACCACACCTTAACAACAAGTGCCTAAAGCAGACACAGATGCTGGAAGCCATCCCACTCTTATGGTTATCAGTTACATGAGTCCATAAATTCTTATTTTGTGTGTAGCTTAAACCGGCTGGAACTGGGTTTCTGCTACTTGCAACTAAAAGAGTTCTGAGCAAAACACTATACAACCCTTCACAGTTCTTCCTTATTCAGAAGAACATTTAGGGAAACCTAGTGCAGTCTCACAGAGGAAACTTAACACGTTTTTTCTTTCTACTGCTATCCACCTTCTGCTTCTAACTTAGAAGTCTTCCTGTTTTACTAATCAAATTCCCCTCTTTGGGTGTTATGAAATCCTGATGACCATAAATGTCACTTCTAGTCATGAGGTCAAGTTAGCAAACACTCCTAATGCAATGGCAAATATATGCCCATAAATGTCACACAGAACATAGAATCCCTTCAAATCAACTGATCATTAGTTTTACTTGATAATTTATGTGAAAATTAAGTATACACTACTTAGAGTCATTCTTAAAAACTAATATTCATCTCTTAAAACCAGATGTATACAGAAGAACAGCTAGGTAATATTAGATTTGAGAATGGGTTTAATACAATAGCAATTACTTTTGAGAAAGGACAGTTCCAAAAGGAAAGTCAACAGGGGGAAAAAGTCTCCAGAGGGATAGCTAACATACATATTAACGTCTTTTAAGAAATAACAGCTTCGTTTTCAAAATTTTACTTTCCACAACCACTTGCTTCAAATTAACTGTAATAAATAACTCTAAGTGTAACAAGGGAAAGGAGATGTGATTTGCTGAAGGAACAGGTTAATATCTCACTGTTCCACCCCCCCCCAAATGTATTACACCAAGATGAAAAAGGTCTTTTGAAAAAAGTCTGTGCAACTTAAACTGAGGAATACAGCCCATAAAGTTCTATTAGAGAGCACACAAAAGACACCAGATAAACAACGTGCATCTTCCCAACCTGTAAATTTTACATTAAGGTCTTAGAGGACAAAAAAAATGTATATTAAAACAAACACTGATCTACTGGAGGCCTCTATTTATATATACACGTAACACACATACTTTCAAAGGCAAAGAATATCCCTAGAACACACACAGCCACACACACATAGGATAACAATGGTTGCTTATGAAAAGGGATTCAGATTTTTAATTGCTTTTTCCAATGTCCCATAAATCCTGTCTACCTCTCCTTTGCAAATAAGGCAGAAAAATGCTTGAGATACACTCCCACAAGGGACCCCTAATAAATTTGGGATTGTTAAGACTGACTCTGCAAACGGTACCGTAAGAAAGGAGAAAATAAAACGAAATCATTGATTCATTGGGTGTTTGTGTACTAGACTTAAAGCTTACTAAAGATAGAGACCTCCCCCTCTCCTCCTCTGGTTCCTCTACAGGACTTAACGCGAGGAATTGAGGTACTCTTAGTGGATGAGATCTTTGACAAAAACTTGTCACTGGGAGGAGCTCCACTCCATGTCTTCTAACTCCACTTTTGTGTTTCCAAGATGTAGTACCCCAAGCCGAAGAGAGTCGTTTAAACCGTATAACAATTTCAAAAATAAAAATATGCTGAGACTTTGACTTTTTAATCACTTCTGAAAGAAGCAGCAAGAGGCTGGAAAAGAAAAAGGTTACTAAGAGGGTCTGCTGAGAAGAACGAAACCCCGTAGCAGCAATTATCTGAGGGATGAAGGATCAATTAGCAAGCCCCGCCTTTCCCTCTTTGCAGCCGCTTCTCCCTGCCCCGAGATTAGGCGGCGAGAAAGAGGCAAAGTGGAGAATCGAAGGAAAAGAGAAAAAGTGGGGTCAGGCGCTGGAAGTGAAACTGGTACCTGGGTGGAATTAAAGGAAGGCGTGGCAGGACAGCGGCAAGCTACCCGGGAAGATCCCTGGGCCGAGGAGACTCAAGCACGGCGTTCGCGGGAAGAAGGAAAAACTGGAAGGGGCCCCGGGTGGAAAGCGACCAAGGCTTCGATGACAGCTTGGACTTGGCCTTCAACTCGCAGGGGCGGGGGCAACCCGCGAGTCTTCTGTTGTGCGCGCCCCACCGCTCCTGCCTTCCCCTCCCCTCCCTGCGCGAGCCGGAGCCCGAGCCCCACGGATCTGGGCCGCAGCACCCGTCGCCGCCTGTGCCTCCCACTTGCCCGAGGTGGAAGAGAATATGCTCAGCCCTCCTCTGACCCTTTCTCACCGGATGAAGATCGACGTCGCCCGGCCTTCCCCTTGTCCATCTTCGCCTCCTCCTGCTGGAGTCGCAGTTGCAGTCGCTGTCACCTCAAGACCCCTCAGGCTGGGGGAGGGAGGGGGAGGGGAGAAGATAGGGGGGGTGAAGCCAGGAAAGTACGAACAGCGCTTGCGCAAGAGACGTCGCCGGCCCTCAGACCGGAAATCAGCCGCCCCTCCCACCTCACCCGGAAATCACTTCCTGGGACTTGTTTTCTCTGCGGCTTGCCACCGCGAGTACGTTTTTCGAGCAGTCTCTCTTAATATCTTTGCACTTATGGGAAAGTGAGGCTGCGTGCGTGGTTTTAGCCCGAGATCGTTAGAGGCTTTGTTTACTTTGAAGACCGGCTAGACCGAAAATTGAAAGAGGGGATTAGAAATTCCTATAATTTAGTGGATCTCGCGAGGTCATGCAGAAAATTTAGAATAAAACGTTATTCCTTTAATTAAATTAAAATGTTACCCTTTTTGCAGTATCTCTTTACTCACGATCTCTCAGATATTTGTCCTCAAGGAGCGTCCCCAAGCTCAGTAAAGTCCCCTGTTGGTCTAGCTATTGGTTTAGCATGTGGAGTAGAAGTGTATTTGGTCAGCTGAGGAAAACATGTCATAGTAACGATCTCTTTAAATTCATATTCGTCTTTTTTTTTTTCTTAATTTATCTGACAGAGACATAGAGAGGGAACACAAGCTGGAGGAGTGAGACAGTGAGAAGCAGGCTCCCTGCTGAGCAAGAAGCCCGATGTGGAGCTCGATCCCAGCACCCTGGGATTATGACCTGAGCCGAAGGCAGACGCCTAACACCCAGGCGCCCAAAATTCATTTTTAAAGGCCCAGAAAAAAAGAAAAACTAGACCCCAATTTTTTAAAACATGAAATGCTGAGGTGATAAAAGTGGATGGGTTTAAACTGAAATTCGTTCAGCTTTTATTACAGTACTAAGGGAACTAGCCCAGTCCTCAATGAACTCAGTCTAGTATATTTAGACTGATTTACTTTTTTCAGGTCTTTCAAAGGGCCCATCAGTTTTGAAAACTGTCCTATTTTGTTGCCCACGATGTATACACTTTATTTTTAAATGTGGAAGCTGTAATCACAGTAAGTTAAACAAAATTCAGCAGAGCGGTTTAATCAAAGGCAAAGTGATATTGGAATGTTCCAAGCCAGAAGGGATCCTGGGGCTACATGAGCTTAACATCCTATCCCCTCCCCTCGATTCATCAAGGCCAAAAAAGGGACTTGCCTAACTCACCACTAGAGCCCAGTCTTGTTCTTCTTGAGTCAAAGCCTCTTAATCACTCTGGGATCTGTGCTGAGGTATACTTAAGCCTCCAGATGCAAAAGCCTGTTTGAGCTCAGGGAAGTGTTTCCCTGGGAAGGAATAGTTGAAAGGCAGGAATATTTCAGGGCTTAATGAGATTAACATTCACTACAAAGGTTTCATTTAGAGACCCTATTTTATTTCTGTTTAACAAATCAGAACACTGCTTACAGAAGAATATCTCAATTTTAAGTTTCCTTACAAGTCAACTTTTTTTTTTTTTTAAGATTTGTCTTATTTTTATTTTTAAATAATCTCTGTAACGAACCTGGGGCTGGAATTTACAACCCTGAGATCAAGTTCCACTAACTGAGCCAGCCAGGTGCCTCAAAAATCAAACTTTTTAAATTGAGCAATTTAATTCCAGATTCAAACTAGCTTAATTCATTTGCCAATATTGTAGGAAACAAATTAACTGCAAAAGATGGAAATAGAGCTGAGACATGGGAACATAATACAGGAAAGTATAAGTAGGTCTTATCCACTTCTAGCAGCTTCCATAAAACTAAGTGGTTTTAAAGTTTAGCAGTAAGAAGTTAACTTACAAGAAATGAAATTATAAGAAATTAAATAATTCAGCTTGCAAATATATTCTTTAAATTTGTTGAACCAAATATACTATTTCTGCTACTTTAGAAAGCCAGTTTGTTTCTTTGAATTGGAACTTGTTTTGAATAACATCTAAAGATAGATGAACTTGAAGCTCAAGAATTTCAAATTTGCTTTTTTTTTAAGAATTTATTTATTTATTTGACCGAGAGAGAGAGATCACAAGCAGGCAGAGAGTGACAGAGAGAGAGGAAAGGAAGCAGGCTACCTGCCTAGCAAAGAGCCTGATGTGGGGCTCGATCCCAGGACCCTGGGATCTTGACCTGAGCCGAAGGCAGAGGCTTTAACCCACTGAGCCACCCAGGCGCCCCTCAAATTTGCTTTTTAACCAGTATTTTTACTGTTACAGTATTCATCTCTGCCTTATAGTTAACTACATTGCAAATAACTAAAGGACTAAAAGTTCACTTTTTGCTTTTGAGTGAGTCACTTAACAACCTCATTTTATCTTTTATGAAAGACTAGTTAAGTGATATTTTATAGTGTTTTACGATGCTCCAGTGAAAGTTTCCTCATTTTAAATAAAAATAAGACCCCCCCAAAATGATTGTCTTAGTATGTTTGGGAATTAGGTCATTTCTGTTTTGTACGTTGAGCTCACACTGTATAGAGCCTTTCAAATTAAAATCATTTGAGAGTGCCTGGTTGACTCAATGGATTAAGCCTCTGCCTTCCTGCTCAGGTCATGGTCTCAGGGTCCTGGGATGGAGTCCACATCCAGCTCTCTGCTCAGCGGGGAGCCTGCTTCCCCCTCCCCCTCTGCCTGCCTCTCTGCCTACTTGTGATCTCTCTCCGTGTGCCAAATAAATAAATAAATAAATCTTTAAAATCATTTGAGATTAGAAATTCTTCAGCCCTGGGGCGCCTGGATGGCTCAGTGGGTTAAAGCCTCTGCCTTCCGCTCAGGTCATGACCCCAGAGTCCTGGGATAGAGCCCCGCATAGCATGGGGCTCTCTGCTCGGCAGGGAGCCTGCTTCCTCCTCTCTCTCTGCCTGCCTCTCTGCCTACTTGTGATCTCTGTCTGTCAAATAAATAAATAAAATCTTTGAAAAAAAAAAAAAAAAACAAGAAATTCTTCAGCCCTGTATTTTATAAGAGAGAATGGACAGGTTTTATCTCAATAGGTATGGTTCTTTAAGCGTTAAAAGTGAATTAAATTAGGGCGCCTGGGTGGCTCAGTGGGTTAAGCCGCTGCCTTCGGCTCAGGTCGTGATCTCGGGGTCCTGGGATCGAGTCCCGCATCGGGCTCTCTGCTCAGCGGGGAGCCTGCTTCCTCCTCTCTCTCTGCCTGCCTCTCTGCCTACTTGTGATCTCTCTCTGTCAAATAAATAAATAAAATCTTTAAAAAAAAAAATAAAAAAAAAAAAAGTGAATTAAATTAGGTATTCATTGTATTTTTGTTCTAAACAGTGGGTATAGTGGGTACCGTTTTAATAGTTTCAAGACAAAGTGGCAGTGTGAAATTGATCAGCCCTTTATTTTATCCCTTGATTAACAATTTATTTGAAGAGAACTTAATAAAATTGGCAAAAGGCCCTTTCTTATCACATGTGAATTAAATTTAAGTACAATATGAATGTAGGGCGCCTGGGTGGCTCAGTGGGTTAAAGCCGCTGCCTTCGGCTCAGGTCATGATCCCAGGGTCCTGGGATCGAGCCCCACATCGGGCTCTCTGCTCAGTGGGGAGCCTGCTTCTTCCTCTCTCTCTGCCTGCCTCTCTGCCTACTTGTGATCTCTGCCTGTCAAATAAATAAATAAAATCTTAAAAAAAAAAAAAAAAAAAAAAAAAAAAAAAGTACAATATGAATGTAAAGAGGTGGGTTTTTTTTTAAGATTTATTTATTTATTTATTTATTTATTTATTTGAAAGAGAGAGACGGAATAGCAGGCAAGGTGGAGGAAAGGGAGAAGACTCCCCACTGAACAAGGAGTCTAACCTGGGGCTCCATCCTAACCTGAACTGAAGACAGACAGTTAACTGAGCCACCCAAGAACCCCTGTAATGGGTGTAGTTTGCCATGGTGAACATCTTAACTTCCTGTTTTAAAAACTAAACAATCTGGAACTTATCGTGGGCTCCAGGAAAGCCTAGATTTTGCAGAGATGTATGGAGTACTTTATTGTGTTGCTATTTACTTCATTTTCATTAGTAATTGATTCTTTTCTTTAGAATACTGAGAATTCTGTGAAGGAAATTTTTATTCCACATATAAATGAAGTGAGCTGTGAATCATGAAAAGACACATATAGGTTGTTTAGTTTTAAAGATATCTTCCTTTATAAGATAATCTGCCATTGTTAACTGCCCTGCAATGAAATAGCCTGTTTCCAGAAGTTATGAAAACTTGCAATAATTCTAGGTATTCCAATAATTCTAGGTATAGTATACCAATAATTCTAGGTATTCAAGCAGCAGATGGATAATCTTTTGTCCAAAAATCTGTAAAAGGAATCTATGCACAACCCTTTAATTGAAGATCCCTAAATTTGGCGCTGGGGCTGAACCCAAGACATCTTGTGCATATACCACTAATTCCTTTGTAGTGGTCTATCTTAAAATGTAATGTTTACTCAGCGTTTCTGTGCCTTAATACATTTAGTTCTAAAAAAAAAATTTCATGTTATGTCACTATTTTGTAAAACTGAGGCTTTAGGGTAGTCTCATCTTCTTTAGCCTTTAACTTTTGGTACCCACTTACCTCTAAATAACCAAATCAAGAAACATAGGCTCTAGGATGGACAAAGTCAGTAAATTCAAAAATCTAATGTTCAGAATTACTTGGGAGCATATTTTTCACACTACCTCCAGGTCCCACCTCAAAACTTTTAAATCAGAATCTCCTAGAATTGGAGCCTAACAATCTGTATGTTTAAAATTTTTCCCAGGAATACATATCAAGTAATTTTTTAACTACAAAACTGAACTACTAAACTATAATTTCCAGACTGTTCACTTAGGAGATAAAACCATAAAGAAATGCAAAGCAGTGATTACTATAGAAGTCCAGAATGGTTACTTTTGGAGAGGGATAAGCGTTTGAAGGAAATTTAGGGGTGGTTGGCATTGTCCACAGTGATTAGAGGATGTTTCTCTTTATGATTGTCCACTAAACTTTTTTTTTTAACTCTCCTAGAAAATTCTGTTGCATACTCAAATTTGGGAAACCCAAGATTTGGTGACATCTGAGTTTTTTTTTCTTTCTATCTCGAATATTTTGTTTTTTATATGTCTTTGCCTCAGGATTAAATTTGCCTCAGCAGATAAAATACAGCTATGTTAGTCTTTCCTAGGGAGAGGTAGGTAGGGAGAAAGAATACTAAGAGGATGGGATTTAGTTTGCTTTTTTTGAAACTTCTACATAATATCATTTCATTAGCTTTATCATTTTTTACTATTTTCTATAATTTACTAAATGGAGTGATAAACAGGCATAATTTTAGTAAAAAAAAAAACTTCATAATTGCATTCTGTGTTGAGAAAATAATAATGTTGCTTTCGTACCAAAATAGTCATTCTTTTCTTAAAATATGTTTTAAAGGATTCTTTGTTTTATTTTTCCAAATAAATAAACAAATAAAATTATATTCATTTAAAAAGTATTTAGATACTTTTAGCATCCTTTATTCTATGCTTCCTAATAGCATAGGATATACAAAAGTCCTTAGGTATACCAAAGGACTATAATTACTATAATAAGATATTACTGTGTAATCAGGTGTTAGACCCTAACTTCTCAGATTTAAATTTATATTTTCTTCTCTCTCTCTTTCTCTCACTCTCTTTTTGGTGCTGAAACCCAGGAACAAAGTAAAATTATATTTTCATAAAAGCTTATTGTTTACCTGTGAAAAATGTAAAATATTGTTAAGCAAAACCATTTTATGATCCTAAATAGGAAAGGAGCTCCTTAAAAATCAAGCTAATTAAAATTATTTGCATCTGTGATTCGGTTTTCCCACTCTCTTGTCAAGTTCACAGAAATTAGAATGGTTTGCTAGGGGCTGGGGCAAAGGGGAAATGAGGAGTTATCCCTTAATGGTTACCAGGTTAGAATTTTGCAGCATGAAAAATGTTCTATGGGTGGGTAGCAGTAATGGTTGCACAATAATGTGAATGTACTTAATGCCACTGAACTGTACAACTAAAAATGGTTAAAATGGTAAATTTTAGTATATTATACCACAAATTTTTAAATAAACAAGACCAATAGCCGTCCCTAGAACAAAAAGTAACAGCTATGTCAACCACCTAATCCAAGTTACTAGAAGAACCTAATTTACAATTCACACTAATGATTATATTCTATTCTCTATTATTCCATTCGATATAAAATGACTAGGCCATGTGATAATACACTAAGTGTGTAACAAATGCCTTCACTAAATTTTTGGTGGATAAATGAAATAAACAGCTAAATATTATGCATTTATAAGATC
The DNA here is from genome assembly GCF_030435805.1 of Mustela lutreola. NCBI lineage: Eukaryota > Metazoa > Chordata > Mammalia > Carnivora > Mustelidae > Mustela > Mustela lutreola. The sequence goes on along the minus strand of NC_081291.1, from coordinate 175,565,710 downwards.
ACTGGTAAAAATGAATCTTCTCTGGGGCTCCCAGAGCTGCCTGAATTACTTTGAGCATGTTGTTTTACCTTTGAAAGCCTCACTTCTCTGTAAAATAAACACATTAACTAAGAATATCAATAACATGCTTCGCAGCTCTAAAAATCTTATTCCAAAAACTAAGCTGCCTTATTCCAATCCATTCTTTCAAAAACTAAAAAGTTTGATTTCTCTCCTTTATTTTAATGGACCATCTTGATTTGTAAAAGAGAAAACATACAGATGCATAGGATATTCTCTAAAAATGATTACTCAATTGACATTTATGAACTTTAAAATTATACAAGAAACCTCTATAATTTTTTAAAAGCTTTGTATGCGTCTTTCTCCTGTATATACAGCTAGAGAACTTTTCTTCTTTACTTTCTTATGCCCTTAGCAAAAATCATAAAATTCTAACAATACTTAAGTGACTAAAATTCAGGTATTATTCCAAGAACTAGAGATAAGAGTAGCGAACAAAACAAAGTCTTTGTCCCTGCTCTCGTGGAACTTACATTCTAATGCAGGAAGGAGAGGTGGGAACAGAAAATAAGTTTATGTCAGCTGGTAGGTATTAAGTGCTTAAGAGAGAGAGAGGCAGCAGAGAAAAGAAAGAACTAAAGAAAAAAGAGAAGGAAGGAAAGAGAGAGAGAGAAAGAAAGAGAATCATAAGGGAATGAAGAAGAATTGGAGAGGTTTGCCCTTTCAGATAGAATGCTCAGATCTCTGATCAGATAATAAGTGGTCAGAAACTTGAAGGAAATAAAGCCTGATAGATCTCTAGGAGAAGAGTGTTCCAAGCTGTAGGCATAGCAAGGGGGAATGCCCTTAAATAGGAGCTTGCTTCACAGGTGGAAGGGGAAAAATGTGGCTAGAGTGAAATAAATAAGAGCATGGTGGGAAACGCACCTGAGAAAGAGCTAAGAACCAGATCATGCAGCTGGATGAGTAAGCAAGTAAGAAAACAAGGAAATGACATTGAGTAGCTAAGGACCATGTGGGACCTTATAGGTGGTGATAAGGACCTAGGCCTTTTTTTTTTTTTTTTTTTTTGCTTATTTATTTAGAGAGAGAGAAAGCACAAAGAGGGGGAGCTGCAGGCAGAGAGAAAAGCAGGCTACCCACTGAGCAAGGAGCCCTTGATATGGAGTTTGATCCCAAGACCCTGGGATCATGACCTGAGCTGAAGGCAGCCGCTTAACCAACCGTCTGAGCCACCCAGGCATCCCAGGATCTAGGCTTTTATTCAGAGAGGGGAAACCATTGAGAATTTTGAACAGGGTGTGAGATCCAGTTTAGAGGCTTTGAAAAGATCATTCTAGCTTCTATGTGGAAAACAGACTGCAGGGTGATAAAAGCTTATGGCAAGAGATTGCATAGAAGACTTGATAATGAAGGTAAGAGTTGTGGGTGACTTGGACTAGGGTGGTAGAGGTGGAGGATGAAAATGATTCACTGACAGATATATTTCAAAAAGCAGAACTTAAAGATTAACTGATTGATTGAGTTGAATATAAAAGAGAAGGAAAGTTTGCAACATGAGTAACTGAAAGAATAAAGTTGCCATTTACTAAGGTAGTAACGACTAGAGAGAGAATAGATTGAAGAGGGTGGTTGGACATCTTAATCTTGAGATGGCTATTTGACATCTAAGTAAATATATCGAGTAGACAGTTGGATATGAATTTAGGGGAGAGTTACAGGTTAGAGTATATCAACCAAGCAAAATATGCTAAAATAGATTCTAAAGAATTGTATCCCTTTTCGTTCTGCAAGATACTGTCTACTTTGCTCCTGGTCACCCCATCCCCACCTGTCCTTTATATATCTGTGTGCAATTCGGTTTTTCTAGTTTGCAAACTCTTGTTTTTTTACCCCTGAGAATTGTCTCTCAAACAACTAAGTACGCACTTAACAAAAGTGGAAAATAATTTAATGTTGTACTATATGCTATTAGAAAACACTGATTTTATTTTACTCTCTGATTAAAAGAACAGTTAAATCACTAGCTAACAAGACTCTTTGTCTAGTTCATTGAGTTTTAAATATACTTTATCTTTCTCTTTATTTCAGTATAGAAAAAGGTGGTTTTCAGCACAGCACCTGAATAAACAGGGTATTTTTAAAGTTTGTTTATTTATTTAAGTAATCTCTACCCCCAACATGCAACACGACCCTGAGATCAAAAGTTGCATGCTCTTCTGACCCAACAAAGCAGACACCCGTAAGCACTATTTTAGATCTGAGAGACTATTGCTTTTCTGTGTAAACCTGGTCTTCCATGTCAAATTATAAAATAGACCTTCCTTTTCAGAGAGCAATTTGGCAATCAATGTCTGGTAAAGTGAGAGATGCTGATATAACCTAGAAATTCTCCTTTCAAGTATTTTGCCTAAGGAAATTCTTAATATGTGTACAAAACTATAGCTACAAAAATGTCCATCACAGCTTTGTTTATAATACTGGAAAATTAGAGTAACCTAAATGTTCTTCAACAAGAAAATAGTTAAACTATGGTATATTAAAACAATGGAATACCATACACAGATAAAAAGAGCGACCTAGAACTACATTTTTTAATATGGATAAGTATCACAATGTTAAAGTACATAGGGAAGGCTAAAAAGAATTATATATATGGTTTTTTATTTCATCTCAAAAAGGAATATCATCCTGTTTAATTTCACAGAACCTTTCATGTGTAAGGCACTGTGTAAGATGGTTTTTACCTATATTAGTTAATTTCTCACAACAGCCTTGTGAAACAAATGATGTTATACATATTTTGCATGTATTTATTTAAAAAAATATCAATGATATATGTGCCAGAGGGTGTTCTAAGTATTGAAGACATAGTAGTTAAATGAAATTTCTGTTCTACTAGAACTTTTGCTAGTGAGGGAAGTCATATGATTTACAAATACGGAAGCAAAGGATGCCTGGGTGCCTCAGTCAGTTTAGTGTATGTTTCTTGATTTCAGCTCAGGTCATGGTTTCAGGGTCATGAGACAAGGCTTCGCACTGGGCCTGGAGCTTCCTTAAGATTCTCTCTCTACCTTCCCCACTCCCCTCCCTCCCAATAAATAAAATAAAATGGTTTTTAAAAATTTTTTAACAAAAATATGCAAGCAATTATGTATTAAGTGGTGATGTGGTCTACAAAGAAACATAAAGCAGAGTAGCAGGATAGAGAGTAATAAGGATCATTATTTTAGATAGCATAGATAAACTAAAATTCAGAAGCTGAAGAAACTCATAGAAGGTAAACAACCTGCTGAAAGTCACTCAATCTCAGAATCTGGAGCTAGGATTTAAACCTAAATCAATATAATCCCAGAGGCTTCTCCTTTTATTTTTTTTAAAGGTTGTATTTATTTATTTGACAGAGACACACAGCGAGAGAGGGAACACAAGCAGGGGGATTGGGAGAGGGAGAAGCAGGCTTCCCATTGACCAGGGAGCCTGATGAGGGGCTCGATCCCAGGATCCCAGGATCATGACCTGAACCGAAGGCAGCTGCTTAACAGCGAGCCACCCAGGTGCCCCGAGGCTTCTCCTTTTAAAGGATGGTTAGGTCTATCTATCATTTATACTTTGGAAAAAGACATTAATTATACAATAGTGCCTGAGGTCAGCCACACTAGTAGCAAAAAAGTTTTTAATGGAACAGGAAAGAATAGAGAAAAGTCTAGATAAGCTGGGTACTTTGGACAACCAAACACTTTCATAAAGCGCCAGTTACATATAGGAATCAGAAAATAATGGCACATGGGTGGCTCAGTTGGTTCAGTGATGGCCTTCTGCTCAGGTCGTGATCCCAAGGTCCTAGGATCAAGTTCCCTGTCGGGCTCCCCCTGTTCTGCAGGGAGCCTGCTTCTCCCTTTCCCTCTGCCCGCCAATCCCCCTGCTTGTGCTCTTTCTGTCAAATAAATAAATAAAATCTTAAAAGAAAAAGGAATCAGAGAATAAGATTCAGAAAATGAGAAAAAAGTCAAGAAAAATAAAGCAAGCAAACACCATCTTAATTTTGCCTTAAGCCTTAATTTTGCCATCTAGAGCGGCACTAAAAATCATTTTCAGGGCTACTTACTGGAAGCGCATAATGGATTCTCAGTGTCTGTACTAAGAAATTAAGCAGAGAATGTATTCATGTACTTGTTAAGACCCTGAATTTTAGAGTCAAGACAACCTCATACCCAATCATTTATTTTAATTAATAATTTAATTAATAATCTTCAGGGCAAGCCACTTAACCTATCAATGTCTTTTCTTTTCCCTTTAAGCTCTGTCCACGATAACTGCCTAAATTAACTTTTTAGTCACAGTTTCTTTTTTCTCCTCAGACATCAAAATAAACATATCCTCTATCATAAGATAAATTGATCATAACCTGTACTGTTTCACATTTCACTCCCATTGCCATCCCCTGACATTTATTTAACAGCAAAATTTATTAAATGCTTACTGTAGAAGTAAACTAAGACCAACCAGAGGAGAAAAGCAAAACCTATTTATTCTGCACTCACTGTAGCAACAGAGTCAGCCACCATCACTTACAGTTTGGCGAAGACTCAAAGGCAGGCAGAAAAATGGGAAAGCTTTATAGTAGAAAGTAGGGAAGGCTGTTGGGATGTCCTGAGGCCATTGACTGGGGAAACTGCCAGTGGGCTAACTAGAAGCAGAATATCTCCTGTGATTGTTTAGAGATGCACATTTGGCTCTCCTCTGGTGGGTCCTGAGTTGGAAGTGGGGATAAAAATTAGGAACCTTTTCAGTCCCTAGTTAAGTCCTGGTCATTTGGGGCCAGTTATAAGAGAGGTTATTGTTTAGCTTCTCAGATTGTCACTAGAGGTAGTGGTCTGACTTTCCTACAACTCTGACTCCTAGCAGGCTGGCTTTCTGGGCTGTTTATTAGGGTTGGCTTCCTGGGCAAGATGCTACGGTTGTTGGTCTGTTCTGTCATTATGTATGGTCTGGCCATTGTCCCTTACTTTACTGTGTCTTACTACTTTGTATCATTTACAGTTATTTTGAGTTAAAGTCTTTAGTGTAAGGTAAAAAGGTAATGTCTTGGTGAAGTGCTTAATTTTAGCATGATTTCCCACAAGAATAATTTAACAAGCTGAAAATTTTATTTTTTCTGCTGCTGACATATTATTGATTTTCACTTTCAGTGGTTACCAGTGACTCAGGAGCTGAGCTTCCAAAAGTTGATTGAACAATCTGACTTACTAGAAGAACTTAAATATGACTTCAATGAAAAAGCTGAATTGAGACACACTGAGACACAAAGGCCTTTTGTCTTTAACTATTATAAAAATGTCCTTGAGAGGAATAGCAAGCGCTACCAAGCCCTTGGCCATTTGCTTGCACAATATATTTATGAGCTTCTGGAGAAAGTGTGCAAATTACAAAAAGTGTATATCCCAACAGAGGCTGATAAGGAGCCAAGAAGCTTCTTTTTCATGAGTGAGAGAGCATTAACAAGTCATCATTCTGTGCTTCTTGTCCTTCTTCAAGACCATGGGGCCTTTAGAGCTGGTCAGTGGAGTCAGCAAGCAATAATACATCATGGTCTCCAACATGGAAGTCAGATACCGTGTATTCAGATGGCGTTGCAGGCACATTATGATGTAATTGTGCTAAACCCCAATGACAATTTTGTGGACCTAAAGATGGAGAATGAGTGGAAAGGTCTTTTAACACAAAATATGGGGTCCTCTTCCCTAAAAATCGTTCAGGCAGAGAATTTTTTCTCTCTCCAGCAACCCCTCCAGTGTATCCCTAAAAGATGCAGCAACACCCCTGAAGAACACACGGCTTACATTTGGGATTACTTCATCTCAAAGACCAAAGGAAAGGATGTTGCCTTCATTGTACATGGTTATGGAGGCTTGGTTTTTATGGACTTACTTGTTCGTAGAAAGTGGGAAGTGATGAACAAAGTATATGCTGTTGCACTCATTGACTCTGAACATCATGTAGGACACCAGCTGGGAAGTGATGTACAGTTATTAGCCTGGATAAAGCACCATTGCCGTGAATGGGTGACAAGTCCCAAGCCTTTGGATAAACCTGCAACTACTGTTTTAAGAAAGGAGTTTCCTATGGTTTCTGCTGGTACAGAAAAACACCACCTAGCCCCTTCCTCTAGCCTCCAGTCAATTTTTAAATACTTTAAAAAAGCTTTGAAAGCCAAAACAACTATTAATTATTCTCGAGTGCCAATAGTAACAAGAAGCTGCACAAAAAGAAAGCAAAGTGCTTAAGTTGCTTTTTGTCATCTAAGATTTTTTTTTTGTCTTACTGAAATGTTGCTAATGTAGATGCTAGAAGAAAAAGAATACTTTACAGTATTATGTTATGAAACCAATATACTCAGTGTTATATTCTGGCTTGAGGTTTGATTTGTTACTTTCTTTGAAAAGTGAATATGTTCTCTTTCATAGCCTATTGATGAACAGTCAGTACCAAAATTAATATTTTAGAGTATTATTCAAGTTAGAGGATCTTTTGAAAATATCTCTTATGATTTAATAAACTATAGTTGATATAGATTAAATACTAAGTCTTTGATTTCTATGTTGTTAATGCTATATTAAAACTATAAATGAACATAAAAATTATCATAAACTCTATCTTTTATATCTTTGTGTTCTTTTCCTTAAATTTATTAGTCTTCTGTTCAAATGTATTAAAGGTATTTACTCACACTTTCAGCTAATATTTGAGTCTCCACTGTGTCCCTGTCAATTGTAGCTGTTCAGGATACCAGCAAATAAGGCCAGCATTGCATTTACATTTATGGAGTTTACAATGAACAACAAATTGCAAGTGTGATGAGTGCTCAGAAAATATAAGGTGCCATGGAACATCTAGTATGAAAGCTGACAGCCTTGGGGGCCAGGGAATGCCTCCCTGAGAAAATGATGCTTAGTTTAAATGATGCTTAGCAATTAGGTGAGAAAACAAATTCATAGGCAAGGGAACAGCATATGCAAAAGACTTGATGTGGGAGAAAGAAGTCCAGTTCAGTTGAAGTTTAAAAATTATGGGTGAGTAGTGTTAAAGAAAAAAATTCATGACATTTGTTAAAGACATAAGGAAAACTTTATTCAGGAAGGATTATTGCAGTGGGGTTTTGCAGTAAGGCTCAACTTCTGATTCAACAAGGATAATTGAGGGGGGTAAACCTTATAGCCAAAGTGTAGGGTGAGGGTCAGTGAGTGGAAAATTAGCTAAGAGGAAACATCAGGCATAAGAGAGATTCTTTTTTTTTTTTAAAGATTTTATTTATTTATTTGACAGACAGAGATCACAAGCAGGCAGACAGGCAGGCAGAGAGAGGGAGAGGAGGAAGCAGGCTCCCCGCAGAGCAGAGAGCCCGATGCGGGACTCGATCCCAGGACCCTGAGATCATGACCTGAGCTGAAGGCAGCGGCTTAACCCACTGAGCCACCCAGGCACCCCCTAAGAGAGATTCTTAATAGACTGACTCAACATAATTCTTACTGAAGGCAAGCCAGGATGATAACATCCTAGAGGATGAGGAATTTTACCAGATCCTGAGGATGATCAGATGCCAAAGATGGGAGATTTTCACTAACTGACAGCAGAATGCTTGCTAAGCCTGGATTAAGTGATGACGACAACAAAAAAACTGGACTAGTGGACCAAGGATGGAGTCCAACACTGGAGCCTAGTTGAGAAGAGGGCTTATGGGAGCCAGGCTCAGATCTGGTCAAGGAGAGAAGTTTTGTCTGTAGTTGGAAACTTAAGTTAGAGAAATAAACAGAGGCAGTTTGCTCAAGGCTGCAAGGTCCTTTGGTTATGATTTTCAACTTTATTCTCATAACAATAGAAAACATTGGATGATTTTAGACAGAAGTATATTCTCAGCTTAACATATTATAAAGAATATCCTGATTGCACTTCAGGGAATAGATTAGAGGAAGGACAAGCTTGGAGGCTGGGAGACCAAATTAAATTTTGGTAGTAGTCTGAGAAATACTTGATACTAATACTTAACTTCTAATACTATATAGTTAACACTAATACTTAAATAATAGTATTTAATTACATAATACTTAGGCTATATGCTAATACTTTTATTTCTGTGAATAAAATTTTGTGGTTGGAGGTCAAAAATAAGAAGAAGGAAATAATAAGGATTATTCCCAGATTTTTGACTTAAGCAACTAGATGTATAGAAATGCCATTTGATGAAATAGTGACTATTAGTGAAAATTTATTTTGACTGTTCCAGAAGTTCTGAAAAGAAAAAAGGAGGAGTTTACAAATTTAGCTCTGCCCATAGATGAGTAAGAGAGAACACATAGCAGACATTGCCTTTGAAAAATTAACTCTGCCACAGGGTGTCTGAATGGTTCAGCCACTTAAGTTTCTGACTCTTAATTTTTGTCTAAGGCCATGATCATGGAGTCTTGGAATTGAGCCCTGCATTGGGCTTGCGCAGTAGGTGTGAAGCCCTCTTGAGATTCTCTCTCCCCCCCCCACCCCCTCCCTCCTACCCTCCTCCCACTTGTGTGTGTATGCATGTGTGAGCGCACACTCAAAAAAAAAAAAAAGAATAATTAACTCTGCTGTATATAATAGGACGTACATGTTTTTCTGATAGAGTTATTTCTAGTGTCTTCTAGTGTTTCTATTCACATTGTTTTTTAACCTGGCATATATTCTAATTCCTGTTATATACTGAATATTTGTGTACCTCTTAAATTTATATGTTGAATTCCTAATCCTCAGTATAACAGGAGGTGGGGTCTTTGGAAGGTGATTCAGTCATGAGAGTGGATCCTCATGAATGGGATTAGTGCTCCTATGAAAGATATGCCAGAGAATTGCCTTCTACCATGTGAGAACACAGCAAGAAGACAGCCTTCTGTGAATCAGGAGGCAGCCTTTATCAGACACTGAATCTGCCAGTGCCTTTCTCTTAGACTACCCAGCCTCTAGAAATGTGAGAAATAAACATTTGTTTAAGCCTTCCAGTCTGTGATACTCTGTTATAGCATCCCAGACAAAGACAAATCTTTATAATCAAATACTTATTTCATATTTCTCTTCTTTCTCTACCATTTCTTAAATGGCATAATAGAAAAAAATCCCACTGAAATATAAAACCAGGATATGCAGGTTTTAAACGAACCTCAACCTTGGACAAATCAATTATTCTTTCCCAGCCTTTACTTTACAATTTATAAATGAAGTAAGCTTTGAAGTCCCCTTCAACATAGTCTATCTAGAGTGCATTTAAAACAGTTAATGTAAAAAGCACCCAAAAAAAGTTTTTTAGAAGTTGCCATAAAAGCTCTTCTGTCTTGCACTTAACTAACTTGAAGCTGATATTTCTCATAACTCCCAATTTGCTATTTAATCTGGTAGTCGGGTATATTATTATCCATAGCTCCATAACAGATTACCCCCAAAAGTTGGTGGCTTAAAATAACAATAATTTATTATTTCAGTTTCTGTTGTCCAGAAATTCGGGAAGAGTTTTGTGGGGTAATTTTAGCTTGGGATCTCTCAGGAGAGTACAGTCAAGCTTGAGCAGCTATTTGGCAGAAGCCCTTGATTCTTCACCATGTAGACCTCTTCTATAGACTGCTTCTGCTGAAGAAAAAAATATTCTGCAATTTGTTAGAATGGTAAGGAAGACTTAATTTGAAACTGTTGTCATTAGGGATATTGCAATAGGGAAGAGGGATTGAACTCAACTCTGAATATAGCAAAGATAGGGTGTCAGTGATGGAAAACTACTAAGAGGAGACACTAGGGTAGGAAGATTATTGCTAAAGGCAAGCCAGGGCTTTAGACATCAAGAGTGGGGAATAAGGAACTTGATTAGCTGTCAAGAGTTGTCTAGAACACTGAGAAGAAATTTTTTAAAAAAAATTTTAAGAGTTGATTTAGCAGGATTCTTGCTAAGACTAGCTCTGCAGCCTCACAGAAGACCAAGATTAAGGACTAGCCCAGAAGAGGGCTCAGAGGAGCCTAACTAAAGTTTAGTGAAGAAGAGAGACTTTGTCACTTGTATGTCTTCAGGACATGGCAACTCTTCCAGGGGGAATCATCCAGGTGAAGGAGCAAGCAGGAAATGCACTGCATTTTTATGACCTGCTCTCTGAGTTGCATACTGGTCCACTTTTTTTTTTTTATTAGTTAGAAATGAGTCACTAATCCAAGGGAAGGGGGATTAGGCTCCACCTCTTAAAGATAGTGCCAAAGAATTTCACGACTTATTTTAGACCACTACATGATAAATGATGCCAACTAAAATTAATGGTGTAACAACTCAACTCAGTTGTTGGTTATTGTTTTTTTATTTTATTTTTTATTTCTTTTCAGTGTTCCAGAACTCATTGTTTATGCATCACACCCAGTGCTCGATGTAATACGTGCCCTCCATAACACCCACCACCAGGTTCACCCATCCCCCCAACCCATTCCCTTCCAAAATTCTCAGTTTGTTTCTCAGAGTCCACAGTCTCTTGTTGTTCTTCTCCCCCTCCAATTTCCCCCAACTCAAAATTCTCAGTTTGTTTCTCAGAGTCCACAGTCTCTTGTTGTTCTTCTCCCCCTCCAATTTCCCCCAACTCACTTCTCTCCATCTCCCCATGTCCTCCGTGTTATTCCGTATGCTCCACAAATAAGCAAAACTATATGATTATTGACTCTCTCTGTTTGACTTATTTCACTCAGCATAATCTCTTCCAGTCCCGTCCATATTGATACAAAAGATGGGTATTCATCCTTTCTGATGGAGGCATAATATTCCATTATATATATGAGCCATATCTTCTTTATCCATTCTTCCTTTGAAGGGCATCTTGGTTCTTTCCACAGTTTGGCGACTGTGGCCATTGCTGCTATGAACATTGGGGTACAGATGTCCCTTCTTTTCACTACATCTGTATCTTTGGGGTAAATACCCAGTAGTGCAATTTCAGCGTCATAAGGTAGCTCTATTTTTAATTTCTTAAGGAATCTCCACACTGTTTTCCAAAGTGGCTGTACCAACTTGCATTCCCACCAACAGTGTAAGAGGGTTCCCCTTTCTCCACATCCTGTCCACACTTGTTCTTTCTTGTCTTGTTAATTCTGGCCATTCTAATTGGTGTCAGGTGGTAGGTATCTCAATGAGGTTTTGATTTGAATCTCCCTGATGGCTACTGATGATGAACATTTTTTTCATGTGTCTGTTAGCCATTTTTATGTCTTCTTTGAAGAAATGTCTGTTCCTATCATCTGCCCATTTTTTGACCTGATTATTTGTTTTGTGTGGGCTGAGTTTGAGGAGTTCTTTATAGATCTTGGATATCAGTCATTTGTCTGTACTGTCATTTGTGAATATTTTCTCCCATTACAACAAAACAAATTTTGTTGACTGTTTCCTTTGTTGTGCAGAAGCTTTTGATCTTGATGAAGTTCCAAAAGTTCATTTTTGCTTTTGTTTCCTTTGCCTTTGGAGACATATCTTGAAAGAAGTTGTTGTGGCTTATGTCACAGTAACCTCTTATGTCAAAGAGGTTATTGCCTGTGTTCTCCTCTAGGATTTTGATAGATTCCTGCCTCACATTGGGGTCTTTTATCCATTTTGAGTTTATATTTGTGTATGGTTTAAGAGAATGGTTCAGTTTCATTCTTCTACACAGAGGTGTCCAATTTTCCCAGCACCATTTATTGAAGAGACTGGCTTTTTTCCACTGGATATTTTTTCCGGCTTTGTTGAAGATTATTTGACCACAAAGTTGTGTGTACACACCTGGGCTCTCTACTCTGTTCCACTGGTCTATGTGTCTGTTTTTGTGCCAGTACCATGCTGTCTTGGTGATCACAGCTTTGTAGTAAAGCTTGAAATCAGGCAACGTGATGCCCCCAGTTTTGTTTTGCTTTTTCAACATTTTCTTAACAAGTTGGGGTCTCTTCTGGTTTCATACAAATTTTAGGGTTGTTTGCTCCAGCTCTTTGAAAAATGCTGTGGAATTTTGATCGGAACGGCATTGAAAGTATAGATTGCTCTAGGTAGCATACCAGTTGTTGGTTATAAGATTATCTCTGCTCTAAGAGCATGTTTATCTCATCATTCAATTTTTTTCTTGTTTTATTTACTTGTTTTTACAAAAGCATGTGCATTCAAAAGCCCTTGGCGGGGTGGCGGGGGGGGGGGAGAATCTTAAACAGGTTCCACACCCAGTGCTGACCCCAATGCAGGGTTTGATAACACGACCCTGAGATCAGGACCTGAGACGAAATCAAGAGTTGTTCACTTAACCAACTAAGTCACCCAGGTGCCCCTTTCTCTTGCTTTAAGAAACAGCTTTGTGGGGACACCTGGGTGGCTCAGTTGGTTAAGCAGCTGCCTTTGGCTCGGGTCATGATCCCAGCGTCCTGGGATCGAGTCCCACATCGGGCTCCTTGCTCAGCAGGGAGCCTGCTTCTCCCTCTGCCTCTGCCTGCCATTCTGTCTGCCTGTGCTTGCTCTCTCCCCCTCTGTCTCTGATAAATAAATAAAATCTTTTAAAAAAAGAAAGAAAGAAAGAAACAGCTTTGTGTATTTAGAAATTGCTTTCTCTTTTTCTGCAAAACATCAGCATTTTGCCACAAACAAATGCTTGTTTTAAAAATAAAGTTTAAGCTTTCTCCTCTCAGGGGTTGACCTAATCTGTTCCTGTGCTCTGACTTTTGATGTCTCTTTTTGCAACTTGAAGCAAAAACAAAACAAAACCAAAAACAAAAAAACAGAAAACCAAACCCAGGCTCTTGGCTATAAACTGCAGACCAGAGATGTGTCCTGAAAGAGAAAAGACTGGTATGAGAGGTCTTTAGGAAAACCTTAAGATCTTGTGATATCACCATATGATTTATTTTCCTTGTGGAAAATAGAGGTAATGGGCTATTATCATTGTCCATAAGCAAAGTGCTTCAGGATTTGGGTGTCACTTTTCGATACCAAACTAAGCATATCTTAACAAAAAGGAGAACAAAAGGATGCCTGGGTGGCTCATTCGTTAAGCATCTGCCTTCAACTCAGGTCATGATCCTGGGGTCCTAGGATCAACCCCCGCATCAGGCTCCCTGCTGGGTGGGAAGCCTGCTTTTCTCTCTCCCACTCTTCCTGCTTCTGTTCCCTCTCTCGCTGTGTCTCTCTCTGTCAAATAAATAAATAAAATCTTTTAAAAAAAATCGAATTAGGGGGCACCTGGTTGGCTCAGTGGGTTAAGCCTCTGCCTTTGGCTCAGGTCATGATCTCAGGGTCCTGGGATCGAGCGCCCCACAACGGGCTCTCTGCTCAGCAGGGAGCTTGCCCCCCCCTCACCCCGCTGCCTCTCTGCCTACTTGTGATCTCTGTCTGTCAAATAAATAAGTAAAGTCTTTTAAAAAAAAAAAAAGGAGAACATATTGTTTGCTAAGGGAAGACTCCTTATTAAAACGAAAACAAATTTCTTACTTGCTTGTCAATGTTTCTTCGAACAAAGTAGTGCTCTAATGTTAGAGTACATTAGGATAACCTGGAGATCTTTTTAAGGCAAAGGATTGATGGGCCTCACTGTCAAAGTTTCTCATTCAGTAAAATTGGTAGGTAGGGCATGAAAATTTTGCCTAACTAGTTTCCAAGTGATGCTGATGCTGATCCTGCTGCTCCAGGAACCATACTTTGCAAACTGGTGTTAGAAAAACTAGGTAGGGGGTGCCTGTGTGGCTCATTCAGTTAATCATCTGCCTTTGGCTCAGGTCATGATCCCAGATTTCTGGAATTGAGCCTCACATCCTGCTTCCTGCTTAGTCTGCTTCTGCCTCTACCTCTCCGCTCAGCTCGTGTTCTCTCTCTGGTGCTCTCTCTCTCTCAAATTAAAAAAAAAAAAACTTTGAAAAATGAAAAGACTAGATAATAAATTGCCAGAGAGATAATGGTTAAATTTATCTCATGTGAGGTGAAAGTTATGATGGATTATCATCTAGCCTAGTTTTCTCCCCTAAGGAAAGCAACAAAAGGGGTTTGTTCATTGAGTTCATTGAGTCGTTGTTTATGATCCATGTGAACTGACACACGTGTTTTTCCCTCCTGTAGTAAAGGTTGCTTCTCACTCTTCAAGACAAGTCCTTCCAGTTGTCTTCCAATAACATAAAAACAAATACAAATTAAAGTAAGAGATTTAGGGGCGCGTGGGTGGCTCAGTGGGTTAAAGCCTCTGCCTTCGGCTTGGGTCATGATCCCAGGGTCCTGGGATTGAGCCCTGCATCAGGCTTTCTGCTCAGAGGGGAGCCTGATTCCTCCCTCTCTCTCTCTCTCTGCCTGCTTCTCTGCCTACTTGTGATCTCAGTCTGTCAATAAAATAAAATAAAAATCTTTAAAAAAATAAGAGATTTAAATGTTTCCGGAAATGGAAACTCAAAAGTAAGTTGCCATATCTACAAACTGACTTCTATCCCCACCTACCTCTTCTTTTTTTCCTGTTATAAAGGAAGTAGAATTTTCTCCTCCTATCCAAGACCAATTCCTTCCAATTGTCCTCTGAATACCATCTCTTTCAGTCTTCTCAGGAAGTTCACTCTTCTCACTATCTTTTATTTATATAGAGCTTACCATTAGGCAAATAAATAACGGGACAATTACCTTGCTAAAAATCCTATTGGTTGGTCAAGTCTCTCCCAACGTAACAATAATAATAACTAACAAAAATTCCTGGATGCCACACCTAGGAACTGAACCTATTGTATATTGCCCCTGACAAATTTCATTAAAACATTTACACTTGCTAACTCCATTTTCTCATAATCCACTCATTCCTTAACCACTCTCATCTGGCTTCAGTTTCCAAACCTCACAATATGGTCCCAATGCAATGGACCCTTCTCAGTCTGTGTTACATGATGTATAGACAGAATTTGACCTAGTTGGTCCAATTGAAACCTCTTGGGTCACTATTCTTTGAAACACTCTTCCCTCAGCTTCTGTCATGTTTTGATTATTTTACCGCTGTATCTCTAGCTGCTCATTTTCAGTCTCCTTTGCTGACTCTTCCTCTTTACCCAGACACTGGGTAATCTTTTCCACCCACATGGTTTCACAGACACTGGTTTCAGAGTCTCTTTCGTAGCTCTCAAATCTTTAGGTTTGGTTCATTCCCTTTCTCCTTAACTCTAGACCCATGCATCCAACTGCCACATATTGTAAAGGAGACATCATCTGACTTTGAAGGGAGCTCAGTCATCATGTCTAAAATTGCTCTCACTGGGGCACCTGGATGGCTCAGTGGGTTAAAGCCTCTGCCTTTGGGTCAGGTCATGACCCCGGAGTCCTGGGCATCCCGCTCTCTGCTCGGCGGGGAGCCTGCTTCCCTTCCTCTCTCTTTGCCTGCCTCTCTGCCTACTTGTGATCTCTGTCTGTTAAATAAATAAATAAAATCTTTTAAAAAAATAAAATTGCTCTCACCAGCTCGTCCCTCATCCTGTCTACTCTTTTCCCCCATTCCCCACACTACTAATCACTGTCTGTCCCAATGCTCAAAGTAGAATATTGACTTCTTCTACCCCAAATACCAGTCACCAAATTCTATCATTTTTACTTCTTACACATCTTCCAAATCTGTTACTCTGTCAGTAGTGTCCCCTGACATACAAAGTTTTTAATTTTGTACAAAATGTCTGTTTTCTTCTGTTGCTTGTGCTTTTGGGGTCACATACAAGAAATCATTCCCAAATCCAATGTCATGTAATTCTCCTCTATGTTTCCTGCTAAGAGTTTTATAGTTTTGACTTTTATGTTGAAGATTTTGATCCATTTTGAGTTAATTTTTATATGGTTTTAGGTTAAGGGTCCAACTTTGTTCAGTACCATTCCTTGAAAAAGACTGTCCTTTCCCCCAGGGAATGATGTTGGCCCTAATGATTTAATAGTGACAACTAAATTACAACACTTGAAAATGTACTACCTAAACAAATCACCTGCAGACTGGATTTTGCCTCAAAGGCCACTAATTTGCAGTGTGTGACTTAATTTTATTTTCACATTAAATTTAACAAGTGAGCTAAGGGGAGTGAGAGATACTTCGTGTCCCGTATCATGTCCTAAACATTGTGTCAGGTGCTGTTGATAAACTGCTCACAAAGTTTCATACGTTTAAGTCTTGCATCAAGCAGTTTTAAAGTTGAGTGAGACTTTTGAAAACATCATTTTATTTTAGCACTGCGTGAGTAAATGCTGATAAATACGTGTACCAAGTAGAGAGTAAGTTAAGAGAAGAGGAACAGAAACTTTTAAAATAGTGGTGTAACCCAGTTAAGCCATTTACAAGAACACAACAGTCGAGATGGTCCCTAGCTAGCACCCGCCCCAGAGCAGCAGCCAGCATTCTCCACAACAGCACCGCTTTTCCGGCTGGAAAGCTTTCCCCTAGTGGCCTGACGTCATAGGCAAGCGCCGGATAGAGTGGGCGGGATTTCCGGCCACGGCTGACGTGCAAGGTACGGAAACCAAACCGATGTGCGGTGATGCGGGAGGTGCGGTTTCTGGCATAGCGCTTCACCGCGGGCTGCTGCGTCGTGTGTGCGTCCCTGCGGTTGACACCAGTGGGAGCCACTGTCTCCGCACTCCTGGTATGGGCATGTTTCTTGACATCTTAATTGTGTGTGTTGAGGTGGGAGGACGCGGAAACCTTTCTAAAATGGGCTTAGTGGAGCACGTGCGCTAAGGAGGCTCACAGATGAGGGGAAGCCCAGTGGTTTTTAAACTATAAGTAGCACAGTCCCTGGAACAGAGAAGTGTTTACCAAAAATGATATCCTTGTTTGTTTTAAAAATTGAGTTTTCATTTTTATGATATCCTAAAAAAATCTTTACCGGTTACAAAGACAAAACTCCAAAGAAGGGTTTTTGAAATCAGTATTTCTCATATTGGGGTGAGGACTCCCCGTTAAATATCATATCTCAGGGAGTCTAAATTGTTTTTTCTTTCTTTACTTTTTTTTTTTTTTAAGGATTTTTTATTTATTTGACAGACAGATCACAAGTAGGCAGAGAGGCAGGCAGAGAGAGAGAGGAGGAAGCAGGCTCCCCGCTGAGCAGAGAGCCCGATGTGAGGCTGGATCCCAGGACCCTGGGATCATGACCTGAGCGGAAGGCAGAGGCTTTAACCCGCTGAGCCACCCAGGCACCCCTCTTTCTTTATTTAAAAAACAAAACAAAACAAAACTTATTAAGATTTTATTTATTTCAGAGAGATTGAGAGCGAGTGGGAGCATGAGACCGGGGAGGGCCAGAGGGAGAGGCAGACTCCCCGCTGAGCAGGGGTCCTGATGTGGGACTGGCTCCCGGGACCTGGGATTGTGACCTGAGCCCAAGACAGATACTTAACCCACTGAGACACCCAGGTGCACTAAACTGTTGTTTTCTTTCAAAGGTGTCTGAAGATGGGGCACCCGGCTGGGTAAGTCAGAAGAGCCTGCGTCTCTTGATCTTGGGGACTTGAGTTCGAGCCCACTTTGGGTGTAGAAATTACTTAAAAAGCAAAACAGTAACAAACTTTAAGAGAATTTTTTAAAGTAAGCTTTATACCCACTATGGGGCTTGCACTCAGGACACCCTCTCCTTCAGATCAAGAATCATTGTGCTCTCCCAACTAAGCTAGCCAGCTGCCTCCCCCAAACTTTTTTCTTTTCTTTTCTTTTTTTTTTTTAAAGGTGTCTGAACATATTTTAAATGTGAAAAGCATTGGTCCAGGATATTTATTCGAAAAATACTTGAGTGATTTCCTGTGAGCCATAAACTGCTGAGCACTGGGTTCAGTGTTAATCTAAATAGTCTGTCCTGATAGAGTTTACCATTAGTCAGGCAAATAAGTAACCTGGCAGTTACAAAGAGTGTTACAAATACTGTGGTAGAGAGGTAGAGGGTGCTATAAGAACTAGTAGGAGGAATACTTGATCAAAGGATTGAGGTGAAGAATAGCTAAAGATGTATCTAAAGAGGTAAGCAAAAGATGATTTTGTGGAAAACTTTAAAAGCCATGTGTATAAGTCTGGAACTTGTGCCTGGCAGCAGTGGATTTAAAAGTTTATATTGAGGGGGCACCTGGGTGGCTCAGTCATTAAGCATCTGCCTTGGTTCAGGTCGTGATCCCAGAGTCTGGGATTGAGCCTGCCATCAGGCTCCCTGCTTGGTGGGAAGCCTGTTTCTCCCTCTCCCACTCCCCCTGCTTCTGTTCCCTCTCTCACTGTGTCTCTCTCTGTCAAATAAATAAATAAAAATATTTTTTTAAAAAGTTCACATTGGAGACTCTGCGAGCCATAAACTGCTGAGTACTGGGTTCAGTGTTAATATAAATAGTCTGTCCTGATAGAGTTTACCATTAGCCAGGCAAATAAGTAACCTGGCAGTTACAAAGAGTGTTACAAATACCGTGGTCGAGAGGTAGAGGGTGCTATAAGAACTAGTAGGAGGAATACTTGATGCAAGTATCAAGTGCATTGATTAGATTTGCACCAGCTCCCAATGGCTTAGAGATGAGACAGAGCAAATCAGGAGGCTAGCAGATGCAATTAAGATAATGGGATTCAAAAGAAATTAATGGATTCAAGATTATTTAGAAAGTAAAGTGGTTGTAATTCAAATAGATTAGATGTGGTGGGTGTCAGAGAGGGTGGTAATAAAACGACCCCCAGTTTCTGGCTTCAGCAAATGGATGAATGGCAGTGTCCCTCCCTGAAACCATGTAGTAGGTAAAGCAGATTGGGAAGGGAAGGGAGAGCAATTATGTTAATATGTTGCATTTGAAGTATTTCTTCTGATGCATGGTGGTGAAACCACAAAGATAGATCAGACCTCACATGGAGAATTTTAGAATGGGGGAAAAATGGGGGTGGAGGCTAACGACAGAATTCAGAGGCACATCTGCTTTTTAAAGGAGGGGAAGACATGTGAGCATCAGGGTATAGCTTATAGAACCACTCTAAGAAGCATGCCGAGTTAAATAAAGCAGAGGGAAGAAGGAATATTTCAAGTATTTCAGTTGAATTTTGTAAAAAGTTGATTTCCTTTTTTTTTTTTCCTTCAAATCCTGTACTAGTTTCACATTTTAAAACATCTTCATTGTTTTGTGGATGTCCAGACCTTTAGGATAAAATTGTGGAGCTTATATATATTTGCCCTAATTTTGGACATTTTGTTTGATAGTAACATTATGTGCTGCAAAATAAACTCTGAACTGGAGAAAAGAGGTCTATTTTCTTGTTTTTAAAGATTTATTTATCTGGGAGACAGTGTGAGTGGGGGTGGGGATTTGGGGGGGGACTGACTCCCTACTGAGCAGGGAACCTCATATGGGGCTCAGTCCCAGGATCCATGAGATCATGTTCTCAGCTAAAGGGAGCAATTTAACCCACTAAGGCACCCAGGCACCCCTATTTTTTTATTTGTTTTTAAATCAGTAAATCTTTGTCCATTTCTGTTTTGAAAACATGAGAGCATTGATACAGCAGGTCCTATTGATACAGCAGGTCCGTACCCTATAACTTTTCTGCCCTTTGTCTTACTGTCTTCATGTGTTGCTTATGTTAAGGAGCTTGTGTTTGGGTCTCTATCTGGACTTAGAGTAGAATGGAGAAGAAATAGTATCATGATCTCAACCCTATCAGCAGAACATTACTTTGTTATCCAGTAATGTTGATATTCTGGGCCCCTAGGTAAGAATCTAAAAAGGATCTTTCTTCAAGATATTCTTTTTCCTAAAGAAATAATGAAATTTATGTAAAAAATAAGAACCCAGGGACACCTTGGTGGCTCAGTGGGTTAAAGCCTCTGCCTTTGGCTCAGATCATGATCCCAGGGTGGAGCCCCACATCAGGCTCTCTGCTCAGCAGCTGCCTCTCTACCTACTTGTGATCTGTCAAATAAATAAATAAAATCTTTAAAAAAATAAAATAACCCAAATAAGTTGTAAACTTTTTGCCTGATGTTTGATCACAGGCTTTATGCCACAGGAGTCTAGGAAAAATTAATGGTACAGGAAATAAAGTTGTCCTCACTTTGTGTTAAAAAAAATCAATTGCTCCAGGCACCTGCGTGGCTCAGTGGGTTAAAGCCTCTGCCTTCAGCTCAGGTCATGATCTCAGAGTCCTGGGATCAAGCCCCTCATCGGGCTCTCTCATCGGGCTCTCTGCTCAGCAGGGAGTCTGCTTCCCCTCTCTCTTTCTCTGCCTGCCTCTCTGCCTACTTGTGATCTCTGCCTATCAAATAAATAAGTAAAATCTTTTTTTAAAAAGTCATTTGCTTTTGGTATCTCAAATTTATACTTGCATAATTAGTTGACAGGTTTAAAAAATTTAAAAATGTTTGTCTAACTTTATTACATTTTGCTTCTCCTATAGGGGTCTTACATGCCTATTTTCCTCAAAATGAGTGGTAGTATCACCTTAAGATCTTGTGCCAGATATTTGGTGCCATTTACCATTCCTAGGAAGAGAAGCGTTTTATGTTCAGCCATTCTACAGAGATACATGTCTTCCAAAATACCAGGAGTGTCCTATCCTAAAACGGAGAGTACATCACCTCCTGAACAGCTGGGACTGGATGGGTGGAAAATTACAATGAAGTCTAGTGTGCAAGAAGAAGATGTTTCACCAGTCTCAAGTAGCAAGGATGAAGATCCTCTAGCTGCCATCAGGGAGTTAATTGATATGTGGCGATTGCTTGGCAAAGAAGTACCAGAACACATCAGTGAAGAAGAACTCAAAACTACTATGGAATGTGTTTCTAAATCATCAAAAAAAAAATACTTAAAATATTTATATATTAAGGAAAAAAAGAAAAAAGCCAATCAAATAAAAAAGGAAATGAAAGCAGCAACAAGGGAAAAAGCAATAAGAGAGCAATTGCTAGAAACCACTAAGGAAGATAAAGAGCAAAACTTTCTATTTCTACGACTTTGGGATAGGAATATGGACATTGCCATGGGCTGGAAAGGTGCTCAGGCCATGCAGTTTGGGCAACCTTTGGTTTTTGACATGGATTATGATAACTACATGAAACCAAAAGAACTCCAAAATACTGTTTCCCAACTTCTAGAAAGTGAAGGATGTAACAGAAGGGATGTTGATCCTTTCCATCTTTATTTCTGCAATCTTAAAATAGATGGTGCTTATCATAAAGAGTTAGTTAAACGTTACAGAGAAAAATGGGACAAATTGCTTTTAACAGCAACAGAAAAGTCTCATGTAGATTTATTCCCAAAGGATAGTCTTATATATTTAACTGCAGATTCTCCTAATGTTATGACTACTTTCAAGCATGATAAAATTTATGTAGTGGGATCTTTTGTTGATAAGGCTATGCAGACAGGCACGTCCCTTGCCAAGGCAAAACGGCTGAAGCTGGCAACGGAGCGCCTTCCATTAGATAGATATTTACAGTGGGATACTGGTACCAAAAATCTCACCTTAGATCAAATGATGCGTATTTTGTTATGTCTGAAAAACACTGGTAGTTGGGAAGAGGCTCTGAAGTTTGTTCCTAGAAGAAAATACAGTGGTTGTTTGGAAATTTCTCAGCATTCTCAAGAGCTTGTCAACAGATTGAAGAAGTCAAAGACCTTTAATTCATCTCCAAAAGGCTCTCTAAATACACACACACAGAAAAGGTGGCTTAAATGAGAAAATTTGATAACTTAAATGATCACAATATATGTAAATCAAACTATGATACTGTATGCCTAAACTTATACTGTAATGAATGTCAATTATTTCTCAATAAAACTGGAAGAAAAAAAGGAGTGGAAAATGGAGTGAAAATACAATTCTACTGGTCTGTTTCTTCCTGAATGGAATTCACTTGTTCTTTTCTTTTAAAGGTTGTCCTTCCAAACTAACTGAAGTATTTTTCCCCAATTAATTAAATTTCTGCAAAACTTTGGAAATATATTTTACTATAAAAATAAACTTAATAATCTTAGTAAAAAGAATTGTCCAAGTTTGTTGAGCCCAGTAAAAGAATTGTACCATTGCTGCAGCTTTTCTGTGAGTATTTCTGAGTCTAAGACTCCGTTTCCTTTTTTAGATTTTATTTATTTGAGAGAGAAAAAGAGACTGCATGAATAGGGGCTGGGCGTAGAGGAAGAAGGACAAGCAGACTCCTTGCTCAGCAGGGAGCCCGATGAGGGACTCCCATTCTGGGACCCCAGGAATGTGACCTGAGCCAAAGGCAGATGTTTCACCAATTGAGACCCAGGTACTCCTTTTTTTTTTTTTTTTTAAAGATATATTTACTTAGAGCAGGGGGTAAGGGAATGAGAATCCTCAAACTGACTCCCCGCTGAGGGCAGAGTCCGCTGATGCAGGCTCATTCTCAGGACCCCAAGATCATGACCTGAGCAGAAATTGAGAGTCAGCCACTTAACTGACCGAGCCACTCAGGCGCTCCATTTTCCTTAATTGTTCTTTTAGCAATGTCAACAACTACCTTTTTATCAAAAATTGTTACAGAAGAGATTTTAAACTTCAGGTGCTGGTTCAAAGTGACATTTGGTGCAGTTCTGGGCATGTCATAGGCACTGAAGTTTGTTTAACTGAATCTTGGTTAAACAAAAGGTTAAGACATCCCTTGACATGTCATATTATGAGAAATGGGCTTGGGGAGATGGAATTCATTCCATGTCCTCTTTGGAAGAAAAAGGAGGTTTACTTGATGACTTACATATAGCACTTCCCTATGGCAGTATAGAGCGCTTTCCTTTCCTCCCTTCTCCCCCCAAGATTTTTATTTATTTGAGACAGAGAATAAGCTGGGGGGTGGACAGGGAAGCAGAGGCACAGCTGACCCCTTGCTGAGCAGGAAGCTGAATCAAGGACTCTATCCCAGGACCCTGAGATCATGACCAGAGCTGAAGTCAGACACTTAACTGACTGAGCCACCTCGGTGCCTCAGCTTTCCTCTTATAGGAAAAACTTCCTTTTCTCCAGCTGTTGATTTGAGTGGAATCTGCCATATTTTTACAGACCTTGTCCTGGCCACAGCTGATTATCCTTAAGGAGATAGATACCTCACTCAAACTTAGAGATGGGCATCTGACTTTAAGATAGGTCAGTCACAAATAATTCTAGGATTTTTGGATTTGAAAACTAAACCTGCGTCACTGTGATGATGGACATCGACAGACAGAGCTCTGGAATTGATGGTGGCATTCCTTTTTATGAAGGAAGACAGGCTATATAGGAGGAAGTGAAACTTACATGTAAAAGTAAGACCAACTTTGGCGCTGTTTAAATCCCTGCTTCCGGTTATTCTTGAGGTCCAGCTATAGATTTGCCTTTAGCATTCATTGGTTGTTTA
Organism: Mustela lutreola; assembly: GCF_030435805.1. Taxonomy (NCBI): domain Eukaryota; kingdom Metazoa; phylum Chordata; class Mammalia; order Carnivora; family Mustelidae; genus Mustela; species Mustela lutreola. The sequence goes on along the minus strand of NC_081291.1, from coordinate 175,542,346 downwards.
AACTTCAAGCAACACCCTGGTAATTCCTCTAATAAATTCCCTTTTTTTGCCCAAGCCAGTATTTGGGTTTCTGCCGCTTGCTACCTAATAAGTCCTATTATACTTGAGAACATGTGTACTTCTTTCCTACGAAAAGAAGTTTAGGAAATGTTCATTATAGACTACCTGCACTGTTAACTTTTTTGAAAACACAGGAAATAAAGATGGATAGCCAACTACTTCTACCTAGTTTCTGAACTGGAAATTAACATGAGAGATGCAATCCAATACATTTCTTAAAGCAGGATTTAATCTTTTACTGAATACTACTAACTACCTACTCTACCAAGCAATATACAGTTTACATGAATTATTTAAACAACTATTATACTTTTATTATGATGTATTATACTAAACTATTATAGTACTTATAACTTAGTTGCCTAATAGTACCTTTTTTACAGATAAGGAAAATTTACTCAAAACTCAACCTTTAAGTGTAGTCTCAGAATTCAAAGGATTTGTCTGACTTTAAAGCCCTGGCTTTCAGTGTATAGATTATGCTCTCTATAATAAGGCAAGTATGAAGTGCAATGGAAAAACAATGGATGCCTAACCTAAACTCGGGTGCGATCAGGAAGGGCCTTGACAAAGTGATGTGTAAACTTAGAATTGGTAAGTATGATATGAATGAATTTCAACCTTTGACTGAACTAAGTGGCAAGGTGCTAATACTTGAGCCATTTGCAATACAATGAAGATAAAACAGCATAGTACTTAAGAACAGGGTTTAGGATTGCCTAGCATGACTGGCACATAGAGTGAGGAAAACAAGGCTTCTAGGCCACCTTACTGATCTCCCAAGTCCTAGCCCTACTCCCTGGGTTCCAGCTCCACCATAGGCTCTGATGCCTAAATTGCTTAATCGCTTGAAATTTCAGTTTTCCTCCTCTGTGAAAAGGAGATTAGAAGTGGTTCTTGACTCATAGAAAACAATAGGGAGTCTGGCACATAAATGCTAAGTAAATATTAACTAGTTAGCTGATTTGGACTATGTTCAAAATGTGTGTGTGTTTTTTTTTTTGTTTTTTTTTTTAAGATTTTATTCTACAGAGATAGCAAGAGAGAGAGCTTAGGCAGGGGGAGCAGCAGGCAGAGGGAGAAGCAGGCTCTCCACTGAGTGAGGACCCTGATGAGGGGCTGGATCCCAGGAAGCCCAGATCATGACCTAAGCTGAAGGCACATGTTTAACTGACTGAGCCACCCAAGCGTCCCTTCTTAAGACTAATTTCTGTTAACACTCACCTTTTAATATAGGACAAACCCAGAAACTCCAGGCCCCTAGGCAAGGAATTGACCTCATATGGCAAGAGAGTAGTATAAATATAGGGAGAAAGTGAAGATGAGTCTAGAAAGTTGGGCTAAGGCCCAATATAACACTGGGACCTCATTCTGCAAACCCTAGGGATTCACTAAAGTTTTCTAAGGTGGAAATGCCTCTAATCTTAACTAAATGAAGTAACTTCTCTCTTTAAAAGGACTTCATTTATTTGTCAGAGCGAGCGAGCACACAAGCAGGGGAAGTAGGAGAAGAAGGTTCCCCACTGAGCAAGGAGCTGGGTGTGCGATTTGCTTTAAGACCCTAGGATCATGACCTCAGCGACTGAGCCAACCAGTTTAACTTGATAGAACAATTACGACCTACCTAAAAAAGTAGACTTAACCATTTGGCTACGTGACTTTAGACAAATTACTCTCTTTGGCCTCAATTCTCATAGCTAATTAAAAAAGAGGATGATTCTGCATTGGACTGTTGCTAGGATTAAGCAAGATAACCTAAGAGGGCGCACCATAAATGTTGTGTTTTGAGGTGTTTTGTTTTGTTTCGTAAGTTTTATATATGTAAGCCCTCTCTACACCCAACATGGAGCTGGCACTCAGGACCCCGAGATCAGCCCTTTTTTTTTTTTTTTTTTTTTTTTAAAGAAAACACAGGAGATCCAGAAAGACCAGAATGAATAAGCCGGCTCGCTTTAGCTGTAGTCACACCCTGGTCTACAGAAACCTTACAAGATTCCATCAACGTTTGCAGTGTGGTGCCCCCATATCTCCCCCACTTCTCTGGACCATAAATCCTAAGTAAGCTCTAGCTCTAACCAGTCCCCCATAAACACGCAGTCCAACCCTCCCCGCTCTTCGTTCAAAGGCGACTCGCAGATTATGTCACATCCACTTCCGTTTCCAAAATGGCCTCTTTCCACTTTCCAAGGCCGCTCTACGCTGCTGCCTCGTTGGCTAGCTCCGAAACTCCATGGTTGCTGGGCGGGGCCGTGACGTCCTTGGCGTGGCTGCAGGGGAGGCCGCGGCGGGGAAAATGGCGGACGGGAAGGCGGGAGAGGAGAAGCCTGAGAAACCGCAGCGAGCTGGAGCCGCCGGAGGTGAACACAACCCCAGCGTTGCGGGCTGCGTGGGATACTCTGGGCCTTTCTTTGAGGTCCCCGGGGTGGGGGGTGTAGGAAGGGGGCGAGAATGGGCGGATCTGGCGCTCACCCGGCCAGGTGCTGGGCCCAGACGAGACCCGGGCACGCCCGACGCGGCCCTTTGAGATCCGGGCCCACATCGCCTCCTTGCCGGGGGAGAGCCGGCCACTGTCCGTCACCTGCTGGCCCCACCGGAGGCCCTGCTTCCGAGGAGAAGGCATATGGGTACCAGAAAGGGGGACGGAACTCGGGGTGGGACCGGGAGCGGCAGCGCAGGAGCCGCTACCGCCACACCGGAGACGCACAGCCCACAAAACACACACGCGCACATACACAGTGGGAGTCACCGAGCAGTGGCTGCAGGAACTGGGCGCAGGCCGAGTTTCCGACGGTGCTGGCTTCTCAGTTACACCTGGGAGTTACTGGGCTTCTCCCTTTTCGCCGAGGAGGTGGACCTCGGCCTTTTATTTTCAAGCTGAATGCTGACCCTGTAACGGCCCGAGTCGAGATGGAGGAAAAGAATGCCTTTGCCCGCCCTCCTGTTTAAACTGCGGGGTCTAGGGTTAGGGTTTGACTGCCTTTAAAGTGCCTGCTTTTTCTGAGTTAGGCTATTGCTAGCTAACCTCATGACAGATATTTAGGTGGCTTACTAGGCTAGTGTGACTTTTCCTGCATTTTGTTACGATGCGAACTCAGGTTACAGCTATCTCCATTCTGTATCCTCCACCCCCGTACATTTGGGCCTTGTGCGTGAGGGGAAAGAAGCATCTCTCCAGCCCCCCCACCCCCCGCCTTGTAGGAACAAGGCAAGTCACTTAACACGTGCGAGGTGATCATAATATCTTTTTAGAACGTTTTAAGTATTACTCTCTATTCTGACTCCTTCAAATCTTATACCTGAAATTATTTAGTTTGAGAAAATATCGAAGATTAATAGCATATGAAGGCAGTTATTAGGACGTTACTAACATGACGTTTAATGTGAATTGCCTTGGGAACAAAAACAGAAAAACGTAACGTTCAGTTACTTAATTAAACAGCAATTTAAACCGTATAGTACTATCTCATTAGGGTTGGGTCCCCCCCCCAAAATCATCTGAGGTATTATTGAGTAAAATGATAAAAAACTAATAGTGTGAGGAAAACCAAAGATCTGTAATCTAAGGAAAGAATCTTAACTGTCTTTCAGACTATCTTTTAACTTTGTAGAATAGCTTTTTAAGTGTCTTGAGAGTATTGAAGATGTGTTTAATGTGTTAACAAAATGTACCTTAAGTGTCAGCATAACTGGACTGTGTAATTTATCCATCACCCTTTCAGTTAGGGGTAGTTGACTCTAGTGTGACTGTTGATGTTTCTATTGTAGCATGTTTTTGTATGCGGGGTGGTAGTATAAAGTTAACTTGGATGATATCAAAAATTACGGTATCCTTTGTGGTGATTTAAAATAAGTAGTCCTTTCATAACTTTGTCGTAATGTGCCTTCAATGTGCCTGCCTTAACAAGAAGATAGTGCTGTTGCATATAAATCGATTTTGAATGTCAGATAAAAACATGTAATACTGTGGATTTGCTGAATTGCTAATTTTGTGGCAAGTTGGCACTATTTTGAAACACTCTCAAGTTTGTCTTACTGAGCTGATTTTTAGCTCCTGTTGAACAGTCCAGTAAGTTGGGAGTGTAACTTTTTGTAAGTAGTTATGAATGAATTTATGTCAGTAAGAGAAGCTATGTACTTGAACTTGTTCTCACCTTAAAGAGGAGGATAATGCTAAAGATAAGGCTTTGGGCAGATTTTTATTCTTTCTTCAGCTACATTTTTGTGGCTCATTGAAACAGAGATCTTAGAAAACTGTCCATATCAAAATCATGACCATCTTGTGCTATTTTAAGCTGAGAACTACTTTAATGAAAGTGACATTATCCCAGCCACTAAGAGGGTCTTGAATATGTTCTCATTTAAGCTGAATACAAATGGATTATGAAGGATAGATCCTTATGGACTTAAACTTTCTTATTAGGTACTTTTTTTTTTTTTTTTTTTTTAAGTAAGGTAACTTTGTCCTCCAAGGGCCACCTTTCCTCTCCTGCTACTCAGTGGAATAGAAAAAAAAAAATGCTAGTACCATGTGTCATTTGATTTCACATTAACTACACACTTTGTTAGCTCAGAGTGAATGCAAACTAGATAAAAATCCCTTTTATTAAAATATTCCTTGATGAAGAATCTAGTACATTTATATAATTTTATGCATGTTTTGCTATAAATTGTGATTCTCTTATTTTTAGAAAACTGATCACGTATTTACTCATTCTTTAAAATATAAGCCATGTTGCTAAGAATTTTCACATTGCTAATCCATGGTCATGTAAAAATTTTATTTTCCGTGGTCCAAAATACAAAGATCCCATTAAATAAAATAATTCCCATTAAATGAAAACAACAGTTCTTGATTAAAAGCCCCCAATGCTAAAGTGTAGTACATGTTGTATTTAAAGAAAAACACTTTAGGGGCTCCTGGGTGGCTTAGTAGTTAAGTGTCTGCCTTTGGCCCAGGTCATGATCCCAGGGTTCTGAGATGGAGCCCCACATCAGGCTCCCTGCTTGGGGGGAAGCCTGCTTCTCCCTCTCCCACTCCCCGCTGCTTGTGTTCCCTCTCTCGCTGTCTCTCTCTCTGTCAAATAAATAAATAAAGTCTTTAAAAAAAAATAAAAACACTCTAATGTACCTAGAAATTAAGGCTCATATTTAGTGACTTATTTCAAAGTTCACATTAGGTTGAAATAACTTTCTGATGAGCTCTATATAGACTTGTAGAATCTGTAATAACAGTCACATTGATGATAACGTAGATTTGGGTGTCACTTTTCCATTTTCATTGCTTACTCCATTTGCTTTATTTCCTAAGTATTTTGTGTATTTTATTACATAATTGTTAGAGGATGATTACCTAAAGATAAAATAAAAGCTCCAATCCATCTGACACATTGAGCCATTTTAGGTTAAGTAATGAGTACTAATAGTACACCCACCTTCTTTCTTCACTCCTTTTCCCCTCATCTCTTCTCTGAAGTGTGGATATTTTCAAAGCTATTATGTATTTACAGTGGCTTAAAAAAAAAAAAGAAAAGAAAACCCCAACAAACTTCTTTAGATTTGAACATAGCTAGTTATTTACTGTGTCCAAAAATAATTTGCTGGATCTGCAATCAGTCATGTTTATTTATTTATTATTATTATTATTTTTTAAGATTTTATTCATTTATCAGAGAGAAAGAGCGCACAAGCAGAAGAGGCAGGCAGAGGGAGAAGCAGACTCCCCACTGAGCAAGGAGCCCCATGCAAGATTCAATTCCAGGACCTAGGATCATGATCTGAGCCTCAGGGAGACACTTAACTGAATGAGCCACCCAGGCATCCCTGGAATTAGTCATGTTTAGAAATAAGCTGTTAGACATAGTATGTTCTATTTCCAGAATGGACCTGAGATGTGGGTGGTCTTAATAGATTGCCTCTTAAGGTGACAAGCAAGCGGTGTGAATAAAATTGAATCGCTTCCAGTTGATTACTTAATTAGTGGTAGTTTTCCCAAATCCCCTGTTCATGCTGCCTTTTCTACAGCAGTGTCTATAGAAATTTTCTCTTTAGCATCGTGTGATTGGGCAGATAGTATTGTGTTCCATATGTTATCACATACTAACTCAGCCAGTTGTCACTCTTAATGGTATTAATATTATAATGAGATTAATGTTCTTCATTTTGTTTATTATTTATGCTTTAGTTTTTCTAGATTCTTTGTTCCAGAATTATTTTCTGGGTAAAAGGAGACCTAGAATTAAGAAAAGATAGGTGGTTGTTTTTTTTTTTTTTTTTTAAAAGAACTGGAAATCTTGACTAATTATGTGTAGCTCTTAGGTCACAGTTCAGAGAACAGAGTATATTGCTGTCAAGACTGAATGTTCTTTATGCCATTTGTTTTGATGTTTTTCACAGTTTGTGTTTGCCCAAAACTTGTTCCTTAGTGTATAGATTGTTTCTTTATGTAAATGCAGTGCATTTTCTATATGTTTTTATGTGTTCCCATATATAGAGACTGCATTTTCAATTTTAGTCAGTCACAAAGAAATAGTTATCATTGTTTAGGTTCTACAGTAAAACTCATACTTGATTAAAACTGTAAATATAATGCAGAATAAAATTTAAAATAATGCTTTTAGTTCTATACTTAGGCTTTGAAAACACTAATGTTGTCATAATACAGTCTTTTTTTTTTTTTAAGAAATTCTAAATTAACTTTTTTTTAAGATTTTATTTGTTTATTTGAGAGAGAGACCATGGGGGGTCAGAGGGAGAGGGAGAAGCAGACTCCCCACTGAGCGGGGAGCCCAGTGCGACTAGATCCCAGGACCCTGAGATCTTGACCTGAGCTTAAGGCAAACACTTAACCTACTGAGCCTTCCTGGTGCCCCTAGAAATTCTAAATTGATTTCTGTATTTCAGCTATTAAATATTGATCTTACATCCTTCAAGTGCTTTTGTAATTGCATATTTAAATAAGTAAATGGCACTTCCAGCAACTATTCCAGTGCTGTCTTTGTCTCCTAAGGAAATCCCAAAACATCTAATCCTTCTTAATTCCTCCCCTACATTTTATTACAGCTTTCACCCCCTTCCAAAGGGAATAAAGAGTTCTGTTATCTTTCCTCTAAACAAAATTAGATGTTCTGTTCAAAGTGCTTATTAATCTAGAGACCTCATGATTTCAAAATTATATAGATTGAGGGCTCTCATTTCTGGATATTTTAATCTGTTACTTGTCCATCTATTTGTGTTTGATTTTGCACTTTTCCCCCCATTCTAGTTGTTTGTCCTGTTAACTGTTGTCAGGGCTATTGCTTAGAGCATCTTCTCTTCATAAATAAACTGTTTAGCAGAAAACATTCTATAGGGCGAATTGGGGAAAGAAAATAAAATTTTTAGTCAACCATATTTCTGTGTTACCATTCAGTATGTTCTTAAATAGCTTTCTAGTGTAAAAGACCAAAGATACTCAAGATGCTAACTTATTTTGTCGCTGATTAATACAAATACAAGCAAAATCACTGAAAACCATCTTGTATTCCAAATTTACATATGGCTTTATTTGAAATTTTAATGAGCTCATCTTCCTTTCTTGAGAAAAAGTAGTGTGTAAACCTAAAACTGATTGTTAAAATAGGTGATAATTAAGGTTTCAGAGTAAAATTAAATCACATAAAAGGGAATGACTTGATGTCTTCCTTCAGTTTCCTTTTCAACTCTAAAAATTGTGTGAGAGGTACGTGAGGAGCACATCACTCAAGAAACTTACTCCAGGCTGTATTAACATTGTAGTTCTGGTAATAAGCCATTCATAACTAGGTATTCTGTATAACTAGTAGTACATAATTGAAGAATGTCAGAATTTATTAATCAAATGTATTATTCTGTAATGTGACCAGTTACTCACAACCTAGTTTGTGTAGAAGAACTTACAGACCTTAATTTCTAAAAAGCAAAATCCCACAAATGATTAATTATATAACTTTTATAATAGTGTTTAGTTGAAGGGTCTTAGATTTTGTGAACTCTGTGTTTATAATTTTAAATTGCTCTGTATTTTATGCTAGTTAATTCATGGGAGCCTCTTCTACTGCCACACAATCTCAGTTCCTGCTGTATACTCTAACAAACAGTGGAAGAGACTGTTGGGTCAGTAGGTGACAACTGCAGAGGTATCTTCCTTATAACGATGATTTTTGAGGTTGCTGCTCCCATCAATCTGCTCAGTAAAAATAGCTCATCTTGGTAAGTTGTTTCGACTTCACCAGGACCTGAAGAAGAAGCAGAAAAACCTGTGAAAACTAAGACTGTTTCTTCCAGTAATGGAGGGGAAAGTTCCAGTCGCAGCGCTGAGAAGCGATCAGCTGAAGAAGAAGCTGCAGACCTCCCAACAAAACCTACAAAGATCTCCAAGTTTGGATTTGCCATAGGTAGTCAGACGACAAAGAAAGCCTCAGCCATATCCATCAAACTTGGATCAAGTGTGAGTTGTTATTTTACCTGTATGATGTTCAAAATGGGACTTAAAAATTTGTTTCAGGAACTTGCTTATAGGGGATTATGGAAAATTGAGTCTAAAAAGGTACGTTAGTGCGTGAACTTACATGTAAGTATTTAAGAAGTTACTAGCTCTGCATTCAAGAATGATGTGGCTATATTATAACTCCAGAAAACTTTTTTTAAAAAGGTTTGGAATAGGAGAAGGAGTAACTATATAAGCAATATATGATTTATAAAGTAACAGCTTAGAATTTTTCCAAATTGAGCAAAAACTCTGAAAAATATTTTCAGAAAGAATTTATTTTTCTTATCTTTCAATTCTGGTAATATTAAAAATAATATCTGTAGAAATCAGTACTAGTGAGGTGTTACTTAATAAGAACATCCTATTACTTTGGAGCTACAAATGGACATTGAGCCATGTTGTCCTATTAGGATCAACTTTTGAGTCTTTGTTTTAAATATAAAACTTGAATTATTAATAATTTTTAACCAAGGAGTATCTGGAAAGTTTTGAAATGCTAGATTGAAACATGAAGTTTCTAGATTTGACTATTTCTGACCTACAAAAGTGACAATTTCATATGTTCCAACCACATAGATCTTTAAGAAAAAATGCTTAGTGTATTATTGTTAGCTTTAGAAAATAGTTACATTCTTGTATAAGGAAAATAATCCTGAAATTATTAAGATTATTGCTTTTGAATTGTTTATTCATATCTGTTCTGTGAAAATTAATGTTCATTTACCAGATGCATATAGCTTTATTTGTGTGTTTGATGTTTCATTCACAGACCTTAAGGATATAATGTGGATCAGGTTTCCGCCAGAGTCCGTGTGTTTGAGTTACACTTCTGATTTTAAAAGAGCTACCATTTCTCAGAACTCCTACTCCCACCCTATGTTGTTTTGCCTTTATTTTCTTCCTTTCTTTAAAAAATGGATTCTGGACAAAAGATATGCAGCTTTTAAGTTCATTACTTCATGACTTTTCTTCCTATTTGAGTGATTCTTTCTGTTCAGTTTTTTTTTTTTTTTAATGAAGTTGCATAGACCAACTGCATAAATATTTGCAGGATTTTTTTGGTAGCCATTAAACATGTATTCTCATACACACCTTCATATGGATGTTACTTTTGATAACAGGTTTTTCTGTGGTCAGCACACCCCTAAATTAGATATCCAAATCCCTACTTTTTCTAAATCATTAACATGATTTAGTAATTGTTGATCATTTTAGATAGGAGGATTTTGTTGATAAAACCTATTCAGTAAACCTTTTAAATCTTTGGAAAACAAAAACCTGTTTTTATCAGGTAAACTTTATTATAAACAGGGTCATCTTGGGGAAGTGAGTTTTAAGATAGAAAAAATAGTTGAAACTATTGCTTTTGATTTTATGATATGAAAAGGCAGTTGAACAACAGGCACTTACTTGTGTCATCTGTTGTATGTACATCAAACACCTGATGTATTTAAAAGAGTAAAGGATATTTCTAGAGGCTCTATGCATAATCTCCCAAGTTAACATTTTTATTCCTTCAAAAGCAAACATTTATAAAAAAAGCATTTGTGTTCTAGAAGAAAGAGTGCTTCATTTTGTTTCAGTAGATCAGAGAAGTTTTCACTGATGAGGTGATGTTTGAGTTAGGTTTAACTGTAGACAGGAGGCAAAGGGCATCTCAGATAAAAAGAGTTTTGTGCAAAAGCAGTTTAGATGTGAAGCCATTCAGGAAGTTGTAGTTGGAAAGTGGTATCCAAATGTAGGGGTAGAAAGCCCCCCAAATAAGACCACAGAATGGAATCATAAAGGACTTACATAATATAGTTTTGTTTTATTTAAGTTCTAGCAGAGCTATGGGAACAACACATTTTCATTTTAGAGATAATCATTCTGGTAGCATTATAGAGGATTGGAGGGAGGAAACACAGAAGGTGGGGAGATGGTATTTCTAACAGTAGTTGAGACAAGTAATGCTAAGGGGCCTTAAGTGTCAGTAGTTGATGGGAATGCAGAGGGAGATGCGGGAGGGAATGCGGATAGAGATTTAAGCAACAAGACTTCACAATTGAATGCAAGTTGAGGAAAATGTTTTCTGGCTTAGGTACTTAGAACATTGTGAAACTAAAGTACCCATTGGGGCTCTAAGTGGAGCTATCCAGGAGGCGTGTTGCATCCTCTTTGGGGCAGACATAGGATTTGGAAGTTAAAACTATGGGAGTGAATGGAGTTGACTAGCAAAGTACAGAGAAGGAAAGGAAAAATCCCTAAGGATAGAATCTGGGGTACCTGTCATTTAAAGGGGGATCAGGAGGAAACAAAGAGGGATCAAAAGATCAGAGAATTAGAATAGCCTCTAAAAAGCATTGTGAAAGAAGTCAAGGTAGGAGTGTTTAAAAAAGTAGCTGGTGATTAGAGTCAAAAGTGGTGCACTGGTTATTGGTGACCCTGTAGAACCAAGGTCACCCAATTCTAGGTGAGAAGCCGTGGGGCAATGAGAGGAAACCAGATTGCAGTAGTTTGAAGATAAAATGGATGATGAGAGGATGAAGATAATGTGGACAACTGAACTCAGAAACTTAGGTTAGATTGAAGAGAACCACGTTTATAGGCTATAGGGCAGAAAGCTAACCAGTAGAGAGATGAGTCTTGGTGTCTTTTATGTTCTCAAGGCACACTGCAGTTCATTTTTTGTTACTGTGGTAAAACACTACTAATCATTTTCTTTTACCTTTTCCAGATACCCCTTAGCTAAATGATACTCTATATCCTGACTAGAAAATGTTTTACAGGATGAAAATAAATGGACACATAATTAATAGAGATAAAGCTACCCATTGATAACCAGATTTTTAAAAACAAAAAATGGATTTCTTTGAAGTTTTTTCTGAGTTCTTTACTATAGGTTTCTATGAAAACATAAAATCAAGTCTTTTAAAATAAGTTATTTGTATCTTTAAGCATGCCTGTAAAAACATTATATGATACGTTTTTTTAACATTATGTGATACTTCTTAATGTGTTTTTTCTTCAGAAGCCTAAAGAAACTGTTCCAACACTTGCTCCAAAAACCCTTTCAGTAGCAGCAGCTTTTAATGAAGATGAAGATGTAAGTCAACAACTAGTTTTATTTTACTTTAACCAGTTCTTCAAGGAAGATGTTAGTGGCTAATTATAGGTTGTATTAATGGTACTAGTGAATTTTCTTTGTAATTCTGAATAGTTGTGTGTGTGATGTCTACAAAATCTGCATATTTCTATTGATTTTATTTTGTTGTAGGATTATTTAAAATACTGCCTTTGGGAGCAGTCAAGTTAAGAATCAAATCAACAAGGGCTTCTGGGTGGTTCAGTTGGTTAAGTGTCTGACTCTTGATCTTGGCTCAGGTCTTGATCTTAAATTCATGAGTTTGAGCCACACACTGGGCGTGGAGCCTACTTCAAAAAAGAAAAAAAAAAAGAAATAAACAAATGCTTATTATGAACAATAGTGGTACACATATGTGCTAGGACATATGTAGGGTCCAAAACCAGAAATTTAATGCTGCTGTCTTTAATAATTCTGTAGTTGGAGTCTTCAGTAGTGAAATCATGCATGCATTCAGCTTTGAAAAGGCAGCTGTAATGCTTTCTCTGGTATCCCCAAGAAGAATAGCTAATAGTGCAGGTGATTCTGCTAGAAGTCTGTTCAATAAGCAGGTGTTCCAGAGTGAGCATGAGTTGCTCATCTGCTGTTCCCTTAGGCAGTCCTAGTTTCCTTATGCCTCTCACAGTGTCCCTCTCTTATGCTTATCAATAACATATGATGTGGAATGTTAAGCATCATTTTGACTGATTCTTCTCTTTGATTTCTGACTTTAGAAACTAATCCCCACTTAAAATGTGACCCCATTGTATAACAGTTAAGTATTAACAGGGTACATGAGCAATTGCTCCCAAAAGCAGTATGGTTAAGAATTAATACATTCTGAGGAGCATATTGTAGACTGAAGTGATTGGGAAGAATATATAGAGAAGAAATAGGAGTTGGATACCAAAACATTAGGCAGCGTTGTGACAAACCTAGGACTACTTTTATAAGTTAAGAGTTTTAAGAGCAGTAAATACATGGCAGCTGCATTTGACTGGACTGGAGATTTCTGTGGAGAAGTTTGGGCAAGTATGACTATGGAATGATTGGAGCCCAAATCAGGTAAAGGATTACTGTAGTTATCAATGTGTTCTTTGGACTTACTCATTTTACACATTGGAGTGATTTCTGTATGCTAGGCACAGTGAGATTATAAAGATAAATCAGACATGTTCCTCTAGGAATTCAGACTAGCGGGGCATAAAATAATACAAAATAAAAATCAAAAGTATCTGAAGACATAAAGTGGTATGGAAATTCAGGGAAGGAAGAGAATCTGAGTAACTAGATGCCACAGCATGGAAAGACCATGACTACTAGACTGGCAATGGGAAGACGTGGATTCTTTTCCTGTCTTGTCTAGTTACTAACCAGTAGAAAACCTATGAATAAGTCACTTCACCTTTGGGAGCCTTAGTTTTTCAGCTATAAAATGAAGACTCAGTTTAAATCATGTATTTTTAAACTACTACTCAGAGTTCTGGGATTCTGTGGAAATGTCTCAGGAGCTCCTGTGGTGTTAAGTGATCCCTAACAAGCATGACTCTAGTCTACTGCCCTCTTTTTCACTCGTAGCTATTTAATCTGTTTTATACTTAGGGACCCAAATAAGATTTTATTGAGGAAAAGAGTATTTCACCCCGTCAAAAAAAGTTTGAAAAATACAAATTTAATAGTATTTAATGTTTTCTGTCATCTCTAATATTCTTAAGAGACTAGGTAGCTCTTTTTTGGTATGTATAGAATGTATGAGGGAAGGACATTATAGGAAGAAGGGAACAGCATATGCAAAAGAAGGGAGGCTGGAAAAGCTCCTGCATCATAGTACTAGTTTTGAACACCTCACAGTTTGGACATCTTTTCCCGTAACTTTATCTTCCCTATATTCCTATGAATCATGTAATGTAGTTATTCCCATTCTGCAAATGGAGAAATTAACAAATTGATGGTGAAGGATATAAACTTTAACTTGTCTCTTAGATAAAAGAATGTGTGCTTGGTTTTTCCTTTTTCTGCAGACCACAGTTAAGTAACCTTGAATATATATTAGTATGTTGGACAATGAGGGCATCCATTTAATTAATTTTGAAATTTAAAAATATATTTTTAGTTGTGGTCTCCTTAGTCTCCTTTAGTTTGGACAATTCTTGGGTCTTTCTGTTTTATGGCATTAACGTTTTTGAAAAGTTCAGGGCAGTTATTTTGTAAAATGTCCTTTGAAAAAGAAAGGATACATGAAAATACATAATTTTTTAAACACTCCCATGAGTGTTAGCATTCATTGATTATTCCTGGCAGAATCTGTTATTATGAATGTTTGCCAAATTATGATTTTTCTCATTGTTTTACCTCTTTCACATTTATTGTCTCTTCCTGTAAGGAAGAGCTTTCCCTTATATATGTAAGTGTAGGTTTGTGGATTCTTTATTCTATAGGTAGTAATGCCCAAATTGTCTCACATTTGACCAGGAGAAGCTCCTTTAGTCTAGATCTTAAGGATACTCTTTTTAAAAAGAATATTTAGGGGTTCCTGGCTGGCTCAGTTGGTAGACCATGCATGTAATTCTTGATCTCAGGGTCATGAGTTAAAGCCCCATGTCAGTCGTGGTGCCTACTTAAAAAGAAGCTCACCAGTAAAATTTATACATAAAAATAGACCTAAAATGAATTTAACTTATGTATCTTTTTAACATCTTTAGAAGTATGGAAAGAATGACCTTTAAAGATACTTTTTAGTAAAAGAGACATTTTTAGAAGGAGCAATACCGGGACGCCTGGGTGGCTCAGTTGGTTAAGCAGCTGCCTTCGGCTCGGGTCATGATCCCAGCGTCCTGGGATCGAGTCCCACATCGTCCTGGGATCGAGTCCCACATCAGGCTCCTTGCTCAGTGGGGAGCCTGCTTCTCCCTCTGCCTCTGCCTGCCATTCTGTCTGCCTGTGCTTGCTCTCTCCCTCTGATAAATAAAATCTTAAAAAAAAAAAAAAAAAAAAGAAGGAGCAATACCATAAAGTTGTTAAGAATCTTTGCTTGGAACACTTTCTTTTCTTTTCTTTTTTTTTTTTTTTAATTTATTTGACAGACAGGGATAGAGGGAACACAAGTAGGAGGAGTATAAGAGGAAGAAGCAGGCTTCCTGCTGAGCTGGGAGCCAGATGGGGGATGGGGGAAGGTGGCAGAAGGTGGCGGCTCCATCTCAGGACCCCAAGATCATGACTTGGGCCACCCTGGTGCCCCAAGAATCTTTGCTTTGGCATCCAGCTGTGTTGCTATTAGCTTTTTAACTTTGGACGAATTACCCTTGTTTATCTCATTTTAATTTTAAAAATGCAAATGATGATAATTATCCTTACCTAGTAGGATTATTAGGGGGTTTTTTTGTTTTTCTTTTAAAGATCTGTTAGAGAGTGCAAATGAGCTGGCACATGCATGAGTCAGGGGAGGGGCAGAGGAAGAGAATCCCCAAGCCAACTACACCCCCAGCCCCCAGTGAGGAACCCAACTCAGGGCTTGATTCCACCACCCTGAGATCAAGACCCAAACTGAAACCAGGAGTCTGATGGATGCTCAGTGAGCTGAGCCACCCAGTGCCCTGAGGATTGTTAAGGGTTTAAAAGAGAGCATATTAAAGCACTTAGCAAAATGTATACCGCACAGTAAACAAGTGGTTTGAGTTCTAGGAGGTCTATTTATGCAGAGTCAGCACACTTGAAGATCTGTGTTTCTTTTTAAAATGTAGTTAAGGTAAATACTTTTCTCCTTTTACCAAAATTTATAGTATGGAAAATGCTAGAAGACTTCAATACAAAATTCAGTATTATTAGTTATCAAGTGAATTTAATAAACCTGTAATGTATCATCTTTTTTTTTCCTCCTCCAGAGTGAGCCAGAGGAAATGCCTCCAGAAGCAAAGATGAGGATGAAGAATATTGGAAGGTATATATTTGTTTATAAAAATTGTTAAGAATGATCTTTTAAATATTTTTTTTTGTAGAGTTTTTTAATTTTTTTTTTTAATTTTTTTTTTTTTTTTAAGTATTTATTTGACAGAGAGAAATCACAAGTAGACTGAGAGGCAGGCAGAGAGAGAGAGAGAGGAAAGCAGGCTCTCCGCGGAGCAGAGAGCCCGATGCGGGACTCGATCCCAGGACGCTGAGATCATGACCCGAGCCGAAGGCAGCGGCTTAACCCACTGAGCCACCCAGGCGCCCCAAGAATGATCTTTTAAAATGAACTTTAGTGTTTAGGCTTTTCTTGCATAGTTGGACAAAGTAGTTTTGTTTTGTGAGCTATCAGTGATCTTATTTTCTGTCCTGGAAAGGGAAATTGAATACCTTATTGAAAAACAATAATTCTAAGGATATTTCTTTTCAAATACATATAATCTTTATTTTCTTCAGACATATGTGAGAAATGTTTCTGATCTAAAATTTAAGATTTTTCAGTATTAACAAAAAGGCTTTCACTCATTCACCTGTCATATTATTCTCTACATTTAATCTTAATGGTACATGCCCTTTTTTCCTTTTGTAATGAAGGTGCCAAATACCAAAATAAGACAAGTGTTTTGATTTTTAATTTTCCGCCATGGTTCTTTTGTCATGGAAATAACATTAATATCAAGTTAACATAATGCCTATTTTCTTTGTATACATAAATAGGTAACTTAGAGGCTAGTCAGAAAGTTTGGATTTAAAGCAACTCATAGTTTGTCCCCATTTCTGCCAAATTATAAACTCATAGACAACCAGGTCCATATGCAAGCATCCATTTCAGACATGGGGTCTAGGATTCAAATAGGAACAGTCCCAGTGACTGTCTACGTACTTTCCTTTCATACTGGAACCTAAAGTAAGAAATACATCTGACTGTAACCCAGTTTGTTTGTTTATATATTTGAAAACATATCAAAGAGGTAAAATTGAAACAAATCTATTACAGACAGTGAACTTTTTTATGTGTTATTAATATGTCTTCATGTTTTTCTTCTATTTCATTTTTTATAAATGCTGATGGCAAGCCATCAGTTGATTTCATGACCCTGTTAAAGGGTTTCAAGCAACAGTTTTAAAAACTGTTGTGGTTGCCACCCTTAGCTATATGTCAGAATCACCTTAAATGTTAAACAAGTTGGTCTCCTCAGACCTACTGAATCTGAAATTTTAGGACTGGGTCTTACAGAAAGGATATTAAAAAAAAAAATCTTTAGGGGCTTTTGATACTCAGCCTCTGTTCATAATAGGTACTAAACAAATATGTTTTGAATGAAGTAAAAACATGACCCGAAAGGCTTTATGTAACTTTTAAATAAATTTCATATCTTTTAACACAGGGATACACCAACATCAGCAGGACCAAACTCCTTCAATAAAGGAAAGCATGGTTTTTCTGATAACCAGAAGCTCTGGGAACGAAATATAAAATCTCATCTTGGAAATGTCCATGACCAAGACAATTAAATGATGTGTTGAAATTGGGGTGTGGGGGTGGGTGTAAAGTTAAAAGGAACAGTTTCCTTTTTTAAAGAATGGTATAAGACTATCTTTGGAGCCGCCTTTTTTTTTTTTTTTTTTTTTTTAAGATTGAGTGGTACACTAATAAATGAGAGTTTGAAATTAGAGGTAATTTATGTTTTATATACAGATTTCAAGACATTTGCTAATTTTGTAGTTTCATGTGATTAGTTTCCAAAGGTTACAGATAATAAAAAATCAGAAATGGTACCTTTCTAAGAATTGCATATTTTTTTAGACACAACTATTAGCACATTAAGAGGAACGCAAAAAGTTATCGTCTATTAACCTGCAAGCAATTACTCTTAACTCCCTTATTAACCTAAAGTGTCTGGCTCCCAGGAACAGCCTTATAGAGAGGGAGTATTGTATTGGGAAGAAAATGTTACTGACCTATGACTGAAAAAAGTACGTTAGATAAAATTAAAATACGGCTTTTTTCCCCCCTAATGGGCATTTGTTTTGTTTCAAGTCATTGTAAACTAGATATTGCATTGCTATCAGTTGGTACAGATGCTTAGCTCTTCAAAAAAATTTTTTTAATTTTATGTAAATTGTTGAGTATTGGAAATAGCCCACTTCACTTTAATGGGTCTTGTCTACCTTAGTCTTCAAAGACCATTTGCTACCAAAGTAAATCAGTATTTTGAATGTGCTTCTCTTGGTTTTTGTTACTAGCTAGTTCCTGTAAGCATTTCCACCAGATCTTGAGGCAAATCGTAAGGAAGCTGTTTCTTTTAAAATACAAACCACCACCAAAAATTTAAATGTACATAATACTTAAATATTTGGCTGTTTTTATTTTTAAAAGGTAGAACCACCAAAAAACAACATTGTATGAAGATGAAAATGAGAAAGATGCACTTGCTATAACTTCGTTTAAGCTTAATTTAAGTTACTAACTTGTGAAAGCAAATTTGATTTGAACCTAATGCAAGAATTATTTTAGTACAGTAATATGGTTTATTTGAAGTGTATGCATATTAACCAGTGGCCTCTCAAAAGCACATTTTAGGTACCGAAGAAAGAAAATGCATCTTTAAACATATCTTATGGATTCGTTGACACATATATGTTGTTAGACCTATGTATTCTAGGGTTTTTTTTTTTAAATTCTTGTATAAATTATTTTTTAATGTGACCGTTAAATACATCTTTAAAAGCTTCGTCACAAATAAAAGAAACAGTATAATGATTTCTTTGAATACTCCTGCAGTGCTTAATTTGGAGGCAGCTTCAGATTATTTTATTGGTGGTAACTACTTGCTGAGCTCTTTTAATAGGTAATAACTCCGGAGAAGCAGCCTGTATATATATATTCCTAACATTTTGTTCATTTGCATTTAAGTTTAGAGTAAGCCCCAAGTAAAACAATGGAAATGTATATAGAACTATTAGTTCTTACATGATTTAATTATATCAAGATACATGAATTTAACTTGCTTTAATGTAGGCAAACTTTCCACTTTTGTCCATTTTACTGCTTATGTTAAAATAACATCCCTCTCCTACTTACTCTTTTCTTGACTCAAGTGAAATATTAACCTAAGGTCAAGATGGGAGAGAAACGACTGAGATGAATGTCTTTACTAAAATACCAATAAATTTGTCAAACTCAATAGTGTTCTTATTTTCTATTCCATGTAATTGTTGCTGGGTTTTTTTTTTTTTTTTTTTTTTTTTAATAAAAAAGAAGAGTCAGATGTTATGATTGTTGCTCTTGCCCAGATTGTTGGCCAAAGTAATGAGAATTTAAAATTATTATTATTGGTGTCTACCTAACTTAGCACATAGTTCTATAGCATTATAGTATCTGGGGTTGGAAAAGACTTAATCCACATCCTCCCTCTCCTTCACTGCCAAAGTGTTTCTGTCCTGTGCTGTAGAAAATCCTGCCAAGGCATATCTTTGAAAATCCTTAAGTGTTAGGTTAGAAGGTAGTGTCTACCATCCATTGGCTCCATTTCATGTGTTCGAAATAATTTATATGGCTGCTGCCCAGTAGGTCAGGTCCTAGTAAATAACAAATTGAGCTACATTTTAGAATTAAGACTCATTCCAGTTTCAATAATTACAAATGAAGGCTGTGGGTTTTCAAATGTTTTTCTTAGATCTCGTAATCAAGGTTAGCTTCACTTAGTGTGGAGGGAAGTTACTTTCCTGGTCATGTGAAGGTACTTCTTTGAATTTTAAACTTCATTCAGACTTAGAAAATATTGTGAAAGTATTACAAGGTATTTTCATGTTCTCCAAATGTTATTCTTAAGTAACTATAGGACAATTGTCACAATCAGGGAATTAACATTATTATAATACTTTGCTGTATTACTTTGTATTTTGTCCTGCAGACTTTTTTCACATTTCACCATTTGCTCCATTACTGTCTTTGTAGTCAAAGATCCACTTCATTATCCCACATGGTGTAGTTGTTACCTGTCTCTCTTTAGTCCTTTAATCTGGAACACTTCAGTGTTTGTCTTTCATGACGTTAGATTTTTTTAAAACGATAGGGCAATTATTGTAAAAGATCCTCAGTTGGGGGTTTGCCTGCTATTTCCTCATGATTAAATTCAGTTTATAAATTTTTGGCAAGAATAGCACAGAACTGATGTGTCCCCAGAGTAGCAGCAAGTGCATGATTTAATTTGTTCTATTGCTAGTAATGTTAATAATGATCACTTGCTTAAGGTGTTGTCTGCCAGATTTCTCCACTGTCAAATTACTGTTTTCTTTGTAATTAGTAAGTATCTTGGGAAATTTTTGGGACCCTGTTTCTCATACTATTGGCCACTAATAGGGCAGGTATTCATTTTTTTTCCTGAAACAGTTGTTAGGATAGTATTTACCAAGTGATGGTTTGCTATTCCCAACATTTCTTCTGCTTTTAGTAGTTGAAATTCTGCTATGAGAAAGCCCCCTCTTCATTTTTTATTTATTTTACTGATAATAGGCCTGTGTATCCTTATATTATTCTTTAGGTTACATTATTTATTTTGTAGTAAAGAATGTCTCAGGCTTGCCCATACAAACCCCTTCCAGTTGACCCTCATGTCTTTTTGATGTCTCTGTACTTTTAATACTTCCTTCATTTCTGGCACCAAAATATACACTGCACCTATCTTGGATTTTCTCTTTTCCAGCCCTGGAATTAGTGATTTCTCTAAGCATCCATGGTTCCTTCTAGAAACAGTGGTGTTTAGAAATCAAAGTCAGTACTAGATGTGCTCATTGATACTGAGGTACCATTGTTTCTAGCCTGCTTAACAGAGCTAGAAAGTATCTGTAATGTACACATCTATATTTATTTCTAGATCAATATGTATGTGTGTATATGTATGTATATATTATATGTACATGTATTTCCATTAATTCATATTGCTATTTCCCTTACCAGACCCAACACCAGAATTCATTCTAGTCTTCCTGTATTTGAAACTTACCCAATACCAAGAAATCCACTGTAATATGTTTACTTTTATTTGCCAATTTCTAGAATACACATAAAGTACTTTCATAATTACTAACCATACATTTACCAATGAAAAAACAGCCTACCAACCTGTGCAGTATTTGTGTATAGTTCCTTTTTTTTAGTCTTAAAGTTCATAATCAAAATACTGTTTTACAAAGTAATGTGGCTTCTTTTCTGTTACCCTTTCAGTATGGTTATGCTACTCATTTGTAATGAAATTAGTTAACTTGTTTTTGTTTGTATTTCATAATGAATGCTGCCCATTCTGTGCTAATTTTCATGGGTTTTTTTCGTATGTAAAATACTAAAATAGTTCTAAAAGTTGGAACTATACAAAAAGTGTGTAGTTTCTTTCTTCCTATCTTTCCTAGCTCTTTCTCTTTCTCCTAGCCTTTCTATCCTGTTTGCACCTATCCCCTATAGGTAATCTGTTTCTGGTTTCTGTTTTATCCTTCCTATGTCTCTTTTGAATAAATAGATGAGTGGTTACTTCCCCCCCCCCTTTTTTTTCTTACATGATACATAGCATGTTATAGTTAACTCTTTTATATTTTGGTGGTTTTTTCCTACTTTACAGTATACCCTGGAAAATACACCAGTTCATGGAGGTTTCATTCCAAAAACATTTTTAACAGCTGTGTAGTGTGAATATACTATAGTTTATGCAATTACTCTTCTATGTATGGGCATTTAGGTCATTTCCATTATTTTGCCATTGCAATGCTATAATTGAATAACCTTGTACATGTGTATTTTCATACTGTTGCAAGGTATCTTCCTTCAGGTAAATTCCCAGAAATAGGATTTCTGAATCAAAATATAAGTGTATATGTACTTCTGTTAGATTTTGCCAAATTCTCCTCTGAAAGGGTTGTACCAAGTTTGTTTTCCCACTAGAAAAAGAGTGTGCCTCATTTCACAGCTATGCCAACAGGATGTTTAGGTCATCCTTTAAAATTTTTGCCAAATCAGATAGGTAAAACATGGTATTTCGGATTAGTTTTGATTTGCATCTCAAGCTATGAATGAGGTATGGTATCCTCTATATTTAAGGGCCAAGGGCCATCTGAATATCTTAATGAATAGTCTGTTGATGTCCATTCCCATTTTACTATGGGTTTTTGGTCCTTTCTCAAATTTTAAGAATTCCTTATATACTAACTCTTTATCTTTGATATGTTACAGTTTTCCCAATTAATTGTCTTGGCTTTTATTTCAGTGTTTTTTTGTTTTTTGTTTTTTTTGTGTGTGTGTTTTTGCAGTGCAGAAAGCTTTCATTTTTTATGTAGTAAACCCATTAATTTTTTATTTTATGTTAATATTTAGAAAGCCTTTCTCTATACTGATATTACAGAGGAATTTACCCATGTTTTTCTTGTGTTTTTGTATTGTTTCATTTTTTTTTTAAAAATTAAGTAAGTCGCTACTAATTTGAAGTATATTCTTGTGCATTTGCGAGATCAGGATCTAACTTTAGTTAACTGATATCTTTGTGATAATAAGCCATCATAATCAAGAATATTTTGCCTTTGTATCTTTCTGGGGTGTTTTTTTTCTCATATAGGTTTGACATACTGTAAGCTTAGTCCTCAATACTTTATTGTTATTGGAATGAAGTTTTCTCTGTCACTGTGTGCTGGTTGTTTTAGGATATGAAGGCAATTTCTGTATGTTAATTCTGTCTTGCTATCTTACTGAATGCTTTTATTGAGTTTTATCATTGTTTCTCTAGGATTTCTCAGGTATATCATCATTCCACCTGCAAATAGAATTGGGTTTACTTCTTTACCAATTTTTGTGCCTCTAATTAAATTTTCTTGCCTAACTATATTCCTTAATACTGCTAGTACAGTGTTGAATAAGAGAAATAACAGGCACTCTTGCCTTGTTCTTGTTCTCAGTAAAAATGTCTCCAGTGTTTTGCCATTAAATAAGATGCTGGCTTTAGGGCTAAACATATTTTAGCATGTTAAAAATATCCATCAGTTCCTATTTTCTGAAGTGCTTTTTATCAGGTATGGGTGTTGGATTTTGTCAAAGGCCTTTTCAGGATTATATCAACAAGGGAAAACTAATACAGATGGTCCCCACCTTACCAATGGTTTGACTTCTAATTTTTCAGCTTCATGATGGTGCACAGTGATAACACGTTTGGGGCACCTGTCTAGTGGCTCAGTCAGAAGAGCATGTGACTCATCACAGGGTCATGAGTCTGAGACCCATGTTGGGTGTAGAGATTATATTAAGAAATGTGTATATTATATATATTACACACACACACACACACACACACACACACACACATTCAATAGAAACCATACTTTGAATTTTGAATTTTTTTATCTTTTCCTGGGCTGGCAGTATGCAGCAAGCTACCTGTCAGCCATTAGTTAAAGAGTAAACAATACACTTAAAACTATTCTGTACACACACAACCATTCTTTTTTTTTTTTTTTTTTTTTAAGATTTTATTTATTTATTTGACAGAGATCACAAGTAGGCAGAGCAGCAGGCAGAGAGAGAGGGAGAAGCAGGCTCCCTGCTGAGCAGAGAGCCTGATGTGGGGCTCAATCCCAGGACACTAGGACCATGACCTGAGCCGAAGGCAGAGGCTCAACCCTCCGAGCCACCCAGGTGCCCAACCATTCTGTTTTTTTGCTTTCAGTGTAGTATTCAATAAATTACATAAGATATTAGACACTTCATATACAGTAGATTCTGTGTTAGATGGTTTTGCCCAACTGTGGGCTAATGTAGGAGTTGTGAGCACCTCTAAGTTAGGCCAAACTAAGCTAGGCCAAGCTAAGCTCTGGTGTTTAGTAGGTTAGGTGTATTAAATGCATTTTTGACTTAACTTTATTTCCAACTCTAGTGGATTTATGGGAATATAACACCATCCCCAGTCAAGGAAGATCTGCATAAAGATTACTGTGAGAACTTTCAGGTGTAGCAGAAGTAGCAACTGCTGGGACCATCTACCACCTAGGGCATAGGGAGTAAGTGAACAAAGGAAAGATCTAACATTTTAGAGGAGGGACTCAGAGGCCAAATTTCAGATCTTTGAGGAGGAGGTGTGGCTGCTGCTGGGAGGAGCAGCATACCAAGGTGCCCACCATCAACAGTGAAGACAAATGTTGGGAATCCCTGATTCAACTGCATGACGAATCCCTGGTAATACGTACCCTTCCACCCCCACAGGAATCATTGTTGGCTAGTACTAATTGTTGCTTTTTGTTTGTATTTATTTATCTATTTATTTACTTCTTTTCATTGTCCTATTCTTTTCAAATTTCCTACATTGATCCTACATTACCTGAATCATTGGAGAAAGGGGTGGGAGTAGAGGCATCCCTAAATAAGGTGAATTAGGTTTGCTGTCATTCTAGCATGTCTGAATTAGATATGTGAGAACTTTTCTTTTTAAAAAAATATTTGTCAGAGCACAAGCTTAGGGGAGTGGCAGCCAGAGGGAGAAGTAGGCTCCCCACTGAGCAAGGAGTCCAACATGGGACTTGATTCCAGGACCCTGGGATCACAACCTGAGCCAAACCCACTGAGCAGCCCAGGTGCCTCTATGTGAGAACTTGCTTAGACCAAAAGCTTTGACCCACATCACATCACAGTAGATAACCACTTAATTATTGTACATGGACACAGAAATAATTCATAGCTGTGTACATTTTTTTATGTAGTCCAAGAGTGGTGTTAGCCCAAATCTTTTTTCCTGAAGGTAAATCCTCTCGGAGTACTTTATCTGCAGTATCCATTGAATTCACATTGCTTAATATTAAAAAAAAAAAAATAAGAACTGTTGTGTACTATGTAAAATACAGAGGATAACCACTATAACTTTACTGCAGGAAAAGTTACCTGAACTTTGCGCCTCTCACTAATTGGTATATCATCCAAATGCACCACAAGTCGCATTTCACTGGGAGCTATTAGTACTGTCCTGATTTCATGCTGGTCAAACACCTGGAGTTGGTTTATTTCTGCTTCTTGCTTTCAGAATTCCATAACTAAATCATAGTTGAGTTTAGGATAGATCAATAGAACTGTGAATTTACCCACATAACCATGCCTCAATAAAAAACTTCATATATATATATATATATATGCATGCATATTGAGAGTGAAAAGGTGTATCTGTGGGGATAGAATGTATGGGAACTCTACTTTTCTGCTCAAATTTGCTATGAACCTAAAACTGCTCTTTTGAAAAAGTTTATTAAAAAAAAATCCAAGACGTGAGCAGTGGTTTAACTCAGTCACAAAGTGTCTCTCCACCATAAATATAATACTCAGTTGGATATAAAACCCCCAGAATATTCTAACACTACTGTAGTGCTCTGTATGAATATTAACTGTGTATAAACATTCATACATATATAACTATATAAGCAAATTTCTCAAGACAGGATTTCAGTATAGTTATACTCTCAGAGGATCACTTGGAGGGAAAAAAAGTCACTTTTCCCAACTTTTAAACATTTTTTCTCAGGGTACTTGGGTGACTTACTCTGTTAAGCGTCTGCCTTTGGCCCAAGTCATCCTGGGGTCCTGAGATTGAGCCCCACGTTAGGCTCCCTGCTCAGTGGGGAGTCTGCTTCTCCCTCTCCCTCTGCCCCTGCTTGTGCTCTGTCAAATATTTTTTAAGAAAGCACTATTAAAAAAAAAATTCTCATTCTATTCCATTTAATACTATAGCAGGCATTGGCTATGTGTTGCCCTAAGGAAGAAAATTAGAATCATCGCTTTTACCAGAGACGTTACACTCTCTGATAGGAGTAATTTAAGACAAAGCAGCTGCCAAGCACTTGGTTGGCTCAGTTGGGCAACTGCCTTCATCTCCGGTCAAGACGCCAGAGTCCCAGGATTGAGCCCTACATCAGTCTCCGTGCTCAGTGGGGAGTCTGCTTCTCCCTTTCCCTCCACCTCCTCCCCCTGCTCATTTTCTTCCCTTCTCAAAGAAAGAAATAAAATCTTTTCTTTTTATCTTTTCTACTTTCTTTGTTGTCCCATTGGTGGTTGAGTAACATATTGTTTAGCCTTCATGTGTTTATGTTTTTTCTAGCTTTTCTCTTATAATTGATTTCTAGTTTCATACAGTTGTGGTCAGAAAATTACTTGATACTATTTCAGTCTTAAATTTATTGAGTCTTGTTTTATGGCCTAACATGTGATTTGTTCTGAAGAATATCCCATGTGCACCTGAAAAGAATACTGAAATACTGAAAATGATTGGAAAGAGGATCAACTTGTAGGATAGATGAGTTGTGCAACGAAACCACTGAAAATTGTAAAAAATATAAAAGCAACCATTTAAAGTATCTTGAAATGGCTAAGCACCAAATGAAAGACATGTGTTCGAGAAAAATCATTTAAGAAAGGCAACACCACCTCATGAACAGAGACAACAGTGGTCAGAGCCTCAGTATTCTCAGCTCACTTTGCCCCAGGTAGAACCTTTGTTTCACGATGGAAGACGGGAAACGCCACCTCTCAACCACACATAACCAGCCTTAGCTCAGAAACAGACAGCTGGGGGCAGAGTAAGGAAGACTGATGTCTTGATCCTCCCAGATAAATAGCCCTCTGACTGGGAGCCAGTGGGAGATCAGAGTGGTGTCTCCACCTCACTGAGAGATGGTTGGGGAAGGAGAGGTTTTGTTTGAAACACCACAGACTTTTACATACAATTCATTTATGGCAAGACCCAGAATTCACACAGACCCCACAAGTGAAGAGCTCAGTCCCACAGGACTACTGCAGCTGCTTCAGATGCCAGCTGCAAGTCTTGGATTTCCCTAAACCACCCACTCTTCTGCCTGACTGACTACAAAGTTGGGAGCTTCTATGGAGCTTCTCCTTTGATAATTTAGTAGAACAAATCACAGAACTCACTTAAAGTGTTATACTTACAATTACAGTTTTATTATAAAGGATACAACCCAGGAAAAGCCATGTGGAAGAGACCTATAGGACAAGGTCTGGAAGGCAGGAGCACAAGACCTTCTATCCCTGTGGTTGGGGTGTGACACCCACCTAGTACAGCTCTATGTTCAGCAACAAGGAACTCTCACAAGTCTCTAGGTTTTGTGGAGGCTACATTACGTGGGCATGATTAATTAATGAATTAGGAGCTGGAGAACCCTCCCCTCTGGAAATTGTGGGGTGGAGCTAAAATTCTAACTCTCTAATCACATGGTTGGTTTTTCTGGCAATAAGCCTTCATTCTGAAGCTATCTGCCTCACCATGTTAATTTCAGATTTTCACTCTGAGATGGGAAAAAAGGATGCCAACTATCACACCAACTAAACATTGTACTGGAGGTCTTATAGAAAGCAATAAGGCAAGCTAGAATTGGAGAAATAGAACTTATTTCCAAATAACATAATTGGGTATGGAGAAAGTAAAAACTAAGGGAATTTAGAAAGGTTGTTGGATAAAAGGTCTTACTTCCTATGTCAGAAAATTTTAAACATTTCACCTTTTAGAATGTTTTGCTGGAGCTTTTTGTGGACAGATTTTGCCCATTGCATAAAAATGTATCTAATATATTTACACAAACTAAAACATTGACTTACATAAGTGAAGAAATGTGTTCTTGGAGTGAAAATTCAGTTAAAAAAAGATACCAATTCTCTCCAAATGGATCTAGAAGTTTGATGCAATTCCAGTGAAAATGCCAACAGGATTTTACTGTAGAAATTGGTAAATTCTACAATTGGTAAATTCATTATAGAATTTATAGTTAAAGAATATGCAAGACAATCTGAAATAAGAACAAAGGAGGAGGGTTTACTCTATCAGATATTAAAATTATTATAAACCTACAGTATTAAGATAGTAGTAGTAGTCGCAAGTACTATAAGGATTTAGTATTGTTGCAACTTGGTATTGCAAGGAATTTGTGCAAGTGTACAGAAATAAAGAAAAAAGCAGAATAGATTCCAAAAAGAAATCTACATATGTATGTACCTTTCGTTTATAAAATGGCATGGCTGAACAATGGAAAAAATCAGAGTACTCAGAAAATTGTGTGCACAATTGGGAAATCTACACCATAAAAAAGCTTATAAACTGGACCGCATTAAAATTAAAGACTTAACATTCATCAACCGGTACCATTAATAGAATGAAAAGACAAGCTCTAAAATAGAGGAGATGAAATACAATTTTAAAATGAAGAAGAGATAATTGAGTAAGAACAGTTACAGATTAGGTTGAGGAACTCCAAGAAGGTTATCAGGAAGTGAGAAAAAGATGGGGAAAATGAAAGAGGTATTGAGGGTAGAAATAAAACTTACAAAAATATAAAGTAACCAGAAGGGAAAATATTTAAAGAGATGCTATTTGGTTTCCAGACTTTGGAAGAGGTCAAACTACATGAAATTAACTCTCCACTTGATAAAATGTTAACAAACTCCTTTGAAAGTCATAATACTAAGTTTGTAAGAAAGGAAATGTCCCAGAGTCCCCAGATAAGAGGAAAGAGAGTTGAACTTGTAGTAGTAGTCTAGTGGTAGACTGGATGGGCAGTCTCAGAGGGGGGCTTGTGATAGCTAGAAGGCAATACCATCAGCATTTAGGTCTACAGAAATTGGAAAAAGAAATTAAACACAATACTGAGATCCATCGGAGCTCCTGGCTGGCTCAGCTGGTAGAGCACATGACTCTTGGATTTCAGGGTTGTGAGTTCAAGCCCCAAGTTGGGCAGGGAGCCTACTTAAAAAGTAAACAAAACAAAACAATGGGACCACTGAAGAGCTACATCTTCAGTGAAAGAACAGTCAGGAAAAAAACTCAGTTCACCAGTCCAGGCAGATATGGGTATTTGTCTATCCCAGCCTGGGCTGTCAGTGGGCAAAAACCTCCCTTGAAGATTCAGAATAGCCAGGGGCGCCTGGGTGGCTCAGTGGGTTAAGCCTCTGCCTTCAGCTCAGGTCATGATCTCAGGGTCCTGGAATCGAGCCCCAGATCAGGCTCTCTGCTCAGCAGGGAGCCTGTTTCCTCCTCTCTCTATGCTTGACTCTCTGCCTGCTTATGTTCTCTGTCAAATAAATAAATAAAATCTTAAAAAAAAAAAAAAAAGATTTAGAATAGCCAGCTTGCTCCCAAACTGGCCTGAAGTTCAAATTTATAAGTGCTGGTCCAGGAAACCATAGTCGGAGAATTAATATAAAAATAGTACCTAACCATGAACTCTCTTGAGCAACCTAGCAGAAGCAAATTCAAAAATGATCTGGAAAAGGGACGCCTGGGTGGCTCAGCTGGTTAAGCAGCTGCCTTTGGCTCAGGTCATGGTCCCAGCGTCCTGGTATCCAGTCCCACATCGGGCTCCTTGCTCGGCAGGAAGCCTGCTTCTCCCTCTGCCTCTGCCTGCCATTCTGTCTGCCTGTGCTTGCTCGCTCTCCCTCTCTCTGACAAATAAATAAAATCTTTAAAAAAAAAAAAAATGATCTGGAAGGACTCATTCTTCAACCCATGAGGGTTGCACAGGCTTCCCAAAGATGAGGCCCTATTGGAGGTAAGTTCATACTCCAAAATCCCCTAAGACTCTTGAGGAAAAACTCAGTAAGCAGTCATATTTAAACTTCAGAACATCAAGTAATACATTATAAGCATGGTATATTTAAACTGATTAAATACGTTAGTTAGGGGTGCTTGGGTGGCTCAGTCATTAAGCATCTGCCTTCAGCTCAGGTCATGATGCCAGGGGCCCGGGATCAAGTCCTGCATCGGGCTCCCTGCTTGGTAGGGAGTCTGCTTCCGCCTCTCCCTCTCCCTGCTATTCTGCCTGCTTGTGCTCTCTCTCTGTCAAAAAAATAAGTAAATCTTTTTTAAAAATGTTACTTATGCATCTTTGCTCCACAAGCTTCTACAAACTCTAATCGATCAATATATAGGATCAAGAGGAAGCGAAGGCTTTTATTATGTATGTTCGAAGCATTAGATGTAAAACTGTTTAGAAATTTCCAAGAGATTACAGGTTTGACAAGAAGAATCATGAGCAGGAAATATCATGCATGCACAGAGAGTTTGCATCAATGCATCAAAAAAGACAAAACAACTTTTGGATTAGCTTTAAGTTCAGCAGTTTAGGCAACCTTGTGAAATTCTGTATATAGCCACTGTTAATAAAACAGATTAAAACCCATGTCAGAGAATTAATTCATTGCTATCAATTTATACATTTCAGTGACTAACAGCTATG
The DNA here is from genome assembly GCF_030435805.1 of Mustela lutreola. Lineage (NCBI taxonomy): Eukaryota > Metazoa > Chordata > Mammalia > Carnivora > Mustelidae > Mustela > Mustela lutreola. Next base: position 175,512,473 of record NC_081291.1, on the reverse strand, counting down.
ACTCAAACTGCTTGGCAGCAGGAGTCTTAAGTACATTTAACCAGGGGTCCCCACACAATTATCGGAGAGTCACCTGACAACAAAGCAATGCATGTTTCTAAGAAAGAATTGTAAATGAAATACAGAAGCTTCCCCCATCGCAACATAAAACTGAATTTTTGCAACCTTAACACTTGTTTCTACACGGACTTATGTAATGCTACACATTTTGTGAAAAGTCACGTCCAACATGGGGCTTGAACTCACTACCTCAAGACCAAGAGTCACGTGCTCTACCAACTGAGCCTACTGGTAACCCTGTAACTCTACACATTTAGTAAATCACACTACTTCCAATTTTGTGGGAAAATTTTGTTTATGAGTAAGAAGTTTTAATATTATGTTTTTACCCAATGGTTATTTTTTAATGTATTCAATTCCCCTTGCCTTTAAAAATGGATTAACTTTAATAACATAACTGATTTATGACAGCAACTGAGTTATGAAGAGAAAAGTGACAAGGTCAACTCCAAAGCTTATGCTTTTAAACAAGATTCAACATCTTTTATTTACAATTTTGGATATACATTAATGATCTTATACAATTAACTAAATCTAGTAACAATGGTGAAGATGGAACATAAAAGACACAATTCCAAATTTTAGTTAGGTTGAAATACATTTTCACTAACTGAAAGGTATGATAAACAAGCAGCCATTATAAAGTTATAGACTGTATGTCAATTCACTTAAAATTGAAAGTCAGCCACACACACAGCTATAGGAACAATGGGAAATTTGCAAATGCAAATATTACATATGCAGGTATAATGCATGCATGGCATCACATTTAGTCTTTATCTTTTCAGCCATTTTTTAAAGTAAACTGGAATAAATATCTTAATAATATATGTACATCAAGGCACATTCTTTTCTTGTGCTTTAGGAATGATTTACTTGTGATTTTGCTTATATCTTCATTTTTTATACCTTATATTAGCTTCTAATACCTAAAGTAAAAAGTTTAATTTTAACAATTATAGTTTGAGTGGTAGTTTCCTACAGGAGAGAAATGTGGCATCTCCCCAAGGTTATTTTGAAGGTCAGAAAACTGGATAGCTTCTAGAAGTGGGAATTTAAAAATCAAACACACAAATTAATAATTCTCACATAACTTTTAAAAATAATTTCAAAAATTTGGTGGACCATAATCAATTAACTTCTTTATATAGTATACTAAAATGAGGGCTGACTTGAAGACTTTTCAATATTCTGAAGTTACTTGACAATTATACAGTATCCACACAGGACCACTGTAGAGGTCCGTATTGCTATCCTATTTCTAAATTGCAGTTTTTCAACAAAATTGAACGATTAAACATGATACAAAAGCTGCAAACATACCAAATCTAGTTTTAATTTGTTCATTCTTCAGCAAAAGAAAGAGTTTTTTTTCATTCATTGTCCCATGTTATCAAGGAGAAATTTCCCACCAACAATGTTTAATAACAGTGTCCTTTGCTCATGGTCAATTTACTTGCCTTGAAGAGATAGTATATAGTAAGGCTTTAATAGGCATTTCATGCATTTTAATGGCATTTTAAAAAATCAGCTATTTACTTAAGGGTTCCCCATCTAGGTTAAGTATACTGTGCAAACTTGATTACAACATGTAACTCATTAAGTGCTTTAAAATAGAATAAATCCCTGACTTATAAGGGGTTAAAATAAATAGTAAGTCAAGAATCACAGATTTGAAGCATTTTAAAAATGTAATATACTTACGCATCCTACTAAAATGCTTTATATTAGAATTTTTTTGAACCTATAAACAGGGCAAATGAAATCACAGAACCTCTCTATTTTGAGAATAAAAGAGAAAAAGATCTGACTAGTGCAGCCTTTTAAACTCAAAGTATATAATAATGTCAAAATGCAAGTGAAACTATACAGTTTTTAATTTAGTCCAGTCCTTTATAAACATTAATTCATAAAAAGTACACCATGATAAACCATTACCATCAAGTAAATTTGCTTTCAATTCCTTTACAATAAATGGATTTTTCAATAGAACCCATTAGCCAGACAAACCGTTCAGAAATTCAAACATCACCAAACAGCCCAGAGCCTTGACCTACAAACTTTGGGCAGACAGTCACACACTGCAGTGTGAACAGATGTTCTGTGAGTTCAGTACACATGGGATGTCACTTCTTTGATCTCCATTGCTACAGTCACTCTGCTTCCGAAATGTGTGCCACCTCTACTTCAACAGTTTGAATAGCTTCTGCCACTTCTGAGAGCTTCTGTCCTTGCTGTTGCGCCAAAACATAATTAACCACTTGCATAATGCTTTGGTCAGAGAGCGTAGATACTGACGGACACTCTTCCGTAGCCGCAACAGCTTCCAGTGCTTCCATGGTCTCTCCCGTCACCACCACTGTCTCCAGTTCTTGAGGACCACTGCTTTCTTGTTCCTGCATGTCTGCTGTTAAGATACTAACAGCATGCTCCACTTGAGTTCCTTGGTTATGAAACTGAAGGGTATCTTTCTCCAGCATAATTTTGCAAGGCACATAATCTCTGTGGAATTTAGTCATATGTTTACGGAGTGTTCGAGCATCTATGTAGGCTTCACTACATACGGGGCAGACATAGGGCCGTTCACCAGTATGTGTTCTGACGTGGCGTTTTAGAGATCGGGCATCAGCCCAGGCTACTCCACATGTTAAGCATTCAAATGGCTTGACTCCTATTAAAAAAGAGTGAGGGAGACAGAGAGAAGTGTGTGTGTGTGTGTGTGTGTGTGTGTATAAGGTACAAGTAACAAAACATATTTAAGTTCCCTGATAAATAATGCTTTTAAGTCCAATAGCCCTTTTCTATCTGGATTACGGCAGTCTTTACTCAGGATCTAATGGTATACCTTAGAATGAACAAGATTCTGCTATCTAATCTCTCCACGGGTGTTCCCAGAAGCAGAAGTTACTGAGAGATTTTCATGTGATTTTCCATGCACAGACTCATTTAACCTTCCCTGTGATCCTATAATATTAGGATAAGGTAACAGAAGGTTCCAATAGTCCAGTTCAGCATAAAAATGTTGACCTAGGGGCGCCTGGCTGGCTCAGTGGGTTAAAGCCTCTTTAGGGTCCTGGGATTGAGCCCCGCGTCGGGCTCTTTGCTCAGCGGGGAGCCTGCCTCTGTTCCTACTTGTGATCTCTGTCAAGTAGATAAATAAAATCTTAAAAAAAAATGTTGACCTAGAATATTAAGCTCACTAAAGAAGGAACCTACCTATGTACATAATAACTAGGCACCCAGGTTTAGGATCACCTCAATCACTTGAATAAGTATCACATAATATGGGGATTCAACTCTTATCAAAGGAAGATGAGGTAACAGGCAAGAAGGTTGGTATAGAGAGACTATTAGATGTGCTTTTCATTCTACTTATATATATACATAATATTAAGTACAGTTACCTTCGTGGTTGTTCATGTGTCTCCTATACTCTCTTAACTGAGTGAATTTTCTTCCACATTGTTCACACACCCGTTCTAGGTTCTGCTTTGCTCTTCCTTTTTTCCCATGCGTAGCTTTCTTTACATGCCTTCTAAATAATGCTTTCTCATAAAATTCTTTGCCACATATATTACACCTATAATGGGGGTAAAAAAAAAAAAAAAAGAATTTTTTTTCCCAAAGCACAAGCATCCAAAAGAATTAATCCAAGTACATATACCATCTCAAGTAAGTTCAGATCCTGCTCAAATTTACTACCTGTAAGGCTCAGTGACAGAATGAGACTTCACATGAGAATACCAATCTTTCTTCCAACTATAGCACTTATCACAAAACTGGCACTGGAATGGCTTCACACCAAGATGTTTGTTCATGTGCTGACGAAGATCTCTAGCTTCAAAGAAACTTTTTTCACATCTGTAATAATAAAGTTCAACCAATCAGATCACTTTATTCTTTTTTTTAAAACAAATTTCCAAGACTCAGTATACTAATGGGTTTCTAGAACTCTACAAAATGATGCCAATTTAAAACACAAGAATTTGTTACTATTCCAATCTTGCAATAAGGTTTCAGGGCTTTAAGTTCTTTTAGCTCTGGAGTACTGGAAACATTTTAATTTTTTAAAAATTTTTATTTAAATTCTAGTTAGTTAACATAGAGTGTAATACTAGTTTCAGGTGTACAATATAGTGATTCAACACTTCCATACAACACCCGTGCTCTACAGAAGTGCACTCCTTCATCTCCATCACCTGTTTGATCCAATCCCCTACCCACCTCCCCTCCAGTAACCATCAGTTTGTTCTCTACAGTTCAGAGTCTGTTTCCTGGTTTGTCTCCCTCTCTCTCTTTTTTCCTTTGCTGGTTTATTTCTAGTACTAGAAACATTTTAGAAGAACCACGCAAAACTCTCAAAGGCTATAAGACATTGATTTTCTTTCTCCACCTAAAATCTCCGCTTTTACCCTCTCCCTTTCTCTGTTCATGTGTTAGGAGTAGGCCACAGTGTTGACCACAGATAAAATGAAGCAACTGCCTCAGGCCTAAGTCAATCAGAGGACGGGCATTCCCTTGGCCATAATTCCTGATTAGGGATAATCAAATGACTTAACCAGATCTGATGGGTGTGGATCTCAGCACCTATATATAGGAATTACCAAAAAAGCAGCTTGGTGATTTAGGAGTTGAGAGGATTTGAGGCTGAAACCATTGCGACTGCCTTGTCCAGAAAGCCTTGGAGACATCAAGTGTTGATGAGCATGAATCTCCTTTACCTTAAACCATTTGGACTCCTAAACTTTACCTTTCTTTCAAGCCAGTTTACATTGGGTTTTCATTCACTTGCAACTAAAAATCTATTGATAATAAAATCTTTGTTTTATAATAAGACTGATCAAAGTGATATCAGCAAATATCCAGAATCAGCAGCCCCACAAGCCCACTATTCCACAAAAGCAGTAGACAAAACTGGCCTAAACTATGAGAATCAATTTTACTGGAACTCTGGAAACTGAATAAAACTGTAAAGCAACCAGGCAAACATATAATAGTAAAATAAATCGTTAGATGTTGGTAAGAGGGCTTTGTAGGGAAGGAGAAGTCTGCTGAAAACATTTAAGAGCAAATGTATTTGCCTCTGCCGCACAGGGCAAGTGTGGTTGGTTCAAACACTATACAAACCAAGGGCTTGGGAGAAAAGGCTAGGGAATGAAATGGTGGTGCATTAGGGGCTTTGAAAAACTCTTACATACTCCCAAGAATTGAGAAGTCCATGTACTTGCCCAGGGCAACACATATTTAGAGAAAACCTGAGAAGGCATGTACTTGCCCAGGGCAACACATATTTAGAGAAAACCTGAGAGGGCCCTAGGCTCTCATCTCTGGCTGACTGCACAAACAGGAAGAGAAGGCCAAGACAGAGTCGTACAGCCTGGCTGAATGTGAAGGCATTCTGGAGTAAGACAGTGGTGATGTCTAATTGCACAATGTACTAAATGTACTAAAAGTCAGTGAATTGTACACTTTAAAATGATGAATTTTATGTTAAGTGAGTTTTATCTTGATTATAAAAGAGATTTCAGGAGACTTTGGAAAATAAAAAGAGGGAGAAAAGAGAATCTGAGATGTATAGCTGACAAAATTATAAGACATTTAAAATGTGTATCATAATGGTTTATGTATCCATTGTGAAAGGATTCCTCCTATTTAATTAATTCACATATCTATCACATCAGATATATATGTGTGTGTGTGTGTGTAAGTTCTACTCCTTTAGCAAATCTCAATTATATAATAGTGTTATCAACTAGAGTGACTTCAAGTATCTTTTTTTGGGAACCTTCAAATATATTTACTAAGAACACAAGGAAACTGATCAGTTTACCTATTAAATACTTACTGAGTACAATGATAACCTCGAACCTCAGGCTTTGGCTGGTGTTTCTTTAGGTGCTTGCTGAGTCCAGAGCCCCTGTGAAAAGACTTTCCACAAACTGAGCAGAGGTACTTGGACTCACCTATAAAAAATAAAAAACACAACATAAATCAAACAATCAAGTGTTCTTCCAATAGAACAATTTACATCCTACTTTGGAAGTTATTTTATCAAGGGGACACAAAAGCTATTACATTTGGCAGTCATCTACTCAGAAGAACAACAAACAAGGTCAAAATCTCTATTTCCTCTCAACTATAGTACTAGCAAGGTTACTACTACACAAAGAATGTCATGTGCCGGGCAGCCTGGGTGGCTCAGTGGGTTAAAGCCTCTGCCTTCGGCTCGGATCATGATCCCAGGTTCCTGGGATCAAGCCCCACGTCAAACTCTATGCTCTGCAGAGAGCCTGCTTCCTCCTCTCTCTCTGCCTGCTTCTCTGCCTACTTGTGATCTTTCTCTGTCAAATAAATAAAATCTTAAAAAAAAATTAAAAAAAAAAAAAAAAGAATGTCATTTACCTGTATAATCATCTGGAGTAGTAATATAGAGTTGAATGCAAATTCTAGAGCCACTATACCCTTCTCTCAGAGAGAGAGAGAGAGGGAGACGCAGAGGGAGAAGCAGACTCCCCACTGAGCAGGGAGCCCAAAGCAGGACTTGATCCCAGGACCCTGAGGATCACAATCAGAGCCAAAGGCAGATGCCTGAGCTACACAGGTGTCCCATCAACTTTTTAAAATCATGACCATTTCTTTAAGTGCCTGGATCTAAATTATGCATAAATTTTTAAAAAGATTTTATTTATTTACTTGACAGAAAGAGAGAGAGATCACAAATAGGCAGAGAGGTAGACAGGGGTTGGGGGGAAGCAGGCTCCCCGCTGAGCAGAGAGCCATATGCGGGGCTCGATCCTAGGACCCCGAGATCATGACCTGAGCTGAAGGCAGAGGCTTAACCCACTGAGCCACCAGGCGCCCCTAAATTATGCATAATTTAATACTCAGTACACTTTTTTCTATACTGAGGAAAACAATGAGTATTTTTATACCAGTAAGACAGCTCTAAAACTAGATTTAAGAAAACCTTTAGCCTTCCTTTCATTAATAAAAAACTGCATACATAGAGCCATTAGTATATTGATATAATTTCTAAAATAATTATAGCATAATCAGTGTAATAGTAACTTGAGTATATAATGTGTAACTGTCAATTATTTGTCAATACAAATTTCTTATTACCTGTGTGAATACTCATATGTTCTTGAAGACTCCGTTTGGTAACAAATGACTTAACACACAGTTCACACTGGAACTGCTTTTGTGATTGATGGAGACTCTGGTGTAATTTTAGACCATGCTTATAGATGAAAGTCTTTCCACAGACCTGAGACAGCACAGGTGTTTAAACCGGTAAAACAGAAAAGAGAAGTCAGGGCTGTTTCTGAAGAATGAGGAGAGAGAAAGTGTATGCCATTTTAAAGAAAAAAACTTATGAACAAAATGACAAACTGAAAGTTGAAACAAATGTCAAGGATATTAGCAGACTGATCATCTTCTGACTCAGTACTTAACAAATATTGCTACTTTTATTACAGCCAGGTGATCCTTGGAGGAGCTCAAAGCAGTACAAAAGACCCTCACAATATCTTTGTGTGACTAGTAAACAGTATACCTTACCTATTAAAAGAGACATGAGAACTTAATCAAGAAAATACACTAATTTCTTGCTACACCGACTAGAATAGTGCTTCTCGAATTCTGTGATGAAGAACGAGGTTTTTTTTTCCTTTCTTCAATCCATTTTTTGTTAAATATGATAAAAATGTCACAATAATGTCAATTGCTATGACAATTTCTAGATGTCTACTCTCAATTTCTGTACTTATCTTCCATGGACCACACATTTTGAGTAGTTCTACATGAAAAGACCAGAGGCCCAGTTAATACTTACTTTCAAGTCTATGAATAACATGATGCTTAGGACATGGCTTCTAAAGAAATGAGGGGGCGGGGGAGTGGGACAGTGAGTGACACTATACATAAAACACAGCTGACTATGTGTTGATAACTACTAAAGCTGGATAAAGGGTACATGAGGGTCTATTCTATTCTCTTATAATAAAAAGCTAAAAAAAAAAAAAAAAAGAGATAGAGGATCATTAAAAATTTCACTGGGGAAAAAATGGATCATGCTTATATACAAGGCTATAGGGCCTATTAGAAAATTTTCACTGTTTCAAATAGCCCTAAACTGGCTAATCACAGGATTCTTTACTTAGAAGTTTTATTTGGGCATTTAATAGTCTCAGTCCTCAGCTCTAAAAAGCACACAGCTTAGGCAGGATTTTTGCTAAGGAGATTTGTTTAAACCATGGGTTCCTTTCCAGTCCAGACTGGTCCTGTTGAAGGTTAAAGGGATGAACGGGATGATGAATTTGTTATTCTCACCCAGTACATCTTCTGAATCTTAGTGAGTTGCATGTGTATCCTAGTAGATTAATTTCAAATTACAACAAATTAAATAGCAAATGAAAGAACACAATTGGGAAACGCCCTTAATTCAGGCAACTGAAAAAGTCCTAGAATTCTCTGTGATATTTTGCAGGAATAAGGGTGACTCCAGAATAAGTCAGTATTATCATCAGTTAAGTGCAAATCTTCTTTATATAATAAACTTCATGGCCTTACCTGGCACGCATGTGGCTTTACACCTGTATGCTTTAACATGTGTATTCGAAGAGAATATAATTTAGGTAATGTCCTTCCACATATGGAACATATAAATTCTCGTTTGGTTCTCCCCTTCTCAGACGATGTTCCCGATGTCTCATTAGAAGTAGAATTGGAAGAGGATGAAGTGGGTGCATCTTTTCTGGTATGTCGAATAAGATGTGCTCGCAAGGAAGCACTGTACTGAAACTGTTTTTTACACAACTACAAGAAAAGTAAATTCCATCTAAATGTAATTCTGTAACAATGTTAAACTTGACTATTTCAATTTCCATTTTGTTATAATTATACAAATCAATAAACACATACCCTAAATAAAAAACAATATGCTAAGTATCAGATACAAAGATGAAAGGGGTCAAGACCTAGCCCCTACTCTGGAGGTCTATAATCTAACCACAGAGGGAGTCAAGGAAGCAATAAAGAAAGGCATCAAATGAGGAGACCAGGTCTGTCTAGAAGGAATGGTAGGACAGAGAGAGATAGTACTTAGTACTCATTTGAGTAGTAAATATTTATATGGAGGAAAACTAGGGGTTAGAGAAAGGAGAAAGATAAAACTGTAATGACCCTTAAAATTCTTTTGGTCTACTACTTTTCTGCCTTTTTTCTTTTTTCTTTTTTTTTTTTTAACTCTCTTATGATGCTTATTTTGGTAACTCTAAGAAACATGAATAATGGATGAGGGCTCTCTTCCTTCACCCCTCCACTCTACACCTATGCAGATGCTTCTTGTTATCTTACTTTTTTTGACCAGTTTTCGTGTTCACATTTTTTCAATGATGTAGTTATTACTACAGCTAGGTCATATAGTACACTATGATTCTCTTTCCTTTTTTTTTTCTGTTTTGCTTATTTCTCTTTATATTTTCTGCTAATTCATCATCAAACCCTTCCCTCAGTTAATCTACTAAGAGCAGACTGAAAGACATCACCCTAAGAAAGGGATTTCTGTCAAGGCATTTTGTCCTGTTTCAACCTGGACTGGTTGTTTCCTATGCTTGGACTCTGTAGAATTGGACCCCATGTTTCCCAGTTCCCAGGTCTTGTTCATTTTAATGGAACACCTCTGCCAATAAGCTTCTTGACAAAAGGCGTTTGGGAGGTAAAACTTTTGACACCTTGCATGTCTAAAAATGTTCTTATTCTACCATCACAAATAACTGATAATCCAGCTATTGATTTTAAGGTGGAAATCACTTCCCTTTAGAATTTTAAAGACATTATGCTTCTCTTTGTCTTGTAGTTTCCATTATTGCTGCTGAAAAGCCTGAAGTCATTCTGACCTTTATCCTTTCTATGGGTCTTTTTCTGTATCATTATTTATAAGATTTTTTTATCTCTTGATTTAAAGATTTTGTAATTTATCTTGACATACATTTACTTTCATCCATGGTTGTGGGAATTCAACATGCCCCTTTTCACAAGGAAACTTAAGTTCTGATATTTTTCCTTAATGCACCAATGATTTCCTTCTCCCCATCTTCTGTTTGTTATTATTTGGATATTAGACATCCTACACCAATTGTCTAAATTTCTTTACTCTCATTTTCTAGCTTGTTTTTTGCATCATTTTCTGAGACATTTAGTCTATTTTCCAATTTTTCTGAGACTTTTATATTTGTGGATCCCCCAAAGTTGCTCCTTTTTCTTGAAATATTTTTATTTAAATATCTTTTTTTTTTTTTTTAAGATTTTGTTTATTTATTTGACAGACAGAGATCACAAGTAGGCAGAGAGGCAGGCAGAAAGAGAGGAGGAAGCAGCCTCCCTGCTGAGCAAAGAGCCTGATGCAGGGCTCGATCCCAGGACTCTGGGATCATGACCTGAGCTGAAGGTAAGGCTTAACCCACTGAGCCACCCAGGCACCCCTTTCTTGAAATATTTATTATAATGATGATGCCTGACATCTACTGACACTTGACTGGAATTTCTGTGTAAGTTGGGTGGGTGCGGGGGAAGCTGTCAACCACAGGCTTTGCTCAGCACTACCCTCCAGGTCTTTTGTTACTGGGCTTCAGATTTCTCATCTCTGAGAAACCTGTTTTGGGGCTAAGAATCTGCTGCTAATATTCTGGGACTTCGGTAGGTTAAGAGAACTTGAAAATTTCAACATTCATTAAGTTTGTTTTAGAGATAGTGTACTCACCCTCAGAGCAGTTATGGTTTTCTCTCTCCCAGAAAGTAGAAGACCGCTCTTTGGCTGAGGGAGCAATGGTGATTAAGCTGCTTCTTGAAAAGTTTCTAACAACCAGACTCACTTCTACTTTCAAAGTAGCTAGTAACACTAATTCCTGAGGCATTTGGTACTTCTATAATACAATTTGGACAGATTCTTAAGCTTTCCCCACTGAAAGCCTGGGAATGAGACCTTTCAAATCTGCTATATCAATTGTTCCCTCTATTTATCAGGGGCCAGCGTGTAGTTGTTAAGGTTTCCTCTTCTGTTCTCTTTACCCTTCTATGAGCTTATATTTTTAAATTTTTAAAGTTTATTTATTTTTTAAGTAATCTCTACCCTTAATGTGGGGCTCGAACCAATGACCTTCTGAGATCAAGAGTCACATGCTCTACTGACTGAGACTGCCAGGTGCCCCTGAGCTTATAATTTTTTAAAATGATAATCTCAGTCCTGTCTTACTAGGGTAGTATTAGGAAGAAGCAAAGATACATCACTGTTTTTTGTGTTTTTTTTCACGATGGGGGGAAATCAAAGAAATAACATACAAATCAGAAGATAACTCTTACATAGCAATATAAAGTAGACAGTGTTCTGAGTGTCTCTCAGTGTTTACTGAGAGAACACAAGTAGTAGAATAACAATGAATCAGTGAACTGCATTCTGTTTATCACGAAGTTAGAGCCATCTTCAATTAGCTTTCCAGTTACTTACCGGACATTTGTAATCTCTAGCTCTTTCATGCTTCAGTGTGTGCATTATAAGGGCATATCGTCTCTGAAAAACCATTCCACATTCCCCACATTTATGGGATGCTGCTTCTTCAGTATTCTCTTTAGTATCCCTTTTTGGCTGTTTCATCTTTTTCCCTCTTTGAACTAATTTCTGGGCTACCTAATTAAGAGACAAAAAACACAATCTAAGTAAATATATTCATTTTTTTAAAAAAGATTTTATTTATTTACTTGAAAGAGAGAGAGAGCGCACACACATGCAAGCAAGAGACAGGACGAGCAGGGGAGAGGGGCAGAGGCAGAGGGAGAAGCAGAATCCCTGCTGAGCAGGAAGCCTGACGCAGGACTCAATCCCAGGACGCCAGGTGCATGACCTGAGCCGAAGGAAGACCCTTAACCAACTGAGCCACCCAGGCATCCCAATTCATTTTAATTTTTAAAGTCAAGAATCATGTTATAATATTTCAAATTAATATTATCTTATTAACATTGGTATTTATTTGGTATTAATATTGGTATTGCTTTCCTACACCTACTGCACTTCCTTCCAAAATAATTCTCATGACAGGTATTAAGTTTATGAACAGAATGCTTTTTGACTTAAAACGAAAACCACAAAGGTAACCTCTTCATTATACCTGCTGAACTGCTGACTTCGGAATGGCCTTCCGTTTTTGCAGCTTTTTCTCCATTCCTTTGTGTAGTCGGATATACCCCCCTTCATTAACAGAACGCTGCCGAAGCCTGCTTCTGTAAGTTTCATCATCAGGGCCCAGGTCTGTCTTTGTTGTCAGTGCGATTAGATTTTCTTGCTCTTTTAAAGACTGGCCAAGGTTCTGCATTGATTCTGGAATGTCTTCAGCACAGATATCTTCAGTTGATGTGTCATTTCCCATACCATTGTTTTCTGGAGAGCTACTGATTACATTCTCTTTTGAAAGTTTGGGATGAATATTAGAAAGTGTGCTATCTTTGCTGTTTAAAGTTTCTCGTTCTGTGTCATCAATTTTTGTTGCTAAATCCACAGACTCCATTTCAGGATGGGAACCAGTTACACAGCCTGCTGGTGACAGAGTGGCTTGAGCCTCTGAAGAAACCTGGCGTTCAGGGTGTTGTCCTGGCTCTCCATTCTGCTCAGCTTCAGGCAATTCTCCATTCACCAACAACACAATTTCACAGTCCCCAAGTTCAGTAGATAAAGTTGTGGTTCCCTCGCTGCTAGCCACAGGAGGTGCAGTATTTCCATTGGGTTCTGGTAAGTCCTGGGTAGATGCAACCGTTTGGACCTCACCCTTCTTATACACTGTTAGTTGCTTCTCTTCCATTAGTTTATGTACACTTTCACAGATTTCTAAAACTTCCGACATGAAAAGATGGCGTGCCAAGATGGCTACATCAGCCATGCTACAGAAGTCAAAACTTAGCACAGAAGTATAGGCAAATTCCAATAAAGGAAGGAAGCTTGCCTTACAAAAACCTACATGGAACAAAAAAAAAAAAAGGAGGGGGGTACAAAAAAGTTAAATAACCACTAAAACACTTTAGAAAAACAATTAATACATGATTATGACAATATAAAATAAAATACAAATGCAAAAAGGCAAATATGACCATTTATTCTGCAATTAAACACTCTGGACTTGTTTTGTGTTCTGGTTGTTTAATAAGCCTTGACTAACTCACTTCTATGAGCCGAGTCTCTCAATACCTAAAATAGAAAATAATATCAGACTTACTACCTCAAAGAGTTGTTGTAAGGCAGTCATTTTCAAACTGTACTCCTTAGAACCCCGGGGGTTCCTCAAATTCCCCTCAAGAAACAGCTGCTGGAGAATGGAGGGTAAAAAAAGAGAGGGAGGCAGGTGAGTAGGCAGGGTTCAACCAACCTGTCCCCTAACCTCACTTCTGTAAGTATAACTGCATATTTTAATAATATAAGTCTATATAAAAATATGATCGTGAACAAAGGGCTGTACTACTGAAAATTTAAGAACAAGATCTAACATAGGGGTCCGCACAATTTTCCTGTAAAGAATCAGATTAATAATTACTGTAGGCCATAAGGTGTCTGTTTTAACTACTTAACTCTGCCACTGTAGCTGAAAAGAGTGGCCAAAGATATTACACACACAAATGAGCATGGCTGTATTCCAATACAACTTTATTTACAAAAAGGGAGGGAAGGGAGTCTTTCCCCTTTGGGCTACAGTTTGTGCCTATTCCTGGTCTAAGGAAGGAAATAATTACACACAGGAGTTATGACATTCTTATTTTATGTGAGAAGATAAACGTAGTTTATTTCTAAGTTCTCAATACTTCACCTTCAAAAGCCATTAATATTCATGATTCAAAAATTGGAAGATAAAAGAGTATTAAGTCCAACTCCATCTCCACAATCAGTATGATTAAGAATCTGTACAGCTTTCAGAGCTTCTTTATACAGTTAAGCAAATAATCTTATTCCCCCTTCTTACAGTTGGTAGCATATTACATACACTGTCCTATGCCTTGCTTTTCTGGTATTACAGTTTATCTTAGAGATCTTTTACCAAAATAAAGAGGGAGAGCAACCTTTTAAAAACTCACATTTGCTCTATTTTTCAGTTTTGACTGAAGGTACATAAAATGTAGTCCATAAATGATGGACAAAGAAGGGAAGCCTTAAACTGTGAGGTATATTAATAGTCCCACTGCAAACTGAAGGCACTACACATGGACATCATCATTACGGCTAATTCAGTCATCCTAGGTAAGTTGGTAATTAAATAGGCTGAAGCCATGTTACTTTTGTTACAAAATATGACCAAGTTAATTAAGCTTGAGGTAAGTGTTTCTTTCGAAAAACAAACAAAAGCCACAAACAGAATAACATATTTTGGACTTCTACTTAGCACCTATTTAATTTCTTTAAGTTTGAAGTCATAAGAAAAAATTTCCCACAAAAGAATTAACCCTGTTGCAAGTAACACTTTAAATATGTAAAACAATTTTTTCCAAAGGCACAGTCATGTTCACTATACAACATAAAAACCCACAAGTTTTAAGTCACTCATAATTCTGCCAAGAGAAATGGCAAATAATTTCAGTATTTTTTAACTCCAGCCTTTTCACATACACATATATAGATTCTGCAAAACATTTTAATCAAAATGGACAACTTTGCAAAAAAAAGAGAAAGTTCCAGAGATCCATTACACAACAAAGTGAACAGAGTTAATACTTGAAAGTCATTAAGAGGATAAACTTTATAATGTGTTTACCAAAATTAAAAACAAAAAAAAGAAAAAAATGGACACAACAGTTGGTTATAGATAGTGTTAGAGAACATCATGAAAAAGATGTGCTCTCCAGCTGACCTGTGACCTGGACTCTAAGGCAAAGGCTCCTCACCCCTCCCCATCCTTGGAATGAGGGTGCCATTTGCCTTTCCTGCTCCCTGAGGCTGCTCTAAGGACATAGCTGTGAGACAGTGATGTGATACTGAAAACATCTATACTAATGTGATAGGACCTAGTTAAGGCATCTTTCTAATCTTTTAAGTTTGGTTTTGGGGAGGTTCAGAGTTCCACTCATCTTGCTGCCGCCCAAGACGAGCCTCATATATAAGTGCCCTTTGCTTGTTAAAACTGCCACCTACCAGCTTGGAATGGCCTGCCTGTTTCTTTGGTACAGGGGCCAATTTCAGATTATACCAGGGAAGCTCATGGGAGGGTTACGGACCAAAAGAAAGAAAAATTATGACAGGGATGGACTTCCACATCCAGCAATATGGCCAACTAAGGTACCCTAATTTGACCTACTTACTTTTAAAAAAGTGAGAGAGAGAGAAATATTTAAAGTATTACTTTAAATATACTTGGTACTCCAACACTGAGTGAAGGAAGTAAGAAATCCTTCCTGATTAGTCATGACTACAAACCAAGCTTAATTTGGTGGGATTTTTTGTTGAATGTATAGCAGTTTCATAGTCAAAAAATCCTCAGGCTCAGAATTTAAAGCAATCCCAGACCGGTAATGCCCTCAGCATTTTAAGAATCCAATGTTTTCTCTGTAGAAAACACTTCAACCCAGAACTCAAAACATTTCCCACAAAGTTTTAAAGAATATGAATTCATTGTGCACAGATCAAAACAAACAAACAAACACACAGCAAGGCACTATGAACAAGAGCTAGTGGAAACAAACAGCATGAATCAAATCCGCAAAGATTTTAAGTATTGCTATAATCAAATACAGAAAGTTAAGAGTGGCATATCACCAGTAAAGAGCAAAAGGTCATAAAAAGCAGCGCCCCAAAAGAGACATCTGAAAAAGAAGTAAATGGAAAAGAGGGATGCCTGGCTGGCTCAGTCAGTAGAGCATATGACTCTTAATCTCAGGTTTGTGAGTTCAAAGCCCCATGTTGGGCACAGAATTCACTTAAATAAAAATAAAAATTTAAAAAAATGGAGAAGAGACTGGAATAAAAACTCAATAAATGAATTTAACAGCAAATGAAATACAGCTAAATAATGGGTCAATTAAAATTTTCCAGGATAATCTACACAGAGATAAATACAGAAGAGAAACTAAAGGTCACAGAATATAAAGTGAGAAATGTCTATCCAATTGGAATTTCAAAAGGCAGAAGAGAGAAAATGAGGCAGAAACAAGTTTTTTTTTTAAGGTTTTTTTTTTTTTTTTTTTAGATTTTATTTATTTATTTAACACAGAGAGAGATCTCAAGTAGGCAGAGAGGTAGGCAGAGAGAGAGAGAGAGGGAAGCATGCTCCCTGCCGAGCAGAGAGCTGATGCGGGGCTCGATCCCAGGACCCTGAGACCATGACCGGAGTCGAAGGCAGAGGCTTTAATCCACTGAGCCACCCAGGCGCCTCCAGAAACAAGTTTTGAAGGCATACTGGCTGAGACTTTTTCTCAACTGATTAAGGATAATCTCAATTTCTGGGTTCAGGAAGTTCAACCATTTTTATGCAGGACAGTTGAAAGGCAAAGATCCTCATGCTAGATTAAGAACAAAATCCAGAAATATGATGTTTATTTATTTATTTGACAGAGATCACAAGCAGGCAGAGAGAGAGGAAGGGAAGCAGGCTCCCTGCTGAGCAGAGAGCCAAATGCGGGGGTCGATCCCAGGACCCTGGGATCATGACCTGAGCCGAAGGCAGAGGCTTCAATCCACTGAGCCACCCAGGCACCCCAGAAGTATGATGTTTAAAGAGAAATGTAAAACATAAAGATACAAAAAGGCTGAAAATAAAAGATGGAAGACATGCTAGGGAAATAGTAATGAAAATATTGTTCACGTATCTAAAAAATATTTACTAAAGTAGTCAAAATAGAAAAATAAAAAAATGTTTATAACAGGAGCCAACATTAGAATGTAGAGGTAAAAATCACCAACAAAGAAAAAGAGGATCACTACCTAATCATAAAAAGATATTTTATCCTAAATCAGTAACTCGAAATTTATATGCAACTTATATGCAAACAAACATGCCTCAAGATACACAAAACAGGTGGCACCTGGGTGGCTCAGTGGGTTAAAGCCTCTGCCCTCAGCTCAGGTCATGATCCCATGGTCCTGGGATTGAGCCCTGCATCAGGCTCTCTTCTCTGCAGGAAGCCTACTTCCCCTCCTCTCTCTGCCTACTTGTGATCTCTCTGTCTGTCAAATAAATAAAATCTTAAAAAAAAAAAAAATACACAAAACAGAAATTGAGGAAACTCAGTAATAGGCAAATTAATCACATTAATTAATATTCTAAAGCACCTCTGTCAATAACTGATAGATCAAGCACACAAAATAATCAGTAAAGAATTAACAAGCCACAATATATTGAATGTTGGTTCCAAATGAAAAGACTCACATTCTACTCAAGTAAATTGAAGCTTATAAAAATAGACCATATGTAGGGTTAAAAGCAAAAAATCTACAGTACTAAAGGGAAACTTACAGCCTTGATGCTTACAACAGAAAGTCAGGAAGGCTGGGAGCTAATGAGTGAAAAGCATTATACCTAACAGTCAAAAAAAAATAGTAACGGGGCTCCTGTCTGGCTAAGTCAGCAGAGCATGTGACTCTTGATCTTATGGTTCTAAGTGTGAGTCCCACACTGGGTGTACAGTTTACTTTAAAAACTAAAGACAGTGACACTCAAATACAGTAAAAGGCAGATTAATGAAGGGAAATCAGTAAAAGAAAATAAAAGTTGTTCCCTTATTTTTTTAAACAATTTTTTATTTTTTAAGGATTTTATTTACTTATTTTAGAGGGAGAAGGAGCACATGCAAGCAGGTGAGGGGCAAAAGGGGACAGAGAGGGACAAGCAAACTCTGAACTGAGCATGAAGCCCAACTTGGGGGTTGCTCTCATGACTTGAGATCATGACCTGAGCCAAAATCAAGAGGCCACTGCTTAACTTGACTGAGCCACCCAGGTGACCCAACAGCTATTCTTTGAACGGTGTGTCAAGAAGAATTAGTCAGAACTTGGTAAGAGGCAAAAAAAGATTACCAGGTACTAAGAGCAGTGTTGAAGATGCACCACTGATTTAATGCTATTGACTAGACTATTTTACACCTCTGTAAAAAGTAACTTACAGAAAAATGATAAAAACGCAAATGAGGGGAAGGCTCAATAGGTTGATGTTCAGCTTTTGGTTTTGGTCAGGTCATTATCTCAGGGTTGTGAGACGGAGTCCTGCATTAGGCTCCAAGCTTAGCAGGGAGTCTGGTTGAGATTTTCCATCTCCCTCTCCCTCTGTCCTCCCCTCCTCCAATTTTTCGCCTGCTCGCTCTCTCTCAAAATAAATAAATCTTAAAGAAAGAAACAAAGTTTGAGTAACTCTCTAACCATTAAATATGCCAGATAAGTAGTTAAAAATCTTCCCTCCAACTCCAGCAGAAGCCCAGGCAATTTTAGCCACCATTCTACCAAACATTCAAGAAAATATAATGCTAATCCACAGTATATTTCAGAGTATCTAAAAATTGGAGGGAGCATACATTTTATAAGACTAGACCAACTCAGAGTGCCTGGGTGGCTCAGTCGTTGGGCAGCTGCCTTCAGCTCCACTCATGAAGCCAAGGTCCTGGGATCGAGTCTCACATTGGGCTTCCTGCATGGCAGGAAGTCTGCTTCTCCCTCTGACCCTCCCTGCTCTTATGCTCTCTTGTTCATTCTCTCTCAAATAAAATTATTAAAATCTTAAAAAAAAAAAAAAGACTAGAGCAACTCAGATATCAAAATATGAAACTGTGAAAAAGAAGAATTACTTGTGAATATACATGCAAGTATTCTAGAGAACATTAGCAAACCAAACAGCAATTTATACAAAAGCTGGTAATAATATGACCGACCCGGATTTATTTCAAGAACAAAAAAACTGGCTTAACAGAAAATCCATGTAATTTCCTACATTAACAGAAGGGTAAGAATACAGGCAGTTTCAATAAATACAGAAAAAATACGTGGTAAGTCAATACTGCTGGAGGAGGTCATCAAAAAGATTTGACTTCCAGCTGACCCTCGAGCTGGATGGACCCAGACAAGTGGAGGACTCCACCACTCCCCTGTTTCTGAAATGTGTTTCACTTGCCTTCTCTGTTCCCAGAAGTTGCCCCCAAAATACATCTTTGAGATAGAAACTTGGTATTGAGGCCCTCTGGGCTGGGTACCTGACTGAACCCACTTAAGGCCTCCTGAGTACATGACAGAACACTGTTAAGGCCTCTATATAAACTTCTAAGATTCTGCACAGAGATCTACTCATCCTGCAGCTGCCCCAGACAATCCTCATAAGTACTGGCTCCCTGTGCAGATTATACCTGGGAACCTCCTCAGAGAATTACAAACCAGCACCCATTTTAGAGGGAATATCCTTAATGTTAAAACGGTAAAGGGTTATCTATTTAAAACATTTACCAAGTCATATACTTTGTGGTAAAAAAGCACCTTCTTTAGAAATGGAAATGAGATAAGTAAACCCCCTATCATTTCTATTCAATTGGGTTTTTGGGGTCCTGGACAGCACTTTAAAGCAAGAAAAAAGTTTTCAAAATACAAAACCTGGAAAGGTAGAAACAAAACCAACACTATTGGCAGATAATTTATTTCTTTATATGGAAAATTCCGAAGAATCTATAGGTAAATGACTGAATGACTAAGAGAATTTAGCAGAATTAAGAGAATTTAGCAGTATTACTATATACAAAATATACACCCAAAATAAATCTGAAATTATATAATTTTAAGAAAGAAATACAATAGTTTCAAAACATATAAAGTATCTTGGAGTAATCCTACAAAAGGTGTTTGAGATTGTTAGGGATAACTCTAAAACTTTATTAATTCAATGTAATCTCTATCAAAATACACTATTCGGTGTATAAACTGACAAGCTGCTTTTAGTTTTTATGGAGCAAAGGGTTATGAAACGAAGACCCACCTGAATAATAAATGTGGGAGACTCCCCTTACTATTGTAAAGGTAACGTAATTAAGACAAGTGAAAATAGCGTATGGAAAGACAACCGATAGACTAGAAGAAAGCCTAGAATCAGCACCAAACTCCTGGGACTGTTTTGTTAAGAAAATCTGAATGGTGAACTGACAAGGAGGATGGCGTCTTCACTAGAGGGCTCTGAGAGAAGCGATGATTAAAACGGGAAAAAAATGAAATCAAACACCTATTTCACACCAACAAAAATAAACTGCAAACAGATTAAAACTTAAATATGAAAGAAAAACTATGAAAATTTTAAGAAGAAAATCTATGAACATGTCTTTATGACAGTACAGAAAAATTTTTTACAAGCATAAACAAAGGAAAACACAAATTAATTCAACTACATTAATTGGGTAATTTAAAAAGATGTACATTTTATCTTTTTATACTGTACATGTTTTATATTCCTTACCTAATATTAAACAAAATAAAAACCATCTATTTTGCCTATTGAATTACATTATATTTGCTGCACAATATATAAAAATAAGCATCTAGGATGAAAAACAAATGAAGTATTTCATTGGAATTTTACGATGCTGTATTGCAGTTAATTGGGGCAAACACTTCATTTGCTAAGCTGCTGAGAAACTGAAAAAGAACACTTCATATACCTCTCTTCCTGCTTAAGATGCATAAAAGACAGGGGAAAAAATCCCAAAGCTAACTTTTTTCAAAAGACTACATCTGTGATGAGTTTTATTATTCAGATGGCCCAGTATAAGACATTTTCTCCTAAGTCATCGAACCCAGAAAAAAGAAAATATCGCTAATCTAAAATGTAATGCAATTCTATGCTCCATGAAAAGCTTTGCTCACCATTGTATCCCCAGAGCCTAGGCTGGTTCCTCACACACAGCAGATGCTTAATAAGTATTTTTTTTTAAATAATTAAACATAGTTACAGAAAAGAAAAAAATACACGTTATTTGTCTTCCCAGAATAAGTGATTTTTAAAAGCATGAGTAGGGGTGCCTGGCTGGCTCTGTGGATATAGCATGCAACCCTTAGTCTTGGGGTCATAAGTTTGAGCTCCATATTGGGTGTGAAGTCTACTTTAAATAAAATATAAAAAAAAAATATATATATATATATACATGTACATATATATATATGGTAAAAAAGGACCAGTGGGTTAACTAAGTTAAGTATTTATATACCTGGATAAAGTCACTTTTTTGTTTTGGAAAAGGAAAATAATATTTTACACAGTGATGTCAGTAATTCAGTAATCAGGAGTTACAGTAAGTTAATATTATGAAAAAATGTATAAATAAGGTTACCTATTTTAATTCTTCCTAAATTTTCATTTGTTGACTCCTAAGCCAATATATAAGTTCTAGTGGGCCAAAAGAAAGTCAAATTATTCATTTACAATAACAATAAAAGCATAGAAAAAAGCCACACCTAGAATTTTGATTAATGTATATTAACAGCTTGATTATTCAAACTAATGAATTCTAATAATCTTTAAAAATGAGAAAAAACAGACTTACAAAGGTGCTCTACTATTACATGTTCCACAACATAAGATACAGGAGGTTAATTCTTTTAACAGTCAATTTTTAAATAACATATTCACTTAGTGTAATGTAACACTGATGCAGTTATGGATCTCTCTCAAACTGTTTTTAGCTATGTTAATCTCAGAAATTTTTCTACTGCTACATTTGTCTCACCAAAGAGGTACTGATAGAAAATGACAGCCTTTTCTATAACCCTACCTTGGAAACTTTGCTAAAAATAAAGACTTTTTAAATTCAGCTTAGTGTACTACTATAGGTGGGCTTCTCCCACTGCAGCATAAATCCTGAGTTTCTAAGACACACACACACCCACCCACACACCTTCTTCCAGTAGGTACTTACACACACACACACACAAGCCCCTTCTTCCAGTAGGTACTTACACACACACACACACACACACACACAAACATACACACACACACACACACCACTTCTTCCAGTAGGTACTTATAAACAAAAGCAAGAGTATTAGAAAATTCTTACCAGAAAGATCCACCACTGCCTCATGACTGGAAACAGCTCCTTTCTCAATAAAAAGATCTCGAAAATATTCACTATTAGCTGACAAAACAGATTTATGAGCTTTGTACTCTTCTCCCTCAATTAACAAAGTAACATCACAGAACTGGTTGGAGAGTCTCTGTTCGTTGAGCTGTTTTAAGACAGCCTGACAATGTTTTGGAGAAGAACGTTTCACCACTCCTTTGGTGTCAACCTATCAAAGTAAGTTTAAGACCAAGAGTTGTATTATATATCATTTGTATCTCTACCTTTAACAGAATTTAAAACATGACATGTTATTCACTTTTAAAGACTCCATTAATTAATATGAAGAAAAGAGTGAGATGTTCTTTATTATCTATATATTTAAATAAAAATTAAATATTTATTCTCTATATATTCAAATATCTATATATTTAAAAATATTTATTATCTATATATTTAAATAGGTCATTCTCACTATTTTCTGCTGTGTGCATTCTACTTGACCCAGTGGAAACCTGCATCTCACTTCTTGCTGCCTTTTCTTACCAGTCAGAAACTTCATGATGTATAAAGTAATTGCAGGTAAAAAAGAAAGGCCTAGCCAGTTTAATTTTACCTTGTTTCACGACCTAGAGACTGCTTCCAGAAATGTATTCTGTCTACCTGTACCAATATACCATTTAAAAAGACAGGAAGAATGATTAACAACAAACCAAGGAACTTCTGAAGAGAAGAAACAACAGGAATATTTGATTAATGAAAAAGCAGTATTAGCATACTTTTAGTGTATGTAACAAGAGAGTGCATTACCCGAGACATTAAGTGCATTACTTAAATTTCCAACCTCAGTGCCATAGGTCAAGCCATTTCAGTACTTTAAGAAAAAAATTTACCAAGACTATAAATACTAATATATTACAGATGTTAAAGGTAGATGGAAATTTCCACTTACAAAAACAAGTTCATGTTTCGATACTGGCTTCTTTTTTGCAGGCTTGGAGGCTGTAGTTGGAGGTGAAGTAAAATTGCTCAGATCATCTTCTGATTCATTACTTTCTTCTCCAGATTCAAGATCTAGTCCCAATTCTTCCAGCATTTCTGAAGTATCTGATATTGGACGGGAGCGATCTAGTTTCTCCTGGCATTTGCTACACTGTTTAATGTAATCTTTCACTTGCTTTAATATACCTATAATAAATATAAGAATAAAAAGTCAAATTTAATGCTGTTCTCATTTGAAAATTGAAAATTATTTATTGTCAGTTAATCTGTGTACTGATATATGTTTGAGTGCATACGTCCAGACACACACATGTCCCATAAAGTATGTAAAAGTGATTTTTTTAGGACATAAAGTACATTTTTTTCATAGATGTAAGGTTATAAATGATGGTTTGTTTCTATGCTTATTTGTTTATTCCTAGTTATTCACTTCCCCACTGTAAAAGATGATTACGTAACAGTGCCCATTTCCATGTGCAACTCATTCATGCTAAAGAACTACATGAAAATGCCAATATAACCTTCATGAACAGTAATATAATGTGGTTACCTCTCCACCCTACTAACATCAGGCCTGACCATGCAATTTGCTTTGGTCAATGGAATATGGATAAATATAATGTGTGCCACATCTCAGAAGCTTTAAAAGGCACAGTTTCCCTCCAGGGCTCTGATCTTTGTCTCCTCTCTCAAATGACGGCATTTTCCAGATAAATGCCATCCTTTAGAGCCCAAATTGACAGAGCCTGAAAAAGACAGGTGGAGTCAACTGCAACCTGAACTACAACCACAACTTGTGAGGAAAGTATAAAATCAATCTCATTTTTGAAAGCTATGAGATTTTAGGGCTGTATGAAAAAACAGCATAAACAATCTAACAAAAGTTAGATTATATACAGACCACTCACAAAACCCTATTCTGAATTTCAACTTCTAGCTCAGTATGTTGGGGTAGGGGTAAGGAGCAGGGAGGAACACCACTTGTAAAATAAGACCAATTAATTTCCATCCTACAAATGAGAAAATGAAGCTCTAGGAGGCTAAGAAACGTGTCCAAAGTCAAATGCTAAACTAAATTGCACAACCAGGCCTCCAAAATCCCTATGATTTTCAGTATATTATGCTAATTTACATAGGAAGACATTTGTCCATCACTATGACAGAAAATTCTCTTCCTCACAATCCCAAGTAAAACGTAAATGAAAGGCTCATTAATAAGCTAAAATGATATAGACAGTGAATTCCTGAAAAGAAGTTCAAGATGTCAAATTATAACATGGTTCCTTGTACTTTCAACCTTCAGATAATATTCAAGCAATATTTCTCAAATTGTATTATGTCCCAGGGCACCTGGATGGCTCAGTTAGTTACGTGGCTGCCTTTGGGTCAGGTCATGATCTCAGCATCCTGGAATTGAGCCCCATATCGGGCTCCCTACTTGGCAGGGAGTCTGCTTCTCCCTCCCGCTCTCCCTGCTTATGAGAGCTCAATCTCTGTCAAATAAATAAATAAAATCTTAAAAAAAAAAAAAAAAAGTCCCATACTTACTTAAAAATATACACTGGACTAATAAATTCAGAAAATTATACTCTCATTTTACATGCACATAATAGGTATTATCATATTCAAACCTCGGAGAGTTCTATAGTGAAAAATATGTTTAATAAGAATTTGCCGGGGCGCCTGGGTGGCTCAGTGGGTTAAGCCGCTGCCTTCGGCTCAGGTCATGATCTCAGGGTCCTGGGATCGAGTCCCGCATCGGGCTCTCTGCTCAGCGGGGAGCCTGCTTCCTCCTCTCTCTCTGCCTGCCTCTCTGCCTACTTGTGATCTCTCTCTGTCAAATAAATAAATAAAATCTTAAAAAAAAAAAAAAAAAAGAATTTGCCAAATGTATTCGTTTAAAGACCCCCTTCCCCCAACCCAAAACATAACAGGAAATAATGGGGTAGGGTTAAATAAAACTTCCATAAAAAGTGAATTTGCATGTGCACATTTGCATGAGGACAATATACATTCTAACGTCTGAAAATGCTTAAGTCTATACTAGTATGACGTATGTAGCGAGCAGATTAAAAAAAGTGATGAAAAGTCTAGAGGGATATATATATATTTTACATACAATTAAGAGTAAATGGAGGAGCGCCTGGATGGCTCAGTGGGTTAAAGCCTCTGCCTTCATCTCAGGTCATGATTCTAGGGTCCTAGGATTGAACCCCACATGGGGCTCTCTGCTCATCAAGGAGCCTGCTTCCCCCTCTCTCTCTGCCCACTGCTCTGCCTACTTATGATCTCTCTGTCAAATAAATAAATAAAATATTAAAAAAAAAGAATAGAAGACATGTAAGAGAATATATCTATTTTTTAAGATTTTATTTATTTGTGAGAGAGAGAAAGAGAGACCGCATGTACCCACGTACAGGCCATGGGGCTGAGGGGGAGGAAAAGGGACAAGCAGACTCAGCATTGAGCAAGAAGCCTGATGTAGGGCTCGATCCCAAAAATCTGAGCTTGTGACATGAGCCAAAATCAAGAGTTGGAAACTTAACTGACTGAGCCACCTAAGCTTCCTGAGAATATGTATTTCAAAGTAAAAAACAAAAAACGTGGAAATTTCCATGTTCACAATGAACAAAGAAGGCATTTTTTTCCCTAATTAATTTTGTCTGTATTTCCAAACATTTTATGATTCTACACAGTTCAATATATTCTGCATACAGCATAAGTCTGATTACACTATAAACTGGTTGAGTTCAAATGGTATCGGAGAAACTACAAATGAAGCATTTGAAAAGGATGAAAATAATAAAATCTGCAGGAAAAAATTATTAATTATGATAGTCTAACAATTGTCGAAAGGGACCCGGTATGTTTCAAATCCTTTCATCTGAGTGTTAGTGTTTTGATGGGATCATCTTAAAGTTATCTTTACAGATTCTGAAACCTGACCTCTTTAGTTAATCCAGAATTGATTAAGCTGAAAGACTGACTCAGGTTAACCACTAAAAGGCATCAAGGTATAAATGTAGTTAATTTACTACATTACTGCAAAGGGTTGAAACTACTTATGCAACAAAATCTGAATCCACTAACTAGCTCTGTGACCATGGCCAAGTTGCTAAACCTCTCTATGCCTTTGTGTCATCAGCTGTAAAATGGGATAACAATAAGGTGCTGCTGTGATTGTTAATATTTATAAAACTCTTTGAACAATATATGACACATAGTTACTATATAAGTATTAGTTAAATACAGTAATAATCACTGATCAACCTCTATGATACTAAAAAACAAAACAAAAAACAAAACAAAAACCGAAAACCCACATAAAACACCAAGTTACCATTAAAAGATTCTTCACTGACCACAGAATAAAACAAAACAAAACAAAACAAAAACAAAACAAAACAAAACAAAAAAACCACACCAAAAAAACAAAGATGAAAGACCTTAGTGGGTAGTTGTCTAATAAAACAACTTGAGAAACAGTTTCTTTAGAGCAGGTTTCTCAACCTCAGCAGTGTTGACATTTTAGGCCAAGATCATTCTTGTTGGTTGTGGGGAGGGGTGCAAAGGTCTGTGCTGTCCATTCTTACTCTAGAAAGTTTAGAAGCATTCCTGACCTTTCCTCAACTACATGTCAACAGCAACACCTCAACCACCACCACCATCACCCCCACTTATGACAACCAAAATTGTCTCCAGACACAGCCAGACGTCCCCTGAGAGGCAAAATCGTCCCTGGGTTGAGAACCAATGCATTAGAGATCTATTTGCCTGAACAATCTGCTCCTGTTAGCTGTTCAAGAACCTCCTTCCCTGTCAGTTTTGGATACAGTGACCACCCCCAGTTCGGGGGCTCCCACTTCTAGCTCCATACGTTTTAGTTCTTCCTTCTTTGTTTTCTTCAAAGAGGTTACAATGGCTAGTTATACCTAATATTTACAAAGACCCAGTTTTTGGTGGGTTTTCTAGAGATTACAACCTCCTCTTCTAGGCTAAATAACAGTGGAATCCATTTATCCCATAGTTTAAACAAAAATAATGCTTTTGGAAGCATTTCACTGTAAATTCCCTACCCATCCGCATCTGACTGAGGCAAGGGAGAGAATCATTTATTTTGAAACTGCACCACATAATTCAATATAGGATAAAATAAGAGGATGTGTTTGCGGCGGAGGGGTGGGAGGGGGGCAAGAATATCTATTAACATTTTACATCCCAAAATGTGTTGTATGTAAATGTCAGGCACTCTCCTTCTCTCTCAAGTTTTTCAACTATGCTCAAAGGAGGAAAATTGCTACAAACCTGCCTGAGCACTAGAATATAACTTATGATGGCAGCATTCCGAAAAAGCAAAAATATATAATGAATCTCAGTAAACTGTCCTTGATACAACTTCTGGGGGAATGACTCTGGATAGTTCTTTTTTTGGCACCTACATTGATCAAATCTTAAGCTTTCAGATAAACAGATACAACTATGGCTCTGGAATATGTATATTTTGAGTGGAAACAAGTAAACAACCCAAGTGTTCATGTATTAAATATCAAAATGAAGAGCTATTAAAAAAAACTTTTTAAAATGAAAATCTAATAATGGGAGGCAAACTTCTCTGATGCTTATTATGAATTCTTATTATTTTTTTCTTTTTTAAAAGTAAATTATGCCCAATGTGTGGTCTGAACTCATGATCCTGCGATCAAGAGTCCAATGCTCTATGGACTGAACCAGGTAGGTTCTCTAAATTCTTATTTTAAAGGAAGAAATACTAAAATAATAAGTAACGAGATCATCAAATAACGAAAACTCATTAATGTTAAAATAGCATTTTATGAAAAATCACTATTTTCCCAAACAAAACAAAATTAGTAAGAAAAGGGGTACTACTTTACATTTTTGAAAATCTTCTTAATGTGTGGCTCAACAGAAGACAGATCATCATATTTGCTTCTGCATTCAATTTAATACCATATATCATATGTCATGGAGCCTCTGGAAAACTCCACTGTATACCTGGGAGACAATGAGTAAAAAAGGCAAATAATGCCTTAGAATTATCATTAAAATAATTGACTTTGTGGATCCTCTGAAAGGATCTCAGGGCCTCCCTTGCCAGGGGTTTAGTACCATAAGTACTGTACTTCAAGAATAGCTACCTAGTTGCTTAAGGACTTTTAATTTTACAAATGTATACAAATAACAAATGTATCTCTTTCATTTTTCAATTAAACGTAAACATGGTCTCAGTTTTTTTGCCTAAGACACTGCACACCAAAAACCAAACAACCGCTGCCGCCCCACCAAACTTCATTCGCTATCATTCAAAGATAACAAGTTCAGGGAAGGGCATTTTTTTTTTAAAGATTTTATTTATTTAAGAGAGAGAGAGAGTGGGCGACAGAGAACAAGCACAGGGAGCTGCAGAGGAAGAGAGAGAAGCAGGGAGCCAGATGCTGGACTCCATCCTAGGACCCCAAGATCATGACCTGATTGAAAGGCATATGCTTAATGGACTAAGCCACCCAGAGGTCCTGGGAAGTAAAATTATTAATACTAAACTCTTACAGCACCATATTAACAGTGGTTAAGAGTGTGAAATTACAAAGGTAACTGCAGGACCTCTGACATATAACCTCCTGGTGCTTTCAGTTTTCTCACCTGTAAAATAGAGCTATAAATGTTTCCACCTTACAAGGTTTTATCAAGAGTAAATGAGTGAAAAACAAACTAAGAGCGCAGAGCTACACCTGATATAAAAATCTGATCAAGCTTACTTTAAGCTGTAATTGTCATTTTTTAAAAAAATATTTTATTTACTTATTTGACAAAGCGAGTGAGATCACAAGTAGGCAGAGAGGCAGGCAGAGAGAGAGAGGAGGAAGCAGGCTCCCCGCTGAGCAGAGAGCCCGACGTGGGGCTCGATCCCAGGACCCTGAGATCATGACCCGAGCCGAAGGCAGAGGCTCAACCCACTGCGCCACCCAGGTGCCCCTATAACTGTCATTTTTAACATGTCATAAAGTATTTAAAAAAATTTTTTTTTCAAGTGGTTTCTACAATCCAAGGTGGGGCTTGAATTTACCACCCAGAGATTAAGAATCAGATGCTTCTTGGACTGAACTAGTCAGGCACCCCAAGATGTCATAAAAGTATCAAACCTGAAACATTTGCTCAAGAAAACCAGTTCTGACCACACCAGCCCTAACAAAATGCAATTACTCCGTATTCACCCTTCAAAATTTTTTCCCTTTAGAGGAGTTTCATTCAAATATTGGTTTAAAATAGAAAATAAATGACGGGAAAACACTTAAGAAGACAAGAGCTGGACCGTTTTTGAAAACACGAAAGAACTCTAAGGAACAAAAAGAAGGACCACCCATTAGTTTCTTACTAATGATGACATTGTTCATTGATGACAAAGCTCATTAACCGAAAAGAACTTAGGAAAGTACTGAGTAGTCCAGATTCTTTGCTCACAGATAAGGAACCAAGACTCCTAACTTCTCCTGAGCCACAAGGAGAGTGAGAGGCTGAATCCTTCCAGACATAACCGCTCATCAGGGCCTGCCAATCTTTCACGGATTCCAACTGAACAGTGTCCACGTGAATGAATGCAAATCAACGTTGTGGACAGTGAGAGAGGTAGAGACCCCTGCCTGGTTCCCAAGGAGTCCAGATAAATTTGAGCGCAGTTATTTCCTGACTATTACAAACGCAGTAACCGTATCTCTTCTGGGTATACACAGTGCCTCGGAGTTTCCAAAGAGCTTTTCACAGTATCAGAGGGCAGCACACGAAAACATTCAGAATGCAGGCTGGTATCCGTGACATTGACTCCTCGCCTCCTAACCGAAGCTGCAGACGGCTATTCCCACATAGTCCCCTCCGACCCCCTCTGCGCACAACTGCCTGACTGCTTATTTACGCCGCAGTAGCACGGTTTGAGGAATACGCGCAGGCAGGTCCAGAGAACCTCAAAACCGCAGGCCGAACCCCAGCGGAAACGGCTGGGGCAAACAGCCCTGGCTTGGGGCGGACCGACCCTCCCCCAGACCATCAGCACTACAGGGTTTCAGGAGGCGCGACGCACCGCTCCGCAGCGCCGCCGACCCCGCGGTCAGGAAGCCTCCCGGGAGGGCGGGAGCCACCGCCTCCTGCGCAGCCGAAGGAGGCGGGCCCGCCGCCGCCGCCCGCACTGCCCGGCCCCTCCGGGCGGCTGGCCCGGCCCCCGGGGAAGCCCCCTTCGCCCCACCCCGGGCCAGGGCCCGCCCCCAGCTTCCCAGGCCTCCTTCCTGTGGGAAGTACGGCTCCTTTCGCGTCCCCCACCCTCTCGGCTCCGCCTGGCAGCCGCTCCGCCGGCGAGCGCAGGTTGGCCCGGCGAGGGGCGTCTGGGACCCCCAAACTCGCTCGTGCACGCAGAGGCCCGCCTCTGCCAGCGGGCCTGGCCTGGGCAACAGGCCGCCGCCCGCCCCCTCGCCACGGGCGAGGTCCTACCTCGCCACCAGTAAGTCTTGGACAAGTCGTGCCAGGTCTGATGCCGGGTGTGGTGAGTGCCGCCGGGGCCCAGGTGCGCCGCCTCGATGAGCCCCCGGCGCCGCTCCGGCTGCAGCACCACCTCCAGCTCCGCGAAGGTCTTGCGGTGCCGCTGCCGCCGCTGGTAGTACAAAGTCCCACCGCGCACCACGTAGCAGGCAGCTGCCTTGCGGATTTTACGCTTGACATTGCCCTCGGTGCCCGGCGCATACGGCTCACGCTCGTTTGTCAGGTAGCGAAGAATGGCCCGGTAGCTTTCCTCGCTTGACATCGCTGACGGCGGCTCCCTGAGGGCGCCTGTCAGTGGTGGGGGAGGAAGACGGGGCACTAGCTCCGGGCGGATGCAACAGCGGCGGTGGCACTGTAGGGAGGAACGGCTGTATCAGTGGTGAGTGCTCTTCGACGGCGCCCGCAGCGCGAAGGGAGAACGGACGAATTGGTAACCAGGGGGAACTGCACTTCTCCAGCGCGCGGGATCCGCAGGCGACTGACAAAATGGCTGCTGCACCACCGGAAGTGACGTGATCAAGGGCAGTGGGTGCGGGGACTGAGTCCTGATTGGAGCGCACTCGCTTTCTGGCTTGAAGAAGCCGACCGAGTGACGTGAGGACTGCGGGCGGACATTTTGGAAGCGGGTAGGCCCTTCCTGGGAGACTAAAGTCGCTTCGAGCAGACATCTTAAGTCCTGGCAGTTTCCCCTTTTATTTTTCCCCTCTTTCCCATGCTCTGAGCACGTGTAGGAGTTGGTGGGCTGTTGTTATCTTGTCCGAGGTACTCCGAGATATAGAGGAGTCTGTTTTTGCCCCGCCTACCTTCTGAGATCCCCGGACAACAGGAAAGCATCAGATTTTGAGGCTTTTATTGAAATGTAAGCCTATGGACGTCAAGACCAAAGACAGCCCATTCACATGTAAAGGAGTTATCAGTTAACGTTTAAAATCCAAGTCCCTTAATGATAGGACTTCCTGTAATTTCTAAACTTAAACTGTTGGCTCCAAATCACGCATGGAATAGTCGGGATTTTTCTGGAATAATCGTACATAGGGGCAGTTTTCTATATAGGAAGATAACAATGTTGGCAAAGAGTGGGGAGGCGTAGCTAGCACTCTTCCAGCTTCATTCGCACATATTTTTACATTAATTTAGGGGGAAATTCTCAGTTTTACACCTAGTACTTACTGAATGCACAAAAGGCTGAGGCGACTTGAATTGCATTTTCCAGTGTGCATTGTGAGTCCTGTTTCACACTTTTAGCGGGTAGCCCAGAGTGATGGCTGCTGTCACCCTCCATGTGTTTAATCTGCAGCTCAGACAAGACCACAGATCTATGACATCCTGCTTGACACGGGGCAGGTACTGACAGTGCTTTATTGGCGCCTGAGAACTCCT
Source organism: Mustela lutreola (assembly GCF_030435805.1). NCBI lineage: Eukaryota > Metazoa > Chordata > Mammalia > Carnivora > Mustelidae > Mustela > Mustela lutreola. The sequence goes on along the minus strand of NC_081291.1, from coordinate 175,480,442 downwards.
GGCCAACCCGTCCTCCTCAGGTTGGAGTCTGCAGTCCTTGGGTGAGGCTCTTTTGTGGAGAGAGGTTAGGGGCAGACAACAGGTGAATGCACTGGGCTCAAAATACAGGATGGCACCCAGTCTCTTTAGTACTTGTGGGCGGGGGGTTGCAGGAATTAGCAGATGGCTTAGATACTTGAGGAGCATCCTTGAGTGACTCAGGCTGTAGATAAGTAAGCTCCAAGTCACACAGAACGACCAGATATGGAATTTATTTAGGGTCACTCAATCCATAGAGACAGCGCTGTAAGGAAGAATTAGAAGGTGGAGATGCGCCCCTACCCTCCTTGGGGTGGGGCATCCAAAGCGGATATTCAAATCAGTGCTTCGAAAACTGTGTGCTGCGTCAGCCCCATCACTTTTCAGCTGTGAAATCGACCCCCTTTAAATTTAAAACATATTTAAATAAAAATTTTTAACAAATCGTGTAAGTGAATAGAAAAAACTTAAATCCCCTTACACCCAATTCAGGTTTTGCCAAACAAAACCAAACCTGTAAAAGCACTGTGAATCCCACCATACTTGGATTCGCCTCTGTGCCTTTGCGCCAATATGAAGAAAAAGATTTTTACAGGTGGTCTAATTGGTCTAAAAGCTAAACTTGCCATACTCCCAGCAGTTATTCAGTGTTTATTTCTAGCTCCTGCTCGGCAGCAGGCTACCCAGTAATCAAAGGTAATCAGAATTGGCAGTTTCATTGTATTAGATGTGAAGCAGTTCTTTAAAAAGAACTTTGTGTCCAAACTTTAGAACTCTGTAACTCTAAATTCAAGTTGGGTATTTTGATTGGCTAATCTTTCCTTGTTAATAGCTAAATAATGATTTATTTTTCCCTGTAATTTCATAAAGAAAACACTACCACAATAAAAACAATCTTCTCCCCAAGCAAAAGCTTACGTTTCTAAACCAGAGCCAGCGTATCTTGCACATTTTTTTAGGATTGATTTTACACATATTTTTAGTATTCAAGTCCCCCAAAAGGATATTTATTCCCAGCACCTAGTACAATGCTTGAATTTAATATCACCTACACAGAACAATCATTTAGTTCCATCGCCTTGGATAGAATGTGTGTGTGGAGAGGGGGGGATGTGATTTTTACCTTTACCTAAGTATTCTGTGTGTGAAACCAGGTTTCTCAAATGAGGATGAAGCTTATTCATTGTATATAGTCCTAACTTGGCAGCATGGGACACAAGATGATCTACCTTATATGAAGTGGAAGCATCTTTTTTTTAAGACTTTCTATTTATTTTAGAGACACAGAGTGCATGCAAACAGCAAACAAGGAGAGGCAGAAGCAGACTCCCTGCTAAGTAGGGAGCCCAACGCAGGGCTCAGTCCCTTGAACTGCAGGCACCCCAGAGCAAGCCTACTTTTTTCTTTTTTAAAGATTTGTCAGAGCACAAGGAGAGGGAGAAGTAGGCTACCTGCTGAGGAGCAAGGAGACCTATGTGGGACTCCATCCTAGAACCCTGGGATCACAACAAACCAAAGGCAGACACTGAACCAAATGAGCCACCCAAGCATCCCAGCGCAGGCCTATTTTTTTTTTTTTTCCAAGATTTTACAGAGATCACAAGTAGGCAGAAAGGCAGAGAGGAAGGGAAGCAGGCCCCCTGCTGAGCGGACACAGAGTGCCTGATGCAGGGCTCAATCCCAGGTGAAGACCGAGGCTTTAACCCATTGAGCCACAGAGGCACCCCCACAGGCCTATTCTTAACTCAAATTTACTCTTCTTTATCACATTTTACACACAAGTATTTCTTAAACATCAGGTTACCATTTTTCTTTTTGCATTTTTTTAAATTTTATTTATTTATTTGACAGACAGAGATCACAAGTAGGCAGAGCAGCAGGCAGAGAGAGAGGGAAGCAGGCTCCCTGCTGAGCAGAGAGCCCGATGTGGGGCTCGATCCCAGGACCCTGGGATCATGACCTGAGCCAAAGGCAGAGGCTTAACCCACTGAGCCACCCAGGCGCCCCTTCTTTTTGCATTTTTAACTATGGTTCTAATTCCCAGCTCAACAAACGATCTTGGAAAGTTGTTAAGGTTATTCTACTCACATGCTAATGAAATTGTACTCTTTCTTCATTTAAGCTTATTTTCTGGAATCAAGAGATTAATAGTACAGTTGAAGTTTTAACCACTTCTACCTCAGCTATCAACTAATGGTAAGAGATGAAATACCAGTGAACAAAAGGCAAGCCCAATACAAAAGTGTCTACCATGGAAAGGGGTACTCAATAAGAAAATAATCAAAAAGATTAGTTCGGCTATTTAAATGTAGGCCCAATACATGCCCTTTTCAGAGTAAAAAAAAACCCACAATATAGTTATAGTCAGATGTTTATTTAAAAATCTGATCCACCAACTCAGCGTTTTCCACCAACTCGGGGTGCAGAAACCTTCACAGGCTTCACGATCTTTTGCTTAGGTGCTGCCTTCGTGGGAGCCTGTAAAAAAGATAACATGTTATGTGGCATTATTCCATGCAACTTTTTTTTTTTTAATATTTTACTTATTTATTTAACAGAGAGGGAGAGAGATCACAAGCGGGGGGGGGGGGGGGGAGAAGCAGGCTCCCTGCTGAGCAGAAAGCCGGATGGGGTGCTCAATTCCAGGACCCTGGGATCATGACCCGAGGATAAGGCATAGCCTCACCCACTTAGCCACCCAGGTGCCCTCCATGCAACTTTTTAAAATCACCTTTCTCATATCCAGATTCTCTATGTATTCTAGATTTCCCTTATTTAACTACATTCCCAATATTCTTAAAAGTCACCCTCCTCCTTCAAGCAGGGAGTCTCAATTATATGGTTTTGCTTACTTGTGGAGCATAAGGAGTAACAGAGGACATGGGGAGACAGAGAGAACTGAGGTGGGGGAAACTGGAGGGGGAAATGAACCATGAGACACTGTGGACTCTGAGAAACAAACTGAGGGTTTTGGAGGGGAGGTGGGTGGGGGGGGTTGGGGGAGCCTGGTGGTTGGGTATTATGGAGGGCACATATTGCATGGAGCACTGGCTGTATGCATAAACAATGAATTCTAAACACTGAATTAAAAAAAAAAGTCACCCTCCTGAGAAGTCAAATGTCCACTTCTACGTATGTAAACAGGGGAAAAAAAAAAGATATCATCACAGACTGGAGGGAATAAGTGAGGAGATATGTGTGTGGGACCCTGAATTAAAAAAAAAAAGTCACCCTCCTGAGAAGTCAAATGTCCACTTCTACGTATGTAAACAGGGGAAAAAAAAAAAAGATATCATCACAGACTGGAGGGAATAAGTGAGGAGATATGTGTGTGGGACCCTGAACTGTGTCCTCAGAACAGAAAAAGGACATTCTTAGTCACCTGAGACCAATGGCTGTGAAAATTTTACTATGGTTATCTAAATTGATAACATGGAGAAAAGCTGGGCCAACCCTGTACTATTACTGAAAACTTTAAAAACAAAAGCCACCTTTATTTTCCCCTTCCCCAATTTTTGTCTGGAAAAGGACCTCTGAAATCTTCCACCCCAGTTATGGGGGTGCCTGGGTGACTCAGTGGGTTAAAGCCTCTGCCTTTGGCTCAGGTCATGATCCCAGGGTCTTGGGATCGAGTCCCACATCTGGCTCTCTGTTCCACGGGGAACCTGCTTCCTCCTCTCTCTCTCTGCCTGCCTCTCTGCCTACTTGTGATCTCTGTTAAATAAATAAATAAATAAAAATATTAAAAAAAGAAAAAAAGAAACAGGTTATAAACATCGTTTTCACTGAAGCCCTGTGCTGAATTCCTTAAAAACTTGAAGCTTTTAGGGGCGCCTGGGTGGCTCAGTGGGTTAAAGCCTCTGCCTTCGGCTTAGGTCATGATCCCAGGGTCCTGGGATCAAGCCCCGCATCGGGCTCTTTGCTCAGCAGGGAGCCTGCTTCCTCCCCTCTCTCTCTGCCTGCCTCTCTGTCTATTTGTAATCTCTGTCTGTCAAATAAAATAAATTTTAAAAAAATCTTAAAAAAAAAAAAAAAACTTGAAGCTTTTATTAATCAGAATTTGAATTAAAAATAAATTTTCTTGTTACTTATTACTTATTTTTTAAAGTAATCTCTATACCAACATAGGGCTTGAGTTCACGATCCCAAGGTCAAGGGTCACATGCTACATGTGAGCTAGCCAGGGCCACTCCTGTTACTTTAAATAAAAAATCCAAGACAATCTCATAATTACCTTAGCAGCAGCCATTGCTGTCTTTTTAGATGCTTGCTTAGCCTTTTTTGCTTCCTTGGCAGCCCTGTGGAGTTAAAAATAACTTAAGGTAATGTGTTTTACTCCCTAAGAGTAGAGTTTATTAGTAAGGGGCTAGAGTGTTTTGGGAAGGAATTATCATATTCCTTCCCCATCTGCAATTATTTGTAGGATAAATCTCAAGAGTTTGTCAATAAATGTCATTAACCACCAAGTCACCTTAACAGAGATTAGCAATTGTGCAGTAGCTTTAATTGCATAAAAAATTTCAACAAGTCATTAAGTATATACTATATTATAAACTTCTGCATTATTAAACTTTGCTATTTATGACTGGCAATCTCTATATAGATGCAAGTATCAAAACACAAAATAACATAAATTAAGATTCATATGTCTACAAATCTGAACATAACCTTAATCCATCCCAACAGCTGAAATCCTCGTAATGAAGGCTTCCTCACCTGATGGCCTGTTCTCGTTGTGCCTTCCTAACTTCAGGTTTCTGATTCCTCTTGGCCATTATGTCAGCAAGAGATGCACCAGTGATGGCCCTCTGGAATTTGACTGCACGGCGGGTTCTTTTCTTTTGAATTTCTTCCTACAAAACAAAAAAAAAATGGAGTGTACTTATGAACCTTGCTTCATGAACATGGGGGAAACAAAATCTTAAGATTTGTATTTATCTTAGTGAGCTTAAGCTACTACAACAAAATACCATACTGAGAACCTGATAAACAACTTTTTTTTTCTTTTTTTAAAGGTAAGAACACTATTTCCATTCCTGAGGGCAAGCATCCTAAAGGTCTTCCCTCTTAGTATCATCACTCTGGGAGTTAGATTTCACCGTATGAATTTAAAGGGTATACATTCAGAGCATAGCAACAAAAATAATTCATGCAATCATTTGAAAATAAATATATAAAGAATATATATAAAAGGGGCGCCTGGGTGGCTCAGTGGGTTAAGCTGCTGCTTTCTGCTCAGGTCATGATCTCAGGATCCTAGGATCAAGTCCCGCATCAGGAAATCTCTGCTCAGCAGGGAGCCTGCTTCCCTCTCTTTGCCTACCTGTGATCTCTCTCTGTCAAATAAATAAATAAAATCTTAAAAAAAAAAAAAAAGAAGAAGAAGAAGAAAAAGAATATATATAAAATACTACAACAGGCAGATAAACTTTCCAATTATAATTAGTTAAATAATCTCTGACAAATCCTGGCCATTTTTTACTATGTTAAAAAGACAAAAGTAAAACTCTGATGAAGTTAACTGGATGGTACTTCAAAAGTTTTTTTTTCTTTTTCTTCAAGATTTATTTATTTAGGAGAAAGAGGGGGGAGCATGTGTATGTGAGTGAAGAGGGGCAGAAGGGGAGGGATAGGGTGCTTGGGTGGCTCAGTGGGTTAAGCCGCTGCCTTCGGCTCAGGTCATGATCTCAGGGTCCTGAGATCGAGTCCTGCATAGGGCTCTCTGCTCCGAGGAAGCCTGCTTCCCTCTCTCTCTCTGCCTGCCTCTCTGTCTACTTGTGATCTCTGTCAAATAAACAAATAAAAATCTTGGGAAAAAAAAAAAAAAAAAAAAAAAAGAAGGGGAGGGATAAAGAATCCCAAGCAGAGTCTGCACTTGGAGCCCAGTCGGGCTCAATTCCACAACCATGAGACCATGACCTAAGCAGGAAGCAGGAGTCAAGACAATTTACCAACTGAGTCACTCACGTGAGCCACTTCAAAAGTGATTTCAGTAAGACTGTTTATGGTAAACAATTTATTTCCGGAAAAAGAAAAAGAAACTATCAAACCTCAACTCACCTATTTTATTTTTACCCGAAGGACTGTCACTAGAAGAAAATCAACTGGAAAATGACTTATTACAAGAAACCTACCAAGTATGGGATGTCCAGGAATCAAGACAGTAAAATTCCAACTTTTGCAAATAAGATATGTAACATTAACCATCTTAAAGCATTTGTAGGTGTGTAACTCAGCAGCTTTAAGTACATTCACAATGTTGTGTGTAACTACCACCACTGTCCATTTCTGTAACTTCATCATTCCGAACTCTACATCCATTAAATAGCCCTCCACCATTCCTCCCTTCCTCTGCCCGGTCTCTGGTAACCTCTACTTTGTCTTTATGAATTTGCCACTGTGGATACCCCATAAAGGTGGAATCATATGTTACTTGTTCTTCTGTATCTGGCTTATTTTCATTTAGCACAATGTCTTAAAGGTTAATCCATACTGGCTAGTTACCAGCTTTTTAAGGCCGAGTAATACTCCATCATATGTATGTAACATTTTGATATCCATTCACCTGCTTATGGGCCATTTCCATCTTTTGGCTATTGTGAGTAACAGTGCTATGAACATTGGCATAGAAATGATCTGTATTAAGTTCCCGCTTAACAGTTTTCTTGGGTATATTTCTAGAAGTGGGGTTGCTGGATATAGTTCCATTTAACTTTTTGAGAAACTGAAATTATCTGCACAGTGCTTGTACCATCTCACATTCAGCAATGCACAAAAGTTCTATTTTTCCCACATCCTCAGCAACACTGGTAATCCCCCCACCCCTTTACTGGATAAGGACTGTCCTAATGGATGTGTCAAATCTATTTTTAAGTTAGAAATGTTTTCTTCCTCTGAACTCCCACAATATCTGTGCTTTCACCCAGGAGGTGTTCACTAAAATATCCCAAGCCTCCTGAATACTAACCCCACTGCCATGGCGGTTTTTTTTCCTCAAAAATCTCCAACAAGCTAAAGAGCACTTCAAAATACATTCAGTCTTGAGAACAAACTAATATGCTACAAGATTCCACTGAAGTCCATTAGGACTAATCCTACAAACATATTCAAAACCGAGTTGCCATACTATTTAATTTCTACCCACTGGAACCCCTTAATTACCTCCACGGTGCCTTATAACTCAAGTGTGCATAAATGACATTTATCGGACTCTGGCAAGGGGATGCTTTCAAATTTCAATCCAACATTCCTGTGAGCCTGTGATGTATAAGGAGACTTTTTATCACTCGTGCTTTACAGCGTTAAGGGCGCTTTCCCAGAATGTCTCATTTACGACAATTTCACAGAGCAGCAACTGATGCTTAGTTTAAACTTCAGAGCCCCCAAGATCGAACTGCACTGTACTTACCGATTGTCCCTTTTTGTGCTTTCTTCTGTAGAGGACAGTCCAGTTTATTTGTCGAGGATTCCTCTTGGAAAGGAATGCGGACTCGCATTTTGCGTTAAGAAACTGGAAAACCTGTAGAAAAGGAGTTCAAAGAAGTCACCTCCTCAACTAGGCAACGCAGGAGGCTGAGCTTGGAACTCTCAATACTCTAGTTCTGTCCCCTCATTTGTCCCACAGAGACCAACAGGCCTGGGTCACACAACCTGGGGTGGCACCGCGAAGGCTCTGGGGTTTGTCCTGTCTTACAGGGAAAGCGGGAAACCGAAGCTCACACCGCAGGAGAGGGCGGGGTGTATCAAATTCCAGGAGGCACCTAGCTCCCGTGCCTACCGGCATTAAGAGGATGTGGTCCCCCTAAAATAGCCACATACTTCGGTTGCCCACTTCCCGGACATCTGAGTTACCCAAACTCCATTTCCGACCTCACCCTAGATCAAACCTCAAGAATGGCTCACTTAAGAGGCTTCTGATCCTAACAACCACTGCCCACACGGTCCCGGAAACAAGCCTTTCAGGGACCGAGAACGACGCGGTAAATGAACACGCTCAGACCGAATTAGACCGGTCTCTCCTCTTAAGAGCACAAGCTGCGTTTGGCCTTTCACCTTCCCGTCGGTCCTGGCGTAGCGCCTGCCATGTCCGGGGTAAATCTTGTACCCACTGAAACTGCACAGCTCGACCCTGTAACAAAAAGCGAAAGCCCATTAGGGAGAGTGTCTACGGCAAGGAGAAGCGAAACCCAGAACGCGGGAGAGGAGCTATGCCCGAGGATGGAAGCGGATTGGGGTCCCAAGCTCTTGCTCACTTCATAGCTGCAGCAGCCACGAAGAAGGAAAGATGGTGAAAAGAAAGAGAGGATCATGGGAAGAAGCCTTATAAGGCAGTAGGGCAATCTCCTCCCCCAAGTCCCTTCGCTAACCCCGGCGCTCAGTGATGACGTCTATCACCGCCGCCTCTTTTCTCTGGAAGCCGTTCCTGTTCTCGGAGCGAGAGGAAGGTAGACGGTCACTTAGGCTGGTGGTGGTTTTCTGAGTCATTCTGTCTCCCACGGCCAAGTGTCCTAGAGCTATCGTCCTACAGCACGGAATGTGAACTCCATAGTTTAGTGATCTGCAGACAATACCCACAGGTAAACTTAAAGTCACATTTTGCCTTCCATGTTGGCCCATTTCCACAACCAACACAATTAAATTTTATCGTTTCACTTTTGGAAAATAGTAATGACATCTGAACTGTCTCCCACGCCTTGCTAATCGAATTGTACATGACGGCGCCTTGCATTAATTATGATTAGCATTCATTGAATTCTCTTTCTGTGCCAGGAATTATGCCAAATAATTTTCATTAGTTTATTCAGGTTACAAAACCCCTATTAAGTAACCGCTGAAGCACTGCAAAATGACAGCTGCCTGTCTGGGAAAAGGTAGATTTCAACTTCTGCGAACTGCAGTCCAGGGACTGGTGGATGGTTGCACAGGGAAGGGCAAAGCTTTTGTCTGGAGACCTGGAAAAGGGAGCTCTGGCCAAGCCCACAGGGAGGGCCAGTGCTTCTATTGCTTGAGCCCTTAAGTGACGCTAGAAACAAGCGTGTTGGGAAGTGGCAAGAGACAATTCTTGAATTGTGTGTTGGGAGTATTTGACTAGGAAACCAAATATAAGGATTGACTGATGCTGCCTATATAAGCTGCTTACTCTAAAAAGGTAGTTAAAAAGGTTCGAAAAGTCCAATAACGTGGCCGACTGATATTAAGAAAGCTGTAGAGTTATGTTGGACTAGTCTCAAGAATAAGTTAATGGCCACCTGGCTGATTCAGTCAGTGGAGCGTGTGACTCTTGATCTTGGGATTGTGAGTTTGATCTCCACCTTGGGTGAAAAATAAAATTTAAAAAATGAATTAATAGAGATCAGCATGGAATTGAAAAGAGAAGAGGAGGAATTTGACAGTCTGACCAGCTCTGACCAGCTTTTCAGAATACCTAGTATACTTGGAAGACATTCTCCAAATAGACTGTAGGCAGATGGATGCCTCAGGCTTCCATGGCTTGATGAACTTAGTCACCTGACATTCATATAGTTCTCTTGGTTTTAAATCACCGCTGATTAATGTTTGATCACTAAAGAAAAAGAAAGAGAGAGAGAAGAAAACCACCTGGCTTCTACAAGCTCCAAGCCCAGCTGGATATGAGTAGAGGATGGAGCCCAGATGTACAAGCAGGAATTGGTCCACAGAACCCCAGAATTTATAGTACCTTCCAAGCATTTTAGGAAGATTTTATTTTACTGGTCTTCAAAATTCAGTTTGGTCTGAGTAGCTCTGTGGAGGAAAAGCAGAAAACTAGATCTTAGGGATTTTAGTTCGTTCTTTTACTCTTTCTTGGAGGGCATTCTTGGGTTGGCAACACAGGGTTCTTTGTAACACATTGTGTTTATCACACCCTAAATTGTGCTCAAATACTCTTAGAATAGGAAGAGGGTATACAAAAGCCCCTAAAAGTATTTTATATCGTATAAGACAGCTTCCAACAGCATCCATAAATTTTTGGTTACTTTATCCTTACATTCTCTTTTATTATTTTATTTTTAAAAAGATTTTATTTATTTATTTGACAGAAAGATCACAAGTAGGCAGAGAGGCAGACAGAGAGAGATGGGGACACAGGCTCCCCACTGAGCAGAGAGCCCAGTGTGGGGCTCTATCCCGGTGCGGGGCTCAATCCCAGGACCCCTAGATCATGACCTGAGCCAAAGACAGAGGCTTAACCCACTGAGCCATCCAGGAGCCCCTTCTTTTATTTTTTTATTTGGAGCCTAACGCAGGCCTTGAACTTAAAACCCTGAGATCAAGACCTGAGCTGAGACCAAGAGTTGGGCACTTAAGCAGTTGAGCCACTCAGGCACCCCACCTTACATTCTCTTTTATAGGCAAAAGGCTCAGCTGTCCTTTCTTCTCATTTATTTCCTTATGGAACTAAACCAAAGTTGGCCTTCTTCTCCACCTCTTAAAGTTCCTGAGAAAAGATCATTCTTCTGTTCATTACTTCTTCACCTCTTACATATGCTTACTTGCTGTATTAGTTTTCTGTGGTCACTATAACAAATTAACCACAAACTTGGTAATTTAGAAGTTCAGAAATACATTCTTTTGGTTCTGCAGGCCAGAAGTCTAACATGAATAACATTGGGCTGAAATCAACATATCCTTGCTCCAGACTCTGGAAGCTTAGGGACAGAACATGTTCCTTGCTCTTATGTTTCCACTCAGATAAACTGTCTTGAATTCCTATCCCAGAGAAACGCTGAGATCATAAATGCTTGTTGTTTTAAACCATTATGTTTAGGAGTTGACATAGCAATGGATAGTTAATAGAGGAGATAAGGAAATTGTGAAGATGGGAACTTAGTGAATAATGATATCATTTGTCTAAAGGACAGATAAAAGAAAGGAGCATGTTTGTGGGGGTAAAGGGTCAATTTTTCAAAATCAGAGCTCAAGATGCCTATAGTACATTAAGGTGGAGCTGTGTTTTAGGAAGTTAAACAAATTCAAAGGAGTGTTTGTAATATGATATATTTTAAGAGTAATGGACATACAGGTGATAGAATGTGTGGTGATATCACCTAGTATTACAGGCTGCCTTCTTTGGAAGCATTTCTTGAGACTGTGTTTAGGATGTAAGATGTTTATTAGGGATCAAGTCCTGTGAAAGGAGAGGGGAGAAAGCAATATGTGGCAGAAGTTAAATAAATTACTGGCCCAACCAAACCTCAGTCAACCCCAGCGGGAGCTCTGGAACAGTTACTGCCTGAGTATTCCATGTTTGACGAAATAATCAACTTTGTTTATACTCCCACGTTGTCACCAGATGTGTGTTGCCCCAGAGAGATCATGACCCAAGTAAGGTGTTCTTAGTAGCTGAGCCAGATCCTACTGATAGGTGGGGATACCAGTGACAATGATCAATGTCTACTGTTTGACAGCAAGCCCTTGCTTGTAGAGGGATCTGGACATTGCATCTCTGTGTCTACCACCCCCACAAAGAGTGACTAGAGTGAATCAGCAAAAAAGAATCCAGAAATACAGTATTTAAGGGATAGGGGAATGGAGGGAGAATCATCTGAAGAAGGATGAACAGATGAGGTTAAAGGAGATAGAGTCCATGACAGTCATTTCAGAGAAGCCTATGGAAGTTTCAACAGTGCTAAAAGCCTCATAAAGTTCCAGTAAGACAGTAACAGGAATGTAAACATGAATGCCTTTGGAACGACTCAGCCCCATTTTTAGTGTTTCCCCCCATAGCATTCTCTTCACAGGTGTGGGAGGGATATACCTTTTTAGAATCTGGAGCAATACTGAACCAAAGTAGAATCTACCACCATAGTTCCTGGAAGGCTGGTCAATCCGAAGATTCTCAGGCATTGACTTCAGGGAAGGCTCTGAAATGAATGCCTAGTAACTAGATTAGAAAATTAGTAGGTTTAAAAACCATATGGCATTAAAAACTATGAAGCTTTCTTTAAAATTATGAAGCATTAATGGGGTGCATACCTGGTTCAGTTGGTAGAACAGACAACTCTTGATATTGGGATCATGGATTTGAGCCCTACGTTGGGTATAGAGATTACTTAAAAAATAAAATTATGAAGTATTATTAAAATAAAAATTATGAAGTAACTTTAAAATCTAACTCTAATCAAGTCTTCATATATCTAGCTACTAATTTTATGATATACAGGGGACAGGAACTTGTGAAACAATTCCACAGGGATGCAATTGGCATCTGCAGGATGACTTAAATTCTTCAACAATATGTGAATTGAAAGGAAAAAGAGAGATTAGAGCCTATGGACAGGACTACCTGCACAAATAATTTTCAGGACCCAGTGAAAATGAAAGTTGGACCCCCTTTTTCAAATAGAAGGATACAGATATAAAATATTAAGCTATTTCCTTTCTTCAGTAATCTATCTCGATGTTTTATGCTCTTTTCTCATTTGCTTTTTAATGTCATGCTTCCTCAGGCAAGGACATTCTCTAGAGTAGTGTAGCCCCTCATAGATGCCCAGGGACCTGCCTTGTGACTTGATGCATGTACTGGAACACACGAGGTCCAGCCAGCTCTTTGGTTGCCCTTACTGTGAGATCTGGACCAACATGTTATATGCTGCAACGCAGGGCTGGGGTGGTGAGGGAGGCACTGTCAAGCTGGCCATCTCCTTATACTGTGTTCCTGCCTAACTCACAGTGAACGGGCAATCCCCTGGGATGTGTTGTGTACCTGGGTCCTGGATGGGGGTAGGCATCAAGCTGCTTGCTGAATGAAGGCCATTAGGCTTGCTTTGGTGAGTGTGGTGCTGGGAGTCAGTGTGAAAGTGAGGAAGCAGCAGGAAGTGAACCTGCCTGTGAGCTGAGGCTCCAAACCCCAGGCATATGCCCTATTATTGCCATTGTACTTCGCTAAAGAACACAAATTCAAAGATACAATTACCACTATCCAAGACAGCAAATGCAGGGCATTAAACCCCAGGTGTGGGATGCCCCGTTCAGTTGCATTGGTTGCACAACTTGAAGTTGGTTCTACCTATGGATTAAAATAAATTTTATTTAATTTATTTTTTATTTATTGTTTTTAAAAATTTTATTCATTTATTTGAGAGAGAGAAGGAGAGAGTTCAAGAGGAGATAGGGTCAGAAGGAGAAGCAGACTCCCTGCTGAGCAGGGATCCTGATGTGGGATCAATCCCTGGTCTGGGATTATGACCTGAGCTGAAGGCAGCTGCCCAATGGACTGAGCCACTCAGGCGCCCTGAGAAATTTTTAAGAAGTATTTTATTTATTCATTCATGAGAGAGAGAGATAGAGGGGCAAAGGGAGAAGCAGGCTCCCTGCTCTATCCCAGGATTCTGGGATCATGATTTGAGCTGAAGGCAGACACTTAACCAACTGAGCCACCCAGGTGCCCAGATTAAAAGAAATTTAAGAACTTCTCCAACCAATTGCAATGTATGGGTCTTATTTGAGGCCTGATTTGAACAAACATGCTGGACAGACTGTGGGGGTAATTTGAATATTGATTTGGATTTTTGATGATATTAAAATGTACTGTTAGTTCTTTAGGTATTCTAATTTTACTGTGATCATGTTCAGTTTTAAAAAGTGTTCTTATATTTTCAGGTACATACTAAATATTTACAGATGAAATAGCATGATGTTTGAGATTTGTCTTAAAATGAGAGAGCAGGGGTGCCTGGGTGGCTTGGTGAGTTAAGCCTCTGCCTTTGGCTCAGGTCATGATCTCAGGGTACTGGGATCAAGCCCTGCATCACATCGCATAGAGCTCTCTGCTCAATGGGGAGCCTGCTTCCCCTTCTCTCTTTGCCTGCCTCTCTGCCTACTTGTGATCTCTGTCACAGAAATAAAATCTTAAAAAAAAAAAAATGAGAGAGTAGCCACTGGGTAAGGGCATGGATGAAAAAATGACCAAGACTGGATAGGAGTTGAAGCTGGTATTGGGTAGCAGAGTTCTTAAAACAGTTTCTACATTGTTATGTATTCTTTTATTATTTATTATTATTTTTTATTTCTTATTTATTTTTTAAGATTTTATTTATTTACCAGAGAGAGCGCACAAGCAGCGGAACTTCAGGCAGAGGGAGAAGCAGGCTCCCCACTGAGCAGGGAGCCCAAGATCTTGACCAGAGCTGAGGGCAGCCCAGCCCCTTAACTGAACCACCCAGGCCCCTGACTCTTTTAAATACTTTCTGTAATAAAAAGTTTCAAATAATTATAATGTGCTTTGGGATAGAAAGATTTAAGTCCCACAATTCAATCCTGGAAAATAGGAAGGGTAAGCACCGTTTGTATTATCCTGTAATTTAATTTTTTTTTTTTTTAAATTAAAAAATACTTTAGGGGAACCTGCTGGCTCAGTTTGGAAGAGCTCATGACTTTTGATCTCAGGGTCATGACCTTAAGCCCCACATTGGGTATAGAGATTATGTAAATAAATAAAACTTCAAAAATACAGGGGTACCTGGTTGGCTCAGTCATGTACGTGTCTGTCTTCAGCTCGAGTCATGATCTCAGGGTCCTGGGATCGAGCTCCACAGTGGGTTCTCTGCTCAATAGGGAGTCTGCTTCTCCTTCTCCCTACAGCTCTGCCTGCCTGTGCTCTCACTCTCTCTCTGTCAAGTAAATAAATACAACCTTAAAAACAAAACAAAACTTTAAAGATAAGGGGCATCTGGGTGGTTCAGTCAGTTAAGCATCTGACTCTTGGCTTCCACTTAGGTCATGATCTCATGGGATTAAGCCCATAGTTGGGCTCCAAACTCAGTGGAAATGCACCTAAGATTCTCTCCCTCTCTGTCTGCTCCCCCCTGCCTCCTGTGTACCCTCTCTATCAAAAGATAAATCTTAAAAAAAAAAACCTAAATACTTTATACAAGAACAGCAGCTGTATACATAATAAATACAGGAAAACATAGGAAACAATAGAGTGTCCCATCAGTAAGTAAGCACATAAGCAAACTATAATATATATTTATACAATGGACTACTACACAGAAATAAAATGGAATGAACTTTTGATTTACACATCAACATATGAGTACCAAAAACATTATGCTTAGTAGAAGTAGCCTTACCAAAAAAAAATTCTTACTGTATGATTTTATATATATTGAGTTCTACACTGTGCAAAACTAAATTTTGATGGGAAAAAAATCACAACAGTGGTTGCTTCTGAGTGAGAAGAGAAGGATTGAGTGGGAAGTATAGAAGCGAACTTTCTGTGTAATGTTCTATATTTGTATAGATTTTTGGGTTAACTACACAGTTTGTCAAAACTCAGAGAGTGTTTAGCGTGCCTAAGTGGCTCAGTTGGTCTCAGGTCATGATATCAGGGTGATGGGATCAAGCCCTCCTGCCCCTCTCCCCCTACCACCACCCTGTATCAGCGCCCCCCTCAGCACCAGAGTCTGCTTGTCCCTCTCCCTCTGCTCTTCTCCCTACTCAAATAAAATCCTAAAAACAAAAACAAAAAACACTTCAAGAAATATTTATTAAGATTTGAGCATTTCATTGTATGTAGCTGTTACTTTAAAAGAAAGGAAACTAGGTACATATTGAGTACTAAATACTGGCTTAAGTAAATAGAGGGGAGTGTACTGAAATGTCAAAAAACAAACTGGATGAAGGGATACATAAATGGATAGATATGTTGTAAAACAAACATGATAAAATGTTGATAAAAGAATCAAAGTAGTGGGGCGCCTGGGTGGCTCAGTGGGTTAAGCTGCTGCCTTCCACTCGGGTCATGATCTCAGGGTCTTAGGATCGAGCCCCACATTGGGCTCTCTGCTCAGCAGGGAACCTGCTTCCTCTTCTCTCTCTGCCTGCCTCTGCCTACTTGTGATCTCTCTCTGTCAAATAAATAAATAAAATCTTAAAAAAAAAAAAGAATCAAAGTAGTGAGTTTGAGTGCTCACTATGGAATTCTTTCAGATTTTCTATATATTGGAAATTTTTCATAATAAGATATTGGAAAATAATTAAAGGGAGCCATCTTCAGGAAGAAACTGGTATTACCAATTGGCTCAAAAATGCAAGAGTAGTGGTGTTTGTATAGTTCAGTATGTATGTAGTAACTGATTACTATTTTCATATATTCTGTTTTTTAAAAATATTTTATTTATTTGATACATAGACCATGAGAGGAAACACAAGCAGGGGGAGTGAGAGAGAGGGAAATGCAGGCCTCCCGCTGATCAGGGAGCAGGATGTGGGGCTCAATGAGGGACTCAATTCCAGGACCTTGGGATCATGACCTGAGCCCATGGAAGATGCTTAACAACTGAGCCACTCAGGCACCACTAATTCTTTTGGTTCTTACTCATGTACTCAAGCTATTTTCTTTGGCTGGAAATCTTTCCTCTTTTTCTTTTTCTTTTTTTTTTTTTTTTAAAGATTTTATTTATTTATTTGACAGAGAGAGATCACAAATAGGCAGAGAGGCAGGCAGAGAGAGAGAGGAGGAAGCAGGCACCCTGCTGAGCAGAGAGCCCGATGTGGGACTCGATCCCAGGACCCTGAGATCATGACCCGAGCCGAAGGCAGCGGCTCAACCCACTGGGCCACCCAGATGCCCCTTTCCTCTCTTTCACTGGCTAACTTCCTACTCAGATTGTAGTTCATCTAAAACAGAGATCTGCAAATAGTAAATATTTTAGGCTTTATGGTCTAATAGGCAAGATTGAGGACATTATGTAGGTATATAATGAGAAAAAAATGTTCACAGTATTTTCTTTGATGAAATTTAAATATAACCACAGGTCTACTAAAGAGAAAAATGAAATTCTTTTTGGGAGAGGTGGAGGATGGACATTTCTCTCTCTTTTTAAAAGATTTTATTTATTTGAGAGAGAGTGTGTGTATGAGTGGGAGGAGGGCAAATGGAGAGAGAGAAGCTGACTCTTCGCCCAGCAAGGAGCCCGATGTGGGACTCAATCCCAGGACCTGGAGATCATGACCTGAGGTGAAGGTAGCCACCCAAGTGACTAAGCCACCCAGGTGCCCCTAGACATTTCTCTGAATTAGGGTCCAAAGTTTTTCCCTACCACCAAAATCAATTT
Source organism: Mustela lutreola (assembly GCF_030435805.1). NCBI lineage: Eukaryota > Metazoa > Chordata > Mammalia > Carnivora > Mustelidae > Mustela > Mustela lutreola. Next base: position 175,463,346 of record NC_081291.1, on the reverse strand, counting down.
CTAGTGATTGTTTGCTTATCCTGACCTGTAATGATGTTTTACATATTTCATCTTTGAAAAATATGTTTTCACCCAGATAAATACTGCTAAATATTGATATCAGTCCATATGATAATTGAGCATGTCAATCTTCTAGGAGACAGTTATAGAATTAGATTATTCTTTGGAAATTTTCCTTTTAGCATGATTAATAATTATTTCCAATTGAAAGTTAAATGAAAGCTCAGTTACACAGTTAAATGGGTCTCGAAATATGTAAGTTTCCTTTGTATTTGCTTGGAGGTCTTTCAATACTGCTAAAAATGTAGTTTGAGCTTGAAAGTATAACCATTGTTGGGGCGCCTGGGTGGCTCAATGGGTTAAGCCATTGCCTTCGGCTCAGGTCATGATCTCAGGGTCCTGGGATCGAGTCCCGCATCGGGCTCTTTGCTCAGCAGGGAGCCTGCTTCCCTCTCTCTCTCTCTCTCTGCCTGCCTCTCTGCCTACTTGTGATCTCTCTCTGTCAAATAAATAAATAAAATCTTTAAAAAAAAAAAAAAAAAAAAAAGAAAGTATAACCATTGCAAATTTGTATGAGAATGGAGATCTTGCTTTTTGTTTTAATTTATAAAACTTGTTTAAACTTGTTATTTTTTTTGTCAAAATGACTTTACTATAGAATTAATTTTGCATCTAAGTGCTGTGTTTTACAATTTTAGGTTGAGTTCATTAAGAAGCATCATTAAATGATCAACATTTGCAAATTAGAAAAATGAATTTTTTTTTTAAGATTTTATTTATTTGACAGAGAGAGAGAGTGTATAAGCAGGGGGAGCAACAGAGGCAGAGAGAGAAGCAGGCTCTCCACTGAGCAGGGAGCCCAGTGAAGGACGTCATCCCAGGAACCCAGGATCATGACCTAAGCTGATGGCAGGCACTTAACAGAAGGAGCCACCCAGTTGCCCAAAAAATGAATTTTAAAGCCTTTCTCTCAGTGTTTCATAATAGTGGTTGGGGGGAGGTTCTTTTCATTTAGAACAATTTCAGTCTTCACCCTAAGCTTAAAAAAAAAATCCTATAGGGGTGCCTGGGTGGCTTATTCCGTTGAGCATCCCACTCTTGATTTCAGCTCAGCTCATGATCTCAGGGTTGTGGCATTGTGCCCTCCACTGGGCTCTGTGCTTAGCAGGGATTCTGCTTGAGATTCTCCCCCTTTCTGTCTGGGGCTCTCCCCCAGCTTGTACTCATGTGCTCTCAAATGAGTAAATAAATAATTTTTTTTTAAAGATTTTATTTATTTATTCATTTGACAGAGAGATGGAGAGAGAGCACAAGTAGGCAGAGCTGCAAGCAGGAGAGGGAGAAGCAGGCTCCCTGCTGAGCAGGGAGCCAGATGGGGGGCTCTATCGCAGGACCCTGAGACCATGACCTGAGCCGAAGGCAGAGGCTTAACCCACTGAGCCACCCAGACGCCCCTAAATAAATAAATCTTAAAAAAAAATCACAATAAAAAGTTATCAAATGCTGTGTGGTAGGGCAAGTCAGATATTCAGTTGCTAATTCTGACAAGAATTCATAGACTGATAGCAAATGAAGTCCATGAGAACAAATGTAGTTTACTGTTAGCACTACTGGTTCAATAACACATGGTAAATTCAAATGTTTTCCACAAAGTACCTGTTGACTGATAGTACAATGATGTTGCAACCATAGTATATAACACCGTACCTTTTCACAGGTGTTTTATTAAGTCTGTTAAGCTGATCCTTTTCCTACTTACTTAAGTTGAAACACATCATAGCTAATTTCACTTCAGGTATAATAAGTTAATGTTTTCTCAACTTCTTTATGAATATCCTCACCTGTTTCATGCATCCTATTCTTAGAGGCTATTCATCAGTCATTTCAGACGTTGACTTTCTGAACAAACAGGCACAAATCAGTTGTATCAGTAACATTTATTAAGAGCCGTGGAAAACATTCAAAATAATTTTCCTTCATTTATTAAGAGCCGTGGAAAACATTCAAAATAATTTTCCTTCATTTATTAAGAGCCGTGGAAAACATTCAAAATAATTTTCCTTCACTAAATAATTTAAATTGACTATCAGTGCTGTTCCCAGAGCTTTAACACCTAAAGCAGCTGTTCTTACCTAAAGGCTAATGGTCTTAAACCAGTTTATTTTTTCTGGATACATTTTATAAAAAAATGTATTTATTTGACAGAGAGAGATCACAAGTAGGCAGAGAGGCTGGCAGACAGAGAGAGAGAGAGGGAAGCAGGCTCCTGCTGAGCAGAGAGCCTGATGTGGGACTTGATCCCAGGACCCTGAGATCATGACCTGAGCGGAAGGCAGAGGCTTCACCTACTGGGCCACCCCAGCACCCTCTGGATACATTGCTTAAGCAACTGCAGCTTGCTTTCTTCTTTTCTTCTTTGAAAAAATTTTACTATGATGAGATATCTGTTAAATTTTTCTAACTTTTCTGATTGATTGCTGTGATTTGGGACTATTGTGATGGCTGGTTAGTATGGTAAGGTAGACATATATTGTATTCTTTAAGCACAGATAATGGTTATGGCATAATAACATAATGCTTTGCAATCTAATTTGATAAAATAATCACATTTCACTGTATCTTGAAGATGGAATGTCTTTTTTTTTTTTTTTAAAGATTTTATTTATTTATTTAAGAGAGAGACAGTGAGAGAGAGCATGAGCGAGGAGAAGGTCAGAGGGAGAAGCAGACTCTCCATTGAGCTGGGAGCCTGATGTGGGACTCGTCCCGGAACTCCAGGATCATGACCTGAGCCGAAGGCAGTCGTCCAACCAACTGAGCCACCCAGGCGTCCCGAAGATGGAATGTCTTAAGTCTACTTTTTTCTTTTTTTATTTTGCTTGACAGGTATATGTTAGTAATAAAAAAAAATGTCACAGTGTGGTGATATGCATGCACTTGAAATGGTGTCAAGTAAAAATATATTTTGGTGATTTGTAGTATGTAGCAGCAGTCTGAAGTGATAAGAATGACACATATGGTGTCAATTATGAATATTCTGTTGTTCTGTAAATGCAGCCATAGACAGTAGGTAAATAAGTACGACTGTATTCCAAAACTATTTTATTTATGGGCACTGAAATTTGAGTTGCGTATAATTTTATGTGTCATAAATTGTTACTATTCTTTTGTTTTTTTTCCAGCCACATAAAATGTAAAAGCTGTAATCAGCTGTAGACTGTACAAAAGCAGGAGGTAGGGTTCAGCTTATAGGGCATAGTTACCCAAGTGCCTGTGGAGAATAGCTACATAAAGTAGCCTTTTGAGTTTATTTTACTTGAAGGGATGAAAAGGAGTTTGTGATTTTCTTCATAACATTCTCTGTTCTCTAGTTTTCTCTCCTCCTTTTTTTTTTTTTTTTTTAATTTTGAGTAAGCTCCATGCCCAGTGGAATTTTAACTCACAACCCTGACATTAAGAGTCACATGCTCTACTGACTGAGCCAGCCAGGCACCCGTTGGGAGTTTATATTTTAGTTTAAAGAGATTGTTATTCATATTCTTTCTGTATTATAGACTTTTTATTGTGGTTAAGTATGAAAATCCTAGTGATTTCAAAATTTTAAAAGTATAATTTCAGAAGAGAAAAAGCTGACAGATATATATCAGTATGCTTTATATTTTTATGCTTGATATTATTCTTTCAATTGGAAAACAAGAAAAAGTAAAAAAATATTTAAAGGGTATGAGATGGCCAAAATTAAATCACAGAGAAATTTTCAAAGCATTTTTTTTTAAAGATTTTATTTATTTATTTGACAAAGAGGGAGATCACAAATAGGCAGAGAGGCAAGCAGAGAGAGGGGGAAGCAGGCTCCCTGCTGAGCAGAGAACCCAATTGTGGGGCTCGATTCCAGGACCCTGAGATCATGACCTGAACTGAAGGCACAGGCTTAACCCACTGAACCACTTAGTTGCCCCTCAAAGCATATTTTTTGAAATTTTGTATAGTATATAATCATTTTTTTTTTAAGATTTTATTTATTTATTTGACAGGCAGAGATCACAAGTAGACAGAGAGGCAGGCAGAGAGAGAGAGAGGAAGAAGCAGGCTCCCTGCCCAGCAGAGAGCCCGATGTGGGGCTCGATCCCAGGACCCTGGGATCATGACCTGAGCCGAAGGCAGCGGCTTAACCCACTGAGCCACCCAGGCGCCCCTCATTTTTGTTTTAAAAAAATATGAGAGGCAAGGATCTAGATATATTCCCACCAATAAGAGATTGAAAAGAAACACACCAACATGTTAACAGTGACTTCTCTCAGTAGGAGGGTTATGGAAACTTTATTTTTTGCTTGCCTGTTTTCTAACATTTTTACAATAACATATTTTTAAGAATAAACAGATACATGCTACATTATTTCAAAATAGTGTATTTTTGAAGGGCAAAGAGGACATCTCGAGATATTTAGACTCCTTTGGATATTATTTTTTTTAATTAAATTTGTTACATTCTGTGCATAAGCAACTGTGTAGCAAAGCTATTCTAATCATTACTGTAGATGGATCACTTATACCAGCCACACTGTTATATGCCATCTCTCAGAGGCACATAATTCACCTAAACTCTGAATTTTCTTTCTCTTCAGAGAAGTCTATTCCAAATGGACAAATTTTTCATATCTCTATATGATGTCAACAGAGCCCCAAATGAGGTGGACCATCCTATATAATTATAGAATAAAAACTTCAGTATTGAGGAGCCTGGGTGACTCGTTCAGCTAAGCATCCAACTCCTGATCTCAACTCAGGTCTTGATCTCAGTGTTGTGAATTCAAGCCCCATGTTGGGCTCTATGCCTCCCCACCCCCCCAAAAAAGATTTCAGTATTTAAAAGCTACTTGGGGGGTGCCTGGGTGGCTCAGTGGGTTAGAGCCGCTGCCTTTGGCTCGGGTCATGATCTCAGGGTCCTGGGATCGAGCCCCACATCGGGCTCTCTGCTCAGCGGGGAGCCTGCTTCCTCCTCTCTCTCTGCCTGCCTCTCTGCCTACTTGTGATCTCTGTCTGTCAAATAAATAAATAAAATCTTAAAAGCTACTTGGAAGTTGATTATTCCTCTTCCCCTCCCCTCACCCACTCACCCCGTATTACAGGTTCTCCAGAGAAAGAGAACTAATAGTATGTACATACACATATATATAGGAAGAGATTTATTGTAAGGAATTGGCTCACATGATTATGGAACCTGCCAAGTTCAAAACTAGCAGGGTGGGCTGTTGGAAACCCAGCAAGGAGTTAATGTTGCAGTTAAATCCAAAGGCTGTCTGCCACAGAATTCCATGCTATTTGGCAGAGGTCGGTCTTTTGTTCTCTTCATATCTTCAGATGTTGGGATGAGGCCACCCCACATATGGAGGGCATTCTGCTTTACTCAGAGTCTATGAATTTAAATGTAAATCTTACCCAAAAAATACTCTCATAGAAACATCCAAAATAATGTTTGATCACATATCTGGGTACTGTGGCCTAGCCAACTTGACATAAAATTAACTGTCATACCCTCTCATTTAAAAAAAAAAATGAATCAAGGGGCACCTGGGTGGCTTAGTTGGTTGGGGGACCAACTCCTGATTTTAGCTCAGGTCATGACCTCGGGGTCGTGGGACTGAACCCTGCATGGAGCCCCCTATCGGGTTCCAGGTTCTGCACTCAGTGGGGAGTCTGCTTAAGATTCTCTTTCTCCCTCTCCTTCTGCCCCTCACCCGCTCTTGTGCTCACTCTCTCTCAAATTAATTAATTAAAAAAAAAGTGAATCAAGTTGGGGGTGGGGAGTAATACTACCACTCATAAATGAACTTTTTGAGATTTAAGCAGTTTTCCAAGTACAAAGGAAAGAGAAATTCTTATTTACACATTCACTTAATTTTCAACTGGAAATATGATGAATCCCTTTTATAGGTTTAATTCCTTTTGGAAACACTTCAAAAGACATGATGAATAAAATAAAAATGTCAAGGATTCCTTTATTACTCTTTTTTTTTTTTTTTTCTTTTGACAGAGATCACAAGTAGGCAGAGAGGCAGGCAGAGAGAGAGAGAGAGAGGGGAAGAAGCAGGCTCCCTGCCGAGCAGAGAGCCCGATGCGGGACTCGATCCCAGGACCCTGAGATCATGACCTGAGCCGAAGGCAGTGGCTTAACCCACTGAGCCACCCAGGCACCCCCTTTTATTACTCTTTTAAACCAAAGACAACTTTTACCCAGTTAATTATGAAAAGGCACCTGAAAAATATCTCATAGAGGCTTTATTCTGGAAATTTGTTTATACTTCCACTTTTTCTTTTCCACAGGTATTAGCTGATGTATTACACCAGGAAAAAATAAAAATTTTAGAATCTCATCTTGAGTTGGCTAGGTCCTTTATATTCATTATTTTGGCCCTTGCATTTATTTATAATTAATTTATCTATTTATTGATAATTGATACTTGAAGACTGTTCTGTCCACCAAAGAAATCTTATTGCTTTAGAGAATGGTAAGCTAGCAGTTTATATCCAGTGGGCATGGTGGAGAAAGTCATTCACTGGTTCCCCATCCCGTTTTGTTTCCTCTATCTGGAAGAGCTTCCTATTTGTTCACCCCTAATCTCTGGATAGAGCCTAAATGGAACCTCTTTGTAGTAATAAGGAAGAGCAACCAGCTTCTCTGTCCAAATATTATTGTAGAATTTTGTTACTGAAATTCTTTAACTTCAGTTCTAACCTTCTTTTTTGATTTCCAGACCACTTCAATAATCTGAATAAATTGCAGCTTTTCTTCCAGACAGGTGAACAGACAAAACATATGAAACTATTAGTGTATAACTTTTTGCACTGTTCGGGTTTTGTTATCATGTGTGTGTAATGCCTATTAAATAATAATAAATAATAACGAGGAGAGTTAGTGCTCATTTAGGATTTCTAGATAACCCATGGATAAATATATCATAGTGGCAGTCTTTCCTTCCATGTCATAGGTCACAGATAAGGGAGTAGGACCATAAGAATCTACCAATGAATATTAACCAAAGAAGAAAGGCACCTAAACTTTCATATAAAGATTTTTTTATTGTAAAAATTAGCACATTTCAAAAACCTTTACAATGTCAAAATTTTTATATTGAGACAGAAACTAAAAGGACCCCATGAAAGAAAACTTTTTTTTTTTTTTTTTTTTTGCTCCTTTTCCTGCTTATATTCTTGCTAGGATCTGAAATCCTGCCCTACACATTGCTTAAAGTAGCAATAATTGTATGTCCTCCTTGTAAATGTCAAGGAGTTAATGATTTTTTTTTTTTGCATCTTCCAGCACAATAGGTAACATCTAAGCAGTGACAAGTCGGGGTCATCATGAATATTTTCCAAGACCACTGACTCCAGACACCTTGACACCTAGATCCCTGGCTCCAGGCTGTAAGTGATTTATGGAGGACACCTGAGTATTTGCCCTTGTTTTGACCAGTTCCTAGATGCCTGACAGGACATGTATACCTCACCACCATCTTCAGTAAAAACCCAGACCCCAAGCAAAGACGAGATGCATTTTCCTTTTCCTTTCTGAGTCTCCCAGATGCTCCATCTGTATCTGCTCTCTCTATATCTTCAGTAAACTCTGCTTTCACTTCCTCTCAGCTCAATTTGATTTCTTTCCTGCATGAAGCCAAGGATCCTGTTGGCTGGTCCTGTGGGAACCCCTCTGGGTCCTTAGACCTGGCCAGTCTGCATCATTAAGAGCTTTGCCATTTTAAAACTTTGAAACTTCAAAGTTATTATTACATTTACTTTTTAAAAATATAAGCTTTCATCCTAATTAGAAGACCTCCTGTGTTTTGTCAAGATACATTGCACTATCCACAAATGTTTTAGTTTCCCATCTCTTTGTGTTATCTAAACTTGTTATCTAAACTTTAAAACTTCGAAGTTATTATTACATTTACTTTTTAAAAATATAAGCTTTCATCCTAATTAGAAGACCTCCTGTGTTTTATCAAGATACATTGCACTATCCACAAATGTTTTAGTTTCCCATCTCTTTGTGTTATCTAAACTGAAACTGCTGTTAAAGGTTACCATCCACTATTAGAACAGTCTCCTTCCTGCCACTGTTCTACTCTTCAGTTCCTCCTTGTTATATGAGCCTTTTAACCTTTTTAAACACAAGTTTCATTCTGTCAACCCCTCATTCAAAAACACCAAGTGAAAAGTAGTGGAACGAAAGGTGAGAGGTAGGATGAGGACAGATAGATTATGCTAGCGCTCAAAAGTTGAATTACAAGAGAAAAGTATTTGAGGAAAAGATTAACATGATAAAAGGTGTTTTACTTATCTCTCTGCCTGTAGCCCTGGGCAGATGCTTTAGAGCTGCAGGATACAAGTCAGGGCAATCCGCTGTTGCAGAGATCAGGTTTGCCTTGCTGATAGAAAGGAAAAGTATTATGGAGCCTAGGCCTGACACCCCCCACCCCTCGCCCGCCCACCAAATGCTACTTTGTTGAGAGGTTCATAGTGTTGGTTAGTAGAATCCTATTGAACTTGCAAAGTTCAATATATATACACAAGATGAGACAGTTTAGTTACAGTGTAGCAATTTGATTTTAGATGTACATGCTGTATCTTAAGCACAAGAGTTTCTGAAGTGTGATTTTAAAGGGTTGCTCGTTCACTTAGGATGTGGGACTGTGCCCAGGAACATCTGGCCACTCTTTTATGGATCCACAGCTATACTTAGTTGATCCCATAAAGGGAATACTTCCCTCTGGATTCTAGGTCAGATTAACCAGACAAAATTCTGGTTCTGCTGTTGCTATAAACGTGCAGGAACCTGTGCTCCTTTTGGTGCCCTCTGAGCTTCCAGGATCCCTCTCCCAGGTCATTATCCTTTCTCCCTCCCTGAGCTAGAGACACCCTTCAATCCTTACCAGGTATTCCAGCAAACAAAGTTGGAGGCGGTATTCAAACCTGCTTTGTTCTTACACCTGTGATATAAGATTGTGTTTCCTTTTTTTTTTTTTTTTTTTTTAAAGATTTTATTTATTTGATAGAGAGAAATCACAAGTAGACGGAGAGGCAGACAGAGAGAGAGAGGGGAAGCAGGCTCCCCGCTGAGCAGAGAGCCCGATGCGGGACTCGACCCCAGGACCCTGAGATCATGACCTGAGCCGAAGGCAGCGGCTTAACCCACTGAGCCACCCAGGCGCCCCAAGATTGTGTTTCCTAAATAAGGGGTCTCTTGGTTAGATGAGAAAGATTTCTAGTCTTAATTACCTCTTCAGAACTAGGAAATTTGTCTTGAGAATAAAACAGTGGGAAATTGAGTGAGAAAAAGTTAAGTTGGGTGTGAGTCAGAGACAGACAAATACCAGATGATTTCACTTATAGGTGGAATTTAAGAAACCAAACAGATGAACATGGGGAAGGGAAAAAAGGGAGGCAAAATCGTAAGAGACTCTTAACTACAGAAAACAGGTTTGATGGAGGGGAGGTGGGCAAGGGAATGGGTTAAATAGGTGATGGGTAGTAAGGTGGGCACTTGTGATGAGCACTGGATGTTACATGTAAGTGATGAATCACTAAATTCTACACCTGAAACTCAGTTTTTTAAAAAACACATTTATTTATTTTTTAGAGTGACAGCAGGAGGGAGGAGCAGAGGGAAAGAGAATCTCCAACAGACTTCCCATTGAGCGTGGAGGCCAATGCAGGGTTGGATCCCGAGTCACCACAATCCCAAGATCATGACCTGAACCCAAATCAAGAGTCCCTCAGCAGACTGAGCCGCCCAGGCATCCCTATACCTGAAACTCATTTTGCCATATGTGTTAACTAATTGAAATTTAAATAAACACTTGAAATAAAAAAAAAAAAAGCGTTAAGGGTGGGTGTAGTCACAGAGATCAGAGGAGATCCCAGAAAGGAGGGAAAGTTCACAGGATCAAGAGCCTAGAAATCTAAAAGTGTTAGTGGATTTTACCAAACACAGATTGTCAGAGATTTGGTACACTGCTGTTTCAGAAAGAGGGGAGTTCAGAATAAAGGTTGCAAGAGGGAATGGAGGCATGTGTAATAGAGATTGGAAGTTCCCTTTGTACATTCTGTCCGGCTATTAGGTTAGTCTCTCATTTCCTATGAGAGCACCTTCATTACCACCTGACTCTACCTTGCAGCCCATGCTAATGTCTTTTCATCTACCTCTGAACTGTATAATAATCTGATACTGTATATCTCCCCATCTACTAAGCCCTAGCTCAGTTTCACGTCCTCCTTCAAGTCTTCTTTGAAGATTGTTTACATTTCTTTCTCCATTCGCTAAGATCTTGTGTTAATAGTTAAAATCATACTAGTTAGCAGGTAATAGTTAAAGCAAAAGTGTGAGCCTACTCCCCTCGAGTTAGGCAGTGTAATTCTTGAGTTTGGAGAATATACTGTAAAATTCTTTCGTATATTCCCTGCAAAAGTTCCAGGTTCATACTTAATTAGATATACCCTCAGGTCTAAAGTTCTGTTAAGTATTCAAGAACCACTTAAAAATACTGCACAAAACTTTCTATCCGGGAATGCTTTAAATTTTCAAGTGAAATATATCCATTTTGACTATCTCAACAAGATTGCCCAAGTCATTCCTATAGCAGAGGAGAAAACTTTGAATTGATTCAGAATTGTCAAAAGGGGCAGCCGCCATAGAGGCTTGTAGCCGAGAGCGCTGAAATCCGATCTGCATTAAATAGCGACATTATAATAATCTCAAAGGTAAGTGTTAAATTTCACAAACGTCTAGAAAAGGGAGGGGAAAGATCATCTAACAATAGTTGGCTTATCTGTCAGATCAGGGTTCCTAAACACACTGCGGTTCAGATTCTAAACCTGAGTTTCACATCATTAGACGCCAGCAACCAATTGGGCCGTCTGGTTGCCGTGCATCCTGGGAGCTGTAGTTTCCGGCTCCCTCCTCCAGACTCCAAACTCCACCGAGCAGCTGGAGGACGGTTGCTTGGTATTATTAGCAAGCGGGAAGTATGGCGGTGGCGCGCGTCGACGCGGCTTTGCCTCCTGGAGAAGGTAAGGCGACACCCCCCCCCCCCTTGAATCCCAAAGTTTACACCATGGAACTAAATTAAATAGTTACCTGGTCGAGAGAAGAAGCCTGGGTTTGGGGGTGCAGTTCTGTACCAGTTCTTTAGACGCGGGGCTGTGGGCGTCGTGAAGCCGCGCTGCCCTCTGGGAGTTGGAGTTCCGGGGTGCTGCCTAGCTCTGCAGCTTTGAGGAGAGGGCCGAGCTGGGAACTACATCCCCAGGGTCCTTCGCGCGGCCGGGCGCCTTAGCTCCCGCGCTTCTGAGGCTGCCTGGATGGTGGGTTTCGGACTGCGGTGACCTTTTTTGGATTTTTACTTTGAATTCTGGATGCCCAAGTAAAAATTCCCGGATCTCCATATGTCGCTTTACGCGTCTCCCTTATCCTCTGTCTTCTTATCGCGTTCAGGAAACCCTCTTTCAAACATAGCTCTTAGACCGACGTTAAATCCTTTTTTGGAAGTGTTCCTTGGCAGTGATAAAATTGAGGGTGACCGAGAGCCCACAGATATCCACACTTTGTTCTGCAGACCAGGTCCTGGGATCCGGTTTGGTCGCTCCCCAGCGGAGCGTGAGGTGTGGGTGCTTCTGTGGCCGGGAGTCGCCGGGCACGAGCGAGCTCCTTTGTTTTGGTTACAGCTCCGAGGCTCCGCAGCAGCCTTCTGGATCGGGGGCCGGGCTGAGGGTTAAGGCCTCTCTTAACAGTTTAGACCAGGGGGTCATTATCTGGGGGCCGTGATTTCTTGTTGGGGGTGAAGAGCATCGATGGTTCTAAGAGGTCTGTCGACCCCGTGGAATTGTGTGCAAAAACTACATTTTCCTTGGACAGTACACAGCTTTCACCAAATTCTCAGGGTCTCCCCATGACCGTCCCTAAATGCTGGAATCCATTAGACAATGAAAACACGTTGAAACCTTTCAGGAGAGCAGTCTCGCACAATTATTTTCCACAGTAATCTTAATCTGGGTATAAATTTGAAATTGGCAGTTTCTGTGGCCCCACCCCTTTTTGATATCGGCTTCTCTTAAACTCCACCTCCTCAGCCCACCAAGGGAAACTGACTGACAATAATAGCAAGTAAACCTTTTTTTTTTTTTTTAAGATTTTATTTATTTGATAGAGAGATCACAAGTAGGCAGAGAGGCAGGCAGAGAGAGGAGGAAGCAGGCTGCCCGCTGAGCAGAGAGCCCGAAGGGGAGGGGGGCCTCCATCCGGGACCCTGAGATCATGACCCAAGCTGAAGGCAGAGGCTTTAACCCACTGAGCCACTCAGGCGCCCGGAATAGCAGTAAACGTTTACAGAGCACTTTTTTTTTTTTTTTTTTTTTAACATGATCTCATTCTTTCTGTAGAACAACATTATAAGACAGATACTATTATCACCTGCATCTTGTAGAGTGGAAAAGTGAGCCCCAAAGCGAACAATAACTTGCCCAGGATACCACAGCGCTTCATCGGGGAGCCAACGTCTGTGAAACTAAATTACTTAATTGATTGCTGTATGCCAGGAGCGGGGCTAAGTTTTATTCATGTGGTTTCTGTTTTCATCCCCACCTCAATTTAATTAATTAGGTGTATTGTTCCCATTTTGTAGATAAATTAACTATACATTGATTTTAAAAATAGTTTAGGCACTTTAGGATATACTAGTAGTTAGGTTGCAAGCAGGTTGATCTCTATCAAAGGATTAGTTCCATTTAAAAAAGACAAACGTTACTTAGCCACAAAATATGGAATAGTTCTTATTTATTTGCTTATTTGTTTGTTTATTGAGAGAGAGAGTAGACACTTGTGCTGGCTATGGGGGGGGTTGGGGGAAGGGGCAGAGAGAAAGAGAGAGAATCTTTTTTTTTTTTTTTTTTTTAAAGATTTTATTTATTTATTTGACAGAGAGAGATCACAAGTAGGCAGAGCGGCAGGCAGAGAGAGAGAGGAGGAAGCAGGCTCCCTGCTGAGCAGAGAGCCCGATGCGGGACTCGATCCCAGGACCCCGAGATCATGACCCGAGCCGAAGGCAGCGGCTCAACCCACCGAGCCACCCAGGCGCCCAAAAGAGAGAGAGAATCTTAATGGTGGAGCTGACTGGGGGTTCCATCCCACCACCCTTAATTTATGATCTGAGCCAAAATCAAGATTTGGTGCTTGACCGACTGAACCCCCAGGCCCCAATAGTTAATATTTAAATGCGAAGAATTCCAGAGTATTATTATATCATTAAAAACTTGAACAGAATATCACAAATTTCTGGGTATAATTTGATGTTTCTGAGGGAAAGTGAACATTTTCAATCTGTGGTCATTTAGAACTTGATTGCCTTAGTTTTTAAATCTTGATATTTATTATGTTCTAGTGTTTTCTAACTCTAAATTTAGAGATTTTATGAATATTATTCCATTCCTATGCTCAGCTATTGTGTTTTCTAACAATTTCTCTTCTATTTTCAAGGATCAGTGGTCAACTGGTCAGGACAGGGACTACAGAAATTAAGTCCAAACTTACCTTGTGAAGCTGATATTCATACTTTGATTCTGGATAAAAATCAGATTATTAAATTGGAAAATCTTGAGAAATGCCGACGATTAATACAGGTAGGTATTGCCATCTGAGGAAATAGTTACACGTGTTTATTATTCTACAAAACAACAAAATACTGGGCGCCTGGGTGGCTCAGTGGGTTAAGCCGCTGCCTTCGGCTCAGGTCATGATCTCAGGGTCCTGGGATCAAGTCCCGCATCGGGCTCTCTGCTCAGCAGGGAGCCTGCTTCCTCCTCTCTCTCTCTCTCTGCCTGCCTCTCTGCCTACTTGTGATCTGTCTCTGTCAAATAAGTAAATAAAATCTTTAAAAAACAAAAAAAAACAAACAAAAAACAACAAAATACCTAACAAAAAGTAACTCTGCAGTCCTAGAAAGCAGTAAATGTTACCATAAATTTTTACATGACAATTTTCCTTGAAGATGAACACATATGTGCCACATTTAAAATAGACTAGAAAAAGAAGTGTTAGAAAAACAAAACATTTTGTGTTGGCAAAACATTGTGTTGTTAGATAACCTTTTACATCATGGTGGAGGTGAAGAGTTCATTCATTCATTCTGTCAGCAAATGTCTATTGGGCTCCTCCCATATATTGGGCCCTACTCAAGTAGTTGCTCTGTTAAAAATGTTTTGAACAGTTGGAGAGGGTCTGATTGCTCAGCTTTATGTGTATTTTCCATTGCTTAGGAACAACTTAGAACACCAACAATAACAAATAGTTACACTATAGAGTATTTAGACAAAATATGTGAGAAGTTCAATATGAGTTTGTATATTTGGGAATGTTTGGTCATATAAACCAATCTTTTAAAAAAGTGAAAGTAATATGCATATTTTATTTCTAAGATAATGATATGTTTTTGTTCTACAGTTGTCAGTGGCTAATAACCGGCTGGTGCGAATGATGGGTGTGGCCAAACTGACCCAACTCCGGGTGTTAAATTTGCCTCATAATAGCATTGGATACGTGGAAGGGCTGAAGGACCTAGTACATTTGGAATGGCTGAATTTGGCAGGAAATAATCTGAAGGTGAATTGTTTCTTTTTTTCATAGTTGCATTTTCTTTTTTTAATTTATAAAAATATTTACTGTAAAAATAAATATTCACTGTAAAAAAATTCAACCAGTATAGAAATAAATAGAATAAGAAGTGAAAGTATCTACTTCCATTTCCCAGGGATAATTTTAGTTAACATAAACTGAAAAAAAAATTATTTTGAAACAAATATGCAGTATAATATCTTTTGTGCACAAAGAATCTATATTATACTTAGAAAAGTTGTCAAATAGTAGAATGAAATGTAGGGGTACTATAGCATGCTGAGTTAAGCTCTAAGTAAATGTTTAATGGTATAGTAGAGAACATACTGTCTTAACAGTCAAGAGATCTGGATTCTAACCCTGCTTCCATCACTTAGTAACTCCGTATTTTTGTGTAATAAATATCTCCATGTCTTATCTTTTGATATGTTAGATAAGGGGACTCAGTTAAATGATATTAATAGCTCACTTGTTAATTTATGCTAGGTGCTGTTCTAGGCACTTTAACTACACTAAATCATTCAGTGTCATGGCAGCCTATGAAGTAGATATAGTCGTTACGATTATTATGTAAATGCAAACTGAAATACTGAGAAGTAAAGTAACTTTCTTAAGGTCACATGGCCAGGAAGTTGCAGAGCCAGCATTTGAATCCGTGTAGTTTGACTTCCCTCTTACCTTGTAAACTCTATACTACACCAGCTGTCATGGGTTATCACTAAGGTTTTTTCAAGCTGTAAATATCTGGGATGATATGATCCTCTCCTCTCAGAGGGATAATGAAGGTAGAAGCTTGGTATATAACAACTTATCAAATTCTCTTATTACTACTTCTTCCTTTTGCTAAACTCTGCTCATATCCTTCCAATAATAAACAGAGGAGACAGGAGATTCAGCTATGAGGAACTAGGGAAGAATTTCATTTTTTGGTTTTGTGTTCATGAACTAGTGTGATGTTTTTCTTGTGATAGGCCATGGAGCAAATGAGTAGCTGCGCAGCTCTACAACACCTTGATTTATCAGACAATAACATACCCCAGATAGGTGATCTATCTAAATTGGTATCACTGAAGGTAAGTGTATCATTTCTGACATTTTCATATCATTTCTGACATTTTATCCTAAATACTAAAAGAAAGTGATCTGATTGGTCTAAAATTGGCCTACTCTGTATGAAGAACAGATTGTATACATTTTGATAAAATTTCTGTTAGAGCACTAGGAATTAACTATGCAATCCTTTATTTTTAGTTTCTTTAATTAATTTATTTATTTTTATAATTGATTTATTTTAACTAAAACTGGTTAATGTAGTTAAGGTTAATTCTTATTTGTCATCCTATGAACATAAAGAAATCCCCTTTATGGGGCGCCTGGGTGGCTCAGTGGGTTAAGCCGCTGCCTTCAGCTCAGGTCATGATCTCAGGGTCCTGGGATCGAGCCCCGCATCGGGCTCTCTGCTTAGTGGGGAGCCTGCTTCCCCATCGCTCTCTCTGCCTGCCTCTCTGCCTACCTGTGATCTGTCTGTCAAATAAATAAATAAAATCTTTAAAAAAAAAAAAAAAAAAAAAGAAATCCCCTTTATGCCTAATCAGCCAATACTAATAGCTTTAGCTATATAATATGTAACATTTTGGTAAGATTGGGAATAATCATTTGAGTCTGAATTTGAGTCTTTTTTTTGACACTTGAGAATCCTGTTTTTTGAGTAATAGGTATTACTACATTATTGAAAGTAACTTCAATTTAAAAAGTTAAACCTGTAGCATATAGTACTTTTTATGGAGAGGAATTTGTCATGTAGTCAAAATAAGTAACAGTTGCAATTACAGTTTCAATCACATACAGACTTCTTCCATATTTTTGGATCATTGGATATTATTAGCATCAGATAAACTCATTAAACCTTAGAAGCAGTATTATTAGAGCAACTTTGCCCACATTTTTAGCATAAATCATTTTTAGCAACAATTACTCTAAACAATTAGAGTATCTGGTGTGTCCAGATACAGAAAATTTGGATGAACTAAGGATTTTTTTTTCTGGAATGATTATTTTATCAGAATCCTGGGTTTCAAAGCCTTCAGTTATTCTTCATTGTTGTTGACTTAATTTGAGTCAGCTTCATCTGCAAGTAGCATATTGTTCCTTAAGTTTTTAGTTTTCAAGAGAATGCAGTTATAAATTACAAGTTGTGGGTACCTCTTTATCTTGGAAAATTTGCTTTATATCTTTATTTTTTTTAAGCTTTTATTTATTTGACAGAAAGAAAGAGAGCACAAATAGGGGAAGCAGCAGGCAGAGGGAGAGGGAGAAGCCCGCTTCCTGCTGAGCAGGGAACCTGATGTGGGGCTTGATCCCAGGACCCTGGAATCATGACCTGAGCCAAAGGCAGATGCTTCATTGACTGAGCCACCTGGTACCCCTATATGTGATTGTTTTAATGAATGTTTTCTTTCACTTTCCTCACCCTTTATTTTGGTTGATTACTTTTTTTTTTAAGAGAGACAGCCTGTGAGGAAGAGGGGTAGAGGGAGAGAGAGAGAGAGACTCTTAAGCAGGCTCCACACCCAGTGCAGAGCCTGTCATGGGGCTTGATCTCGTGACCCTAAGTTCATGACCTGAGCCAAATCAAGAGTCAGACAGTTTACCATTTGAGCTACCCAAGTGCCCCTTGATTTTTTTTTTTAAGATTTTATTTTATTTTTTAAAAGATTTTATTTATTTATTTGACATACAGAGATTACAAGTAGGCAGAGAGAGAGGTGGAGGCAGGCTCCCTGCTGAGCAGAGAGCCTGATGCGGAGCTCGATCCCAGGACCCTGGGATCATGACCTGAGCTGAAGGCAGAGGCTTAACCCACTGAGCCACCCAGGTGCCCCTTAATATTTTATTTTTAAGTAATCTCCACCCAACATGGGGCTAGAATTCAGTCCTGAAATCAAGAGTCACATGTTGTACTGACTGAGTCAGCCAAGCACCCCTATTTTGACTTTTTTTTTTTTTTTTAATTTTAGTAATTTATTTGACAGAGACACAGCGAGAGAGGGAACATAAGCTGGGGGAGTGGGAGAGAGAGAAGCAGGCTTCTGCTGAGTAGGGAGCCGATGCAGGGCTCGATCCAGGACCCTGGGATCAGGTCCTGAGCCAAAGACAGACGCCCAATGACTGAGCCACCCAGGCGCCTCTATTTTGACTTTTTTAAAAAAGATATTTATTTATTTGTCAGAGAGAGAGAGAACACAAGCAGGAGTAATAGCAGAGGGAGAGCGAGAACCAGGCTCCCTGCTGAGCAGAGAGTCCAATGTGGGACTCAATCCCGGGACCCTGGGATCATGACCTGAGCCCAAGCCAGACACTTAACCAACTGAGCCACCCAGGCAACTGCTATTTTGATGTTTTAAAAGGAAATGAACAGTATGTTGGAAATTGCCCAAGTTTTAATAATTTAAATCTCAAAAAATGCTTGTTACCACACCAAGCATGTGTTTTTGGACAAATCTTTAAACTTTCTTGAGCTTAGAATGTGGACATGAAAAGAGAGAGTTAGATCAGAATACCACCTAGGACCCTTGTAGCATTAATAGTCTTTGCTTGTAAGTGAAGAAAAGTATAATAAAATAGGTTCCTTTATTTTTATCTGCATCATTTAGTTATGTCAAAGTAGATAAACAGTAATCTTTTAATTTGTAATTCATCCTGTTTTTACTTTCAAGACCCTGCTTTTACATGGAAACATCATCACCTCTCTTAGAATGGCACCTGCTTATCTACCCAGAAGTCTTGCTATACTTTCCTTGGCAGAAAATGAAATTCGGGACTTAAATGAGGTAAAATTTGAGGGTATTCTGTGGGATCCAGGAAGCTGCAAAGTACGGAAGAAACTCAGGAGAAAGTTGTGAGCTCACTTGTAAACTCAGCATCTTGGAAGACAGTGCCAAAAAGATGAAACACTTGACTCAAAATGATTGTTATTTTTTCTTTCTACTTTTTCCTAATGTCAGTGGGTCATTAAGGCTCAATTTCCTTTGTAATGCTGCAGCTTTTACTCCATTTGGAACTGATTTGTGGTAGAGTTATATCTACATTAAAAGGATCAGAAAGGGATACTGTGCACCTTTCTCTGGCTGCTATTGTGTTTTCAAAATAGGATTTTTTCTGTTAGGAAATAGTGCTGGGACTTTATAAGGTATTTTGTGCTGCAACGACAGATGGCCATGTTGATGGAATTTTGGAAGTCGGTGGATAATGTTAAGAGTGTTATGTGTTGCCTTTCAGAACAAGAGGGAAATTGTTACATTTTCAAACTGCCAAAGATGTGTACTCAAAGCAAGCCCTGTGCTTCATACTAAATAGTCCATTTCATTCAACAAAGATATCCTTTATTCCAGATCTCTTTCTTGGCATCCTTAACTGAATTGGAACAGTTATCCATCATGAACAATCCTTGTGTGATGGCAACACCATCCATTCCAGGATTTGACTATCGGCCATACATTGTCAGCTGGTGCTTAAACCTCAGAGTCCTAGATGGATACGTGATTTCTCAGAAGGAAAGGTGAATATGACCTCTTTGATGTCACATTTATCATGGAAAAGAAAAGACCATTTCTAGCTTACTACAGATTACTAAACTATTTTTTAAAATGTGCATGTAGGGGGCACCTGGGTGGCTCTGTGGGTTAAAGCCTCTGTCTTCGGCTCAGGTCATGATCCCAGGGTCCTGGGATCAAGCCCCGCATGGGGCTCTCTGCTCAGCAGGGAGCCTGCTTCCTCCTTTATCTCTGCCTGCCTCTCTGCCTACTTGTGATCTTTCTCTGTCTGTCAAACAAATAAATAAAATCTTAAAAAAAAAATGTGCATTTAGAAATTAAGATCGGGGCGCCTGGGTGGCTAAGTGGGTTAAGCCGCTGCCTTCGGCTCAGGTCATGATCTCAGGGTCCTGGGATCGAGTCCCGCATCGGGCTCTCTGCTCAGCAGGGAGCCTGCTTCCGTCTCTCTCTCTCTGCCTGCCTCTCCGACTACTTGTGATTTCTCTCTGTCAAATAAATAAAATCTTTAAAAAAAAAAAAAAGAAATTAAGATCGTTAATGCAATCATATAGCAAACTATATGCTTGTCATTTAGGATTTTCTGTCCTTTCTAAGAAAGGAAAAGAAATACCAGTCTGAGAGGTTCGGTCCAGTGAGTTTAACTTAATGCCCAACATACAACAATTTGATTTCTGAGAGTTCTTTTGTTAATTGGTTGTTTCTGGGGCTTAGAGCATTTTCTACAGAAATTATATTATGCTGGAGTGGAGGGGGTGGGAGGGGTGGGGTGGCAGGGTGATGGACATTGGGGAGGGTATGTGCTATGGTAAGTGCTGTGAATTGTGTTTAAGACTGATGAATCACAGGGGCGCCTGGGTGGCTCAGTGGGTTAAGCCGCTGCCTTCGGCTCAGGTCATGATCTCAGGGTCCTGGGATCGAGTCCCGCATCGGGCTCTCTGCTCAGCAGGGAGCCTGCTTCCGTCTCTCTCTCTCTGCCTGCCTCTCCGACTACTTGTGATTTCTCTCTGTCAAATAAATAAATAAAATCTTTAAAAAAAAAAAAAAAAAAAAAAAAAAAAAAAAAAAAGACTGATGAATCACAGACCTGTACCCCGGAAACAAATAACATATTGTATGTTAATTAAAAAACTCATATTATGGATGCTGTCTAGGGTCTTAGATCAATCCCACAAAAGCTTCTAATCCATCTTATATATAAGGGCAGTATTAGTAATAGGACACGGGGTGCCTCAGTTGTTAGCTGGTTAAGCATCTGACTCTTGGTTTTTGGATCAGGTCATGATCTCAGGGTTGTGGGTTCAGGCCCCGTGTTGGGTTCTGCACTGAGCGTGGAGCCTGCTTGAGATTCTCTCCCTCTCCTTCTGCTCCTGCCCCCTGTTTGCATACATGCATGCGTGCCCTCTCTCTTTCTGTCAAACAATAAATAAAATATTTAGAGATGCCTGGGTGGCTCAGTCAGTTAATTGTCCCATTCTCGGTTTAGTAGCCTTGTGTGTATGTATCCTATAGGACATGTACAAGCATGTTCACAGTAGCCTTACTCGTAATAGCTGCAGACATTTTGGAGCTATTTGGTACATTTGGGAAACAATCCAAATGTCATTCTGTAGAAGAATGAGTAAATACTTATATTCAAACTAAGGAACCTAGATTGTTGTTGATGACATAGTAGAGAAAAATGCTGCGGCAGTTGATGTCTGAGACAACTGTAGTCTACACAGTGCTTCTATGTTTTTGTTTTTGTTTTAAAGATTTTATTTATTTATTTGATAGAGATCACAAGCTGGCAGAGAGGCAGGCAGAGAGAGAGGAGGAAACAGGCTCCCCGCTGAGCAGAGAGCCTGATGCACAACTTGATCACAGGACCCTGGGCTCATGACCTGAGCCGAAGGCAGAGGCTTTAACCCACTGAGCCACCCAGGCGCCCTCCAGAGTTGTTTTAAAACACAGAATCACTGGGGCGCCTGGGTGGCTCAGTGGGTTAAGCCGCTGCCTTCAGCTCAGGTCATGATCCCAAGGTCCTGGGATCGAGTCCCACATTGGGTTCTCTGCTCAACGGGGAGCCTGCTTCCCTCTCTCTCTCTGTCTGCTTCTCTGCTTACTTGTGATCTCTGTCTGTCAAATAAATAAATAAATAAATAATCTGGGAAAAAATTAAATAAAACAACACTGGAAGTATTCTAAGGGGAGAGCTCTTGTTATTAAAATTCACCTCCTGAGCAGTGTTCAGAACATTTTCCCGGTCAACCTTGGAAATTCCTGAAGGATAGAAAGGAATTTCCAGTTTTTTGTTTTCTACCCAGCCTGTTGTTTGCAGGGAACATCCAGATTAAACATTTTCTTCATTATGACTAAGCCAGCCAGGCACCATGAAAAGTATCTTGGGTGCTTTGATGACTTCAGGTAGCCAGATTTTGAGTATGTGTGTCACTGGAAAGATAATTTGAGCACTCACCCTGTTGGTACTATGGCTGAGTGCTATCTCAGATAGAGGCATACCTGTGGAAAGACCACACCTTCTGTAGCACCTCAGTATTTGGAGTTCTTTCTGAATTTGTTTCCATCTCTATTTCCAGGACTTAGGCCCAAGTTCTCTATTGTTTAGTTGGAGATGAGAATTTAGGGAGCAGAACTTGGAAGATGTTTCTTTTATGAAAGGATTTAAAAATACATACAGAAGTGGAGAGAGTACCATAATGAACACCTAAATACCCACCATGCCACTTCAACAATTACCAACTTAGCCAGTCTTGTTTCATGGATCCTCATATTTTTGGTTGGCTTTATTTATTTATTTATTTATTTATATGTATCTTTTAGATTTATTTATTTGAGAGAGAGTGCAAGAGAGAACACGAGTAGAGGGGAGAGGCAGAGTGAAAGGGAGAAGGACACCTGCTGAGCAAGGAACCCGACATGGGACTCAGCCCTCTATCCGAGGACACTGAGATCATGACTTGAGCCAAAGGCAGTTCTTAACCAGCTGAACCACCCAGGTGGCCCTGTTGGAGATTTTTTTGTTTGTTTTTAAAGATTTTATTTATTTATTTGAGAGAGAGAGACAGTGAGAGAGAGCATGAGTGAGGAGAAGGTCAGAGGGAGAAGCAGACTCCCCATGGAGCTGGGAGCCCAATGCGGGACTCGATCCCGGGACTCCGGGATCATGACCTGAGCCGAAGGCAGTCATCCAACCAACTGAGCCACCCAGGCGTCCCTTTGTTGGAGTATTTTTAAAGCAAATACCAGGTATCATTTCTTCTAATACTCCTTTTTTTTTTTTTTTTTAAAGATTTTATTTATTTATTTGACAGAGAGAGATCACAAACAGGCAGAGAGGCAGGCAGAGAGAGAGGAGGAAGCAGGCTCCCTGCTGAGCAGAGAGCCCGATGCGGGGCTCGATCCCAGGACCCTGGGATCATGACC
This sequence comes from Mustela lutreola, assembly GCF_030435805.1. Lineage (NCBI taxonomy): Eukaryota > Metazoa > Chordata > Mammalia > Carnivora > Mustelidae > Mustela > Mustela lutreola. The sequence continues at coordinate 175,440,711 of NC_081291.1, read as the reverse complement.
TGAGCCGAAGGCAGCGGCTTAACCCACTGAGCCACCCAGGCGCCCCACTCCTTTTTTTTTTTTTTTTAAGATTTTATTTATTTATTTGACAGGAATCACAAGTAGGCAGAGAGGCAGGAAGAGAGAGAGGGGAAGCAGGCTTCCCCCTGAGCAGAGAGTCCTACTTGGGGCTCCATCCCAGGACCCTGAGATCGTGACCTGAGCCGAAGGCTGAGACTTATCCCCCTGAGCCACCCAGGCGCTCCATAATACTCTTTTTTTTTTTTTAAATGAGAAAGCAGATTATTTTATTCTAGTTTTTTTTTTTTTTTTAAAGATTTTATTTATTTATTTGTCAGAGAGAGAGTGAGTGAGAGCGAGCACAGGCAGACAGAGTGGAAGGAAGAGTCAGAGGGAGAAGCAGGCTCCCTGCGGAGCAAGGAGCCCGATGTGGGACTCGATCCCAGGACGCTGGGATCATGACCTGAGCCGAAGGCAGCTGCTTAACCAACTGAGCCACCCAGGCGTCCCTATTCTAGTTTTTAAAACTCAAACCTTTAAAAAAGATTTTATTTATTTTAGTGAGAGATAGTGAGTGTGGGCAGGGGGTGGCGCAGGAGTGGGAGAGAGTCTCAAACCTTAGAGCCTAATGTAGGGCCTGAACTGATGAACCTGAGATCATGACCTGCCCTAAAATCAAGTCAGATGCTTGACTGATTGAGCCACTCAGGTGCCATAAAAACAGATCGTTTTAAATTTTCTCTCCTAATAGTTGTTGCTTATGTTATGTTATGTAAATTTTTCCTTCAATTTCAAGAGAAGAATCATATTCCAGTGGTTTGAAATTAATGTTAGAGCTGAATGAATTTTAATTTTTTCTTTGAATATCAATGATGTCTTAATGGGAAAGGAGATTGTTTCATCCTAGGAGACTATTTTATGGATTAATAAACTTGTGTAATGTTATGTTTATTGATTAATGATAAGCAAAACCAGAGAAACAGATGTTACAGTAGTCGATGCTCTGCAGATTGTGATTTTCCTCACACACTTAAAACTGAATATTCAAGTCAGAACTTTGTTTCTCTTCTTATTTTCACTTTTCTTTCCTTCCCAACTACAAATGATCTATAACTTGGAAATTTTGCTTGCTGGCTAACATTAAAGTTGGTGATTATCCTTTACTCGCATGGACCTTTTTTGGGAACATTTTCAACAAGCCATTTGCTTGGTAGGAGAACTTACAGAAATTTAGAGCAGATATACACATTCTGAGTGATTTTTTTTTTTCTTTTTCTTTTTTTAAGAGAGCAACAAAGCCAGTGAGTGCAGGTAGAGGGAGGTGCACAGGGAGAGGGAGAGAGCAGGCTCCATGCCCAGTGCATAGCCTGACTCAGGGTTTGATCCCATGACCCTGAGCTGAAATCAAGGGTTGGATGCTTAACTGAGCCACCCAGGTGCCCTGATCTTTATTTAATACATAGACTCATTCGTGGAAGAAATACTTTGAATTACTTTTATTAGGTAGAATAAAATTTTTATCTTTAGACTAAGATTAGGATTCAGTGAGTTCAGTTAATCAGTTAGGCATACCTCATATCTCGTTGTTAGAAAACAGCTTTTCCTTTCTTGTAATAATGGCAAATCATAGAAAACTAATCTCATTTTATTTTATTTGCACCATGACTCTTTTGCATGATTTAGCCAGTTATCAAAGGCCAGTTTCATTTCAGTCTATAATAGAACTTGGGTGGCTTGACTGTTTGTATGATATGGATACCTTAATATCAAGGTCCAAGTAAATGGTTGTAGATTGAAAGTGATTTTGAGACTATTTAATGCCAAGTTAATGCTATAACAATAAACCATACCAAAATGATCCAACCTCAACTTTAGGTTGAGGGGTAGATTTAAGAATGGTGAAAGTGAATGGGTGCCTGGGTGGCTCAGTGGGTTAAGCCTCTGCCTTCAGCTCAGGTCATGATCTCAGGGTCTTGGGCTAGAGCCCCGCATCAGGCTCTCTGCTCAGCAGGGAGCCTGCTTCCTCACCTCCTGCCTCCTGCTCTGCTGACTTGTGATCTCTCTCTCTCTGTCAAATAAATAAATAAAATCCTTTAAAAATTTTTTTAAAAAATGATGAAATTGAAGCAATGGTATGTTAATTAAAAAAATTAAAATATATGTGTAAAAGTAAACAGTAGTATAATGACCTCCCATGAATCCATCATCCAACTTCAACAGTTGACAGCTCACGGCCAACCTTGTCGTCTGTACCTTTATCCATTCCCTGTTCTCCTATATAATTTTCAAGCAAATCTCAAAATACATGTAATTTCAACTGTGAATATTTCAGCATATATCTCTAAAAGATGAAGGCTCTGGGGGTGCCTGGGTGGCTCAGATGGTTAAGCTTCTGCTTTCGGCTCAAGTCATGATACCGGGGTCCCAGGATTGAGTCCTAGGGAGCATTGGGCTCCCTGCTCAGATGGGAGCCTGCTTCTCCCTCTCCCTCTGCTGCTCCCCCTGCATGTGTGCGCTCTCTCTCTCTCTGTCAAATAAATAAATAAAATATTGGGGCTCCTGGGTGGCTCAGTGGGTTAAAGCCTCTGCCTTTGGCTCAGGTCATGATCCTAGGGTCCTGGGATTGAGCCCTGCATTGGGCTGTCTGCTGTGCAGGGAGCCTGCTTCCCCCCTAAAAAAACAAAAAATCTAAAAATAAATAAATAGATAAATAAATAAATGAAGGATAAAGGCTCTTAATGAAATAACTACAATACTATTATCATATCTCAAAAATTTCACAATTCCTTAGTAACTTCAGGTATTATTAGTGCAGTGCTTATGTTTCTAAAAGTCCTCATAAATGCAGTTTTTAAATGGTTTTTTTGGAAACAGGATCCAAATAAGGCTCCCCATTGGATTTGGTTGATATTCTTTTAAATTTCTTGCTTTTTTAGTGACTTAAAACTTTAATTTGTTACTGAATGCTCCATGGGTTGGCCATGCATATTCGGTGGTTCTCATGTGCTTATGGTACGATCACACAGAGCTTGGCTGGGTGTCCAAGATGATGCTTTTAAATCTCTGTTAATTTATAGGTTTCTTCTTTTTCATTTTCTTTGCTTTCTTTTCTCTTTTTTGGTTGTTGTTGAAAAAAATGAGATTATATGTCCTGTAGAGTTTCCCACTATACCTATTTTGCTGACTAAATCCCTGTGTCCCTTCTTATATTTCCTGTAGATTGGTAGGAGGATGTGGAGGTTTCATCAGATTTAGGCTTTTTAGTGGAGAGGACCACTTTTGGGTCCTGTCAAGACACACACACACACACACACACACACACAACACACAATGTTTGGTTGTCCTTCATGTTATTAGTAGCTATTAATGATCAATGCCTAAAACTATTAATTCATTCACTGAGAGCTTCAAAATGGTGAGATTTTATTTTTTAAATTTTTAAATTTTTTAACTTAATTTTATTTTTTCAGTGTTCCAAGAGAAATGGTGAGATTTTAATCCATTCATTTTATTAGCTGGAATACCTCTATTTGGTCCTTCCTGGTATATAGATTGTATAGGAAAGATAGAATTATTGATATTGAATTCTTTTTATTTAACCAGTTTTTAAAAGTAATGAGTTTGATGGTTCACTAGCGTCCTCTAGCTGTGACCAATTAGCTTTTTTTTTTTTTTTTTTTTTTACTGTCATTATGAATTAATGGATTTAAATGTAATTGATATATTTACGTACTTTAGTTTGATGGTGAATAGAGGGAATACTCATTGCTTCTTTGAAAATAATTTAAAGATATTTGGAGCTGTGAGTGCAACTCTAGGGAAGTGCCCCTAAGCGAGAACAGAGGTTTAAAACATTAGAAGAGCAAAGGGAATGAATCAGAAGGAAAGGTTAAGGAAAAAAATAAAACAAACTTAACTGAATTTTATTTATGAAAATCATCCAGTGATGCTTTAAGTTAAGAAGGAAAATCATTGTTGCTTCAAAATGTATCTATGCTGGTGTCATTGTTTGTTCCCCACCTCCAGTTTGAAAGCTGAATGGCTCTACAGTCAAGGCAAGGGGAGAGCATACCGGCCAGGCCAGCATATCCAGCTTGTGCAGTATCTGGCTACCATCTGTCCTCTAACTTCCACACTGGGTCTTCAAACTGCAGAGGATGCCAAACTAGAGAAGATTCTGAGCAAACAGAGGTAAGCCCCTTTATTTGTAGCACCTGATAATTCACAAGTGGAAATATCTCTCAGTCTTTCCTGCATGGTTAGTAGGACTGGGGCAAGTGCTGTGACCCACATTTCTGGGCACTCAGGCCCCTTGTCACTGCAGCAGTCCTGCAGGGGAACTAAACTGTGCAGTGCTGTCCAGCCTGCTCTACAGCAGGTGCATTGTTAGTCATTTCCTGAGTGGGGAGAGCCGAGCAGTGTGGAGACTGGGGTTTTTAAAAAATATATTTGTCCTTTAACGTAGGTGTTTCATATGGGTTCTTTAATAGTAACATTAAGAAGTGAAGCTAGAAATGTGAACTAGTCACTTTATCAGAGAGCCTGCCTTTGAGTGTTTGTGCATGTGTGTCTATGAGGCTGTCTATGTGATTGTGATTTAACCTTTCTATCCAGTGCTTTCAAACTTGACTTTGTAATTTGGTGGTGATAAAAGATACCTACTTTGAAAACTTAAATCTCTACCTCTTTGACAGGATTATGTAAGAAGCAGGAAAACTTTCTTTTTGTGGTTTGTGTTAAGTCACATCAGATGTTACTAATTTTTAGGTTTCACCAGAGACAATTGATGAACCAAAGCCAAAGTGAAGAGCTAGCCTCTCTTGCTCCTGTTGATACAAAAGCACCCCTTGTACCTGAGCATTCAAGCCCTGTTCAAGATGGCCAGATAGTCGAGGAAAGCGGTATGAAATTGATCGATCTGTGGTCCTTTTTCTCCAAGTTGTTCCATCTGTTCAGTACCATAAAAGGGAAATAAATACACATTTTCATAATTTTTTGTTTACTTAAGTGAACATTTAGGTCTTATATTTTATGTATGTATCTATACAGACACACATGTAAAATTACTATATTTTAAAGTGTTAATTTTTATTAGTTTTGTCACAATAATAATTTTTTTTGAGATTTTTTTAAAAAAATTAATATATAATGTATATTGATTTTTTTAAAAAAATTAATATATAATGTATATTAGCCCCAGGGGTACAGGTCTGTGAATCGCTGGGTTTACATACTTCATAGCACATACCTTCCCCAATGCCCATAACTCTACCACTCTCTCCTTCCCATCCCCCCACCCCTGCAACCCTCAGTTTGTTTTGTGAGATTAAGATTCTCTTATGGTTTGTCTCCCTCCTGATCCCATCTTGTTTCATTTATTCTTTTCCTACCCCCCAGACTCCCCACATTGTCTCTTCCTCATATCAGGGAGATCATAGGATAATTGTTTTTCTCTGATTGACTTATTTCACTAAGCATAATACCCTGTAGTTCCATTCACATCATCACAAATGGCAAGATTTCATTTCTTTTGATGGCTTCATAGTATTCCATTGTATATATATTACCACATCTTCTTTATCCATTCATCTGTTGATGGACATCTAGGTTCTTTCCATAGTTTGGCTATTGCGGACATTGTTGCTATAAACATTGGGGTGCATGTGCCCCTTCGGATCACTACATTTGCATCTTTAGAGTAAATACTTAGTAGTGCAATTGCTGGGTCCTAGGGTAGCTCCATTCTCAACTTTTTGAGGAACCACCATGCTGTTTTCCAGAGTGGCTGCACCAGCTTGCATTCCCACCAAGAGTATAGGAGGGTTCCCCTTTCTCTGCATCCTCGCCAGCATCTGTCATTTCCTGACTTGTTAATTTAGCCATTCTAACGGGTGTGAGGTAGTATCTTATTGTGGTTTTGATTTGTATTTCCCTGATGCCGAGTGATGTGGAGCACTTTTTCATGTGTCTTGGCCATTTGGATGTCTTCTTTGCAGAAATGTCTGTTCATGTCCTCTGCCCATTTCTTTTTTTTTTTTTTTTTTTAAAGATTTTATTTATTTATTTGACAGAGAGAAATTACAAGTACACTGAGAGGCAGGCAGAGAGAGAGAGAGAGAAGGAAGCAGGCTCCCTGCTGAGCAGAGAGCCCGATGCGGGACTCGATCCCAGGACCCTGAGATCATGACCTGAGCCGAAGGCAGCGGCCCAACCCACTGAGCCACCCAGGCGCCCCCTTCTGCCCATTTCTTGATTGGATTATTTGTTCTTTGGGTGTTGAGTTTGATAAACTCTTTATAGATTTTTGGATACTAGCCCTTTATCTGATATGTCGTTTGCAAGTATCTTCTCCCATTCTGTCAGCTGTCTTTTGCTTTTGTTAACTGTTTTCCTTTGCAGGGCAAAAGCTTCTGATCTTGACAAAGTCCCAATAGTTCATTTTTGCCCTTGCTTCCCTTGCCTTTGGCGATGTTCCTAGAAAGAAGTTACTGCAGCTGAGTTCCAAGAGGCTGCTGCCTGTGTTCTCCTCAAGGATTTTGATGGATTCCTTTCTCATGTTAAGGTCCTTCATCCATTTTGAGTCTATTTTCGTGTGTGGTGTAAGGAAATGGTCCAGTTTCATTTTTCTGCTTGTGGCTGTCCAATTTTGCGAACATCATTTGTTGAAGAGACTGTCTTTTTTCCATTGGACATTCTTTCCTGCTTTGTCAAAGATTAGTTGACCATAGAGGTGAGGGTCTATTTCTAGGCTCTCTGTTCTGTTCCATCGATCTATGTGTCTGTTTTTGTGCCAGTACCATAGTGTCTTGATGATGACTCCTTTGTAAGAGAGCTTGAAGTCTGGAATTGTGTTGCCCCCAACTTTGGCTTTCTTTTTCAATATTCCTCTAGTTATTTGAGGTCTTTTCTGGTTCCATACAAATTTTAGGAAATTTGTTCCATTTCTTGGAAAAAAATGGATGGGATTTTGATAGGGATTGCATTAAATGCGTAGATTGCTTTAGGTAGCATAGACCTTTTCACAATATTTGTTCTTCCAATCCAGGAGCATGGAACATTTTTCCGTTTCTTTGTGTCTTCCTCAATTTCTTTCATGAGTACTTTATAGTTTTCTGAGTACAGATTCTTTGCCTCGTTGGTTAGGTTTATTCTTACATATATTATGGTTTTAGGTGTACTTGTCAATGGGATTGACTCCTTAATTTCCTTTTCTTCTGTCTTGTTGGGGTGAAGAAATGCAACTGAGTTCTGTGCATTGATTTTATATCCTGACACTTTACTGAATTCCTGTACAAGTTCTAGCAGATTTAGAGTGGAGTCTTTTTGGTTTTCCACATAGAGTATCATATCATCTGCAGAGAGTGATAGTTTGACTTCTTTGCTGATTTGGATGCCTTTTATTTCTTTTTTTTTTTTTTTTTCTTTTTTTTTTTTTTTTTAAATTTTTTATTTTTTATAAACATATATTTTTTATATACATATATTTTTATCCCCAGGTCTGTGAATCACCAGGTTTACACACTTCACAGCACTCACCAAATCACATACCCTCCCCAATGTCCATAATCCCACCCCCTTCTCCCCAACCCCCTCCCCCCGGCAACCCTCAGTTTGTTTTGTGAGATTAAGAGTCATTTATGGTTTGTCTCCCTCCCAATCCCATCTTGTTTCATTTATTCTTCTACCCACTTAAGCCTCCATGTTGCATCACCACTTCCTCATATCAGGGAGATCATATGGTAGTTGTCTTTCTCTGCTTGACTTATTTCGCTAAGCATGATACGCTCTAGTTCCATCCACGTTGTTGCAAATGGCAAGATTTCATTTCTTTTGATGGCTGCATAGTATTCCATTGTGTATTTTATTTCTTTTTGTTGTCTGATTGCTGAGGCTAGGACTTCTAGTACTATGTTGAATAGCAGTGGTGATAATGGACATCCCTGCTGTGTTCCTGACCTTAGCGGAAAAGCTCTCAGTTTTTCTCCATTGAGAATTATATTCATGGTGGGTTTTTCGTAGATGGCTTTGATGATATTGAGGTATGTACCCTCTATCCCTACACTTTGAAGAGTTTTGATCAGGAAAGGATGGCTGTACTTTGTCAAATGCCTTTTCAAGAAAATCACACTGGGAAGACGAGGTAAAGGAAAGAAAATGGGGAGGAGCATCCAGGAGCCGCCAGTACTGCCTCAGGATGGAGGGCCACTCCTCAGGGGATCACCCACGCTCACCCACAGCCCAGGACCAAAGCATTCCATAGGCCTGACCTGCCCCCAACCCCCAATAATAATTATTTTTTTAAGTTTTTAATTTTAATTCCAATATAGTTAATATACAGAGTTATATTAGTTTCAGATGTACAATACAGTGATTAAACAATTCCATGCATTGCTCAATGTCCATCTTGGTAAGTGCCCTTCTTAATTCCATCACCTATTTCACTCATCCCTCCATCTACCTCTCCTCTGGTAACCTTCAGTTTGTTTTCTGTGGCTCAGTCTGTTTCTTGGTTTTTCTCTTTCTCTTTTTTCCTTTGCTCATCTGTTTTTTTTATTAAATTCCACCTATGAGTGGTATATGGTATTTGTCTTTCTCTGACTAACTTATTTCACTTAGCAGTGTACTCTCTAGATCCATCCGTGTTGTTGCAGATGGCAAAATTTCATTCCTTATAATGGTTGAATATTAATCCATTGTGTGTGTGTATATAAATATTTCACATCTTCTTTATCCATTTTTCTATTGATGGACACTTGGGCTGCTTCCATAATTTGGCAATTGTAAATAATGCTGCAGTAAACAGAGGGGTGCATGTATCCTTTTGAATTAGTGTTTTTGTATTTTTTTGGTAAATATCTAGTAGTGCGATTACTGGATCATAGGGTAGTTCTGTTTTTAACTTTTTGAGAAACCTCCATCCTGTATTCCACAGTGGCTGCACCAGTTTGCATCCCTGCCAACGGTGCACAGGGGTTCCTTTTTCACTACATCCTTGCCATCAGTTGTTATTTCTTGTGTTTCTGATTTTAGCCATTCTGACAGTTGTGAGGTGATATCTCATTGTAGTTTTGATTTGCATTTGAAAGATGTTGAGCATCTTTCCATGCATCTGTTGGCCATCTGTGTTGTCTTCTTTGGAGAAATGTCTGTTCATGTCTTCTGATTTTTTTTTTATTTTTATTTTTTTTTATTTGACAGACAGATCACAAGTAAGCAGAGAGGCAGGCAGAGAGAGAGGGGAGAAAGCAGGCACCCTGCCGAGCAGAGAGCCCAATGTGGGGCTCGATCCCAGGACCCTGGGATCATGACCCGAGCCAATGGCAGAGGCTTTAACCCACTGTCTTCTGATTTTTGATCGGATTATTTGTTTTTTGGGTGTTGAGTTATATCAATTCTTTAAATGTTTGGATACTAACCCTTTATTAGATATGTCATTTGCGAGTATCTTCTCCTATGCCTTTCCATTTTGTTGATTGTTTCCTTCACTGTGCTTTATTTCTAATGTTTAAAAAATATTCAGAGAGTTGCTGCCTTTTTTTATTGACTTGATACTTTGAAATTCTAATGATTATTGCAAGAATTTGTTTTCTTAAAAGTCTTTGGTTTGGGGGTGCCTGGGTGGCTCAGTGGGTTAAGCCTCTGCCTTTGGCTCAGGTCTGGTCTTAGGGTCCTGGGATTGAGCCCCGCATCGGGCTCCCGGAGCCTGCTTCCCCTCTCTCTTTGCCTGCCTCTCTGCCTACTTGTGATCTCTCTCTCACTCTGTCAAATAAATAAGTAAAGATCTTTAAAAAAGAAAAAAAAAAAGAATTGATATAATTAAAAACAAAAGTCTTTTATTGATGTTTTAGGCATATTGGAGGAAATCCCCAAAGCATTTTATCATATTGTACTATATTTCAGGGGTTAGATTTCATTACAAAGATACAACTAAAAATCTTTTTAAATATTTAGTGGTTTCAATGATACTTTGTTGATTCTTCTAGAACCCGTCATCCAAGTCAATTCTTGGGTTGGGATTAAGAGTAACGATGATCAATTATATGCTGTTAAGAATAACTTTCCAACCTCTGTACACACTACAAGATATTCTCGAAATGATCTGCACTTGGAAGACATACAGACAGATGAGGACAAGTTAAACTGTAGTCTTCTCTCTTCAGAGTCCACTTTTATGCCAGTTGCTTCAGGACTCTCTCCAGTATCACCTACAGTTGAGCTGAGGCTACAGGGCATTAACTTGGGCCTAGAAGATGATGGTATTGCAGAGGAATCTGTGAAAGGGCTGGAAAACCAGGACTTTAATAAGGAAGAGGAAAAGGCGTTTTGGACTACAAATGAGAATTCTGTTCAAATGAAGGAAAGTGTCATCCCTACAGAGGTAAATGAGAAAGATGGGCTCTTACCATGTCTGGAGCCAACAGTAACTAGTGCTGTCTTGAAGGATGACGCCCATGGTCTTACATCTTTTCCTGAGTCAGTTGGACACAGTGTTTTCCATACACAGCCAGGCAGCGGAGAATCTGTAGCTTCAGAGAAACTTCCCTGTGGGGTTTTAACCCAGAGATCTGTTGCTTTGGGACAAGATAAAGTTGCCCTTCAGAAATTAAATGAAGCAGCCACGAAACTTCAGGCCTATTGGCGGGGCTTTTATGTCAGGAACTACAACCCCCAAGCTAAAGATGTGCGTCATGAAATTCGGCTGCGCAGAATGCAGGAACACATTGTTTGCTTAACTGATGAAATAAGGAGGTAAGTCAAAAGTTCTTGTTTAGGTGCTGTATTGTTGATTTGGGAGTGTCAGAGTCTTAGAGTTGATTCAGAACACTGAGCCATTGCTGTCATGATCAGGACACTTCATACCCTGTTGCCATTCTTGGTTTCCTTGTCTCCTATAACATACTGAAAGCATCTTGAGGACAGGAACTGCCGTATGTATCTCCATTGTTAGCATGGCTGTTGGTACATTGATGCAGTGTAGCAATAAATGTTGAACAATGGCTTGTCTTATAGGTATTTATAAACCTAAACATAGAGAGGTACAGAAAATGAAGAAAAATGGAATAAGCATAGGAATGAGAAGATGAGAAAGTCTACATGGAGCCCAGTAGATGATACAGAATTAAAGAAAGGAGTGGGGACTTAAAAGGGACTAAAAGTCTGGGACAATGGTAGGAATTATTCCTCACTTCTGTGGCTGACATTACTGACTGCCAACCAGGAAAATTAGGAGTTCATATATTTATTTTGAGTATTAGTTTTGCAGCAAGCAATATTTATTAATATTATCAAGTGGAAGGGGAGGAAGCAGTAAAAGAGACTGGGAAGGGGCAGCCAGTGTTCTAGGAAGACAGGGTGTGCGTCACAACTTTGATAGGGAAATGTTTTAGCAGAGAAGAGAGGTACCATAGGGAGAACAGAGGATTATATGTTTAATTTAGAAGCTGGAGGCTATTAGTGACTATACTGGGGGACCCTGGGACTATTCTCAGGTTTGATGATTTGCTAAATGGACTCACAAAACTTGGGGAAGCTATTCTGTTAATGACTATGGTGTGTTCAAATGAAAGGATACAGATTAAAGTCAGCAAAGAAAAAAGGTGCATAGGACAGAGTCTAGGAGAGCAGGTACAAGCTTCTTGTCTTCTTCTAGTGGAGTTGTATAGATAGGGCTGAGTCTCTTGGCATTGATGTGTGACAACACATACAAAATATTGCCAACCAGGGAAACTCACTGAAGCCCTGACTACAGGGTTTTTATTGGGTGTCAGTCTTGTAGGCATTGAGTGCCTGTGTGACTAACCTTAACTACTTACACCTTAGCTCCTACCCAAGGTCAGACTGATACCATGTCTCTATCAGGACTGTAGGTGAACAAAACAGATATTCATTCACCTGAAAGCACACTGTTAGCATAACTATCTGGTTTGGCCCCAAACTCCACATATATACAGATACTCTTATCAAGCAGGATATTCCAAGGACTTGGACATTATCTCCCCACCAGTCCTTTCTTTGGAATGTGGGGTTAGAACACCCCAAGTCTGCTGAGTTAACCCTTTCTTGCCTAGTGAATTTCCTAAAAGCAGCTTCAGTATGTAGTGGAATCAGGCAGTTTGGAACGGGTTGAATTGTGAATGAGAGGTAAAGAGTGAGTGTAGCCAGTTCCTTTATGGGGGATCCCATTTGAGGTATGTTGCTGGAATAGAATCTGGAGTTAAGGAAAATTCTTCTTTAAAGATGGGAGATATAGAGCATGTTTATGTGTTGATAGAATGATTTAAAAAAGAGGGAAAATCTGATAGTACAGTGGAAAGAAAGGAGAAATGCAAGGTTGAAGTTCTTAAGAAGGTGAAAGAAGGGATCCAGTGCACAAGGAGAGGGAGTGGCCTGAGGTAGGAGCAGGAGCAGAAGCAGGTAAGATAGTAGGTTTGATGGGATGGGAGGGAAGCAGAAGTTCTTTTTTTTTAAGATAGCGCTTTTTAAAAATTTAATTTCAGTGTAGCAGAATTCATTGTCTGTGCACCACACCCAGTGCTCCATGCAATATGTGCCCTCCATAATACCCCCAACCTCCTACCCCCCACCCCTTCTTAACCCTCAGGTTGTTTTTCAGAGTCCATAGTCTCTCATGGTTCATCTCCCCCTCCAATTTCCCTCAATTCCCTTCTTCTCTCCATCTCCCCATGTCCTCAATGTTATTTCTTATGCTCCACAAATAAGTGAAACCATATAATAATTGATCTCTCTGCTTGACTTATTTCACTCAGCATAATCTCTTCCAGTCCTGTCCATGTTGATGCAAAAGTTGGGTATTCATCCTTTCTGATGGAGGCATAATACCCCATAGTGTATATGGACTACATCTTCCTTATCCATTCGTCCGTTGAAGGGCATCTTGGTTCTTTCCACAGTTTGGCGACCATGGCCATTGCTGCTATGAACATTGGGGTACTTCTTTTCACTACATCTGTATCTTTGGGGTAAATACCCAGTAATGGGAAGCAGAAGTTCTGTTTTATGAATGCTTCTCTTTTTTCAGTGATACAGAAGACATGGTCAACATTTGAAAATAAGAGGGTTGAGGTTGTAGAAGGTTTAAGAAAAGAGATGTGAAGTGTGAGGTATTCATCTTAAAAGTGAACTTAAGGGAAAATGGAGGATTATTACTGTGAGGAAAAACTTAAAATGCAAAACAGTAGGTGAGGCTGTATGAATTTCATTAACAATTTTCAGGTGTTCTAGGGGCGCCTGGGTGGCTCAGTGGGTTAAGCCGCTGCCTTCGGCTCAGGTCATGATCTCAGAGTCCTGGGATCGAGTCCCGCATCGGGCTCTCTGCTCAGCGGAGAGCCTGCTTCCCTCTCTCTCTCTCTCTGGCTGCCTCTCCATCTACTTGTGATTTCTCTCTGTCAAATTAATAAATAAAATCTTTAAAAAAAAAAAAACAACAATTTTCAGGTGTTCTATTCTGATTTAGGCATGGTCTGCCAGGAATGGTTTTTTTCCCAGGTGAATATGGTAGAAGAGAGAGGGAAGGGCAAAGGAGCCCGAAGATATTTGGGAGGGAATCATTATAACAGTGGATCTTGGAATTTACAGAAGGTAAAAGGAGAGACAGGAGGAGGCAGGGATCATTAGTTTGGAGGTCTGGATGAAGGTTGGATGTCTAGATTGTTGCATGGGGGGCGGTACAAGAGCCAGTGAACTGGGAAGATGGGGTTAGTGGTTTGTGTGGGTGCTTGAAATCATTTTTGAAAATGGTGTAGTCAAAAATGATTGGGTCTAGGGTGTCTGGGTGGCTCAGTGGGTTAAAGCCTCTGCTTTCAGCTCAGGTCATGATCCCAGGGTCCTGGGATTGAGCCCCACATCTGGCTCTCTGCTCAGCATACCTGCTTCCCTCCTCTCTCTCCCTACCTATTTCTCTGTCTGCTTGTGAGCACTCTCTGTCAAATAAATAAATAAAATCTTAAAAAAAAAGAAAAAACTTTAAATAAAAACAAAATGGTTGGGTCTAGAGAGAGACTTTGAGGATGAATGATGTAGGGTGGATTACTGTTAGAGAGGGCATCCATGTGAATACTGAGATCTCTAGAAATGATGATAGGTATGAAGTGGAAAGAGACTGGTGCTGAGATTTCAGTGATTGCAGGCAGATTCTGGGAGGCTAGTACTTGAAAAAGAGTAGAGAAATTTAGCCAGATGGCAGGAGTTCTTCAAGCAGGAAGGCAAAAGAACAGTTGTTGACAGTAGAAGCAATCTTCTGACCCTGATGTTTGAATGAAAAAAATAGCTTCCACTTTTTTTTTTCTCCCTAGTAGGCTCCATGCTCAACATGGGGCTTGAGCCCTGAGATCAAGAGTCACATGCTTTACCAACCAAGCTAGCCAGGTGTCCCAGAATAGCTTCCACTTGAGAGGGCTACAGAGTCATCTGCAGTAGGTCTGATTTGGTCAAAGAAGATTTCACAATAGAGGTTGAGACAATAAGGGAGTTTGCCAGTTATAAATCTGAGGTCTCAGATGGCACAGGAGAAGAGCTTGGGGGTCTGGAGAAACTTGGGAATTGGGTCAGAAGTAGAACAAAATGGTGGTGACATTGTGGACGATAACAGAGAACTAATGGAGCCTTAGGTTGGTGACATGCCTAAGTATGGAGAGGGCAGCAATGAGCCCAGATGAATATTTAATGAATAAGGGGAAGTGATGGATGGGGAGGTCCTTTGATGATAGCAAGGAATATGTCAGGGACCTGGGCAAATGGGGACTGAAGTTTGATGGGATTAGTCCTATTAGTCTCTTAGAAGATGGCTTGTCAACTGTGATTCTAATCCTCTGATGTTTTGTAGCCTTTGAACAGCTGCTCTTTTCTGTCTCTTGTGCCTTTGGTGTTTTTGGCTGGGAAATAAAGGCCCAATAAAGAGCCATTTAATATTTTATTTTATTTTTCATCATTAGCAATACTTTGTAGAACCAACATAATCTGAGTTTCATTTACATCCATTTAGCTTCTACATTGAGTCATAGTTTAAAGTTTCAGCTTAGATATTCTAAAAGCGGGAAGGGCAGTTATTAGACTATTAATACAGTACATGTGTCTATTATTGTAACAATAGGCGCAAGTCAAAGCACCTTCTTTGTGTCAGTAATGGATTTTGAATTATTGTAGATTAAGAAAAGAAAGAGATGAAGAACGTATTAAAAAATTTGTACAAGAAGAGGCTGTCAGATTCCTTTGGAACCAGGTAAACCCATTCCTGCTGATTTACCTAATGTGTGAACCAAGAAAAATTCTAGATTTATTGAGATAATCATAGAGTAGTCAGGCATATTGAGAAGTTTCTCGAAGTTAAGGATGTAATATGTGTTCTTTGTCACTAACTGAATTAGAACAGTGAATTTTGTTAGATTTTATTTAAAGAAAAATATTGTCATAATTTTGACGGGAAAGATAAAGAACTATAAAGATGAAGGAAAGTGACTAAATCGAGGGATGTTATAACTTTCCAAGAGGCAGAAAATACTCAATTAAAAGTTTTCTCTAGCCATCTATCTTGTTTTACCTCTTTGGAATATTTGAATGAAAGGTGACTAAGATAGTATATGATAGCTCTGATATGCATGTCCTAAAACGTGCACATGACTTCTTGAGAGTTTAAATCTTCTAATAACATACTTCAGGGACTGTTCAGACAATCAGTTTTACTTTTATTTTATCTCATCAAACATTTCCTTGATAATTTCTTAGAAATATTTTTATAAAAGAACTTGCTATAATAGGATTTTATCCATAAGATTAAGAAATAGTTATTGATTTCTAAGGTTTTATAATTACTAATATTAGGGGAGTAATTAAATTATAGAATAACAATACCATAGAACATTATGGAACAATTAAAAAGAATAAGGTAGCAGTATGGACTGATGTAAAAAGTTCTCCAGAATAACATTGTTCAGTGAAAAACAGCAAGTTGCAGAACTTAAGGTTCTGCTTGATATTAAAAACTTTGTGTATATTTGAAAACATAGTAAAAGGTCTAGAAGGACATGTATCAAACTGCTGTCAGTGATTTCCTGGGAGGGTGGTCAAAGAGAAACTAAAAGATTCTATATATTGCTTTCTTCTTGCAGATTTAATTGTAAAATTTTGAGATTTTGATTGTACGTTAAAAATGTAAAGGCTATATTATCAAGAACTCAGGATACTTTTGGATATTTTAGAGTTGTATATGCTATATTGTAAGATAATATTTAAAAATTCTATCCTAAATGGATATCTACATTGAAATATTTATTTTAGAGAATCTACTTACCCTGGGCTCTAACATGTCTTACTCAATAGACTTCAGTTTCTATTGAGTACATTATTGACCCCTTAGTCAAGGCTATTGTGCTTCTGTTTGTTTTTCTAGTAGTAGCAAGAGAATTGCTTTGGCTCATCCTGATTCTCCTGGTGAGGACCTTTTGTTACCAAGAACATGTACCACTTGCACCAGCCTGGTTTAGGCTGGGATTGCTGTGGAAAGGATAAGGGGAGTCAGGCCGTTTCTAACTCCAGTTCTGCCATCTGCCATTTACCAACTTCATGAGTGTTGGGGGAAAAAGCTCAAAGAACATTGTAAAACAGGCATGATTTTTGTTTTATAATAAAATTATATCCTTTGGTTTACAGGTAAGGTCTCTACAAGCTTGGCAACAGATGGTGGATCAGCGTCTAAGTTCTTGGCATACTGATGTTCCTCCTGTATCAAGTACTCTTGTGCCCTCTAAACATCCATTATTCACCCAAAGTCAGGAGCCCTCTTCTGATCAAAATTCTGATTGGTTCATTGCTCCTGAGGAGGCTCCTCAAGAGAAATCTTTACCAGAATTTCCAGACTCTGGTTTTCATTCTTCCCTAACAGACCAAGTTCACTGTTTGCAGGATTCTCTGGATTTTGAGAAAAGTTCCACAGAAGGCAGTGAAAGTTCCATAATGGGGAATTCCATTGACACAGTCAAATATAGCAAAGAGTCAGATACAGGGGATGTCACTAATGAACACAGTGAATGGAATAAGGAAAGCTTAAACAATGAGCAGGATAATAGTCTACTTGAGCAGTATTTAACTTCAGTTCAACAGCTAGAAGATGCTGATGAGAGGACAAATTTTGATGAAGGGACAGGAGATAGTAAGCTTGACATACCTTCTTCCCCTGAAAAGTTAGATGCTTTGTCTGATGGTGCTTCTGATGATACTCATGGCATATCTCCTACTTTGCAAGATGAAATCAGCCAGGCACCAGAAAATTGTAAATTAAATGCTGAAGTTCAAGGGCAACAGTCAGACTGTGATTCTAAATTTCAGGTATTGCATGTTGGTATTACAGTGTAGCATGTGTGGTTGCTTGGGAGGAGAAAGCTTCTTAAGAATTTCAGTTGTCTTTTTTTTTTTTTTTTTGTGAAGGGGAATATCACCCCATTTTTCTTACTATTTATATATAATTTGTATTCTTATCTCATGTTTTTCATATTTTAGAGACTGGGCTGAATCTTCATTTTGATTTTATTAGCTATTAGCTGTAATCTGTCAAACAATATTTATGTTGAAAGCTATATGCACTTTATTTCATAATAACTGAATTGCATCAACAGTGTTCTTGTTTTTTAATGTACTCATTTCCTTTAAAAAAATAAACTAGAATATCTTTCAAGAAAATTGAATAGTTTACCTTAAAGATATATATAAGAGAAGTTAGATTTTTCTGTATGTGAGGAAATTGATTATGCAGTAAGGAATGCAACTTGTTAAAGTGAGTGTAGATGACAAGTATAAGGACTGTGAACTATAGAAATTTTTCCAGCCTCCTTGGAATAAGAACATATATTTTTAAGCCATTTGTCCTCCCTTATGAATCAAGAAAAGCCTTCTTATGAGCAAATAGGGAGAAAAGGTAAGATTATAAGGTTTTTCAGAGGAAATGAATATAATTGACTCATGGAAAACTTTAATGCCATCTGTCAGTTTTAACATATGAAGTAAAGTGTTCCATCTGGAATTAAAATCAAGCTTATTTAAAGAGGCATGACTAGAATATCTCTTAGATGTGGAGAAAGCAGATGCTAGGCTCCATTTGCTTGGAATAATGTCACAGCAGACATTATCTTTTCATTCAGTGCTTTTTTACCCTACAGATAAGCATTTATGTGCCAACTTCCTTGCCAGAAATTAACATATGTTCATCTTCTCTGACCCTGCATTATATTTGCTTATGTATTTCAGCAGAAGGTCCATGGCCATTTACTTCATTTTTTGACCTCCGCTTCACAATGAAGAACATTTAAAATAATATTAATGGTAGAATATGACTTTTTAAAAGGTCTATTTTCTATCCAAATCTCTGGAAAAGTGCCACATTTGGAAGGCAATTTAGTGGTGGTTAAAAAAATATAAACTTCACTTATTTCTTGTTAAGAAGAATATATATCTGTAACTTCAGGAAGAAATGATAATATTGTGTTGAATGTTATTAATGGGTGCATTTGCAAATCAAGGAAGCTTAATATATTAATCTTTGAGAATGTTGTAGTATCATTGAACAGCATATATCTGATTTCCCCTAATCTTTGGACATACAACTATTTAAAACTATGGCAATACTTAAGTGTTCTAAATTTAGGTGCTAAATATCTATTCATTTTTCTGTTACAGTCACTAGATCCCTTTCTTCGAAGTTATATAAAATAAAAACTTATGATCCTTCAAGAATAAAGTTAGGGATTACATGTTATACTTTGTTGATAGCTAGAAACTTTTCTCCGGTATGGGTAAGATGTATTTTTCTTGGTTTATAAATATGTAGCACTCAGGTTGAGAAGACTTAGATTTCATTCTCAGAAATTCAGAGTCTCTTGAAAAGGAAATATTTTCTGTCTCTTATAAATGAAACAGCCGTCTTACATTCAAAATTTTCCATACTGAAGCATGTGTAATGTTGAATGCACATTAAATAAAAATAGAATTTTTTACTTTTTGAATAATGCTAATTATCTTTTATGGGTGATTTTGAATTTCTTCTTAAATATACCCTATTTTTCTATTTTACAGTTAAGTGCCTCATTTGCTGCCCATAGTTAGAAAAAACAACTTGCACTGCACTAAATACCAAAGTGCTGATTTATGGTACATTAATTTCTCATAAAAGTCCCTAAAATGTTGTGGTTCAGTATTGCCTAAGTAGGTTTCTGCTGATATCTTCTCCCTCTTTTTCTAAGAAATGGCACAGTACAACTAAATTCATTGAATATTAGTGTTTGTCGGCAAGATTTCCTTTTTTTACCTTTGCTTTGTTTTTCTAGCCAATAAATAATATTAGTATGCTTTTATTTTAAAATTGACAGTTTATAGTAATGGTTAATGTTCTGCTCGTCATTAGATTTAACTTTACTAGTGTTTTGAAGTGGAAGAATATTCAGTTGCTCCCTACTCAACTGTATAGATTATTTTGAATGTAGATAGAATGAAAATAATGTAAATTAGAATGCAGGAAAATTGTGGCAGAGACAATATATTTTAATAAGTTTACAGTGTAATATAAAATAACTTATGTAATTAAGTTAAGATATTTGGTGTTATGTCATGGGCTATTCATTGGTCTGGCTAAAGAGAGAATGAATCTAGTAAAGTTTGGGAAGTTGAGCTTTAACATGGTCTTTGTGTTTTTTCTTATAGGAGAGGAGGATTAGTTTAGCTGTGTTATTTTAGTTCGTATCAGTTTTCTTTATATATAGAAAATTCAATATATCGAGATATTCCTCCAGAAGCACAGCATCTTACCATGTGAAAATTGGAAGGAATCTTAGCAATTATCTATTCTAATCTCTTTGTTTTAAGGATGAAAAGGTATAGAGAATTAAGTGACTTGCTGATGTTATAGCTAGTTAGTAGTAATAAACTGTGAAAACTTAAAAAGTTATTGTATTCCAAAATTTATTATTACACACTATTAATTATACATTTAGTGAGTCAGTAGGAAAATCTTTGTATATTTTTCATTCTCTTTGAAAGAGGAAAAAAAAACTGACAGAGCTAGAATCCTACCACTTGAATGAAAATTGCTTGTAGATAATGACTAAGTTGTTCAGAAGTCTGAGTAAATTTTCTCTGAGAAATGTGATATCATTAAGATCAGTTTTTAAAGATTTTATTTATTTATTTGAGAGACAGAGTGAGAATGAGAGAGAGAGAGCATAAGAGGGGAGAGGTCAGCGGGAGAAGCAGACTCCCTGCTGAGCAGGGAGTCTGATGTGGGGACTCTGTCTATCCTGGGACTCCAGGATCACGACCTGAGCCGAAAGCAGTCGCTTAACCAACTGAGCCACCTAGGCGCCCACTAAAATGGTTTTTAAAGAGAACTTCTAGAGATTAAAAATGTAAAAGTATAATTGCATCTGGAATCCATTTATTTCATAACAAGAAGTATAACAGGTTGCTGAGATATCTAAGATTTTCTAGTGAAATCCTGAGTTTGTTTAGATTTCTTCTTCAGTTTTACAGAACAACAGATGACAGAGTTTTAACTCTCTTGTTGTGCAGAAATGTCCAATCATGATGGTTGATATAAACACCATATAGTTTGGTTCTATAAGCTTAATTATGAAAGGCCTCGTAATATGCATGTTTTAGGAAAATATTTAGCCAAACACTGGTTTGCATATATGCAGATAACTTTATTCTTGAATAATGTGGGTGCCATTCTTGAGTGTCGAAAGTGTGGACTTTTATTTTTGTTTTGGGTTATTTTAGATATGTAAACTCTGTAATAGTATTTTCCTGTTATCTACTTAATGCAAATCTAGTTACACTTTTTGTAAGTATTTTCAGATATAACATGAGCTTAAGATACTATACTATCTCCTTGTTACTTTTTTTGGTGCAGATTCTTAGATTTGGATTTATAACAATATAAACTATAAAACTTTTTTTTTTTCTGGAGTGAAGATGGCATATAGAACACGAGTCTGATCAGTTTCCCATTCATAAAACAAAAGACTTCATTTTTAATGTATATTTTTATTTTGCCATATATCTTATTAATGACACTTATTATATTGTAATGTTTTAACTTTTAAATATATGATCCCTTTATTAATAAAGTAAAACAGAAAGGGTCTGTAAGGAACACTTAAATATTTTTAGTGATATTGCTTACACTGATCAAACCTACAGTGCCATATTAAAATTAAAAGTCAAGTAAACAAAACATGACCTTAGAGTGAAACAGATAATTGTCTTTTTAAAATGAGGTGCTTTTTATTTGTGAATGAGTGGAAATCATATTACATTTTAATTCCTAAATTGATTTTAGTAGATAGCAGGAATCTCTGTGTAGTGGCTTTGTTCATTTTCTAATTAAATTTCTTTGAGTATTTTATAATAATTTTAATATTAACAAAAAGAGTTTAAAAGTAAATTTATTTTGGGGCTATTTTTAGATTTCTCTTTAATTTTGTGTTAGAAATAGATGATTTAAAGTGGTTATGGTCTGTTTATGAAAGCTAAATATTTTGTATTATATTTAATTTGTATTTAATTTGTATTTGAGTCTAATTCTAAATAAAAAGTTTGTACATTTGTTTGAGTGATTAGTCTGTTTATTATAGTGGTTAGTAGTGATGGTTGTTACTCATTGTGTTTGCAATTAGTGGGTAATTAAAATTCAGAACAAATTGCAGATAGAATTCGAAGGAAGTTCCAGAGTATTGTTATATAAATGAGTTTACAATAAAATAGTCCTAGCCTTATGATAATAGATATGAAATGAAAGAAATGGTAATTTAGTAGTTTTATCTGGTATAGATTTTATTACTTCCAGGTGATGGGTAGAGAAGAGCAGATATCCCTCACAGAGCGCAGAGGACACTGTCAGGTACTGTTGAAACTGGGTGCTGAAAGTTAGGGAGTGAATGAGTAAATAGAGCACAAGCCTTCTAGTTTGGCCCAGTTAGGATCTATAGTTTGTTGGTGTTATGGACCAAATTGTATCCCCCGCTAAAATTTATAAGTTGAAGTCCTCCCAGTGTGACTGTGTTTGGAGATAAGCACTTCAAGGAGGTAATTAGGGTTAAGAAAGGTCATAAAGAAGGGGTCTTAATCCAATAGGACTGATATACCCCAGTAAGAAGAGGAAGAGATACAAGATATTCTTTGTGCATGCCTAGAGGAAATGCCACTTGAGGACACAGTGAGAAGGCAGCCATCTGCAAGGTAGGAAGAGAGAGCTCAACAAAGCAAACCTGCTGAGATCCAGATCTTGGACTTCCAGTCCCTAAAGATAGGAGAAAATAAATTTGTATTGTTTAAGCCGCTTAATCAATGGTATTTTGTTATGGCAGCCTGAGCAGACTACTACAGTTGCTTAATCAAAATATTGATAAGGGCAGGGAATCCCAAATTATTTATATACCTTAAAAAATATTTATTGAGGGGCGCCTGGGTGACTCAGTGGGTTAAAGCCTCTGCCTTCAGCTCAGGTCATGATCCCAGGTCCTGGGATTGAGCCCCACATCAAGCTCTGCTTGGCTTCCTCCTTTCTCTTTGCCTGCCTCTCTGCCTGTTTGTGATCTTTGCCTGTCAAACAAATAAATAAAAAAATAAAATCTTTAAAAAATATATTTATTGAGATATAAATGGCATACAGTTAACTTCATGTATTTAAAGTGGACAATTTGAGAGGTGTCTCTTGACCTCAGGGTTGTGAGTTCAAGCTCCACATTGGGCATGAAGCCTACTTAAAAAAATAAAGTGGACAATTTGATAAATTTTGACTCATATACCTGCCCATAAAACAATCACAGTAATCAAGATAATGAACATATTTATCACCCTTGAAAGATTCTTCATTTCCTTAATGGTTATGGTCTGTTTTTCATAACCCCTCTTATTTTGTATGGTTTCTTTTACTCAGCATAATTATTTGGGATTCATCTGATATTTCATTCCTTTTTTTTGCCGAGTGGTATTCCATTATATATATTTGCTGCAATTTTTTTCAAATTAAAAAAAATTTTTTTAGCTTTATTGAGAAGTGTTGACATACTGTGTAAGTATAAAGTATATAATATGATTCTTTGATATATGTATATACTATAAAATGTTTGCCACAATAACGTTATTTAACATATCCATCACCTTATCTAGTTTTATAATTGTATGTGTTCAGAACTTTTAAAATCTACTCTCTTAGCAACTTTCAAATTTTATGGTATCAGGTCTTATGTCTAAGTCTAATCCATTTCAAGTTAATTTTTGTGAGTGGTATAATTTGGAGATCCAGTTTCATCCTTCAGCATATGAATATCAAGTTTTCCTAGTACCATTTATTGAAGATAATTTCCTTTCCCTATTGGGTATTCTTTGCTCTCTTGTCAAATATTAGATGACCATATATGCATGGGTTTATTTCTGAACTCTTGACTCTGTTCTATTGGTCTATGTGTTTGTTTTTATGCCAGTATCATACTGTTTTGGTTACTGTAGCTTTATAATACAGTTTTGAAATCAGGAAATATGCCTCCCACTTTGTTGTTATTTTTCAGCTTTGGTTATTTGGGTCTATTGTGGTTCTATATGAATCTTAGAAATGTTTTTATATTTCTGTAAAAAAAAATGCCATCAGAATCTTGATAGGGATTGCATTGAATTTATAGATGGCTCTGGGTAGTACAGAGCTTTTAAATATTAATTCTTCAAATCCATGAACACAAGATTCCTTTCCATTTGTGTCTTCCTCAATTTCTTTCATTAATGACTTAGTTTTTGGTGTAAAGACCTTTTGCCTCCTTGGTTAAATTATTCTTAAATATTTTACTTTCTTTTTTAAAAAAGATTTTATTTATTCATTTGACAGAGAGAGAGACAGCAAGAGAGGGAACACAAGCAAGAGGAGTGGGAGAGGAAGAAGCAGGCTTCCTGCAGAGCTGGGAGCCCTCGATTCCAGGACCCTGGAGTCATGACCTGAGCCAAAATCAAGAGTCAGACACTCAACAAATTGAACCACCCAGTTGCCTCATCTTATCTTGTATTGTAAAAAATTTCATAGAATTAAAAACTGCCTTATTGGGGCGCCTGGGTGGCTCAGTGGATTAAAGCGTCTGCCTTTGGCTCAGGCCATGGTCCCAGGGTCCTGGGATCGAGCCCTGCATCGGGCTCTCTGCTCCGCGGGGAGCCTGCTTCCTCCTCTCTCTGCCTGCCTCTCTATCTCTGTGATCTATCTCTGTCAAATAAATAAATAAAATCTTTAAAAACAAAACAACAAAACTGCCTTATTTTTTTTAGTCCCAAGACTGGCTGTATCCCCACTCATTTTTTCCAGGTGCTCCACTAGATCTGCTGTACACATCTAAGATTTCCCCCAATAGTTTCACAAGTCTGACCATCTATCAGTTATCACTCCCTCCCTGCCATACCTCTTTTGCTCCTTTATTCTGCTCCTTATAGATCCTTCTGCTCTGATCCTCCTTTTTTAAAAAAAAATTTTTAAATTAAAATTTTATTTATTTAATTTATAAAGACTATTTATTTATTTGACAGAGAAAGAGACAGCGAGAAAGGGAATAAAAGCAGAGGGAATGGGAGAGGAGAAGCAGGCTTCCTGCAGAGTGGGGAGCCGTACTCGGGACTCAATCCCAAAACCCTGGGGTCATGACGTGAGCCAAAGGCAGACGCCTAAAAACTGAGCCACCAAAGTGCCCCTAAATTAAAAAACTTTTTAAAGATTTTATTTATTATTTGAGAGAGAGGGGGATCACAGGTAGAGGGGGAGGAGCAGAGTGAGAAGGAGAAGCAGACTCTCCACTGAGCAGGGAGCCCAATGCAGGGCTCAATCCCAGTACCCTGGGATCACCACCCCAGCCAAAGACAGATGCTCAATTGACTGAACCACCTAGCTGCCCCTAAGTTAAATTTTTAAAATTTGAAAATAGTTGACAGAATTCTGCCAACTGTTTGCTGCATCCCAAAAGTTTTGGTATTTTGTCTTTATTTTCATTTGTCTCAAAATATTTTTTATATCCCTTTAATTTCGTATTCATTGGATGTTCAGAAATGTGTTTAATTTCCATGTATTTGTGAATTTTCCAGTTTCCCCTCGTTACTGTTTTCTAATTTCATTTTATTGTGGTTGGAAAAGATAATTGATATAATTTCTACCTTCTTTTCATTTGTTGAGACTTGTTTTGTGACCTAATATGATCTATCCTAGAAAATGTTCCAGGTGCCCTTGAGAAGAATGTCTTCTGCTGCTGTTGGATGGAATGTTCTATATGTGTCTGTTAGATCCATTTGGTCTGTAGCATTGTTCAAATCTGCTGTTCCCTTATTGATTCTCTGTCTGGATACTTTATCAATCGTTGAGAATGGAATATTAAAGTCTCCAAATATTACTGCTCTGTATTTCTCTTTTTAGTTCTGGTAGTATTTGCTTTATATATTTATATAGTATATCTGATATTTATCTAAATAATTTCTAATATTTGTATCTAATTATTTACAACTGTTAGATCTTTTTGATGAATTGACCTCTTTATCATCACATACTGAGCTTTAAAACCATTAGAATAGTGCACAAAGACTGAAGTTTTACTATATGAAAATTTTACCCCCCAAATTTCAAGTAGGATGTCAGGGCAATCTTAGGATGGAGTGTGGATTACGACAACTGAATCTAGGTATTGACATAAATCCACTGAAGAGGCGTAAGAAAAAGGGAGATGACCTAAGTGATTTTGGAAAACTTTTGAGTGGATAGTTCCATTTGGGCTGCTATAACAGAATTCTAGGGACGGAGTGGCTTATAAACAGCATAAATTATTTCTCACAGTTCTGGGACTGAGAAGTCCAAAATCAAGGTACCAGTAGGTTTGGTGTCTGGCAAGGGTAATTTTCTGATTCACAGATGGCCGTTTTCTTAGTGTGTCCTCGAATGGTGGAAGCAGTGAAGGAACTCTCAGGTGTCTTAAGCAAAATAAAGGAACACACAAAGAAAGTCCCACACAAGGCAAAAAGCCCAGCACAAGCTGTGAGTATTCTTTCATTTCTTGGTAAGGCATGTTCTAGGCTAAGGCGGTATGTATGAAGGACTGCTTGCTTGAAACTGCCTTTCTCAGCAAGAGGCAATTAAGGTTAAATGAGGTCATAAGGGTAGGGCACTAATCCAATGAGACTGATATCCTTATAAGAGGAGGGGGGCATAGAGAAACAAGATGGGAGTGAAGCTGGAAGTGTTTTGGAGGACATGCTACCTAACCTTCCCTGTGGCTGACTATGTTCTGGATTGCCAGTCAGGCCAGGTGGTTTAAGGACTATGTCATACAGCACAAGGGGGTGTTGTGGCCCCCTGAGAAGGAGGACCAGCATGGAGAGCTGGAAGCATTCAAAGACAGGATATGAAGTAGCAGGAAAAGAAGCTCCTTTGCACTGCCCAGCAGAACTCCTGAGGCCTCCAGGTACTTGAGTTCTAGACCTGTGTTCACACACACACACACACACACACACACAGTTCCTTAAAAAAAAAAAAAAAAAAAAAGAAGGAAACAAAAGGTATATATCTCCAAGGCAATAAGAAAGCTCTTACAAGGAACTGAATCAGCTCGCACTTTGCTCTGGGACTTCTAACTTTCAGAACTGTGAGAAAATAAATTTCTGTTGTTTAAGCCCCCCCAGTCTACGGCATTTTATTATAGCAGCCTGAACAGACTCATACAGGCACCAAATTCCTCTTCCTTCTAGTCTCCTATCCTTGGCAACATCTTCTCATGGTTCATGGTGTTTTGGGAATAGAGTGTTTGATACCTAACCTGACAGCAGTCACTTATTTTGAACAATGGTTTAAGGGGGTTGGGGGCCCAAATTTTAGTCACTTGTTCAGAGGGTTCAGAAGCAAAGTAACTGAATCAGGAACTGACATGGGCTCAAAAGTGCTTGTGCCCCAAGTTTCTGCCATTAGAGATGGAGCCAGGTTGCTGGTAAGTACCCACCAAATTAACTACATCAGAAACTGGCTTAATTTGCTTTTTTGCTTATCTAACTCTCAGACCCATGCGTTGTTAGAGAAATAAAATTGAGTAAATTAGCATCAAAACTTTTTTGCAGATAGGTCAGAAAGGAACAGTTCCTTTGGTTTTGTATCATGACATACAAAACTTATGTCCTCATTTTTATCCAGCTTTCAAAGTCTGATTATCATAAATGTAGTATTCAGAAATTCCTTATACCGTGTCATAACCTGAGGTAAGAAATTTAATGGAAGAGATTTGGGACACTGTGCTAGGGGACTTTTGTTATTTCATTTATTCCTAAGTGCAGATACTGTTGCCCCTTACAGTTGAGGAATTGAGCCCAGAGAAGTTACATCATTTGCCTAGGCTGGCACTGCTAGTATGAGGTAGAGCTGTGTGTCAGCCCCAGTCAGGCTAAGATCCAAATTGCGAATTTTTTGTATGATAGTATTTTTCACTGGGTGTGTGGTGACTTTGCAGAGCTATTTGAAGTGATACGCAGTTATCTAGTAGTAATAGGCAGGCCTCCCTGGTCCTGGTCACTCTTTTTTTGTGGCCAAAATGACTGTATATAGGTAAGATGACTCAAATGCTTCAGGATTATGAGTGCCTGTGGGAGAAAGGGTTTATCAGGTCACTAATGTGATCCCAAACCATGACTTAGAAGTCAGCACTTCCTGTTTAAGTATTTGCAGCTTACCAGGCAGCCAAACTATAAAAGATAGGTGATGGGGTGTCTGGGAGATAGGACTGAGAGCACAAATTTATCATATGGGGATCATCTTCTAGCAGAGGCAACGGAAGTCACCTTTTATGAACAGGCCTTGGAAGGCTTTCTTCAGGAAGGAGAATGAAATGGCTACTCCAGAAGAGCAGCCGTTTTGTAGAAACTGCTTTTCTTCCATCCGTCGGGTCACCCATGCATGTAGTTCTCCCACGAAAACATCTGAATAAGCCCGTAGAGTCCATTGTGGTCAGTAAATGTAAAAATAATTAATGTTGGTTGCAATTTGTATTAATTCTTCTTCAACCTTGAGATAATAGTCTGGGGCAGGTCTGTTTTTAGAGTCTGTGTTTTGTTGGGATAAATTCCATTAACCCCACTGTGCACTGAAGAACACAGAGCAGCCCGCAATCCCTTCCGGCTTCCTGAGCAGGTCCTTTATCTGTCTTCCAAGGTCTCCTCTCAGTTTCTGAATTTCACATAGCTATAGACGTTCTACCGCTTAGAAGAACGTCCAAAATAGGATGACCCAGATTTGGGGGATGGGAGAACGTGTGCAGGCATTTTTGTCAGAAGACCTATGTTATGTATAGGGAGAGTAAGAGGAACGAGGCTGTTTTAAGAGCAAATAGAGTAAGCCGACTAATTCCAAGTCGGGAAAGACTGAAAGACTTGCCGTTCCAGAGCTCGTGCGTGGCCAATCGTGTTTTTTTTTCTGGCAGAAGAAACAATACATTCCGTCACTGACAGGGAAGACGGCCCAAGTACGGGCTTCTCCAGTATGGTCACTTCGGCTGACATGAAAAAAAGCCTTGAAACAGACCGTCCCTGGGGAGCCCTCAGGTTCGAAGGCGAGAGAAGCCCGTTCCGAGCTGGCTAGAGCTCGGGCCACAGGGCTGCAGCTGTATGACGCCCTGCCGCGCAGAAGCAAAGCGGCCCTTTGCGCGAACAGCGCCCACTACGCTTGCCTCGCCTCTTGGCTCAGCGTTCCGCGCACGGCGCCCGCGGCTGTCAATCAGCATCCTCGGCCCGCCTCTCCTGGAGTTCAACCAATTGTAGCCGGGGGTCGGGGGTGAGGAGACGTAGCGGGGCCAGGAAGCAGGGACCAGGCAATCTGAAGCAGCCTCCCCAGATCCCGCGTTCCGAATGCCTAGCGGCCAGAGAGAACACAGCGGACCGCAGGGCTCGGCGGTGAGTGCGGGACTCCGGCTTGTGCGCAGGCGCCGGAGGGACCCAATGCCTGGCGCCTCGCGGGCGCCTCTAGTCTGAGAAGCCCCTTTCTCCGCACGCGCCGACCCCTGAGTACCGGCCTGGTGCAGAGGAGCTGCAGACTCGGGGGTCACGGCTGGGGGTTCTGGAGCGAGAAAGGGAAAGCTTCCGTCCTCGGCGGGGGCAGAATTGGAGCCTCCGGCTGCCGTAGCTTCGGACCTGAGTTGCCCGAGCCGCTGCGGCTCCCGCAGGAGGGGGCGGGGCTGACGCGAGCATCTCCGTGCTCAGTTTTCCGGACCTGCTGCAACGCGGGCAGGTGCAGCAGCTGAAGACCTCTTCCTAACCCGGTGCGGGGCACTTTGCGACGCCTGCCGCCTCCGCCCCATTGTCCCGTCTCACTGCTGCCCCGGGGCCCAGCAGCCACTTGCCTGGCGATGCTCTCACACTTTGGACTCTTCTGGCATTATTGAGCTGACGCTTTGGGACATCAGATTCAGGTCCTATGGGGAGAGAAGCGTGTGACTTTGCAAGGTGTGGTGTGGAAACCCGCGCCTGTCACCCGTCTCCGCTTGATTAATGGCCACTAGGGTGGTGGTAAGTGGCATTCTCAGTCAGGATTTATACAAATTTCGTGTGTAATTGTCCGTAAAATTTTCCTCTCTTTTCATTATTCACTCTAAAGGAGGATTGCTGCCAGTTTCCTAAAGATGAAGAACTACACTGCTCAGTGGCCCTTCCCCTCCCTCAGTGTGGTTATCATTTGGAACATCAGGGTGTGCTTGAAGCTGGCGGGACTCCCAGACTCTGATCATTAATTGTCTGATTCCATGCAGTGGAGGTAGCAGCACGCTCCAAGATGTTTGGGTTCTGCTTTCCTCTGCCGGTACTTCGTCTCTTCTCTCCACAGTCTCTGGCCTGATAAAGTGCTGTTATTTGTTACTGAGAAGGGAAACGAAGGAATAGATCACTGCAGTGAGGTTGGCTGTCCCTGTTATCTTGGAATCGGATGGTCCTGAGGGGACAGTGTAAGTTACAATTCAGAGATCATTTTGGAAAGGCCTGACCCGCTGATAGAAATAACACCTCTGGCCACCTCATACTGGCGGTTCCCCTGTTTGGCAGTATACTAGAGTAGTCATTTGGAGACCTTTTTTTAAAAAACCTGTTTCTTAGGCCCTGGTCCTACAGATTCCGATTCAGTTAGTTGAGTCTGGTCTAAGCATTGGCATGGTTAAAAGCTTACAGGATGATATTAATGTGCATACGAGTTTAAAGAACACAGCCTATCAATGTGCTTTATTTTTTTCTTACAGCACTTACTACTCTGTGACTTACTTAACTGATTTCTTCTAGTCTCCTCTCCAACTGCTCCCCTCCCCCATGAAAACATGGGGTGCTGCTTTGGAAGAAGGGCAGGGGAAGGCCTGGGTGGTGAGTCAGCACTTTGGGTGTGTGAGGTGGGGATAAATGAAAGAGAAATGGAATCAGGGGAAACAAGTCCTGCAGACTTCTGCTGTGCTTCCTCTTTGTCAAGGGTTGACCTTACTTGGTGACCAGTCATTGTCATATTCATGGATATGGCTCCAGTTCTTTCTCTGGATCCTGGCCTGTTAAGTTTCAGGGTCTTACCCAGCACCCTGTGAAATATAGGTGCTCTTTGTACTTATTGAAGTATGGTTAACATACAATATTATATCAGTTTCAGGTGCTCACCATAGTGGTTTGACATTTATATACATTATGAAACGATCACCACAAGCAATGTAGTTATTGTCTGTCATCATATGGAATTATTACCATATTATTCACTGTGTTCTCTATATTACATTTGCATCCCCATGACTTATTTATTTGGTAACTGGAAGTTTGTACCTCTTAATCCTCCTCATCTATTTTGCACCCCACCACGTCCCTCCCCTCTGGCAACCATTGTTTTTTTCTCTGTGTTTATGAGTTATACAGCTGCAATTTGGAAAGTTTGATATATACATTTTTTAGAGGGGAGAGGGGCAGACGGAGAGGGAGAGAGAGAGAGAGAGAGAGAAAGGAAGAATCTCGATCTCAACCCTGAGATCATGACCTGAGCTGAAATCAAGAGTTGGATGTTTAACTCACTGAATCACGCAGGTGCCCCTGACCTAGAAATATTTAAGTTCGAGTATATTCCATGTAGATCTGTGATTTGTCTTCTGTGTAGGGGGTCCACGTATTTTGAAGTAAAATTCTATATACTTTGTCTGACAAGTACAATTATATTTATGTGGGTAGCAGTTCAGGGTATATAGAATGGGGACTGTCCCAGAAACTGGATGTGTAGTTATCCTATAATAACTTATCTTTGTGAAATGGTTGTCTAATTCCCTAGGGGACGGGTTTGCTGCCTAATTTTCTTTTTCGTACTGAACTATCTCATTGATGTTACTGACAGTTTTAATTCCAAGTGATGTAAACAGTCACTCTGTAATTCTCTTATGAGATGGGGTAGGAAGTCACATACGTAGTGGCAGTCTAGGGTTTTTGTGACAGGCCATTAAGAAGTTAGATTGGCTGGAAGTAGTCTTAATCACCTTTGGCAGAAGAGACCCAATAGATCATGCATTTTACTTTTTGCTTGTCCTTCAAACATAAATATGAGGCATGACTAAGTGATGGACTGATACATTAGGAGGATTTGAAAACAAGACCGCTCAAATTTAAATTCCTCCTGAATTAATCATAACTTTTGGATCTGTCTAGATACCTCTTACTTTCTATAGTGGTAGGATGGGTTGTTGAAGTACATAATTATTCCAGTCTAAGAAAAGTAACATATGGAGGTTTTATCTTTGATTTATATTTTTTCAGTTATTTTGCTAATTATAAAATTTGACCTTCAGCTCAGATCTGGGAGTAACTTGCCATGTTTAAGTTTATATCTATATATCTATCTATATCTATCTATCTATATTTATCTATAAATAGCCAGTTACTATTTTTTATTAGTAGTAAAGGAAATGTTTCTCCTACTTTGTTATACTGAAATCTCTGTGCATCGCGGGATAAAACTGTACTCTTGATTTCAAATGTTTTCCTTAATTTTGGTATCTTTAACCTGGATATCATGTGTGTAATCTTGTTGCAGCAGGAAGAATGGTATAAAAGTGAGGAAACATCAACCGGTGCTTTGAATGTGGCAAGAAAAGAATCAGCGCTGTCATGATTGTTTGAATTCAGGACTTTACACTGAAAGGAAAGTTAGATGTAAGCTCTAATCTCTTCTTGGGAACTGGAAATTTTTTTTAAAAAGGTAAATAACATTCAGTAATAAATTTTTATTTTTGGCTGGTCTAGGAAACTTTTCCTTAGAGTCATTCTGTCTAGCACTTTTGTTTTTATTCAATGTTAAGGCAGTTTGAGATACTGAATGATATTGTCCTGCTGTCTTTTTAGATAACTTTCTTGATGTAATGCGTAGGTTTTTTATTTGTAGGAAAACAGTAGAGAACGATTAGAGATTTCTTCTTTCACTTTGAAATTTTTCATTTTATTATTTATTTATTTTGTAATAGATTTTCTTTATTTATTTAACAGAGAGAGGGATCACAAGTAGGCAGAGAGGCAGGCAGAGAAAGAGGGAAGCAGGCTCCCCACTGAGCAGAGAGCCTGATGTGGGGCTCGATCCCAGGACCCTGAGATCATGACCTGAGCCAAAGGCAGATGCTTAATACACTGAGCCACCCAGGTGCCCCGAAATTTTTCATTTTAAATTCAGTTGTTTTTCTGTATTTAGTTTAATGCTGTATTTCTTCTTATGGCTTGTTGTTAATTATTACTTTTAGAAACCTGCTTTTTTTTCTATTTGTACTATTTTTACTTCTATTTCCTGGTGAAAACTTAGGACACAAAGATAAAGATAAAGGAGAAAAAAAACTGTGCAGAGGTAACAACTATGAACATTTTCATATATGTCTTTTCAGAGAGAGGTCTACGTGTCCCTTAGACCACATCTACTTAGATATACAGATGGGTCTAGAAGTCAGGTCTTGCATGCCCCTCCAGTAACAACTTTCAGTAGAAGTCCTTGGCCATGAGGGGTTTCTTGCACATTTGCTTTGCTACTTATGTCCCTGTGGTCCCCGTAGTTCTGGAGTCTGCTGCCCTTGCCATCCTTCTGCACCCCTGACCGCAGCTGCACTGCTGCCTCCTGGCTCTGAATAACACTAACCTTCTCAAAGCTGCTGGTTTTTCTGTAGTACACAGACAGTGCTTACTGTGGTGCTGCTGAATCTCCGTGGAGTATTGTCTTTGGTCTTCTCCCTCTCTGGGCATGAGGGAAGCCTATGATATTTATGGCCAACTCCTGTTCTTCTACAGAAGAGCAGTTGGGCCCTGATGACAGAGTCATTTCTTCTGGTTCATAGTTATTTCTTTCTAGGATTTATAGGCACTTTGGGGTGAGTGGGTGCTTGGGTGTTAGGGGTGGGGTTTAGGGGTCATCAAATGGGGTCTTGCACAGTGCTTGGTATCCCTGTATAGGGAGCCTGCAGAGGGATAAATATTCATAATTTAGGAGAGGAAATACCTTTTGTCTGATATAAGTGTAAGCTTTTCCGTGGGAGTTTCTGGCACTTAGTACAGTGTGTGCTGCAGAGTAGGCTTCCATAATTTTTTGTTCTGTGGATTGTTGCATCAATATATATCATGTAATGGGGAGGTACTGTCAGTGAATCCAAGAAATATGATACATTGTTTTTACTAAGTTGCTTTTTCTCTGATGCATGGTTTCTGTGTTTTTTTTTCTTTTGTTGTTTTGTTTTTAAGATTTTACCTATTTGACAGAGAGAAAGAGACAGACAGAGAGCACAAATAGGGGGAGCAACAGAGGGAGAAGGAGAAGCAGGCTCACCACTGAGCAGGAATCCCCAACACAAGGTTCAGTCCCAGGACCCTGGGATCAAGATCTGAGCTGAAGGCAGTCACTTAACTGACTGAGCCACCCAGTTGTCCCTTTTTTGTTTGTTTGTTTTTATAAGATTTTATTTATCTGAGAGAGAGAGCTCGCTGGGGGAAGGGGCAGAGGGAGAGGAAGAGGGTCAAGCGGACTCCATGTTCATCACAGAGCCCTGCTCTGGGGCTCAATCTCACAATCCCGAGATCACCACCTGAGCTGAAGCCAAGAGTTGAAGCTTAACCAACTGAGCCACCCAGTTGCCCTGGTTTCTGTTTTTTTTTTTTTTTAAATTTTAAATTTTAAATTTTTTAAATATTTATTTATTTGAGAGAGAGAGAGAGAAGATAGAGACAGAGAGCTGTGGAGGGGGAACAGAGGGAGAGGGAGAAGCAGATTCTACCCTAAGGGTGGAGTCTGATTTGGGACTCGATCTCATGACCCTGAGGTCACAACTTGAACTGAAATCATGAGTCGGACGCTCAATGGACTGAGCCACCCAGGTGCCCCTCTGTTTTTTTTTTTTTTTTTTTTTAAATCATGATTGGTATAGTCTAGTTGGAGGAACAGGAAGTACATACAAATACAGAGGAGTGAAAATGCTGAGATGTGAAGTGAGAAGAAAGTGCTGTGGGACTTCTGAGGATGGAGATCAAGTTAGAATAGCTCAGTTCTATCTCCTTTATGAGGCAGAGATGAGGAGGAGTTGTGGTCCTTGTGGCATGGGAATGGACTGGCCAGGTGGAGTGAAAGAGAGAGGGAGTAGGGCGGCTTGCCAGGTCCAGTACAACGTTGCGATGCAGTTGAGGTAGTCAGAGATCCTCTGTGCCATAGTTATACACCCTTTCACCATGACTTCTCCACCTTGCCCTCTATGGAGAGCCTAGCTAGAAACAAAATACTAGTATTTTTTTCTGTTTATACCAAAATAAAAACTGGGGAGAGCATTTTGAATTCATTATGCGAGAACAGGTAGGAGTGGCAGGCTCTGAAGTCCTCTGCCTCTAGCAGTTATGATGAGGGAGCTGGGTCTCCTCTTAATTGTCAGGCTTAGCTTTTCTTTCCTCTATCTTCAGGGTTAGTGTCTTCCCTCCTGGGCCCTGTTAATCTGCTGAGGGAACATCCTCCCTCAGGAGCTGGACATCTGAAGGGTATTTCACGTCTTCTGCTGTGCAGGGGGACAGCACTCCTTGTTTTCTAGAGGGGGTGGGGATAGTTTGCACAGTCTCACAGAACTCCTCATAAAATCAGCAGGTTTCCTTTTAATGCTCGTCAAATATGATCACTTTAGGGGTGTTATGTAACTTGAGCTATAAGGGAAGGGGAATGATTTTATCTACTTAGACCTCTAGAAATTTAACAGTGACTTTAATTTTCTAATCCCTAAAGGTTTGAAGACATTCTTCTTTGCCTTCTTCAAAGTTAAAACCTAAAATTTGCAGGACAAATATCACTGTATTTGTATGGAACTCTGGGATTGGATTTGAGCAAATTGAATGCGCAACAGATCTTACTGTGTGTGGCTCTTTGCTTTCCCCTCATGACTTTGGGCCTTTGAGAGGGTTCAGGAAGAGGAAGTGTGGCACCTTTCCTCTTACCACACACTTGGCTGTTGGAGTTGGTGATCTGTATTCTCATCTTCCCTGTTTGAAGGACTCCTCTGAAGAAAAGTGTGCTTCTTAAGTCAACCCTAGCCTCTCCTCCATACAAAGAGCTCTTAATGATACTAGCGGAAAACAAATTCAACTAAAAGCTCGTCTGCAGATCAGAAGAACGAAGACATGGAGTTTTGAGGAGTGAAGGTAGCATGGCGTCGGCCATGGGTGATCAAGACACAGACAGACAATGTGGCTCAATTTCTTCAAACTACGGCTTTTCTGCTGTCTGCTTGCTCTGCTGATGGTGGTGGTGCTGGTCGTCAATGTTACTCAGGTAGAGGTGAGTACTTTTTATGAGTACTTCATAAGCTCCTTTATAACTAAAGGAACCAAATCTAAGGATTTGGGGCTAACTAGCCTAGGAAATGCTGGTCATCAGAAAACTTATCCTGGTCATAGCTCTTGTTTTCATTTATTCAGTAAGTGTTGGAGTACCTTCAGTGGTTATATACTGTGCTGGTCACAGAGGGTACAGTGGTGAAGTTGACAGATATGATTTCTTTGCTTATAGAGCTCATATTCTAAATGTGCATAGGAGAAAATAATAATCATAGTCGTATAGTAATAATAAGTGATTATTAGGAATTGTGAAGAATACAGTCAAGAAAGGAAAGCAGACTACTCTATAGTTGTTAGGGGGTTGAAAGAGGGTTTTTTCAAGGAGGGGACCTTTTATTTTATTTATTTATTTATAAAATTTATCTACTTGACAGAGATCACAAGTAGGCAGAGAGGCTGGAGAAAGCAGGCTCCCTGCTGAGCAGAGAGCCCGATGCGGGGTTCATCCCCAGGACCCTGGGCTCATGACCTGAGCCAAAGGCAGAGGCTCTAACTCACTGAACCACCATGGTGCCCCAAGGAGGGGACCTTTTAGCTGACTGCTGGCCAAAAACTGAAGGAAAACTCAGAGGAGGGAGTTGATGAATCTGTCCTAGAGACTACAGAATGGACACAAGGGCAGGACTGTGTCCTACTGACTCCTTCCAGTGCCTGGCACTAGGAATGAACTTAGTATGCCCCTCTCCCCCGCTTTGCCACTCATAAGTCACTGAAATTTATGGAGTGATTCTAGATAAAATGATGCTGCTCTTTTACTTTTTTTGGCCTGTGAAGCTTCTCAGGTTGCATGTCCATCTTAATTACAGTGTTTCTCTGCTTATTGGCTTTTGCTATAGGTGGAATGTCTGTGCCCCCAAGCATTCTGGCTCTCTGAGAGCTCTGATTACTGTTGTCTTTCATGCTTTCAGGTTTTTCCTTCAGCCTCCATAGTTTTCCTCATGCACTTTGGCCCTCCAGTACTCTGCTGAGTACCCAAGAGGGACCCTCTGCAGATCCCCTGAGTTCTCTCTGCATCTCTCCTCCTGCCACTTTGTCTTTTGGATTCACTTTGGTCTTTTAAGACTTGGCCACATCCCTTCAACTTGAGTAGTTGACCAGGCTCTACCCAGGATCCCCTCCCGATGCTGCAGCCTGGAAATGCTTTCAAGGCTGTAAGCAAAGAATCACCCATGTTTTCCATCTTTCAGGCATCATTGTCCTTTGTTGTCTAATGTTCAGGGTCTGGAAAATCATTGCTGCTTATATATACATATATATATATATATATATTTATTTATTTTTTAAAGTTGTTTCAGATGGAAGGGTAAATCTCACTGTTTCATTATCTTGGCTAGAAGTGGAAGTCTGAGGGCTTTGAATTTGAGGGTAAAGTGATCATTGAGAAGCTGCAGAGGAGAAGGATTAATGGACCAAGGAGAGGAGATAATGTGATCTAGAGCACAAATGGAGCATAAAACTTTATGTAGGTTGAGAGACATCATATATTGTGGGTGTTCTTGTTATCATTTTATTATTGATTACGTAGAAGTTGCTGTGCTCCTTCCTCTGACCTACAAAGGAAAAATATCATGATGGTTGGCAACGTAGATGCATTTGCTGCTGGAGGGAAGGATCTTGAAGCAGTTCTTGCCTGTAGAGGAGGTGGAGTTTGGAAGGCAGGGTACTCGTTGGAGGCTTGTGTGCAGGGGCTAGGAAGAACAGAGTTGGGAGATGGAGCTGAGCCTGCAGGATGATAGACAGGCAGTAACTTTCAAGACCAGGGGTGTGCATCGCACTCTTCTTCATTGGTTTTGTGAGTGTGTGTGTGTGTATGTATGTGTATGTATGTGTGTGTTACCACATTAAATAGTGTGGGTATACAAATAGAAAAAAGAAACTTGTGTGGGTCTAGGTTGAGTGAGGAGGCAGGAAAAGGGAGAAAGAGAGACTTGAGAGGGTAGGCCAGAGTCCCACATCATTGATGTTATTGCAGGAAGGATTGTGAGAAAATTCCCCTAGTACTCCTGCTTTAGTTCTTGAGAACTTGCGAGCTGAAAGCCAACTAAGAGCTCTAATTATCTGCACCAAGACTTTCTCAGCAATAAGGGAGAAGGGAGATAGAGGGCAGTGATAAACAATTAAGACAATTCTGACATTGACAATAACAAATAGTTCTTTTGATAGAGTGCAGTAAAACATTTTCCCTGTCTAAAGAGGTCATCTTGTCCAAGTTGAGAATATTGCCATGACTTTTGAACTGTTCAATTTATTACTGTGATGAAAATTGGTAAAGAAGATTAGGGTAGGGGATGGAGAGCAGGAAATGCTCTGAAGCTTGGCAGTCTGCCATCCCTTAATCTCCTTTCCATCCTATGCTTCTGATCCTAATGATGCTTTTCTTGTGATTAGAGTATCCAATCATTTCCTGAAAGGTACAGACTCAGTTTTTTTTTTTTTAAAGATTTTATTTATTTATTTGACAGAGAGAAATCACAAGTAGATGGAGAGGGAGGCAGAGAGAGAGAGAGGGAAGCAGGCTCCCTGCTGAGCAGAGAACCCGATGCGGGACCCGATCCCAGGACCCTGAGATCATGACCTGAGCCGAAGGCAGCGGCTTAAACCACTGAGCCACCCAGGCGCCCCCAGACTCAGTTTTAATTAAAAATATCACATAATATGAGAAGGAGGTGTATGTAGCAGTATCCAGCAAAAGTTGTAGAAGGGATCATTAGTATCTCTCTGAGAAGCTCTCATTGAGCACGTCCTGTTTTTTCCCCACTTATTCACTGATATTTTAAATATATATATTTTTCTGATTGTAAAGATAGTACCAGTCTGTTAGGGATTTGGCTACAAGTAAAGAAAGCTGATTCTGGCTGACTTTAATATTATTAAATGAGTAATATTAATAAATATTAATAAATATTACTCATTTATAGTAGAGTCAGGAGGTAGTTGGGCACAGCTGAGGCTCTGTTTTTCTGTAAGTCTCTGGAGTCTCTGTAAGTTCTTTGTAAGTCTCTTAGCTCTACCCTCCTTCCTTTGTGTTAGCTTTTATGCATGGCATCCTCTTTCATGGTTGGATTTTAGGATGCTGTCATAGCAATAGGTGCTTGTGTCCTTGTTCGTCAGCTTAAGAGATAGTTTGTTCTCTCATAACTCTCTGAAGAGATTACTTACATTTTTCCATTTGCAGCTAAAATTCAGATAGCTGTTACTAGAACACTGGCATGGTCTGGGTTTGACTGCATGCATCCACCAGAAACTTGCAGCAACCTCTCCTGGATTTTCATAGGCCAGGATTGGCTTTAACCCACTGAGCCACCCATGCACCCCGAGACTATGTTATATTAATTTCAAATGAACAATACAGTGATTCATCAATTTTATATATTATTCATTGCTCATCCCAATATATGTACTCTTAATCCCCTTCACCTATTTTATCCATCCCCCTACCAGCTTCCTTCTGGCTATCACCAGTTTGTCCTTTATATTTAAAAGTCTGTTTTTTTCATTTGTCTTTTTCTTTCTTTCTTTGTTTTTTTCTTGTATATCACATATGAGTGAAATCATATGGTATTATGTCTTTGTCTAACTTCACTTAGCATTATACTCTCTAGGTCCATACATGTTGTTGCAAATGGCAAGATTATGGCTGAGTGATATTCCATTGTATGTATATATACACCACATCTTCTTTGTCCATTCTTCTGTGGATAGACACTTGGACTGCTTCCATATCTTGGCTATTGTAAATAATGCTGCAGTAAATAGAGGGGGACATATATCTTTTTGAATTAGTGTTTTTATTTTCTTTAGGTAAGTATCCATTATGTAGTTACTAGATCATTTGGTAATTCTATTTTTAAATTTTTTTAAAAAGATCCTATTTTATTTATTTGTCAAAGAGAGAGAGAGAGCACAAGCAAGCAGAGCGGCAGGCAGAGGGAGAAGCAGGCTCCCTGCTGAGCAGGGAGCGGGATGCGGAACTTGATCCCAGAACCCTGGGATCATGATCTGAGCTGAAGGCAGGCGCTTAACTGACCGAGCCACCCAGGCATCCAGTACTTCTGTTTTTAACTTTTTGAGGAAACCTCCGTACTGTTTTCCACAGTGGCTGCACAAGTTTGCATTCCTACTAACAGTGCATGAGGTTCCTTCTTCTCCACATCTTTGCCTTCTGTTGTTGTTTCTTACGTTGTTGATTTTAGCCATTCTAACAGGTTTGAGGAGATAACTCATTGTGGTTTTGATTTGCATTTCCCTGATGACGAGAGATGTTGAGCATCTTTTCACGTGTCTCCTGGCCAGCAGGATGTCTTTGGAAAATGTCTGTTCATGTCTTCTGGCCATTTTAAATTGGATTGTTTGCTTTTATTTTATTATTATTATTATTTTTGGTGTTGAGTTATATAAGTTCTTTATGTATTTTGGATAGTAATTCTTTATGGATATGTCATTTGCAAATATCTTCTCCCATTGCGTAGGTTTGTCTTTTTGTATTGATTATTTCCTTTGCTATGAAGAATTGTTTTATTTTAACGTAGTCCTAATAATTTATCATTGCTTTTTTTTCCCTTGCCTGAGGAAATATATCTAGAAGAATGCTGCTATGGCCAGTGTCAGAGAAATTACTGTCTGTGCTCTCTTCTAGGATTTTTTTTTTTTTTTAAGATTTTATTAATTTATTTGACAGAGAGAAAGATCACAAGTAGGCGGAGAGTCAGGCAGAGAGAGAGAGAGAGAGAGAAGCAGGCTCCCGCTGAGCAAAGAGCCCGATGCGGGGCTCGATCCCAGGACCCTGGGATCATGACCTGAGCCGAAGGCAGCGGCTTAATCCACTGAGCCACCCAGGCGCCCCTCTCTTCTAGGATTTTTTATGGTTTCAGGTTTCCTATTTAGGTCTTTAATCCATTTTGAGTTTGTTTTTCTGTATGGTGTAAGAACATGATCCATTTTAATTCTTTTACATGTAACTGTCCAGTTTTCCCAATACCATTTGTTAAATAGACTGTCTTTTTCCCATTGCGCATTCTTGGCTTTTTTGTCAAAGATTAATTGACCAAATGATCGTGAGTTTATTTCTGGGCTCTTTATTCTGTTCTGTTGATCTATGTGTCTGTTTTTGTGCTAGTACCATACTGTTCTCCTTACTACAGTTTGTAGTATATCTTGAAATCTGGGATTCTGATAGCTCCAGTTTTTTTTTTTTTTTTTTTTTTTTGACGGAGAAGGGAAAGAGAATGAGCGGGTCAGGTTGGGTGCAGAGAGAGAGAGAAGCAAATTCCCCACTGAGCAGGGAGCTCGATGTCACGGGGCTCCATCCCAGGACCCTAGGGTCATGACCTGAGACAAAGGCAGATGCCTAACTGACTAAGTCACTCAGGTGTCCCGTGATACCTCTAGTCTTGTTCTTTTTCAAGACTGCTTTGGCTATTTGGAATCTTTTATGCTTCCATACAATTTTAGGATTATTTGTTATAGTTTTGTCAAAAATGCTATTGGTATTTCATAAGGATTGCAGTAAATTTGTGGATTGCTTTGGGTAGTATGGACATTTTAACAGTATTAGTTCTCCCAGTCCATGAGCATGGAATATCTTTCCATGTGTTTATGTCATCTTTAATTTTTTTTATCGTGTTTTGTAGTTTTCAAATTACAGATCTTTCACCTCCTTGGATAAGTTTATTCCTAAATATTTTATTGTTTTTGGTGCAATTGTAAATGGGATTGTTTTCTTAATTTCCCTTTTTTTGCTGCTTTATTGTTAGTATATAGACATCCAAAGGATTTCTGTATATTGATTTCGTATCCTGAAATTGGTTGATCTTGAATAGCTGGGATGGCTACCCAAGGAACAAGAGTAAGAGTAGGAAAGGAAGAGAGGAAAAGGGTAGGAAGGAGAAGGGGGTATGTCAGGAGCATGCATGGTTTGGTCCTTAATGGTTTGTTATATCCTTACAACAACTGAAAAAGTGAAGGAGGATGGAATGTTTCCTTTTAAAAAATTTTTTTAAAAGATGTTATTTATTTATTTGACAGAGAGAGAGAGTGAGAAAGAGACAGCGAGAGAGGGAACACAAGCAGGGGAAGTGGGAGAGGGAGAAACAGGCTTCCAGCCAAGCAGGGATCCAGATGCAGGGCTCCATCCCAGGAGGCTGGGATCATGACATGAGCTGAAGGCAGACACCCAACGACTGAGCCGCCCAAGCGCCCTGGATGTAGTATTTCCCAATAGGCAATCAGTAGATAAGGGAAAATTTTCTTTTCTTTCTTTTTATTGAGATAGATGACATATAACATGTAGGTTTAAGGTATGCAGTGTGTTGATAGGCTATTTATATATTGCAATATGATTATCACCATAGGATTTTATAATATCAGATCTTATAACATAGTCTTTAATCTATTTTGAGTGGTATAAGAAAGGGTCTAGTCATTTGTCTGCTCGTTGTCCAGTTTTTCCAACACCATTTATTGAAGAGACTATGCTTTTGAGTACTATGCCATTGAGTATTTGTGTCTCCCTTATCAAATATTAGTTGATTCTAGGGGTGCCTGGCTGGCTTACTTGTTCTTGATCTTGGGGTCATGAGTTTCAGCCCCACATTGGGCATAGTAATTGCTTAAAAAAATTAGGTGATTGTGTATGTGGGGCTTTATTTTGGGGTCTTAATTCTATTCTGTATTTGTGCCAGTACTGTACTGTTTTGATTACTATAATTTTGTAGTGTAGTTTGAAAACAAGAAGTATGATACCTTTAGTTTTGTTCTTGTTTCTTAGGATTGCTCTGGTTATTCTGGGTCTTTTACAAATTTTGTTTTCCCTGTTTTTTTTTTTTTTTTAATTAAAAATGTCACTGGAATTTTGATAGGGATTACTTTATAAATGTCTGTTAGGTCCATTTGATATAATGCATGTATGGTCCAAATCCAGTAGTTCCTTGTTGATTTTCTGTCTGGATGATCTGTCCATTGCTGACAGTGGAGTATTGAAGTCCCCTACTATTCTTTTATTGTTGTCTATTTCTCCCTTCAGTTCTGTTAGTATTTAATATATATGTTAATATATTTAGGTGTTCTGTTGTTGGGTTGGTATATATTTATGATTGTTACATCCTCTTGATGAATTGACCTCTTTATCATTCTATAATGACCTTTTTTGTCACTTGTTACTGTTCTTGACTTAAAGTTTATTTTGTTTCATATAAGCATAACCAACCTCTCTTTCTTTTGGTTTTTACTTGTTTGGGATATCTTTTGTCATCTCTGCTTTCAGCCTGTGTGTGTCCTTAAATCTGAAGTTACCTTTAGTCCACCTATTTTTTTTTGGGGGGGGGGTCCTTTAAAAAAAAAATCCATTCAGCTATTATTTGCCTTTTTCTTGGTGAATTCAATCCACTTATATTTAGAGTTATTTGTTGATATATAAGGACTTAGTAATGCCATCTTATTAATTGCTTTCTGATTGTTTTATATTTTCATAGTTTCTTTTTCCCTCCGTTTATGCCTTTTATAAAGTGGTGTTTTTCTGTAGTGGTATGCTCTGTTTTTCCTTTCTTTCTCTTTTGAATCTGTTCTGTTTTTGCATTGTGGTTACCATGGGATTTATATAAAATATCTTATAGATAAAGCTGTCCCTTTTAACCCTATAACAACTTAACTTCAGTAGCATACAAAGCTCTATCTACCCTTTTACTGATGTGGGACTTGATCCCAGGGTCCTGGGATCATGACCTGAGATGCAGATGCTCAATGAAGGCAGATGCCCAACTGACTGAGCCACTCAGGCATCCCTACAATTACAGTTTTCTAAATCTGACTGTATGTTTCTCTTTACTGTTCTGTAGAATACTTTCATATATTCTCATGTCACCAATTAGTTTCTTCATTCATTCAGTTTGAAGAACTCTTTTCAGCATTTTTGCAAGGCAGATCTAGTGGTGATACACGTTCTCAGCTTTTGTTTGTCTGAGACAGTCTTCATTTCTCCTTCATATTTGAAGCTAAATTTGCCAGACTCAGTGTTTTTGGTCAACACTTTCTTTTAACACTGAATATGTCATTTCACTTTTCCTGGCACCGAGTTCTGCTGAAAAACTTGCTGATAGCCAAATGGGTGTTCCTTTCAGATTACAGTCTTTTTTCTGGCTGCTTTTAGGATTCTCTGTGTTTGTTTTTGACAATGTTATTATATTTTGTCTTGAAGAAGGTTTTTCTGCATTGAGATAATTGGGTGATCTATTAGCTTTGTGAACTTGGTCATCCAGCTGTATCCCCAGGTTTGGAAAGTTGACAGCTTTTATCTTTTTATTTTTTAATATTTATTTTTTTATTTTTTGGGAAGATTTTATTTATTTATTTGACAGACGGAGATCACAAGTAGGTAGAGAGGCAGGCAGAGGAGGAAGCAGGCTCCCTGCTGAGCAGAGAGCCCAATGTGGGGCTCCATCCCAGGTCCCCAGGATCATGAACTGAGTGAAGGCAGAGGCTTTGACCCACTGAACCACCCAGGCGCTCCCTGTCTTGTCTTTTTAAATAAACTTTCTGGCTCTCTGTTCTTTCTCAAATCCTGATTATTCTAATAGTTGTACATTTAATGTTATCCTGTAGATCATATAGGCATTCTGTGTTCTTTTTCATTCTCTTTTTCTTGTTCATTTCTGATCAGGTTATTTCAGAGTTTTTGTTTTCCAGCTCACTTATTATGTCTTCCATTTGATCTCCTCTACATAGAGATGCTCTCTATGGCATTTTTC
The DNA here is from genome assembly GCF_030435805.1 of Mustela lutreola. Classification (NCBI taxonomy): domain Eukaryota; kingdom Metazoa; phylum Chordata; class Mammalia; order Carnivora; family Mustelidae; genus Mustela; species Mustela lutreola. Next base: position 175,396,084 of record NC_081291.1, on the reverse strand, counting down.
ATTGCATTCATTGCATTTCTGTTTACTTCTTTTTTATGATTTCTCTCTCTTTGTAGATTTCTCATTTTGCTGATGTACTTGGTTGAATTGTTGAGTTTCCTTAACCAGCTATTTTGAATTCTTTATCAGGTAGCTTGTTAAATTCTGTGCCTTTGAGTTAGGTTATTGGAAGATTATTGTTATCTTTTGGTGATGATGTGTTTCCTGGATTTTTCATGTTCTTTTAGGTTTGCATTGCTCTTTTGGAGGCAGATACTACCTCAAATCTTTGCTAGTTACCTTCAAATGGGGTAGACTGTTCGTCCTGTAGTATCTGGGGTTTACTTCTCCTTATGTGGCTATGTCTTCACCACATTTTCGCTTCTTCATGTGACACAATTCTTAAGCTCTTATCTCTTCTCTGAGTCTTATAAACCACCAGGCTAGCTGTTGTTAACTTCTTTTGTTTTCTAGAAAGTGGCATTATAACTCAAGTTTCTGGTTTCTTCTTTGCTGATAGATATTAGTCTGTTTTTCTGATAGCACTCATTTATCAGACTTACACTTGCCACCTTACCTGGGAAGTGTATGCCAGGAGCTGTTGCAGAGTCAGAGAAGGTGTGAGTTTAGTACTCAGGGTGTTGGGCTGCTCGTGGGCTCGGTGGGGAGATTGTCAGGTGAGGTTCTCCCATAGGCTTATGGACCACCTTCCTGCTAAAGTTTTGAGCACAGTCAGCAGGAACTGCATCCCTTCAATGCCCTTTGATATTCTCATTTGCCTTTTTCCTGATCTTCTCCCTCCCACCAGTCGTGGAGGTCCAGCCTCAGTACTCTGGGTGCTGCCAGAGAGTAATGGGTTTCCCCACTGGCATCTCACTCAACAGGGATGGCTGGGCATTAACTCCCACTCTCCTTTTCCTGCTTGGGAGAGGGTGCTGTGAGAGTTCATCTGCACTGTGTTGTGTTGGGGAGGGATTGCACCAGCAGAGTTTCTGATTACCACTCCATGACACCACCAGGGGCATGCTGGAATCTCCTGCTCTAGGGAAAGCTGGATTTCCATCCATTCTTTTTTATTCCTGACTGTGGCCATAAGGGGTTGGGGTAGGTTCACTGGCTCTTCTGCAGCCTATGCTGAGTCTGTCTGCCTATTACCGGATGCACATGTGGGTGAGGCGCCTCAGTCCCTTGGCATCTGGTGCTGTTCCCCACAACTCCCACAAAGGCCCCTTTGTTTGTGGACAGATGCCTGTTGAGTTGTTGAAAGGGGAACAGAAAAGGAATGTCTTAGGCTGTTACATGCTGATGTCAATTCTGGTAAGACAAAATTTTCAGTCATTTTTGTTCCCTCTATTACTTTTTTTTTTTTTAAGGATTTTATTTATTTGAGAGAGAGAGAGAGAGAGCGTGCGCACGACCAGGGTGGGGGCAGAGGGAGAAGCAGACTCCCTGCTAAGCAGGGAGCCCCATGCGGGGGATATTTCCTGGGATTCCAGGATCATGACCTGAGCCGAAGGCAGATGCTTAATCAACTGAGCCATGCAGGCACCCCAAAAGACTATTTTAAAAAAGATCTTTTGTTTTTAAGTGATCTCTACACCTGACATGGGGCTCAAACTCACAACCCTGATATCAAGAGTTGCATGCTCTATACCAGCTGAACCAGCCAGATGCCCCAAAGAATTTTTTAGAAAAGTTTTACGTTTAAAGTGAAATTTTGGGGTACGTGACTGGCTCAGTGGGTTAAAGCCTCTGCCTTTGGCTCAGGTCATGATCCCAGGGTCCTGGGATCGAGCCCTGCGTTGGGCTCTCTGCTTGGTGGGGAGCCTGCTTCCCCCTTCTCTCTGCCTGCCTCTCTACCTACTTGTGATCTCTCTCTGTCAAATAAATAAATAATCTTTAAAAAAAAAAAAAAGAAAAAGTGCTCCATATCACTCGGCATCAGGGAAATACAAATCAAAACCACAATGAGGTATCACCTCACACCAGTTAGAATGGCTAAATAAACAAGTCAGGAAATGACAGATGTTGGCGAGGATGCGGAGAAAGGGGAACCCTCCTACACTGTTGGTGGGAATACAAGCTGGTGCAGCCACTCTGGAAAGCAGCATGGAGGTTCCTCAAAATGTTGAAAATAGAACTGCCCTATGACCCAGCAATTGCACTATTGGGTATTTACCCTAAAGATACAAACGTAGTGATCCAAAGGGGCACATGCACCCGAATGTTTATAGCAGCAATGTCCACAATAGCCAAACTATGGAAAGAACCTAGATGTCCATCAACAGATGAATGGATCAAGAAGATGTGGTATATATACACAATGGAATACTATGCAGCCATCAAAAGAAATGAAATCTTGCCATTTGCGACAACATGGATGGAACTAGAGCGTATCATGCTTAGCGAAATAAGTCAAGCAGAGAAAGACAACTATCATATGATCTCCCTGATATGAGGAAGTGGTGATGCAACATGGGGGCTTAAGTGGGTAGGAGAAGAATCAATGAAACAAGATGGGATTGGGAGGGAGACAAACCATAAGTGACTCTTAATCTCACAAAACAAACTGAGGGTTGCTGGGGGGAGGGGGTTTGGGAGAAGGGGGTGGGATTATGGACATTGGGGAGGGTATGTGCTTTGGTGAGTGCTGTGAAGTGTGTAAACCTGGTGATTCACAGACCTGTACCCCTGGGGATAAAAATATATGTTTATAAAAAAATAAAAAATTTAAAAAAAAATTAAAAAAAAAAGCAAAATTTTTTTTTTTATTATTAAGATTTTTAGTTTAATTCCAATGTAGTTAACATACAGTGTTATATTAGTTTCAGGTGTACAATATAGTGACTCAGCAATTCTATACATAATTACTCAGCTCATCATCATAAATGTACTCTCTTATCCCTTTCAGGTGTTTCACCCATCACCACCACTTTTCTTCTGATATGCTTTATTTATTATTATTATTTTTTAAGATTTTTATTTATTTATTGGACAGACAGAGATCACAAGTAGGCAGAGAGGCAGGCAGAGAGAGAGGAAGGGAAGCAGGCTTCCCGCTGAGCAGAGAGCCCGATGCGGAGCTCGATCCCAGGACTCCGGGACCATGACCAGAGCGGAAGGCAGAGGCCCCAACCCACTGAGCCACCCAGGTGCCCCTGATATGCTTTATTTTAAACAAGTACCTTCATTAAAGTTTTTTTTTTTTTTCAGCAAGAACTTAAAGCATATTTCAGAAGACATGGTTATAAAAGATGTATATAAAACATTTCATCCAAGAAAAATAGGATAAAAATTTTCTTCAAGTACACACAGAAGAATACCCTGGTAAAATCATAAAAACAGACATAACAAATATTAAAATTTATGGAAATTGAAATCATACCAAGTATATTTTTCAACCACAGTGGTACAAAACTAAAGATCAACAATAAAATAAAGCTGAAAAATCTACACTATAAATATTAAATATTTAATATGCAAATATTAAGCACTATACTACCGCAATTGACCTAATAAGATAGCAATTAGCAAAGCAAAATTTATCTCAAAACAAAAGGAAAAGACAATATTCCAAAACCTATGGGATGAAGCAAAAGCAGATGTTAGAGTGAAATTTATGCTATAAGTGTTTGTATTAAGAAAAAAATTTGAGGGGCACCTGGGTGGCTCAGTCAGTTAAGTGTTTGACTCTGGCTCAGGTCATGATCCCAGTGTCCTGGGATTGAGCCCCATGTCAGGTTCCCTGCTCAGGGGGCAGTCTGCTTCTCCCTCTGCCCCTCCCCCCAACTTGTGCACTGTGTTTCCCAAATAAAGGAATTTTAAAAAAATATTTTATTTATTTATTTGGCAAACAGAGATCACAAGTAGGCAGAGAGGCAGGCAGAGAGAGAGAGGGAGAAGCAGGCTCCCCGCTGAGCTGAGAGCCCAAACAGAGGGCTTGATCCCAGGACCCTGAGATCGTGACTTGAGCTGAAAGCAGAGGCTTAACCCCGTGAGCCACCCAGGAGCCCCTCAAATAAATAAAATCTTAAACCAAAAAAAAAGGGATGCCTGGGTGGCTCTGTCAGTTAAGTGTCTACCTTCAGCTCAGGTCATGATCCCAGTGTCCTGGGATCAAGCCCCATGTGGGGCTCTCTGCTCAGTGGGAGCCTGCTTTTCCCCCTCCCTCTGCTGCTCCCCCTGCTTGTATGCTCTCTATTTCTCTGTCAAATAAATAAATAAAAAAGAGCATAAAAATTAAAAAAAAAGTTGAAATAAACAACTTTACACCTCAAGGAACTAGAAAAAGAAGAAACTTACCTAATGTTTAGTAGAGAAGGAAACAAAAAATATAAGAAACAAATAAATAGAGACAAGAATAAATAATAACAAAATATTGAAAATAATGATCTGTTTAAAAAAATATATATTGGCAATGGTTTGATTACATTAAGAAGAAACAGAAGACTCAAAAACCAAAATGAGAAATGGAAGAGAAAACAATACAACAGATACCCACAGAAACACATTGTGTGGTAACAGATTACTATAAACAATTATATACTAAAATATCAGATAACTTAGGAAAAAACTCAGATAAATCCTAAAAACCCAGAATTCACCAAGATTGAATCATGAATCTTGGATCCAAGAGATAGAAAATCTTCTTGGACCAATAATAAGAATGAAGATTGAATTAGGAATCAAAAATCTCCCAGCATAGAAAAGCCTAAGACCTCCTGGTTTCATTGGTGAATTCTACTAAACATTAAAATACATAATAAATGACAGTCTTTATCCAAATGTTACCAATAGGGGGCTCAGTCGTTAAGCTTCTGCCTTCAGCTCAGGTCATGGTCCTAGGGTCCTGGCATTGAGCCCCACATCGGGCTCCCTGCTCAGTGGGAAGCCTGCTTCTCCCTCTTCCACTCCCCCTGCTTGTGTTCCCTCCCTCGCTGTGTCTCTCTCTGTCAAATAAATAAATGAAATCTTTAAAAAAAAATGTTACCAATAATAGAATAGAGGGAACACATTCAAAATCATTTCATGAGGCCCGTATTACCCTGGTAACAAGCAAAGAAAAACAATACAAGAACCAGGGTATTTGGGTGACTCAGTCGGTTTAGTGACTGACTCTTGATCTCAGCTCAGGTCTTGATCTCAGGATCCTGAGTTCAGGCCTCACAGTGGGCTCAGTGCTGGGCATGGAGCCTGCTTAAAAAACAACAACAACAACAAACAATACAAGAACAAAAAAATCTACTTTTTCCAATAAAGAATTGCTACTCAGACTGAATTTTCTGTTGATATCTATTTGCATCTACCTCCACGCCCTCATTCTCAATCTGCAGGTGTCTTTAGGTCTAAAATGAATCTTTCGTAGGCTTAAAGCAAAATTGACAGGAAATGTTTTGTGCTGATCTCAGCCTTTGAATTACCACTCTTGTTGCTGGACTGGCTCTTGTGGTTCTTACTATGACTGCAAGCAGGAAACCTTGAAAAACAACAACAAGTTTTATTATTCATAGGTTCTGGAGGGCATACATCACACCTGGGGCAACACAGTGAGGTCATAGGTAGAGAAAGAGATAAAGAGTGTGAACCTGGGGTTCTGCTATTTTGGGGGGAATCTAAGGACAGGGGCCTGGGGTTTCACGGGTTCACTCTTTATTGGTGAATTTAAAACATAAAAGTGGAATTTAGAACACAGGAAATGGTCACTTATCTAAATCTACCAAGATCTCTAAAGCAAAGGAGCCTGTTGGGGGAGGTGGTGACCTGGCTCTTTGTGTAGTCTTGTGGCTGGCATTGTGTTTTTCTGTGATAGGGGTCTTAGAAGTGGCTACCTCTTTGAAGTGCATGCCTTAGCAATCAAAACTGAGGTCAAAATTCAGGCACTTGGATTATGGGGGGGGGGAGCCCAACAAAAACAAAAGCAACTACCAGGGCTTACACTGTAGTAGGAAGATTACAGAGATTTCCCATATACTCTTGGTCCCTTTACATCTTAGCCTCTCCCATCATTATTATTTGCCAGAATGGTACATTTTCTTTTTTTAACATTTTATATATCTATTTGACAGGGAGAGAAAGCAAGTGAGCACAACTAGGGGGAGCAGTGGGCACTGGTAGAGGGAGAAGCTGGCTCCCTGCTGAGCAAGACCACGGAATCATGACCTGAGCCCAAGGCAGGTGCTTAACGACTGAGCCAGCTAGGCACCCCTGGAATGGTACATTTTTTTAACCAAGGAAAAACCTACCTTGACCTACCATAATCATCCAAGGGCCATAGTGCACCACCCTAGGGTTCTCTGTTGGTATTGCATATTCTATAGGTTTAGACAAATGTATAATGACATCTGTCATTATAGAAATGACAGATATAATTATACATTTAGTAATTCATTATAATTATATAATTATATATATAATAATTCATTATAGTAATCATACGGAGTATTTTTTCTCCTTAAAAATCCTCTCTGCTTTGTCTGGCATTTCCTTTTTTCTTTTTTTTTTTTGGTAGGGTTTTTAAATTTCATTTTATTATATTTAAATTCAAGTAATTAGCATACCGTGTATTTTTAGTTTCAGAGGTAGAGTTCAGTGATTCATCAGTTGCATGTAACACCTAGTACTCATTACATCAACTTAATGCCCATCACCCAATTATACCAAACCCCTACCCACCTCCTCTCCAGCAACTCTCAGTTTGTTTCCTTAAGAGTCTCTCATGGTTTGTCTCCCTCTCTGATTTCATCTTTATTTTCCCCTCCTTTCTCTTTGATTCTATGTTTTGTTTCTTAAATTACACATATGAGTGAAATCATATAATTGTCTTTCTCTGATTAACTTCTTTCATCTAGCATAATACCCTTTAGTTCTTCTATCCACATTGTTGCAAATTTTAAGATTTCATTTTTTATGGCTAAGTAATATTCCATTATACATGCATACCACATCTTCCTTATCTGTTTATCTGTTGATGGGAATTTCTATAGACTAGCTTTTGTGGACATTGTTACTATAAATGTTGGGGTGCAGATGCCTCTTTGGATCACTGTTTGTAGGCTTTGGATAAATACCTATTAGTGCAATTGCTGACTTATAAGGTGTTTCTATTTTCATCTTTTTGAGGAATATCCATATGGTTTTCCAGAGTGGCTGCACCAGCTTGCATTCCCAACAGCGTAGGAGGGCTCCCCTTTCTCCACATCCTGCCAATGTCTGGTTCATTTTAGCCATTCTGGCTGGTGTGAGGTGGTATCTCACTGTGTTTTTGATTTGTATTTCCCTGATGCCTAGTGATGTGGAGCACTTTTTCATGTGTTGGCCATTTGGATGTCTTCTTTGGAGAAGTGACTGTACATGTCTTCTGCCCATTTCTTGATTATATTGTTTATTCTTTGGTGTTGAGTTTGGTAAGTTTTTTAAAGATTCTGGATACTAGTCCTTTATCTGAAGATGTGCACATATCTTCTCTCATTTGGTAGGTTGTCTTATGGATTTGTCAACTATTTCCTTTGCTGTGCAACAAAGCTTTTTATCTTGATGAAGTCCCAATAGTTCATGTTTGCTTTTGTTTTCCTCGCCTCCAGAGACATATCTAGCAAGAAGCTGCGGTGGCTGAGGTCAGAGAGGTTGCTGCTTGTGTTCTCCTCTAGGATTTTGATGGATTCCTATCTTACATTTAGATCTTTCATCCATTTTGAGGTTATTTTAGTGTATGGCATAAGAGAATGGTCCAGTTTTGTTCTTCTACATGTAGTTGTCCAGTTTTCCCAACACCATCTGTTGAAGATACCATCTTTTAAAAAAATGTTTTTAAAGATTTATTTATTTGACACAGAGAGAGAGAACATGAGAGAGCACAGCAGAGGGAGCAGCAGAAGGAGAGAGAGAAGCCGACTCCCTGCTGAGCAGGGAGCCTGATGTGGGGTTTGATCCCAGGACCCTGGGACCATGACCTGAGCTAAAAGCCTACGCTTAACTGACTGAACCACCCAGGTTCCCCGAGACCATCTTTTTTCCACTGGCTATTCTTTCTTGCTTTGTTGAAATTAGTTGAGCATGGAGTTGAGAGTCCATATTTGGATTCTCTGTTCTTGGCATTTCTTTTCCATTCTTTCTCGGAATTTCCACCTCCTTGCATTGCCCATCTGTTCTTTCATGTAGTCTGCTTTTTCCCTTTGAGGTCTTAGCATATAAATCATAGTTGTTTTAAATTACGGGTCTCATTATTCCTACAACTCTGTCATATCTGAGTCTGCTTCTGATTTTTTTAAAAATGATTTTATTTATTTGTTTGACAGAGATCACAAGTAGGCAGAGAGGCAGGCAGTGGGGTTGGGGGGAAGCATGCTCCCTGCTCAGCAGAAAGCCCAATTTGGGGCCCAATCCCAGGACCCTGAGATCATGACCTGAGCCGAAGGCAGAGGCTTAACCCACTGAGCCACCCACTTGCCCCTGGTTCTGATGTTTGATTTGTGTTTTCAAGCTATGTTTTTTTTGTTTTTTAGTATGTCTTATAGTTTTTTGTTGAAAGCTGAATGTGATGTACTGAGTAAAAGGAGTTCTGATAAATAAGCTTTTAGTTGTGAGATGGTGAGGTGTGGGAGAAGTGAAGTGTTTTATAGTCCTATGAGTAGGTCTCAGTCCTTTGGTGAGCCTTTGCTACTGGACTATGAATTTCAGAAGTTCTTGTCAGGGGCGCCTGGGTGGCTCAGCTATTAAATGTCTGCCTTCAGCTCAGGTCATGATCCCAGGGTTCTGGGATCAAGCCCTGAATTGGGGTCCCTGCTCAGTGGGAAGCCTGCTTCTCCTTCTTCCAATCCCCTTGCTTGTGTTCCCTCTTTTGCTCTCTCTGTCAAGTAAATAAATAAAATCTTTAGGAAAAAAAAAGTTCTTCTCAGTCTTCACCCTATACAACTCGAGTTGGATAGATGGTTAGAATGGGCTGGACCTGGGTATGTCCCTTACCCCAGTTTGGTTAGGTGCTGATGAAACCCAAAGAGATTAGGCTTTGGTAAAATAGTTTCTCTTAAGGGCAGACCTTGTCAAGAACAGAATGTTCTGTTGTATTTCCAAATGATTCCTTTTCTTCTTCTTCTGCTGGAACCATGAGGGTTTTTTTCCCCGCTGATACTGACTGTGGGAACCTGATTGAGCTCCTGGAGGTAAAATTCATAGAAGCGTGGAGATCTTCCTGTGACTTTATTCCTCATCTTGATTTCACTGTGTTACAAAAAGGTAGCTCTGTAAAAGTAGTGAACTCTGATTTTTGAAGCAATGTCATCCCAAGTAGTTTTATTAAAGTTAAACTGAAGCAGAGGTGCATTTGATTGATATAAGGAAATTTATTATAGCTGTCTGTGGTTTCTGTTTTTGTGTTTTTTTTTTTTCTCTTCAGTACTTGGACCATGAGACTGTTTCAGCTACATTCATCGACAGTAGTGGACAGTTTGTTTCCTCCCAGGTGACAGGAGTTAACCGGAATCCTTACTGTGGCTATGAGCATCAGACTCTGTCTAGCCGGGAGCGCATGGAGGAGGACTCCTTGCTGGCTGCCCTACAATGGCAGGTGCCTGATGTGGGTCCGGTCCCCTTTCTGAAGAGCACTGACCCTTCTTCCAGCTACTTTGTTATCTTGAACTCTGCAGCCTTCTTCAAGGTGGGAAGCCAGCTAGAAGTGCTGGTTCACGTACAGGATTTTCAAAGAAAGCCCAAGAAATATGGTGGAGATTACCTGCAGGCCAGAATCCACTCACCTAAGTTGCAGGCAGGGGCTGTGGGCAGAGTGGTAGACTACCAGAATGGGTTTTACAAAGTATTTTTCACTTTGCTGTGGCCGGGCAAGGTTAAAGTGTCCATATCTCTTGTCCACCCTACTGAAGGGATCAGAGTTCTTCAGCACCTACAGGAAGAGAAACCACACAGGGTCTATTTCAAGAGTCTCTTCCGTTCAGGAAGAATTTCTGAAACCACGGAGTGCAATGTGTGTCTTCCTGGGAATCTGCCCCTGTGTAACTTTACAGATCTCTACACTGGAGAACCCTGGTTCTGCTTCAAACCAAAGAAGCTCCCATGCAGTAGTAGAATTAACCATTTCAAAGGTGGATACCTGAAGGGCCTTCTAACTGCTACAGAGAATGCTTTCTTCCAGAGGTACGTGCTCCTTGTTCTAGGGGCTAATTTAAGGGTCCTTTCCCACTGTTTTTGTCCCAGTTAGGAGACTTTCTTGTTTTGGTTATTTCCTTCATATATTTCTCTGAACATGGCCCAGTTTGGGAAAGGTAGTGAATAAGAAAATATTTGTATTTTGTGAATAGTTTTTATTTATTTATTTTTAATTTATTTAGGTTCTTTTTATTTTTTAATTTGTTAATTGTGTGTGTGTGTGTGTGTGTTTTAAGTCACAGGTGTGCAACTTTACTTCATTAGTTAAATCCCTTATGATAAATAACAGAATTAAGTCAGAATTAAATATATATACATGTATATTTACTTCAAAGAAAAATGGAAAAAGGAAAACCTCAAAACCAAAGTGTATTGCCCTATTAAGAATATCTAATGTACATCAAAGAATTGGAAAACAGGTATTTTTACCAAAGTACAATGTCACTAGGACATATGAATTGTAATTATAAAACCAAGTTTGGAAACACAAAGGGACCACTGGCAGGGACACAGAACAATGAGCAGGTGCTGTGGGAGTAATAGCTTCTTTTTATTTTTAAGTAATCTTTGCACCCAACGTGGGGCTTGAACCCCTGAGATCAAGTTGCATGCTCCACTGACTCAGTGACTAAGCCAGCAAGGTGCCTCCTTGTGAATAGTTTTTAAAAAGTGAAACTAAGACCTTATTCCAGTTCAAATTAAAGGCTTTTTTACCCTCCTATCTGTGTTTTACTTCAGAACTACATAGCACATCTAGAGCTGTCTAAGAAAAATAACTTATTCACAGAACAGATAAAAAAATCATCCAAGAACTAGAGGTCTTATAGTCAGGCTAGTGGTTTAGCTTCATGTCTAATAAAATAAAAAAAGAAGTTCAATTGGCATATTATCAGTTGTTAAAATCATATAAACATGTATTGATAGAAAAAAGACTATGGGGGTGCCTGGGTGGCTCAGTTGTTAAACATCTGCCTTTGGCTCAGGTCATGATCCTGGGGTCCTGAGATCGAGCCCCGCATTGGGCTCCCTGCTCCACAGGAAGCCTGCTTCTCCCTCTCCCACTCCCCCTGCTTGTGTTCCCTTTCTCACTGTGTATCTCTATCAAATAAGTAAATCTTAAAAAAAAAGAAAATAGACTGAATATGATAACATTGCTGGGTTGATTTAATGATAAGAATGGAAAGCTAGGAATATCATAGCCAACTCTATTTTTAAAATTAATAGTTGAAATTTTTGTTTTACTGTGTACAAATTTGTTTTTGAACAAAATTATAAAACTTTTTCAGTATAATGATCAATATATGGAATAGTGTGCAGATTAGAATGTATATGGGATCAGTTCAAATTAAGATGTTTTCTTCAACATCCCATGTAGTTCTGAAGTAAAATAGCATACCTAAGGAAAAAAAGTTAGAAAGCGTATGGCCAAAATGTCCCATTATTTGAAAGAATGTAGAAATGTCTTTTATTTTTTAATGAAATACATAATTTAAAAAAATATTCCCTGGCAGAGGGGTAGTTTTGTTGAGCACATCTAGGCAACCCTAAAAAGTTTTATGTTTTATGTCCTCTCTTTCCTCAGTGGGGGAGAAGTGCCTACCATAAGGTATATAAGGCTACAGGAGCTTCTACAATAAAGGCCTTTGATTTTTCACTTCTGGAGTCAGCTTTTGGTCTGACCAGTTTTGTTTTTGTTTTTTTTTAAAGATTTTATTTATTTATTTGAGAGAGAGATCAGAAGTAGGCAGAGAGGCAGGCAGAGAGAGGGAAGCAGGCTACCCTCTGAGCAGAGCCATCATGACCTGAGTCTTGGAAGGCAGAGGCTTAACCCACTGAGCCACCCAGGTACCCTGGTCTGACCAGTTTTAAATACTTTATTTGGTGGATCCATGCCATGCTGTTAGAAGGCCAGCAGAGGGAGCACTACTCAATGTATTTCCTGCTACTTCAGTGTAGAGAAAAACTCTGCACACAATGACTTTAGCTTTAGTTTATCTTGGGTTTGATGTCAGAGAAGCTCTTTATCAGTGAGGTCAGGAGATTATTTCAGTTCTGTGTACTTTTTGCCAGTGTGTGAACACTGCTCAGTTACTCCCCTTTTAGAGTTGTGTTGTCAGTCCACTTAGTGGCTTAGCAAAACAGAGGAAGTATAGCTTGTAATTTATTGAAATTTCATGTGGAAAAAGTAGGAAAAAGGCTAGAAAATTTTTAAAATTTAAGAATATTCCTGACACCAAATCCTACCATTAAAAACCAGAAAACACCTATGAGTCATGAAGGATGAAATAATGTATGTCCCTGTCCTTACTTGCATATCCTGGATAAGTCTAGCTGATGGCTCTTTGTAGGAGAATCACTTTGTGGTAGAATCATTAGGAAATTCTAGTTCCTCGAAGTTTTCTGGGAAAATAGTGTTGAGGTGGCATTTTTGGAAACTAAACATTTGATAGTACTGATGCTGATTTTATTTTTTGCATTGTTTTCTCTGTTTTGTACCAGCTAAATGAGGAGAAAAAGCAAAAGATTGAAACTGATCTTTTGAGGTGTTCTTGGGTGTACTGTTTTGAGTGCATGGCCTGAATATGTTAGACTGATAACCATTTTTACCTTTCTTGCTTGGTGGCTTATAACATTGCTTAATTCAGAAAGGATTAAGAAGCTTTGGTTCTCTAAATTACAACTGGACAATTAAAGTGCTCTCATCTTTGGTTCTTCACTCCTAAGGGGAAAAAGTGTTGGTTTTAGAAAGAACAATACTTTGCTTAAATGATCTTATTAGTATAAAGGAAGGCCTTTTGAAAGAATGAGCTTCTCATGTGAAAAGCTTCCCATATATTTCCAGCATAATTTAATCTTTTTCTTTCTAAGTTTGTGTTTAAAAAAAACCTTTTGAGTCATTAGAAACACTACAGGAATAATAAGAATGACCATCCACCTGTTTGTTACTTAGATTTACAGTTGTTACTATTTTGCTACATTTGCTTTCTCTTGCTTTCTCTCTGTAGGTGGATGTCTGTGTAATTCCCCCCACCCCCATCCCCTACCTCCCACCATTTGAGAGTAAGTTACAGACATCATGGTGTTGCACCTCTCAGTATGAGTCTCCTAGCACATGCACTCTCCAGTATGTAACCAGAGCAGAGTTATCACACTTAGGGCATTTATCACTGATACAATACTGATATCTAATACGTAGTGCTTACTCACGTTTCTCTGGTTGTTCCAGTAATGTCCTTTGTGGCTGTCTTTTTTATTTTATAACAATGTATCTATTTATTTTATAGAGAGAGAGAGAGAGTATGAGCATGAAGCAGATGAAGAGGGAAAGACAATCTTAAACCGAGTCCACTAAGCCGAGTCCACATTCACACAGGGCTCAATCCCACCACCCTGAGATCACAACTTGAGTGAAAACCAAAAGTTGCGTGCTCAAGTGCCTGTGTCACCCAGGTGCCCCTTTTTATTTCTCAAAAGGATTTACTTATTTATTTTTGTTTAATTAATCTATGTTTTTGTTTTTTACTTTTGGTGGCGCAGTAGGTTTAAGCGCGTAGGACTCTTGGTTTCTGCTCAGGTCCTTATCTCAGAGTCTTGAGACCAAGCTGGGTGTCATGTTCCATGCTCAGCGTGGTGTATGCTGAAGACTTTCTCTCCCTCTCTCTACGCACTCCCGTCCCCCACTCTCTTTCTGTCTCTCTCTCAAAGAAATAAATCTTAAAAAGAAAAAAAGAGACTTATTTTAACTACTCTAACCTGTGATCATACATAGTGTGTTTAGTTAGCTCTTTAATCTCTTTTAATTTGGAAGAGGTCTCTAGCTTGTTTTTTTGCAATATTGAGAATTTGGGTTGGGCTCTGCTGTCAGCAGTCTGTTTGTCCCTCTCCTTCCCCCTCTCTGCTGCTCATACTTTCTCTCTCTGTCTCTCAAATAAATAAATAATATCTTTTTAAAAAGTTTTAAAAATAATTTTGATGTCATTGTTTTGTAGGTTGGCCCTTAGTTTGGATTTGCTCCTTTATTGTTTCTCCGTGACCAAATTGATATTAAACATTTTTACAAGAAAATTACAAGGGGGAAATTTTCTTCTTTTCTTTACCTCAAGGCTTTCTCATGAAAGTGATCTATTTATGCTATTTTAGAAGTCATGTCTTCTCTTAAATGCCACTTATTTAAGCCATTTTCTAGTTAGTGCTCGATACAGTTGAGCCTGAAAACCACAGGCATGGGGGGCTCCAATCACCCGCAGACTCTGTCCGAAATCTGCTCTAATTTCTGACTCCCTAAAAGCTAAATTACTGATATCTGACTGTTGACAGGAACCCTTACAGTTGATTAACACATATTTCATATGCTACATATGTTATGTACTGCATTCTTACAGTAAAGTAAGCTAGAGAAAAAATAATAAGGGACATTTACAGTACTGTACTGTATTTATTGGAAGAAATCCACTTATAAATGGACCTGCACAGTTCAAATCCATGTTGTTTAAGGGCCAACTGTACTGCCCTTCTTTGTTTTTTTATTTCTCTCCCCCATTAGAATGTCAGTTCCATGAAGGAGGAGATGCTGTGTGTTTTGTGTACTGTTTTATCCCTGACATCTAGGACAGTGCCAGGCACATGGTAGAAGCTTAAGAGTTATTACTCTTTATTTTTTCTAGGTTTATTTATTTATTTGAGGGAGAGGGGAAGAGAGAGAGAAAGCACATGCAGTAGGAGGGGCAGAGAGAGAGGGAGAGAGCATCTTAAGCAGGCTTTGTGCTGAGCAGGAAGTCTGACTTGGGGCTCAGTCTCATGATCCTGAGATCATGACCTGAGCCAAAACCAAGAGTCAGATGCTTAACTGACTGAGCAACCCAGGCACCCCAAGAATTATTTATTTTATTTTATTAAAAAAATATTTTAATTCCAGGGATCCTGGGTGGCTCAGTTGATTAGGCGTCTGCTTTTGGCTTAGGTTGTGATCTCAGGGTCCTGGAATCAAGCCCTGCATCAGGCTCCCTGCTCAGCTGGGCGCCTGCCTCTCTGTCTCCTTCTGCCTGCTCTCCTTGCTTGTTCTCTCTTTCCTTCTCTGTCAAATAAATAAATAAAATTAAAAAGAAATTAGAAAGTTAGCATTTTATTTTATTTGTTTTTGGTCTAAGCATAGGAGGTAATTATTGTGACCCAGTTTCTGGCATAGTTATAGCAAGTTTTCAGTACTTTCCCCCTGGACTCGACTCTCCCCCACTTTCTCACACAGCCCTCCATCAAATATTTTCCAAGCCTGGACTCTAGTCCAGGGCCTGTGCTAAGTGCTGAAGACAAAAGGTGAGTGAGACATAGTCTGTGTCTTTGAGGAGTGTATGTCTTGGAAAGAGACACTCCAGAGTCATAGTAATGATGAACAGAGTATGGCAAGCACGTATCTGGGGACAGGTGTCTTCAGTAGGGACTTGTCTCTGTTCTGGGCAAGGCCTAAGGAATCTGACATGTAACTTAATTCTACAAGGATTTGTAGCCTGAAAATTAGATAGTGACATTCTCATCAGTGTGAGCCATTTTTTGAGTCCAAGGGGAATAAGTAATTCGGACCAGAATTTGTCATTTTGGAGCTTATACTGTCACTGGTAAGCAGTGAAAAATTAAAAACCTATTTAATTTTTATTCACTTTATATATCTATATAACCTGCTTATTATAAGAGACATAGTTTATGAATTGTGCTGATTAACATTTATAAGGATATTTCATCTTAGGGTTCTGTGAAATCATACCTGTTTTTTTATTTGCAAATGAAGATACACATATATAAGAAAATAAATGTTCTTGAATCTAAGCTTGTACTGTTTTATTCCTTCTAAAGTGGTGTCAATATCAAAATGCCAATCAACTCCAGTGGACCTGATTGGGTGACTGTGATTCCCAGGAGAATAAAAGGTAAAAAGGAATGAGCATGATGATTTGTTGTTTTTCTTACTAAATGGGTGAGGCTCTCTGGTTTCACTAATGTTATAAAAACTTTTTTCCTCCTTTTAATATGCCGTGGACATTAAATTAGTATGCCATGGATATACTTCTGGGCACAATTGAAAATACTGAAAGAGCTTTTTGATTAAAATAAATCAGACCTTATGTGTATGATCTTGGGCTTTGCTATTTATACTCCTGTAAAAGTCATCTTCTTCCTCCTTTCCCCTCTCTGATTGGCTCCTCAGGAGCCTTCAGTGCTACACTGTCCAATATGGTAGCTACTTTGCTATTTAAGTTAATGAAATAACTAAATACAAAAATAAAATAAAGTCTAAAATTTAGTTTTTACGTCACACATCTTCAGGAGCCATGTGTAGTTAGTGGCTGCCATGTTGAACGCATTTTATTTTATTTATTTATTTTTCTAAAGATTTTATCTATTTGTTTGACAGAGACAGTGAGGGAGGGAACAGATGCAGGGGGAACAGCAGAGGGAGAGGGAGAAGCAGGCTTCCCGTGCAGCAGGGAGCCTGATGTGGGGCTTGATCCCAGGACCCTGGGATCATGACCTGAGTGGAAGGCAGACGCTTAACAACTGAGCCACCCAGGTGCCCCGTGGACAGCATTTTTGATAAAATGTACCCATTATTGCAGAATTTCTGTCAAATATCAGTGCACTAGAGATACTCAAGAATGTGTATAAAACTGTCAGGAATTTTTGAAATCAGAAGCATCGGGTTAGTTAATGGCAGTTTTCTCAAAGTGTGATCTCTGTGTTAGCAACATTGACATTCATGCAGACTTGCTAGAACTGCAGATACTCAGGTCTTATCTCAGGCTACTGAATCAGAAACTCTGGGGTATAGGGCCCAGGAATCTGTGTTTTAACCTTCTAGGTGATTTTGATTCATTGGTATGGGATATTAAAAGTAAGACAATGAAATTCTGGAGTAAATGTGTGTGTGTGTATATATATATATATATATATATATATATATATATATTTTTTTTTTTTTTTTTTTCAGAGTAGATGTAAATAGCTATGGTGACTTTTAGGAAGAAAGGATGAATATTATTAAGGAAGCTTATGCAGATGGTAGGCTTAGTCCTTTTAGCTGCTGAAAGCATGTATGTATAGTCCCCCATACACAGATATTGCAAACACTGATGCCGCAGGGCCAGAGTATATAATACATGTGAATCTAGTCATATATGAAACATCATCAGTGGAAATACTTTTATTTGCCTGGGCCTCCCCCTCCGTATTATCCCCCACAGTCCTGCACCCTTCACACTTGTGTCTGACACCTCAGGAGGCCCCGTCCCACTACCACATCTACCCTTCTCTGCCACAGTCTCAACCTTCTGCCTAGCCTGCCTTGTCCCTGGGTGTCTAATGGGATAGTCAATGACTGGAGCTTTGGATGGTTTATCTGCATCTGACAGGTCTTGGTGTTCAGCCAAGAAGTGGTTGTAGGTTTGTGATATACTGTTCTGTTTAGAGAGAAGACAGATTTAGTAACCAGTGAGACTTTTGATGGATTTTTATTTTTATTTATTTATTTTTGAGATTTTATTTATTTACTACAGAGGGAGAATGAGTGTGGGAAAGGGTAGAGGGAGAGGGAGAGAGACAAGTAAACTCCTTTTTGAGCAGGGAGCCCTTTGCTGGGCTGGGTCCCATGCCCCTGAGATCATGACCTGAGCTGAAGTCAATCACTTGATGGATTTTTTTTTTCCCCCCCCAGAAGGGAAATCTTTTTTTTTTTTTTTTGAAGATTTTATTTATTTGTCAGAGAGAGGGAGAGAGCACAAGCAGGGAGAGCAACATACAAAGGGAGAAGCAGGCTCCCTGCTGAACAGGGAGCCCAGTGTGGGACTCAATCCCAGGATACTGCTATCATGACTGGAGCTGAAGGCAGATGTTAAACTGATTGAGCTACGTAGGCATCCCATCCCCTTGATGGATTTTTAGAGTAGGAAAGGAACCATAAATCAATAGGAGCATAATAGCCTGGCTTTGAGAAGACCATCTCAGAGCTGGAACAGAATTGGAGAGAAAAGAGAAGGGCAATTGCTTTATATAATTAGACCCAGTTTAGGAGAACTTCACTGCAGTTCACACTTGTTACCAGCAGGGTGCACTCATGGGCTAGCATCCTTCTCTTCCTCCCTCTTTTTTTTTTTTTTAAAGATTTTATTTATTTATTTGACAGAGAACACAAGTAGGCAGAGAGGCAGCAGAGAGAGAGAGAGAGAGAGAGAGAGAGAGAGAAGCAGGCTCTGCACTGAGCAGAGAGCTCAATGCGGGGCTCAATCCCAGGATCCTGGGATCATGACCTGGGCCGAAGGCAGAGGCTTTAACCCGCTGAGCCACCCAGGCACCCCTCTTCCTCTCTTTATCTTCCTCCCTTCTTCCTTCCTTCCTCTTTTTTTTTTTTTTTAAACACTGTTTTTTTGGTTTTTAGATCATTTTAAACTTACATATGAGTTACAGAAATAGTACAAAGTTCCTGTACAGCCTACACCCAGCTTCCCCTTATGCTAACATCTTATATAACCACATAATACTTTCAAAACTAAGATTTTAACATAAGTATAATATTATTAACTACACTGTAGGGTTTGTTTAGATTTCATTATTTCCACTCATGTCCTTTTTCTGTTCCAGAATCCAGTGCAGGATCCCACATTGCATTTAGTCACCGTGTTTCCTTAGTCTTCCCTCTATGACATTATCTTAGGTGACTCTTAACTTTGAAGAACATTGGTCAGATATTCTTTAGAATGTTTCTAGCTTTGGATTTGTCTAATGTCTAATGTTTTCTAATGATTGGAGTGAGACCATGCATTTTTGGAAGAACAGAACAGAAATGCTGTGTCCTTTTAGGAGAGGACATGATATTGATAGGTATTGTTAACGATGTTACCTTTGATCATTAGGTTCACATGGTGTCTGTCAGGGTTCTCTCTTCTTTATATTTATTCTGTATTCTGGAGAGATGCTTTGAGATGGTGGAAGGCTGAATAATGGCCTCAAAGATATCCAGATCTTAGTCTTTCAAATTTGTGAATGTTGCTGTCTATGGATGGTAAAGGAAACTTTGCATGTGTGATTAAGTTAAGGGTCTAGAAATGGGG
Source organism: Mustela lutreola (assembly GCF_030435805.1). Lineage (NCBI taxonomy): Eukaryota > Metazoa > Chordata > Mammalia > Carnivora > Mustelidae > Mustela > Mustela lutreola. The sequence goes on along the minus strand of NC_081291.1, from coordinate 175,376,852 downwards.
AGAGATTATCTGGATAATCTGAGTGTCCCCTAAGTGCAACCACAAGTATCCTTTTAAGAGGGAGGCAGAGGGAGATTTCATACAGAAGCAGAAGGCTGTGTGACAACGGAAGCAGGGAGAGACTTGAAGATGCCCAGCTGCTGGCTTAACATGTGGAGAAAGGGGCCATGAGTCAGAAAACACAGCCCTAGAAGAGGCAATGAGACAGATTGCTCCCTGGCTCCTCCTGAGAGAGCATGGCCTTACTGAGACCTTGGTTTTGGCCCAGTTATATGGAATTTGGACTTCTGGCTCCCAAAATGGAAAGAGAATCAATTTGTGTTGTTTTAAGCCACTAAATATGTGGTAACTTGCTATAGTAGCCACAAGAAACTACTCTCCAGATGTCTCTATATTAAAACAGGATGTAAATGCCTGTTTCTGCTTACACTTTCACCCACTAATTTTTACATTCATTAGTAGATCTTGCCAGTAGCAATTATTTCTGTAGTATGTAATCCTCATTTTTTAATCTCTCATTCCTAAGACAGTTATTAATTGGAATTTTTCCGTAAGAAAGAGTTTTCCCCTTTTTCTTGTTTGTTTAATTATGGCATTACAGGCTTATGACTCATGATTATTTATTTCATTCTTTTTTTTTTTTTTTAAGATTTTATTTATTTATTTGACGGATAGAAATCGCAAGTAGGCAGAGCAGCAGGCAGAGAGAGAGAAGAGGAAGCAGGCTCCCTGATGAGTGGAGAGCCCGATGCAGGGCTCGATCCCAGGACCCTGGGATCATGACCTGAGCTGAAGGCAGAGGCTTTAGCCCACTGAGCCACCCAGGCGCCCCTATTTATTTCATTCTTTAGGTTATTACTTAATTCAATTGTTATTTGTTTTGTTGCTCTAATTGCTCCGGTTTTGGCAATTGGGAACTTCTTCCATTAGGCTCCTGTGCCCCTTTGACATGCTGTCATTCCCTGCTCCCCCCCCCCCCACCCCCAGTGTAAGCACTTCCTTATTTTCTGGCCCCACAATATATTTCAGACCCATCTTGTATTTTCTTGCCCTGTCTTTCTACTTTTATTATTTTACTTATGAATCCTGTTTTTCGAAGGCTTTTATTCCTTACCAGCTCTTTAAATGTATTAGTTAACTTATTTTCCTACAAGTTAAAATTATTCTAAGAAGCATATTTAGTCTGTTGAATTGTTCAAGATTACCTGTCTACCCCCAAGCGTAGGTATAATTCTAGTCAAATTAAGGAACCATAGGGACAAGATCTGGTTTCTGACAGGCTTTCCCAGTGTCAGAATTGCTGTTGACTTTTCATTAACACCTATCCTATGGTCCCTAGACCATCATAGCCTAATAAAAGCCTTCATGGCTTCTAACCTCACCAACTAAACTAGAGCTCATTTTTGGGGGAGCTTACTGGGAGTTTGGGATAAAACTAGATCAAATAGCAATAGAATAAACACTCACATCTTTGTAGCCCTTTGCTATTTTATCTTTTGAGGGGTATCTTACACACAATAGAATGCATGGATTGTAAATATATAGTACAATGGAAATTTGCATTTATATATGTCTTTGTAACTGTGGTAGTTCACTTCTAAGATGACTCCCAGGGACCCATGTTCGTATATAATTCTTTTTCTCTCGAGTGTGGAAAGGACCTGCAGATATGATGGGATATCACTCCAATGATTTGATTATGTAACAAAGTTGACTTTAAAAAAATATGCTACCCTAGGTAAACCTGACCTAATTGGATAAGCCCTGAACAGGAACCAGGTTCTTCTTGAAGAGAGTTGAAATGTGAGAAGGCTTCCATGTAAGGGAGATACTTTGTTACTGGGTCTAAAGGTGGAGGAGACCATGTGGCCACAAAGGTAGGCAGGTTCTAGGAACTGAAGGGCATTCCCTGATTGATGATCACCAAGGAAACAAGAAACTCAGTCTTAGAACCACAAGGAACTGAATCTGGCCAACAATTATTTTTTTATTTTTTATTTTTTTAATTAACACATAATGTATTATTTATTTCAGGGGTACAGGTCTGTGAATCATCAGTCTTACACAATTAAGAGCACTCACTGTAGCACATACCCTTCCCAATGTCGATCACCCAGCCACCCTATCCCTCCCTTCTACCCCAGCAACCCTCAGTTTGTTTCCTGAGATTAAGGGTCTCTTACAGTTTGTTTCCCTCCCCAGTCCTATCTTGTTTCTTTTTCCTTCCTTACCCCCCACAACCCCCTCACCCTGTGTCTTACAATCCTCATATCAGAAAGCTCGTATGATAATTGTATTTCTCTGATTGACTTAATTCACTTAATGTAATAATACCCTCTAGTTCCATCCACGGCGTTGCAAATAGCAAGCTTTTGTTTTATTTGATGGCTGAATATATTCCATTATATGTGTGTGTATGTGTGTGTGTGTGTACACATACTGCATCTTCTGTATCTGTTCATCTGTTGATGGACATCTAGGTTCTTTCCATAGTTTTGGCCAAAAATTTGAATGAGCCTGGAAGCAGATTTCTCTCATCTTCGGAAAGGTGCACAGCCCTGCTGACAGCTTGATTTCACCCTGTGAGACTCTGAGAATCCTGCTGTGCCTTGCCTTGGACTCTTGACAGAACTCTTGATAATAAATGTCCCTTGTTTTTGAGCTGCTTAAGTTTGTGGTGGTTTGTTACACAGCAATAGAAAATGAATTAAGTGTAACTACCACCCACATGAAGATACAGAATGTTTAAGTACATATAGAATATTTCCAACATTCCAGTGTTCTCTGTATTTAGAAATGATTGAGACTACTAATACTACTATAGTATTAGACTTTAATGACAGCCCTTCTAAACAACTAGTAATTTAACCATTTTGTAGATAATGAGACCAAGTTCCGGAGACTCATTCAGTTTGACACCTACAGGGGATTAAGAAGATGAAAGTTTAAGTGATTTCTGGGGTCTCACATTGGGGAGGTGGAGCCAAACATAAACCAGAGTCTCTGACTCAGGTCTGGCCCGTTTTCTGTGTCTCTTAACCCTGCTTGGGAGGTATGGTGGAGGACATCTTGCTGTTTGGGTTTGTCTGCAGTAGTGGAATCCATCAATTCTCTAAAATCTATGCATCCAAATGATGGAGTGAATGATGAAACACTGTTGGATGTTGGTGAAAACCAGACTGGTGCTGTAATGGATGACACGTCACTCTGTTGTTGATGTGGTAGCGTAGCAAATTGGACAAAACTATTTTGAAGACAAGCGCTTTCAGTTGTTGGAAAAAATACTTCCTACAGAATACATTTTATTTGGCTAATTTAGAAAATCAAAGGGCTCATATCCTCCATATAAAATCTAACTGATACCATTTGCGGGTAGGAAGCCCACTCCCACAACTGTATCTGTAGTATAATGTATGCCTTTGTAAACAGTATAGCCCTGACCACTAGCTGTCCCTACAACTCTTTGAGAAACTTTGGCAAGTCACTCTGTGACATACTTTCTTCGCCTTTAAAAGATATTTAGACTAAAAAAAAAAAGATATTTAGACTAGCTATTATTTGAAGTCCTTTTCAACATTCTTTAAGTATGTAGGTATTTATACCTATACCTATTTATAGCTTTCCTCTGTAAAATGCTTAGCTTTTGGAAGACTAAAGTATAAAGAAAAAAAATTAAATTCCCAGGATTTCCTAGGGGGACTCAAGGGTAAATTCACACTCAAGCTCCAGTAATGACTGTGTAGCCAGGACCTTCTCACAGTCCCAGCACTTGACAGGGTATCCCTAAACAGCTCCACACATGCCGTCCTCATTTCTTGTCTCCTTGAGATGACACCCTAGTGTTCCTGTGCCCACTGTGTTCCCTAATGCAAGGAATTGTTTGATTCTTTTTCTTCTCTGTCTTGTCTTGTTTTTCCTTTCATGAACTGTACATTCTCATTTGGCCTACTTTTTCCTTTTCTTTGTTCTGTAGGTAATACCATGCCGAAAAATTAAGGGACTTGTGCATAACATGTACTTACACACACCTCCCACCCTTAATTCACACTGTATCTCTCACCCAGCTCTTTCTAGATAGTTTAGGGAATTTTTTTTCCCTCTGCATTTTCTCTCTCATTTTGTCTCATTTGTGGCCCAAATAGCCCTCGTTTTAAAAGGCTAATGAATGACATGGGATGACACCCTTTGGAGGAAAATATAAGCTACAGGTTTTTTTTTTTTTTTTTAAGATTTTATTCATTAATTTGACAGACAGAGATCACCAGCAGGCAGAGAGAGGGGGGGAAGCAGGCTCCTCACCAAGCAGCGAGCCCAGTGAGGGGCTCAATCCCATGACCCTGGGATCATGACCCGAGCCAAAGGCAGAGGCTTTAACCCACTGAGCCACCCAGGCGCCCCCAAGCTTTGATTTTTAAAAAGAAGCCAATACTGTTTAGAGAAGCAGGGACCTTACCTGCAAGTAATCGAAACTATTCCTTCTGATTTTGCATAAAGATCTTCTCTGTCTTTATAATGACCTCCAGGAAAACTTCTTCCTTCATTGTCAGTATTTAAGATAACTGTAAAATTAAGTAATAAGTAATTTTTGTTTTAAAATTACTTTAAAAAATATTTTATTTATTTATTTGTCAGAGATTGAGAGAGAGCACACAAGCAGGGGGAGCAGCAGGCATAGGGAGAAGCAGACTCCCTGCTGAGCAAGGAGCCTGATGTGGGACTCCATCCCAGGACCCTGGGACCATGACCTGAGCCGAAGGCAGATGCTTAACCAACTGAGCCACCCAGGCATCCCAAAATTACTTTTATTCCACATGCATAGTACATTAGGGTTATATATTCAATTTTAGAGACTTTCATATTTTATGTGAAAATTCTGAGATCCAAGAAATGCTGACTTTGAAACAACTTAAGACTCGTTAAAGTCTTATTAAAATAGGAAAGGTGTTGGGATGCCTGGGTGGCTCAGTGGATTAAGCATCTGCCTTCAGCTCATGTTATGATCTCAGGGTCCTGGAATCGAGCCTCACATCAGGCTCCCTGCTCAGCAGAGTATGCTTTTCCCTTTCTTTCTCCTTCTGCTTCTCTCCTCTGCTCCTGCTCTTTCTCAAATGAATAAATAAAATCTTAAAAAAAAAAAAAAAAGGAAATGTGTTTGTTTCAGCTGACCATAAGAGGACAATGCAGGTTCATGTATTTTACTTTAAAAATATGCTCTGTTATCTAGTGCTGCATGTGTAAAGAATCAGTGGCAGGTTCAGTAATTGATTTGCTTTGCTTGACTTAACTCTGGTAATAAATATTTGAATGGAAATGGTAATTGTTTCCTGTGTGATATATGCTTTTCTTTATAACATGTATTTGACATAGAATAGCCAAGTCTCCTAAATTAACCATGGTAAAAATGGTAACTTCAAAATCACTCTTAATTCCCAGTCTAGTAAATGTTTTCTTTGGGGCCCAGGTGTCTTCTCTAGAGCTCTCTGCCTTTGTAAGCTTGACGTGCTGATGTAATGAGGGAGCTTTAGGCAGGTTATGGTAACATAGGAAAGCCACACTTGGTGACATGGGGAGAAATTGTTTTTGAATAAGCCAGATAAATATTTACCCGCCCTAGTTTTCCTTTGACAATCACATTCTCCAAGTAAAGTTTTTATTTTCCTCCCTCCCTCTCTCTCTCTCTTTCTTTCTTTCTTGTAAAGTTTAAAAAAAAAAAATGCTGTTTACCTTTCTGCTTAGGCCCTGAACCTTCAAAGAATTAGCAGCTGCCTAAGTTAAAAGATGAAATTTGCACTGTCTATCAAATAGGGCATCTTCTTTGAAGAGAATAAAACCAAAATGATTTTGTGTAATATGAATAATATCAATATGATAAACTGAAAATAGGCACAAATACGGGACTCATAGTTAAATTGCTGAGTCGTATAAACATTTGGATTTCAAATTGTGGTTTAACAGGTGAGACTGCAGAATTACTGGATTATGATAAGGTTGGAGACTTGGGGTGTGTAAGGAAGTGATGTCAAGTAATTGGTGGTTTTTGAAGACTGTAGATTCGAATAAGTGTTGGAAATGAATACGTGTACAGCTTCAGGAAGAAAGCCAAACAGAAAATGGCTGCCATCTACAACCATATTCTTTTGAGGGGTGATGTTGCACGGTGGTTAGAACGTGGGCTCTGGGGCTCACCAGCCTGGATCAGGTCTTGGCTTTGCCACTTATGAGCTTTGGGTCTAGGTCAAGCCACTTAGCTGTTTTGAAAGGTAGGGGTAACAATAGCACCTACCTCTTAAAGGTTTATCATGAGCATCGAATGAGATAATATGTTTAATTGCAGAGTAAACTCACAAGAAATATTTGCCATCCCAGTCTGTCTATTTTGAAGCATGTAAAGTGTGTTGTTTCTGCAAAAGCATTTTCCGAGGGAGGTGTTAGGGCAGAAGGATTTGACTCTCCCTCTGAAACGTGTGCTGGCACTTGTGTCATCATGTGTAGTGAGTACACTTGTGTCATCATGTGTAGTGAGTATAAAATGGCTGCTCCATTTTATCTTATTTTACAAAGATTTTATTATTTGTCAGAGACGGGGGAGAGAGAGAGCGCACGCGCGCACAAGCCGGGGGAGCAGCAGGCAGAGGGAGAAGCAGGCTTCCCACGGAGCAGGGAGTCTGATGTGGGACTTGATCCCAGGACCCCAGATCATGACCTGAGCTAAAGGCAGACAATAAAGCGACTGAGCCACCCAGGCACCCCTGCTGCTGCATGTTAAATACTGTTCATTGTGCAAAAAGACCTTCTGAGCCTTCTGTGTTCTGGGGAATAATTCCTTAGAGTGTGTACATTTGGTTTGTTCTCTGTATTGAGTGGTGGTTTTCTGAATTCATATTTGATTATAGGACCCATAGGTTAAAACTTCCCTTTTTTTTTTTTTTTTTTTTTTTTTTTTTAAAGATTTTATTTATTTATTTGACAGAGAGAAATTACAAGTACACTGAGAGGCAGGCAGAGAGAGAGAGAAGGAAGCAGGCTCCCTGCTGAGCAGAGAGCCCGATGTGGGACTCAATCCCAGGACCCTGAGATCATGACCCGAGCCGAAGGCAGCGGCTTAACCCACTGAGCCACTCAGGCGCCCCTAAAACTTCCCTTTTAATAGGCTGAGCAAGAGACTGATCTAGCTATACAAATATAAAATATAAATTTAAGATGTGACTTACCTCATAGGCTTTTGTATGAGAAACTTAGTCTGGGATAATACTGGACAGTATTTATATCTACACATTTCCATGATATTTGCCTGCTTTTATTTTTGGCTTTGATAGAAACATGCATAATCAGAGAGGAATGCTCAAGGTCCCCTTTTCCCCTTCTGTCCACCAAAACCCTCACACACAGTTCAGATCTTCCTATTTTTATGCGAAGGAGAACCTTTTGTAGCAAGGGGAAAGTCTGGGATTTCTCTGAATTGTGATGACAGTAAATCTTACCCATATACAAGCAGGCTAACAAATATAGGGGCATAATTTTGTTTCTTGGGGCATTTTCCATGTAGAGTTTGTTGGAGGAGACTTTCAGAATATCTTATTTTTTTCCTTTTTCTTTTCAGAAACTAACAATCTAGAAATATCACAAGGCTCAGGAACTTTTCCTTCTGGATATTATTACAAAGACCAGTGGAGGCCCAGAAAGTTTAAGATGCGCCAGTTTAATGACCCTGACAACATCACAGAATGCTTACAAAGAAAAGTGGTGTACTTATTTGGAGATTCAACAATCAGGCAATGGTTTGAATACCTTACTACGTTTGTTCCAGGTTGGTACTTAACATTTTATTTTACAGCTCTTTTCCACTTACACAGAATCAGCTTGCTTCACTCCAGTGCCTGAGGAAGGGCACCAGCCAAGGAAGTAGTTATTTCTCTGTAGGACTAAAGAGGTATCCTAACCCTGAAGAGCTGTGTGATGGTTTCTGATCCATGGTGGAGTTGACGCATTGATGGAAGCACTGGGTCCTTGGTGAAGTTTCAGACCACTGATTAGCTGTGTGATCTTGGACATGTTATTGACTTAATGAAGGACTTCTCCATCCTTCATTTCTTCACACATGCAATGAGGCAGTGGGACGGTGTTACCTTACAGCAGACCTTTACTTTTGCTGTTCTGGGCTCTACAACAGAAGTGGACATTTCCAATCATTTCTCTCCTAGTTGTTTGGTCAGACTCCAAGTTTGTAATAGATTTCACCGGAAGGAAGCAGACAAACTTACTGTGGTCCATTTTAATGCATCCATTCAGCAAAACCTTCCCAGTGTCGTCCGTTGGGCATACCATTGGTATGATTCTGAGATGAGCGGGCTCCTACTGAGGGAGTCTTGATCAGTCCCAGCATTCTTAGCGTCCCGATTTCACTGCTGGGCTCTGGGGGTGCTATCCAGACTCAGAATAAAGCCCCACTCACTGGAGAGCCATCCTTTATTCAAGAGCCTTTTCCTCCACGTGGAAGGTGTGTGGATGGGGCTAGGAGGGATGAGTCCCGGGTAACAGCACTAAAGCCCCTGCTTACAATTTAGAGAGCTGACAAGTAATTCTGTGGTAACTATTTTTGAGGGTTGTGTATGGCAGGGCTTTCCACCAAGCACAGTACCCCAGTTTTGTTGTGAGTTGTTGTTGGTATTTTTTTCATCTTTTTTTTTTTTTTTTTTAACATCAACGTAGTTTCAGACTTAATTTTTAGAAGGAAAGGAAGAAGTAGATATGATCCCCAAAGTAGAAAGTTAATTTCAGTTTTCGTTTTGCTTGTTTTTTTGAAATAAGCATAGCCGAATTTAGTCAATAAAACATGAATTAAAAACGAGAAAAAGAGATATAATTTGTATGGCATAATGCTAAATATGTTTTGATGCTGGCTAGGCAGATTCCTCCAAGAATCTGTACTTGTTTGTTTCTTAAGTTCTAATGACGTAGCTCATTATTTTCTTTCATCGGAGTGATCACATTGAGTGTCTTGTTTTCCACTATATCCTTTGCAGACAGATTTTCACCTGATAAAGCCTCGTGTCAGTGCTTGATCTTAATCAAAAGAGAAATTGGTAGCTTGAGTTCATTCAACTTAAGTGGGGCCAAATGCTAAGTAGTAATGAATCAGATAGGAAAATCTAAAAGAGGAGCCTGAGACTGTAGGAGAGAAAAGTGACACCTTTAACCTGTAAGAAGAATGTACGCCAATTATAGTGTGATGTTACTTCTTCAGAATTGACAGTGTACCTCTTGAGATCAAGGACTGTTGACTTACCCATCTGATCCTTGCTGGTTCATGGCACTGAGTAGGTGCTCAGAAGTGCTGATTGACTTGGGTTGCCAGAAGTTACTTAGTCTGTTCTCTGAAAGGCACTTGTAGGAGCATTTAAGTATATGAGACAGGTCCTCTTCCCTTATGGGGCTTATGTTAAGTGATGAATTGTATAGACAGAGTTTTTTAGGGTTAACCAAAGAGAAATAATCACTGATTCCTGGGACCTTCAGAAGATCTCAGAGGAGATAAACTCTGAAACACCACTTAGACAATTGGGAGGAAGAAGGGAATTCTAACTTGTACAGCTGTCTTTGTTATTCTTGTGACAGAGATAGACATTCTCTAAGGTATTATTATGATTTTCCATCCATAGGGTGAAATAGAAAGTCAAAAGAAACAGGGTTGCTCCTTTCTTTCATGTATTGCAAAAAGAGGTATTTGGTTAATATTATATGTTCTTAAAAAAGCAGAAGTTAGAGCCCTTGTCCTAGAAGAAACAGTATTTGTCCATTAGAAGAATAATGTGTAAATGCCAAGTTGATTTTTAAGATATTCAACAGTAGGTGCAAACAGGAAGATACCTTGGCCTAATGGTTAGAGGTAAAGAGGTTATTTTGCTTCTGAGGTGTACAGACAGGTATCACTGATAGTTTAAATAATAAATATGTTAGACTAAAGGTCTATTGAGGCCAGTGAAATAATTATTCCCCTTACACTTGTACCTTTTCGTTATGCTTTCTTTTAAGAAAAAGTTCTTTTAAGCTGCAAAGTATAGAATGAACATAATATATGTGCTTGGTTTTATGAATTTGAGTTTTATGAATTTGAGTTTTCTTTGTTTCAGATTTAGTGGAGTTTAACTTGGGTAGTCCCAAGAATGTGGGTCCTTTCCTCGCGGTGGACCAGAAGCACAACATCCTGCTCAAATATCGCTGCCATGGTCCACCCATCCGTTTTACAACTGTCTTTAGCAATGAGCTCCATTATGTGGCCAATGAGCTGAATGGCATCGTGGGAGGGAAGAACACCGTGGTTGCCATAGCTATATGGTCTCATTTCAGCACCTTCCCCTTGGAAGTGTACATCCGGCGGCTCAGGAATATCCGTCGAGCCGTGGTCCAGCTCCTGGATCGAAGCCCTAAGACCGTTGTAGTCATTCGAACAGCCAATGCCCAAGAGCTGGGGCCTGAGGTGAGCCTTTTCAACAGTGACTGGTACAATTTTCAGCTGGACACCATCCTCCGGAAGATGTTCTCAGGGGTTGGAGTGTATCTCGTTGATGCCTGGGAGATGACCTTGGCTCATTATTTACCCCACAAGCTACATCCAGATGAAGTTATTGTGAAGAACCAACTGGACATGTTCTTGTCCTTTGTGTGCCCCGTGGAGACCTAGCCCGCCCTGGAGGGGACTGGAGGAATCACATTACCTGTGTTATAGGAAGTTTATGGCTGGCCCCATGGAGAGATAGCTGCTAGTGACATGTACAAAATTTCAAAAGGAACTGGACTTTATATGAGACTTCTAAGGAGCTTAGAAAATGCAGGTTGCATTTATATCTACCTACAGGATTTTTTTCCAATCTTTACATAGCCATTGGAGAATCATTATTAACAGCATCTACGCACTGTATTCCTCTTGTAACCAAAGATGCTAATGAGTGTATTTGAATTAGCCTCTCTTGAGAGGAGAGAGTACTGTGCTAAAAACTGTGAGACATATTCTGACCTAAATGGTTGGTAGTGAAGTTTTTGTAGCTTATCTGGTAAAGGAGAATGAGCTTATCTGTATGAACAGCACAGTTGATCCATCTTTGGTGGGATGAACTAATGAGGCTTCTGGTCAGTGCCTTCTGTAACACACTGAAGACTGCTGTGTCTTGGGAGTTTCTCTTGATGATCCACCTTTTCTGAGTTGCTTTTCAGGCTGGAATCCTTGCTCAGATGTTTCTAGTGAGAATATTTATAATATTCTGCATTTATCTAGAAAAGAAGCAAAAGGAAAGTATGAAAACAGTACAAAAAATCTGTGTGTCCAATTGATACTTGCACTGGGGGGTTGTTACTTATTTCAGCTGAATTTTACATGATGAATACTTTAAAATCATCACTTTTGGAACTGGAAGGGGCAATCTATAAATGGAAATTTATTTTTGTGTTTTGAAGTTTGAGGGTTTTAAGAACTGCATTTTATGTAAAGATTGTTTATTATAAAGTTGTAGAAGTTACTTGCATCAATTTCAAGTGTTTCTTTTTTGGTTGTTATTCTGAATTGCATACCAACATTAGAAATTAAAATCTAATTAGAATCTAAAGTTCAATATTGAGATCTAGAACAGGTTTTATTGATTTGAATGTAAGGTACACACATTCTCTCATGCTTGGAAGTAAAAAGCTGCTATTCCTACTGCTATCTTAAAATAATTGAGTTATTGACTTTACTTGACTGTCTTTACCTTATTAATTTAGATGAGTTTAGGTTAACTTGGGGCCTTTTAGTAAGTATAAGTACTCTTTTCCGAGCCACAATAGGTTACAATCTAGTTTTAGTTATCCATAAAGGGACAGATGAAGAGACTGGGGAAGCTTTAGAGATGAAGACAGTTGCTTAAAGCATGAAAAAGAATACACTCTTAGGAGAGTGGGCCAAAGAATTTGGAGTTTTAACTTAGAACAGAGAGTGTAAGATCTTCCTTCTTAGCCTTGAGGACCACCTTCAGTTTATAAAATATATATATGGGGCAAGGAGATTTTAAATTATTTTCTGAGTCTAAAGAGGACCAACAAGTAGTTAAAAATATTAAGAAAGCTTAATTTTAATGGTCTTGAAGCTTTAGAGTGTCTGAGAATCACCTGGAATATTTGATAAAAATACAGACTTAGGGCTCATGCTTCTGGCAATTGTGGAATCAACCTTTGTTTCAGTTGTCCAGTGATTGATGCAATAGTAGTATTCTATACTTTGATAAAAACCAACTAAGGGAAGAAGGAAGATAGAACTAAGGAAATAATATAGCTTGTCTATTATTTCAAGAGCTTATTCCTTAACATTTAATTATGATCATGATCTAGTAGCCTAGGTGATATTAGGTACCTTTTATAGATGAGGAACTCAAGTTTGGATTTGAACCAAGGTATGTGAGAAGTACATAGCCCTTTTCAACTACAACTTGTTGGACTTTATAAAGAGAGATTCTCTTTTTCACAAAAGAACTTTTTGAGCATTTTCTCAAAGATTGCTGGAGGAGGCCGAGGCTTCATCTTCTTAGGAGAATTATGGTTTCCACTGCCTCTCCAGGGCTTTGACATAATGCTTTTATTTTTTTTTTTTAAGATTTTATTTGTTTATTATTAGAGAGACAAAACAAGTGGGAGGAGGGGCAGTGGTAGAAGCAGACTCCCCACTGAGCAGGGAGCCCGATGTGGGACTTGATTCCAGGACCCTGGGATCATCATCTGAGCTGAAGGCAGAAGCTCAGCCAACTGAGCCACCCAGGTGCCCTGGAGTGATGCTTCTTGTTTGTGCAGATGATTTCTTGTGAGATCTCATCCAGTTTCTGTTACTTTTTGATATAGTTATATAAGGCCCTAAAGATTTGATGACACAATTTCTTGAAGTATTCTAATTGACTTTGTCTCTTTACTAATTTACCTGCCTTCAAGAGGAAGGTAAATTTTCCTTTCCAGAGAGAGGGGTGTGAGCTGGGGGAGGAGCAGAGAGAGGGAGAGAAAATCTTAAGCAGGCTCCACACCTAGCATAGAACCTGATGTGGGGCTTGATCTTACAACCCTGAGATCATGACCTGAGCCAAAATTAAGAAGACAGATGCTTATGGGTGCTTAGGTGGCTCAATTGGTTAAGTGTTTGACTCTTCCTGGGAGAGAGTCCTGCTTTGAGCCCACACTCAGTGGGGAGATTGCTTGAGATTCTCTGTCCTCTCCCTCTATTCCCGGCCCCAACCACCACTCAGGTTCAGTCTCTCCTTCTCAAAAACGAATAAATCTTAAAAAAAAAAAAAATAAGATGCTTTAACTGACTGAGCCACCTGGGTATGCCTCTAACTTGTTTTTATATTCTCTGGCCTTAAAAAGGATTTTATTTCTTATTTAAAGAAAGTGCAAGTGAGGGGAGAGGGAGAGAGAGAATCTCAAGCAGATTCCATGCTGAGCGTGGACCCCAACTCAGGGTTTGATCTCACAACCATCAGATCAAGACCTGAGCCAAAATCAAGAGTCCCATGCTTAACCAACTGAGCCACCCATATGTCCCTCCAAAAATGTGTTTAAGTGTGGAGTTTGGAGTAATATTTTAATTTCTTCTGAAAAGTTTAATTTAGGCCAGTAACACATAGTTGTGAATATTAGCATTCCAGCCAAATAATATAATATGTTATATATATTTTCCTTTATAAATATAAAGGGCATCGTTATTTGAGAACTGTAAAACCTAGACAAAAATCTCTAGATAGAATCCATAATTCTATCATCTGAATGTGATAGGCATAGCATTCTGATATATTTTCTTCCAGGTTTTTTTAAAACCACATAGCTAAAATCACAGGTAATATGTAATTTGTATCTTTTTTAAAAATTTAACATACAAATATTTTCTAGTTAGTCTTCATAACTGAATTATAAAAGTCTGCCCAACAGTTCAGCTAATGCTGTTACTATTTAATGAAGTTGATCATTATGGTTGGACATTTAGGTTTATAATAAAATATTAAGCACTGGTTTATATATAGTTTCATTAGGTTAAATCATGGACTTTTATTTTGGAATGACAGCATTAATTTCATTTAGTGGATCTCCTCATATTCTAGAGCTCAGATGATTGATTTGATGCTCCTTGTGAAAGGGATAATCCATAATAAGGCCCTTCTATGCACATTATATTTTCTAGAAGTTTTCTTACTAAGAGTAACCTTTCATTAGCAGTACAAAACAGACCTTTGGTGTTCCACTATGATCCATTTTACCATTATGAACAACCATCATTTTTTCAAACTTTTAAAACAAATTTTATTTATTTATGAAGGAGAGAGAGTGTGTGCATAAGAAGGGGGGAATGGCAGTCAGTGGGACAAACAGGCTCCCTGCTGAGCAAGGAGCCCAAAATAGGACTCCATCCTAGGACCCTGGGATCATGACCTGAGCCAGAGGCAGCCACTTGACATTGATTGACATTACCTGGCTTCAGGTATTATGTTTCAGATTGCTACATTGGGGTGTAACAAGAATATTTGGTAAGCCTTTACATATTCATATTATATGCCAGAGATGAGTCTTTTCTGGGCCCTATTAAAGGAAAAAGCAATTACTGGGAGAAGCACCAGGAAATTACCAACCCCCCAAGGATGCTCAGCATTATCTGGATATATTCAGTTTATTAGCATTAGCTAGTTACTTATGTTAGAAATTCCACTTTAAGTGCATTCATTCTCTTGTGTTAATTATTTTCTTCAGGGTTTATGTCTACAGTGTGGTCTCAGTGCCTTATAATGCCTGACTTCTCAGTTGTAATAACTAGATAGGATTTTGAAGGTGTTCTTTTTCTCTTTGAAAGTAAGACTGCAGTTCCTGAGAATTGGGAGCACCTAGGAATGGGGGGACGACTGGGAAGTGGTGGGAGATAAGAGGGTTGCTGAAGGCAGAACTTTATAGGATACAGAAGGCAGAAGGGCACAAAATGCACTTCACCAAGTACAGTCTAACCTATCTCTTGAAAGTGCATTTACATTTTAACCTATATTTTATTTTTTAAGATTTTATTTTGAGAGAGAGAGAAGGAGCAGGGGAGGGGGCAGAGGGAGAGGGAGAAGGACTCCCCACTCAGCCGGGAGCTAGATCTCTCTCCATCCATCCCAGGACCCTAGCTAGGGTCATGACCTGAGCTGAAGGCAGAGGCTTAACTGACTGAGCCACCCAGTTGCCCCACATTTTAACTTTTTTAAAAAGTGTGAATTTAAGTATCATATTTTGATTTATTTTTTAAAATATTTTATTCATTTGAGAAAGAGAGAGCACAAGTGGAGAGAGGGACAGTGGGGGAGGGAGAGGGGAAAAGAATCTCTCAAGCCCACTCCACACTGAGCAGGGAGCCCCATACAGGGTTGGATCTCTCACAACACTAAGGTCAGAACCTGAGCTACTCCGAGGGCCCTCATACTCGCTTTAATAATATTCTCCATTGAATGAGAGGAAGTCAGGAAGAAGGATTTCCTGCTAAAGTTTTAAGGATTTTTTGGTCTTTAGCTCTAGATGTCCATTCCTATTGGCGACTCACACATGTCTGGTCTAATTATAAAGGTGCATTTTAACACTGCGGGGGGTGCGGGGGGGTGGCTGGGGAAGCAATACAGGGATTACAGTTGTAATTGTCCCAGAAGGAAAAGGAGTCACAGTGAAACCAAATGTCATAGGCAAAATCCTTTAAATGTTACGCAATAGTTCATTCTCTGTTTAAATTCACCCCACTCTACCCGCTGCCCCTGCCCCAGTGAAAATAACGCGATCCTGTTAAAGAACCACTGCATTAGTTATGTCTCAGATTATCCTTTGTCACTGAAGGCACATGACTACTGAAGGCGATACTACTTTTTGATTGCCATGCTTTGAAAAGCTGTGTTGTAGGAAGTATCAACATCCCTCCTCCCCCCCCCCCCGCCCCCCCCCCCCCCCAAGACCTACAGGAAAAAAGCTAAATAAGAAGAGGTGAATCAAATGAGGGAGCAACGCCAACGCCCGGTGTGGATTCATTGAGATTTTAGAAAGGCATCCCTAGGAAAAATGTTTTGTTTTTGTATTTTCCTTTGATTCCTCTGCGGGATTCCAGTCCAGGTCTTGGAACCGGCCCTCGAGGGGAATGTCCGGGACTCGGGTTGGTACCTTTTTGGCTTGGGAATTTCCAGTATGCAGAAAAAAAAATCCACAAACCTAGTCGTCCTGGCCCCCTCCCCGCCTCCTCCGCCCCTCCTCCGTGCCCACGCAACCCCTTTCCAGCGGCCGTTTGATTGTATTCTGTATTTTAGAAAATAGGTCCTTAGCTTCCCCCGCCCCCATGCGCTCTAGAGTGCTGAACAGAAAGCGGACGCTATAAAGGGGGACGGGGAGAGGGGCTGGCCCCTTATTGCCACGAGGTCAGACGCCGAGTTTTAGAGAAAGAGGCTGCTTAACTGCTGCTGCTTATCATGTAACCTCAAAAGGAAACTGATCATCTCTCTCATGCTCTCACGTACTTGGGTTTATTATCGCTGATTACAGCTGGAAACAATTGATTTGCCTTTACGTATTTCTATGACTTGGCTCTTCAAACACTAAGGTATATTTTTATTATTTGATATTTAGTATGAAAAAGTCTCTTAAATGCTAAGCTTCCCCCCCCCCCATATTCATTCTTGACTTTGAAATCACTTTCTGATCATATTTGTTTGGGGGCAAAATATTGGGGGGCAGTGTTTTAGGGGGGAAATAATCTGGGATATTTCTCTAGCTTGGTAATAGCCGTGAGTCTCATCTGTTTGCCTTGAAGGGTCAGGAAGAACTAAAATGTTGATGGAGAAGGTGGAGAGGATGCCTGATGGAAATACCATAAATCTGATACAATAATTTATCTTTAGTCTGTGATGTAAAACTGTGATACCCCAAGGCAGAAATCTGCTGGGTTTGAGTGTGGATTCAGAGGTGTAGTTTCTCTCTCACTCATTTAATGCCCTCATTGATTCTTATGTTACCCCTGTAAAATTAAAGACAAGTATTACAAGACAATTTTATGAGTGAGGGAAATCTTGAAATTTGATGACCTGGCTGGACCCCCAGATTTATGACAATTTCTATAAGGTATTTGAAGGAATT
Source organism: Mustela lutreola (assembly GCF_030435805.1). Classification (NCBI taxonomy): domain Eukaryota; kingdom Metazoa; phylum Chordata; class Mammalia; order Carnivora; family Mustelidae; genus Mustela; species Mustela lutreola. The sequence continues at coordinate 175,359,713 of NC_081291.1, read as the reverse complement.
CTTTGCGAATAAAAATACATTTCTAGGTAGGGTGCATTAGAGATTCTCTTCACAAGGATCAGTAGATTTGTAAACTGGCTGTCAAGGGGTGGGTGTGTCCTAAAGAGGGTGACATTTACTATATACATTTTAAGCACTTGGTGCTTATATATTCCACCACTTTAAATCTACCATCTAAAGAAATACAGTATCTGGGCAGGTGAAATACTTTTTGCCTTAGATAGTAGGTTGTTTAGACAGTAAAAGGAGAGAAACATTTGCAAGTCTTATTCATTACCCTCAGTAATCTCTGATAGAAGAGTAGATCAATGAAACAGATCATCTATAAACTTGAAGAGAATCCTGAAGTCTTTTTATCTGGCTGTATGATCTCTATTTTGCTTACATTAAAGATACAGTGGGGCAGGGTACAAGGTGAAGAGCCCTGGGGCCACAGAAGTGTCAGTCTGGGATGAGTAACACAAGAAATCAGTGCGTAACACCTGTAATGTTAAATGTTTGGCGCATCCTTTCTAGCATGGAGGTGGTGACCATGGTCAGCATAATTTAGTTGCCCAGATGCAGACTTTTCCTTACTGAGGAAAGGATGCAAACCTTTCTCCTTCTACGTTAGCCTGGAAGAAGTCCTGCTCTCAGAAAATCAAAGAAACCCTCTCAGAAGTTAAAGAGCCGCTAATGAGGGAATGAAATCTTCCCCAAAAAACCGTTTCCTTTTGGCTTATAGCTGACTGATCTGGTGGCTTCTTGATTTCTCCCCGCCACCCCTCACAGGTTAACAGGAAGATCTGGAGGCTGAACTTGGCTTGATGCTGAACGCCTGAGGGTGAGAAAGGCAGATAATTCTAACCCAGTGGGGTGTAGATGTTACCTTGACCTTGGCTGATGGGCCAAGGGCTGATGGGATGTTTTCTAAAATTTCTAAGATTCTTGGATCTCTTAAATCAATTTTTGAGGTGGCCTCAAAGTTACTGTGAATTTTACTTAAAGGTATTGTACTGTGATTTCTTGTGAACTAAGATATTTTGGTGGTTTAGCATGCTTTTAACCAATTTGAATTTCCACTATTTTCTGAGAGGAGAACGCACGAATACGTCTGAGAGGGGAATTCAGCTCTCTGCTGACTGGCAGTTTCAGAGTTATGTAATCTTTAACGGGTTCCCAGAGAGCATCACGCCCCCTATGGTTTTGGTGAAGCCTCTCATTAAAGCGAGCATTATGTGGTTTCGATTAAAGCACTTCCTGTTCCTTTAATTTGGAACTGTGAGGTAAAACACTTTTCTTACAAATTTAGTAGATGAACGTATTTTATTGTTCCTTTGGGGGAGTTAGCAGTAGTGAATTAACATTTATTAAGCACTTCTTTTGGGAGTTGACCAGCAAGATCTCATTTAACCTTCATAGTAGCATCTGAGATAGACATAATAAGGCTACTTTTATAGGTGATTGAACAAATAGTTCAAGATCCCCTAGGTGGTAAGGGGCAGAAGTTGGAGTTGAATCTGAAGGGGTCGTCTCTGTAGCTAGTACCCTTGCCACCAGACCACTGGGGTATTAGCAGAGTACTATGAGGAGAGGTCGGCCACTTTCAAGGGCTCTGATTTCCCCAGGGTCCTTCCCTTTCTCTTGCTCACACCTGGCTACCCCCACTTCCTGTTCAGATTCAATTGATAAAGATGAGCTAAGGAAGAATTTTGAGAGCTGTCCTTTAAAGCAGTTCTTCTCAAACTCTAATATGCATGAGAATTATCTGGAGATCTTGTTGAACTACAGATTCTGTGTCAGTAGGTCTAAGG